>NC_056754.1:7887500-9137500 GCF_018687715.1 Carya illinoinensis
GGTCTAGGAAATATGGGGCAACTTGGGCATAATTCTCTCCAGTCTGGGGATAAAGAGCTATTGCCGAGGAGAGTGGTTGCCCTTGATGGAATATTCATAAAGGTTGTCGCATGTGGTGGTGTACATACATGTGCTGTGACTCTGAAGGGAGCTCTTTATGCTTGGGGTGGTGGTCAAGTAGGGCAATTAGGCCTTGGGCCCCAAACTGGATTCTTTTCATGTGTTCCTAATGAATCCGAGACATTTTTTCGCAATATCCCTATTATGGTTGTTCCAAATGGGGTGCAACTTATTGCATGTGGACATTCCCACACACTTATTTCCACCAGGGATGGAAGAATTCATGGATGGGGTTACAATAATTATGGTCAGGCAGCTAACAAGAAATCTACATATGCTTGGTATCCATCACCTGTTGATTGGTATGGTATAGCTAATCTAATGCTTGGTTTTGTGACAGTTGTATGTCCTCCTATGCTGATGAAAATTCTATGTTGCAGGTGTGTTGGGGAAGTGCGGAAAATAGCAGCTGGTGGTGGTCATTCAGCTGTGTTGACTGATGCTTGTTCCTTAAAAGAGTTGTGTGAGTTTAGGCTTGCAGATGGTGTCACTCTATTAAATGCTTCTGAGATCGAGGATGTTGCTTCCAGAACGGGATCAGATGCTTTAGCACGTCTCTGTGAAAAACTGAGGTATTGGCTCCTGTTTATGGCTTATAGCTATCTGTTATGGCCTTTTGCTTGAGTATTTTGGAAAGTGAAAGTCCCTTGAGGGAAATCCCAGGTTATTGCACCCAGTTAATATCCGTTATCTTAAATCAATGATATCATAATTGAAAGACCTCAAGCCCTGAGCTTGCTTTTCTTAAAGCTCAAATTGGAGAAACTAACTTTGCTTGAAATTTTGGCTGTTCAGAGATTTGTAAGGAAAAAATCATACTCGCGCAGATATACTAAATAAAGAATGCATAAAAAATTTCACTTTGCTTAGTTTGCCCCTGAAAAATTCTCCTTTATTGCTGTGTAGATAATTTATGTTATTTGAATAAAGAGGTATTTAAATTTCTAGTTGACATTTGCGACCTCACTCCCTCAGCAAAATGAAATGAAACCATTTTTCCGTCACAGAAGAAGCATGATTTCTTATAATGAAGGATCTGATTTGGGGTTGCATAGAGGGAAGAGAAAAGCATGTTTGGTGGTTATTTCAGGGGCAATGACCTATTTGCAAAATGAAGAAGAGGACGACCTATAATGACATGTATATGTATGTATATATTAACAGGGGAATCACCCCACGGCAGAGCTCTTAGGACTCAACCATGGAGCCTAAACTCTGGGAAGACTAGCATAGCAACCCACCGCCATGGCCTCCGACTTAAATCGCACTTTGATCCAAGGGGAATCGAACCTGTGACATGGGGCTCATGTACACAAGTTTGCCCTTGCCACTTGGGCTACCCAAGGGTGGGTATGAAATATACTTGCACAGATTTGTTAATTCTTATTTAACCTACTGGAACTATAACTCTCAACTCTAATAATAAACACATTCCTTATAAAACCTAATACAAGACGGACTTGGATTCTAAGAAAAGAACATAAAACACTATAACTCCTAGAAACCTTTATACTCAATTTAATTACCCAAATAACCTTAACTTCTAAATATCACACAGAATTACAAAAGGAAACATAACTTGTGAACTAACAACCCCAAATCCTAAAACTGTTTCAATCCTTGACTCATGACTGGACACTCAAAAAACTATACATGGCTTGTCATATTTGATATTGCACTTGAGCCAATCAAAAATCTTGGAATTTATAAAATTGCGAAGTAACATCAAATCAGTCTTTAATAGCTGCATCAATATCCATTACCACCAGAAATGTGGCGCCTCAGACTGAGATTATGCAGCACTTTGGTCATTGGTCTTTGCTTGTTTTATTCTTCACACTTGCATGATTTAATAAGGTGCAGATGCCACTGCTGACCTCTTTTTATTTGCAGGGAACATATGCTTGTTGGTGGTGACTGTGAACGCGAAGATGATGAGTGAAGAAGCAATTGATTTAGCTTCAAGATGGCTGATTATTTTTTCCTGTTGGCCTCTTTTATCACCAGTTAGGTTAGAAGTGCAAACTCAAATACTGATTGAAGGTTAGGAAATCTCTTCTAATATTAACATTACTTGTCATTCACTTGGTATGTATTTCTGATAGCGACGGATAAAAAATTGAAGTCAAGATGGATATTATAATTGGGATGATGAACTCGTGAAATTTTACGGTTAATGGGACTTGAAACGTTTGTAAAAAGGTTTTGACTAGCCATTTCTTTCTGTAGCTCGGTAAATTTAATTGCTTGGGAACCGCAATGCTGCTGATTGAGCTGCTGTGAGTTGAGGAATGGCTTTGCGCTTAGCTGGTTTCCATGGTAGGAACCCATTTGCTCAAGCTGGGGGAGGATTTTAGCAGACCCTTACTGTAGATGGTTCAGCAGTGTAGAAGCTCCTTGTCTGGTAGAATTAGAACTTAGAGTGAATGTAAAGTACTTCTTGGCTGGTAGAGTTGGTCAAAATCTAGCTCGTTGTATAAGAGGCTAAAAAGGGGAGGGCAAGGGGGAAGTGGGTATTGCCTTGTCCCTGGTGACCTGCTCTATTTGAGCTTGCTCCTATTTGTTTGGGGCAACCTTCATAAATGGATAGGTGTCACCATATTAATTAGATTAGGAGCAAAGGATGGTTCGTTGTGCCAAATAGAGCCAAGCGTTTGCCGTCTCCGTCCTGGCCTTTTGGGGGATCTGATGAACTACACTCGAAAACAAGCAATAGCGAACTATCAGCCATGCCCATATGCAAATTGCAGTATTAGGCCCAAGAACTCTTTTAGAAGAAAAGGTGCAGCCTCGAAAGACTTGAAATTTCGAAATACAGTGACGCGATGGAGCAACATGATATTAAACTTTACAAGGATTGTTAATGTCGTTTATCTTAATTTTCCACTTCAAAAAGCCTCAGCTTGGTGACTCTATCCATTAATGTGGCGGAGCATCCACGGTGGCATAAGCGTAGTGGTACTAGGCTGAGTCTGTGATCCAGCATCTTGATCATCTACCATTGCTGTTGCCCCGAAAGTAGTCCCGCTACGTAATTTATTAAAAAGATCATGATGTACGTGCATTAGCTGAGCCAGTTGACGTCAAAAGATCACTTGCATATATCTCTTACTTAAAGACTCACGCACACATGTTTGTTATCCGCAGACGTGCGTTTTGAGAGAGAGAGAGAGAGAGAGAGAGAGAGAGAGAGAGAGAGAGAGATCTAGAGTACCCGATAGCTAGAGAAGGAAGTGCTAGCGTCAATGGTGGCGACTGTTGTGGGGATAGCATGAAGGTGTTTGAGTTTTGGCCTAGGCTTGGCTGCTCCCGGTGTGCATGCTCGACCACCGTCTTTTCATTTTCCTTGAGCTATTTGTCATAAAAAGAAAAAGAAAAAGAAAATTGTTCATAAACATGTAAATGGGAGATAGAAGCTGACTCCGAGTATGAGATGATTCTGTACTGTACGGTCATTTAGTACTTTTTTTTTTTTACCTCTTTAGCAAGCAAGTTGTTTTGATCCTGCAAAGCTTTTTCCTGTCACAAACCATGATGATCATGATTAGCGGCCAGCATGTTATTTCTATGTACTACCTCTCAAGTTTTCCCATGTAGCATGCATGGCAATTCTATAGCCAGCTCCTTACGAGCATTAAACTCTAGAGGTCTTGTAATTATGGAACTTGATAACCTTGCGTTAAATCCTTTTTCTAAAACATATCAAAATTGGTTTTGAAAGACTATGCAGATCACCCCAAAAAACCGTAATCATCTTGATCATTACCTTCTTCTGCAGCTCCGTAATGGATTCATGCATAAGTTGATTCTGCATATATAAGCCAAATGATTTATATGAGTATATATATTTAAATCAAATCTGTTTACACATGAACGTGCGTCCTCAAAATTATGTGCGCAATCAAGATAAAAGCAGTACTACGTTCACCTTTTTTGTTCTTATTCGCTTCAGACCTGTATCAAGCTGTTGCTCAAGATTTTGGAGCTCTCTTAAACTCAAGGGATCCAGATCTTCTCCAAATAAATTCCTACATTATATATGTACCCAATGTAAAATATGATGTCTCAGTCTCATCGACGACATCGCACTGATTGATGCATGGCTAATGCCTTAATTCCTAAAACGTAACCAAGAGATGCATGAAATCACCTCAACCTAAAAATTAGGTATTTGCATGATGCCCAACATTTGACCAACCCACCAGCTGTTCGCAAAAATCATCACCATCTATTGAACTTTAAGCATTCTTTCTTTCGTTTTCTTTTTTGGGGAAAATCTTGAAAGCAATCTACCGTTCCTTTGAAATATATACTTTATTGGCTAAAATATCATCATTTCTGCTAGCTGAACGTTTTTGCGGTAGATCTGATTCATTAAATACTCATACCAAGGTGATCAAGTGGCTGTGATCTGGTCAAGGGGTGCTTGTTTTTGTTCAATTTGCTATAAAAACTCATCTCATTTTCTTTTCTATGAAGAGTACTCAGCTAATTACCTTATGTTCCTTTGTAAAACTTCAGTTCTGGCCAAGAGCTTGGGGAATTCCAGAGTCCAGCTTCCCTGGACGCCATTCAAAGAAGGGTTATAGAAATCACTGCATGCATTCATTAATTTTTCTGATCAACTTCTTTTAGTAAGCACTCCATCAAAGATCATGGCCATTTGATGGATCACAGAGCCCATCAGAGCATCAGATTATCCAAATTAAGTGCTCAGGTACATACCAGACATTGATACAATAATGACCAGATCGAGTCGTATGACGCGAATTATTTCAAACACAGGTGTGATCATAGTATTTCTTTTTTGAATAAGCTGAATTTACTCGCCTAAAAGAAAAAAACGAATAAGAAGAGAGGCCGTACTAATTAAGCATATAAATATTCCCGTGATTTTGCATCATGATAAAGACCATATATATATATATATATATGCACAGGCCAGGGGAACTTTCAAGGTAAGTACTATGTACGTATATATTCCCTCTAATAACTCTTCCCAACTCGCAGTACTCAACCAGCTTGGACTCAGGCTCCTAAACCCAAAACCAAAGCAAACTTGAGAAAACATGGTTTTGGTGATCCCAATGGTAAATGGACAGATATATAGGAAATAGTATGTAAGACATGGTGTGCTGTGGGGTAGGAATATATACTAAACATTGAAGGATCGAGAGAATAGATAAACACACCGGTCAATGCAGAAACACAGTTTAAGTCATGTTAAGGACATATATTGGATGTTGGCTTGCATGAGATCATACCTGAGATTCAGAATCGATTGTAACATGCTGTCTTTCAGCATATGAATACCTTTCATATCGTTCCAGGATTCTCTCCATGCTGCAAGAAAAGAATGGTTCTCATGATCAGTCTAAACGCATTGAGGCCTTTTCAGAAGTTGGCTGTTAATAGGAAAATATATAGAATGCATAAGACTTCATAAAAACTGAAAACCAGCCAATAAAGAAGCATTGAGTTTGAGGGAAGTAATCAAATAAATGTATATGAGTACTATATGAACTACCTTACACGTACACATGGTAGAGGTGAGCAATCGGGAGCTAGAGGCAATTTCGATTTCTTAATTTAGAAAAGCAAATCTCAGTTACTTTTACTATTATTATGATCTCCAACCTCAGACAAAAACAGTACTATGTAAGAATCATAGTCTTTCTAGGATTGTGATTAACCCTAATCTTTCATTCTAATTAAGACATGAGTGGCGACGTGGATAAGTAGTAAGTCGTTTGGTAAAATTCTGCATACTCTTTGTAATAGGTGTGCGTAACATACCATGCGTATGGGTGCAAAGGAGTTGGATGACCATGTGCAGTGGATGACTAACTAGCTAGCTAGTAGTTTCAGGGTGCAAGTTTTTCAAGTTTGACAGCAAATTTGATGCTGGTGGCGGCAGTATACATCCATTTGGAGAGAAGAAAAATTGTGTGCATGCTAGAATCAATTCCAGGCCAGTGGATTCCTTCGGGTCAACCCTACAAAATATATGGCAGCTGGAAAAATCTCGGGGTTTCTCCAAGCAGGTACTAACAATTAATAAGTTGATCTAATCCTGCCCTACGATATTTGTTGGCTTTTGTGTTGATCTTGCGGTGAAGGCCGGGTTGCCGCTTGCTTTAATCTTCCCTTTTATCGTGTATTATATGCTTGAGCACTCTCTCTGGTAAAATAGTTCTTTTAATATTAAGAAGTACAAGAAGCCGATAAATAATTTAAACTAAGACATTTGTTGATAACCAAGGGCGCGCTCTTTCTTCCATCCTTAGGTAGACATTAATTGATAAGAGGTGAATGCTTGAAGGGTACTTGCTTTGAGGTCAAAAAGGGGCCAGAAAGTCTCTTTGACACAAGAAGGTATTGGATGCATGGTAGTGATGGCTATATATTGTAAGAACAGACTTTTTAAGCAGAAAGATATTGAAATATTGAGAGAGCAGATACTACCAATATCTATATTCCCCAGTGCCGATTATCAAGGGTTGACTTGCAGTAAATTAACCTCTGACAAGCTAATTGAGGAAAGATAAAATATAATAATAATGAAGCTAAGTCTTAGTAATTATAAGTGTTATGAATATAATATAGATAATTAAACCTAGATTTTTTCATCAGTTTAAACTTTTAAGATAAGTTTTGGTTTAACATGATATCAGAGATCAATAAGATGTTAAACTATGGAAAGAATTGGATTTAATTATTTGTATTATATTTTTAACTGTGAGGATGCATTTTGTTCTTATGCAACTGGTGCATATTGTTATATTTACAAATTAGTGAGTGATCATGAAGATGAGTTATTAATTTGGAAATAAAGTTAATTGGTGAAGAGCTGGTTTCTTTAATTGATAAAATAAACTCAAAACAATCAAGGGCTAGTCATCTTCATCAGTCAATTATAGCTAAGAAACTGTCGTTGATAAAGCCTAATAAGCAATCTGTTGAACCAATATTGACAGACGGAGTAAATAGTATTCTATCTAAAATTTCTGCTATGTCTTAGGCAATGAGGAAAAAAGATAGAAGGAAATAAATGTCAGCATTCTATCAAGAAAGTATCCAAAAAAGATAGAAAGAAAGAAATGTTAAGAGTTCTAGCTATCAAGAACAAGTCACAATCTATATATATACAAGGGGTTGGACATGCACATGCAGTACGTTATGGTCACATTTTACAAAAGCTACTCCTAGCAATTGCATTTAAGCTGAAATACAAGAGCCAAAAACAAAGCCACCTGAATAGCTAGCCCTTCCATTGCATTTAGTCAAAGATTGGGCATTATAAACAGCTTGGCAACAAAGGCTTGGGGATTTTACGCTGCAGGCCAATATGTAATGACTTTTATGTGCTCAAATTAAAGAGTGATCAAGGATATTAGTTCTTTGTATAATGGTCCTTATGAATGTGGTAGGCCCAACTTATGATGATGAAGATATGGCAACAGATCGAAGATGTACGTAGCTTTCTAAGATCAGCAATTTCTCTATAGTATCGTGACTTGGGTAAAGTTATGTGTGAAGTAGTTCCATTATTATTGTAGATATCAAAGGTATATATGGAATACGTGGGAGCAATATAGTTACCCTCCCCCATACCAACACGGTCATACTAGCTAGCACAAAAAGAATTAATTCCTGTTTTCCTAGGATTGGCATCAAGATTCAAGCTGGCACAGACTTACCAAAATCCTTGTCAACCCTAGATCTTGGTAGTGGCCGGGAATTTGAAGTACTTAAGAAACCATTTCTTTGATCATGTCATTATATAAGAAATGTCTTTGGATTTATAGGCATACCTTTCATTGGTCAATTGTAGAGGAACAATTCTTTTTCTTTAAGTAATTGAAAATCTTATTAAAGATGATAATGACGTAGTCATCATATACATTGTAGAGAAACACGATAAGGCCGAATAAAAAATTATATAAGAAAATCATGAATATTTGGCCCACTAAAGGTAGAATAGAAGAAGAATGTTTTAAACTCTTCCATCGTCCGTCCACTCATGATCCTCAAAATTTCTATGATTTATTCCCCTCCCCTATACCTACAGGGTCATACTAGCTAGCACTAAAAGTGTTCATTCCTCTTTTCCTAGGAATGGCATCAAGATTCAAGCTGGCATAGAATCACCAAAATCCTTATCAACCCTAAATCTTGGTAGTCACGAATTTGAATTACCTAAAAAACCATTTCTTTGATCATGCCATTATATATGAAATATCTTTGTATTTATAGGCATACATTTCATTGATCAATTGCAGAGGAACAATTCTTTTGTATAAGTAATAATCAAAAATCTTATTAAAGATGGTAATGGCTTAGTCGTCTTGTACATTATAGAGAAACAAGATAAGGCCAAATAAAAAATTTCACAAGGAAATCATAAATATTTGGCCCATTAAATGTAGAATAGATAAAGAATAATATTTTAAACTCTTCCATCGTCCACTCATGATCCTCAAAATTTCTATGATTTATTTCCCTCCCCTATCCCACATGGCCATACTAGCTAGCACTAAAAGAGTTCATTCCTCTTTTTCTAGGAATGGCATCAAGCTTCAAGCTGGCATAGACTTGCCAAAATCCTTATCAACCATCTTGGTGGTCGGGAATTTGAATTACCTAAGAAACCATTTCTTTGATTACGTCATTTTATATGACTTGTCTTTGTTTTTATATAAGTAATTGAAAATCTTATTAAAGATGGTAATGGCTTAGTCGTCATGTACATTATAGAGAAATACGATAAGGCTGAATAAAAAATTATACAAGGAAATCATGAATAGTTGGCCCAATATTAAACGTAGAATAGAAGAAGAATGTTTTAAACTCTTCCATCATCCACTCATGATCCTCAAAATTTCTATGATTTATTTCCCTCCCTTATACCTACATGGTCATACTAGCTAGCACTAAAAGAGTTCATTCCTCTTTTCCTAGGATTGGCATTAAGATTCAAGCTAGCACAGACTCATCAAAATCCTTGTCAACCTTAGATCTTGGTAGTGGCTGGGAATTTAAATTACCTAAGAAACAATTTCTTTGATCATGTCATTATATATGAAATGTCTTTGTATTTATAAGAATACCTTTCATTGGTCAATTGTAGAGGAACAATTCTTTTTCTACAAGTAATTGAAAATCTTATTAAAGATGGTAATGACTTAGTCATCATGTACATTGTAGAGAAACATGATAAGGCCGAATAAAAAATTATACATGAATATTTGGCCCTTTATATGTAGAATACAAGAAGAACGTTTTAAACTCTTCCATCATCCACTCATGATCCTCAAAATTTCTATGACTTATTTCCCTCCCCTATACCTACATGGCCATGCTAGCTAGCACTAAAAGAGTTCATTCCTCTTTTTCTAGGAATGGCATCAAGGTTCAAGCTGGCATAGACTTGCCAAAATCCTTATCAACCATCTTGGTGGTCGGGAATTTGAATTACCTAAGAAACCATTTCTTTGATTATGTCATTTTATATGACTTGTCTTTGTTTTTATATATATAAGTAATTGAAAATCTTATTAAAGATGGTAATGGCTTAGTCGTCATGTACATTATAGAGAAATATGATATGGCTGAATAAAAAATTATACAAGGAAATCATGAATATTTGGCCCATTAAACGTAGAATAGAAGAAGAATGTTTTAAACTCTTCCATCGTCCACTCATGATCCTCAAAATTTCTATGATTTATTTCCCTCCCCTATGCCTACATGGTCATACTAGCTAGCACTAAAAGAGTTCATTCCTCTTTTCTTGGTGTTAGGAGATTTTTCACCAGGCCCAAAAGGTCCAGAGGTTCAGCTCGATACCCAGGGGCCCATACCTGCCAAGCCATCCGCCAACCCAACTAAAGGGCTCTTGACCTCGTATAACCAGCTTTGGGACCTCAAAGCAGAGGTCAATCCACTACCCAAGAAGTGTGAAAAATTTGCCTTGGAGAAAAGTAAAGAGGAACATGCCATCTTGATGGGATTAAACCCTAGGACGAAACAAAGGATCACGCTGCATTAGTTGCGCCCTCCATAGGATCATGCCGCATTAAATGCATCTCCCAAAGGGTTATGCCGTATTAAATGGGTATGGCGGAAGGGACTTCGAGAGAACATCTCCCCTGGCCACAAGGTATGGCTGCTTGATCCTCGAAACTAGGTATAAAAAAGAACTCTCAGGTATTGGGAAAAGGGTTACACTCTTAATTCTTTGAGCTGTCTCTACTCTCACTACTCTTCTACATATTGTCCTGAAGTATTACTAATTTTGGTATCAGAGGCTCTCTGGCTACCACCACGGCCACCACTTCTCGATTTTTTCTTTGTGTTTGTAAGCCAAAGATTGAAAACTAGAGTTGCAGAGGGCCTGACCCATAGGCGTACGAAATACAATGTTAACACTTAGGATTGGCATCAAGATTCAAGTTGGCACAGATTCATCAAAATCCTTATCAACCCTAAATCTTGGTAGTCGAAAATTTGAATTACCTAAGAAACCATTTCTTTGACCATGTCATAATATATTAAATGTCTTTGTATTTATAGGCCTACCTTTCATTGATCAAATGTAGAGGAACAATTCTTTTTCTATAAGTAATTGAAAATCTTATTAAAGATGGTAACGGCTTAATTAGTCGTCATGTACATTGTAGAGAAACACAATAAGGCCAAATAAAAAATCATATAAGGAAATCATGAATATTTGGCCCATGAAACGTAGTATTGAAGAAGAATGTTTTAAACTCTTCCATCATCCACTCATGATCCTTAAAATTTCTATAATTTATTGCCTGCCAAATTTATTAAATGTCTATATATATAGAAGCCATCCATGCTGCTATATATCATTTTAGGGCTACCATATTATAACTCTCTAAATTTTATTATAAAGATGTATATTATTATCCACTAAGCTTAACTCAAGCCAACCCAACTCTACCTAAAAAGACTTTCCATAAGGCTCCACAACCTCACAATGGATAAAAGCTATAGACTAGAAAACAAATTTCCGCTCTTTCTACACATACATCATTAATCAATACCAATAGTTTGACATTCTCTTAGGTGGCCAGGGTGACTTTCCTAAGCAGATTGTCATGTATATAGGCACCAATCGTGTGGAGATGGTGACACTAAGCCGGTTGTTGCAATTGGGGAAATGTAGGAAGAAGCACTAGATGATGAATTATAACCAGTTGTCAATGCATGACTGTTGCCTCTATGCTGGAAAGGCATGAAGTAGTACTAGTACCAATATTTAGAAGGGACTAATGATTAAAAATAAAAAAACAAGGGTTTGAAGTTCTAACTTCTTAATAACAAGATAAGGAAATCAAGTAGATGACTTGGATCATCCAACTCCAAATTCACCTATTATTTTGAGAAAAGAACGAATAAAAGGAAATATCTCAATATATAGTTTAGAAATGAATAGATGGGTTGGGGAAAAACATAGCTTCAACATTTCACAAGCATTAAGCAAAATCCCTTTTAAAACTTCCGTTAGAAGGGGCAAGCTGATACTCAATTGCAATGGGCCTTTTTTTTCCCTTTTTTGTCATCTATTCTTTGACACCTTTATAACTTTTATCATTTTTTAATATTATTTTATTTTTATTTTTCAACTGAGATGTTGTACAAAGGAGGGAGAAAATATAGGAGGTGGATACATATGTTGCTGTTTTTATAAGTTATTCTAGTACTCATCAATAGACCACGACATTTAAGAGTAATGATATCCACACAATATATTTTACATTGTATATATTTCACAATATATATAAAATAAATATATTTTTATAAAATGAAGTTATTTTTAAGATAATTTATAAAAATATTTCTCATTTTAAAATATTATTTTGTAAAATATTACCAAAAATAACGTCTGTTTATAATTTTTCGACATTTAAAAAAGGCATTAATCAACAACTTTTGAGAGCTAGCTAGCATTTCTTCAATGTGTAAGTAGGTTATAACTAGCTTGTCACTTCTATGGCTGTTAATCATAAGTGAACTCTGCATTGAAAGCTGCAACAAACAATCTGCAAAGCTCTGCAGATACTTGTAAATTTGTAATTTATTGTTTTCCTGAATGTCTCGGCAAGGGTTTTGGAGAAGACAGCCAACTTAGCTAGGCATGTGCAGTCTAATCCCCATATATACTGCAGGATATATTTACCTGATATTTAAGACTCAGGGATTTATGACCGAAAATCTCCACAAAGGGATATTAGCTTTCGGACACAATTAAGGTTGGACAAATGCTTCCTGCTCAGGCACCTTGAACCTTAATCCATGACCTATATAGACAAGTGGAAGTTATTGAATGGATACTTTTCTACACAGCTGGTCGACATTAAATTTGGTTTGGATAGCAAAATCCTCCCAACTCATTTTAATATCTAAATATCTCAAATATAATTACTTTTTAGTTTTAAATTTTTTTCATCTAATCATTACTTAATCATGATAACTTATTCAAACTTTCAAATAAAATGTAAAAAATAATTCAATTCTTTTAAACCTCAAAAAATAATATTATAATAACATTTTAACTTTATAATATTTTTATTTAATTTTTTCATTCTCATTTTCCAAAATCCCATAAAACATGATATTAAGTCAAACCATTTGATCACTACTATTTACAAACTATTTCACTACTATTCACAGATCATCTCAATATCCAAACAAGTCCTTACTCTTTCCATGCATATATATATATATACACACACACTGCAAGTTGGAGTACTAACATCAAGATTGATCAATTCGATCCATTGAAGGCAAGTGTTGGTCCCGCTATTCTCTATGTGCAAAATGTTGAAAAAAACATCTATGGCTGAAGATTTAACTAGGGTTTACTTTAGATTAGAATGGATTCCTTGCCAATTACTTTTAGGGTGCGAAGGAAACAAATCTTACTCGTACATTTTAAACCACAGTCACCTAAGTACGTATGACTCATATATATATATATATATATATATTTGTTACCTTGTCCTGTTCATTTTGATGGATAATAATAATGATAATAAAATGAATGTTTCTAGGAATTAAAGCTTCTCTCTCCAATACGTACGTCTAGGTACTTTCAGTTAATTTCGTTTCTAGTACTTGAGTGGCTTTAATTCAGTCTTCAATGTTTCCTTCCTCTCATATAATAGTGGATCCCAGTACTATAATTTATCCAAGGGATTCATTATGATTTGAAATCATGGAGTTTGCATGCTTCCAGAGTTTTAGGTAGTTTTCTCCAACCTTGTGCATGAATATATAACTTCTCTAAGATCTATCTGGAGACCTCTATAAAAAGTGAAACTAATTAATGCTTTATGTATGACTCTTGAAATGTTTAAATAATCCCAGGTGCAAATAATCCCTGGGGAAAGGATATTTAAACTACAAAATCAAGATATATACGAAAGTTTGAAGCACCTAACAAGAACAAAACAACCTAGCAAAGGCATGCAAGATACATTGGCCGGAGGGGCGCTTTTCTAATATTAACGAAAAAACCTTCTTACTCAGAGCCAAAGATACATACAAACAGACGTAAATATATACATAAATACATACATATATAGTACATACATATATTCAAGTGGGCGTATTTTACGTATGATCCATTTAATTTCATGCTTTCTTCTAAATTAAAAAATGGTTATACGGGTACTGGAAGATCTTTGTGGAGATCTTAAATAACGAACTTTTACTTTCCACGATTAAAATCATTGAGAAGGCGTCCTCCTTCGTGCCCAACAACATTGGATATTAGCAAATACTAGGTTATAAAACCGAGGAAATATAACATGACCACGCCCCGTGACACACAGCTCAAGGTATTCATATATTATAAATTCTTCTAGCACTGCATATATAGCTTGTATAATGCTGCATATCGTGTATCCACTAATGGTCTTACCCAATGGATGCAATGTAGTGTCTGTGAAATATTGAGCAATATCTGTACAAAATAAAAGCAAATTTACTAACAATTTCACTATCCTTTCTACTGTACAAAAACGATTTTCAATTTTAAAACAATTCAGGAACACAAATAGCATTTTTTTTTTCCTGGTAGGTTTTGCTTTTTTGACAATTTTTTCTTCGTTTGCTCTCCTTCTTAGTTAATGCCAGAAGAAATATAGGAGAACGCCTACAGTGTCATCTAAAAAAGGTCAAACTATTAAGTATAGTCTTATGCACAACCTGTGCTTGTGTTCGAGAGACTGGAAAAGAGAAAGAATTATTTCTTCGTTTGCTCTCCTTCTTAGTTAATGACAGAAGAAATATAGGAGAACGCCTACAGTGTCATCTAAAAAAGGTCAAAGTATAGTCTTATGCACACAACCTGTGCTTGTGTTCGAGAGACTGGAAAAGAGAAAGAGAGAAAGAGAACGTGGAGTATAAGCTAACTTAATATGTAATTTTCAAACGCCTCAGTGTGTAGGATGATCTAAATTTGATGGCATTTGGGTGATACGCTGGCCATGACAAACAAACAAACACATCAGTCGGGGGGATGACCTAGATTTGATGATTTCACTGCAATTAATATTCAGACCAGTTGAGAAAATAGACTGAAAAAAAAAAAAAAGAAGAAGAAAAACTCAAAAGTGCCATAACAAACAAATAAACCACATCAAAACAAAAAAGGAACAAAAAAATCAAGATGAAACGTAGTGTAAAAGTATGGACCTTGAATCAGAGGAAAACTCAAAGAGCTTCCCTTTTGTAGAGAACACGATCAAAGCGACCTCAGCATCGCATAGCACTGAGATCTCATGAGCTTTCTTCAGGAGCCCGGTCCGCCGCTTCGAGAATGTCACTTGCCGGCTGATCTTGTTCTCGATTCGTTTAAGTTGAACCCTACCTCTCCCCATTTTTTGTGCACCTTTTTCTCTTCTTGGAAAAAAAAAATGTGGCAAGAAAAAAAAAAGGTTATCTAGCTAAAGGAAAGTAAAACATGAGCTGAAAAATCTCCAGGAAAAAAACCCTAAATAGGGTTCATTTCAAAGCCAGGAGATAAAAAGAAAAGCATATTGTGAAGAAGATGATAATGATAGTGGTGGTGGGTCTGTGAGTGAGTGAATTATGGGTGCCTTTCTATTTTTGTGAATGAGAATGGTTTATGGTTATATATTTATGTTGCGAAAGGCTTTCTGTGTATATATATAGGAAAGCATGGGAAGAGAGTCTCCCGAGACGGAGAATAAAGATGTTAAAAGACTACTGGCCGGGAGTGAGTGGGAATGGTATCGTGGAAAACCAGAGTGGTACTAATGAGAAAACCAGGATTGGTTGGGGGAATTCGTTGTCGAACTGTTATTGGTGGAGAGTGGGTCACAGTCGTTACTGTCTCAATTTGAGCCACAGGTTTGAAGGCATGCAGTTCGTACGGATACCCTGTCATCTCAGCTAGCTAATCTCAGCAATATTGCTACGCGGGACCTGAAGGGGGCATCATGTCTTTTTATTCTTTTTTTTTTTTTTTTTTTTTTCTTTTATTTATTTATTTGTCTTTGTTCTGTAGTATTTATGTCTGTTGGTGACAGACGGCGCTGCACTTTCACGGTTTCATCACCAGCATTGCATTTGCCTCTGCAACTTCTTCTACTTCATGTTACTTTACCTTTTCCAGTTTTTATGGGCATATAATTTCGGGTCTAGAAGGATTACTATTACTTTCATTGCCAAAAGAAATCTCATTAATTTCCACGACAAACATCCTACGTACGTTGCCTCTTTCAGTGCTCACCAATTTCCATTTTACCATGTCAAATCATATGTTCACGACTCATGAATATAGACCACCACCTTTCATTTTGGGCATGAATTTTTCTATCTTATTTTGGCCACGTTTGTTCCCATAAAAACGAGAAATCGGGTAAGCTAGCCCTTAATTTTCCAGTAGTACCTTAGAAGTCACATGATTTTCCTTTGATTCTATTGATCCATATTTTCTGCTCGACCTGAAACGAATTTACACTACAAGGTTTTTGGAAATTTGACCCACGCATATTTTCTATTGATAGTAAACTTTTATACAGACCTCACTTAGCTATATTAGGAATTTACAATCCTATTTACAGAGCATTAAAAACATCATTCCAAAAACAGAGTATTTAATACAATATCAAATCCAGATCCTAGAATAAAGTCTAGCACAAATCTTGGGGCATAATTGTTGCTTTTGTTATCTCTTGGCTGTCACCAGATCATGCTTTGCGTCTTCCTTAATACGCCCCCGCAAGAACGGGCTACCATCGGTGAGTCCGATCTTGGTTCTTAGAAGATTAGTGCGTTGACGTGAAAGAGGCTTGGTGAGGAGATCTGCAAGTTGGTCACTAGTGTGTACATGACGAACATGAAGGGCATGTTGTTGAACCAAGTCTCTGACAAAGTGTAGATCAAGCTGAATGTGTTTCATTCTTGAGTGTTGCACCGGATTGAAACTTAAATGGGTGGCACCCAAGTTATCACACAGGAGCAATGGCGGTTGAGGGAGTGTAAACTTGAGCTCCTTGAATAGAGAAAGTATCCACATCGATTCAGCTGCTGCTGTGGCTAGCGCTCTATATTCAGCTTCAGTAGATGACCTTGCAATGGCTCTTTGTTTTTTTGAGCTCCAGGAAATGGGTGTTGAGCCAAGTAAAACCAAGTAGGCAGAGGTGGAACTCCGGTTGTCCAAGTTGCCAGCCCAATCCGCATCCGAGAAACATATAACTTCTGGTGAGGATGATTTTCTGATGTTGATGCCATGAAAAATAGTATTTTTCAAATATCTCAGCAGTCTCTTAGTGGCTGTCCAGTGAGTTGTGGTTGGACAATGCATGAATTGAGAGAGTTTGTTTACTGCAAAACTAATATCAGGCCGAGTTAGAGATAGATATTGCAAGGCACCAATGACCCGACGATATTCCGTGGAATCAAATGATGAAGAACCATCATCAAGCTTTAAGGAAACTGAAGTGGACAGTGGTGTTGCCACATCTTTGGCACCATCCATGCTTGTTTTTGCAAGAAGTTCACGAATGTAGTGGTGTTGAGATAAAAACAGGCCATCTTTAGTAGGAATTACCTCAACACCGAGAAAAAAATTCAGGAACCCCAAATCTTTGAGAGAGAACTTTTGGCCAAGCTGGTCAATGATGCTGGCCACAAAGCTAGATTTGTTCCCAGTAATGATCAAGTCATCGACATAGACCAAACAATATGCAAGTATTGAGTCATGATGATAGACAAATAGGGAGGAATCAGACTTGGCATTCACAAAACCGAACTCTAAAAGAGCTTGTTTGAGGGCTGAATACCAAGCACGTGGTGCCTGTTTAAGCCCATAAATTGCCTTTTGAAGACAGCACACATGCTCGGGGTGCTCATCATTCCGAAATCCTGGTGGTTGCTTCATATAGACTTTCTTAGTCAAATGACCAAGAAGAAACGCATTGTTTACATCCAGCTGTCTTAGTGACCAGCCTTGCATCACTGCCAGTGTCAAAACGGTTCTAATTGTAACAGGTTTAACTACAGGGCTGAAGGTTTCTTTGTAGTCCAAACCAGGCCTTTGATGAAAGCCTTTAGCCACTAATCTTGCTTTGAACCGATCAATAGACCCATCAGCATTTCTTTTAAGTCGAAACACCCATTTGCAGCCTATGATGTTACAGTCTTTTGGAGGGGGAACCAGATGCCAAGTATTATGGCGCATAAGAGCGGTTAACTCTGAGGACATGGCATCACGCCATCGGGGATCAGAAAGAGCCTCACTTACACGGGTTGGTTCCAAGGAGGGAGGAATTGGGTGTTTGGTGACTAGAAAAGACTTTTTGGGTCTGTAAATATTGTTCATAGACCGAGTGACCATATGATGAGTGCGTTCCTCAGATGAATTTGGTGGTGTAGACTCAGTGTGAACATTAACAGGGGCTGGAATTTCTGAAGTACGTAAAGGTGGGACTTCTTGTGGTAACGAAATAACAGGCAAAGAGGAACATACCTGAGAAGCATTCGGCGCAGGAGATGACACTAACCCAGTCGGTGGAGAAGCAGCAGTACCCAATGCCGAAGAGCCTGGAGACAAAGAGGAAGTGATTGTTGGCAACGAGATCATCACATCCGAAGTGGGCGAATGAGAGAGAGATGGAGTGGTGTCGGTGGATTTCTGAAAAGGGAAAGTAGCTTCATCAAAAACAACATGCCGTGAGGTGTACATACGGTGCGTTTTTGGCTCCAGACAGTGATATGCATTCTGAGATAAGGAATAGCCCACGAAAACGCACGGAACGGATTTGGGCTCAAGCTTAGTTTTATTATAAGGCCGTGTGAGAGGATAACACAAACAACCGAAATGTTTCAGCTTGAGATAATTGGGTCGTTGCTTGAAGAGATTTTCAAATGGTGTTTTATATTGCAGCGAAGAACTGGGCATCCGATTTATTAGATAGGCAGCAGTTTGAAATGCATAAGGCCAATACGAGCGAGGCATATGGGCATCAGTGAGGAGAGTAAGCCCGGTTTCAACAAGATGACGATGTCATCTTTCAGACACGCCATTTTGTTGCGGAGTGTGAGGTGCAGTTGTATAATGGCCAATGCAATGCACGGAGAGATAAGTTTTTAGCCCAATATATTCGCCACCATTATCTGAGTATAGGCTCTTAATTTTAGTGTTAAATTTATTTTCCACAAGATGTCGAAATTGAGGAAAAATAACTTGAACACTAGATTTATTAGCCATAGGATAGAGCCAAATATATTTGGTGAAATGGTCAATGAAAATAACATAATATTTTGAACCATCCACACCAATATCCGACGATGGACCCCAAACATCCGAATAAATTAATTCAAGGGGAGATGTACTCGTTAAACCATAGGAATGAAAAGGTTGACGATGAGCTTTATTTTGACAACATGAATTACAAAGCAAAGAAGTACTTTTTTTAGTAGGTAATGAAAAGGCACGGATAAGATGATTGACAATTTGGGAAGAGGGATGACCAAGTCGTTTGTGCCAACCATCAGTTGATGTACGCTCATGAACATATGCAACAACCTTTTTGGAAGCCATTTCCAGGGAATTCGGTAAAGGGTACACGCCATCTTCACAGTCACCTTTGAGTAGTGTCGCCCCCGTGATCCGATCCTTCACCAAAAAATAAAATGGATGAAATTCCAAGTAAACATTATTATGTTTCGTGAAATTATGAACTGAAACAATATTTTTTTTAATGGAAGGAACACATAAGGTATCACGTAAATGAAAGACACGATTAGGAGAAGTGAACGATAATGAACCAACATGAGAGACATGCAAACCTGAACCATCACCAATTACCACCTCATCAGTACCATCATACTCAGAGTGTATTGAGAGATTAGAGAGATTTGTTGTCATATTGTGCGATGCAGCGGAATCGACTAGCCATTTTTGATTTTTGCCTTGAGAAGCATTTGCACAGTTGGCTGTAATCTCATTTGAATGAAACTTTGGGCAGCTTCGGGCCATGTGGCCCACTTGTTCACACAGTTGACATTTGGGCTTGAACTTACGTTGGCCCGAGTCTGGTTTATTCTTCTTGTTGTATCCACGGCTTTTGTTGAAGGATGTCCGATGTTGAGTTGCAGAGCCATCATTGCTGTGGTAGCCTCCATTCCGGTGACTATAGTTGGCCGTAGCAACCAAAGGGGAAGCGGACTGAGTCTCCATTCGACGGAGATAATTCTCATGACCGACTAGGAGGTCATGGATTTCTTCAAACTTGAGAGAGGTCTCTCGAGCACGGATCGGGGCTGCAATATCCCTGAATTCGGGACCAAGACCGTTCAAGATGTAGAGAGTTAAGTCATCATCCGAAATATGATGATCGATGATGGCTAGTTCATTGGCAAGGATTTTTACAGCGTGAAGAAATTCTGTAACAGATCGAGTGCCACGGTTACTCAAGGTTAGATCTTCCTTGAGTTGCATGGCACGGGTTCGAGATTTTCCCGCATAGAGACGGGTGAGAGCTGTCCAGGCCGCATGAGAGGTTTTGCAAGATGCAAGGAGTGGGGTGATGGTTGTTGAGGTGGAAGCAAGAATGGTGTGAAGAATGAGTTTGTCTTGACGAATCCAGTGGGAATTCGCAGCTTTGGAAGAGGCGGACTGAGTTTCATCAATGGCAGGACATTTACGCTTGCCAGTGACAAAATCGATCAAATCATAACCGATGAGTAGTGCTTCAAACTGGGCTTTCCATTGAGGGAAGGTAGCAGGGGTAAGTTTCTCATTGATGGTGGTGGCGGCATTGATTGTGATGATAGGATTATCAGAGGAAGAACCAACAATAGCAGCCATTGGAAGGAAAAAAAAAATTCTCGTTAGAGTGCTGGCTCTCTGGATACCATGAAACGAATTTACACTACAAGGTTTTTGGAAATTTGACCCACGCATATTTTCTATTGATAGTAAATATTTATACAGACCTCACTTAGCTATATTAGGAATTTACAATCCTATTTACAGAGCATTAAAAACATCATTCCAAAAACAGAGTATTTAATACAATATCAAATCCGGATCCTAGAATAAAGTCTAGCACAAATCTTGGGGCATAATTGTTGCTTTTGTTATCTCTTGGCTGTCACCAGATCATGCTTTGCGTCTTCCTTAATATGACCGAAAACAAGTTTAGAAAAACTAATCAATTTTAGTGTTTGAAATAGAGTAATGTTACTTATCATCTTCTCATCATCCCATAATGTGACATTAGATGGTTGTAGATTATTTATTATATTTCACTTATGAATCTATAATCTAATATCACATAATGACATAATGAGAAAATGGATAACGAATATATTTTTTTCTCGAAATAATAAACGTAGAATTAATCGGATACTATATATGCTTCTTAATTACATTATAGATCGATCAACACTCATAACCTTCTCTCTAAACATATCTGATCGATCCAGTTGATCTAGAGATCATAAAGTAACAAAGTTCATTAACACTCAATTCAATTCATTTACATAGACAAAATTCTCGTCTTCGTACAAATAGGTGGAATCAAGTCAGAGATCAATTAAGCAAACAAACTGATCTTTCTTTTTGGTAGGTTTTTTAATTATATATAGTTTTCGATCGATCACTTGGTAGAAAAAAGTCTTATTAGGATCGACTAGAGTGCATTAATGTAGCGTGGGATATCCTCCACCAGTAATATCTGAATATCATCATGAGTACAACCTATTTAGTTTTGGCACATTTACTTTTGATCTGCTTGGCGCAATGTCCTAATTCTCAGTCTTCTTATGTCTTGTCAAATTACCGGAAATTGGTTTTGACTTTATATACTTTATATCATGAAAAATAGTAGCTAATTGGTAATTATATATATAGTAGAAGGTTTTTTTTTTAATTATAATTAATTAGTACTATTTATAACAATATATTAATTGCCGCAGTCAAGTACGTACGTACTACAGTTATTAGACGACCAAAAAAACAGATATATATATAATTAATGTCTTGTTTTATTTTTTAATTATATATTTCCCTATATATATATATATAAATTCAGATTACGTACAGTTTCCATGGCCGATCAACACTAAGCTGGAAGCGTATGTAAGCACTTCACAGTTCACTCTGCTATATATGAAACTCTATGTATATATATATTGCGTGCTCACTACAACAAAGACTGATTTTTCCCAAAAGGCATGAAATCGGTGGGAAAAAGTACCTGATCCTGCCTTGGATGCTAAAAGTACTGCAAAACATTAACAAGCTATATATACCAATCGGGCGTAATGTTGAGAGATGGGGCCCCAACGAACCCGCAATATATAGCTGATCATGAAATTTTATATATATTGCTGCAAATCCGGTCTTCCAAAGAATAACCCATTTAACTAAAAATAATAATGCGCCACAATGCAAAACAGAAATAATCAAACCTAGCTAGATGTCACTGATCAATTAATATTCTTCTGAAAATCTTGATCACGTGGGAAAAGGCTCATGAACGGAACGTGTTGCGGTCCCCGTTGCCTAACCTGACCTAAACGTCGCCATCTTCGCCTGGGAAATCCAACAGTGCTCATCGATGTGGTCGAAGGAGAATACGCCAATCGTCTATAAATGTTGTCCCAGGTTTCACGAAGCAACCAAACACAAGCTATCAAAAAATAAAATAAATCATGAGAGAAGACAGATTCTGGGGTTCCCTGGGGAACCAAGCTGCAACCAAACTTAAGCTATCAATAAATTAATAAGGACAAAAAAAAAGAAAAAAAAAAAAAGAAAAGGAAAGAGATCAAGACAACTAGGGTTTGACGGAACTCCTTAGGGCAACCTTAGCTAGCTTATGCTCTTTGGTCTTGGCGAGCATGAATTGGACCTTCCCATGTGCCTCCTTGGGGACTAATTTGGTGAATACTGAATATGGCGATTGCATATTAATGAGAGAGAGAGAGAGAGAGAGAGAGAGAGAGAGAGAGAGAGAGAGAGAGAGAGAGAGAGAGAGAGAGAGAGAGAGAGAGAGAGAGAGAGAGAGAGAGACGGGAGGAGCGTCCGCGTCGATCGGCGAGGGTAATAAGCGAAGAATTTTCGCCCTACTTTTCACACGAACCCGCTGCTAACAATATATTTAGTAACAGTTTTAAACAAAAATCAGCTAGCGCCATTGAAGTGTAGCTTTAACAGTATATTTAAACCATATAGAAATTAAAATTTAAACCTTTAAAAACTATTTCCCTAAAAACTGCTACTATATACTAATTTTACAATAGTTTTAGACAAAATCGCTACTACAGAAAAGAACCTTTCTCCTTGCCTGTCGAATCTGAGGAAGATTTTCTTCTGTGGAAGATCTGTGGTTCCGCTTGTGGGAAGGAAGGGGGGAGGGAGAGAAGAGAGAGAAGGGGGGGGGGGGGGTGGCGGAGTTCCGAGCTGGCAGATCTGGCAGGGTTTCTGCGGCAGGTATGTGCAGGCTAGGTATTGGCGGTGTGCTTAATTTATGGATGTGGGGTTTCTATGGACTGTGTGTGGTTATCGTACTGTGGCTAGATCAAGTCCGACCGTATATATGTTTATAAAGATGGATTTGGGGTTGAATCTGTCACAAGTAAAGATGGATCATCAGGCTGTGGTGTGGTTTTTGGTCGGAATTATCATGTGCATATTTGGGTGTCGTTTGGAGGTTGACCGTTCGTGGTGGCTAGAAGGCCGGCTTGTGCTTGCCCGGCCGTGAGTCTACTTTTTGGGTTTAAAGTTGTTAAGATATTTAGATCTGATGTTAGATTTATTTGGAGATCCATATGATTTGTCCTTGTCAATCTCTTTTCTTCGTGTGCTTATGCAGAAAGATAGCATAAAGTAGTAGTGTAGCACTACTACTGCAGCCGTATATAAGGGCGCGCAGGGAGACCTCATGATCAGTCATATTGCATGAAAGAATAAACTTATTATAGCTCTAGATCGATTTTTGAAATCTATTATTTCAGTCTTTCTGAATTATATTTGTTACGTGACAAATTAATTAATTAACACTATGATGGTCGAGTTGTATAGATCAGGATTAATATAGGTCATGAAGCAATTGATTCAATTTCGACTAGCTAGTGTGTCGTGATCATGCCGGCTACCGACGGTTGATCTAGAACAAAACTACTACCGTAGAAATTATTGTAGTTTATTTTTAATTGCAAAAAAAAAAAAAAAAAAAAAAGGATAATAACACAATCAACGAATAATCATCTTCATGGAATCTACATGTATATGAATTGATTCCACATATATATAAGCTTATGGAGTAAGCTAATTAACTTTATCTAATTTCCTTTTAAGTAGGTCTTAATTAAAATAATTGACAGCAATTACACGTAGCCTTTTGTCATATTAAAGGTTGATTGTTAAGTTTGCTTGCGCATGCGATAAGAATTACTTGTCCAACAAAGAATTAATCTTACCAAAGCAATGGTACGCACAATGTCTGCTTAACGTGATATATATGCTAAACTTGAGCTTATGAACAAATTGGTAGGGATGCTACTGCCAGTTTTATATATATGGAAAGGGGTTTGTACTATCTCCATTCCTGCCCTCGCCCCAAGCGGGGGAACTATATGGGGAACTATTTATATATATATAGAGAGAGAAATGATATTTGCAGTCGTGGTTGTGTAAGCCGCGTGCAGTCGTTTTGAAAAAAATAAATTAATATGGAACCCACATGAAAAAAAAAAACTAACTTTTTAATCGTGGACCCCACTCTTTTTCAAAGCGATTGCTCGGCGTTTGTAATTCCACAACTGTATGTAGCATTGCTCATATATATATATATGTATCATGCTAGCCGGCCACCCAGCGGTTACTGCAGGGTTGCCCTCTATTGTATTTAATTTGTTTTCTTTTATTTTCTTTTTATCATTTTGTTAACATCCTTAATCATTAAGAAAAAAAAAATATCGAACTTCACTAATAGTTATTTTCTTAACTATTATGTCAAAAATAATAATTAAGAAAAATTAAAATAATCAAGCAATAAGTTTGATGGGCTCTACTAATATTTTTCATATATATATATATATATACATTACCCCGCCCGTCCCGTCCCTACCCCATAAAGAATTTCCCTCACCTGTCCTACGTACTATAAAACTAGTCATCATGAAGAGCTAGATTGCATAACAATTCATAACGCAAACAAAAGATGGCAAAAACCAATACGAACAAAACAACAAAATTAGAATGTCAAAGCCAGATCAAAGTTTTAAAAATCAAACTTGGATTTTTTAAATCATAAAACCCAAAAAAATGTTGTCCAAGACCTAAGCTACATATGTAGACGAGATCGATGCCAAAGGTTGTCCATCCAAATCCAATAGCTTGATAATTAAGACTATGAAGACAACAATTCAAAGAGGTGGTGGCGATTGGAGATCAAGGCACTAGGCTAGCATGGACGTGGAACAGTTGCCAGAGTATGAAACTGGCTGTCAGCCGAAGGTAGAAATAAGTTGAAATCGACATCGACCGGTTTGGTTTTAGTTTGAACCACGTTCAGTTCCACTATTTTTTTTCTTAATCCAAATTACTCTCAAATCCCATCATTATCCTTATTTGAAGAGTCCTATACTTAATGAAAGTTCTTAGCTTGTTCCAACGTCTAGCCCACTTGAAATTTCTCATTTGAATTTGATTGAGTTTTAACTTTCTCTTTTATAGATTCTGAAATTAAACATAAAAATTTGCTTAGTAGTATACTAATATCTCAAAATAAATAAAAACTCAATTCAAGAATACACATTAATTCATATGATTTCTATTTATATTTTAACATTTTAGTTCAATAATATGGTATTTAGAGTGCATTTTCATACACTCATCACTGCCCAACCAGCCAATTATATATATATATAATCTTAGGTATAATGACGTTGTTTAATTTAAGTAATATGGCATCGTTTTACACATATTATTTAAAAAAAAAAATTAGAATGAAACGATGTTGTTGGGTAAATGGCATCGTTTAAATTTAGGGTTTAATAGCCCCCAACGGTCCAACCCCTTCTTTTTCTTCTTCTTCTTCTCCCAACTCTCTCTCTCTCTCTCTCTCTCTCTCTCTCTCTCTCTCTCTCTCTCTCTCTCTCATCACATGGTCAGACATCCAATTTCTAGTTTCGAACCATTCATGATGCTGAAGGGACACTGATGACCTACTTGGATCACTCTGAAATTGATGTCGTCGGTTTTCTCCCTCTTTCTCGGCCAATTTTAGTTGGTTTTATCCATGTATATAAGTTGTTGGTTTAGTTTCAGTTTTGGACCTAAATAGAAATCGAAACCGAACCGAAATAGTCGGTTTTCACCCTTACTAGGAGAATCAAGGTTTTGAGAGCGAAAAAAGCAAAACCCAACTCGTGTATTGATCTCCACCCGTTTTCTATCTGATAATAGTACTTTATGAACCAGTCACACATTATACCAAACTGCATTATTAATATTCAATAGAACCAACTTGTTGCAACATGCTGGTAGCATCAACCAACGTCATGCACATAATTCAAAAGTGCAGTAAGTAATCTCTCAACTAGATGATCCAACACATTCCGACAGCCTCATATTTTCGTAGGCAACTTATCTAAATTAACATTATAAGGTAGTTATTTAACTTGTCAAGATACATATAAAAGGTTTATGAAATTAATTAGAACTGGCATGGAGAGCTCGAGTACTGATCTAATTAAAGTACTACGCCAGGTAGTAGATGTTTCTCTTGAGTGTGTTAGATTTACTACATATATATACATATTTTGGTGGGTTAATTTCTATAAATATTGATGATCTAGCTATCAGTGAGTAATACTCATATTCATGTATCAGAACTTTGTGTACGATCAGAGAACCTCTACCACGTACCTCCACTTTCTTGAAATTACACAATCGATGCATGATCTGATCTATTTATAATCGTAATTCCTTAATATTGATGACCCTAGCTATTTTTTTCCAACCTTGATCAAGTGATCGATGATCTATTAGCCAGGTCAGAAATTCGATGCACGTACACCTAGCTAAGGGCTAGAATTCTCGAATCCAGGATATCGATTTTCACAAATAAAAACCTCAGAACGTTGTTGATAAAACCAAGATCAGATCAAAAACGCCAAGCAGCTAATTAATAATTAGCAAAACAAAAGGTTTACAAGGACAGGTTCTTCTTACTTTTGGGCAGCTAAAGTAAAGTGGAATTATATGATCAAGGAGGATATACAATATATATTGTTGAGCTAGATAGCGCAGGATTCGGCCTTGCTCGGCCAAAGCAAGAACGAAAGGCCAACGTACAAAATAAAAAGAAATAAAACAAAAAAGAAAGGATTCATGATATCGTGGTAACGAAGATATGCTCTTGTGGTCCAGTACTACTACAAGTGTTGATAAATGGGATGGATTTGTTTGTTATAAGCTGTTACGTACCATTTTAGGCTTAAATTTTATTATAAAAAAGTGGTCCCGTTAGTACTACTCCTCAGAATATTTTTCTTTCTATCCAAAATTTATGCATCTCAGTCTCCTTAATAGAGAACTGCTGGGGACCAATTGGTCTGCAACCTCCCATTAATATTTCAAGTACTTCAAAACAATATTTCCTTTGCCATCCTCGTGAATCGACTAGTTGCATGAATTGTGGAGAGACCATTTACACATATCATGACAAACCACCCATCAAAAATATAAATTAAAGGGGTATATATATATATATGTATGAATAATATTTTATAAAAATAGAAATGTTTTAATTATTAAAAGATTATATATATAAAAATAAATTCATAAATTAATTTGATTTAATATGATACGTTAAATTATAAAAATTTTGTTAATATAAAATAGATTTAACTATCATATTAAACTATATATGTAAGTTAGTTTATAAATTTACTTTTATAAAATCTTGTTATATTTGCGGCTCTTATCTTTTAAGATACAAATAGCCATGAGGCTAGAGTTTGGGGGAGCCCCCGCGGGCATCTTTCTTACGTGCATCTGATCGATCTCACAAGTCGTGACACGCCCGGCCTTAGATTCTACTCGATCGATGGATTGCTTAATTCATGCGTACCATGATCAATGATGACATGTCTTAATTATAATATATAGGACTCCCACTGCAGGGAATGGTGGTGTTCGTCAGCGGAATTAACCAAAGGCTTTTTACCCGGCCGGCCCCTCCCCCTTTCATAAAAGGAAAATACTTGTATGCACACGGCCAAAGGTGCTCCTTAAAAATGATTATTAGCAAATTTATAACTTTTTTTTTTTAAATGTTGTAAATATTTAAAAATGTTCAAAAAAATAAAGAAAAAAAAAATACAATTGCAATTTCATCATGCATTGATGATGCCTATTGCCTACAAAAATAGATCATGAGACTCCACGCGTACGTGCGGTGGGTCAAGTGAATGACTTTAAGACAGACACATGTTTAAGGGAAAGAAGAATTATAAAATAAGAGAAAGTAAAGTTTTGAGTGGTAGCTAGAAAAGAAGTCATGTGTAGCTGGCTATCAATGTATATTATAAGTACACCCCAAGTTACACGAATTAAGTAATGCATCCTTAATTAGATATATATGAAGGATTGATATCCAAAATAGGCATGAAAGAGAAGATTGGAAGACCATTCTAATTATAGTACCCCTTTGTCTAATTCCCATCTCGATCCATCTGTCAATTTCTTAATTTCTAATTCTAAAGATAGAATATTGATTTTGTCACTGAGTGACCATCAAGATCAATCGTCTTAATTAACAAATTATTTAAGTTTGTCATGATTACTAATTAATATCACTAAAGGATGAGGTAAGCCCTGCCTGTCACTTCCTGGCTTTAGTGGAGGCCGACGACTAGTACTGTACATCGCGTGTTGCTTTGAGGATAGCCCAGCAGTGTAGGGGGCCTGTCACTTTATTTTCTTTATTTTTTTTAATTTATTTTTTAAAAATTTCATATACAATTACACTTTACTAATATAATTAATTAATTTATTTTTTAATATAAAATAATTGTTTTGATTAATTATATTAATAAAATACATAAAAAATATATAAAAGTAATTATATATAATAAAATTCTTTTTTAATTTATTTATTTTTCTACTCCTAAATGAGAAGGCTTACAAAAAAAAATGTAATAATCAGTACGGTCATCCGTAATATTTCCCTTTTTTATTGAATAATATTGCAAGTGGGTTGGAGAAACAATACATAATTAGACCTATTTTGACAATAATTATTGAATAATATCAGAATATGAATATTCCACGCATAAATATAAATATATTTACGATTAATTAATTGAAGGCGTAGGATTATTTGCGTTAGATTCACGAGGGGGTGGGCTGTTCATTCAGCAAAAAGTGAGGGGCTGTTCATTCTGTTTGCAGAGGTCTAGTAAATAGAGCAAAATGTAGATAGACTATAGTTCTTCGATGTGATCATATGGACATGCCACGCGTCAGTGATATGGACGTGTCGCATGCCTTCATGCGACACATATGCTTGCCAAACTTCTGTTCCGTGCTCTTGGCGCCATGTCCGGCTTTGTGTCTTTTCTCACACCCGTAATTAATTAGTTTTTTTTTTTTTTTTTTTTTTTTTTTAAATTCGGTAATTCAGGTTTAATTTGCCAAGGCAACTTTACAATCTAACGGTTTTAATTTTTTTTTTTCATCTTTTATATTTTTCTAACTTACACATATATATATATATATATATATATATATATATATATAAGAAACTATTGAAATTCCTAATCTCTTAAGAGAGAGACATTTATGTAGGAGGCAAATGGCATATATGGAAATTAAGCCACAAAACAATGTTATAGAAGTTAAGATAAAAATATGTTGATATATATTAAGGTTTTTGTTTTTGTTTTTGTTTTTTTGGTATAATGATGTTTAGATGTTGTAGAATAATCTTATTCTTTAATTCCAAAACATGACGAACCGAAAAAGTTAAGCAAATGGCACGCTTTAAAGCTTTATTCTTCTGGGCCTATACGGTGAAAATAGTGCAGAAAACTAGGCTTGGGCTGTTCTTGTACTTGAGAATGTCCTGGTTCCAGACCTCACTTGGGCAAATATAGTGCGCTACACTTCATTTTTTAGGCATATCCATGCATTGATATTTGTTTCTTAATATGCAAACATTCATAACAAATATTCAACATTCTAATTAGTGATGTGGATTGAAAATATAATAATTTAAAAATTATATAAAAATTTTATATATAGTCATTTTTACGTATTTTTTTGTGCACTCCATTAATATGATTGGTTGAGTATTAAAAAAAAAAATGATGCAGCCAATCATATCAGTGGAGTGCATAGTAAATACGCAAAAGTAACTCTTCTTAAGATTACTCAAAACTATATATCAAGATCAGCAAACTTTTAAGTAGTATAGCTGAAACCACAGCCTTATGGTAATGACCCGTCTTAAAACCAAAATAATATCTCGACTCCGGCCCGGACATATATTGGGGTTTTCGGAACATTATATATAAACACCATACATGCCTTTGAGTTTGGCTCGTGGCTAAGAGTTCCATAATGCTTAGAAAATCGGTCGGTGCTGTTTTTATGTCAATATGGACTACAAATGCCGATCAAACCATTTAGATATTGCCAACACCAAGCAAATACTTGGCACATTCAACTAATTAGAGCATCCATCCTGGGATAAACCCATTGATTTGTTGGGCATGGCTTGTTGCATTTATTTGCTCTGAACCAGATGCATTATACCTGTGCATGTCCAGAAAGGAATTGATGACATGCAGAATATATAAATATAGTGAATAATTTTGATGTTGAAATGAATTGAGTAGTACTAATTATTATGGTTTTAATTTGAACATTTACCCCATCTGCAATGTAGGATTGCAAGCTATGGGCTGGAAGAACCCCTGAGTTTGAGGATTTTGAGGACCATATGAGTAGCTTTGCTCCCCGCCTTCCCATGATTGTCGAAGGTGATTTCTTGAACAAATCTCATCCAGCTGCCAAGAAAGAAATTTTAAAGCATATATGTCATGTGGTCAACAATCGAATGATATCAGGGAATATTTAAATACACAATAGCAGTACTCTAGGATAGTAGCTGCCATTATTGACCAGGATATTATAAGGCTGGACAGTAAAGCAGAAGTGTCTGTTGAAGAACAGGGTAAGTACTCACAGTAATGACATATATGCTGGCATGGCAAGTGAAAAGTGAGCAAGTATATTCCTGCAATGTAATGGTTTTTCCCGAAAGTTTTCGTCTTTCATTCTTAGAAATCCAAGAAATTCTCCCAAAATCAAACTTGGATGTATACTCATGAAGGGGTAAGGCAAATTAAAAAGGAATGACGGAAAAAGATGATAGAGCCTTCAATGTCTACGCAATTCATTAAATTAACTTTCAAATGACTCGTGAAAAAGATCATCTCCGCGAACGCAAGCTGAAGAAAGAAGTGAAGAAGCAAATCATGCAGAGAGTGCTCCTTCCACATACTCATGATGCAGCTTAATTAATTGAACGCTGGGGAACAAGCGCAACCATTCATGATGAAAATGAACCAGACAGTTATTACCTTGATCGTCAAAGCTCTGTTTGATTCCAGTAATAGTTGTTCCTGTACTTAACCAGAAGCTTGTTAATATTAGAAGCAAAGTAAAGAGGATTACTATCATTTTTGTTCCATATCTGCGTACCTTATTTTGGAGATCAGAAAGCTGGTCTAGCATATACTGCGTCTGCAAAGAAAATTAGAAATAATGTCAGCGAGCTCCACTCAATTGACACTGGAAATGTACATACTTCAACTTCAGAAATATTTTAGAAATCAGAACAAGATGTGATTTTTTAGGAAAGCTCATCTAATTTCCCATATATATATATAATATATATGTATGACATAATAACGTGTTTTCTGTCGAAAACGAGTGATCGAGAGATGTTACGCATGATGTTCGTGTGGTGTGGTTATTCCTTACTTCTACGGCCATCACGTGGGATTAAATTTCTTAAAAACCGGTACTTTGGTTCACTTTTTATATTATTTGATTGGCTGGCTCTTGTTATTTGCCTGATTCCTAGTCTACATTGCGACAAGAGATAAAAAGGTATCGAGAAATTCGCATGAAATGTAATTAGTATAACTGGGAGAGAGATCATGCAGTTGTTGCACTGTATTTGTGGTACTTTGGATTTTGTGAGTCATGTTTTGTTGAATATGGTTCCTTTCCATAAGATTTTCAAGCAGTATCGATATAATTCTCACATGAACATTTAACGCTGTGTCTAACTATATATATGACCTCTTTTAAAAAGTAGACTATCCAATTTCATAAGAAAATTAGAGAGGATCTTAACTCTACTTTCTTCCACTTTTCACGTGAAGCTACCACGCATGCTCTTTTGATAGATAAACTAGAAAGGGTTTGGCTTACATCCTGGATACTTCATGCAGTTTGAAAAATCAATAGACGAAATTGTTTTAAGTAAAAAAATAAGTTATACTTTTTCATCAATCTGCTTCCAATATTGTCCATTCACTTTTCAACAGAATGCAAATAGTGAATTTTAAACATAATGTAAACCCTTCTTCAAGGAGACCAAGAGGGTAGCCATCTATGTGTGATTATAGCGACAGCTCCTACAGCTAGCCTAGCTAGTAACCAAAGGCAACTAACCAAACACCAAACCAGAAAACTCATAACACAGCAATTACATAGTAAGCACACCGCAGCAAGCATCAGCATAAAACATCAGTACTACTAGGAAGCCCTACGACTCCTGGAAGTTTTGGTTCACCTAATAAGATGGTTAGCTGGAGGCACTTGTAATGAGCACATCTAGTTAGTTTCAGAGGAGTTTGTAAGTATAGACCAAACCCTTGTGCCAGTCGGTCGGTGTCTGTTTTGGGCCAGAACAACATGGATCGATCGGTTTTTCAGCCCTAACAAAGGGCTAGTTATTTATTATAAGTAGAGTATTTCTGTTACATATAGTTACTTTTGTATATTTTTAAGCATTTCACTTATATGATTGGTCAAAATAATTATTTTATATTAAAAAATGTACTAACACAGCCAATCACATTAATAAAATGTATAAAAAATACACAAAAGTGATACACATGGAATTTTTGTTATAAGTATATACAAATTAGATTTCTATGAATGGCCCGACGTGCGGTGACAAAATAATTAACGCATGGTAATTAGGAATACAATCAGCAAACCAAATAAGCTTATGCAAAGTAACCAACCACGGCTCATGCATATATGACACGTGATTTTTGAGAACGTCAACGATGTTAGATCAACCAATCGACACAATTCTTTTTCTATGTTAAAATAGAATTAAAGAGCTAAATCTGGACTAACAGTACCTTTATCCTCCTTAAAAAACATGATATGCCTCTTCTATGTTCGAAACTTCTCTATTGATCAGATCAAAGCATCGTTCTAACGTACATTTTTATTGCTTTAATAACTGTAAGTTCATGAATCTGCGTGTAGGTGCATATGAATTCAATTAAGCGCAGGTTACTACTAGATATTCAAATATTATTAGGTTTAATACTAGAGCAATTAAGGAATTGTTAATGGGTTAGTGGTGCATGCTTAAGTAGATAATTACCTTAGTGGACCTAACTTGTTTTAAGGATGACTCCAGTTGGCGCTCAAGCTTCTCCAGGTCATCTGTGTTTAATGGGCCCAGGTCTTCCCCAAGAAGGTTTCTGGAAAACCATACAGAGAAATGTTTCAATTAGTGATTAATTAATGCATCCTCGCCTGGCGGATCAAGTGCTGGGCTAGCTGCTAGCTCATAAACAACATATGCATGCCCGACTCGAAGATTTTTTGAAGCAACAGTACTCGAGAATAAAAATAAATGGTATTTACCTCTGGGTTTGTTGCAAGGACTCAAATCTAGCTTTCAATCTCAGGTACTCCCGGTAACTGCTCTGCTACAATATTTCGTGACAACCAGGATATGAGAAACAACATACCAATCATAAGCATATAAATTAAAATAGTTAAGCTACGTACCTCGAGCTCCTTGGCAGGTCTGTTGACTTCCACCGCACCATAGCTGCATTTTTGGTACCTTTCAAGCGTTTTGAGCATGCTGGAAGAATATAAAAAAGAAAAAGCCAATAAGGATGCATAATCAAAGCCATAAATTATGATCAATCTAGTTGTTTTGGACATTTAACATGCATGCATCCCCCGGTCTCCACTTGTGAGCGGAAAAAAGGTAGTATGTTTCATCTACTGCACAAGCGCCAATATTAACTAAAGAAATAAATAAATATTACATGGATTGGTACTTTCATTGTCTAATGTCTATGTCAATGGCACGACACAACAAGTTGAGAATTGTGAGTGCAAAGATATATAGTAGGTAGATACTGGCCAAGATTCAGGCCAATCTATCTACCGCGCCTATGATCTTGGCTTGCTTGGTGCATCATGAGTACTGTCAGTGCAAGCATACGATAGACTCTTTATTTATTTCCTTCGAGCATGTAAAGTATGATTGCGGGGTCTTGTAAAGGACCCCAACTGATTGCAAGCATGGTACATTCCTCCCCACATCTTACTGTTCGTGGTTGTTGCAGGTATCTGGTGAAATGTATAGTAGCCTATGGCTACTAAGTTGAGTTCTTTAACTTTAAGACTTGTCTAGCTTCATTCGCCCACTCAACATTTAGGTGAGCGCAGAATAGTAACCTATGCCTAAATTCTTTTGTTTATACATTTATTGTGTCAAGCGGGATCATTTCCACTTGTTCAGATTTTTCAAGTAGCAAGAAGTGCTCAAATGTTGTAGGGATTACTTCGTGGATGTATATTAAATCTCTTTTCCACTTAATTATTAAGGTCCCTTAAGTTTGAGCAACAACATGAAGCCCTCAAATTCAATGGATGACCTTTCGCTCCTATCCAGTAATATTTACTTCTAAAAGACTAAAACCTAGTGCTTTGACATCTTTTTGGTTATACATGACATGGGAATTTTGGTCATATCTTTAAATGGGAATTTTGGGAATTAATACTTTGGTTTTCTGCTATTGTACTAAATGGGGACAATGTCCATGATTTCTTATCTTTAATTCCTTGAGCATAGAATGTATTTAGGTAACTTATGTATACTTCCTGTGTACACGGGTCATGCTTATTATATTCTGAGCAATAATATTTATCTTTTACTTATAAAAAAATAAATAAATAAATTGGTCATAGAGCATTTCTTATAGTTCATTCATCCTATCCTTTAAAATATATCATCAAAACTCAATTTTTCTATTTTATATACTAACTTTTATAATGTATCATACATCAGTTTATTTATTTATTCTCTATATCATTTAAATATTATATTTTTTAAGATTTTATGGGAGAAAAATTACATAAAGAGAGAAAATAATTAAAACATGTTTACATTTGTGCACAGTCTATGCTACATGTACTACAACACCATACAAAACTTGAAAATAGATAAGAAACACATCACCTATTGGCTGGTACTTTTGGGCTCCTTTCCTTCAAATTTTACATAAATATTGGTTTTACAAAACCCATTGGGAATGCTCTTTCTAGTTTGTATATAATTACACTTGTGAAATTCATGTTTTGTTGGATGAAATACAGCACATGGAAGGTTTACAATTTGTTTCCTTTCATAATTTAGCTAGCTACTTAGTGCTACTGATGGTGCGTGAAATGATTGATAAATAAGAGAAAAGTAATAAGTATTTGTTTGCCTTGACGCAACATAAAGAAATAATAAAAGGATGATAAATAATATTACTCTTTTAATGTAATCAAGATGCGATCGGTCTGCATAGATGGGTGATTTCATTATCCAAACCGATATTGATGACCTAAGATTTAGTGCAGATTATCTAATCGAAGAGAAGATGATCACCTATAATCTTAAGAAAGCTCCACAAAAACATGGTTAGTTCTAAGTGCGACTTTTGTGCCTCTCAAATTGCCTGATCACCCTATTATGCTAATCATACGGGTCATGGTCAATTAAGAGTGAGATGAGCTGAGAATCTCGTGTTTGTATTTGGAGTGTCTAGCTAGTCACTTCCCATGATATGCAAATTAGTTTGGTCTAGCAGCCTCAAATAAAATTTAAAACCACTCAAATCACACAATCTTGATGTCTATATGTTAACCAAGTGTTCAAATTTTCAGAATATTGGGGTACTATAAACTAGTAAATTTGATTATTTAAACTATAAATTGAAAAAACAACGATACTTCGAGGTGCACAATGTAGGTTTCACTTTCTCACTACGGAGACAGACAAAGGGTTTTGAAGAAAATGACAAGGATAATAGGAGTTGCAGATATAAGTCTTCAAAGAGGGAAGAAACACATAATTTTTTGTAGAACATTTAAAGAAATAGCTAGTTTGACAAGCAACAACAAGGAGTTGTGAGTGTCAATTTAGCCAAAACAAATGACACTTGGTACCTTGGCCAATGGTTTAGATCCAAAGTTTGAGGAAGGATTATAATTAAAATTTATTGATAGTAGAAATCCTAAAGTTGAAATGGTTATCATTCAATGTTAATTAACATAGAACATTTGGAAAAAAGTATTTTTAAAAATGATTAGATTATTAACAATAAATGATTAAAGCACGTACGTACACTCTATATATAATTATTGTGAATGAACCCCTAGGGGTTGGCTCAAGTAGTAAAGGCCTTGATTTAGGAGTATGTCTTAAAGTTTAAGCCCCAATAGGTGCAAACAATCTTAAGGGGTCATTAGATTGGAAGATTTTTTCTTTAAATTATCCGAAATACACTTGTGGGAAACTCCTTGCCAAGGGCCTATGCACCCCTGGGTTTATTCGGAAGCGTTCCTGGAAACCCGGTGCAATAAATTAAAAAAAAATATTGTGAATGGATATTCTAATGGTGGATGGACAATGCCAATGCATGGACTAATAACGAGGATATTGATCACATCCGAAACACAATATTAACCTAGTAACAACAAATATTCTTTCTGCAGCATATAACAAGCGGCATAGGGGAAGAGCATGCATGGCCGAAAGGATAGCCACTGCCAGGGGATTAGAAAGAGAGTACGTGATTTTTGCAATTTTTTAAAGATTTTTATCTTATATGATTCTAAGAGATCAAGGACATCGTGTGTCATAGTTGTACGTATATATCCACTTTATTCAGTTAACGATGCTAATTAAAAAGTAATGTATAATTAACCACAAAAAAGTTTCAGTAGCACACATTAATAGTGTCAAATGGAAAAAAATTTCTAAATTAGAGATGGTAGGGATCATCATGCTACGTACAAATTTACCTTAATCTTTAGTTGTGCCTGAGTACTAAACCCTTTTTTTAACGTATGAAAGTGATCGATCTTGTTTGTAGTACATCACTTACTCATGTAGGACTGATTATATTCATAAAGAAAGTCAAAACACCAATATATATATATATATATATATATATATTATCATGTAGGCAGATGTGAAAATTTTCTACATTAGCAGTATGTTTAGTTTGTTAATAAACCGGGATGTACATTTTTGTTTTTACAGAATCTCATATCTCAGAAGGTCATATTATCAGTAGAGAGTTTATAGAAATTAAAATAATATCCATCATAAAAATATTTGTGTAAGGGAAAGCCCCTTGCAGATGAGTAGTTTGGCTTATGATCTGAGTATTTCCCTGTATTTAATTATCAGTCACATATGTAACTTCAAGTTTCATGAATAAAATTAAATCTATTTCGTATAAAAAAAAGTTTGTTAATAAACGGATCAGTTATAAATATATATAAATATATATAAATATATATATATTCAAATCATAATTATGTTACTTTAACGTTAACAAATATCAATACCTAGCTAGTTTGTTCCTGCATTCTAATTACCATGAACAATGTTATCGTTGTTTTTTTTTAACCAACCGATAGAATTAGCTAGAATATTTCTTCGGTACTAGTATCTCCATAAATATCTTTTTGATAAGTATTAATCTTCCATGCATGCATAATTAATCTAAGTCAAGTAAATGTTAAGATTTAATTCATGAGATCATAAATCCTACATCTAATAAATACGACTCTCTTAGACTTGATCCTAACCTATATTTCCATGCAATAACCTAGCTAGCTATAGATGGAACTTTTAATCAGGCCTTGTTCAGGTAATGAATTGATCTCAATTCATCTCATCTAATTATTATAACTTTTTCCAACTTTCAAATAAAATATAATAAATAATTTAACATTTTCAAATCTCAAAACTAAAATAATATTAAAAAAATATATATATTCTAACAATATCCTTTAAAACGTTAATTTGAAACCAAAAAAAATAAAAAAAATCAATTCTTTGTTATGAAAAATAGGAGTAGCAATGCTACAGTCACAACGTGATAACATAAAAATAATCTTATAAAATGACGCGACTTCATGTAATCCGTCATATTTACTTTACAATATGACAAATAACATTAAACGATATCAATTTGTGGAATTAGTTTTATATAATTTCTTTGTAGTAAGAGTATTTTTCTATAAAAAAAAAAATGGTAAACAACAACCTTAATCTATTAAAAAGAGCACAACTTAACCCATAATTTAACCAGATGCTTCGTTGAAAGATGCGTCAATATATCTACAAGAAAAATGGATATTTTTGACTAATTTTTTGCAACGAAAATGATTATTTAAGATGAAAACAAACTCATTTTAACTGAAAATTGTAATTTTGCTAAATATAATTGGTCACAAATAAACAATTTTTTTATAATAAATGTTACGAAATTTGAGAAGGAAAGAATTTTAATTCCCTAGCCATATATACCAACCCCAAAACTAAGGATGGTACATTTCTCAGGCTTTCAAACCAATTAAAAGAGAGTTATTTAGAGATGTCTTTGAATATCAACTTTTTCTGGGTAATATATTAATTAGCGAGGTTATGTTTGGACGGTTAGGTAATTTTTAATGATCTGTGAACACTACTGACTAGTAAAAAAGGAGTAAATAATTTGTGAATATAAGTGAAACATTTTAAAACTAGTTCACTTACCAAAACACAGCCTAAACTTCATGCGATGTCAGATGCCAACAGCAATTTTCAGTACCGGAATACTAAAGAGAACCTAGGTTTAGTAAGTACTCGATGATCTCTTCATAAAGGATAACGCAAAAATAAATTAATAAGAAAATCAAGACCAAAAACAAAATCATGGCACGTCTAAATTAAATTGACATCCAGTTGGGTTCCGAGAAAACTACGTCACATAAAAACACACATAATCAGAGGCGAGTCGAGGAGAGAAATTATACGGAACATGACGATCTCCTTATGAACAGACAGATGAAAGCTGCCAATATGTTTCAGATCTCATAGTGCATATTTCCCTTCAAAGAAATTTTATAATTAGAAACAAGTATGTTGTGCTTATATATAAGCTAGATCAGATCGATCAGCATCTAAACTTGGCTTCAAAAATCACATGAATGACAAAAATGAAAAGAACAAAAATCAGAAAAGAATCGTGAAACTAGCATTCAAACATAACAGAAATATAAAATTAAAGATGGAGAGAGGCCAGCCAGTGGGGGGAGTAGATCAGTAGTAGTGTGTGCGCTAATTGACGGAAGCTTCCTTAGATATAGAAGAACGAAGACATGAAATCCAAAATCCAGGAATAAAATCAATGAGACAGGAAGAAGCAAATTAACAGGTCCTACACATGATGATCTGTACTCTATAGGGACAAAAGAGAGCAAACAGTACATATTTTACCTAGCGCTGCTACAGAACTCATAGAGCTTGCCACGGTTGGAGAAGATAATGAGGGCTACCTCAGCATCACAGAGAACTGAAAGCTCGTAGGCTTTCTTGAGAAGCCCATTCCTCCTCTTTGCAAACGTGACCTGCCTGTTTATCTTGTTCTCTATCCTCTTCAGCTCCACTCTTCCCCTCCCCATATCCTTGATTATCCCAAAACCTGTTCTTTCCCTATATATAAATATACAGCCTTTTTTTTTCTCCCTGTAACTCTTTCTTTTCCTTTTTCCTTGTTTTAGTGTTCTTCTCTCTTAATTTTGCATACCGAATTTATGAAAAACAAGAGAAAGTTGGATTCAGATAAAAAACCCGAGAGAGAGAGAGAGAGAGAGAGAGTTTTGTGATAGATAGATTGCCTTCTAGCTCTGGTTATTTCAGTCGGGACTTTTAACCTCAGCTTTTCAACCTACTCCATAAATTGAAATGAAGCCTAGGGTTGGTGTTTATATCTTGTTTCATACGTTCCTTTATTTATATTTTTATATTTTTTATTTTATTTTTAATTTCTTAAAAAAAAATTCTATTCATAAGTTTTATATACCACACCATTCTTTTTATTATTTTTATAATTTTTTTCTTATTAAATATGTAATATATGAATGATTGATAGAAGAATTTAATTAATTTTAAAAAAATAAAATTAAAAAAAAATTTAAAAAATAAAAAATTATGCAATATGTGACGTATGGTAAAACTCTTCTTAACATGGGTACGTTCTCTCCCACTCGTGCTTACGGTGCGTGTGAAATCACATTCTTAAGTTGAAGTACAGTTGAAATGAGAAAGCACATGCACGTACGAGCTACGAGGGCCGTCCGATGGAGACATGACAGCGCGTGGTAGATTGCTACGTACGTTGGATTAAATAATTTTTTACGTAGTAAAAATCTAGTATTCTTTTCAAACAGTGTTCAGAAGTATCAGCTCGTCGTCACCTTTCTTAAAATGGATCTCCTCGTGTCGCTTTCTGAGTGGCTTACGATCGCTGTCATGCTGAGTTTTGTTTTGTTTTTTTTTTTTTTAATTTCTGGTTTCCCCTTCGTATTTCCCTGAAAATGTGTAGGCCTGAAATGCACTTGCAATTGATGATTAGCTATAAACCTAGCTAGGAATACGAGGGAGCTAGGGCTCCATGGGCAGCTTTCTGAACGAATTAAGTTACGACTGAGATCGATCGACGGATCGTCATGATGATCAGGAAAATATCTAAGCAGTTCGATCGGTTTTCATGAGGGCGGCCGGATGGGCTGTGGCCGCCGCCCCGGGGGGGGGGGGGGGGGGACCACGCTTTATATACTGTCTTTGCACTTGGCACAATATGCACGCATTCTCATCAAATCTTTAGGGCCGCGACCACCGCTCCTTTTTTGTCCCGATGATCACGTTTGAAGTCGAATTATATATAAAGGATAAATAATATTTGTAGTAGTATATTATGTAAATACTGTGTATTTTTTTTAAATAATTAAATATGAATTGGATTCACATAAAAAATTAATTTTTTAATAATAAATTTTATTCATTTTCAAAACGATTACGTGTATCTACCAGTATTATATGTAACAATACTCTAAAAGTAATATTAAATATAATTATAAATTATATAAATACCATGTACTCTTTTTGAAAAAGAGTGTGGTTTATTATTAAAAAATTAATTTTTTTTTTCACTCGAGTATTTTATTTATTCACTTTGTTTAAAAGAATTAATGTACGGTACTTGCGTACTCTATGATTGCAAATATAATTTCTCTATATAAAATCCAGCCCGTTCCAATTTTTTAGATTCAATAGAAAGGTATTCAATTTGGTTAATTCATAAAATCATTTATTGACACTTATATAATTTATGTATGATGCTTATAAATTGATCGCAACCTCATGTAATTAGCTAATATTATTAATATTGGTGAATTGGTTTTGATCAGCTTCTCTCTTATTCTCCAATATGCATGCATTCGAGATCATGATCTTCTAACTTTTTTCACCAAGTCAATGCGATCGATCATTTCCATTAAGACTTTTGAAGGGGTTGTATGGTAGTTATTAATTTGCCATCTATATATATATATATATATATTATATTGAGCTGCATGCTTACTTATTACCTTAATTTGAATGCATGCAGCCGCCTAATTGATGTACAAGCTAGACTTATGCAAAACCTCTCACGATAATTTTCATCCTAAACAATTTTAAGTATATGCATATCCCTTTCTCAATCAATAATATTCTTAATAAGTCTGACCATTTTCATCACAAAACCTCATAAAGACTAATATCTAAAAGTTTCATTATATTCTATATCTCAGACATTTTCTTCTCATATCCAAACATATCAGAAATACAAGTTTGATCTCATGATTTTCATGCCACAATTTAGACCTAACTCGTATAATGCCATCTTAGTTTTTTATTTTTTAATTTTTTTAATTTTTATGGTTCTTGGGTTTGTTTTTTTTTTTTTTTCCCTTACTATTGTTTCGTTAAAAAATAAATAAATTTGAGGTAATGTCCTTTCTTTAAATAAACAATCAAATTGATTATGTTACAAAATATCATGTACATGATTAATATATATAATAAAAACAAATGTTAATGGTTTCAAGATTCTTCCTTCAATAACATGACTCCATATCTCTCTTTTTTTTTTTTTTTTTTTTTTCCCTTTCATTCTTAATTTCTCACAAGCATTTCGATAATATGTTTTCCATCAACAATCACGATCACTAGTAGTGGAGTCACATTAATATCCCAAGTGGGTGCAAATTAACTACATCCATTGAAAAAATGTATAGGGAAAATTTAATAAATTAATTGAAAGAACTTAACCATTGCTTCTTCTAAAAGCTTTGCGGGATCAATTATGAGAATGTCTTTTCAAATTTTAACCATTTAATTAAAACTTTTTTTTCATGTAAATATTGAAAGTTAAAAATTCATTCAATGGAAAGTAGCATCAATACAATTACAAATTGATCTCAAATCTCCAAACAACCTAACTTATTCATTCTTTAGAATTTCTAACTTCAAGTACTAGCTAGATTAGATTGTACATACGTGTCCCTAAAAAAAGGAAAAAAAAAAAAAACAAGAATATTTGTGATGAGTGATTTGCAACGAGAATGACTATTTAATTTAGATAAGAATCGCGTTGACTCATTTTGATAAATATATATATATATATATATATATCATTTTTGTACTAAATAACTGACAATAAATAAACAGTTTTTTTTTGTAATGTGCTAAGCCCCATTCACCCATAACTCGTTATGGATTCACTAAAAAAATTGAGACAAGCATTGCATGTATTGAGATAAATTATGATGATAGTCGAATATTGGTCTTGTTGCACACATGCATTGAAAGAGATTTTTTTATATAATCAATGATGAAATGATTTCAAAATATGAAAATCAAAGAAAAAAAGTATCATGGTACGTAGTTTATTTACATATATTTTTTTATATTGAATTTACGTCAAATGAAGAAAGATTATTATATATGACTCTACGGTACTTAATTAGTGGTAGTGACAAACAAAGAAGCAGAAAGAGAATTACAAATGAGAACATGAAAGAGGAAGACAGATGAAAGATATCATGAAGATGGGCAGCTAAATGTAGTTTTACGTTTTCTTTTTTTGGTTTATATATGCTTATACCGATCGAGCAAGCCAAATTAATTACCCGGCCACATGCAGTCTGCCAATCTTTATTTAAAAAAAAAAAAAAAAGAGATATGGCGTTAACTCTTCTAATTGATTTTCTTTCACTACAAAAAAATTATTTATTTGTAACGAAATAACTATTTTTAATTAAAATTGATTATAATTAGTTTTTGATTATAATAAATTCATTACAAAAATCCATTTTTTTTTTTTTTTATAGTGTCTTCTTCGATTATATGGTACTTTATGTGACACATTATAAATGATTTTATATGTCAGCCACTTAAACGAGTAGCTATTAAAAATTTCAACTCAGCAAGTATGACAGGAGAATACCCAAATAAATAAATAAAAGTAGTTAAAATGATATCATTAGCAAGAAGTACTTTTGTGTTTAACGGTTGAAGCCAAATGGTAGATAGTTTGTTAGCCACTAAACCGGTTTACGAGGTAGATTGATTAATAGATGTCTAGTCTTAAGACATGCTAGCTGTTGAACATTCGTCTTAATCAGTGTAAAAGCTAAAAGGGTTCAAGTATTGTACTATATATCGATTCATTTAATGCATCCAACAAAATTCTCACATATCTCTCTCTTCATTTCTTGTATATATATATATATATATTTATTAATTGATTATTCTTTCCTTCAGAGCCCAACTGATCACTACTTTTTGTCAAAAATATTTATGAAAAGATTAATTTTCATCTTACGTAACGAAGCTCCAAACAAACACAGTTTTAGAATCGCCTTTTGTGAGATATTTGGAAAATAATATAAGATAATAATTTTATAAATGATAATAAAATAATTTAAGGTAAGAGATTTTATTAAATTTTAAAAAAGTGAGAAAAAAGTAAAATAAAATTACTATAAAGTTAAAATAGTTTTATCATATAATTTTTATTTTATAATTTGAAAAAATTGTATTATTTTCTTAATTTTACTTAAAAGTTTGGTAAATTTATAATGATTAGATGAAAAATTAAAAATTAAATAATATTTGTATATAAATGATATTTAAAAAGAAAATTATAAAAAAAATTAAATAAAATAAGATAATCTAAATTCTCAAATAAACTCTAATTAAACTCATGATTCTCTTTCAAGGATTTGTCTAATCAAACTCCCGACTCAATTGGAGAATATACGTAGATATGTATTTTGGGTTTTTCTTTCCCCCCCTCCCCCACATAATAATAATAATCATATAAAACCTTATTAGCTATAATATATATATAGACAGAGCAAGAGAGAGGGGAAGTAGGTCAGTCACATCGTAGCTGGATGAAAAAGAGGAGAACATAAATGAGTGTCTCACACACAGTGCACACATCAAATCAAACCCAAACGTAATTATCAATCATGTCGGTTAGTACAGACAGAGTCACTACAGATGGCCATTGGCACCGCTCAAAGTCCCTCCGGATATTTCTGCGAGACATTCTTCAACGCATTTATGCTCCTCTCTCTTTACTGGGCATCTAAACCAAATTCAACCCAGAATTTTACTGATAAGCTCGTCCGCTCCCATACATAGTTCCATCAACAAAACTAGAGGCAGCATTACTAATTAGAACTTGAAAATAAAATTGATGGGTTTGTATTTATTTGAAGTCACAATTCCGTAGATTTTACCTTAGGAGTAGTGATTGATAGAGCATAATTGATAATTCCACTTTTTTATGTTGTTTCAAGCTCATTCTAGCCTCTACTTTCTTTTTTTCCTTTTTCCTCTCTCTCTCGGTGGAATAAGTTCAGTTGCTCAAAAATACATATATAAATATGAAAAATTATATTTACAATTTTGAAATATATAAACACTATACAATTCTTTTAAAAATAGAGTAAATATAAGATTCACATAATAAAAAAACTAATTTTTTAATTGTAAACCTTACTCTTTTTTAAAAAGATTATGCGACAGTTACACACTTCATTATTGTATCTAACATTACTCTCAAGATTATAACTTATTTGTAACTTATCAAAAGCTAATCGATCTGAACAAACAAGAATTGTAATGCCAATAAGTTCTTTGGATTCTCCTATCTTGATTCTTTATTAAGAGTTTTATGGCAAGAGTTTAATTACCAAACTCGAGTGCAGATCCAATTAAATCTATCAAATCAAATAATTGTATAATGAGCATTGCAAATGGTTAATGTTCCACAATTAGGATTTGCCAAGATCAAGGGAAATGGTAGCTACTAGCTGTATCGTGATTGAGCTTATCGATGCAATGAAGACCAAGCAGCATAAGTTTCTGACATTCAAGAATGAATGTAATAACCAAGGAAAGCTTAAGCCAAATAAAGTCTATAGTCCAAAAAGATTTGTTAGGGTTACAATGATATGGGCAGAAGGCAATGCATTCGGCAGACATCATAAACAGCCGGCATTCTATGTACATGCATGTAAAATATGTTTTACATTGATCATTAGATGTATGCAAAACAATTAGTTCCCAGTACATGACCATGAAAGGAAATCTTGAAATTAATCAACTTTGGTAGAGAGCACAATGTGAGAGAGGAAAGCTTTCACAAGATCTGAGAAAAATCAAACAGATTATATCTTGCAGCAATCGGGGCAGGAGAAATGGCCCCTGGCTTGACATTTAGTGCAGGGAATGGATTGCTCCTTTGACCCACCACTTCCAAGCAATTGGTACAATTCATGGTCAAGATTAAACCCAAATGGTCCACCTCTGACAACTCCTACTCCTTTACATTTTGTGCATGCTATCATCTTCAGATTGCCACATCTCTTGCACATGCCCAAAGAGCTGAACATTCAAGGTTGAATATACATCACATAAATATCAGAAGGTTTACATAAATCTAATCGTAGATGAATAGCATAAGAGCGGAAAATGCATTGACAATGATAGCTTAGTATTATATGTGTCTTGATGATAATCATGAGGAAACTTGCAATTGAGAGAAGTCCCTTGCTTCTAAAGTAAAAACAATAATGCAGTTCTTGGGTTAATATAGAACTGGCCACCACTAGTGACTAACTGAGAAAATATGGTTAAACTAATATCATACCTTCAACACAAGTACTATTGCAGATGATTTGCCACCTATAAGAACCATATATTACTTGTGAAGTATGGACAATACACAGAAGCACAGAAGCTCAACCAAAACAGTAGGATCACCTTGAAAACTGGTACAGATTGAAGCGTTTCACCGATCATTGATTATTCACAATATGAAACATTATATTCCAATAAACCATGGTCAAAAGATAAAAGGGGAAGTCCCGTACTAACTGGAATGCAGCAATAGCAGTCTCTTTTTCTTAGAGAGTTCTTCATAAAGCAATTTAGCCAGTGTCAGTTTTTGCATTCAGATTTATATCTGTATAGTTGTTGGACCACATACAAATCAGTTGTGTAAATAAAGGAAATTAAGGATCCAAGAAAGATGAAAGAAAGGATGGCAAGTGGCAAAGCAACAGAACTACCTAGTTTCCAAGCTTGAGAAATTCTGCCCTTGGGGATTCAAAGAGGTAAACAAACAAAGAAGAGAGCAGACCACAGTGAAACAAAGTGGTACAAAGGTTGGCACAAACCACATGTAAACCACCCATATCGCCCCCAACCTTGAAGCACATACACACGGAATCAAGCAATCCAAGTAAGTCCACCATAACAAAACAAAAGCACGATGGAGTATCAAGTTTTTTTCGCAGAAAACTTAACCCCTGCGGGTTTGCTCGAGTGATAAGGGCCTTGGTTTTAAAGGTATGCTCTTCCCAAGTCGAAGATTCAAACCCTTGGGTGCAAACAGTTTCTAGCAGCCGCATCTCGTTGGTCGGGACACATTGCGCAGGTTTGGGTTTAAACAAGTAAAAGGCATATTTCATTTGCAAAGTCTGTAGTTCCTTGTCATATAAAAACTAAAATTTTTTCGCCCAAAACTCGATGAATACAACTTAAGATAAAATTTTTTTTTATCAGTAACTTAAGGATAAAAATTAGAGAGAAGTTCCCTCAAGCTTTTAAAAAGTAAAGGGAAAAATGCACAAATCCTCTTCAAACTACCACTTAAATTACTTTCACTCCCCTAGCTATCAATTTTGGCAATCACCTCTAAAACTACAAAAAAAAACCTCCGTACTCTTCAAGTTGGAGAAGAACTAAGATGAAAAACAAAAACCAAAAACTATAGATATAGGTCTCAGCTTTCATTGTACTAGAACTCACCACTCAAAATCTTAATCTCGTCTTTTTTTATGAAAGAAGAAATAGTTTTCTATGAGGCAGGGTCGAAGCTAGACTGGGTTGGAAGGGGGAAGGGTGGATCCTCCTTGCCCCCAAGCTGTGCCACTGGGTGGTGGAAATTGCACTCTGTGCTGATTCATCTTCATGACTGTCCCCATAAAGTTAGGCACAATTCCTAATCCAGCCTCCATGCGTCCTCGAGGACAAAAGGAATGCATGAGCAGGCAAACCAAATAAGCAAAAACTTGTTTGATTTTGATTTGAGAGGATAAGACAACATGTGGAACGCACTAAATGCTAAAACCAAAACATATCCGTATAGGCAAAAAGACCCAACAAGTTATAGAAAGTTAGCACTACAATTACCATTAAAGTGCGCAAGACGCATAGTAAAATAAAGTACGTACATAAAAACAGAATAAACAGCTACGTATTACGTAAACTATGTTAACCCATATCCAGTAAAAGCCTTCTTCCAATTGACAAGCTTTATAAACTGAAGGGAAAACAATTTCCATCGCAAATTCTAGATAAAATTAGTTAAAACAAGTTAAGCTTAGTTCAATACAAGTCCCCACATACAAAATTTAATTCCAATCACAACATTTAGGAGGAGGTTGATATTATATCGTACCGAAATCGACTCTAACATTATTAAAAATAAAAAATAAAACAACTACTTTTACTGAACCCCATATACATTCTTGTCCATAAGAATATTTCGATTCTCAATTTACACAGACCTTTTGAAAGCAATTTTGACTTCTATGTCATATACAATCATGGTTTTGAAAAGAGGGAAGAACTGAAAATCAGGAAAAGAATGAGATTCTAGAAGATATACTTGAGAAGTTAGTTAACCTGCGCTGGGAGGCAGAGATGAAGGCATCGATTCTTGGGGCAGCAATGGTGACGCACACGAGCAGAGTGCCAACCCCAAATCCGGCCAGTTCGCTTGCCGTTATGTTCTCCATCTCTTGCTTGGTAGCCTCTTCTGCTCTGCTCTATGCAGTATGCCACTTCACACCCAATCTTATCAAAACTTCCTCACTTTCTAAATCCATTAAATTAATTCTGAGATGTTACATCGAAGTGGCCTATTAGCTCAGTTGGTTAGAGCGTCGTGCTAATAACGCGAAGGTCGCAGGTTCGAGACCTGCATGGGCCATAACTGTTTTTCGTTTTCTTGTGATTATTTGGGCTTACATAAAAGAAGGCCCATCGGAACAGTGGATCCAGTTGGACCTTCTCAATCTCTTTTGCGACGTTGTTGCTCACTAAGGTCGTTTCGATAGTTTGGATAGGGTTTTATCTCAACATTACACCAAAACAAGCTCAAATGCAAGTACACATGAAAGTTCTGGAAAAAAAATGGCTATTTAATTTGAAATGGAATCAACCCAGTTGCACACTAAGTTTTGGTAAAGCCTCCCTTCTTATAAGTTAACATGAAATAAGAACTTAAAAGAGTGTTCAGAAAAACTGCATCATGTGTTAGATGCATCAGCCTTCCAGGAAAATGTAGTCTTCATTATAGAAGTAATCGATCGAATTCACACGGCCACAAGAAAAACCTGCTGCAGTAGCTTGATGATCATCCATGCCGCCCTTGGAATGATTGTCTAGGTTCCACAGGCCACCACATAAGTCTTCCTCTCTGATTGTATCCAACCATGATGCCACATCCTGACATGTCACAGGCAAGCATTGATCCTCCAAATTAGTGGGGTGGTGCATGAAAAACATCTCTTTTCCTCCCTGTGCTTCGGTTGTAATCTGCTCATGATGATCACTTGGAGTACTCTTTCCACAAGATACCGCCCTTTTCATGTCATTCTCTTGTGGCAACTGCTCCTGCATCTGTGGTGGTTGCTTTTGTTTTGGGATTTTTGCTTTGGTACCCTTTTCTTTCTTCTCAGGGGATTTGTCTTTCTTCTTGAAACGGGTTCTCAGGTAGTTTTTTATCTCATTGTCTGTTCTCCCAGGCAGGTAGCTTGCAATGGTTGACCACCTGTATGTTGCATCGAGAAACAAAAGTATTTGTAAGTAATCAAGGACACAGAGAGAGAGAGAGAGAGAGAGAGAGAGAGAGAGAGAGAGAGAGAGAGAATGCATTACCTGTTACCCCAGAGAGCATGCAATTCAATAACAATGCCAGCCTCTATGGGTGTTAATTGGCCTCTTTTGAGCCCAGGCTTGAGATAATTCACCCACCTTAGCCTGCAGCTCTTGCCATTCCTATTCAAACCTGATAAGACAAATAAAAACAGTCAAATATGGATGCAATTTTTATGGGACGGAAAGGATATTTATTGCCTCCATATGCTAAAATATTATCCAACAATGAACTCTTGAACAAATGGGAAAAACATAAAGAATAAGGTCTAACATCAGACTCCTAGTCCCATAAGAGAGACATAACCAAAACGAAATTCTAGGCACAAATTTGTCGAGCTTTAGAAACTCAAAAGATTGGACAAAAAGTTGGCTCTACTTGATCGAAAATTCCCTTCTTTTTTTCTCTCTGTCTCTGATTCTGTCCCCTCTAGCATGGTGCAACGGCAGTATTTACCTGTACACTTGGCCACACTGCTCCATCGTCCCTCCCCATACAAGTTGATATAGTCACTAAGCAGTTTATCCTCTGCAGGAGTCCAAGGACCTTTGGTCCACCCTTGTTCTGGAATTCCCCACCTCATCTTCCAAGCAAATATTTCACTCGATCTCAATAATTTTGCAGGCTGTTCCCAATTTGTATGGCAAAGAGTCCTCAATGTCTTAGCTCTATATATACCCTTCAAATCAGAGTTACTAGCACGATCGAAGAAATCTTTGAATCCAGACTAATTTGCCCAAGTTCTTTATTATAGAAAGCGACCATCTTCCCTCTAGTTTGAGACAAAGTGTTACAAAGACACCTGGTTTTTAAATTGCTTAAACTTCCATGGCCAACTAGAATGGAACAAGTGTGTCTTCTTGGTCCTAGACATCGTACGGTATTTCTCCGCTACAACTTAAAATAATACCCCCCCACCCCCAAAAACTGTTGAGTCGATGCCACAAACATTCAAAGCAACAGAGTCAGTCAGTCAGTCAATCACAGCTAGGGCCGATGACGCGCAGAATCTTGATTCAGCAAAAAGAAGAGCAAGAGTTGGTATTTCCTCGAAAAGGCTTAATTTGCTCCAATAAGTGTGTCCCATCTGTTGATCTAAACAATAATTCCCAGTTTTTTTTAAGGTCTTTTGATCATGTTCTGTATTTTTATAATCGAAAGAAGTTTCTAGAATGCTAAATGTTTACACGTGGCTTTTGCAGTACCGTATGCAAGTATCATAGCTAAGTAGAAAGTTGGGGCATGCATTGTTTCTGTAACATTTTTTTTAAATATATGACGTTGTGTGTATATATATAGGAATTGATCATGATCTCAGGGTATCTGGAACTGTCCTTAAACATCGATCATGATGTTAGCAAAAAGGTACTTTATTAGAGAGTTCATAATCTTATAAAGTCAAAAGGGCGTTATCATTTAATAAATCCTTGATTTGGTAGCGTATTATAAAAGCGTATATGGAGCTTAACAATAGGGCCACATAGCTAGATGAGTATTTTTTTTTTTTTAATCAGAGAAAATTTCATTTAAAACTGAAGAAAATTACAAGTTTCTGTCAAGCTGTACAGCTTGAGTTACAAACTCAACAACATTTTCCCACCACATATCTAAATTCTCTACATTCCAAGCATTCCTCGCTAACTTGTGTGCCATTATTTCCTGTCCTGGCCACATGCTGAATGAGACATTTCTCAAATAGAGTCATGAGCTTCTTTATTTCTCTAATCAAATTCCCTAGCATAGAGAAAGAGGCCTCATTGGCATTAACTTCATTGACCATCAACAGACTATCACTTTTCATAATCAATCTCTGAATCTCCATATTTACACATATTTGAAGGCATCTCAACATAGTCAAGAGTTCAATTTCTTCTGGTTTTTAACCTCACACTCAATTTTGCTAGTTGCCAAAACAATATCACCCTTATCATTCCTTAACACTACCCTAATTCTTGCTTTGTGCCTTTCAAAAAACATGGCTTCATCTACGTTCAACTTTAAGAAGCCAATGAAAGGTGGTTTCCAACAACAAAGTTTCTTTACCTTCGAGGTTTGCAAACCCTTGCCCCTCTTGAACATAGATGAGCATTTACCAAAACATGCATGTTGCAAATTGAAGAAGTTCAGGGACCATGTACATATATAATTTGTAACACTTCAAGAGAGACCCAAATCATGACCCAAAAAGAATATATCACTTAATAATGACCTCGTTAGGTGAGTCTCTTCTAAGTAAACCGGTTCAAATCTCACATTTTTTGTTGGCGATGACGAACCCGGCCACTTAGAGGCAAGCTTGGGGGGATCATGGCTCCCCTAAACTTTAAAATAAAATTAATACATATTAATTATTTTATAGTTTAATATAGATTATATTAATCTTATCTTGTGCTGGCCTCCCTCTACAAAATTATCTTGACCTTATGTATTAATTATTAATAAGCTCAATGTTAAAAAAATTTATACCAATATAAAAATAAAACAAACAAAACTCATCTCACATTAAATAAAACTATGATCACAAGTTTTACTTAAAAGTTACAACTAAAAATAAAAGGAAGTCGAATGGTTTTTTTAAAGATTGTAAGATAGAATTTTAAACACTTTGTACTTTTTTTGATTTGATATGTTTATACGAGTGTTTTTATATTATTTTAATAATATATTAATGTTCTTTTCATATGATATATTTTTTAATACATAAGTTATATTAAATGTATTTTATTTTAATTTTATATTTTACTATCATATTTTTCTAATTTGCAGGAAAAATTATATAGAAATAGTACCCAAAAAAAAAAATTGTCATATTTTTAGCTTTGCTTGACCCCTTAAAAAAAATTCATAGCTCTGTCATTACCATTGAGATAGGATATAATACTATTTGTAACATCCAAAGGAGATCCAAGCCACATGTATATGACTTTATATTTTAAAAAGAGAACTGATACAGATATAAAGAGATTACATTAAGTAAACTCACAAAATAATGTAATTTTATAGAATCTGTTAGATCTACTTTATAATAAAAATAATTTTACAATCTCACGTATCACATCAAGTTACATCAGTTTATGGGTTTACTTTTATATAATGTTAAATTATTTTCCTTTCAAAAAAACTAGTCAATCATTTAATTATAACCGCATGCAGTTGGCTAGCTATAAGTGAAGGGTTTTCCGTATTATTCATACGAAACAGTAAATTCCTAATTAAAATCTCTCATTTTAATGATCTGCAAATATATGCACATGCACATGGCATTCAGTATTGAGGGTTGTCATGTATGTTTACGAGGTACGCAGTATTTCCTGTAAATATAGAAAACAGAACATAATGAATGGACTGTCGTTATGCCTGTCTCTGCCATTTACTTCTGTAAGGCGTGCGAATTCGGAAGAGGAAACACATGTATACATAGATGTATCGAAACTTCCAAAGTATAAGAGCAGAAAATCAGCCCGAAAGGCAAAAAGAAATACGAAGATGATAGGAAATTAAGTAAATTTGTTTTTGTTTTTTTCTCATCAAAGGCTAATGATCCAATAGCATTTTAGTAATTCCGATTCTATATCATATTATTACATGTAAAAAACGAGTTTCACTTCATTTATCTAAAAAAAAAAAAATAGACTTTTATTCATATAGCTACATTAGATCTGCCAGAGAGACCGGATTAACAATCTCTTATATATGTTTACTCAGCTAGCCTTCCCAGAAAATGCACCCCTCCCTCGATTGGCCAAGAGAAAACCGTAGCTCCATCTTGCATGGCTATGTTAATCGAATTAATCACCCGTATCTTCAGCTTGCATTGTTAGTTTGATGCGCAGCCTTGTCTATTCCATGCACCACTATTATAATCTTACTGCAGGTTCCACAGCCCACCCCATAGCCCATAGTCGTCTGATCCCACTGTGTCCGACAAGGATGCACCATGATCTTGATACATTACAGGCAAATAATGGTGCTCCGATGTAGGGTAAGTGAGAGCCATCTCTTGCCTTGCTTGAGCTTCAGTAATTTTCTGGGTGCTGGTCTCTGCAAGAGGAGCTAGGATATTTTCCATCATGTCTTGTTCTTGCGGCTGCTGCTTGTGCTGCTCTAGTTGTTGCTGTTCCTGTTTTTCTCGTTGTTTCATCAGTTGCTGTTTGCGCTTTTCATACTTTTGAGAGGATTTTTCTTTCTTGAAATGGGTTCTCCAGTAGTTCTTGATCTCGTTGTCTGTTCTCCCGGGCAAGTATCTAGCAATAGTTGACCACCTGCATTTGCATAAAATAGGCAAATCGACATATGAGAGAGAGAGAGAGAGAGAGAGAGAGAGAGAGATCAGGGATGGGTAGAGGCATTAATTACTTGTTCCCCCAGAGAGCATGCAGCTCAATAATGATGCCTTCCTCTTGAGGTGTTAATTGGCCCCTCTTGAGACCAGGCCTGAGATAATTCACCCACCTTAGCCTGCAGCTCTTGCCACTCCTGTTCAGACCTGCAAAATACCAAAAGAAAAATAAGGAAGGAAAAATCACCAAACTATGCTGATGATATCAACTGAAAACCTGCAAGCATATCTAACAATGGACCGCACAGCCAAAAACCAAATTATGGAAAGAGAAGCTCAAAGACTTTGAAGTTCTTCCCTCCATGTAAATGGATAAGAACTCATGAACAGTTATCGCAGGTCCACTCAATTGTTTTTTTTAACTCTCCACTTATCCCTAATATATATATGTAGCAACAGTAACTGCATTTACCTGCGGCTCTAGCCACAGAGCTCCATCTTCCCTCCCCATGTAAGCTTACATATTCACTAAGCAATTTATCCTCTTCAGGAGTCCAAGGACCCTTCCTCCACTCTTGTTCTGGCAAAACCCGACCCATCATCGTTGTCATAATTTCACTTTCACTTCATTAATATACGGCTGTTTCCAAATTCTATGACATATGTATTCCCCAAATTATTAGCTTATATATCCCCCTCAACAGTCACTTTTACTTTTTTATTCATTAACTTGGTGATCTCCCCAGCACCAAAATCTTGCATCGAATTTTTACCTGAATTCTTTATTACGATAGGGACCCTTTACCCTCTAACTCGAACACTAGGGTTCCTACATCTATGGTGCTAACCAGCTCGACTTCCTTTGGCCAATTAGAACGGTACAGCTTGGTCCTCTAAATCCTAGAGATCGTACATGACGTAGTCAATACCAATATTCTCTTAAAAGGGCCAGAAGTTCCGTATCTGAACATGCACTATTTGATCATTAGATTTGAGAAAGCATGATCCAGCTATATAAATATAGACACAGACAAAAGACAAAGCCTAGTGGGCTGTTGATGTTTCTTCAAAAACAGCTTCTGCTCCAATTGCTGTGTAACATTTGTTGACACATACGCAATCCTTAATTGCACGGTTTTGAGTTCGTTTAATGGTAATCATGATCTACATGATGTATTCTTTAACCCAAAGAAAGTTCTGGGAGATCATTTCATTTAGGGTAATAAGGGTATCTATATGCACAAAGAAAGTTCTAGGAGACATGAGTCACGTGGCAATCTATGCTTATGTATGCAGCACATATATATTTGGAATGTTAGGCAATGCTAAACTCCTTAAACCAGATTTCTTATTCCTGTATTGCCTATATATAGGTATTGATAGCAACAAAAACTCGTTTTTAAATATAAAGGTAATCGGAACGCAAAGGATAGTGTGATCTTGTAAAGTTTCAAAGATCACGGTGATGTCGATCTGATTCTACCAAGAAGAAGACGAAGAGCTTGCTTTTATTAGAGTACTATTGCTTAAAAAACTGGACTCTTTGGGTGGGATTTTTTATGTGTGGCAAGGCTTGCTTGGTGTGCAGCTCGTCTTCCTCCAATCCTCTTTTTTCTGATATTGTTTAATCAGTGGTCATTAAGTGAGGCTTTGCTTCAGAAATTCTGAAATTGGGAACCATACATTTGTATTGTAACTATTTGAGGAGATTACATTTGTAATGTAACTATTTGAGGAGATTTGTGATGGGTCTTGACAGGAAACTTCATGTTCTAACCACAACTTCGAGGTGAGAATCCCAACAGAACAATAAGGTATTATGACGCCGTATTCTTCTAGATGATTGATTGAATTTGTCTTATCTTCACGGACATGATCCCAAGTATTCACTGTTTAAATGACGCTCCAGCTCATACCCAACAAAGCGAAAAGAGAGTAGAAACTGAGAAAAGGGGTTAATTGTGCTAGTTGTGGCCGAATAGAAGTTAAAACTGCAAGCATCCGGGCCCGAATACATTTTTGGGTAATCTCACAGGCCCATATTCGGTGCATAGTGTTTTCAATTCCATGGAAAGTTCCATCCAGGCTTTGAGCTATAACTGCCCTGTAATTTGGTATCCTTTGCTAGCCATGCACTTCGAGCTAGCCCCAACACATATAAGGTTTTTTTTCTTGAGCCCATTGACCTAACCATGGGATGAACTAAAAAATAAGAGTGTGTGCACCTAGCGTACATGCATGGAGCTAATTAGTAATTATGCTTTCAGAAAATGGTGAGCAAAGAATCTTTGGCTTTTGGTGAATCATTGCTATTCGAGTCAAGAGAATAAATGACTTAAAGAATGTAGGGATTTTAAGCAGTTTGATCACGATTTTTTTTTTTTTTTCTTTGGGGGATCAAACGAATTTATATATGAAAGAAGAAAAAAGAGGGATTAAAATGGTTTTCCATTATTTATTTTTTTATTTCCGTTGGTTCTCATCGATCAAGTCAGGGCCCTCGCTGCATTTTTGCATATTATATTATTCTAATTTGCTTGTACGTACTTTGGGTTGTCCACCATTAGAAAATTTTGTCATTAGTTTTTGGTTTTCTTTCTGGGATGAGTTGACGACAATAACAAAAGGTCTTATAAATTTATAGTAATTAATGGTGGAAGAATATGATGAATTAGGTATAGTACTATATATATACAATGTATAAATAATTGATACGAAGAGTTATTAATCCAATGCGGGACGCATCGATGTGTATAGCTCTGGCTGCTAATGCCTGACCATATTGTTGTCATGATGGCCAGGTTCAAAGCATCTCAATTCTCTCCATGCAGACAATCGATCTGCAACGATATATATTCATTTATTGTGGGTGGGCGGCACGGCACGCCCATGATCAACTCTGCATGATCATGAAACGACCTTTGATTTTGTTTCAATATTTCATCGTTGATCGGTTTCTAGCAGCTTGGAGCTAGGCTTTGTTTCTAGTACTTATTCTAGCTAGCATTACAAATGCGTACGAGGAGATCAAATGCAGGAAATGGATGCGTCTTGGCCTTATATTCATATTAATTTCCTGTTGTTCAATATCATAATCATTCATATCTATTGTACTGTGAATGACAATGATATATATAATTAAAGATCCCTGGATTTAATTGGTTTTTGGATAACTGATTCATGGAAACGTTTAAAAATGATTATTTTCTTTTGTTTTTTCTGGGAAACGTTTAGGCAAGAGTCCACTCAACAAATTAAAAAAGTTAGAGAGCCATTTGCAAGAAAAAGGGGAAAAATGATGATACGTATGTTTGAATTATCCTTTTCTTTTTCCCTATTGTATGAGTGGAATTCCTAGATTCGTCTCATTTGCTTCTTGTTATTGCAGTTGGAAACTTTTTGTTCTTGGAGTTTTTTGTTGATGAGTTCCACGTCACATGCAAAGGCGCATACACATGCATACGAAAAAGTTTAGGTACCGTGATGACAAGTGAGATGGACACCACTGCTAAAGTACTTTAATCGTGAGCAATATTGGCCTTTGATCATTGAGATCAGGGTCGTCTTCTTCGCTGTGAGAGTGCGGAACATACAATATATATATATATGTGTGCGCGCGCGCGCGAGGGAAGTCTATTAATGCTGCTGCAAAACCATGTCATCGATTGACCCAAGTGGCTTTTTTTTACATTAATTATATATATTTTTTAAAAATATTAATCTGGGTTTTAAGGTTCATTGATTTCAATCCTTGGATTTTTCAATTTGGACGCAAGAATCATTCTATATATATATACACACACTAGAAGTTGGCAACCTCCAAGGGACGTTTGCGCAATGAATAGAAAATATATATGTTAATTATATATAAATAGAAATATAACTAATATATACGGTAATCCAAAAAATAGTACATTTATTCACAAATTTAAAAATTAGAAAAAAAAAATTCATGACAAAATGGAAGGAAAAAATTGAGCATAATTTCTTATGCATCATGTTTCATTAATGTGTGGTTTGAAACACCGGTACTTGACCTATTTAAACACCATTGATGACTAGTGAAAACCAACAGATTAATTAATTAATCATATCCTAATTAATTAACATTAACACATGCAATTCTTTGTTTTTGCATTCAGCATAGCCATCCACCCGACATAGCATTTTCAATATTCTCTCGCATTTAGAGCATCTTCATTAATTTGGTCAAATTTATATTTAAAATTTAACCAATATCACACTTTTTTACATTTGCCTATTTGATCTAAATTCAATTCTCATATTGGATTAGTCATTCATTCTCTATATAAGAATTAAATATTATTAAAGTAATATATTTTTTTAAATTTATAATTAACCATTCTAATATTATTAATAATTATATTATAGTTAAATTAATATTAAAAAATCATATTTTCAAAAGTCATTTAATTCTCAAAATCATATAAAAATCATATTTTATATTATAATTAAATTAATAAATTATATTATATTGATGAGAAAGTAGTATTTTAATCTTTGGTAAATGAATGTAGTCTTCCATATTTAGCTAACTATTATAGCAAAAATGTAAAATATTTTAAATTTGTCCAATCTAATGTGGATGTTTTTTACACAAATAATTGGATGCCCTTAATCAATATAAAAAGGGTACTGCTACATCCCCCAATGGATGTAGCCCGAATACCCACCGAAGAAGGCAATTTTTATTTTTTATTTTTTTATTTACTTTTTTTATATTCTTAAATATTTTTTTAAAAAAATTCACAATACCACTAAAAAAATACTTCTTTAATCACAAGTAAAAAAATAAAAAAATATTTCAGGGCACACTTTAATTCGAATTCGAGACTCAAAACATTTCTAGTATAAAAAAGTCTTTAACCAATATAAAAATTTTAGGGGACATCCATGCCATTATTAATGGCTAATAAAAAACGCAACATTAATTAATTAATCATATTTTAATGTGTTTGGTTTTTTTTTAATATTTAATTGGAGAGAGAGAGGAGAGAAATGTTTGAGAAAAATTGTTGCCTATATTTGCCTAAAAACACTGTTTATAAGCTGTGTTAAAAAACCAAAATATAAAAAGGTTAAAAAGGTAAAAGTGTTAGCAAATGAAAGAAAAGTTAAGAGATTAAAACGGAAAATTGATAAAAGCCAAGGGACAAGCTTGGAATAAAAATGTAGTGGTATGTGGATAGGTGCTTTTAGTGCAGAAAGATATATATATATATATATATATTACCTATACGCATGCACTACTAGGACACAGTGTATTGACATAACTGTTATGATGAATCACGCACTGGTATGAAAGAAGTGTACTGACACAACTGATTTGGACTATCACAACCGATTAAAATATTTATATAATAAACACAATTGAAAGGCTCTTACACGGACAGTATGTATAAAAAGTAAAGGAAATAAACAGAAACGGAATGAGAATTTATTGTTCATTCTTATAGTAATGGGATAGAGGTTTATTATTATAGATAGATATACAAACGTTTATATAATTGCATTTGCATCATGTGAGGATCATCAAATAAAGTCACGACATGTGTCCTTTAGCATATTAATTTAACTCCAACTGTACAATATTTGCATGTTAGATAACAAACAAGGTCGCAGTATTCAGAGCCATATAGTACACCGATCGAAAGATGTTCTTCATGGAAGCCACCTCGAACCTCTAGATGTAGGTTGAGAATCAAATCCCTTCAATCCCTTGTTTCATTGACTTGGAAGAATCCATAAGAGTCAATGAACTCATTTAATTAATTTGTTGTTTGGAAAAACTTCACGTTCTTGTACTCTTCATTTGGAACTCTAACATACTTCCAAGAGCAAACCTCTCATTACATTCTTATAACCTACTCCTCCCAAATATGATTCCCTAGCTAGCTACAAGTTTTAAAGCATCCTCCAACATCTTCCTTTACCAGTTTATACAACACATTAAAGCAATTAGCTCTAGCTAGCTAGCTTGGTCTCACAAGCCAGATGAGTTCTACATCTCCTAATTCGTCAAAGCTGGACGTAAATCTTTTCCTCACGTTGCCAGTGTCGTCAGCTGGGCCAGGCCCCTTTGAAGCCTTGAAGCTGGAAGAAAGAGGTATACATCTCATTCAACTACTCTTGATGTGTGCTAATCATACCTCATCTGGCAACCTCCACCATGCCAATGCATGTCTCTGCCAGATATTGTTACTCGCCTCGGTTTCCTGTGATCCCATGCAGCGGCTAGCGGCCCGGTTCGCTTATGCCCTAGCAAGTCGTCTCAGCAAGCTCTGGCCTGGCCTTTATAAGGCCTTGAGCCATATTCAACGATTTAAAAGTACTAAAGGGGACAGAGCATGTGCCTTCTTTTCACAGGCCTTTCCTTACCTCGGTTTTGCCTATGCCATCATAGCCTGGACCTTGGTCCAAGCTATGTCGGAGGAGCGTGTGATTCATATTGTGGATTTGGGCTCGGGTGACCCCAAATTATGGGTCCCATTTATGCAAAGCTTCGCACTTATGGACCATGGTCCTTACCTGAAAATCACTTGTGTAAACAACAATAAAGTAGTTCTAGAGAACTTGGGGACAAGGCTTGTAAAAGAGGCAGAAAGCCTAGACATGCCCGTCCAATTCAACCATGTAAATGTCAGCCTAAAAGACCTGGCCACAGACATGCTTAAGATAAGGTCAGGAGAAGCATTGGCTATGGTCTCAATTCTAAGTCTTCATGTCTTGTTGGCAGATGATGATTGTAACAGCCCACTAGAAATTCAATTGTGAAATTTCTATTAGTTTTAGAAATCTCGTGAAGACTTCATAAGTTTTCACGAATCCATTAATCGTATAGGTTTTAGTCTAACTACATAGTTAGTGTTATTATTTACTATGATATCAGAAGTGTGTTTTTGATTATTGAAGATAGTTAGAAGTGTCAAACTATATTATGGTTTGTGTCATTAGACTCGGAGGGTCATTTAAGGTCTTATGACGCAATAACACTTTTTCATATTTTCGAACGAAACGTCGGTTCAAAATTGTGGATATTATTGGATAAAAATATCTTAAGTTAATTTTGTCGATATTATTGGATAAAAATATCTTAAACTCATTTCGTGGATATTATTGGGTAAAAAATATCTTGAGATGATTTTTGTAGATATTATCGGATAAGAGAGTCCTACACTTAACTCTCACTCTAGGTAAGAGAGACCTACACTCAACTCTCACTCCAGTATCATCTCTTCCATATCTCATCCATAAGTATCTCCAGCCACCCCTCCAATGAAATTATCTTCATTTACACTTGCCATTAAAATAATACCAAACACTCTCTCTCGAACAGTTTTTAGGAGTTCTTTTGCACACAAATTTCGAAGCTTTTGTAAGTGTTTTATCATAAATTCTCCTTCATACAAGTTGTTCATTTTTTAGTCTAGTTTACGTGGATATCTTATTTGTCCCATTTGAAAATCATTTGGTTAGTCAAATATTTTGTAAACTATAGAAAGGTCATTCTGGGAGATAAACTGAAGAATATGTTATAGTTTGGAGTTTTTGACCAAGCTAATGGATAGATATTGGTCCAAAATTTTTATGGAGTATTGTTAACACATGTATATGATTATTTGTTGAGGATTTTTGCATGATTAAAGGTTTTGATGAAATATTTTCTTAGATTTAGAAACTTAGAAACTGGAAGAGGAAAAACAGTTTCTGTTTTGAGAAAGTTTAACTCTTTGGTGGTCTAAACCTATTCCAATGACTTTGATAATTTTATTAGAGGATCATAAGCATCTTATATACATTTTATGTTATTATTTTGAAGATATTTGATGTTAGTTTTAAAAATATAAAACTTTATGCAAAGAGATATTCGGATAGGCTAAAGTGTGGATGTTATTGGCTCAATTTATGTTTTGGTTAATGTTTAACCATGTAATCTTGAATTAAAAACTTATATATGTTTTAAGACATCTTTTTAAACCATGTGATGGTTTGGTTTGAAGATCACATATTTATAAGTCATAGATCAAAAGGTTAATCAAAACAAGTTAGAAATAAAAATCAATGGAAATAGCATATGAGAATTTCGGCCCTATGAAGTTTTAATAGTTGTGATTAGTTTTAAACTTTTCTAAATTGATATTTGAGTTGAGGATAAAATTTACATGAGGCATGTAAATTTTAGTGACTTTTAGAGTTAGTATGCAAAATCCTTAAGTTATGGGTAAAACGGTCATTTTCCTACATGTAGAGAGTAAAATGAAAATTTTACTCTTTAAGTTAGTATTTTACATATTTCAAATTATTATTGATTTAGTGCTAACTTTTAGAATCACTAATTACAGTTCCTCGTGATCGCGCTTGAGGTTTTATAAGAAACGCGGAGATCAAGGTAAGTTAGCTTTTAACTTACTAGCAGTCTACTATGTATGTGTGCTAAGTAAAGGAACTATAGTGTATATATGTGTGTTATCATATATTTCATGCCATGCCAAGTTATCACGTAATTGTCTGTTATACAGAATTTATTCCGTCATCAGTTTTTATCTGTTACATAATATATTCTGTCATGTATTGCTGTACATTACAAGTATGTCATGCTAAGTATGCCATCTATTATATGTATGTCAAGTCATGTAATGTTCAATGTTGCAAGTATGTCATGTTAAATATGTTGTCTATTATATGTTATGCCATGTTACGAAATGTTTCTATCTCAAGTTGGTCATGTATTTCAAGTTATGTTCAAATCACGTTATGTTACGTCAGGGCTTCAGTCGTTTCGTATTTCAGTCACGTTTCATCTTGATTACTTATGTATGGGGTCACAGCAATTGTGACACGTAGAATACATGAGGCCATAATAACTGTGGAGTATGTATTTAAGCAGTTAAAGAATAAGTTTTCGTAGAATACATTGGGCCACAACAACTGTGGAGTATGTATTTAACTACATTGTGACGTGTAAAATACATGGGACCACAACAACTGTGGAGTATGTATTTACACGTAGAATACATGGGGCCATAACAACTGTGGAGTATGTATTTAAGCAGGTAAAGAATAAGTTTCCATATAATACATGGGGCCACAACAACTGTGGAGTATGTATTTAACTGTATTGTGACGTGTAGAATACATGGGGCCACAACAACTATGGAGTATGTATTTACACGTAGAATACATGGAGCCACAACAACTGTGGAGTATGTTATTGACTGCATTGTGACGTGTAGAATACATGAGGCCACAACAACTGTGGAGTATGTATTTTTCATGTTAAGTCAAGTTTCAGAACACGTTAATGATAAATCAAGTTTCAGATCAAGTTCATGTCAAGTCAAGTTCAGTTCACGTTTCAATTTAAGTTATGTCAGTTATGTTATGTTGTACGTCAAGTTATGCTTTAATTACTTATAAATTTGATTAAGCATTCATGCTTTTACTATCATCCATGCATCATTAGCCTGTGTGGAAGATTTTTGTTAACTTACTGAGATTTGTAATTAAATCTCACTTTGGTAGTCTCAACTACCATTCCCTCTGAATGGTAGATCTTGTTACAGGACTTGAAGGAGAATCAGGAGCTGACCAACTAGACACAGTTGACTGAGCGACTATACGATGTCAATATTAATATAGTTAACGTAAATTACTACTTATACGATAGAGTTGCATCTCTAGTATTTTTTGGATCATAAGCATTTTGGACTAGTGTTATGATCTTAGTTGTTCAATGGATCTTTATATATAAAGTATGTTTTAAGCATTTGGGATATTTTCAATTTGGTGCATAGTATTGCTAAAGAAAAATTTATCCGCTGCGAATATTGCATAATGTTAGATGCATGTTAGGAACATTGTATATTATATGTCATAAACGGGGGCAGGTAACCTTGTGTTGCATGTCTCGACGCTTCAAATGTCCGTTCAATTCCAAACGAAAATTTGGAGACGTCACAATGATCGAGTAGATGCCCATTTTGGGTTTGGGGGTAGCAAAGGCAATGGAATGAAGGATTGCAAGCAAATGGCAAAATTCCTAGCAATGGTTTGGTCAATGTCACCAAAAGTGTTTTATCAGTTGAACAAGAAGCTGACCATAATCTAAACCGTTTAGTGGATAGGTTTGTGAAGGGATTGCACTACTACAGTGCCATCTTTGACTCTCTGGATGTGAATTATGGGTCTGTTTCCCACGAGGAGAGACTTGCAGCAAAGGAGATGTTTGGAAGAGAGATCGAACATATTGTGGCATGTGTGGGCATGGGAAGGGAAGAAAGGCATGAGAGATACGTGAGGTGGATGGTTAGGTTTGGTCGAGCTAGGTTGAAGACGGTGCTGCTATGGAATGAAGCAATGGTAGACGCAAAGTAGATGGTAGAGGCCTATGGCAAGGATGGTTATAAGATTATGAACGATAAAGCTTGCATGATGATTTGTTGGCATGAACGGCCTCTTTTTGCAGTATCCGCATGGACTTGTTAGCTATTTCTCTTTTGCATTCTCTGTTTATTTTTTCCTTTTTATTTTTTTTAATGTTTTTTATTTTACCTTGTAAATTATCAATGGAACTAAATATAAAATAATCATTACAGAATCGAAGTGACTTCTTTTAGGACTATTATTTTCTCATCTAAATCAATGTATACTTGAACAGGAATACAGGGATCATCATTTTTCTTATGGTATCTACCATTTGGTTGAGCAAGAGGGCCATTTCAATTTTGCAAGCACTTCTTTTGTAAGCACTTCTTAGGTGCTGATTATTGTAACCTTTCTATGTTTGCAGGGAAGAAACATTAATAATTTCTTGGTCAAACAAAAATAAGAGCCATCTTGAGTGCATGGCAAATTTGATACAATCCCAATAATGGATAATTTTTGGCTACGCTTTTGCAATGATTCTTAGTGGAATCATTGATCGACGGTTAAAGAATTGCATAGTGCAACGTGAGTCTAGCAATCCCTGAAGGCAATATATTGAACCAATTCAAGTTAGAGATCAAAAAGAAAATAAATAAAATGTTGATGCTTGAAAAATCGCACAACAAGTCGAAAAAGAGAAAGAGTCATTCCCTACCCACCATGACAATTCAGGCTCAATTGGTGTGGTCTAGTGTCCCCAGCAGTGGTTCGGTGCGGCTGTAAGGTATAGGTGTTACATCCATGATAGTAAAAGGAAAATAAGAGTATGGAAAGTAAAGGAAGATTAACACATAGAGTTTATGTGATTTGATATAATGTCTACATCCACAGAGTTTTGAGGATTAGAAATCCATTATAATATTCTTAGTACAGTCTCTCATAACCTCTCATTGTTTACTATACAATAGAGATCTTGAACATGTTTGTTGGAGAAAGTTGGAGCTCCCTTTCAAAACGTTGAAGAAGAGTTAAAGTTGCTATAAAAAAAGAAGAAGAAGAATAAGCCATTTTATGTCGTCTAGACTTCCCCTTTTATCTAATGCCTCTTTTCGCGTGCTCTATATAGTGGTGAGGCGTGTTTTGCTTTGCCTGACTAAACACCCCTCATTTTTTCACTTTCTCCTAACACTGTTTCCCCTGTCTCCTAATACACTCTTCCTCCTTAGCTGTTACTTTCCTCTCTTGTCTTCTAGTAACAGTCTGGTGGGCTAGCCTAGTCTTGAGCTTAGATATTTTACCCCCTCATACAAACTATGAAAGATAAAAATCTAATGAACTTGAGTAAGGAAAGGAAGGCAAGAGAGGTATAGACTTCTCATGAGAACAACTGTCAAATAGGATGGATTCTTTTCCAAATTATCTTGACATGATGGAACTCATGAGATAATGGTCTAGACATGCTACCATTTCCTTAGCATCATGATAATTATCATTGAAGAACTACATAACATCTATAAAAAGATTTTAAAAAGCCTATTCTTATTAATATTATCGATTAATTATAAAAAAAATTTTAAAAAAATAAATTTATAAACTGATATATTTTATTATAATATACCAAATTTACTATGCAGTGAAAATAAACTTGCAATCTAACAGACTACATTAACTTGTATCAATTGTTCAGTTTCCTTATTATTATTGTCAGATTTTCCTCACAAGACTATTGATTTCAAATCAAGTCATAAAAAAAATGCAATAAGTGATATTTTTTTTTTTTTTGATAATCTTGGTAGTCCGGGCCAGCTTACGCGCACCTCGACTAATCTTAAGGGGCCCTGAAGTTAACAACCAGGTAAATCCTCCAGTGGCCCTGAGAGGATTCGAACTAGTGACCATTGAGGAGCAAACCCAAGGCCTAACCAATTGAGCTACCCCTCGGAGTTTAATAAGTGATATTTTGTCCAGATATCACCATATGTTGATGTCAATGATGCATATTGATATAATTTTTGGGTAGATTTTATGAGATTTTTTTTTTTTTTTTTGTTTTCGGGTAAGTAATATTTGTGAGAAATTTTTAGACCATCGATATTTTAGAAATAGAAATTATTAATAATTTGTTAAAAAAAAAAAAAATAGGAGAGAGACAGAGATAGGAATCTTTGAAAGTTTGAGTGACCAGAATAGGGAAAGGGTCCCGTGGAGTAGCTGCCACGCCATAGGGTTTCCACGTAAGTTACATATAAAAGCGCCTCCGTTTCTTGTATCGCTTTCTTCTCCGACCTCTCAAACTCCAGCAGCAAAACCTTAAAAACCAAAACCAGAATAATACGTATCAGTCTCGTACTCTTACGGTCTCTCTGTTCCTTCTCTACTAAACATAAGCAGTAACAGGTACAAGAAGAGGAGCAGAAGAAAATCGATATGCACGAAACTGGAGGTGGAGGAGGAACAATGTCGGTGGATCTCAATGATTACGCTATCATCAAAGAGGGAGAGGCTGAGATTCTCATGCGCAAAAATGAAGTCTTCTACAACCCATCCCAGGTGCCAAAACCTTCTGATTATGTGGTTTTGTGTTGTGTGTTGGGGTTTTTTATGATATTTTTGTGGGTGTTGAGTTTGATATAGGATTCTGACTTGGGACAGTGATGGGTCATTGTTAGTAGTTGCAGAGAGGTGTTTGGTTGCTGATAATTGTGTAGAAGAAATAAATTTTGAATATTGACTTAAGACGAACCAACTCAGTTAAAATCTTCTTCACCCTGAAAGAATGCCCGTGGCAGGGTTTAAACCTTTAATGTTTTAAAATCTGAATTGACGCCCAATTGGTTATTCACCGAGGTTTTGAGAATTATATTAACAGAAAAGAGGACCTTCTGGTTTTGAATGAGAAACGGTTATGGAGTTCAGCAGAAATTCAGTTCGGGACAAAATTATGGGCATAGATTGCCTGTAATATACTAGTGGAAGTGTCAAACTTACATAAGCTAATATGTATCTATACTGCAATGGGGATTACATCAGATCAGCATTTGAGGATATCCTTGCTACGTAAGATTGGATGATGCTGGTCTAAAACTTATATAACCAATTTCTTTTAACCGCACATAATTCCAATCTACGAAGTGTCACCTGGAATGATACTCTGGGAGTTCAATCCTCATGTTGATTTTTCATAAATTTATTTTATATTATTTTATTTGCAACGCATCTTGTTTTCCCATCTTGTTTTCCTTAATACTGAATTATTTACAACCCAATCACTATATCTGTTTCGAACTATAAGCTCATGTGTTCATTTTCCAGTTGTCACCACAAGTACCATTTTGTATTTAGACACGATATGCTATATTTAAAAAATCCCCTTTTATATTTAAAACACTTTAAAAGATGCTACGTTGTATGTACAATTACAGGATTCTAATTATTTCACAATGTTTTATCAGGTTGACAACAGAGATATGTCAATTGCTGTCCTGAGGACATTTATATACAAGCGAAAACAAGAGCAGGAAGCAATTTTGTTGAAAAGAACGAAGGCAGCACAAAAGGCTCCTGAGAAGGATACCACTGAAGCTTCTGGAGCGGCAGCCAATAACGATGTAATGAACAATGAAAAACCTAATGGGGAATGTGAAGTGCCTGAAGATATATCTCAGGATGAACCATGCAGTGTTTCAAAAGAGTCGGCCAAGATCCCTGAAGGAAAAGGACATGGGGAAATGAAGCCACCAAGAGTTCTTGAGGTGTTTCTATGATATTCTGTGATTGATTTCCGGTTCAAATTTTTAATGACTTTTGTTCACTCAGTTTGAAAAGTTTGTTTTCCTGTGACTATACAGGCCTTGGCAGCTTCTGGATTGAGATCTCTTAGATATGCTCGTGAAGTAGAAGGGATAGGCCAAGTTGTGGCACTAGACAATGACAAAGGTGGGTACCCTTGTATAATGCTAATTTTTCTGGAAAAGCCCCTGGTTATTTGTAGACCTGAAAGGACATATATTTGTGGACCCTAGTGACTAGACTGAAAGAACTGGATAGGATAGAATACCTGTTTCTATACACAAACATTTGTTTGAATATTGCATGCAAGTGTCCAACCTTCGGATAATTCTGCTGCTATATCATTTATGTGCATGATTTTGCCTAAATGAAACTTGGCATCATAATTTTTGTTGTAATCATTTGTTCTTTCAGTGTCTGTTGAAGCTTGCAAGAGAAATATTAAGTTCAATGGCTCAGTAGCTTGTTCAAAGGTGGAAGCACATCTTACTGATGCTCGTGTATTTATGCTTACCCATCCAAAAGAATTTGACGTGGTATGTAGAAGCTATATTTTTCCTTTATGAATCCAAGGTTTTTCTGAATATTCTCCCGGAATTCACCTATCAGCCATATTTCTTGTTATGATATATTATTGAATTGTGACTTGGCTTCGTCTTTATCACCATTTCCCAATGAGCCAGTACTCATAGTGTTTATTTCCATCTGTATTTCAGGTTGATCTTGATCCCTATGGTGCACCTTCTATGTTCTTGGATTCTGCAGTTCAATCAGTTGTTGATGGGGGCATGCTAATGTGTACTGCAACTGATATGGCAGTACTATGTGGGAGTAGTGGGGAGGTTTGCTATTCCAAGTAAGATTTTGTACTTGTCTTGCCTTTAGTTGAACAATGGTTTTGGATTACTAGGCTTAGGATTTACCAACTTCTTGTGATATTAGATATGGTTCCTATCCATTGAGAGGGAAATACTGCCACGAAATGGCCTTGAGGATTCTTCTTGCCTGCATTGAGGTATTGCCATGCCCTTGAAAGGAATATAGACAATGTCGAGAAAATTAATTCTTGCATCTCTTTCTTTTAATTTTGAACCAGAAACAAAGAGAATTGATATGGTATTGTCTCAACATATTTGCTTAAATGTTTTTAAAACTCTTGACAAATTTGTGGGCTGTTTGAGTTGTACAACAAATTTGTGGGCTAATCTCTTTGGTATTCATGAAAACTTTGCTCACTTTGTGCTTAGTAAGTGCTGTTCCATCTGCTATACCGTTGTTCCTTGCCTTCTCTTAAAACCCCAAATGTAAATGCACTTCACTTCTTCATAACTAATTGCTTCTGCTGTATGGTTCAACTTATGTGATCATCATGATCATCTGTTTGAAAAGGCCAAGAACTCAACCATAATATGTTAGACTAGAGTTCTGCCAAGAGAACATATATGGGATGATAATTTTTCTTGTGATGGTTTGAGCAGTTCTTATTCTAACTTCAAATCTCTTAAGATTATGAAAGTTGCTGCAATGGTATTCTAATCAAGTCTTTAGTGATTTAGCATTGCCATCATTAGTTTTCTTTAGGCTTCTGTTTTTGTTTGGCTTGTGGCTTGTGGCTCTGGTAGAGATTCTTACTGTCACTCATCTCATTCCCAGTAATGGTCTATTAGGATTGCATGCCCCCCTCCATGCGTGCCCATGTTGTCACTCATCTCATGTTGAGAAGCATTTACAGCAATGAAATAATTTTTATATAAAAATAAATTTACCTGTTATTGCACAGACAAATCTTATGCGTGTGTTAATGCTTTGTTCGTATTTTTCTCTAAATTGCAGAGCCATGCAAATCGGTACAAGCGGTACATTGTTCCTGTGCTATCTGTCAAGATGAACTTTTATGTCCGGGTTTTTGTTCGCATTTACACGTATGTGGCTAACCTATTTTGAATGAATTCAATAATAGCTGGTATCACTTTATGGTATAATTACTAGGATAAGATGATGCTTCTATTAACTTGGAGCTGACCTTATTTGCTGCAGTTCTGCGAGTGCAATGAAAAATACTCCCCTTAAGCTTTCATATGTTTATCAGTGCACTGGTTGTGATTCTTTTCATCTTCAGCCCATCGGGAGGACAGTTTCCAAGGTGCTCACATCTTGATTTCATATGATATCGGTGCCAGTAATTTTTTGTTGACATGGGTGTAGCTTAACACCACATTTGTCTATACATTAATGAAAATAATCTAAGATGATAATGTTTGAGTGCTTAAACAAATCTTCAGATTATATATATATATTCACTCAGTTCAAAATTTTGACAATGCTCTGATTTCATCCTTTTGTTTTCCCCTCTCCTCCTAGAACAACAGCGTAAGACATCTACCTGGGTTTGGTCCTGCTGCTCCTCAAGAGTGTAGCGACTGTGGGAAGAAGTTTAACATGGGTGGGCCTATATGGTCTGCTCCAATCCATGATCAAGAATGGGTAGCTTCCATACTTGCAGATGTGAAATCTATGAAGGACAGGTATCCTGCTTATGATCGCATCTCTGCTGTATTGACAACAATATCAGAGGTGTGTTATTTTCTTTGGCCACTTGTCATATCTTTCCTGTTATTTTATACAAGAGACTGGTTGGTTATTCTCAAGTTATAAAGGAGATTGGTGTCTAGTTCGCACCACATCTACATATGCCTCATCCAAAGACACTACACATTTTTTGTTTTTTTTAAATATCTTTAACGAATGTATGGAAGGTCCCCACTTAAAGTTCAATAATCCTTGGATATTTAATTTTGCCCAGTTTGGCGCAGAATACTAGGAAATTGGATATTTAGATTTTGTGTCAGAGAGTGCTACTTGTGGGTGGTGTTGGATAACTTTTCAGTTGATGATCTCCTATTCGTTATGACAGTCATCATACATATATATAAATTCTAATTCCATGGGCATACTTTCTGTAGGAACTGCCTGATGTTCCTCTATTTCTGAGTCTGCACAACCTTTGTGCCACACTGAAATGCACCTCTCCATCAGCAGTAATATTCCGTTCAGCTGTGATCAATGCTGGATATCGTATATCTGGAACTCATGTGAATCCGTTGGGGCTGAAATCAGATGCTCCCATGGATGTCATTTGGGACATAATGCGCTGCTGGGTAAGACTTCACTTTCACTGTCTTATCTTTTAAAACATGCATGCAGTCTGAGACATTCATTTATTTAGGTCCATGTACTTTAGTTTTTGTTCTTCTGATTTTGTATATGCATTCTCTAAGCGGTTAAAGTCATTGAATTTCGTGTTTTCATGTCATTTGCTCGAATAGTTTTAGACCCAAGCTGCACTAGAAATTTCTTGATATTATTTATTCTAAATAGTGTGTTAATATGAGCATTTCTAGAGTGACGGTATCGGATATTGACTACGTGGTTTCCTTTGGTTTCCAGGTAAAAAATCATCCAGTTAAAGTTCAACCACCAGATCTGCCAGGAAGTGTGATACTTGCCAAGGAGCCAGTTCTTCAAGTAAGCGACACCTCCCAAGTTGCAGTTATTTCATCTTATACTTATTTTCTATTGCTAATGGCATCTAATTCACTTATTTACCGTTAGACTACATTTAAAATACATATACCTGTTATGAGTGTTGCGCATGTGCGTGAACTTTTAGTCACAGAAAATCTCCCTCGCTCTTTCTTGGACAGGCTAATTTTGCTCGGGCTGTTGCTTCTCTTAGCAAAGCACAAGCCAAGAAGGTCACACGCTTCCTTCCCAATCCTGAAAGACATTGGGGCCCAAAGCTGAGAGCAGGTCGTCAAATAACCAGCAAGCACGTCTCTCTTTTGGGTCCCCAGGCATTGAATGTTGCTATTAACCACGAAGAAGGTGAAGAGCGTGGTGCCAAGCGTCAAAAGACAGAGGAACCCAACTTTCTTGGAAGTATTCCTACAGACCAAGCCTGACTAGAGCTTTTGTCAACTCTCCCATTATTAAAACAAAAAAAAAAAAAAAAAAAGAAAGTGAAGAAGAAGAAGAAGAAGTGGAAAAAGAAAAAGAAAAGTATGCTGTCGGTGCTCCCCTTTCTCTTACCTTTTAAATGTGTTTTTTCTATTTTTGTTGGGAAGAGAGAGTGAGAGATATCCCAAGAAATGCCCCACAGTTTAATAGAATTGTGGGGGAAAGTGGAATTGAGAAACTCTGGTGACATTAGAAGTGAATTTGATGCAATTTTGAAGTTTTTGAGATGTATGATGTAAAAAGTTCATTTCTTAAATTTACTGGAGTTCTTGGATTTGGTATTCGAAATATAGTTGTTCCAACTCGTTTGCATACGCAATGTTAGGCGCCATTTGGATTTAGAGATTATCTTAACTCATTTCAACTTAAAAATAAAAAGAAATTCGTCTCATCTAATCATTAATTTTTTTTTCAAATTTTCATGTTAAATCTAATAAATAATTTATTTTTTTCAAATTTTAAAATAATAATAATATTTTAATAAGAGTTTATTTAATTTTTATTTTAATTTATCTCATCTTAGAGCACTAGCATTGATTTCATCAAAACTTAATATATCTTTAAATTTTAATGAATTTATTTAAAATGAACCTGTATTGGATTTATCAAAGGGGTCTTTGAGAAATTTTGAGCTACAGTATTTGTTGTTTTTCCTGTAAATTTAAAAATCTATTATTCCATATTCAAATTAATATTATTCTAATTTTAATAGGCAATGGTTTTATTTTATTTTATTCTAAATTAGTTGGGAATCAATTATTTAAATACTAAATTAAATTATTAATGTACATATAGTTAGTATAATTACAAAATATAAAGAAAAAAAATTAAAAATATTATTATTAAAAAAATAATATCATATTATTATTTTGATGAATCTAATGGTGAATTCAATGTAGAATTATAGATATGAAGGTTTTGGATTTATGAAAAATTTGTACTTTTTATCAAATTTTGAAAATATTCAAAATTTGATGAGACCAATGCTAGTGCTCTTAACTTGCTATCCAAATGGTACCTTAAGATTGCGTTTGAATGTTGAAATGAGTTGAGTTCTTTATGAATAGTAGTGAGTTGAAATAGTAGAGTGAGTTTTGTATATCCCCTCTAAGATGAGTGTAAGTCTCACATATAAAAAAGTGTTAAGTTTAAAAAGATTGTAGGTCCATGTATAAAACGATATTGATTTGAGTGGTGTTTAATAATTTAAAAATTATGTATTTAGACATTAAACTAAGCTTAAATTTAAATTTAATTAAGATGAATTCAGCTGTTTTCATATTCTAAACGTAGTCTAAGAGTGGAATGTTGTATAAGACCCGTGAAAATCACGTGCTTTCATATCCCTTGAATCAAATGGTTGGTTATTTTCTGTGGAGGTGAGACCAAATCATTCGCTTAGCATGGAGTTCATCCTACCCTCTTAAAACTAAATGAAATCAAATAGCTCATTATCCAACGTTGGTTTCACGCTTTGAAAAAGTAATGTTAAATACAATATTAATTGTATAAGTACTGTGAACTCATTTTGAAAAAAAAATAATAAATAAAATTATTTTTATATAAATTTTATATTTATTCACTTTTTTCAAAAGGAGTACGCATGCTTGCCTAGGGATGTAGTCGGTCCAGTCCGGTCCAGTCGGTTCATGAATATTTTTTTCCTATTTTTTCTTTTTTTGACAAAAAAATAATTGAATTAGTAAAATTAATATTAAGGCTCATTAGCATTTTATATATGATTAATTAATATTAAATAATTTTATTGTATATGTGGTCAATGGTGATCCATTAGATAAAAATTACATAATTAGCTTACACAACTATTATATAAAATAATATTATATTATATATATAATATTTTAAAAATATATATACATTAAGTTGGTCTTAGTCTGATCCGGTCTTAAAAATCAACACTCCAAAAAAACCTACACTTGTGCACTGAATGACAAACCATTTTATTGACATAAGCCCGCACATTAAACATCATACTTTTTTTTTTAAAAAAATTGGGTTTATTTTTCTTAAATTAATTGAATTCTTCTACTCATTATTTATATGAAAAACATTTGAAAAAAAAAAGTGGCGTGTAATGTGTAGGCTTATGTTTAAAAATTTTTTTGTGAAATTCGTACGGAAAGTTTAAGGATAACCTTGACAATATGTTAAATTGCTATAGGTTATTTCCCTATCAACAAGTCGTTGTAGTATAGTGGTAAGTATTCCCGCCTGTCACGCGGGTGACCCGGGTTCGATCCCCGGCAACGGCGTACTTTTGGTATTTTTGTCAATTTTGTTGGAAAAACTTCAATCGACAATCCCTCTGTCATTGAGAAACAAAATTTTTCCCTCCGTCGTTTCGAAGCCTCAAAATAACATTATGGGCTGAGTCTTTTAATTGTCACATCGCATGAAGCTACGTAAAAAGTTTGTTTTTGTTTTTGTTTTTAGTCATGTCTTTTTCTTCTCCTCACAATGCAATCCGGAACTTTGCAGCTACTATGTAACAGCTATCTAGGATGGAAGCCCTGCTGCTGCTCTAGCGTTGGTTAGGATTTCACTTGCATTTCCTTTTGTATTTATGATGAACTGAAATTTGATACATTTGCGTAACCTTGCAAAAATACGCGGTATTGACTGGAACATTGTGATACATTATATGAGAAGATTCCTTGTAGTGCTCTCTTCTGAAGTTTTCAAGACCGGCGACAGTTTTACTATTATAAATTGACCCCTAGGCTGTTGAAAAGTCCCATTTAGATCCCTTCTGGAGACTTTGAATTTGAATTTTCCACTTTCTCCTTAGGAGTAAGTTGGACATCAAATGGCCTTCTCACTTCAAGATTCAAATCCCACCATCTTTTATAAAGGCTAGCTAATGATCATTGGCAAGAGGAGGAAACAGACACCTATGCCACTAACTTTTGTCAATCACAGTCACTAGCATAGCAACCCTAGGAAGAAATCAATGGTAAATCAACTGGAGTATTTTATTGCTCTAAAACTCATACCATGAAGTTTATAAATAAAATTACACCCAACAATCTGCATATCCGAAATAGGTCAGAGAGAAGATATTTAATAGCACAATGACTAAGACTACTGATAGTTCCAACAACTCTTGTAGTAAAATAATGGTATTCGCTGTCGATCAAAATTTCTTTTAAGCCTTCCCATTGGGAAGCTTAGCTGAATCCCCACCTGGGTTTAGTTCATCCCAAGCTTCAATCCATGTGACCATGGCGTCTGCCAGCTTGTCAAAGTAGGGATCTACCTTGCCAAGCTTTTCCTTAACCTGCTTGGACAATTCAAGGTAGCAGTTCTGAACAGAGGTGCAGTCTTTTGGAAGGACAGCTGATTGGAAGAATGGGATGATCTCCTCCTGCCAGAAGATGCCTTTGTATTCCTTCCTCAGATTCACAAATGGGTTACTGGCTTTGCTGTGCCAGATATAGGGCAGACCGGTCTTGACTCCCAATCCCAAATGGTCGCATATCACCTAAATAACAGTCAATGAGGTATCTGTTAGTCGTTCCATGACTTTTTAAAAGGTTGAAGGAAGACAAAATTTGGGTTTTATGAACACTTCACAATCAGGCCTGAGGCGGGGAAAAAATGACAATAGAAGGTAAACAATAAGTGACATGCAGAGAATCAAAAGAGAATGAGAGTAGACCTTCATGCACCAGCCAGCCCACATATCATCATAACGTCCAATAGGCTGACCATCACCCATGAGACCAAAGTACATTGCTGGACCAATAAGCTCACGATCGAATGCTAAATTCATACCACACATGGGGAACAAGGTTCCCTTGGGGATTGTCAGGACTGCATCCACATACCTACATGAAAAAAGGGTATAATCCTTAGGATTATGCTAGAAAAGTAGAAACTAAAATTTGCTGGTTATTGAGCACACTGCCAACCTAGTGTTCCTCTCGAGAGGCTTCACGAGCTGTGTCGGTGCATCATAATCTGGGATGTTGAGCCAGAGGCCATGAGAAACAGCCGTTTTGGCTCCCTCACGAAGGCTAAAAGGGTATCCACGGACAAAATCTGCACCTTCACGGAAAGGATCATACAGTGTATTGAAAAAATGAGGGGTGGATGGGCAGAGGAGGTTCTTGATGTGCTGCTCAAGGGCGTTAATTAATTTTCCAGATGGATCTTTTGCAACCTAAGCATCAGTAAATTTCCACATCAATATGTTGAGTGGGGAAAAATTATTTCAACATTTTTTAATAGGTTTTAATATATGCAACATGAAATAGAACCTAAACTCAAACTATTTTAAATCCTCAAGCTTTAAAGAGAAAAATCAGATTAAAAAGTACAAAGTGTCAAGAAGACATTAGATATTAAAAAAAAAATTAGGGGCAGATTAAATAATTTCAGTTTGAGTTAAGGTGCATTAGCATAGTAAATTATCAAACTAAAGAGACGGTCTAGCATTTTCAGCCAGGTGAAGGAGCTCAGAGGACAGATTAGTCGAGATTCAAAATACAGTTATGGAGCTATCACTTAGCATGGAACACAACAACAAATCAATGAGACTGGTTCTAGCCTAATTGAGAGAGAGTAGAAACGAGAGATTCAAAAATCTTGAGAAACACAATCATGCAATTAGTATTGATTTATGATAGTGGTCTCATAAGTACGTCTCAGCATTTTGAAATCCCAAAGCTGGTCCACAAATTGTAAGATCCATCAAAGCAAAGAGTGGCAAGTATAATGAAATTCAGTCCTTTTAGTAAAAGAGCATGGCAATTGGGCTGAATGCGGTATGTTGTCACCCAGTTAGATCGCAACAACACAGCTAGATACAATCATAAAAAAGTGAAAAAGATATACGGCTGTAGATCTAAGACAAAGACTAATACAATCATAAGGGCTACATCTCACCAATATTCCAAAGGTATAAATTGATTCCGTTTAGGAGATTCTTGACAACTGTCCGTCGGTACAGAGCCAAAATTAAGATAGATCCATATAAAGAAGCTCCGAATCTCACAAGACCGTGCCATGAAAACAGGATCTATCTAATGAGATTATAGCTTGATTAATCTAGATTGTAAGAAGGCCTTCAAAGCTAAAAGTCTACCATGTACATACGTCGTTAGCGCAATGAGAGGACAGCAAAATTACAAAGTTTGAAATATACCTCTGCAGGGCTCATTCGACATAGAGTTAAGAACTTATTTTTAATTAAAGATTCTGTTAAAATAAAAGAAGTTCCGAACAATCTAGTTCAAGAATTTGAATTCCATCGAATTCAGATTGGAGATATAGATTCACGCAAACATTAATCTTGATGCACGCGAAACAACCGTCTTCGTTTGTGTCTTTGTGAAGCTCAAAATAAAAATTGCAGATCAAAACATAATAATCTCGAGCTAAATTCGCATCCATACAGATCCATGCTACCGCTACAATGACAGAATTTGCAGATGGCAACACATCAAGAGGCTAATGAATAAAACACATACACATGCAGGATGCAGCACAAGCAAAATGGGAAAATAACAACACCCAGAAATCAAATCAGCCACATTTCTGTAAAAGCAAGACAAGTGGGATACAAAACGCCATAAATGAAATAACTTTTTTCTTTTTGATGAAAAGAAGCAATGCTCCTACCATAAATCAAGAACTTACAAAGCAGTCGTCGTCAATTGTGAAGATATACTTCTTCTTAGACACCATGTAGCCAAAGCAGCGGCAAGCAGAGTCCTTGAAGGAAATGCAGGAGGCCTTAGGACCCAGAATCCTGTTGATGTCATTGCGGTTATAAAGCTCGTAGTCAAAGCCATCCGGGACGTTGATGGTCTTTGAAGGATCGCCATCTTGGACGATGATGAGGTGGTAAGGCTCAAAGAATGGCCTCCACATCTCGAGGAAGTCCAGGTTCCTGATGGTAGGGATCACAATGTCAAGCTCATCTTTCAGCAGCGGTGTTGGGGCATGCGAAGAAGCTTCGACGGCAGCCATAGCAGAGAGACAAAGAAGGAGAAGAGAGTGAGTAAAGGTAGGTTTGAAAGATAGAGGAGGGAGAGTTTGTGAGGGAATATAAGTTGCAGGAGTACGTGGTGGCACGTGCGAAGCCGGGGAGATCGGCACGAGTGAAGCGTTAAAGGAGAGACGTGTCTGAATTTCTAAGGTTTTCGGACTTTTTCAAAGGCTGCCGGTGTGTGCAAAGATACAAAAGACGAGAGGGACAGAGAGGTTGTCTGAAGCAGAAGTTCCAACCTTCCAAGCACTTGATGTCTACCAGTTCTTACCATTTCTTTGGCTCATCACTTAATTCGTAGTCAATGGTTATAGAATGTAACATCATGTTTTAAAGGATGACAGTTTTTCAGAATTTATTTTCTTTCCTTTAGAGATAATATCATCCTTAATGTGATTATTAGTTTTAATTAGATAATTATGATTTGATATTATGTCTAACAATTTTTCCATTTTTGCTTACACTCTCCTCTTTCTTAGTTTTATTAGTGTATATTGAACATTTAAAACCTCCATTTTGAGTGTAATATAAGGTGATCATTCAAATGACTTTAGGTGAGCTGGATTGATTTTCTTCCAATAAAAAATGATTTTTCTTCCAAAAAATAGTTGATTTTCTTGATAGAAGAGATTGTCAAATATGGACTAGAGAAAATTCTCAAGGCCTCTCAAGGGAGGTAGACCTATTTTAATGAAACTTCCTTCTGCGTATTCAGTCCAAACTTTGATCACATCATACAGCTGGAAGGGAAAAAGTTGGCATATTGATAGTTTTTGTTCAATCTTAATCATAGAGACACGGTGCTTTTGAATCTTTTAATGCTGAAAAAGAAAGTTTCAGGGATTAGGAAGTTACACGTGTATATACACTTTTTCCCTGCGTTTATTAGTGACCCGGGGAGACGTACCCCCCAATTTAATACTGTTTTTATTATATATATATATATATATAGTCGTGGAAGGAGGTCATATATAACCAGCAAGAGGGTGTGGCAATTGTAATATCGATACAAATTAATTATATAAAAATAATATATAAATTGATATGATTTGATATAATATGTTTGAGATATTTTAATTATAAAAAAATTATATAAAAAGAAATTTATAAATTAATATAATTTGATATAATATATTTAATTATAAAATAAATTTAATAGATTATATAAAATTATTTCAATTTATAATTTTATTTTGATGTATTGTCTTTATTTAAGGAGCAGTTCTCTGTTCGTAACGAAGATCTGAGAGCTGTAAATTTTATAAAGATTGCATTGAGGGTTGTGCCTTATTAGAGTATTGGTAATGAGTTATTTATCTTTATTTTCATCTTTACATTTGAAGAATATATTCTTAAAATGATCTATATTGATTTATTCATATCTATAATTATAAATAATTTTGTATAGTCCTTATTCAAAGATGAAGACCTCATTTTTCCTCTTTAAATTATATTTTATTATTTTTTCTCTCTCCTCCCAACTCTCTCTTTTCTCTTTTTTTTTTTAATTATTTGATAAAAAATACATAATTCAATATAAAAATTTTTCTTCATATTTAAAATTAATCTTTAAAATATATAATTTTAAATATAAAAATAAAAAATCTATTGTTAATGCTCTTATGGATTGACCAAGGCAAATATAGTGAGGCTCACGACGTTGGGCTAACAGCCCAACACTCCAATACTTTATCCACGTTCTTCCATGTACTTGTATCAGACATTGTGAGCGACACACGATTAATTGATGAAGTTCACGTGGCTCCACTCGTTTACATCACGAGTTATTTTATTATTAAGTTTGTGAGTAGAATGCATTTTTTTCATATTTAAATTTTAAAATTTATCTTTAAATTAAAAAATATTATCTTAAAAAGTGACTCCCAGTTTGTAATATCATCAACCTGCCATGGAGCTCAGAGGGAATGGTCACTCCATCTTGTTTAGGTGATTAACATATGCTGATAATGATTAAGATTTATAATTATTTTTTAGCATGTATCATTTGTGAATACTGAGATAATAGATGTATGATTGATGCGATCAATTTTAATCATTTTATTTAAAAGAATGATTGTGAATGAAACAGTATATCTGAAAATCTAAGGGATGCAATCCTGTGATGCCAGACCAAATGGAACTCATTCGTGGATGCACGATTCCTTTTGCTCTTTGAAAGTAGAAGTTGCCATCAATATTCAATAACGCCAACTTCGTGGCGACTTGATTGAAACCCAGGAGGGAGAGCAGGTGCGGCATGCATGGCCTTCGTCTTTTAGCTGAAAAAGACTCGGGCCGCGACAGGACAGGAGAGCTAAAGCTATGTCCCGGGCCAACACTACGTTGATAAGAATAAGATGACCCATGCGTGGTGTTGTTGGGCACAAGATGGCTGAAACTATCTGCATGCTCCTTTGTGGTTCTGGCTTTTTTACTACTACGTACAACCCATCAATTGTTCGAGCTCGCGTTTTGCCTAAATTACTCACAATTCTAGGCCGCCCGGCCAGCCACACAGCCTCCCCGCTTATCTCACAACTACGCCTAGTCATTCAAGAATCTTTCCTACTCTTGATTATCTTTTTGTCCTCTGTTTACAAACAAAATCAATTTTGCTTAGGGGACCCTTTATCCCATCAACCAAAGTTGGGGCTTCCTCTTTGGTAGTTCACCCATATATATATATATATATATATATATATTCCATTTTCTTTCTCAATTTTGACTACTTGTAATGATCATACGTGCTGGTTCAATTACTTGGTTCAAATTTGACAACATGCTTCTTAGAGTAGCTTGAACATTACTGATGCTCTCTTTCAACTCTCTCAGAATGTCACACCAGCACTCTGCAGAATTAGCAGGTCTCCTACTCTCGATGGGTACATTCATGCAGGTTTCAGACCTGTGTCTTGCGTGTTTTTGTTTTGCTTTTGGGTTAATGAGTCTTTCATCTATCTGAGAAAAGACAAGATTCATTGATTTATGTGCATTATTGAACTCTCCATGCAATTTCAGTTAGAAGGTAACTTAGTCCTGTGGTTCAAAGGCATTAATGGTAACTAGCATTCATAGTTGGGCCAGAGCAAAGCGACTTTATATGCACAATAAGGAAACAAAAAAGGCGGATCGTTGGATGCTTGTATGCCAGGTACTAGGAGTAGCAACAAGAGATATTTCAAGATACCTGCGAAACTTTTGTTACATTATCCCATGCTTCAACTCTTTTGATAGATAAGGAACACGAGATGCCGAAATCCTCTGTTTTTCTTTCTTGAACATTGCGTCTTTTATTCCTTGCTTTCTATTATCGTTAAACCTTATCTACAGCTAGAGCTGAAATTTACACATATTTTCTATATGGGATGGCAAAGTTATATTAGCCGAGAAATGGAAATTCTCAGTTTAACCAAATTCCTACCCGTTAGAACATTATTTTACGCTCATATCTATTTACTTTCTTACTTCTGTACGTACATGTCTGAGTTAGTAAGATGAGACCCTAATATGTAGCCCATTTGGTGCTTCCACTCTTGGAAACTTCAAGAGTTCATCACCTCCAATCTCTTCCCACCTGTAAAAGAATGATAAATTAAATCGTGTAAAGCTTCTTTTTTTACTTCCTTTGCGCAGTAGTATTATCGGAGAAGAATAAGGAAATGGCTAACTTTATGGGCCACTAGTTACCTGTATCTAGTCACCAAGTAGTGTAAGAAAGTGGAGACTTCTGCAATTCCCAGTTCTTTTCCAGGACAGAGTCTAGTGCCCCCTCCAAATATAAAGAAGTAGCCTCGAGACTCCAAGCTCTTATCCTGCGGTTCGCAGTCATAGTTACTTTGGTGGTCATTCATACCATGATTTCCAATCCCTCGTACATCAATATGGAAATTCTCAAATGCATAAGATAAGACATGAAAAATATAAATAAAACAGTTTCATACCAGCCATCTCCATGGATTAAAGGTGAATGGCTCCGGATATAGAAAAGGGTCATAATTAATCTCTCTTGTATAAACATATATTCTCCATCCTTTTGGAATCACAAACCCTGAACAAACAGATCAGAAGAGATGTGATTAACTCTCTCGAATCCACAACTGACATTGGTTGGAGTAGCATGCACTTGCAGAACACATGCCTAGTGAAAATAGTGACAAAATACCTATTTGTGGTTTGAAAAAAATGACATTTTACCCTTCCATAGTTTATCACGATGACACTTCACATAGCTTGTTATTTGTGAATGTTAGTTGCACCATGACATTTAATTAACTGTAGATTTTGACAGACACATATAGGTGAATCTCCGATGGATAATCCATCACTTTCTGAAATGCAAATTGACTTGTGGAACTCACCCCATGCTAGCTTTACACGGGTAAAAAGTGTAGTTAATATAATTAATTGGCAGGTAATCTGTGTTTCAGACTTATTTATTGCACAAGTGCCAAAAAGAGATGGCAGCTGCAAAATGGTTTCTTGAGCCCCATAAAAAGTTCAGTTTATTTAACTCAGCTTTGACTCTTTTCAACTCACCATTCAGTTCCATATCTTTAGTGGTTTTCCGTAAAACTCCATTAACAATTGTTGCTAATCTTGAGGTCTCAAAGATCACCTGCATGAGAAAAAGCAGACCAAATGAGATTTTATAATAATATATATTGTACTGGAAGCCACGATTTAAATTCTTACCGCACGAGTAAACCTCATCGACTTAAGGTCATTCCAATCGATTGGATCCTCGGGCCTTTTCCTTTCTCTAATCGCCAAATGTTCTTGCTACAAATTTTAAAAAGATTAATTCAGCACTACGAGCAAGATATACTAGAATATTAACATTCGTAACTGCATGTTGTGATCACTTACTCTGAGTTCTTCAAGAGCTCCTGGATGATCATGGAGATACTTGACGGCCATCATGGAAGTAGTTGAAACAGTTTCATAACCGGAATACACAATTGTAATTATTTGATCAATTATCTCTTCATCAGTGAGTTCGTATCTGTTTTCATTTCTCATAAGGGAACCAAGCATATCTTGGTGGGTTTCTTGAGAAGTTCTTCTTTCCTCTATTAGTTGCCTCAACATAGCTATGATATTTTTCCTCGCCTGTAAGAAATTGTGAAGGATGGGAATCATACCAACAATTTCCATGAAAGACTATATACTGAATGAGAAAGTACTATTAAGCAACTTACCTGGAATCCCCGACGATAATTTGTTCCCGGAAAGTTAATAGGCAGTGAAAGTGTCCCTAAAACTAGCTTAAAGAACTCAGTCATGAATGGTTGGAACATTGAGCTGGATTCTCTACCGGCAATCTGCTTAAGGGATGAGCAAAGAGCCATCTGCCATAACATAGTTGGGCTAATGTTCATTAAAAGAAAGAAAGAACCAGCGCAAATTAGTAATATTTCCTTGCCTTAAGGAAATGGGATTATTGTTGTGACACAAACCTCTTTGGTCTTTTCTTGAATGTTGATGATTTGGTCATCCCAGTTGCTAAGGTGGCTTCTCATGAATTCATCAGTTTTTGCCAAAAGCTGGTCTCTGATCATGGTGGGGCTTATGAGCGAAAGCAATGCCCCTCTCATGTACTTGTGGGTGGAGCCATGAACTGCTGCAATGTTGCATTTCCCCAAGATATCCAACATGGACCGTGGGTAGCCAGGAACAAGGCCTTTTGCCTCATTCATGAGGATGTACCTGTTGAGCTCGGGATCCATGGATACAACGGTAGGGCAGCCAAGTATGTGGGACTTGAAAAAACTACCATACCTGCAATAAAAAACATCCAAAAAGAAGAATTTCAAGAATGATTAGTGATGAAGTAAAAAAAAATTAGAACGCCTTACTCGACTATTAATCGCTAAAATCTTTGAGAGGGTTCCTTTAGTCATGTAGGTATGCTTGTAGTTTCTCACAGGGAAACACTAGTATGGATTGATTGCTATACAAGCTCTTTAGACCATCTTTCCGGCAAAAGAAAGCAAGGAATCCCTTGTGTTTCTTAATGATACTTGCAAGGCTATTCTACAGAAGTAACTCCAAACCAAAAGCTCAATTCTACTAATAAATAAAAAGGGCATGCAGATGTCCAGAGGATAGACCAAACAGCTTAAACCTTAAAACCACTTGAATAGAAGCAGCAGTAACCGTCCAAAAAAACAACCCAAGATAGAAAGTACGGAAATAAAGTAAACCAAAAGCTTCCTATCCGCTAATGCAATATGACACAGAGATACCCTGTAACAACCAGCAAAGAAAAAAACCCCAAGTGAAGAAGAAGAATCACCTTGCTCGCTGGTTTTTCATGAAGTTCGGGCCTTGTTTAAGAAACTCTGTAGTCTCTCCAAATACCGGCCAGCCCATTGTACCTGGAGGCAAACCTTTCTTCCTGTACCTGACCTCATTCCATCTCAGCGAAGCAGAGCAGATACAGAGCACCAACACCACCCCAAGAACTACCATTAAAAAAGCCATTGATGCTCTCAAGAAGAAGCTCTGCTGGTACTCCACGAACAATTGTAAATGATATGGGCGTCTATAGTTTCAGTTAACCAGAAGTGTAGATATATATAATGGGTCTCACCACAGGGGATAGAGAGAGAGAGAGAGAGTGAGAGAAGGGAGGGGGGGGGGAGGCCACATAATAAAGCACGTCCAGAAAATTAAATGACAGACTTGTGTTGCTTTTGTGTTTCTTTTGTAAGTCATTAACTAAACATGGCGATTCTTTTCCAAAAAAAAAAAAACTAAACATGGCGATTGACTGAACAACTAGTTGAAATCGCAAAAGAAAATGGAAAAAATTAATAATCTATGAGCACTCAGACTATGGCGGTAAATGAACCATTCTTATTCTATTTGGTTAAACTCTAATCAAATTCGATTCATAAAAGAAAAAAAAAAAAGAAAAAAAAAAGTCATTTATAAAAGTTGATATCCGCTTAATTTGTAAAAAATATCTATTTAACAAAATTCAACTCGACCAGCTAAAACTCATTAAGACCTGTTCATTTATACTCAAGTCAATTTATTAATTTGACTCGATTAAAATTTATTTATATATTAATAAATATATGTATACACTTATATATACATATATATGTTTTAGCTAATAATATAAATATATCACTTTCATAATTAAATATATAATATGTAATCTAATTACTTATGTCTATATAGTGAATATACTACATAAGTATATTTTATAATTTGTATAATAATTAGTTGATAAAATTTAATAATTCTATATATTAGTATATGATAACCATATATGAAATAGATATATACTATCATATTAAGTGTATGTATTAATAATAGATATAAGCATATAATATATTTTTATTATGGATAAATAGTAACTAGTTAGTTGTATATAGAACAAATTCGAATTCAAGATCGATTTGAGAATTTAATTTATCAAGTTGAGATCAAATAAAAAATAAAACTCGAATATTTTTAGTCGAGCGGAACTCGACAAGGTAAAAACCTGCTCGGCTCGACTGAGTATAGCCTTTTAACTATAACCACTCGGCAAACTCCCCCAATAACTTTTCAGAACTTGGAAAGACGGCTTTTCAATTTGCTTATTTTTGGGGTGATTTGTGTAAAATGAGCGGAATGAGTACAGAATTAATTGAATATTGAGCTTTGTACAGTGTAAAAGGTAAGAAGAAAGGTGACTAAAATCTGTTACGTAATTTAAGGCAAGAAGATCGGGGATTACAATCGGTACAACTACTGCCAAACATTCGCTGAAAATGTCTATCATTAGCACAGGTCTGTGATCGACGTTTCTTTCCACAGTTGAGACACCTTCCAGCTTCGCATGGTTTTCTTGATTCTAGGTTCCTTGAATTCATAATCTTAGAAGAAAATTGTTATTTAATATTATCATTCTTTTATGAGTAATGATATAGTCATGGACATTTTAAAAAAGTGTAGAGTGTATTATTAAAAAGTTAATTTCTTGATATAGATAGCATGTTTATTCATATTTTTTAAAATGAATGTATGCTTTTTTTTTTATTTGTTTAAAGAAGAGTTGAAAGCCACCCATATAGCAGTCTCATTCCAATTTTATTAATCAGTCATAATTTATGGCGGAAGAATACCTTGATTACAATTCGAGACCTGAGGGCTATAAATATCAAAATAAAACCAAAACTCAAGCCTTAAAAAACCAAATATATAATCTCAGTCACAATACAATTGGCACTAAGAAAGCAAAGGAAAAACTGCAAAGCAACAACTTGCAAGAAACAACTAGCACAAACATAGAGTAAGAAAAAAATTAACCGAGTGCAGAGAGAGACATACCTGGAGATCAAATCAACACCTATAACACACTAGCAACATCTTCAAGTTTTTCGTATATAAGGAAAGCCTCCTCTGTCCAGCTGGATATTACCTCTAATGCGAGCAGACAGCTTGGATAAAGAAAACCATGAGCCAGTTTGACCTTTAGCACCCATTTTAGCAAAACCATCAGCAACCGAATTACATTCTCTATAGCAGTGGACATGAGAAACATGAAGCTGAGCTAGACAACTCTGAATTTTATTTCAATAATCTTCCATGTACCACAGGCCACATCTCTAATTCCTCAACCATTTAAGGACTAACATGGAGTCAAGTTCAACTTCCACAAATAAAACACCCATCAAGCCAATGTGCTGAAGCCTATGAAGTAAATCAACTATGCATCGTTATTAGAATTGTGCCCAGTTTCAACTACAAACCCGCAAAGCAGATCACTTTTATCATCCCGAATAATGTCTCCTGCACCAGAAGGACCCGGATTATCAAGAGAACAACCATCCACGTTCAATTTAACCCAACCCTACTTAGGAAACTTCCACTTGACTGGAATAACTCTTTCCTTAACTCTTTACTCATGACATTTATTGGCATATTAAAGCAATGTAAAACACCTTTATCGTGCCTAGTGAGCAAGTTAACATCCTTAAGCTTTAACTCAATCCAAGAGACCCAATATTTGATAGAACACCAAACCTGTTGGACCAATTCCATCAAGCCTTCCATCCTGGCCTTACAACGACGTCTCTATAAACGCCAAGTCATGATGATCGAAAGAAGACCTAGTAATTGACCCGGGCAAGTAGAATTTTTTGCCTGCCTATACCAACACTCCACCTGTTGTCTCCAAGAACAACCTTTACTCCAAGAAACACTGAACATATACGCCAAATTTTTTCAGCAAAATCTCCTCTTGTAAGACTATGATTAAGATCTTCATACTTAGAATTTGAGCAGCAATCGCATTGGGAAGCAATAGGAATACTTATTTTGCGGATTCTATCATCCACAAGAAGATAATCATGTATGGCCTTCCATATAGTAATCGACATTTTTTTTGGGAGGAGCAGGATGCCAGACCCATTTTGCCCAAGAGAAATCTGGGTCCTTCGTGCGAATACAATTTCACGCACTTTTAGTAGATAAATGCCCGTCAGTATTAGAGAGCCAAATCAAAACATCCTTCCCATTATTATCTCGACCCAGATGCAAAATAAGTTCTTCAGCTTTTTGATGACCAACCAACCGAGTAAAAAGCTCTATATTCCAACCCAACCCAGATTTGCAATCTTCCAATTTAAGGTTCGGCATATCGGAAATCTAAATATTATCGCAAAGAGGGGCATCATGCCAAAAATGAAGTTTCCCCTCCCGAACTTTCCATTTAGGATTAGCTTGCACTAAAGTAATATTATGCAAAATCATCTTCCAAGGATCCACCATAGAGATATGTCTATCACCAACATATTTAGCATGAAAATAATTGGACCAAAGAGAAGTACCTTGAAAAAAGTTCCAAGCTAATTTCATGTTGAGAGAAGATTGCACATCTTGGAAGCTACGAATTCCCAACCAACCTTCCAAGACAGGCTTACAAAAATCCACCCAAGAACGCTATTTTTTCTTAGCTTAGCCATCTTTAACACCCAAAAAAAGGTGCTAATAATTCTTTGAAATTTCTCAATCACAGCATTAGGCGTCCTTAAGATAGAAAGGCTATGCACATGAATGCTTTGGAGTATATGTTTAATAAGAATCAAACGCCCCCCACTAGATAACAATATGACTTGCCATCCCTCCAATCTGGACTGAACTTTAGCAATCAATTCATCAAAGTGAGCAATTTTCAATCTTCCTGAAATAATAGGAACTCCCAAATGATTAAAAGGAAATCTTCCTTCTATAAAACCAGTGAACCGAATAAGAGCCCGACATCTAGAAGTAGAAACCTATGAAGAGAAAAAAATAGAGGATTTGTTTTTACTCGCTACTTGCCCTGACCGCTGTTCATACTTATTCTTTTTTTTTTCTTTTTTCTAATCAAGCATGTTATATCATTCAACACATCATTGATAGCTTTTAGAGAAGCCTTGCCCCTATTACAGAAAAGCACCATATCATTTGCATAAAGCAGGTGTGAAATAATAGGGGTACTCCTTAGATGATAAAACGGAACGATCTTAACCTTATGAACCTGCCTTATGCAGATGATATGGTGTGGTATTTGCAAACTCTATGACTATAAATATTATTTCTCTTCTTTTATTTATGAGAAGTAGTATTTGATCAAGGCCTGTACACGTACTACACATATCCACATGTCATAATACACATAGCATAATTTGATTTGTAAGATTTAAATTTTAAAATTTATCTTCCAAATAAAATATATCACGTAGATGATATGAATGTACAAACTTTTAAATAAAATTATTCTTTATATATTATCTTTTCATTATTTATTGAGGTGACATCAAATAACTAATAAGTTAAAACTAACTATTAATTTTTTCAAACAATTGACATTAATCCGAAGATGATAATTTTAATATATGTTCAAACTACCGGTTTGAATATGGAAATAAATGTAAAAAAATTCAGACTAACGATAATAAATATTGCAATACTTAAATCTTTTTTTTAAACAAAATTGTTCTCTTATTTTCTTTTAAAAAATTATAATTACAATATATAACAAGTAAAGCGACCACGATGAAGATGATCTATTTTCCTTAAATCATAGAAATCAGAAGGATGGTGGTAGGTTTTTTTCTTAAATGTTTTTTTTTTTTTTTAATCGGTGGGAGTTAAATACGTAGAACGTCTACCTCTAAAACTAACTATGATGGGTGCTGGTGTTTTCCAGAAAATGACTGGGGATTTAACATTAATTTACTTATATGATATATAAAAGAACCGGGAGAAAGACTCTAAATATGTATTAAAAAAGGCAAAATATGTATATCAGTATATGTCACTAAGTATAAACAAAAAGAAAAGATTTTTTACATCACTTAAAATATTTATTGTAAAAAATATAAAATACGTTATTAATAAATAATCACAATTATTTTATATTTTTTACCATGTATTTAAATGACACAAAAAGTTTTTTTTTTATTTTTTTATTTTTGTTTTTAATAAGTAGAGGCACATGAACAACACCGTACCTATGCATTTGGAGCTAAAAGAAAAGGCAGTCATGTCCTACCCAGTGCTTCACATGTCTGTCAACAAGATCTGCCCATGGAATTAGAATTACAAGAACGAGAGAGAGAGAGAGAGAGAGAGAGAGAGAGAGGACGGTGGTTCCACTCCAACTCCAAGTTTGATAATTTGGACTGGTTCGATCTCATAGCAGTTTAATGCTGTGTACTGTGATACAAGACCATACCGCCTTTTTGCTATTGACTTTTTGACAGTTTTTAGGTTAGAGCCAGAGGTAGATGCATCGAACTTTGAGGTCCCTTTTGCAAAATATGTGGCAAAAATTAAACCAGGGCATATCCCTGGATTGTGTTTGGATGTCGGGATTTATAAATCGAAGCATTTGACAAAAAAAAGAAAAGGAAAGAAGGTATTAACATAGACTGTTTGATATGAAGTTTGATTGTATAAATTACTGATGCAGTTGAACACTGGTGTTGCTCAAATCTGAGTAATGTTAAGGTTTAAATTAATTAATTTTTATTTAATTTTATAAATTATCTCATCTTATTTTAATAAATTAATATTTTTTAATTTTTAATTTTTTAATTTATAACTTTTTTATCTAATTATTATTAATCATTATAATTTTTCTAAACTTTTAAATAAAACTTAAAAAATAATTATAGTTTTATCTAATTTCATTTCATTTATATAATTGAACGAGACCCTAATCTTACGATTAATGTAGAACCTAACTTCATGACCATCGTTATGTCATACGTAATACAAACGTTGCATGTTGGTAATTGGTAGACAAACAATATGTAAAATACATTTCCTTTAGTAATTATTTTAAAAGTAATTGATAAATATTTAAAAAAAACAATTGTTTTTATAATACATCTTATTATATATGTTAATAATATTTGTGCTCTTGAATATCAAACACATACCCTATATTCTATAATATATATTTCAAAAGATTTTACAATTCAAAAATAAGTAAACACAATGCATGTATGAATTATGTAATATTAAATATTATTGGTAGATAATGTACTTAATATTAAATAATATGGGATGTATTTTTCTCACTCTCTCAGAATTTATTGGTATGTGTGCAGAAGGAACATCTTCAGACTTCAATTGCTGAAAGCAATAAATACATCCTTATATGCTTTAATGAAGGGACAGCCGGTTTTTACCCCCAACCGCCCAACAACTAGCTCTAATGGGTACCCCTTGTCAACTACTCCCTATGTTCCCCTTGGACTCGTTTAGATGATGTGATAAATTAAGGTGAGTTAAATTTTTTATAAATAATAATTAATTAAAATGATAAAATAAGTTTTGTAGAGTTTATTTAAAGATATTTTAGATGTGTTTAGATATTAAAATGAATTTAGATATATTTATGAGAAATTAAAAAAGATTATAGGTCTTCAATGTAAAGAAATGTTAATTTAAAAAAATTATAGGTCTTACGTGTAGAAAAATTTTGAATTGATCATGATGTTGAAGGCATAATTTGATAATTATGTATTTAAATATTAGAATATGTTTAAAATAGAATCAACTCATTCAAGTATTATAATAACTTGAACCCTAGCCTCCCATTCTGGAAAGAATAATGCTTAGGCCGGCTTGACTAGAATCTCACCTATTCATTTTTTTTAATTTTATTTAATGATTAATAAAGTATTTTTAATGAATTTGTAATTTTTTAAATAATTAAAATAATTTAAAAAAGAATTGAAAAAATGTATTTTATATTTATCGGTGGGAATGGTTGGGATACCTCTCAGTGGCCTTAGCAGTTCCCTTGAAGAAATTCTAATTAATAAGCCCCAAACATAAAAATAATAATAATAATAATAATAATAAATAAATAAATAAAATAAAAGAGGTATGCCAAGAGGGGAAAAGGCAATGGAAACGTTAATTTTGGCCCAAGCCAATGCCAAACCATACATTACTTGATATATCTTTAATGTCATCTATTTAGTGTATGTGAGTTAATTGTACATTGCCTAGCTTATGGAGGTAATTGTGAACATACGCCATACATTATCTCTGGGCGGCTCCGGCCGTACGTACAGACTACAGTATAAGATGTGTACATGTTGATCATCAGTCTAATCAACAGGTTATATGATTATAAACAGACATAGTTTGTCCTGTAATTTCTGTTTATCTCTTCTGCTCTTATTTTGTTTTTTGACTTCTAGTTGTTGAGGCCGATGGCTTGTCTCGAAGTGGAAAAAAAGGTGAATTGGATAGCGACATGAAGAAAGTGTCGATCCATGAAGAGATCCTTGGAAAGGGATTTGACACAAAAGATGCAGTCCCACTTTCGAATAATATTATGATGATCAATTACTATCTTCCCCCAAAATTTTATGTGTATTTATAATATTATGGTTTTTTCCTAAACTTCCTTTCATGGGGAGAAAAGCAAGTGATTTGTTTAATTATTAATGATATATGTAATTGATGTGACCTTGGAAGAATATGGTAGCTAGGCCGGTGAATTATGAAAGAGTCATGTATGCATGCATGCATGCGCGTGAGAGATCAGAAAGAGATCGATCAGAAGAGCTCATGATCTCAGGCAAAAAAATATATTTAGGGCCTTAGGCTATACAAGACGAGGTTTAACAAGTGAATCATTCCATAATTAAGCATGTCCGAAAAATATTATATGCTTGACGAATATCTACGTACGTTGACTTTAGAATCCAATGCTTGTGTTGCAAATGGCGTTGCAATCCGCATATACGGTGAGGTCTGATCGGCAGTTGCAGCACAGTTTGCAGATATTATTGTCTTTAATTTTCACGTACTAAGAACACTCAATTTAGATATATATTGCCGACAAAGCGATCAGATAGTGATTAGAACGAAGAAACTCCAAAAGAGAAGAGGCAACGAATATTACATACACAACAAACATATAAACATGATAAGAATATACATGAGAGGCAAAGAGAACAAGAGAGATATGGATGCGTCTGAATGATAGGACTTTGGCCTTGGATGTTAAAGGAGGTGCACGGAACTGCAGATACATACGGTAGGGCTAGAAAGGGTTACTCATAATAATGAGAGAGAGAGAGAGAGAAAGGGGGGGGGGGGAGGGGGGGGGGGGGGGGGGGGCACTGCATGGGGGGGCAGAAGGCAGAAGAGAGGGGGAGGAATGTCTACCCACACGCACACATGCAGCTCATGCCGATTGCTTTTGCCTCATCAACAACAATAATGATAAAAATAAAGTTGTGATGTACATTGAAACATCCATTAGTTGCACGAGGGCCTCTTTTTTGTTCTCTTGTGCTTTTTTCTGCAGAAGATGGGTACCATTCCCATCTACCTACCATTATTTCCTCTTAATCATTCATCTCTTTCTATATATATATAGTCATTATATATTATATTTATCAATGTTTATGAGTGGTGAATATTTTACACCAATAAAAAGGTGAATGTGCAGCAGCTTAATTGTCGTCTTTAGCAAATACAAATTATGTCAAGCCCTCATTTCTGCAGAAGATCCACTTTTTTCTGTAGTCGGAGATTTTGTCTCTCCCCCCAATCACCAACTCCATTCACGTTGATTTGTCTTCTTTATTAGTAGGCTAATCTCAATATGATCAATACCAGCGGTTTCTTATTGGTAAATCCTAGCCTTTTGTGAACTTTCCCATCTGAGAGTGCATGCATGCTGGGATTTTAGCCCGGCCATATATGATATTGGTGTTATCTATCTATCTTTTATCCCCAAGAATCTCTGGCAAAAAATTTGATCACTTGTCCAGACCGTGTGGACAGTTACAATTTTCTAAGGTGAGGTTTGACTGCTCGGCCTCCTTGTCACTTCGAATAGTAGTGAGGTTTTGATCTCTTCTGCATCTATTTTTATTCTTTTGTTATCTTGTTTGGATCCTGCAGAAAAAAAACATCAAAACCTTACTCTCGATCGGAAACAAACGAGAGCAAACTTATTTCTAATTTTACCCACCCAGATATCTTAATTCTAGTCTGCAGAAACTTAAGTACTGTATATTTATTGAGAATCAGCCTTCTTGAGACTAACAATCTCAGTTGCCAACTTCAAAAAGAATGAATAAAATAAGTTTTACAGAGCTGCACTAGCTCTGCACAATAGGAGGACCCCCTTCTTCTGGCTTGACCATAAAAGATGTCTGTTTCATTGTTTTTTAGTTCTTGACGTCTCTACTGGGAAGAAAAATATAAAAAAGAAATAGTAAATGCTCGACATCTTTATCTCTGCTGTGTAGAGAGAGAGAGAGTAGAAGGCTACCCATATGATGATTGAGTGCACGTGTGGTAGGTCTATCCACGTGCACCTGTTTTATTCACAGAATTGATTGATTTGTCTATGTGCTTTTCTCTGTTCTCGCTTTCTCTCTCTCTCTCTCTTTCTGATATTTCTTCACCTCCTTGTCTGTTTCCTAAACACTTCACCTCTTTCGCTTTCACCTGTTACTACCGGTGAATGGTTATCACCTTGCCGGTGTTACCCTGCTAAAGTAAAAAAAGCAGTCAAATGCAGAAGCAATCAGTGCTCTTATTAACTGCCATCCCAACCTTGCATACGATTAATCGTGTCATTTCAATGTCTTTCACATTCAATTCTGAAGAATGACGTGTGATCTTGCCCCCCTTAAATTACATACATATATATATATATATATATGTATATGCACACATCGATCCTAAGATTAATTAATATGATTCTCCTAAAATTGCCTCCATCAGATTCTTTATATTCTTTATATTTTGATACAGTGGCAGTACCTTATTTTAGGATGCCAATGTACTATCAATATTAGTTAATGGATAATATACATGTAATGTAAAATTCTCGTATATTTTATTTAAAAATAAATAAAATTTAATATTAAAAAATTTATTTTCGTGATTTTAAATTTAATTATCTTTTTAAATAAAATTAATACGTGAACTTACATATTCTTTAATGAAAATATCAATATTTTCTTTCCTCTATCCCCTTGATTGATTTTCGTCCCACTCGGCCTTTCTCTTTCGATCTCTCGAAGGCATATGATCCAATTCCACAGCTTTTGAAATTATTTAATTCGTAACGTTTTCAAATAAAATAATTGTTTCAAATAAAATAATTGTTTAGTTTCTAATTATTCGGTTTATGTTTGATAGTTGAAAGGAAATGATATTCCCACCAACAAATCCCACTGAGGATTTGTATTGATAGTTATTTTTTAATTTAATAATTAAAAAATTATTTTTAAATAAATTTGTAGTTTAAAAATAAAATTTTATTTTTATTTTAAATGATTTTACTTGGTATATATATAATCGCTTAAAATGTGACCTATGAATATTGATGCGATTGAAGATAATAAAATTAAGGATGAAATAAATTATATGATTTTTTTTATAAATAAATTGCAATATTTGCATGCATTTTATTATAATAGTTTCTTGACAAGAACCTAATGTCTTGATGATATATATATATGACTAAATTTTCTAAATAGAAAATCTAAATTAGATACCCACACCCATTATATAAAAAGAAAAAAAATACGTACAAGAGTTTCTCAAATATAATATTATTATTCCTATTTGCATGTAAAATTAAGGAGATCGAGCAGTACATCATGATAAAAATACGCTCAGGAACATGGAAAAACTATGGATACGTACGATCAAGGACGAGCTTTTATATATATATATAGGAAAAATATAGTTGCAAGCATAGTTGTGCACTAATCTGTGTACTAATGTGATGTGATTGGTCAAAAAGTAAATTTTATTAAAAATATTGTTAATTTAAATTTTAAGTATGAATAAATTAGTATTGATACACAGATTAGTGTGCAGCTGTATTTATATGTAACAAAACTCATATATATATATATATATATATATATATATATGGACGACGGCACTCATGATCAGATAGATTACGTACTCGATCTCGTAGGGTAACTCGTAGGGTAACTCATGCACTTTCAATTCTTCTTATCGTTTGCTTGTGACCACAGTCATGATGACGTTCGATCTCCGGCATAGGGAAAGTACATATGCATGCATGTGAATTATATATTAGTTATTTTCAAATACATTAATGCAGACGTGATCTTAACTTTTAATTAGCTTTTTAGTAGACGCATATGTTAATCTCTTATTTATTGCAAAATATATGTTTTTGTGGGTTAATTTTATGCCTTGAAGACTTATACCTGCGTACGTAAAGGTCGCAGTACTATCATGTCAATAGCGATCTTGCGTTTTTCTCTCTCTTCTCTCCTCTTTATTTTTCCATCTCAATTTGATCTCTTAAAACGAATACCATTTGTTTTATATGATAATGAGGAATATAATTAGAAGAATGAGACGAGAACGGAGTACTTTATTATCGGATCACTCGTGTCAATTCATGTCTATTGATCTCTCAATTAACTTGGGTTTTGAGTGGCTATATATTAGTACTTGTCAGCTAGCACTCGTGTCGAAATGACCTCAATTGGAATAAACTTTCAGCATGCACATGGATGGTTGTATGTTCTGCCCATACATGTACATGTATCTCAATCCAAGTTCACAGTTCCAATTTTGACTTACTCGACAAGTTGCCCCATGCATGCCAAAACCTCATACATTTTCGATCATGCAATCGCATTGAGGCGTCCTGACTTTCTAACGGTCTAGCTAGCCGTCTTAATATATGTGTATGTATATATATTTATATATGTAGAAGCCTCCACCAATCCCAGCTTAAAGTGACAGGATATCATTGATCTGTGTAAGGAATGCATGCTTCTCTCAGCAAGATCATCATCTGTTTTCCTTTGATCTTCTCTTGAGATCACACCAAAATAGCCACCATCTAATTTACGATAATCATGACTTGATCATACTGCAAGATCATAATAGTTCCTTCCTCCCTCCATCTCTTTTTTCAATGACCAGTAAAGGTAGGTATTTAACATCAATTAGTTTCTTTCGGTCTCAATATCTGATCATTATTATACCTTAATTAATGTGTAATTAATATATATTAGTGGAAACTAGTACATTGGTTTTTTAAATTTTAAACCGAAATTGATAGTCGTCTAATGCAAGAGTAAAGAAACGAAAAGAAATTAAAGTAATAACAGCTATATATTAAGATTTAAACTGTGTCAACTAGGGCTAGCTTTGCCCCCAGTTAGTGTGTGCTTCCAACCAACATTTGGCAAATTAAAGATTCTCAGCTTTTGGTTGGATCCAGTACTGCACAAGCTCGAGAATCCCCACACCATGTGTCAAGGTCCCCATTGCATTTTGTTTTGATACTCGGCTGCTTTGTCTTTGCTTTTGTTTCTTTCATTCCCACTTTGTATTTTTAATTCTTCCTTCTAGATCTTCCATTTAGCCCACAGCAGGTAACCTTATGCTATAAAGTGGAACCAAAACCCATGTGATCCGGTGCTTGCTCGGCCACAATGAGGTGGAAACCTAATCTCTTGTGGGGCTCCCCATGAGGCTGGTGTCGTGCAGCAAAGAACAATAGGCAACTAAACTACGTCCATTTGCATGTTACCCTCTCGTGGGTGTATCGTAATCATCCTTGGGATGATAGTGAACAATTGACAAGTCCCAGACAGTAAGTATGTAAGCGAGCGATCTTGGTACGTACTTCAAGATCAGAATACTACACTTTGTCATGCTGACCTAGCTAGAAATAGGCCAGGGACCAAAACCTAAAAACAACAGCTCAAGCTTCTTGTCTACACAGAAAGTCAAGCAACGTACGAAGGAGTTAATTAACCTAATGGGTGAGGAAAGGAACACAAACATACCCTTTATATATTTAACATTTTTGCTTCATAAATCTGACAAAGGAGTGTTCACTTTTTATGTATAATATTCCAACAGCCTTAATATATATAACATGAAACCCATTATTCTCGCACAAAGCAACATCGATCGAAGGCATATATATTATATGTTGGTAGTGAAATTATTAGTAGATTATTGAGGTAGACTTGATATCCTATATATATTATACAGCAATAATCTAATGATCATGATCATATAGTACCCTAGTACTCTAATTAGAATTTTCAATTTTGATTGGCCTCTCGATCAGAAGATTGCTGGCATGTGTTGGATTCCTTTTATTAATTATCCATGCCTACTCACATGCTTTCACCAACAGGTCCATCTCACGGGAAAATAGGCCACTAAAATAGAACTACTCAGTACCGGTATTACTGTTAAGTCAATAGTCAAGTCTCAAACCACGGGAGCTAATTTTTTTGACTAAATTGGAGCCAGAACGTCTTTTTGACCAGAGGGTTCTTAATTTCTTATTTTATGATCCGGTGTCTCATGAGTGCGTCTAAATTTCATCTTATTCGGTGAAGATTACATATATATATATATATATATGTATGTGATTGGACTTAAAGAAGTTACATTCATCACATGATCAATGTTTACTTTTTCTAATTTCCAATCTGAAGAATCTTTAATTAGGAACTACGAATCCTGGTCAGTACTTTTCATGGAGGCATATAATCGACCAGAAATCTTTTGGGTCTCCTCGATGAGATACTGCTTTTTATTGCAACATTGTGGAAATAGTACTGCTGATCTAGTACGTTTGACTAGATTCTTTTCTTGCATAATCTGATATATATATATATATATATATATATAGAGGTCCACAACCTAAAATTAATACATGTTCATTTCTGTTTAGGATAGAAATTGCACGTACATGAATAGATGGAAAGAAAGATCAGTCATCTTCGAGTACTCCCTAGAGCTGAGGTGACTCAGGCCTTGACGAAGCGGTCTACGTTGGTTTAAATATACGAAGTCGACTTCGGAACATGAAGTCGATATCGTTTTATCGTAAAACTTTTATGTAGCTATATATGAGGAACGCATGCAGTACGTGCACATGCAAAGCGCCTCATCCTATTCTCTCGGGGTTCGACCGGGGGAGGGCTAACTTGCGCATAACTGAATAGTTTTCTCATCCTCCCGTTCTTATAAGAGAATGTTATATATAATTATTTTTATATATTTTATTTATATTCTATTGATATAATTAATTATATTAAAATTTTTTAATATATAATTAATCACATCAATAAAATATATAAAAAAATATTACGTAAAAATAATTATATTTTTATTATATATATAATAATCCTCGATTTTGATAATAAAATTAACTAGTAACTAAAGCAGTACATGCATGTGCACCTTAAATACCCTCAATTATAGCACCTAGCTACCTGTTTTCTTTACGACCGGCCATATAGCTAATTTGACTAGTATTAATAACACTGGGGGTGAAAAAATAGTGCTAGAGGAGAATACAGCGAATAAGCATCGATAGAGAACAGGGATAGTTGGAATTGTAAAACCATTCTGTTGATCTTGTTTTACAAATCTATCACAATTAAAAATAAATAAATGAATTGTGATCAGACCACATGCCAAAAACCTATATATATATATATATATATATATTATATTATATTAATATATATGAGGCAATATTTGACTAGGGATAATAAAGATATATAGATGCCAAGAATTTACAGAGTCATCTCTCTCCGTGGCAATTGAGAGAGAAAAAAATCTATACAAACCTCCTATTATTTACGCATGCAATCACTATATACTATATTTTTTTAATTTTTATTATTTTTTACTTTTATCAAATATTTAATATATGAATAATAAATAAAAGAATTGAATTAATTTAAGAAGAATAAACTCAAAAAAAATTTAAAAAAATATTAAAAATTTGAAAAAAAAAGTAATGTGTGGAAATTGAGAAGTTGTGTAACATTGCTCGAGAAAGATCAATAATCTCATTTCTCAAAGAATAATAATATATACAAGTTTTAAATGCACGCACAAGCCTCTTACGCAGACATTTTATAAAAAAAGTACAACTTATTATAAAAAAAAATGTGAAAAACTCACTTTATAGTGACTTTTTTTTTTTTTTTTTTTTTTTTTTTTTTTTTTTTTTTTTTTTTTTTAAGTAAAAGAATTACGCAAGATTTGTGTGTTGAGGTTGTCCCTGACTCCCTTGCGTTATTCTTTTAAAAAATAATGGGAACATATGCATGGCCCACTATGGATCTTAGAGGGCCAATTTTCTCCCAATCTTGCCCAAGACATAAGAACTACACTTGTACGTGGAAACATAATACCCATCGGAAAATATATTAGAAAAACTCGAAGAAATTAATTCCAAGCTGGAAGTAAATAGCAACAGATGAATGTTCTTTTCTTCTAACAGATATTCATGGTGGAGAGCAATTGCTCTCTCTCTCTCTCTCTCTCTCTGAGCGAGAGACTTTGTACTATTAGTGCCCTATCTGCATGTATTTTGTACATCATGCAAACTAGTATAATTAGTTTGTTTCCACTGAATGGCAGCTTGTTGTTTAGAAGTTTAGAAGGTAGATTTGACATTTAATTGATGCTTTCCTTTGCATAGTTAATTGATCAATGGAGGGCAGCAGATAGGCCTTATTGTATAACGCACGTATTCCTTTCACATAAACTTGATGATGGAATTCGATCGGTCTTATTGCATGCGTTCCATCTCATGCAGTGCAAGCGGGTGAGGTTGATCCAGGCTGCAAAATGAAGAAAATTAAAATGGTGAGAATTTCCCATATAAAGATAACATTTCTTTTCATCTCATATGTTTTTAACTTCCAATTGGGGTACAAATATTTTAACTTTGGTGGATAAATGATTTTGCCGATCTGGTGGATGAACTCAACATCAAGTGCATGGGCTTCAGCCCTTGGTGCAGACAACCCCAAAGAATTACGAAGATAGTTTCATGGGCCCAGTAGGGCTGAGCTTAAAAAGTTTTAGGTGTCTGATACTGAGATTTGGTAAAACATTTCAAGAAAAAATAAAAGTAATAGCCATTCTAAAATATGACAATAGAAGCTCTCACCACACATGCATGGACATCATCACAACCACACAACAGCTCCCCATTGAGAGTGTCCACAGCTTGAAATGTTCCACCTCCCTCGCTTCTCTGCATGAAAATTCCAAACTTTAGTAATGTTTCTAGTATATCCTGGCTCTTCCATTTTTTGTTTTTTCGTTTTTTGTTTTCTTAGTTGCAGAGGAAGAGAACATCCACTCCACCGAACTAATTGCTCAAAAGAAAGTTTAAGAAATCCATTTTCATTCCTAGTCATTTGTAACTTGAATTGAACTGAGATCAATTCAATTTAAGTCTAATTTTAAGCTGAATCTAACATTTAAATACTTAACTCTAAAATCACTAAATTTATCTCAACTCAAAACCTCTTTACATGTAGGATCCACAATTTTTTCAATTCAACACATCTTTACACGTGGGACTTACAACCTTTTTCAAGTTCTCATAAATACATCTTAATGTCTAAATACATCTAAACTCATTTTAAGTAGACCTCACAAAACTCATTCTACCATCTCAATTCACTACTATTCATAAAGAATTCAACTCATCTCAACTCAATTCAACTCAACATCTCAATTGAGCAGACTTAGCATTGTAAGCAGGGCATCAAAATGAAGACTGGATTGATCTTATTGATAATACAGACTACTTTAACAAACAAGGATGGAAGCAGAGGCCGGAAAGTTGGACATACCTTGTAAAAATCAACGGCAACAAAGTTAGCCCACCGGTTTCCGGCAGCACCAAAACATGTATGGAGCATCTTAATTAGATCAGCCGAGTTATGTCCACATGCGGTCATCTTAAAGGGAAGACTTGAAAAATAATTCACCAATACCAAAGACTTGGTTTTGTCATCAAGAGGTGGCGATTCTCTCCTATTGGGACAGTTTCCTGCACGCATTCCACCATCTCCATCTGCAGAATTTTAGGTTCCAAGAAGAAGAAGATTAAGAAAAAAATAACATTCATCATTACTAAAAGGCAATTTAGGATTCAAGTGATACCCAACCTTTTAATGTGAACTATGTAAATTAAACTGGAGAGAATCTAATATCAAGGAATTTAGATAATGGTAAGAGAACAAAGATTCAGGGGAGAAAAGTAATTAATTATGGGTACGAGTTTCTTACATTGGTTTTCAACCATGTAGTTCCACTGATAAGCAATGCCTTCACTTTCCTCCTTAGACCTAATTGAAGTGAATACAAGTAGCCTTTGGTTTTTAGCAACCATGTCACTGACTAGCGGCCAATCTTGACCATTATGTGGCATATTTTCCACCGGAAACCAATATTTCGCCAACCCGGCATCGATGAAGACCTTTCTCAGTCCATTCGGAGCTTGAACATAGTCTTCTAATATCAATGTGACAATTTCTGCTGGATTTGCTGATAAGAAAGCTTCGATCTCCTTCAGCGTGTCTATAGCAGGTTCCTATTGGGAATACAAATGTGAATTTTCAACAGCATACTTGAAAGCCTCGACATGGTTAAGATAAATTGATTTGCAAAAATTAAAAAAAAAAAAATGGATTAATTAATTAAATATTCTTGCAAATCACATACGTACTCACGTCATATCAGTAGCGTGGATAGTGTCTTTCGTACCAACTAGCAAATATAATTTTTTTTTTTTTAAAAAAAAAAAAATTCAATATAAGCGATTCTTTGGTAGAGATAAGGGACAAATTGCACATACAAATGCAGTATAGTCATGGCATTGTCCTCCAGAAGAATGGCACAACCATACATTTCCTTGAAAATCATACGTATCGAGCATCAAGCCGCGAACTCCATTCTACAAACAAAGCGCGATGGGTTAATTAATAGTTTACAAGATAATCAAGAAAATTTTAGAACAATAGAAGACAAGCTTAGTTTGCATAAGAACGAAGGAATTGCGAAAAGGAACGTACATTTAGCTGTTGAGTGACAGTATCTTCTTGATTTACGAAGGTAATCCGAGGAACTCCTGTGTGAGATGGCTCTCCATCGATAGCATAAGCATTATGGGTTGTCAAGAACGCATATTTATTGAACGGCAGAGAATTATTCTGTTCAGGAACAAAATGAAATCAAAATAAATGAAAAAAAAAAAAAAAAGAATTGATGAGTGCATGAATTGGAGAGTAAAACGATCGAGAGTGTAGCTAGATCTTAATTTCTTTCTTCCTTTCTCTCTTTTTGGGCCGTGGTTAAGAAAGTGGACTGGGTAATTTAGGCTAAATTTATTAGAAAAAATTCAATCAGTATCTTCACACCGAACATTATATATAAATTTATTTATTTATTTTTTCTTAATAAATATGTGATGTATAGATGATAAGTAGAATAACTCAATTAGTTTAAGAAAAATAAAAATAAATATAATGTATGATATGTGGAGATGATGAATAGTAAAATTTGTCGACATATATTTCCCACCGCGGCTATTAGAAGTATAAAAGATGCATTATTTGAATGTTAGGATTTCCTTAATTTTAATTGATTATTGGGTCCAACTTTGGATTAGGCCGATGGCATCTACATGTAAAATCGACCATCTTATGATAAATAATATTGCACAATAATAAATAAATGAATACAAAGGGCAGTGTCTAGAACAGGGCAAATAGGTTTAATTACATCATTCGTAGAGTACGCATACTTGAAAAGGTTTTAGAAATAAGGATGGTTTTTGTTCCTATAATTAATTGGGAACAGAATAAATTATTGATTGATGGAACAATTTGTTGCTTATAAATAATACTAGTAAAAATTCCATGAGCAATGCATGTATGCACGATTAAAGATGGAGTAACCGAGCAGTATGTCGGTCAATTGGTTTTACTCAGTGATCTCGAGTAAAGATTATTTTATTTCTATGATCAGAACTTTCGATCAATATGTCTGTCGGATTAGATTTATTCAGTGATTTCGAGCAAGAATTATTTTCTTGCAATATTTGAAATTTTTGAGCAGTGTGTCTATCGGACTGGCCTTGCTTGGTGATCCCGGTCAAATGCTAAATTCTTGTGCTTCTCAGTATTACTGGTTAGTGTGTCTGTAGAATTGGACTTGCTCGGTGATCCCAAGTAAGGGTTATTTTATTGCAATATTCGAAATTACCGAGTTGTGCCTGCTAGACTAGACTTGCTTAGAGATTTCAAGCAATGTTTATTTTTTTAAGATACTCAAAATTTTTGAGCAATGTGTCGATCAAACTAGCCTTGCTTGGTATTCTCGAGCAAGGGCTAAATTCTTGAGGAATGTATTAGTCAGACTGTGCAAGGCACATATGTCCAGGTGAAAGTGTTGCTACGTTGTTTATATGAAAAAAATATAATCTTTAAAATACATATAAATTAGAACTAATCATTAAGACTAGGAATCATCGAAGAAAAATAATATATGTTAATATGATAGTGAATTAAATAATGGGAAAGTGCTTTACAGTTTTATCAATTATAAAAAAAATAATTATTAAATCAGTAGTAACAGAGAAAACAAACCAATGATAGATATGTGAATCAAAATATGGATTCTGAACAAGCTAAGTCAAGAGACATATATACAACCATTGTAAAGTTTAGTGTATGCAAGCTGCGGGCATGTATTTATTTTACACATGATCAGGCTATCAAGATAGTTAACTTGTTTTATGGAGCTAGAATTTATTTTATTCATAAAATTGATCTTCCCAACTAATATATAGTTTTGTTTTACTACAAGGCTGATGCCTAGGTCTACATTATTTTTATATATATATATATATATGAAGATAATCTTTGAACTAAACTAATGAAAATGTAATATAAAAATGACAAAGAATAGAACATTAGTTTGACATTATGTAATCCGCTAATTCTTATGAGTTATGGCTGACCATATTTTTGTAGACAGAAATATTATTAGATGGCCTAATTTCTAAATAACTCAGCCTCCCTTTCTAGCCCACAATCCAAAACCCAATGCGTCACGCTATCTATGTGTGATCCTTTCTACCTCTGTCACAGGTAAAAACACCAAATCCCTACGCAACCAAATTCAATGCCTTCACAATATGTAATACTCAAAGAGTTGTCAAATAAATCATGTTTAATTCTTGATGAGAAAAAAGCCTAGAACAAGAAAACTGAAACGTAAAGAGCAAAAGCAATAAGCAAAAACGGTTAATCGATATTGAACAGTCCTAGGCAATGAACACTTTCATGCTAGCCAACATACTCTCCCAAAGGTTCCAACTTCTGTCCTACAAAGGGACAGTTTTATATATACACTAATACGGGAAGGATGAGGATATGAGAGTTTATTGCATCGAACTTAGCCTGAAATAATTAACTCTAATAATCTGATATGTGTATCAGAGTGAGAAGAGAAAGAAATACACTACCAGGAGCTGGAATTGGTTTGTAGCGGTTGATCTGACACATTTATTGCCTGTAAATCCTTGGGGGCAAGAGAAACAGTAGAGTCCCGCCTGGCAATCTCCATCGGATGAACATGGATCCAGTAACTGCTATTAAAGCGAAAAATAGTAAGAACTTCTGTCGTAATAGTAGCATTAAGCTAAAAAATTCAAGGCACACACGAACCCGGCACTCTCCATTGGAGCAAGCTGAGGCAATCCTGAGAAATAATATTACTGAAGCTTTCATCAAAAGCAAGTTTTGCCATAGACCCATTGGGAAAAAGTCGAAGAAAAATTCACAAGGAATCCAGAGGGGTGTGTATGTGTGTGGATGGTGGTGTTCTGACTAGAAAAACAACAAAAGAATTAAAATGGATGTCCTCGATCCGTTTTGGCGGAGATACCAGAGGAAACTGGAAAGAACTTTCATGGTGAATTAGGAGAAAGGTACTTTATAGAATATGCTCGGAAGCTACAAAATGGGAACCTTGCGGTTGGCTATCCAATGAAGACAAAGACGTTTGGTGTAAATAAAGCGAAGTATGGGAATGGTACGGCTTGATATTTGAGCGAGTGCTGGTTTGGCATCTTTGCTCAGTTTTATGGTATACAGATTGGCTTCAATAGATACGTTGTGCTCCACGATTACTGGCTAAGGGCTTCGACGTTACACACGTGGACATTGAACATCACTTGAGTTGTCTAACTATCTTGCAAATTTTTTTTTTTTTGAGGTATATATGCAATTTTTTCAATTGTACCATTTTTGGGACAATTTTTTTCATTAGTTTTGTTCAGATTTTATGTAATCCCAAGCTTTATTTTTGTAAGACATTCTTTCGTTAACATTGAGAGTAATAAATAAAACTTGGGTATTGTTGTTTTTTTCCGAAAAATACATTTTCTTCAATATTATTCATCATTAAATATAGATATTTTAATTGTTTACTGTTCGATTAATATAAAATATAGATATACTATTTAATTGGCCGGTATAAATTAATTAACTAAAACACCTTATATTTTATTTTAAATAGATATTATTTACTTTAAGCTGTGCAATAGAAAAATAGATGATGTAAACATGATCATTCAGGACAGTTGTGCATGGAGTTGTGTAACTGTAATGTGTTGTGTGGGAACATTTTCCTTGGTTTCAACCATGTGTCTATTGTTGATATTCTTCTCGGCGTTCTCTTGAATCTGCAGTGCAAACTGAAGGGCCTCCACCACATCCCTCATTGTCGGTCGTTCGATTCCATGATCACGTGTGCAACTGTCTGCAATCTCCCCGAACTTGTGAAGACATTCGGACTCAATCTCACCCCTCAAACACGGATCAATTATTTGATCAAGGTTCCCATCGTTGTAGCATTTCCTGGCCCACTGGGCCAAGTTCACTTGCTCCTTGGGTAGGCTTGGCATCAGTGCTGGCCTAGCACACAGTACCTCAAACAACACCACCCCGAATGAGTACACGTCAGATTTTTCTGTCAACTTCTGCATTCGGTAGTACTCTGGGTCCACGTACCCAAAACCACCTGTTACAACGTTGTTGAAGTGGATCTTGGACATTCTTATGGAATCCAACTTTGACAGACCAAAATGTGAAACCTTAGCCAACATCCTCTCATCTAGCAGTATGTTTGTGGATTTCACGTTGGAGTGAATTATCGGGTCATTTGCACTTGTATGAAGGTAGTTCAACCCATGTGCTGTGTCAATGCAAATCTGGACGCGTTGCTTCCATGACAGCGCAGAGTTCACAGTTCCGTAGAGATGAGAACGAAGGGTCCCACGTGCCACATACTCGTACACGAGGATCATCTCGTCTTGATCATCACAGTATCCGATAAGAGCTACAAGATTAACATGGCGAAGCATGGAGAGCATGTTGATCTCGGTCCAGAACTGGCACGTCCCTTGCTTTGACGATGGTTTCATCTGTTTGATCGCAACAGCGGTGGATCCCCCATCGATGTACCCTTTGTACATGTTTCCAACTCCTCCAGCTCCAATGACTAATCGATGATTGAAGTTGTCTGTGGCTGCTTTGATCTCCACGATTGAGAAGTAACGGCAGTGTTCTAATGGCAATGTTAAAATGTTCTTGTCAATTAACCTTTGCATCTTGGAAAATGGGACCAACGAGGATTTGGACAAGCCGGTACCTTGTTCATGCGCCCTCTTTCTTCTACAATGATCGTGAACTAATAAACATATATAAATAAGTATTGCGACCAAAGCACCGATGGGAATGCCAACTGCGATCATAATCGGTGACAGGTTATTTTTAGGCGTTGTCTTCTTCTCTGGTTCTAAGGATGTTGAACTTAGACACACCATCGGGGGTTCTGGATTGGGCCCGGCTAGGTTACCATCCGATTGGTTCAACTTGAATATCTCTACACCATTCAAGATTGCATCTGCATAATCCGGTTTTGGAATCACGTCTCTGTTTGGTTGGAGTGCAAGCCATAAACCCTGCTTAGCTTGGGATTTTCCAGGGACCAACACAATGTAGTCTCTGTACACAGGACTTCCATTGCCGCCACTCCAATGGATCACATCCATTTTCTCTTCTGCCGTCTGATTATATATGAATATACGAAATACCCGTTGATTCTCAAGCGTAACTTCTAATTGAGTCTCGCAAAAATGGAGCCTAACCAGATATAGAAACCCAACATCTACAGGAAAAATCCAAGTGAGGTTGTATTGCAAGTTAATGTTAGGATTCTTACCCATTGTACGAGAAGAAGTGTATATAATCTCTGGTGCGGTGTAAGGTGGGGTGTCCTCAGTGTACTTGATCGTGGCATTAGACCGATGAGGCATGGTGCCAAACGCTTTTCCGAAGATGTAATCCTCATCCTGACTCCAAGATCGGAACATTCCAGTATCATTAATGTTGGAAACATCTTTGCCACCCACGTTTAACCTATACAACGTCTCGAAAGCGAATGGATTATTAATATAGAAGGGCGAGTCGTATGCATTTACAAAGGTCGCTGGGGACATGTCTTGATTACTAATGTATAATTTACTTGGCATAGAAACAACCTCGATCCCATTGATGAAGGCATAAGAGCTCGGAGATGGTATGAAGGTTACGTTGAGATTTTGATTTTTTTGAACATCGACGATGAATTCTTTGACAAGATATGCTGTGGAAGGATTTGTAGAACTGGTGATTGAGAGAGAGGCGCTGAAGTTGCTTAAGAGTGTGAAGTCATTGGCAGTGACAGCGAAAAAAGATTTGGTTTTGTCGTAATTGGCGCACGATGTAGGGTAGAAGTAAAGGCGGAGAAATTTTGGGCCAGGTGAGACAGGGAAGGAGTAAGTGAATTTGGACTGGCGATCAAATATACGAGCAGTCATGTAGGGGACTTGAGAAAGGGAAGGGTCTAGTTTGGAAGTATTGGATGATGATGATGTGCTTTGAATGTCGCAGGGGGAGAACTTTGAGTTGGAATCGCCTTCCCAATGTCGACCATCGAGTGAGGTAGAGTTGGAGGAGGAGCCACAGTTGAGAAGGAAATAATCAGTAGGAGTGTAAGGAGGTGGAGTTTTGGCGGTGGTGATGAAGAGAGATGAGAGAAGATGGACAACGGTAGAGAAGAGGCAGAGTAGTGCAAGGATTGGCATGGGGCTAGAGTTACACACTGAAAACCCTGGAAGGAATGTTATAGTCGGAATTTGCAGCAGATGCAGAGGCAGAGGCAGGGGCCAGTGTGGAAAGCTAGGTGCTGAGGATTACTAACTTTATGGATAGACAACAGTTGGACGTCAAAAGTGGCAGAGAATAGTGCGGTTGTATGCATGATTGCGTTCCGTGGAAATTATGGTTTATAGATCTATCATCTAATTAAAGCAAGCGATGATATGATGTTGGGGACAGCTCCGCTCGGATCCATTAATCAACTCCACCATTGGTATTGGCTTACCTGCTTGAATATGACATAAACTCCAATCCCCAAGATTTATTTTTCCTTTGGGTCATTCAGTAATTATATATTGAGAAGCAGAAATGAAGAAATTATCAGGATTTAAAGGGGAAAAAAAAATATTAGAGCCAGGTTGGAGTTCGTAATTATAGGGATTTAACAAAAAAAAGAGGAAGACTTGGCAACTTCTATGAACATATTTTTCTTTCTATTTTATTATAGTTTTTGTTATTAGAATTTTATTTTTCATAGATTCCGCATCAATTTCTAATGTTAAAATGGAAAATAAACATGTAGTGTCATTTTCTGTTTAGAAATTGACAAAAGTAGGCCCGAAATTAAGATTCTTCTCCTGATTTCAAATGTCCAAGCATTAGTCAAGCCACTCCTCCTTATCTACCCACCTTTCTTTTCTCCTTTCCTTTTTCTTTTCCTTTCTCTTTCTCCTTTTCCTAAATTGCTTTACCATAGGTTTTGAAGATCATTCATGGATTTTTAAGTCTTTTTTTAGATGCCAATAAACACAGCTTTCCCAAAGGAAGTTTCACAACGTTACAAACTTCCAGGCCTGAAAAGTATAAAGTAGGCTACTAGCCATTGCATCACTGCTCACATGATAGCAATAATTCTCTCTAACATATTAAAATAATTGTTGAAAAAATTTGAAGTTTTAAAAGCATCAAGACTTTATTTTTTCTTTTCAAAATGTAAACAGTATAAATTGAATGACAAGTCGGTCAATTTTTCCCATATATAAAGTCGGGTTGTGGCCACACTCATTCAACCTGATCGATTAAACTAAAACGTGGCAAATTTTTAAATTTTAATTCGATTCTCTTAAATAATAAATGATATCATCTCATTCATTTTACTTTATTTAATAATTAATTAAAAATAAATCAATATGATACGATTCATTTTAATCTATTTTATATAAATGAATTTAATTAATACGTAAATTTATTTAATTCGATTAATATAATTTTATATTTATTAATAGTTACAATATTTTAAAAAATAATAAGACTATTTATTAATAAAAAATATTAATATTTTTTAAAATTTAACTTATAATAAAACTAATATACAAACCCTACAATAATAAATATAAATATGGATTCAGGATTATAATCATAACAATAAAAATATTAATATATTAAAAAATATCAATAAATAATTTATCAATAATAAAATTATAATTTTAAAATAAAATATAAACAAATTATTTCGAATTCATTTAAAATTAAATAAGTTGACTCATTATTAATCTATTTATAAATTATATCTCGATTATATCCTATCAAAACTTATTAATTTTATGTTATGTTACATCTTGAGTTAAAGAATTGTGTTATTGACACCCCCGAATAATTGCATAGAATAAAAATCCTTTGAACATGGACCGAGAGAGCAGAGGTACTGAGTGGAAAACGACGAGATTCACACACATGCATCAACTTTCTGGATTCTCTACCTCTCTTTATTGTGTTTGTTTACTTTTTCCAACCTTATCTTATCTTTTTATAAGTACTGCCCCACGCGTTCGTTGGAAAAGATCTCTTTCCTGAACTTTGGAGTTGTTGGTATCCGTGGACACGTCTTCACACCTTAACAGTATCAGTATCAAGACTCGAGTAGGTAGGGCTCCAAATTAACCGGAAAATATTTAATTATAAATATAATGGTATATTAATATATACACTAATTTAATATAATTAATCAAAAAATATATTTTATTAAAAATAATATTAATTTAAATTTTAAATATAAAAAAATAAATATTAAAATATAGATTAGTATGCGATTTTGTTTATACATAACAAAAATTAATTAATCGAGTAACTCGTGAGTAGTTTAACGTCTTTCTTTAAAAAATATTTTATTTTATCTTATTTTATAAATATAAATTTTAAAATTTTTATTTAAAATATAATAAATAATTTAATTTGTTTAAAATTTTTTAAATAATAATAAGATTAAAAATAATATTCAAATAATATTTTATTTAACTTTTAATTTTTATTTAAAATTATTTTATCTCATTCTACTATCTAAATTGTGTTTAACTTTAAATTATGTAGACTTAATACGAATTTGGTTTATTTAATAAATGAAATGTTCATAAATATTAATATAAATTTAAATATTAAATGAATAAAATTCATATAAACTTGACTCGACTCAATTTAAGTTTTTGAACAAAACTCGTATAAATTTAATTTAACTCGTCTAAACTATTTTTAAAGCTCCCAATATGTTTTAAATATGTATATGTTATATTTATTATATGTTAGTTATATTTTATAGACTTAATTATATATTATTATTTATAGTTTACCTTATTTAACACATATTATATTCCTAATGTGTATAGAGGATAATTTGTATAATAATATATCATATAACTAGAACTTTTAATTTATTATATTATCTATATATATATATATTAAATAATTTAGTTTATCACAATTATCTTATATAATATTATTTTTCTAATTTATAACTATAAGTTATTTTATAAAAAGTTATACCACAAGAGTTTTTTAATCATAACTATTTGATTGAATAGCTAAATAGTTAGAGTTCTTTTCGTAAAATTAAAAAAAAAATTAAAAAATTAAAAAAACTCGAGTTTGAATTATTTGTTTATTTGTTTATTTTTAATTGAGTCTAAGTTGAATTTGAACAACATTAATAATTAACAAATTGAATTCAAATAAAAATATTTAAATTTTATTTAAATTCGACTTGTTATTAAGTTTTAATCCAATTTAACTCGATTCAACTCGACAGGTTTATGGGAGAGTATCGGCTAGTTCGGTCCGGACCGGCCATTTTGGACCGGACCGAGAGTAGGTCCGGTCGGTCTCGGTCCAAATTTTAGTGGACTGATAAGTTTCGGTCCCGTCCCAATCCAGGAGTTTTTACCCCAGACCGAACTGAATAAAAAAATATATAAAATATATTTTATTATTTATATAATATTTATAATTATATATAATTAATTATAATTTTTATCTAACCTAATAGGTTAATATTTATAATATTAATATTTATAATTTTATACTAATACTAATATTTATACTAAGACTAAATTACTAATAGTCTAAATTAATACTAATATACTATTATATAGTTATACAGTATACTAATTATAAATTCATAATAACTAAATCATTACAAGTCTATAACTATATCTAATTGTATTAGTATTAGTATTAGTTAACTTAATATCTAATATGCTAGTATTACTATATTAATAATTAGATTATAAGAGTATTAGACTATTAGTATTAATTAACTTAATATCTAATATGCTAGTATTAGTAATAAGATTATAAGACTATAAGAGTATTACTCTTATTTAATAAATGAATATAGTATTACATAGAGTATTAGTAAATGTGTTGGGTTTGAAGACAATGAAGAGATATAATAAATTAGTAATACTAGTCATTAGTTATTATCTATTAGTACTAGTGTTATTACATATTATTAGTTATTAGTTATTACATCTAGTTATCTCTTCAAACCCCACATATTTATTAATACTCTTTGTCATACTATATTAAATAATAGTAAAATACTCTTATTATTAATACTCTATGTAGATATAGTGATTTAATACTAACATATTACATATTAAGTTAACTATACTAATATTATTATAAATTTATACATATATGATATATTATAATTTATATCATAAATCTTATAATATGTTAATATATTGATATATACTAGTACTATATATTATAGTTAATAGTTATACATTAAAGAATATAATAATACATTGATACTAAATATATATAGTTATAGACTTATAATGATCTAGTTATTATAAATTTATGATTAGTATAATTATATAATAGTATTAGTACTAGTGTATTATTAGTTATAGAAAATAAGTTAATAACTATTACTAATTTACTATATATTAATAGATTAATAGTATTAGCATATTTCTAATATATAATAATATATCATATGTATATATATTAAATATATCACAATATAATTACATAAGTATTAAATAAAATATCATTGGATTTAAAAAAAAAAAAAAAAAGTCAAGGGTGGACCAGACGGACCGACCGGACTGGACCATTTCAAATAGAATCAGACCGTTCTGATCTTTATGGAGTTCGGTCCGATCTAAGGTGGGAAAATCCTAAATTAAATAGATCTGGTCTATAAAATCTCTTCAGACCGGACCGAACTCACCTCTAAATACTAGTGTATTATTAATTATAGAAAATAAGTACTAAGTACTAATGTAACAGGTTGGTTTGCAGCCCAACAGTTTCGCCATTCCCTATATTATTTTGTAGTCAACCAAGTCCCACTATCGGAGTTAGACACATGTCCAACGTAAACGTTATTATATTGACTAGCTCCAATAGTATCGGAAACATGGAATGAGCTTTTCCAAAGGCTGCTGGTCAGTTATTCAAGTGTGACCCCCGAGTACACCTCTAGTACATTTTGTTTTTATTTTTTTAAATGTTAAAAAAAATATAAATATACTAGCGATAATTTTTTTTTAAAATAAATAATGATATATACAGTATTCTTCACAGCACTCTTTTCCATAACATCCCTCATGATGGGCCATTGGCTGATCACGCACGCAATTCTTTGCTCACGTACACCTTGAAACACAGAGGAGCTATATCTCTGATTTCACTCACGGTCCCTTTCTCAATGCAGTTTCGGAACTAATTTGCCAATTCCTAATTTCCATTGCTCCCCCTCGTCCAGTTTGGATTCTATTAGCTAGGGTTTTAGGTCTATCGGTCAAGAATGAAAAAATATTTCCAAACTAAATGGCTCGGGCCGAACCGGATCGAGATCCAGACAGACCGAATATATATATATATATATCTTTTTAATATTTATATATATATATAATATATTATTATATATAATAGTGATATAAATAAATTATGTAACTTTTATTTAAGAAATCATCATTGACCATATATATAATAAAATAATTTTATATTTGTTAACTATATATAAAATATTAAAGAGATCATTTAATTTTAATTTTATTAATTTAATTTTTTGTTTTAATTTTTTCGTAAAAAAAAATATAAAAAAGTATTCATAGACTAACTAAACCGATAGCTAAAAGTCTAATTAAAAAAATAATGATGAATTGAAATTTTTTATCTATAACTATACTGAATTGGATCGGATCGGATCGGATCGACTATACTCTTAAATTCAATACTTTTTTCGAGTACATGATACTTTGAATGGTACTACGCCAAACGAGTTCAAGTGCGTTTTTGGCATTAGTTGCCCATAACTGGCGTCATCAGGTCCAGATATTCGGATGGGCCCTTTACCATGTACTCATCGTCGAGTCATTTAGATTTGAAAACTTAGTGCTTGGATTTCAAATACATCTAGAGACCATGAATAGGTATTTTAAAAAAAAAAAATTATTGGACTATTTAAATTAAAAAAAAAATTGACATTTTCAATTCTGTAGAATACAATCCTCATGTATTTATTTTAAAAAAAACGAGTAAATATTAGGACCCATATAAAAAAATTTATTTTTTTAAAGAAAATGATAAATGTATTTCAGAAAAATTGACAAAAAACTTACCTTTTCACATATCAGTTATTGATATGCTGAAAATCATTAAATTAAAGAAAATTAAAAAATTGATTTTTTTAAGAAAAATTGTAAGTAAAAGTTTAAGTATATGTAGATTTTTTTTTTAAAAAAAAAAAAGTGACCCTAACCCTTTTTCACAGAAAGTATGGTGACTGTACACTTCATAGCTGCGTATAACATTACCTTTTAAATTAACAATCAATTAATTAATAATCATATCATAGAAAATAATTAATACATATCAATTTTGATAACGAAGTAGAAATTCATTTTTAAAAAAAAGTCTTTAAAACTAGACATCATATCACCTCTGTTAACGTCATGTTTCGTATACCCTTGAGCTGGGTTGCTTAGCCGGATCGGGTCTTCACTCGATTCGGATCTTGAGGCAAGAAAAGGGTGGCCATGCGGTGTCTTGGAAAACCTCTGATACCAAAATTAGTATAGAGATCAAAATACTTTAAAGAATAAGACAACAGTGGAGTTCAATTCACAGTAGACTTGAGTTCAACCTCTTTACTTTGTAGTTGTGGGCGACCTTTATATTGAGTCTTTTAAGTTAGGTGGGTCATGCTTTGTGTTCTGAGGCAGAGGGGCGCCTCCCCCTGGAACCTCTACAGCCATGCTGCATTTAATGCAGCGTAGTTTCTCGGTGTCAATCATTTAATGTGATGTGAGTTTCTGGTAGAGTTGCCTGGTGTCGTCTCTCCCTCTTTTCCCCAATCATGGTTTCTCGCATCCTTCTGCAACATCCCATCTCAATGTTGATGATTACCTCCGACTTGCACGGGTCTGGAGCCCGCCCGACCTACATGGATCTAGGATCCACCTTGGGCTACCAAAGGGGCCATTCCAGGCTCGAGCCGACATTCTTGAAACTCATGGGGCCTGGTGAAATAATGGGCATGGGGCAGTATCATCTTTAGGCCTTGACGAAAATACCCCCTAACAACCTCAATCCAATATCAAAAGTTATGATTGATTTATTCCAACTAAGTCGACCTTGCTAGGTCTTGCGAATTTGTCGTCTTTGCATGTTTTATTTTAATTACAACCTAGACTTTAATCAACACATTTATAACTCAATTGGACTAAATTTTATCATAAGAAGATACTACTGTATTATTTTTACACTAACAAGACCCACTTGGGACAGACCAAATATTTGAAACCTTGGCCACACAATTCTCACCCCATTAAAGTGTGTTTTGAAACCAATAAGTCGGAGAGAGAGAAAGATTCATTCTTGGCCTACAGTGACAATTTGGGTCTTGGTTAGTGTCACGTGAAGCCCATAATGGCTGTTTGGAGCAACAGTACAAAGTTCGTATGAATCAGAAAATAAATACAACAAATATAAATGGAAAATGAAACACATAAATTTACATGATTTGGTATATGGCTTATATCCACAGGTTATTTAGAGGGAAAATATACGATAAATAGAAGTATTTTATAATCTCTCATGGTCTCTCATAACTCACCATACAAATAAGGTCATTGACCCCTATTGCATTGAGAAAATAATCAAATGGAAGCTGTAACAGCCCGCTAGAAATTCAATTGTAAAATTTCTATTAACTTTAGGAACCTCGTGAAAACCCCATAAGTTTTCACGAATCCATTAATCGTATAGGTTTTTGTCTAACTACATAGTTAGTGTTATTATTTACTATGGTATCAGAAATGTGTTTTTGATTATTGGAGATAGTTAGAAGTGTCAAAATGTATTATGGTTTGTGCCATTAGACTCGGAGGGCTATTTAAAGTCTTATGGCACAATAACATTTTTTCATATTTTTAGACAAAACGTCTGTTCAAAACTGTAGATATTATTGGATAAAAAGAAATATCTTGAGGTAATTTTCATGAATATTATTGGGTAAAAATATTTTGAGTTGATTTTTATAGATATTATTAGATAAAAATATCTTAAGTTGATTTTTTGTAGATACTATTGGATAGAATATTATGAGATAATCTTTTATAGATATTTTGGGTAAGAGAAAACTACACTCAACTCTCAACTCTAGCCTCATCTCTTCCATATCTCATCCATAATTATCTCCAGCCACCTCTCCCCACGAAATTATCTTCATTTACACTTTCCATTGAAAGAATATCAAACACTCTCTCTCGGACAGCTTTTAGGAGGTATTTTGCACGCCAATTTAGAAGCTGTTGTAAGTGTTTTATCATAAAGTCTCCTTCATATAAGTTGTTCCTTTTTGAGTCTAGTTTACATGGATATCTTATTTGCCCCATTTGAAGATCATTTGGTCAGTCAAATATTGTATAAACTATAGAAAGGTCATTCTGGGAGGTAAACTGGAGAATATGTTATAGTTTGGAGTTTTTGACCAAGCTAATGGATAGATATTGGTCCGAAATTTTTATGGAGTATTGTTAACATGTATATATGACTATTGGTTGAGGAGTTTTGCATGATTAAAGGTTTTGATGAAAGATATTCTTAGATTTAGAAACTTAGAAACTGGAAGAGGAAAAACAGTTTCTGTTTTGAGAAAGTTTAACTCTTTGGTGGTCTAAACCTATTCTAATGACTTTGATAATTTTATTGGAGGATCCTAAACATCTTATATACATGTTATATTATTATTTTGAAGATATTTGATTTTGGTTTCAAAGATGTGAAATTTTATGCAAAGAGATATTCAGATAAGCCAAAGTGTGGATATTCTTGGCTAAATTTATGTTTTGGTTAATTTCTAACCATGTGATCTTGAATTAGAAGCTTGTATATGTTTTAGGACATCTTGTTAAACCATGTAATGGTTTGGTTTGAAAATCATATATTTATAAGTCATAGATCAAGAGATTTATCAAAACTAGTTGAGGAAAAAGTTTCTGTTTTTGGACTAAGTGTAAAACCAAAAACTCCAAATTTTATTTTGTGATTTTGGTGACTTTAGTTTGATGATTTAAAGCATGGTTGATGTTAGGATGATATTATGAATATGTTAGAAGTAAGATTTGATTTTTGAAATTCTTGGAGATGTTTTGATTTAAGGTCAAAACTTGTGATTCAAGTGCTTGGATCTTTTTACAAAAAACGTTTGGTTGATTATTAGCTTTTTCTAAATGGATGTTTTAAGTATGGTTTTGAACTTAGGATTAGAAGATGTTTGTTGCAAAATTTTGGTTTAAGCATGAATTTTGAAGTTGGAAGGAATTGCAACAAAAATAAAGGGAAATGACCTATGGATGTTTCGACCATAGTGTGTTCTTCATAGTTGTGTTTTGTTTTAAATTTTTCTGAGTTGATATTTAAGTTTAGGACAAAATTTACATGAGGAATGTAAATTTTAGAAACTTTTGGAGTTAGTATGCAAAATCCTTAAGTTATGGGTAAAACGGTCATTTTCCCACATGTAGAGAGTAAAATGAAAATTTTACACTTAAGTTAGTATTTTTCATATTTCAAATTTTTAGTGATTTAGTTCTAACTTTTAGAATCACTAATTACAGTTCCTCGTGATCGCACTTGAAGTTTTATAAGAAACGCGGAGATCGAAGTAAGTTAGCTTTTAACTTACTAGCAGTCTACTATGTATGTGTGCTAAGTAAAGGAACTACAGCGTATGTATGTATGTTATCATATATGTCATGCCATGCTAAGTTATCACGTAATTGTCTATTATACAGAATTTATTCTGTCATAAATTTTTATCTGTTATATAATATATTCTGTTATGTATTAATGTACCTTACAAGTACGTCATGCTAAGTATGCCATCTATTACATGTATGTCAAGTCATGTAATATTCACTGTTGCAAGTATGTCATGTTAAATATGTTGTCTATTATATGTTATACAATGTTACGAAATATTTCTATCTCAAGTTGGTCATGTATTTCAAGTTATATTTAAGTCACGTTATGTTACGTCAGGGCTCCAGTCCTTTTGTATTCCAGTCACGTTTCATCTTGATTACTTATGTATGGGGTCACAGCAATTGTGCCGCATACACTACGTGAGACACAACAATTGTGTCACGAAGAATACATGGGGCCACAACAACTGTGGAGTATGTATTTAAGCAGTTAAAGAATAAGTTTGTGTAGAATACATGGGGCCACAACAACTGTGGAGTATGTATTTATACGTATAATACATGGGGCCACAACAAATGTGGAGTATGTATTTTTCATGTTAAGTCAAGTTTGCGTAGAATACATGGAGCTACAACAACTGTGGAGTATGTATTTACACGTAAAATACATGGGGCCACAACAACTGTGGAGTATGTATTTTTCATGTTAATTCAAGTTTCAAAGCAAGTTCATGCTAAATCAAGTTTCAGATCAAGTTCATGTCAAGTCAAGTTCAGTTCATGTTTCAATTTAAGTTATGTCAATTATGCTATGTTGTACTCCAAGTTATGCTTTAATTACTTATGAATTTGATTATGCATTTATGCTTTTATTGTCATCCATGCATCATTAGCTTGTGTGGAAGTTTTTTGTTAACTTACTGAGATTTGTAATCAAATCTCACTTTGGTAGTCCCAACTACCATTCCCCCCGAATGGTAGATCTTGTTACAGGACCTGAAGGAGAATCAGGAGCTGATCAACTAGACACAGTTGACTAAGCGATGGTGCGACGTCAATGTTAATATAGTAGTTAACGTAAATTACTACTTGTACAATGGAGTTGCATCTTTAGTATTTTTTGGATCATAACCATTTTGGACTAGTGTTGTGATCTACTCAATGGGTCTTTATGTATGAAGTATGTTTTAAGCATTTGGGATATTTTCAATTTGATGCATAGTATTGCTAAAGAAAAAAAAATTATCCGCTGCGAATATTGCATAATGTTAGATGCATGTTAGGAACATTGCATCTTATATGTCATGAACGGGGGCAGGTAACCTTGTGTTGCATGTCTCGACGCTTCAAATGTCCGTCCGATCCCAAACGGAATTTGGGGGCGTCACAGAAGCTTTCGTCTAGAGCTTGAAAAATCTTGCATCAAGTTGTTTAGAAATCCCCCTCTCTCAATCAATCTGATCCCTTTTAAAGCATTCGCACCGGATTATGCAAATGCAAATAAATCAAGCTATTTGGCTAATAGAGCTCAAAAGTAGACTGCATTGGATTATGCAAGTTTAAAATGAGATGGCTTTAAACTACAGTAAATTACGTTCTGCAGTTATATTTGGTTGTAACTGTAGCTCGACCAAACGAATAAAAAATTCTTTCTTCCTCTAGAAACAGTCTCTCTCTTCCCTCTTGATTTTTCCTCTATATCTACCAAACTCATTTCTTTCCCTCGGTTTCTTCCTCCCGTGTGAACTTTCTCTCTGTTTTCCCTTCATGCCTTTTCTCTTATGCTAGGGTTTCATTTTCATGCCTTTTCTCTCCCGTCATTGAAGCTTTTCGGGTATTTTCTCTCCCATCCTTCACACAAAAATGAGGAAAACTTCTGTCTGAGTTTTAGACAAACCTTCATCGCAACAACAGCAGTCATTCATTGGGTCAGTCTCCCATGGCTCTACTCTTCTGTAAAATTGATAACTTTTGTTTTCTTCTGTAAAAATGATAACTTTTGTTTTCTTTGGCAGTTTTAACTTAAGATTTACATGTATTTATTGAATTCTTATTTTTTATTTTCTTTTGGGTTTCTATTTCAGATGTTTTCACAAAGGATCTAGGATTGAGGAATCCTAGACTGCATGGGTTTGTTAATTGTTTTTGTAGTTTTTTTTTTTCCAGCTTATTGGTGTAATGGGGTTCTGAGTTGAGTGCTTTACGATTCGGCTGTAATGGATGCCTGTATTTGTTGTGAAACTTGCTTTCAGTTCCCTTGCATTGATCTCTGAAGTATAACCTGTATAATTATCACATCCTTTTGGTGGATTGTCTTCTTGTTGTTAATTTTGACTCCATGCACAGATTGATTTGTGTTACCACATAGTTGTTCCTATTTTTTTTTTTTTTTTTGTAATATCTCAAATTGTTGTTTAAAAAAAAAAAATTAAGTCATGAACTCTGTAGAATTTGAAATGATCTAGATTTTTTTGTTCACCTATAATAGTATAATTTGCTGCATATGAGCTACAAGGAGGGTGACTATTTTGTGGATTGATGTCATGTTGATTCTAATTTAGCTTGTTGAAAGCATGGCTCTCTCTGAGGGTCAGATTGTATTTGTGAAAAATAAACCAATCTGAATTTTAGTATTTTTGTCATTCTTATGTTTCTAGGATAGAGCTATTATGCTTCGAGTGTTTTAATTACCTACTATTGCTGTTGTGGAATTGTTTGGAAGTGTTTTAATTGTGGAATGATGATGTGAATTGTGGAATGATGTAGTGTTTTACCTATTGGTGCAATCAGATGTTGTAATTTTATTGTCTCTAGTGTAGAAGAGTTGTTTTCTTAGAATTTTTTTAGTTTCTCTACCAATCATATGTTAATTATAATTTGATTATTAATTAATATATCATTAGTAGAATTGTAAAATATGACAAAAAGAAATTAGAAAAAATTACTAAATTAATAGTATTTTATTATTATTTTAGCTAATAAATAGATAATCCAATATAGGAATAAGTTTTGAGTGAAATAGCTAAATGCAAAATCATGGGATATTATGCAAATTTTACATTTGCATTTGCATAATCCAATGCTAATGCTTTTATAAGCCTCTGTTAGTGGTAGGTGAAGAACTCGATTTGATGTCACTTTGTTGTCATCTTTTGCATGTGTGATCCCATTTCTCTCTTTTTCCCCTTATTTCCAATCACTTCCCCCTTTTCCTCTGACTTCCTTCTAACTTCCCCCTGATTTCCTCTTGGGGCAGAACAAAAATTCAAAAATCTTACTCTGAATCCGGCTTTGACAAAACGGAGTAGAACTTGAATTTCTTTTTAATTTTTCAATAGGAGTCAGAGTCAGAGTCAGAGTCAAAAGTGTTGTTGGATCGACTTTAACTCCGACCCGATTAAACTTCAACTCTAAATTGGACTCCAATATTTTGCATATGTTATAAAAATATATATATTTATCCATATATTTGTCATATATACTAGTATAGTTATATAGTTTAGTGCCAAATTTCCCATGATTCCAAACAATTGTTCCAAATTTATCTGTCAGACAGCCACAAGTAGAGAGAAGCTTACCAGAACGAACGACTGTGGTAATATGTACGTGTTGTTAATGTGATCCTAGATGCTACACTGCTTCTAGTTAAGTCAGTAATAATTTCCTTGGTTGTGGTAAATATCTCTAGTTGCCATTTTCTTTGTCTCTCTCTAACGCCGTTGTTGAGATGAACCATTGGGACTTGAGAGAAGCTTTTGCTTGGAAAGCGACTTCTACTCGAAACAAAAAAGAGATCGTTGAATTTCTTAACAAGATTTGTGGGTTTTTTTCTTTTATATTTTTTTTATACAATTCCTCTTTAGACTAGTGAATCCTATAAGGGGAGTTTATAGAAGACTACTAATAAAATGACACATTAGCTAAATACATGGAACTAGACTAAAAACTGAAATGCAAGATTTACAAAAGAACTAGCCGCACACCATATTTGTGGAATGGTGGTATGCTGGGAAGGAAAATCCAACCCTTACAACGAACTCAGACCGGCAAACTTAGACTGTCGCACCCACAGTTCGCAGATCGGCTCACCCACAGTCGCACCCCTTTTTTCGTTATGCAAATTTTTACACTAGCTACAAACAAAGCCCAATCCTTAAAGCTTCAACTATATAAATGGAAAGGAAAAGCAAATCAAAAGAACTCATATAGAAGGGGGGGGGGGGGGGAGGGGGTTCACCAACTTGAAGATGTCACATCCGTTGGTTGTTGTTGTTTTTCAAACAAGGGATAAACTTGTTTGAAGTTATTTTCTTTTTTATATTTATTATTTGAGAAGTAACATGGCATATTGCTACATGAGTTTTGTTATATATAAGTAAATTCACATATTGATCTATGTATCAATATTGTTGCATTCATATTTAAAATTTAAATTAGCATAATTTTCATTAAAGTCTGACTTTTTGACTAATCACGTTGGATGAATGTACATATTGGTGAACATAATCGCTTATAACCAAATTTTTATATTAAATAATTATACTTGCAGTACGTAGTACCTCGTCACTAGTCCAACTTGGTGCATGAAGTCTCCCACACGATTTCTGATGTGGCAATATAGCAAGAGTAATGTTACATATAATTATAGAGTATGTAAATGTTGTACAGTTATTTTGAAAAAGAGTATGATCTACTATTAAAAAATTAATTTCTTTTTATATGGGTTCTATATTTATTTATTTTTTTCAAAATAATTACACGACACTTACGTAATCATGACTGTAATTATCATTTGATCTCTAATTTGATAAACATATTCTTTTGGATTTAAGTGATATGTATTAAAATTATAATATAGTTATTATATTTATATTAATATTTTTTAATATTGTAGGACCCATTAATTTTAATGAGGTGTTAATTGTGTGATAGGCAATATATTTATTTATTTATATATATATTTTAATTTTATATAAATGTTCACCACGTTATTGGTTTCACACAATTTGAACAAAAAAGAAGCAAGATAACCAGTCCTAGCCAACCGTTAAAAAGGGCATGAATATCTGACTTCCTGGTGAAACGCGTACATGAATGGACTATGCGGATCAAACCGGATCATGAGTACATGACTCGATTTGAGTTACAAGGAATTTTTGAGTAGTTGACCCTAGACTAAAGAAAAATTATAAATACACGTTACTATATTTTAAAATAAAAGATATTTTTATAAATATTATTTTATAAAAATACTCTTATTTTAAAACATTTTTTTATGAAATTTGTTGTAAAATGTGCTGTGGACTAAAATCCAATCAAATAGTAAACAAGAACACGGAACGCTCGCGCGCAGCGAAGGCACTATATATAAACAACAATCATCAAACACAAAACCGACCCATTTTCACATGGATGGATTCTTTTAATCTATATATGTGCTCATTTATCTTCCGAGAAGAAACGGTTGATGGCAGGCATCACCTCTGGCCGGCGGGTACGAAGGAACCTCCGGAAGCCATGCTCGGCGTACTTCTCTCCCTCCTCTTCGTTGTCGAGCACTCCCTTAAGACGGTGGCTTTTATTAACTCTGCAAATGCCAACCCCCAATGGTTAGTCCCAAAAACAAAAAACTGCCCAGTGCTACTCGTTCGTTTTTTCTTTAAATTTCGAGTGTTTAACACAGATTAATATAGCTAAATTGTAGTTTGTATGATGTACGTACGTACCTGACATCGGGATTGCCGAGAATGTTCCTTGCAAGCTGGAAGGTGCACAAACTAGTAACGAACACCATTGGGACCAGAAGTGGATATATCTGAAAACACAAATAATTAGAAATATTTGTAGAAGTCAAACAAAGATGTACCCAGATTCTAATTAATATTCCTCTAAAAATAAAAATAAACTTTTCATGAAATCCCTATATATCATTGGCTTTGGGACATCAACCTCGTACATGCAATAGTTTATTGTGCATCGCACCAAGATAAGAATAGCGACGAAGTTGAGACCTAAAAGGATGGATATTAGAATTAGACATCGTGGTTACTTACCTCTGGCTTCATCCAACGCCCCATCAGGAAAATTTCTTTCTTCGAAGCGTGTGTGTTGGGCGTGTACGTGAGCGTTTTTCAGGAAAATCAAGTACGTGAACTTTAGCAAACAGTACTGAATTGGATGTCGAACCATGCTTGTGTATTATGTATATATATAGGTGTGGTCTTGTGGGAAAGCTAAGTACGTTACAGTGGGCTGCATGGGTTTGAAGGTTTGAATTTTCACTCCAAAACCAGGGGCTTTAGCCTCTTGTTTTCCTTGGAGTTTCCATTTCAGAGCGTTGACACCTATGACTGGAATGTTCCAATTCCGTAAAACTCGTTCCAATTTACCATACGTTCTTTCATGGTAACGAAAATGAAAATGAAGTTTCCTGACTAAAATCCTCTTAGAAAAATGCGTACGTGTCTTCCTCAAAATCTCAGCTGGCCTCATCTAAGAAAGACGTATATAAATTAGCAGCCGCTATATATGGCCATATGGGTCAAAAGTACTGATCTTATCACATATATAAATATTATATATTTGTATCCTAGATTTATTAATTTCTTTATTTAATTGTAGTATAGTCTCAACTTTAAATATAAAAAATATTTAAAATCATATATTCATGATATCCCTGTATTAAAATAAATATATATATATATTGAGCGAGTTGGCATGGTATTATCCATTAACTTTATTTTAACAAAAAAAAACAAGATATTATACAATACTTTATTTAATAAACATTATCACATCAGTACAATAGTATGATAGAAATAAGACTTGTTCTTATCTATTAGAATTAATACTGATAAATTTTGCTTATTATTTAACTATTATTTATTTAAATCTATGTTCCTGTTTATTCTTATTTTAATGGTCCAACTCCTCACCTAATGTCGTTATATTCCAAAACTTTACGAACTAAAATTCAACGGGTGCATATCTAAATCAAGGTTGAATGAGTCTATAGTCCGTCAATGGTCAAACACGTCCTTCCGTGAGACCCAACCCATCTTCCCCAGCTAAATGTGCAGCCGTGGGCTAATAGTCCATGGGCTCATAAAAAGGAGACATAGATAACGGACCGCTGTGTGCTGGATGGGCCGGTGCCAACTACCAACCAAATGTTTCCAGGCCCGTTTTCCAAGCTTAAATTAGCCGAGGATGGAATATTTTTTTTTTTTAAATTTTCTTCATCTCTTTATAATTATTCAAATATTATTTTTTAATTTTTAACTTCAACTAATGATTAAAAAGGCTTAAAAATATTATTTTTCAAGGGGTTTGAAGGGCTAGAAATCCTGTGCCCACCCTATCCTTACCAACCACACACATGCGTAAAGACATTTCTTTTTTGTTTTATTAATAAATATGTTTGATAAAAAAAAAAGAAATTATGTTTGATAGCATTTTGGTAAATATTAGTAATCGATTTTCCCATAGACTTATTATTACTCTTAGATCATAATATTTCCGAATAAAATAATATAAAATATTTGGAATTGAGGAGAGAAAAACTTGGATGCAAATTTTTTTATTTTTTATTTTTTTATACTATATAATACAATATAATGCAAATATAATATATGGTAGACAATGCAAATATATGCGACCACTTTTTTGGGGTGATTTCTTTGCCCTTTGCTTTTCGGGTTTTAGGGGGATAAGCTTTGGATTTTGCAAAGTTTTTGTCCGTAGTTTTAACGTAGAAGAGAAATCAATATATAAAATATATCTCAAAATGTTTAATGTTATCTATATATATATATATATTTTAAAATATTAAATATTCAATAAGACCCATTTCACTTGTCTATCTTTCTTGTTGACATAAATTTTAAAATATAAAAATTTGATATATTCTTGGGAGACTTTTTGAATAAGCCCGGTTTGAATATAAAAAGTGTTTCATCTCATTTTATTTTATCATTACAATTTTTTTAAATTTTCACATAAAATATAATAAACAATTTAAAATTTTTAAATTCTAAAATAATAATAATATTATAACAATATTTTATTTAACTTTTATGTCAACTCATCTCATCTTTACTCACTGTCCAAACGATACAAAGCATCAGCATCTGGATGCCTATAACATCCCATTCCCTAAATTTTAGCAAAATTCTTTAACTTTTTTATTTAAAAAAAAAAAAATCATCTCCATTCGGCTCCCAATTTTAGGGAAAGATTTTGAGATCTGAACAAAGTCTCTCTTAATACGGAGAGTCACTGCTTATTTATAAATTATTTTTTACAAATATTTATTTTAATCAGTAGAACAAATTTTTCTTTCAATCATCTATACTTTCTCTTATAATCATATTTGTTATAGTTAAAATTTAAAGAAATTTCACTATTGAGACGATCCAATTTTTTCCTTTTAGAAAAATTGACCATTGGTAAAAATATGATTTTTTTAAAAATATTATTGTTATGAAAGCATTGATTTTAAAAATATTATTGTTTAGAGAGAATAGTAGTTTATAAAAATCATTACAGTTAAATAATCGAAAACATGGGTACAATAAATAACTAAATAATTATGAAAATGGGAAAAAAACAAAAAAAAAATCTTCCGCCCTTTCCCCAAAAGACAAAAAAATTAAGTAGTTAAAAGATGTACAAATAAACAAGTGGAAAAATAATAAAGAAAAATTCTAGAAAGATTATTTGAATAGAATAGAGAACAAATAGGGAGAGATATATGAAGTTTTTGAAAGGTGGATAAAATTTAAAAAAAAATTTAGAAAAAGATGATTTTTAGCTAAAATTTAAGAAGATTTTTGTTCATCCGGATGTGAATACTCTAATAAACCTTTTTGTTGACATAATATTTTAGGTCAGAATCTTGTTGTTGCAAGTGCTGAATGTGATCCAGATGATCTTCGACTTTCAATCACTTGAAGTAAGGCATTAACACAAGTTTCTCCGATGGACGGGATAAGTTTTTCTTTTAAGTTAACGAGGCTAATCACTATGCAAAAGATAAAAATCAACAGATGCGTACCAAATTTTGATGTTTGGACCAATTTTGCCTAAAGTTGCACCTAGAGGGATTACAGAAGTAAGTTGATTACTCGTAAAGGATCAGGCCCCAAAAGCTCGATTCTCGATTCCTTTAATGGGATCAAATCTTCTAAACCTTGAGACAATGTCATTGCACGATGATTATATAAATTAACGAAAATTTAGGATGATGTCTCGATCTAATATATGGAGCTCAAATGGAAGTGACATAGATACAAGAAGTGAGTTCTACAAAATCCACTATTTTAACTCTTTTAAAGTCTTGTTGTATTATAACTCATTATTAATTAAAGGTTCGGGACGCAGTGCAAGGCAGGGCCACAGGCGCCTAGTGGCCGAAGACTTCAAATGGAGGTATTCCAGAAATTTTATTGTTGAAGCATCCGAGTCAGTTGAACATATATGCAGAGGGGATGTCCTTTTTACCAGAAAAGCGACTCGCCACTTGTCCTCTTACACGTTTTGCTTGCTTCAAACTCTTTCTTCTGACTCAAAACATGCAGATGGCGAGGTTTCAAAGGAAGACTCAGAAACTAGTCGGCAACAACAAACGAGTTCTAAGCAAGGGACACACAACAGTTACCAGCACACATGACCAGAATGGCCATGGTGGACATAAAATGACTATGATACAGTACATAGATCTCTACATGCATATCTAGTTCTTTTTAGAATGATGGTATCGCTCCTTAAATTACCAGGGTTATCGGGGTAAATTCATAGCTTGGTCTACCTACCCCGTTACCAGTCACCTTCCAACTTCAGGTACCAGGGGTCCAGAACCGTTGGAATGTTGCGTTCACTCTGTAGTACTATAGTCTTTGCGTCTCCCGCCTGTTCACTAACCTAGCCGTTACTTCAAGTTATGGGAAGCCAACAAGAAAAATTCATAAAGATGGAGCGATCGAGACCGACTTGACAATATTTTATGAGTAACTAACCACCATTAGGTGAGCCATCTCTAGAACCTGACATTTCCTTTACAACGATCTCTGTTATTCTCTATTGTATACATACCAAACTGGTACCCATCTCACTTGGCCAACGACCCTCGGAAGCGCTGAGCATTTCAGACATTGGACTCAAAACAAATCTGCAATATCAGAAATATTAGCTGAGTTTCTGACACTATGAGATTTATCGTCTCAGCTTTCTTCTTCCTTGCATTGCTTTCTTATGCGGGTAAGCTTATGCATGGTTCCCTCAATCCAGAATGGGTTGACAGACTTCTTTTTTTCAAGGTTCTGCTTTCGGTTTTATAAAAACTGGCTTCTCTTTTTTGAGTCCTAATGTTTCTGTTTTCTAAATGCAGTTGCATATGATCCCTTGGATCCAAATGGAAATATTACGCTTAAGTGGGATGTCATGTCTTGGACCCCAGATGGCTACGTGGTGAGTAAAAGTTTAACAAATCCTCTTCTCATCAATGTGGAAAACCTCATAATTGCCAATTTCTCTGTTGAAAATTCAACAATCGATCTACACTAATTACCAGTTATCATGGCTAACTTAAATTGGTAAACCAAGAGAAAACCAAGTTATATATAACTCGAAAGAAACATTTTCAATAGCCAAGGATATCAAAACTGTCCATATATTTTCCACCACGTTTTCTCTATGCCAAAATTGGCAATCTTGTAACAAAATATTTAAATATATATGTGGTACTGAAAAGATTTAGAATGGAATGGATCACTATGTTTTTTCTCCAAATAATATGGCAGGCGGTTGTAACAATGAACAACTTCCAAATGTACCGCCACATCATGAGCCCAGGCTGGAGCTTAGGATGGACATGGGCTAAGAAGGAAGTGATATGGTCCATGGTGGGGGCTCAAGCCACTGAACAAGGAGACTGCTCCAAGTTCAAAGGAAACGTACCTCATTGTTGCCAGAAAAATCCCACAATTGTGGATCTTCTCCCTGGAGTTCCTTACAACCAGCAATTCTCGAATTGTTGCAAAGGCGGTGTGTTGGCAGCATGGGGCCAAGATCCAACAGCTGCTGTCTCAGCCTTCCAGGTGAGCGTGGGGCTAGCTGGTACTTCAAACAAGACTGTGAAACTTCCCAAGAACTTCACCCTGTTAGGTCCAGGGCCAGGGTACACCTGCGGCCCGGCAAAGGTTGTGCCTTCCACCGTTTTTCTCACATCAGACCGCCGCCGCAAGACTCAGGCACTCAGTAAGTGTATCTAAATTTTATGAGACTCCAAAGTTATCATTTCATCATTTGTTCATTTGATTGCTAATTAGAAATAAATTAGAGACTCGAAGCAGAACAGTTTATGTTAGGCAACAGGAACTTGAACTCTTTTGTATTACTAAATTCCAAGCTTTCATATGTTTCTGGAATCTGTACTCTTCTTCAAAATAAAATGGAGTTCTAGAAGATTGCATTAATATTCTATTCGCAGCCTTCCCACATTAAATCAAGTTTTTAAAAATACTCCAGAAGAACTCGTGTAACATACTATATATCTATTTTGTCGAGTCCTAAATCTGTCGCTATGATTTTATAGGAACTGCTGACATATTTAATCTTTTCATGCAGTGACATGGAACGTGACCTGCACTTATTCGCAGTTTCTTGCCAGGAAAAACCCGAGTTGTTGTGTTTCTTTCTCATCCTTCTACAATGAAACAATCACTCCTTGCCCCACTTGTGCTTGTGGTTGCCAGAACAAGCACAACTGTGTCAAGTTAGTCTTTTGCTTTCAACATATCTTGGATTCAACACAATCAAGAAGTCGTAGCGAATGCAATGATAACTAAAATATTCTATGAATGATTTTTTTTTTTAACAGAAGCAACTCCAAAATTCTTCAAGTGAAGGGAATAAACACGCCGAGGAAAGACAACTCTCCGCTGCTGCAGTGCACACACCACATGTGCCCCATCCGCGTGCACTGGCATGTGAAACTCAACTATAAAGACTATTGGCGTGTGAAGATTGCCGTTACAAACTTTAACTATAGGATGAATCACACACTCTGGAGTCTCGTTGTACAGCATCCAAATCTTAATAACGTGACACAAGTTTTCAGCTTTGACTACAAGCCTCTTCTTCCCTATGAGTCCATAAGTAAGTGTCAAAAGATTTCCATCTGTCACGCTAGTTATATACAGGGTTCAATGTCTGTATGGTGTGATACTATTCTAGAGAAAAACTATTTTTATCCTAGATTTTGTCATACCCCAATTACGACTGATTTCACATTTAAAGCAGCTGTCTATTTAAATGGAAGGAATATGAAACAATTTATATTAGATCATGTCAACCAGTATATAAGGTTGGATATGACAAAATTTAGAACGAAGAACAGCACTGCTCAATATTCTAATTAACATGGCTTTTTCCTGTGTATGCAGATGACACGGGTATGTTTTACGGCATGAAATTCTATAATGATTTGCTTATGGAAGCTGGTCCATTAGGGAATATTCAATCGGAGTTGCTTCTTCGAAAAGACAAGAACACTTTCACCTTGAAGCAGGGATGGGCATTTCCTCGCAAAGTCTACTTCAATGGCGATGAGTGCATGCTGCCCCCACCTGATACATATCCATTTTTACCGAGTTCTGCCCCCAATAACCTATTTGCTTTGTCAACATTGATTTGTTCATTGCTTTTCCTGTTGATATCTCTCTGGTGATGGATCACCTAGACTCTGGAAATGTGCAGTATCTAAAATTTTGAAGCTAAGGGATACTTTGACACAGACAAAAGTGAGCAAACGTTTAAAAGATTCAACATTTTAAAAGGACCAAACTGGTGGAACTTGTGCAAAGAAAAACTTAATATGACTCCGGGATGGTATTTGTAATTTGATTGCAATATTGCATTGTGATATATACAAGTCTTTGCCTACATTTTGTTGTTTTTGTTCTCTTTCATTGTTCTGTGGAAACTAAGCAGGGATATTGAAAAGGTAAGCATTCTACTGGGCGAAAGAGCTCAATCTTATTTTCAGTAGTACCTTATAAATAAGATATTTGAGTTACATGAAAAATGGCTATTTGATCCATCACGGAATGTGATTTAATTGAATCAACAAGCTCGAAGGTTCAAAAAAGAGGAACAAGGACAAAAAGCATATTGATATTGGCATAGCGGAAAATGTGAATGAGAAACAGAGCACTCGGAAACTTGAAAATAAATTAAATGGAAGAGCCGTGTCTTTCCGTAATGATGCAACTTTCAGAAAAAAAATAGTGATCCTCAATTCTTATTCAAAAAATGTTCATTATCCCTCCCAGTACATTCAGAACAAACTATATACCGAAACCATAAAAGGAAGGTAGGCAATCGATAAGGCTAATACTTGAGGAAAGGAAACAAAATAAGCACAAAGCAAATCAACGGAAATCTTCGTAAACAGAAAGAATTGTTAACGCCTCAATTTCAGACGTGATGCATGGCTGGAGTCCCACCCTCATTCTGCTGATTGGTTAAACAAGAGCTATGGCATGCAGCTACCATGTTGATGCTTGTATCCATGTCCTGCATCAGTTCCCCACCACTTAGAAAGAAACTTGTCTCCGAGTTTGTGTTTGCATTAAACTGCTCATCAGGAGGGTGATACTCAAACAAATCTGCCACATTGAAGGTAGGTGAGATCGACATATTTTCTGGAAGTTCCACAACATAAGCATTGTCATTAATTTTTTTTCAGGATGCGGCAACGGCCATATTTTCTATCTTGAAGTTTGCCATAGGTGCCTGCTGGAAAACGATTCTTGCGATGAACCATCACCAAGTCCCCTTCTAGAAAAATTTTGGCCCATCAATGCTTGTCTGCAGCTTGTTTGTATTTCATGTTTGCTTGTTCTAAGCTGTTGCGCACCTCCGTTTGTACGCCTTGAATTCTCTCTGCCAAGTTCTCAGCTGCCACGCTTATTCCAGGAGTCTTGGGAAGGGTGACTAAATCCAGAGTGTGCTTTGGAGGTGAGGTGTAGACTATTTCGAAGGGACTCTTTCCAGTTGAACGATTAGTCATACTGTTGAATGCAAATTCAATTTGTGGAAGACTCAAGTCCCATTGTTTCGGCTTATCCCCAGAGATACAACGCACATGTTGCCAAGTGTTCGGTTGGTCACTTCAGTTTGGCCATCAGTTTGTGGGTGACATGTACTGCTATACTTGAGAGAAGTCCCGAACTTCTTCCACAATGTGATCCAAAAATGGCTAAGGAATTTGATGTAGCGGTAAGAAGTAATTGTCTTAGGTACATCATGCAAGCGGACAATTTCTCTAAAAAATAAGTGAGCCACACCTGATGCATCTGAAGTCTTTCGGCAAGGGATAAAATGCGCCATCTTAGAAAATCTGTCCACCACTACGAAGATCGAATTAGCGCCTTGTTGAGTACATGGAAGTCCAAGCACAAAGTCCATGCTTAGGTCCTCTCAAATATTCTGAGGTACCGGTAGTGGTGTGTATAGCCCTGTGTTTTGCGACTGACCTTTCTTCACTTGACAGACTAAACATCTTTGTACAAACCTCCCAACATCTCTTCTTAACTGAGGCCAGAAATGCCTCTTAGCCACTATTGAGATGGTTTTGTCTCGACCCACATGGCCCCCCAACCTGCCTCCATGCAGCTCACAAAGGAGGTGTTCACGCATCAACGTTTGAGGAATGCAAAGTTGATTCCCTCGAAAAAGGTATCCATCCTGAATATGAAAATCTGAAGTTGGATGCTTTAGAGCACATTTCTTCCATATCTCAGCAAAATCGTCATCGTCAACATACATGTCTTTGAGCTGTTCGAAACTTGTGATCTCAGTCCTCATTGTGATGAGTATGGATGCACGTCAACTGAGAGCGTCGGCCACTTTATTCTGCTGTCCTGACTTGTGCTTGAGTACCATGGTGAACTTTTGCAAGAAACCGACCCACCTAGCATGCATGCGCTTCAAATTTTTTTGAGTATTTATGAATTTGAGAGCATGATGGTCACTATAGAGGACAAACTCTCGTTGAATCAAATAATGTTCCCAATGTTTTAATGACCGTATGACTGCATAAAATTCTAGCTCGTAAGTGGTCCATTTTCGCTTAGCCTCGTTTAGCTTCTCACTAAAGAATTCCACTGGGCGCCCCTCTTGGGACAAAACAGCTCCTATTCCGACCATAGAGGCGTCACATTCTACCTCAAGTAGTTTATCAAAATTGGGGAGGGCTAGTACGGGCGCAGTGGATAGTCTCACTTTAATATTGTTAAAACTTTCTTCTTGTTCCTTTCCCCACATGAAACGTCCCTTCTTCATACATTTGGTGATGGGGGCCACTAACGAGCTAAAATTCCAAATGAACATGCGGTAAAAAGTGGCCAAGCCATGGAAGCTACAAACTTGAGCGATAGTGGTGGGCATCGGCCAGTTTCGAACAGCGTGCACCTTCCCCTCATCCACATGAATCCCCTCAGCACTCACCACAAAATCGAGAAAGAATAAGCTGCTACTCAAGAACGTGCACTTTTTCAGGTTAATGTATAGTTTGTGTTGGGACAATACTGAAAGGACTTCCCTTAGGTGACTCAGGTGATCATCCTCACTATGGCTATAGTTAGAATGTCATCAAAATAAACCACCACAAACTTCCTGAGAAAAGGCTTGAGGACTTCGTGCATCACGCGCATAAAAGTGCTTGGTGCGTTTGAGAGACCAAACGGCATAACCAACCTCTCATACAAGCCTTCTTTGGTTTTAAACGCTGTCTTCCATTCATCTCCCAAGCGTATCCTTATTTGATGATACCCACTCCGTAAATCAAGCTTTGAAAAAATATTGGACCCTGCAAGCATGTCTAACAAATCAGTTAAATGAGGGACGGGAAACCGGTATTTTATCGTTATTTTATTGATAGCATGGCTATCCACGCATACCCGCCAACTCCCATCTTTCTTTGGCATAAGTAGCGCGGGTACCTCGCATGGGCTCATGCTTTCCCTGATCAGCCCCTTACGAAGGAGGTCCTCCACCTGGCCTTGCAGAATATGGTGCTCGTTTGGGCTCATCCTATAATGTGGCAAGTTTGCCGGGTATCAAGTCAATGTGATGCTGGACATTACGCATTGGTGGTAGCACCTCAGGTATCTCTAGTGGTGTGAGACCTTCAAACTCAGTCAAAAGATACTGCACTTGTGGAGGCACATCATGGGATTGATTCTCTTCTTCCCCTTTCACCATCGAAGTCCATATCTCCCCTGTTTCCTTTGCTTCTTCCATGAATTGGTGCTCACTGATTGTAAACAGAGTGCTCTTCTCTTCAACCTGTGAGGAGTTGGTTTCTTTGTCTCCTAGGGGCATCAAGATGATCTTTCAGTCTTGTCACCAAAACGAATAAATGTTTTCATGCCCCTTGTAAGTGGCATCTATGTCAAATTGCCAAGGCCTCCCAAGTAGAATATGACACGTGTCCATATCAACCACGCCGCACATAGCCTCATCCTTGTAATACTTTCCGATAGAGAAAGGAACACGGCAGACATTACTGATCCTAGTCTCAGCCCCATTTCGGATCCAGCTAATCTTATAAGGGTGTGGATGTTTATCCATCTTCAATTCTAATGCATTCACAAGTGCCTTAGATATGATGTTCTCGCAACTTCCACTGTTAATTATCACATTGCATACCTTGTTGTTAATGGTGCACCTTGTCTTGAAAATTGAATGTCGCTGGCTTCTCTCTTCTAGTTTCGGTGCTAGCAAAATTCTTTGAATGACACAATTAACAAATTCTCCTTCATCCCCTTGACTGCATCATCATCATTGGTGTCCCTTCCCTCGGATCATCCTCTGCTTCTTCTATTACATGAACTGAACGTCGTGTGGGGCACTCATTGGATCGATGCCCTGGTTGATTGCACCGAAAGCATTTCCCAGTTGTGGGTCTCGCATATGGGTTATTACCTCCCCCTTCTTTGTGTACTGGGGTCTTCGTATTTTGAGTGCTACTTTCTCCCTTTCGGAATCTGCTGTATGGTCGTGAGTCGTTGGATTGTTGTTGTTAAATAGTAGGTTTTGCTTGTGGCGCTTGAGTTGGTGTTCTCAATGGTGGCGTGGCCAATTGCATCTAAATCTTCATAGCCAAATTAACTGCCTCCGACAGGGACCACAAGGTGTGCAGGGATACCTTGTCTTGGATGGCTAAGTGCAGACCCCCCATATATCTTGCGATTTGTTGTCCCTTTGTTTCTGAGAGATTATTACGAGCATTCAATCGGTAAAATTCTTCTGTGTAATAGCTTACGGTCCTTGCCCCTTGCTTGCAGTTTTGGTATTGTTGGTAGAGAATTTGCTCATAGTCTGGAGGTAAAAATCTAGCCCTCATCAGTCGTTTCATCTTAGGCCATTCGCATACAGGTTGTTCGCCTGTCTCCTCCTATTGTTTTGCATCTGCTCCCACCAAGCCGAAGCACCACCACGCAATTTGTAAGCAATCAACTTGACTTGTTGCGCCTCTGGAATTTGCATATAGTCAAAGAAGTTCTCTACCTCGAGCATCTAGTCGAGAAAACTCTCAAAGTGAAGGTGCCCATTAAAACAAGGCAAGTCAATCTTGATTCTAAAATTGTTGTTGTTTTCTGGAACCCTCCTGGCCTCATGGTTTCCACAAGCAAACCCTTCTACTTCCTCATCACTAGAAGAGTCATTTGGTGCTTGGTTCCTCTGTCGATGCGCAACATTGCGATCTCCTCCTGGGTGGTTTGGGCCTCCCCCATCTCTATTTTCATTTTTACCAACATGAACACCTATGATGGCTGTCTGGATTTCTCGCAACATACGCTCAATTCCTTCAAAGCGTTGTTGGTTCCTCTGGTCTTGAGCATTAACAGTTGCCCAAATAGCTTGCATGCCACGTTACTCCTCATTGGTATTGTCAATCGCCATCAAGCCAGGTAAAACCTTGCTCTGATGCCAATATGGCGTAGCGGAAAATGTGAATGAGAAACAGAGCACTCGAAAACTTGAAAATAAATTAAACAGAAGAGCATTGTCTTTCCGTAATGATGCAACTTTTAGGAAAAAAAAATAGTGATCCTCAATTCTTATTCAAAAAATGTTCATTATCCCTCCCAATACATTCAGAACAAACTATATACCGAAACCATAAAAGGAAGGTAGGCAATCGATAAGGCTAATAATTGAGGAAAGGAAACAAAATAAGCACAAAGCAAATCAACGGAAATCTTCGTAAACAGAAAGAATTGTTAACGCCTCAATTTTAGACATGATGCATGGCTGGAGTCCCACCCTCATTCTGCTGATTGGTTAAACAAGAGCTATGGCATGCAGCTACCACGTTGACGCTTGTATCCATGTCCTGCATCAGATATCCGAAAGCAGTTCTATATCCTCGTTAATAGTTCTTATTGGGACTACAGTTACAGTATGCTTGTGGATATTGCACGTAAAACATCAATCACTTGTATGTGAAGATACGTACTGCAGCTATAAGTAGCAAAAAGGTAGTGAACTTACCTATCCGTATGCAATACAAAGGAATAATAGCCCTTGAGATCATAGCGCACACAAACTCAATTTAACTGCTGCTTGAAGTCATTGCCCAAATGCATGAGAACTGGAGTCAATACGATCCTTCTGAAAACTTTAGAATATTACATATAGGTGACCGGGAGATTATAAGCTTTATAATTATGCATTTGTGAATGTCAAGGCTGACAAGAAAGTCATGATTAGTGTAAGCTGTCAATACTATACAGTCCATCAAGTTGTAGTAGTTTAGATTATATATATATATATATATAGGTAAGCTAGTCAAAGCTGTTAAGTAGAGGGAGGCTACATATGGCGCTACGGTCTAAACATCAGGCGTAATTTTAGGGACTCTTTCCGCTCAAATTAGACTGTACATAGCCATGTAAAGATGCTCTATATAAGGAGGATAAATCCTCATAAAGAGGGATCGAATCCATTTAACATGGTATCAGAGCTCTCTTAAATTTTTCTGATCAATTTCTTGTGTTTCGATCAATCTCTAGTGTTGTGGGGTCATAACCCATGAGCTTATTCCCAGTTTGGAGAAGCTGTTCTTCGAGTTTTGTAGACCCCATTGTCGCTGGCTTTGTAACCTTGAATCCTTCCAAATCTCAGGTCTGGTTTCTGGTCTCTTACTGGCTTTGTTGTTCTCGGCACAGTAGTTTATTTTGCAGGTTCTCGGCACCATCATCTCGAAACAGTATTTTCAAACAGTATTATGCAAATTCTCAGCACCATCATCTCGGAACAGTATTTCAGAACAGTACTCTGCAGGTGCTCTGCAGGTTCTCGGCCTTTCATTTGGTGCTCTTCTCGGCAATTTCTGAATCAGTTGTTCTTCAAGTGTTGTGCAGTAGTTCTTCCAGCACGTGGGTTAGAGTCGGCCGGGATTAATTTCTCAGGCATGTGTGTCGGTTTGTAGAGAGGAGGAGAGTATTGACGTGGGAGAGAAAGTAAAGTGTGAGTCGGTTGGGATTTATTTTAGAGGTGTCGTGCTTGAGTTTTCAACCAAGGGAGGATATAATTTTTCTGAGCAAACGTACATGAGGGGAGCGTTGGACGTGCGGGTGATTTATTAGGTGAAAAAAAAAGAAGAAAAGAAACGGAGGAGGGGCGTACGTGAGGAACGTTTGAGTAGAGAGAAATGTGTCGGTCATTTTTCTGTAGCTTTGATTGAAGAGGATGTTGGGATTTATTTTTTTTGAGGGAGTGTCAGTGAAGAGGAGTTTTCGTCCAAATCTACTGGATTTATTTTTATTTTCTGCAATTTAATGACGGCGTGGTTTTTTTTTATTCTTCTATGGATTCTGCACCTGTGTGTATCAAATTTATAGGCAACAATTATTCTACGTGGGCATTTCAATTTGAACTTTTTCTTAAGGAAAAAGATCTTTGGAGTCATATTGATGGCACTGATTGTGCACCCAATCCTGATAAATCCAAAGATTGGGCTATGTTTGATGCTCGAATTATGTCTTGGCTTCTTGGCTCAGTTGAGCCACATGTTGTCACCCACTTACGGCCTCATCGCACCGCTCAATTCATGTGGACTTACTTAAAGAAAGTATATCATCAAGATAATACTGCTTGTCGTTTTCAGTTAGAGCATACAATTGCCATGTTTTCACATGACAATCGTTCCATCTAAGATTATTATTCGGCGTTCCTGACTCTTTGGAACGAATATTCTGATTTGGTTACTGCAAATGTTCCTATTGCCTCTCTTTCCACTATTCAAAGTCTTCATAGACTCGTCGTCGTGATCAGTTTCTTATGAAACTCCGCCCCGAGTATAAATCTGTTCGCTCTTCTCTGCTGAATCGTTCTCCTGTTCCTTCTCTTGATGTTTGTTTTGGTGAGTTACTTCGTGAAGAACAAAGGCTTAGTACTTAAGCCTTTCTGGAACAATCTCATAGTAGTTCAGGGTTCTCTCCGATGGCTTATGCTGCTCAACGACGAGAACCGCCTGTACATTCTAGCCCCTTACAGTGTTTCTGCTGCAAGGAATATGGGCATATTGCTGCTAATTGTCCTAAGAAATACTGTTCTTATTGTAAGAAGAAAGGTCACATTATCAAAGAATGTCGTATACGCCCCCAAAATCGTCAGGTTCAAGCATTTCAGACTTCTATAGCACATGACTTTTCCTCCGGTGCTTCCTCTAATCTTGCACCTCCTGCAACAAATTATTGCATACCAAAAATAGTGCAACAGATGCTAATTCCAGCATTATCTGCAATGGGGTTTTAAGGTAAAAATACAACTAAAATCTGGTATGTAGACTAGGGTGATTCTAATCACATGACGAATACTCCTACTGCTCTGTGTCATGTTCGGCCCTATGCTGGTCAATCTGCCATTCAGACTGCCAATGGTAGTTCTTTGCCAATAGCTGCTATCGGAGATGCCTCTTCTCAATTTACTGATGTGTTTCTTGCTCCTCAACTTTTCACAAATCTTATTTCTGTTGGTCAATTAGTTGATAACAATTGTGCTGTTCATTTTTCTGGTGATGGTTGTGTTGTGCAGGACCAGGTAACGGGGGAGCCGATTGCGAAGGGACCTAAAGTGGGGCGTTTGTTTCCACTATATTTACCTATTCTAGTACTTTCTTCAGTTTCAACTATTAAGTCTTTTACTTGTCATAATGTTCCTGATCCAAGTATGATGTGGCATCGTCGTTTAGGTCATCCCAATGCTCAGATTTTATCTCATGTATTGCACTCAGTTTTTCTTGATAATGAAGAACGTTCTTCTTTATCTCTTCAATGTGATTCTTGTAAACTTGGTAAAAGCAAAATTCTTTCATTTCCTTTGCATGCTAGTAGAGCTTCTCACTGCTTTGATCTTATCCATAGTGATGTTTGGGGACCTTCCCCAGTTAGTTCACATGAAAAATTTAAATATTATGTGACTTTCATTAATGATTATAGCAGATTCACTTGGATTTATTTTCTTCGCTTTAAATCTGAAGTTTTTCATACTTTCACTGAGTTTTTTGCGTATATTGACAATCAATTCTCTACGACTATTAAGACATTACGTATAGATTCTGGTGGTGAATATTTGTCTACTGAGTTTGAGGCATTCTTGACTTCTAAAGGTATTATTCATTAACGTTCATGTCCTGCTACTCCTCAACAGAACGGATTAGCCGAACGCAAAAATCGCCATCTTCTTGATGTGGTACGTACTCTCTTATTAGAATCCTCTGTTCCATCCATGTTCTGGGTCGAGGCTCTGAAAACTGCTACTCACTTGATTAATCGTTTAGCTTCCCAAGTCTTACACATGGAGTCTCCCTATTTTTGCTTGTTTGCTAAACAACCTAGTTATGATAATCTCCGTATCTTTGGTTGTGTATGTTTTGTCCATTTATCTCCTCATGAGCGACATAAATTATCTGCTCAATCAGTTAGATGTGCGTTCTTGGGATATAATGTGTATCAAAAAGGATTTGTTTGTTATGATCCTACTTCACATCGTACACGCATTTTTAGGAATGTTATTTTCTTTGAAAATTAACATTTCTTTCCTGTGTCCTCTATACCCTCTTCTTCTACTGTGATCCTTCCTCCTTTTGAACAGCAGTTCTCAGATCTTCATCCAGTCAACTCTTATTTTAAACCAAGTATTGTGTATACGAGACGCTCCCGCCCACAGTCTCTTCCGATGGCTCAACCGATATCTGATCCTACCATGCTCTAGGACCAGTCAGTTGCAGCACCTTCAGAGCACTTGGTACGTCGCTCTTCTCGAGTGTCAGCATCTCCGGATAGGTATGGGTGGTTTGCTTCTGCTCTTACTACTGCATTATCCAATTTTGATATTCCCACGTGCTACTCACATGCTGTCAAGTATGATTGTTAGCGACAAGTTATGCAGGAAGAAATTGCCGCTTTAGAGGCCAATCACACCTGGGACATTGAGCCATGTCCTCCCACCATTGTTCCTCTAGGTTGCAAGTGGGTTTATTCAGTCAAAGTCCAATCTGATGGAAGTTTGGATCGTTACAAAGCTCGACTTGTTGCACTTGGGAATATGATGTCAATTATGAAGAGACCTTTGCTCCTGTGGCTAAGATGACTACTGTTCGTACAATTCTAGCTCTTGCTGCTTCTAGTGATTGGCCACTACATCAGATGGATGTTAAGAATGCTTTCCTTCACTAGGATCTTAAAGAGTATATTTATATGAAACCACCTCCGGGATTGTTCACTTCTCCGACTTCACATGTGTGTAAGCTTCGTCGCTCTCTTTATGGTCTCAAACAAGCTCTGAGGGCCTAGTTTGATAAATTCCGCACAACTTTATTACAATTTTCATTCAAGCAGAGCAAGTATGATACTTCATTATTTCTTCGAAAATCAGACATGGGTATTGTTGTTCTTTTAGTTTATGTTGATGATATTGTGATCACTGGTTCCGATTCTGTTTTACTTGACCAGCTCAAGACTCATCTCTTAGAGTCCTTTCATATGAAAGATCTTGGATCTCTCACATATTTTCTTGGTCTTGAGGTGCATCGTAGTCCCTCTGGTATTTCACTCAATCAACATAAGTATGCTAGTGACTTGGTGGCTACAGCTGGCCTACAGGAGGCTACTTCTGTTGATACACCTATAGAATTAAATGTCAAGCTTCGCAAAGAGGAGGGTGACTTACTTGTTGATCCCAGTTTATATCGAAAGTTGGTGGGTAGCCTTGTTTATCTCACCATTGCTAGACCAGACATTTCTTTTGCTGTACAGCAAGTCAGTCAATTTCTTCAGACTCCTCGTCATCTTCATTTGGCTGCTGTTCGTAGGATCATACGCTATGTTCAGGGCACTTCTGCCCATGGTTTATTCTTCCCGGCTAGCAACTCTACTCGTCTTGTTGCTTATTGCGATGTTGATTGGGCTGGTTGTGCGGATACACGTCGCTCCATCACTGGTTGGTATGTGTTCTTAGGTAATGCATTGATCTCTTGGAAGAGTAAGAAGCAAGACAGAGTTTCTAAGTCATCTACGGAATCTGAATACCGGGCGATGTCTTTAGCTTGTTCTGAAATTATTTGGCTTCGAGGTATGCTTGCTGAACTAGATTTTTCAGAGACCGATCCCACACCTCTACATGCCGATAATACGAGTGCTATTCTGATCACAGCCAATCCTGTCTATCATGAGCGCACGAAGCATATTGAAGTCGATTGTCACTCTATCCGTGAAGCATTTGAAGCTCGTGTTATTACTCTTCCACATATTTCTACTGAACTACAAATTGCTGATATCTTCACCAAGGCTCTCACTCGTCATCGAAATTGCTTCTTAAGTAGCAAATTGATGCTTGTTGATCTACGGGCATCAATTTGAGGGGGGCTGTCAATACTATACAGTCCATCAAGTTGTAGTAGTTTAGATTATATATATATATAGGTAGGCTAGTCAAAGCTATTAAGTAGAGGGAGGCTACATACGGCGCTGCGGTCTAAACATCAGGCGTAATTTTAGGGACTCTTCCCGCTCAAATTAGACTGTACATAGCCATGTAAAGATGCTCTATATAAGGAGGATAAATCCTCAGAAAGAGTGATCGAATCCATTTAACATAAGCAAGGAGATGTAATTCCGGGAACTAGCATTTGGCAACCACAGATAGGCTTCACACTTATCGCCATTGAAATAGACCCTTCGAGGGAAAGCCCAACCCTTCTCAAAGGTGAAAGATGCATCTTTCCGAAGAAGTATCTCTGACTGAACATTACCCAGAGGGCCAGCTTGCATAAGCAAATCATTGTAGTACCTAATTCCCCATAGCATGGCGGTGTCATCTGTTGGAAAGCAAAATATGTTAAAAGATAAAACCCTTTCTGAACTTCCAGTATTCACTGAAGGAAAACATGCAAATCTATTATGAAAAATCATGAAAAACTGCCATTCACTTCATACATAACAGTAGTAAATACCAGTTAAAAAAAAGAAAAGAAAAAAAGAAAAGAAGATAATGTGCCCCAAGAATAATAGAATTACCATCCAATCCCTTCCCTTCCCATAAAGAAAATGATGATAACGAAAAAAAAAAAAGAAATGAAGAGCAAGCTGGAGTATTTCCATGTTTGGATCTCACTTACTTATTGCTCCATAAGGATTTAATGGCTTGTAATTAAAGCTGAAAATCTGGGCCATATTGTTAAGGTTGGGGAGTTGAAAAACTAGGTTCCAATCTGAATAGTTCATCCCATGATTGAAATTTGTAACTGTGATCTTCACCCTCCAGTATTCCTTGTAGTTAAGCTTAATATGCCAGTGGACTCGGACTGGGCACATATGACTGGTACATTGAACCAGAGGCAGAGAGCTGTTATTGCCAGAACCTGGAACAACTGAAGCGAGATGTGGCGAATTTGCCCTGTAAGATGCACATAAAAATAATATGTGAGGAACATATCATCCACAAAGGTGGGAGAAGAGTTTAACTGTGAGGCTAAAAGAACTTACTCAACACAGCTCCCTGGCTTCTCCATGTTGCTTTGGCAGCCACATGAACATGTAGGGCATGGTACTATTGTGTCGTTATAGAAGGATGAGAGTGAGACACAGCAAGTCGGAGATTTTTTAGCTAAAAATTGTGAATATGTGCACGTAACATTCCATGCCACTGCCAAGAAAGGGAGATGAGTTTGAATCCAAATATAGCTGTAAGGATATTTTAAGGTATTTATTCAATCATGATATATTTCTACTTATTGGTAGCATTTTCACTTAAGATAACACTAAGCTCACCCAGTCACCCTACCCATTTACCACCACCAGTTAGAATTTCTTTTATTCAATTTTTCTTTCTCAAATGTATATATAAACACAATTAATATAAATATAGATAAATAAGTTTCCAGGGAGATAACACATTAGCTATTAGAAAACAACCTTCCACACAAATAAAAAGATTACTGTATTCCATGGCCACTAGGATATACATGCGCAGAGAGAAAGTAGATGAAATCTGGCACAAGAGATTTATATCTGTCATCTGTTGTAAAAACGAAAATATCACAGTACTGCCTTGGTCCTTAAAACTGAGAAGGACATTCATAGATGTGATCTTTATTATGTAACTTACTCAAAGCTTGGGTGACTCTTCTTTTATCTGATGTAAAGAATTTACTTGGTTTAACAATTTTTACACGTCCACATGTATAACCAGGTCCTGGGGCTTGCAGAGTGAAGTTTTTAGGCACTCTGACTGTTTTGTTGGATGTACCAGCACGACCGACACTGAGCTGAAATGACCCTGCCGCATGAGCTGGATCTTGCAACCATGAATTGAGTACACCCCCTTTGCAACAATTTGCAATCTGCTGGTTGTAAGGTGTTCCCGGCAATAGATCCACAATTGTTGGATTCCTTTTACAGCAATGTGGGAAGCTGTTTTTAAATCCAGAACAATCCCCTTGCTCTGTGGCTTGGCCTCCATTCATGCTCCATATTATCTCCCCTTTGCCCAAGTCCATCCCAGTGACCACCCTGGTGCTTGAATGTGACGGTATTGCTGGAAGTTGTACTTGGGACAACTGCCTGTCCATTTGATGGAAACATTGATCAGATAACACAAAGGGAATTTGATCCTTTTTAATGTTGCTACTGCTTTGGCAATCAAAAGAGATGATTTTAAGATGCTGAACACAGAAATACTTAATGTGACTGTATATAACAAAGGCTGCTTCCTTGATCAATAATTTTTAAGGGAATGCCCTAAAATTCAACTAGTCGACTCAGAATTTTACCCTGTTTTAGTCAAATGGAAAAAGTCAGATTCTGAAAATGTATAGTTTGTTTAGGGCAGCTGGATTGAAAAAGAACAGAACTAAAAAACTTGGATGCTGAATTTTGGATAAACATGGTAGACAGCCATTGAGTTGAAAATGGGAGTTTAGAATTACTTCTGCCATAGCAAACCTTCATGACTATAATCAAGGTGCAAATTAGAAACATAAACAGAAAAATAACTGTGTCTTTTTTATGTCAGAAAAATAATTCCATTGCTCAAAAGGTTTAGATTAAAAGCTTGAGCATGTGCATGAACAGTTGAGATTATAAATTGTTAGGTCTTGGTTTCCATTATAGAAAGTATACATATCAACAAACTAATACTCACAACATCGCCATCAGGAGTCCAACTCATTATATCCCATTTGATTGTGATATTTCCATGTGGGTCAAGTGCATCATAGGCGTCTGAAGAAGAAAAACCCATCCAAAACATGATAAATAAGAAAGAGAACTGTCAACTCCTAAAAAATGAGAATCAGATGCAGAAAAATATAAGATAAATTAAGAAACAGGGCCAATTCTTAATTTGTTCAAGCAGTAAAAACGCCTAAGGATTTAAACAGCAACTATTTTGGAATGAAACTTGAAAGATACATTAGACTTCTTTCTACTATTTTCATTCACAAAAGAAATTGAACGGCTAAATCAACTTACTCCACCGAATTATCATTGTTGTAGCACCATTTTCTATACATAGAAGGTGACTCGAATGATTATATGAAGAACAGCATAATCTCAATTCGATGAGGCAGCATGTTTTATATAAACGATTTTAGCGGAATATGATAAATAATAGAAATTCAATATGACTAAAGGAAAAACCAGCTCCTCAGTCATTTAATACAATGAGCAAATCCTGGGAAATTCTGAAAATATTATTCCAATCAGTCAATAACAATCTACATCCCCAAGAAATGGAGTTCCATGAACGGCAAGACTATTGTTTTTTGTGAGTGATTAAAAGCTGAAAAAAGTATACATGGATGGAAACAATAAACAGGCAAAGATACCATATTTGGCATGACAGAAGGGAGAAGAAATAGAATACGCCAACCTGTTGAAGTGAAATAAGTGCAGGAAAGCAGAAACAAAAGCGCAATGGTGAAGTTGGCGAGAAAAGCTATCATGGGTGACAACCAAAAGCCCATTTTCCGGGCGAAGATTTTCTTCCTGTTTCAATGAATGTATATTTTCTTGATCGCCACAAGCTTTCTTCCAGTGAAGACTGAACTCTGAAGTGCGAGAAACGAGAAAATACCGAAGACGGAACGCTGTCTAAGCCAGCTTTTGCTTCACTCAGCAAGCCGGTTCAAAAAAATAAGTCCGACTTCTGATAGTATTGGCCATGGACTAACATTGTCGAGTCCAAATTTGGATTAAATTTAGAGTTTTTAACACCAATAGAAATAATGCTACATATTAAACTAGTCATCTTAAATTTAAAATAATAATATAATATTATATATTTAAATAATATTTTTTTTTTAATATTTTATAAATATATGTTAAACATAAATTTTCAAGTTTCATGTAATTATAAATCTACACATAGATTTTAATGATAATAAATGAATTCAAAGAATAAAGGAGTTTCAAGCTCAAGTTGTCCACACAATAGAGTCAAGCACATCAAAGAAATAAGCATGAGCAAGAAGGGAACAAATTCACATTAAAATTATAGAGTAATGTTGTAAATCTCTTCAAAATTTGAAATTAAGATTAATGCTCAAAATTAATATTTTATTATAAAGCATTAAAATACATTTTTCACATGTGCATGAATATTTTTGAAAATTAAATTTGAAAATTTTGAAAGATGATTGATTGTCATCTTTTACATGTGCATGCCTTGATTAAAGAGTTGAACTTTAAAAATATTAAAGATGATTGATTGTCATCTTTCACATGTGCATGTTTTATTTGAATATTTTTAAAAGTGATTGATGTTTTTTTAGACTTATACAAAAGGTTAATGATTTTGTTTGAATTTTTTGAAAAGTAAAGTGTGCTCCTTTTGTCATATACAAAAAGTAAAAGATTAGGTTTGAATTTTTTGAAAAAGAAAGTGTGCTCCTTTTGTCATATGCAAAAAGTAAAAGATTAGATTTGAATTTTTTAAAAAGGAAAGTGTGCTCCTTTTGTCATATACCAAAAGTAAAAGATTAGGTTTGATTTTTTTGAAAAAATGAATGATGTTGTCTTTGACATATGAATCTTTTTAAATTTGAATATGAAGTCTCTCATATGCCTATAAATAGATCATTTGAGAGTTTCACATTCACAATACCAAGAGCAACATTAATTCAAAGCTTTCATTCTCTCTTCTCTAAGCATTGAGGCTTAATCCTTATTCATTTTGAGAGATATAGTTTGCGCTGTAATGTTTTTATTTTACTCATTAAGGAGTGTTTTCTGATAATCTACCCACTATCAGCTCTTGTATCAGAAAAAAGAGTGTGTATAACCCTTGTGCGTGTAGAAAGTATTCTACACGGGGGAATAGTTGAATCACCACGTGTAAGGTGATTGCACGTGTAGAGGGTGTTCTACATGGATCCTTTGTAGCGGTGTTGTTCAAAAGTGTAATAGGTTTCTATCTCCACCTGAAGGGGGTTGAATAGTAAATTTGAAAATCTTCAAGGGGTAACTTGAGGCGAGGACGTAGGTAGTGGGGCCGAGCCTACGTCCTCGTCTCGTTAACATACTGAATTTGCTTCTCTCTTACACTTACTCTTTATATTTATTGTTATTTCATATTTTATTTATATTTTATATTTTATATTTGATTTATAATTGTTATTTTTTTTAATACAACTTAATTCACCCCCCTCTTGTGTTAGTCATCTGGGCAACAATTGGTATCAGAGCTAAGAGCTCTATTATAAGATTAACTATCTTTTGAGTTAAGATCTTATGGCTAACATTGCAGCTTCATTTGATGAAAGTCAATCTAGCAGTCGGCCTCCACTCTTTTGTGGAGATAATTACTCATTCTGGAAAGTTAAAATGAGAATATTCCTACAGGCTCAAGGTCGAGAAATCTGGAAATGTATTGTAAATGGACCTTATATTTTAACAAAAGTGGTTGATGGAGTAAAGGTCAAAAAGGAAGAAGAAGAGTTTGATCGTGAAGACGATAGACTTTATACTTTAAATTTAACTGCTATGAATTTATTATTTAATGCTCTCAATGGAAATGAGTTTAATAGAATAATGAATTGTGCTACGGCAAAAGAAATTTAGGATAACTTGAAAGTTACTTATGAAAGAACTTCGCAAGTCAATGAATCAAAAATTTATATTCTTACTCATAAATAGGAATCAAAAATTTATATTCTTACTCATAAATATGAAATGTTTAAGATGAATGATGATGAATCTATTTCTAGTATGCACACTCGTTTTACTAACATCATAAACAACTTGATAGTTCTTGGCAAAATTTATTTCAAGGTAGAGATAGTAAGAAAAATTCTCAACTCTCTACCAAAATGTTAGGAATCAAAAGTAACAGCGATTCTTAAAACTAGAGACCTCAAGAAGCTCGAAGTGAATGAACTCATCGGGTCACTTATCACCCATGAGTACACATTGAAAAGAGGAGAAGAAGAAGGAAAGCTAAAGAAGAGCTTGGCACTTAAAGCTGTTCCTCATGAAAGTGAAAGTGATGAAGATGAGGAAAATGAAGATAAAGATGAAGAAGTTGCGATGATAACAAGAAGAATTCAGAGGTTCTTAAAGAAAAATAAAACTCTTTTGAGGAAATCTTTCAAAAAGTTTTTCAAGAAAGATTCAGGTAAAAATGACACTTTAATTTGTTATAAATGCAATAAGCCTGGTCATATCAAGCCAAATTGTCCTCTGTTAAAGAAAGATCGAAACAAGGGTAAGAAAACAATGAACGCTACATGAGATGATAATTCAAGTAGCTTAAATAGTGAAGCAAGAAATGAAGAATCAGCAAATTTTTGTCTTATGGCTAAAGATAACATTGATGTAACAAATCTTGATAATATTGAAAATCCTTCATATGAAGAATTGCAAAATGTTTTAGAAGAGGTTTATGAGGAATTTGAAAAAATTGGGTATCAAATATACTGCTTTGAAAAAGAAAAATTCTTCTTTAACAAATGAAATTGATATTTTAAGAAAAGAAAGTATCATTTTGAAAGATGAAAATCTTGAATTGAATAAGAAGAAAACCGATTTAGAAAATATTGTTGAAAACTTTACGAATGGAAAAAGAAATTTCGAAAAACTTTTTGGTAGTCAAAGATGTGTTTTTGAGAAGGCAGGTTTGGGATATATGCCAAAACAAAAATACAAATCTTATAAAAATTTCTTTGATAATCCTTCTATATCAAAGATCAATAATCAAAATTCCTTTCATAAAAATAATTTTGTCAAAAAAAGATATTATTATAATCATTCAAGTTCTTCATATATGTCATATGCTATTTACAATTCCTGTAATAGAAATGGTCATAATTATCATACTTGTCCTATTAGAAGAAATCATACAATGACTATTAGGGCCATATGAATCTTGTTTCTTCTAATACTAATAAATAAAGGACCCAAAGAACTTGGGTACAAAAAAAAATCATTTTAATTGTTTTTATAGGTATGCATAAAGTCATCCACAAGCAAAAACAAGTAGCTTTTAAATAGTGGATGTTCAAGACACATGATTGGAGATAAGACTAAGTTATTTGATCTTAGATCCAAAAATGAAGGACACGCAACATTTGGAGACAACTCGAAAGGGAAGATCGTGGGAATAGGTAAAATTGGTAATAAATCTTCTCTCATAATTGAAGATGTTCTACTTGTTGAAAGTCTAAAACATAATCTTTTGGGTATAAGTTAATTATGTGATGAAGGATTTATAGTTACTTTCAAAATGGATAAGTGCATTATTTTGAATGATCATGATTGTAATATTTGTTTTATTGCTTTTAGAAACAATAATGTTTATACAATCGATTTTGAAGAAATTACCTCACAAGATGCTATTTGCTTTTCACTTCAAAATGAAACTAGTTGGCTATGGCATAGAAGATTAGGTCATGGCAACATGAAACTTATTTCCAAACTTTCAAAAAATGATCTTGTGAGAGGTTTACCAAAAATAAATTTTCTTAAAGATAAAATTTGTGATGTATGTCAATTTGGTAAACAAACAAAAACTTCTTTTAAAACCAAGAAACATATTTCCACTACTAGACCATTACAACTGATACACATGGATCTTTTTAGACCAAATAGAATTGTAAGTCTAGGAGGAAAATATTATGCATTTATTATTGTTGATGATTTCTCTAGATATACTTGGGTCATCTTTCTTTCTCATAAAGATGAGGCACATAATGCCTTTACTAAGTTATGCAAGAGAATTCAAAATGAAAAAGGTTATACTTTTCAAGTATTCGAAGTGATAGGGGAAAAGAGTTTGTTAATAAAAATATTGAAACATTTTGTGATGAAAATGATTTTGTGCATAATTTTTCTGCTCCTCGAACTCCTCAACAAAATGGGGTAGTAGAGAGGAAAAATAGATCTCTTCAAGAGATGGCAAGAACAATGCTCAATGAGAACAACTTGCCTAGTTATTTTTGGGCCGAAGCGGTAAGTACTGCATGTTATGTTATAAATAGAGTTATGCTAAGGTCGAAATTAGATAAAACCCCCTATGAGCTTTGGAATGAGAAAAAACCCAACATTTGTTACTTTTATGTATTTGGATGCAAATGTTTTATTTTGAATGACAGGGATAATTTAGGCAAGTTTGATACAAAATCTGATGAAGGTATATTTTTCGGGCACTCTACTAATAGTAAAGCTTATAGAGTATTCAATAAAAAGACTTTGACTGTACAAGAATCTATGCATGTAGTATTTGATGAATCTAATTTTTCACTCTCTAAGAAATCTAGTGATGAAGAAACAGGAGATATAAATACTACGGAAAGTCTCAATATCAACAAAAAGAAAACAATAGAGGAAGTTCAACATGGAGCTATTAAGAAAGATCATCAAAATTTAATACAAGATGCAACTAAACAGTGGAAATTTGTTAAAGATCATCCAGTGGAACAAATTTTGGGAGAACCTTCACGAGGTGTAAGTACTCGATCATCTCTTAGAAATATTTGCAATCATACTGCTTTTCTATCTCAGATTGAACCCAAAAATATTGATGACGCACTTCTTGATGAATCTTGGATTCTAACTATGCAAGAAAAATTGAATCAATTTGAAAGAAATGATATTTGGACACTTGTTCCTAGACCCAAAAATCATACTATTATTGGAACAAAATGGGTTTTTAGAAACAAGAAAGATGAGTCCAGAGTCATTACTATAAATAAGGCTCGACTTGTAGCCCAAGGTTTTAATCAAGAAGAAGGAATCGATTATGATGAGACATATGCACCAGTCGCAAGATTAGAAGCTATTCGAATGCTACTTGCATATACTTATTATAAAGATTTCAAACTTTTTCAAATGGAGGTTAAAAGTGCTTTTTTAAATGGTTTTATAAATGAAGAGATATATGTTGAGCAACTTCCAGGTTTTGAAAATCATATTTTCCCAAATTATGTTTTCAAACTTACAAAAGCACTATATGGACTTAAACAAGCTCCTAGAGTTTGGTAAGAAAGACTCAGTGGTTTCTTGATTGAAAAAGGTTTTTCAAGAGGAAAAATCGACACAACTCTTTTCATTAAATATAAAAATGATGATATTCTTTTGATTCAGATTTATGTTGATGATATAATATTCGGTGCTACTAATGAAAATATGTGTCAAGTTTTTGCTAAGACTATGCAGGAAGAATTTGAGATGAGGATGATGGGAGAACTTACATTCTTTCTCGGAGTGCAAATTAAGCAAGCAAAAAGTGAGACATTCATCAATCAATCAAAATATATTAAGGAATTACTGAAGAAGTTTGGGATGGAAAATGCTAAGGAAATTGGAACACCAATGAGCCCATCAACTAAACTTGATAAAGATGAATCCGGTAAGCCAATTGACTCGAAGATATATCGAAGTATGATTGGTAGCTTATTATATTTAACAGCCAGTAGACCAGATATTATGTTTAGTGTGTGCTTATGTGCACGCTTTCAATCATCTCCAAAAGAATCATATTTAATTGCAGTTAAGCGCATTCTTAGATATCTTAGTGGTACAATTAACCTAGGGTTATGGTACCCTAAGCACACATCTTTCGATTTAATCAGCTACACAGATGCATATTATGCTGGCTGTAAAATAGATCGAAAAAGTACTAGTGGAGCATGTCATTTCTTAGGTAATGCACTAGTTTCTTGGTTTAGTAAATAACAAAATTCTGTTGCACTATCTACTGCTGAGACAGAATATGTTGCTGCAGGTAGTTGTTATGCTCAAGTTCTCTACATGAAGCAATAACTTGAAGATTTTAAACTCATGTATAATCACATTCCAATCAAATGTGATAATACAAGTGCTATAAATCTTTCAAAGAACCCAATACAACTTTCTAGAACTAAGTATATTGAAATAAGATATCATTTTCTTCGAGATCATGTGCAGAAAGGCGATATAGTACTAGAGTTCACAAACACACACGATCAGTTAGCAGATATTTTCACAAAACCTTTATCAGAAGATAAATTATGTATGATCAGAAGAGAAATAGGTATGATGCATGCTATGAATATCTCTTAAAAGATAGACCAGAGTCAATAAAAATAGAGATAGATTTTTAAATACTTTTACATAAACTTGAGATTCTTAGCCTCATGTTTGAGATGCTCATTCTCTTCATACAATATCATGTCATTCTTATCCATGGGAACCGACAAACGGAATGAAGAATCTAATAAAGATTTCAACTGTTTATTCTTCTGCCGAATGATTCATTTCCTTGTGTGAGACTCTTGAACAATTCGTTGAAGTACAACAATTTGTTCTTTGAGTTTTTCAACTTCATGATTTTTGACTTGTAGCCGCTGAGAAAAAGCAACAATAGAGGAAGAGTAGCGAGTCCCAAGACTCACCAAGTTATAAATAGCATCAGAATCTGACTTATTAGTTAGATTATTATTTTCTTGCTGCAACATGACATCAATGGCAACTGCAGAAAGGACAGGAGGTTAAGAAGCAGAATGCCTCATGGATGGATCTAGAGAAATGTTAGAAGAATGAGCCATTGAGAAAAGAATATAAGGCTTAAAACGAGAATGTTGAAGGAATGCAGATGAGTTATAGAGATGAGAAGAAAACTTAATGCGGATTGGATGAACTTCAGGACTGATTTTATAGAGATAGTATAAAGAATAAGACAAACTATTATCTCTTTAAATCTTATTTAGTCAAAAGAAATACAAGATATGCTGGACACACATTGTCAAAAGTTTTCTTACTAAGCCAGCGAGATTAGCAGTAGATTGTCCCTATTTTTCTAGTAAACGATGAACCTCTGCTGTTATCTGCCGATGTTGACCTTGTATCTAAACCCTTTCTCGTTCCAGCTCCTCTATTCGTAGTTGCAGATTATGAGCATACCAATCTATAAATTTTTTCAACTCTTGGTTTTCTTGCTTTAGCCTTTTATTCTCACTATCTTTATTAGCAAGCTTCTGTCGTAACTCAGATATTTGCATGTTAAGATGATCAATCTCACTCACCCTCGGCATTAATTTCTGAGACATGATCGTAACAGAGGTAGCATATTCACTACTGAGCATTCTTGATTCTGCAATAATCTCAGAATCAGCCTTACTAGAAAAACGGTTCTCTGCTCCTATCATGGTATTGATGGCCTTAGGAGAGAAGATTGATGATTGATGCGTCAATGATCCTAATTCAAGTCTGGAACATTAGTGGAAGAGAATTGCTCAGCCATTCTATCGTTGTGAAAAAACAGAACTCAGGTCAAGAAGCGATGTATTTTTTTTTGGCATCCGATAGATGAAAATGATCATTTTTTTTATAGAAACTCAGAGCCTTCAATCACGTTTTTCAACAACGTCAGGTGATTGTTTAAATCTCCAGCCGCACTAAATTCATAGAGTTAGGCCTCGAGACTTTGCAGCATTTGTCGGGTCACAGACGGCTCCTTTTTCAACTATCTACAGTGACTATTAAACGCATCGTTTTCTTCAGTCCATTTACTTGCTGCCAATCCTTTTTAATGATGCCAAAAGGGGGGAGAAGTTTTAGACTAGAACATTAACATTGTTTAAATTGCTAAACTTGTTATATATGCTTGGAATTATATTTATACTTTTCCTTGAAAAACTAACGCATATTTTCAGGGGGACTTAAGTATTAATACAGGTTTCAAGTTCTATCAAGTATTTGTCATCATAAAAAATGGGGAGATTGTTGAACCCAAGGTTTCAAGTTTCATGTGATTATAAATCTACACATGGATTTTGATGATAACAAATGAATTCAAAGAATAAAGGAGTTTCAAGCTCAAATTGTTCACACAATGGAATCAAGCACATCAAAGAAATAAGCATGAGCAAGAAGGGAACAAATTCACATTAAAATTATAGAGTAATGTTGTAAATCTCTTCAAAATTCGAAATTAGGGTTAATGCTCAAAATTAATATTTTATCATAAAGCATTAAAATACATTTTTCACATGTGCATGAATATTTTTGAAAATTAAATTTGAAAATTTTGAAAGATGATTGATTGTTATCTTTTACATGTGCATGCCTTGATTAAAGGGTTGAACTTTGAAAATATTAAAGATGATTGATTGTCATCTTTCACATGTGCATGTTTTATTTGAATATTTTCAAAAGTGATTGATGCTTTTTTAGACTTATACAAAAAGTAGATGATTTTGTTTGAATTTTTTGAAAAGTAAAGTGTGTTTCTTTTGTCATATACAAAAAGTAAAAGATTAGGTTTGAATTTTTTGAAAAAGAAAGTATGCTCCTTTTGTCATATGTAAAAAATAAAAGATTAGGTTTGAATTTTTTAAAAAGGAAAGTGTGCTCATTTTGTCATATGCCAAAAGTAAAAGATTAGGTTTGATTTTTTTGAAAAAGTGAATGATGTTGTCTTTGACATATAAATCTTTTTAAATTTGGATATGAAGTCTCATATGCCTATAAATAGATTATTTGAGAGTTTCACATTTACAACACCAAGAGCATATAACATTCATTCAAAACTTTCATTCTCTCTTCTCTAAGCATTGAGGCTTAATCCTTATTCATTTTGAGAGATATAGTTTGCATTGTATTGTTCTTATTTTATTCATTAAGGAGTGTTTTCTGATAACCTACCCACTATCAGCTTTTGTATTAGAAAAATGGTGTGTATAATCCTTGTGCGTGTAGAAAGCATTCTACACGGGGAATAGTTGAATCACCACGTTTAAGGTGATTGCAAGTGTAGATGGTGTTTTATACGGATCCTTTGTAGCGATATTGTTCAAAGGTGTAATAGATTTCTATCTCCACCTGAAAGAGGTTGAATAGTGAATTTGGGAATTCTCAAGGGGTAGTTTGAGGCGAGGACGTAAGCAGTGGGGCCAAACCTTGTTAACATACTGACTTTGCTTCTCTTTTACTCTTACTCTTTATATTTATTGTTATTTCATATTTTGTTTATATTTTATATTATATATTTGATTTATAATTGTTATTTTTTTTAATACAACTGAATTCACCCCCCTCTTGTGTTAGTCATTTGGGTAACAATATACTCTATATATTAATTAATAAAGAAAATTATTATTTTTTAACATTAATATATCTTAAATTGACGTTAGTTTGAATAATCAGATTAATTACAAAACAATAATCAAAGGAGTTTAATTAAAAAATAGTTTATAATCAAAGGACCTTAAATTAGTCATAATATTTTAAATTCAACAGAAAAATATAAAAAATAATCTAAATTACAGCCAACTACCTTTAAAATAAACGCTCATCATCTCACGATTAAATATTTTCAACAACATAGATTTTAGCAAAATCACACCTAAATTCTTCCACAGCCATTTATAATCTTATAAGTAATTGAAAAATGCTAACTCTTCATAAGAATAACTTATAAAAAATTTATTTCTCTACATATAAGTTAGTAAAATTTAAAATTTAAAATTTAAATTTTAAAAAAATGTTGAAATGAGTCTTATATGTAAAATTATAAGTATATGTAGCTCTACTTACTCTAAATGATTTTTTCCATTTCAACTCTTTGTCTAGTCATTCTTGGTTTTTTATTAATCTGCTACAAAGATATATACACTATTAATTAGCATATTTATTAAATCTTTTCTAGTCATTCTTGGTTTTTTATTTATTTACTTATTTTTTTAAAAGACCAGCTTCTAGCTAGCAAATATATCCATCCTTCAAGTCCTTTTAGGAGGTATTTTATTTTATTTTTGTAATAATTTAGACCGTTACCATTTCTCAAACAAGGACTAAATGTTAAATATACAAAATTAAATTAGACAGAGCATTGAATTCTATATTCAATATGTTGCTTTCGGAAGATTGGCCATGTGTATGTCCTTTAACTTTAAAAGTCTTAGCTTATTTCTAATTTTTATTTATTTATTAGTAGTTGTTTGGTTGTTAAAATATAAAAAAGGAAATGCTTGGGAGCTCGTAGGCAATTTTTTTTTTTTTTTACTTTATAATTAAAGAAATATTTTTTAATGGTATTGTGATTATATATATATATATATATATATATATATATATTTAAAAGTATTAAAAAAATATAAAACAACCAGTGGCAGGCCATCCATATAAATAGTGGTGTACCCACAAGTTGTCCTTAGGGGGGCATGGCCCTCCAAAACTTTGTAAAAACATAAAGTAATCCCCTATATTTTATACATAATTTTAAAAAAAATTAGAAAATAGCCTCCCAAAAATTTTTATAATTTCTATATAATCTTTAATTTTTTTTAAAATTTTTTAATATATCTAGAAATATATCTCTCCAATTTTTTTTATTGTTGTAAAATTTTGTTTAATTTCTATATATTATCTATTTTCAAGAATATAGCTTCTCCAAAATTAAAATTAAAATTAAGTTTAGGAGAAATATTAAACTTATTAATATGGATTTCAAAATTTTTTGTTATACAATGTTGAGTTTTTTAATATGGAATCTAAAGTAAAATACAAGATATATTATTTAAGATTGATAATCTGTGAGAAAAATAGTTTGTAATTATATTTTTATGATTTTTCAATCTCTTTTTAATTAGATAAATGATGTTTGCAGTCGTAAGATGTGTACGTCCTGCCCACTTTTTTTGCAAAAAAAAAAGAAGTAAATTTAGAACCTACATGAAAAAAAAAATATTTTTTAATGGTGATCAACTTCTCTCTCTTTTTTTTTTTTTCCTTTCAAATGGACTACCTACAGCTTACATACTCTTAGACTATAACCTAACATTACTCTTTATATTAATGTGTTATACAATAAAAAAGTTAGCCTCTCGATACAATTGCTGATTCCGCTACTATATATAAAAATTATTTGTAAACTCCCAGTTCATGAGAGACAGTTCATGCATTCGATGAAACGTTACGTAATTTTGTCTGCATGCATATGCATTCAAAATACAAAACCGTGTTCCTCCATATGTCACTCTTGTGTTCGTTACACATGCAGCGGGAACTGCACGTTTTGTACGTTTGGGACAAACAAACAGGTTATAATAATTTGTCGCTATTTCCTTGGAGGAGCTCTCTAGGACAATATATATATTGGGACTAGGCTGAAAATGCATGTATGTTTGTGTTTCTGATCAGAATATGGAAGGTTGCAGCTTGCAAGTACTTTGGGGAACGGTTACATCTACGAATTAAATTAGTAAATCAGCAAAGCTGGAAGGTTGCATTGATCTACGATGATGATTATATATGTATATATACTTGAGACTCCTGGGTTTTAGGCCAAAGAGGGGAAAAAAATCAATTGAATAGGAAGGCTTGTAGATCCTTTGAAATAAGAAAAAATTTAGTTGCAAGTATAATTATGCATTAATATGTACATCAATATAATGTGATTGATCAAAAAGTAAATTTTATCGAAAACAGTGTTAATTTAAATTTTAAATGTAAAAGAATCAGTATTAGTACGCAGATTAGTACGCAAGTTTGCTTGTACGTAACAAAACTCTTGAAATAAACATGACATATTAATGCCAAAGCTCCCTGCATACATGTAACTCATGGTGTCATCTAGATAGTGAATTGAGATGAAATGAGTTGAGATGAGATAAGTTGAGATGAGATATATGAGTTGAAAATTGAATAAAATATTATTAGAATATTATTTTTTAATATTATTATTATTTTGAGAATTGAAAAAGTTAAATTGTTTATTATATTTTTTGTAAAAATTTGAAAAAATTATAATAATAAGATAAGATGAAATATTTTCACTATTCAAACGAGGCCATAGTTAAACTAGGTACGTACCAAAGAAGAAAAGATTTTGAGACCTTGGGATTTCGAATGAGAAAACCACCGGTTTTTATAACACCTTCATGTATAAGTTGTTCAAAGAGAGTTTGAAAATCTCATTTTAACATCATATATATGCTTCAAACTATCTCAAGATCTGATCAAGTTATCTGTTAATGCATAAATTTGCACTACAGGTTGAAATAGAGGAAAGAATCATCCCCAATCCACGATGATGGTTCAAACGTCGATACGATATTTTTTACGTTTATTCATGAAATAAATAATAAATAAACAAATAAGAATAAATAAAGAGAAATACATAAATTTACATGATTTGGTATAATGACTACGTCCACGGTTGTTTGGGGGCGAAATCTACTATAATGAATAATTTTACAATCTTTCATAATTTCACATATCTCACAATACTGTTAGAAGTCCAAGAGGGCCTAACTCACTCTTAAAAGATGCATTGTAAGAGGAGGTTTGCCCATGACTTATATATAGCCCAGGAGTGGTCTATCTAGGCGATGTGGGATATTCCAACAGCCCCCACAAGGGGTAGGGGATAAACCTCTTCGGAGCTAAGGGAGATAAGCCTAAAAAGACCAGGTAGCCCATTGGCTCTGATACCATGTTAGAAGTCGAAGAGAGCCTAACCCACTCTCAAAAGACACCTTAGAAGAGGAGGTTTGCCTATGATTTTTCAACAACCTAGGAGTGGTCTACCTAGGCGACGTGAGATATTCCAACAAATACAATAGAGGAAAGATCATTTGGAGTTGTAGTGGAGTTTGTAGTAGGGAGCTTTTGTTGAGAGCTTGTATAGACAGTCTGTTAGATTTGTGAGGGATCTCCTCTTTATATATATATATATATATATATATATTTATATAGGTCTATTTCCTTAGAGTGATTGAGTCTAACTTATCTCGTAAAGCATTTTTTTTTTTAGAAGTATGTGTTTTTTTCTTAGAAGTTTGAGAAAACTTGTTTTTATCTCTTTTTGTATTTATTTCTTAGCGTGGTTTTCGGTCTTATCTCGAGATTAAATTATAAACTTCTTATTTGACCTTTACATTATCCAATAACTGTTCAATACATAAGAAATGGAGTTATATATATTACTTGAGAATATATATGTTATATGTCTAGGGTCAAATATTTATATCCATCAGTACGTACTGTTCATCTCGATCTCCATTCATAAAAAAATGTGGTGTTCATAAACAATCAATCCTATTTCTTCGATATAAAATCTTAAGCAACAGTGATAAGAGGTAAGCGTTTTAAAATCCTTTATTATCACCATTACGTGTTGATTTTCTCTAAAAATGTTATAGACGGACACTTCTGGCCTATGCTTTGGGGCAAGCTTTTAACTTTTTGAGATTCGATTATTTCAGTTTTTTAAATTATCTTTTTACCTTTTTAATATATTTCTATATATATGACACTGTAATTGAGACTGAGCTGATATATTTAACAATCTAATAATGGTTTATTAACAAAAAGATCAAAATAATGGACGTTGAAAATATAAAAAATAAGGTCCCGTTTGGTTACACAGATGAAATGAGATGAGATGTTTTAAATAGTAATGAATAAAATATTATTATACTATAATTTTTTAATATTAATTTTGTATTAAAATTTGAAAAAGTTAAATTGTTTATTATATTTTGTATGAAGATTTGAAAAAATTGTAATGATGAGTTGAGATGAGATGAGATAAGTGTTTTGATTTTGATTAAACCAAACAAGGCCAGAAGTTCAAAATTAGAGTATAATAGCCAATCTATCTAAAGAGCAAACTACAGGGACTATTTTAATATATTTAATTTTAAGAAAAGAAAGTAATTATTATTATTTTAAATAAAGAAATACATATAATCCAAATAAGGCATTTTCTCTAGATAATATATATAGTCTCTGAAGAATATACTTCCTTTAAACAAATATCCCATCTGTCTTCCTAATAATATATATATAGTACTTAATGAGTTTAAATATAGTCAAAACCTAAAATGAATAACAATATATCTATACCATAAGTTACACGATCTTATTTCTCAATGCATTCGACATCTTGATTGCCTGGACAACAGGCGACTCTGTCCATCACGTAATTACTCGAGATGGCTAAGAATCTCCATTTTTCAAAATCATCCATTCTCTTCCTCGCAATTCATCTGTTCCTCGTAATTCTCTCTGGAAGTTTTACGCATGCATCCCATTTTTCTAAATCCATCCAAGGCCTAGAGGGATCCCTCAAGGGCCAGAGGGTGTCGGGCTTAAATGAGGTCAAGCGTTACCTGAATAGGTTCGGATACTTGGGATACGAAACTGCAGACAAACACAGCATTGAAGACGATGATGATGAGTTCGACGAGGGCTTGGAGTCAGCTCTTAAAATGTACCAGAAATATTACAATTTGAAGGTTACAGGAAGACTTGACTCCGATACCATCAAACAAATGAATGTCCCACGATGTGGAGAACCTGATACATTAATCAATGGTGGTAATCATGTCTTACATCCACAATATGCATTTTTTAAGAACAATGCTAAATGGCCGCCTTCTAAGCGTCATCTCACGTATACATTCAACTCCAGCGCCAAAGCCGTTCGCATGGAAATCCTAAACGCAACCTGCTACTATGCTTTCAAAAGATGGGAGGCCGTAACTAATTTCAGGTTTCAAGAGGCACCTCAGGGTACAAAGTCTGACCTAGTTATTGGATTTCATCGAGGTGATCATGGGGACGGGACCCCATTTGATGGGCCTGGTGGAGTTTTAGCTCATGCTTATTCTCCCACGATTGGTCAACTTCATTATGATGCAGATGAGAAATGGAGTCTTAGCCCTAAGCTAACTATAAACCAAACGGACATCGTGTGGGTCGCAATGCACGAGATAGGGCACCTTCTTGGACTTAACCACACTCAGGTTCAGAATGCCATTATGTTTGCTTATGTTAAAAACGGAGTTACTAGAAGAGGTTTGCACCCAGATGATATAAGGGGCATACGTGCTTTATATGCTATTTAATGAACATTCATTCAATATATGTAATTAAGGCAAGAATGACTTGTTTTGTAAGGCTCATTAAGCAACATAAAGTTGTTTTGTTTGATGCTTGAATTCGAATGAGAGTTGTTCTACATGTATTAATAATTTTACGCACAACATTATATATACGTATTGAGTAAAAGACTCATTTTATCAATTTTTTTTAATACGAGTTTTAAATTTCATAATTTTTAGTGTGTATATCAATAGTTGCTATATTAACACATATTGTTATCATGTAAGTAAAAATTATATTAATTTCTATTCAAATAAATCTTATAAGGGATCAGTATTGGCTCATCAATCAAAACATTCAGTTTGTTAAAACTTAAATAAGCCTTCTTTATTTTGACCCACATCATTGAATTAGGCATTTAGTGGCCAAAATAAACTTAAACTACAATTTCTTTTTAAATTTAGGGAGATTCTAAAGCTACAACCAAATCTATTTTGTTTATTATTCTTGATATCTCTTGCTCTCAAAATATTCTAGCCAAAATCCACTTATGTTAAGGCCAGATGCATGCGTAGGTAAGTAATGAGAAGAGATGAGAAATTGTGAGAGATTTGTAAACATATAGTAGTGAAATAGTTTGTGTTACGATTTTTATTGGCTTATGGAGAAAGAGGAAAAAAAAAGTTGAATAAAAATATTATAAAGTTAAAATTATAATTTTTATTTTGAAACTTGAAAAAGTTGTATTGTTTTTTATGTTTTGTTTGGAAGTTTGAGAAAATTGTATAAGATTTTGTACTTGGATAATGATTAGGCAATGAAATTCATTAGATAAAACAAAAAACTCAAAATTAAAATTAAAGTGTTTACTTTTGTGTTTGAATGATATTGTTTGGGAAGGAAATTGTGAAAAATTTTGTGATGAAATGAAGTGAGATTATTGCCAAACAATGTCTTATTCTATCTTGCACGGTAATGACAACTGAGTCGTCTATATATTCCACATGCAACTAGATTAATTAATTGCTGCTAGCCAGCATCAAGCGTGCTTTTTTCTTATTCTTCTCTACTTAATTCATATGCCCCTTCATTGTACGGAGAATACTTGCTGCATTATTTATTGTCACTTTTAATCTTAATTCCTTCAAGAATAGTCGTACTTGTAGAGGGATAGGAAATTAAAGGGGAGAAGAACTGAAGAAGGCTGCGAAAAATCCAGCAAAGCAAGAGTGGTGTTTGGGCACCGGCCGGGAGAAAACGGGACCGATCGAGCTAATTAATTAATTCCCACTTTTGGAGAATATATACTTGCTAGCTAGCTAGCTTATAATATTTAATGATCACTGCATTTAAGCCAAATGCTAAATAAATGTCATGAAATTAAAACTCGTTTAAGCTAAATGTCATGAGAATTCTTGCATGCATCATTTTCAAAGTAAATAAAAAAAAAATCAAATTAGTAAATTTTATTATTAATATAGCAGGAAAAAAAAAAAGAAAAAAAAAAGAAGCTAATCTAGCCTGGAGTGCATTTTAAGTAGCTTAATCGAAATGAAAAATAAATATTCTTTAACTAAAGTTGAGCTAAACTGATACTATATAATAGTACTCTAAGATTAGGATATATATATATATATATATATATTAATTATATTCTCTAGCCAAAAGCCAAATGTCTATGTATGCACGCTATAAGAAAAACTAGTGCTTACGAAGAATTATTTATGACAAGAATGACAATTTACTATAAGAATTAACTAACTTTAACAGAAAATTATCATTTTTGTAGCAAATTATAATAGAAAATAGGTTAGAGCAACGTGCAAAGCACGTTTATCTAGTTGGGTGAAATAATATTTTTAATAAAAGAAATATGATTTTTAATAAAAAAAATTAATTAATGCATAATTTAATATATATAAAAAAAGTAAATTATAAGAAATATCTTTGAATAATAATAAGTTAGTGAAATTTAATAATTACATGTTTTGATAGACTAGAAAATAAAAAGATTTGTTTTATTTGACTCATGAGGTAAATTTAATTTGAAGACAATTTGACTAACGATGCGAAATGTGAGATCTCAAAAATTAGTATGTTTTAATTTATTTATTAGTATTTTTATTATTTATTTTATTTTATTTTTATTAATCACTTTTTAGATTTGGGCCTTTTGTGTAGTGGGTTAGGATAGGGTTTTTGTTGTGTTGTGAGTTGTTTTTTGGGCAAGGGGTGGAGAAGAAGCCCAGCTACTGGCAAGTGACCCCAGCCACACTTAAAACACTGCCGTTTTAGCCAAAGGTTGAAAACCTATCTCATCTCCTACCTCCTGTGTGCCGCACGCCGCCTCCCCCCTTCTTCTTCTTCTTTTTCTTTTTCCTCTTCTTCTTGCTCTTAATCAGTCCCTCTCCTTTACCGCTTTATCAAATTGCTCCGTAATTTCATCTCTCTACTTTGAAAGCTCTTCTTTTGCACTATTCACCTTAGCTTATTCTATTGTGACCTTCTCACTTGACCTCAGAGCTTCTTCCTTCTCGCACAGAGCTTCATGCCCCTGCCTCCCGCTCTAGTCGTGCTTCTTAACAGCTTCATGAGCCAGAGCCTTCAAGCAGTTGAACGAAACTTGCAACTCCAATTTCGAGTTCTTCACCAATGTGCGTTCGTTTTTTCTATTCTAATTAAATCTTGTGAGCCAGAGCCTTCGTCCTTGTGCGTTTGTTTTTTTCTTTTCTGATTAAATCTTGTGGGAGCTTTGAGCAAGAGGGCAATCTCCATTGTAAGTTAAGAATTCAATAGTGTAGTCAATCTTTTGCTTTCTTTCATTTTCTTTGTTGGTTTTGTTTCTGTTCTTTCTTCATGTTGTTTTTCGACCAAGACATCTCCTACTCAAAATTTGTTACAGGTTTACATTTCTTGACTATTATTTTTTCCCTTTGATTCTTGGTACTGGATTTAGCAGTGGGTTAGAAGTAGGGAATAAAATCAACAATGCACTATCCTCGAATTCCTTCATATTCTCTTATACTTTTTGTTAAGCAGAAGTTTGACTGCTTAGAAAACTAAGGAAAATGCTAAATAATAGAAAATCTAACTCTTTGCATTCGGACGTTTAGAAGAACATAGTTAAAGTTAACGGAAAAATAAAGAAAAACTGTTAAAACAAGAAATTCCATTTTATACACACTTTTTATATATAGAAGATATATTAGCATGTAATCGTAAGCTACTAGGACACCTTGCAACCCTTGAATTTAATTTATATTAAAATTCTGATCAAAATCAGCCGCTTATAATTTTACATATAATTGTGAAGTAATTCTACATATAACTGTGAAATGTATAAATACCGGATAATTTTATATATAATCGTGAAATATATAAATATCGCATAGTCACTTTGAAAAAGAGTGAGATCTACTATTAAAAAATTAATTTTATTTCATGTGGATCCTATGTATTATTCACTTTTTACAAAGCGATTACACGGTCGCATAATTTATGGTTGTAAATATTTTTTCCCTTATTTTCTAGACCGTTTAAATTACTTGGTTTACAAAGGCAGACAAACACGTACAGTTTAACACATGATATTGTTTTGACTTTTGGGAAAACAAAAAATTCTCGATCGTCAAGTACTCTATTCTTGGCATTATGGCAGCTATTTTCTCAACAGAAGGTTTTTAAAAAAAGCCTATCTGTCAACATCCAGTGGTTTTGTGTTCGTTAATCAAATGATAAGCGTAGAATATTTGTTAATACTAAATAAATAATAAATATTAATGTTGTTCTTATAATTTTAAGCTAAAACGGTACTGGATTTGAATTTAGAATATTAATAATTGTACATTGATGAATTATGCCCATTAATAATTCTTGATTTAAACTCTAAGTGGTCTTTTATTGAGATTTTTCTAAATTTACTACCTTTGTTGCCCATATAACAAAATCAAAGATAGTACCTACCAGCTCTCTCCAATTCTTCTCATCTTATTACTGGCAAAAATCAATGTAAAATATATAAATATTTAAAGTACCCACAAAAACTTTCAAAATGGAATGATCTTCTCTTTTCGCTATTAGATTTTTTAATTAATTAACTAATTAAAAATAAAGAAATAAAGAATATAAATACGGTTATATCTACAAGTCATGATACTTTTTTGTTTTCTCTTTTCGCTTTTAAAGGGGAAAAACTAAAATAGTCAAAAATGGCAATTTTTTGTTTATAAAATAATTGATTTATTCAGGCAAGCCAATTCCTTTGCAGACTGTCAATACCTAATATAGCCATCCACTTAACAATAATCCTAACCTAATTTGAATGAGAATCTATATATATACATACCGGCCCACACCCACACACCATAAGTTAAAAGATTTCTCAACACATCCAAGCCCTAGCAAGTAATCGAGATGACTAGGAATATCCATCTTTCAAAAGGTTCCCTTCTCCCAATCTTAATTCATGCACTGTTACTTGTAAGTTTTACAAATGCATCCCATTTTTCCATACCCATCCAAGACCTGGACGGATCTCTCAAAGGCCAAAGGGTTCGAGGTATAAATGAAGTCAAACTTTACCTCAATAGGTTTGGATACATGGGATCCGAATTTGCCGAAAAACACAGCCTTCAAAATAACAGCGATCATTTTGACAAGAACTTGGAGACTGCCATTAAAGAGTATCAGAAATACTATAAATTGAAAGTTACCGGAATTCTCGACTCCGCAACCATCAAGCGAATGAATGTTCCGCGATGTGGAGCGCCTGATAACGTCAACGGTCTTGCTCCACAAGAAGCAGCAGTAAAACCACAATATCATTTTTTCCCAAAAAAACCCGTATGGCCACGTTCTAGGCGCCATCTCTCATATACCTTCAACTCTAGTGCCAAAGGCGCTCCAATGAGCATATCAAGGGGAGTTTTTGCCTATGCTTTCAAAAAGTGGGAGGAGGTAACTAAGTTCAAATTTCATGAGGCGAGTAGAGGTGAGAAAGCTGACGTAGTTATTGGATTCCACAGAGGAGAACATGGGGATGGGCGCCCATTCGATGGGAATGGTGGAATTTTAGCTCATTCTTTTTCTCCCACAATCGGTGCATTGCATTTAGATGCGGATGAAAAGTTTAACCATAGACCCAAGATCGGTAACAATGAATCGGACTATGTGTGGGTCGCAATGCACGAGATAGGGCACATTCTTGGACTAACTCATAGTTCAGAAGAGAAAGCCATTATGTTTGCTTATGTGGAAGATGGATTAACTAGGAGAGCTTTGCACCAAGATGATATAATGGGCATACATGCTTTATATCCTCATGAATAGCGCTATGGGGGCACATATATGACATCAATATTAATAATGGTGCGAGGCAAAAGTGAATTGGCTAATTGGGCTACTTATGATCAGTTGTGATTTGATGAGTAATATTAGACATGAATATTTTGCGAGTAAATTAAATACATGCAAGTACAAGACTTTTATAATTATGCCGATAATATAATTTTTCAACATTACTTTATTATCATATATATGTTTTGTCGTGTGTACCATCAGAAAATTAATTTGTTTTAAGTTATACACCACGAATTGTGATATATGTATGTATGTATATATATATATATATATATATGAAAAAAAAATTGCCTTATATATATATATATATAATCGTGCGTTTGAACACGTACTAGCTTGTAATTAATGCGGTATATATAGGCTTGTAATTAATGCGGTATATATAGTCAGGTGGATCAAGATTTCTTATATATCAAACTCTTTTCTGAACTAGTTCAAAGGGTTTGCACTCGGATTATATAAGCGTCATACATGTTCTCAAATGCTAATAAATAACAACAAATTACTATTCATTCAGGATATATAGTATGTGAAGGCAAAGAGAAGCAATATCTATAGTTTTATAAGAAACTGTTATAATTGTGAGTTTCTCGGATTGCTTCATCAACGGTGTTGGTTTAGAATCCCCTTTTGACTCTTTACCATGGACTTCACTATTGTTAATCGGTCGAAGATCCAATTAATAAACACTACATTAATAACAGTTGTCATAAAGGATCATTGTTCATAATTGTAAAGAATTCAACACCGCAAGATTTTTGAAATTTTTGACACAGTCATTTCTATTGATAGTAAGTATTTATACAGACTTGACTCAGCTATATAAGGAATTACAATCCTATTACAGAGCAATTAAATTGGACATTACAAAATTTCAAACATAGTATTTATTACAAAATCAAATTTACAATACTGGAACCATCCTTGAATCATATCTAGCACAAATCTTGGCTAATAATTCCTGTTTCCGTTATCTCTTAGTTGTCACCAGAACACCCTTTGCATCTTCCTTTATACGCCCCCTCAAGAACGGGCTACCATCGGTGAGGCTGATCTTGTTTCTGAGAAGATCAGTATGTTGACGTGATCGAAAGAGGCTTTGTTAGTATATCCGCAATCTGATCATTAGTGTGCACATGACGAACTTGAATTGCATTTTTTTTAACTAAATCTCTAACAAAATGTAGATTAATCTGAATATGCTTCATTCTTGAATGTTAAACCAGATTAAAACTTAAATGAGTTGCACCCAAATTATCACATAACAGCAATGGTGGTTTTGACAATGGAAACTGGAGCTCATGAAACAGAGAAAGTATCCACATTGATTCGGTTGTTGCTGTGGCTAGTGCTCTATATTATGCTTCTGTAGACGACCGTGCAAGGTCTCGTTGTTTTTTGAGCTCCATGAGATGGGTGTTGAGCTAAGTAAAACTAGATATGCAGATATAGAACTTCTATTATCCAAGTTGCTTGCTCAATCCGCATTCGAGAAGCATGTGAGTTTTGGTTTTGATGATTTTCTAATCGTGATACCATGAAAATAGTGTTCTTCAAATATCTCAGCAGTCTCTTGGTTCTTGTCCAGTGATTTGTTGTTGGACAATGCATGAATTGAGAGAGTTTATTTACGGCAAAACTAATATCAAGTCGAGATAGAGATAGCTATTGCAAAGCACCAATAACACGTTGATATTCCGTGGAATCAAATGATGAAGATCCATCATCAAGCTTTAATGAAATCGAAGTTGACAATGGTGTTCTCACATCTTTTGCACCATTCATACTTGTTTTTGCAAGGATTTCACGAATGTATTTGTGCTAAGATAAAAACATGCCTTCTTTTGTAGGAATTACCTCAATGCCTCGAAAGAAATTCAAAGACCACAAATCTTTAAGAGAGAATTTTTGGTCAAGCTAATCAATGATGCTTGCCACAAATTCAGATTTATTTTCAGTAATGACCAAGTCATCAACATATATCAAGCAATATGCAAGTATTGAGTCATGATGGTATACAAATAAAGAGGAGTCAGACTTGGCATTAACAAATCTGAATTCAATAAGAGCTTGTTTGAAGGCTGAGTACCAAGCACGTGGTGTTTGTTTAAGCCTATAAATTGTCTGTTGAAGGCAGCGCACATGATCTGGTTTTTCCTCATTCCGAAATCCTGGTGGTTGCTTTATATAGACTTTCTCAGTCAGGTGACCATGAAGAAACACATTGTTTACATCTAGTTATCTTAGTGACTAGCCCTGCATCGCAGCTAGTGTTAAAACTGTTCTAATTGTAACGGGTTTAACTACAGGGCTGAATGTTTCTTTGTAGTCCAAACCAGGCCTTTGATGAAAGCCTTTAGCCACTAATCTCGCTTTGAACCGATTGATAGACCCAGGTTGGTTCATTCACACAGGTTGGTTCCAATGAGGGAGGTATTGGATGCTTGGTGACTAGAAAGGATTTTTTTTGGTTTGTAAATATTGTTCATAGAATGAGTGACCATATTGTGAGTGCACAATTGAGATGAAGAAGGTAACACAGACTCATTTTATGCATGAACAGGTTCTTGAATTTCTGAGATGTGTGACGGTGGTATTTCTTGTGGAATTGAAAGAAATGTCAAAGAGGGACATACCTGAGAAGCATTTGGTGCAGGAGAAGACATGAACCCAAAGGGTTGATTTGCGGCAGTACCCATTTCCAGTGAGCTTGGAAACAGTTGAGATGTGATTTTCGACAAGAAGATCAGCACACTCGAAGAATTCGAATCAGAGCTCTGTGGAGTTTTTAAGTTAAAGTCCTGAAATGGGAAAGTTCCTTCATTGAATAAGACATGCCTGGATTTGTAAATACGGTGCATTTTTGGCTCAAGGCATAGATATGCATTATGTGAAAGAGAATAGCCCACAAAAACGCAAGGCATTGATTTGGGCTCAAGCTTATTTTGATTAAAGGGCCGTATTAAAGGGTAACACAAACACTCGAATTATTTAAGCTTGCAGTAGTTAGGGCTTTGCTTGAAAAGGTTCTCAAACGGAGTTTTATTTTGCAATGATGAATTGGGTATCTGATTGATTAGGTATGCAGTAGCTTGGAACACATAAGGCCAATACGAACGAGGCATATGGGCATCAGTGAGGAGAGTGAGCCCATATGACGATGTCATCTTTCAAACATGCCATTTTGTTGCGGAGTGTGAGGTGCAGTGGTGTAATGGCCAATTTCATGAACGGAGAGATAACCTTTAGCCCAATATATTCTCCACCATTGTCTGCCTATATGCTCTTAATTTTAGTGTTAAATTCATTTTTCACAAGATGTCGAAATTGAGGAAAAATGACTTGAACACTTGATTTAGTTGACATAGGATAGAGCCAAATATATTTGGTGAATTGGTTAATAAAAATGACATAATATTTTGAACCATCCACACCAATATTCGAAGACGGACCCCAAACATCCGTGTAAATTAATTCTAGTGGAGTTATACTTTTTAAACCATAAGAATGAAAAGGTTGATGATGGGCTTTATTTTGAGAACATGAATAGCAAAGCGAGGAATTTCCATTTTTTGTAGGTAAAAAGAAAAGGCACGAATAAGATGATTGACAATTTTTGAAGAGGGATGACCAAGTCTTTTGTGCCAACCATCAGTTGATGTATGTTCATGAACATAAGCAATAGCCTTTTTGGAAACCGATTTAAGAGACTCCTGTAAAGGGTACACGCCATCTTCACATTCATCTTTGAATAGTGTCACCCCCGTGATCTAATCCTTCACTAGGAAATAAAATGGGTGAAATTTCAAGTAAACATTATTGTGTTTTATGAAATTATGGACCAAAACAAGATTTTTTTTAATGGTAGAAACACAAAGAGTATCAAGTAAATGAAAGGCACGATTAGGCGAAATGAAAGATAATGAGCCAATATGAGAGACAGGCAAACCTGAGCCATCACCAATTACCATCTCATCAGTACCATTATACTCAGAGTGTATAGAGAGATTAGAGAGGTCTATGGTCATGTTGTGTGATGCAGTGGAATCAATGAGACATTTTTTTTTATTTTTCCCGTGTGAGGAAGTTGCACAATTAGCTTAAATTTCATTTGAGCTAAACTTTGGACAGCTTTTGGCCGTGTGGCCCAATTGTTCACACAATTGACATTTGGGTTTGAACTTACGTTGGCCTGAGTCTGATTTACCCCTTTTGTTGTGACCACGCACTTGCTTGAAGATGACCTACGCTAAGATGTAGAGCCATCGTTGCTGGGATAGCTTCCATTCCAGTGACTGTAGTTTGCTATAGCAACCAAATTGGATGTCGATTGAGTCTCCATTCAACGGATATGTTCTCATGACCAACGAGAAGGTCATGTATTTCTTCAAACTTCAAAGAAGTTTCTTGAGCATAGATTGGAGTTGCAATTTCCGTAAACTCGGGACCAAGGCCATTCAAGATGTAGAGAGTCAAGTTGTCATCGGAAATAGGATGATCAATAATTGTGAGTTCATCAGCAATTATTTTCATAACTTGAAGGAACTCAGTGACAGAGTGACTACCCCAGGTACTTAAGGCTAAATCTTTCTTTAAGTTGCATTGCCCGTGTTTGAGATTTTCCTGCATAAAGATGGGTAAGAGTTGTTTAGGCCTCGTGAGAAATTTTGCAAGAAGCAAGGAGTGGAGTAATTGTTGTGGAGGTGGAAGCAAGAATGGCATGAAGAATTAATTTATCTTGACAAATCCAATGGGAATTCACTACTTTGGAAGAGGTGGATTGGGTTGCATTAGTGGCAAGACGTTGATGTTTGCCAGTGACAAAATCGATCAAATCATAACCTATGAGTAGTGCTTCAAATTGGGCTCTCCATTGAGGAAATGTAGCATGGGTGAGTTTTTCATTGATGATGGTGGTAGCATTGATAGTGATGATGGGATTATCTGAGGATGAACCAACGATAGCAGCCATTGGAAAGATGAAAAATATTCTCGTCAAAGTGCTAGCTCTACTGATACCATGTAAAGAATTCAACACCGCAAGGTTTTTGGAATTTTTGGCACAGTCATTTCTATTGATGGTAAGTATTTATATAGACTTGACTCAGCTACATAAGGAATTTACAATCCTATTACACTAAACGTTACAAAATTTCAAATATAGTATTTATTACAAAATCAAATTTACAAGAAAACTGGAACCATCCTTGATTCATGTCTAGCACAAATCTTGGCTAATAATTCCTGTTTTCGTTATCTCTTAGTTGTCACTAGAACATCCTTTGCATCTTCCTTTATAATAATAACAGTTTCAATACATTCCCTTGCTTCTTGGTGGACTAGGCCATTGGAATCCCCCTGCATGTAGTACCATATGATTTAGGTAAACCAAGTTTTAGTACGGTCGAAAATTCCGTGGTTTAATTCATTAGGTGCACCCATTTGAAATCTAGGCATGCTGCTTTGGGCACCAAATCGAATACAAATTCTGGCAATTTTGACCCCAAATTGCGAAACCAACAGTTAATGATAGACGGACACCCTACAAGAAAATTGGTCCTTTCCAGCGCCATTAATCATCGCAAATAACTCTTAAAATTGCTGTAATTGCTCTTTCTCAACGATTTCTACTACGCCGGACGTTAGTCGCATTTTTCTATTCACTTATAAATAAAGCCAGCAAAATAAAAATTTGCAAGAAAAGAATCTACCGCATCAAAAAAGACTTCCTCTTTACTTGGGTGGATATTGCTTTATTCGAGTGCCCTCATTCATGGCATCTATTAATCCAACTTCCTTTTTCTAGTTCCATTTTGATTGTCAGAGCTTTAGCTTTTTGATTCTCCATATAAAGGATTTCTTATAGCCTATCTCCAACAATTCATTGCCATAAGTTTGACCCTTATTTGTTTTTATGCTACAAGCAAATCTGGCTTTCGTATAATGAACAGACTTGATTTATCTAGCAACGAATGAAATCTGGTTGGCAAGTCAAAATCCCTCTTCTTCTTTTTTTTTTTGCTATTCCACTTTCCATCGCTTTTTTAATGCTTTCCATTCTTGTTAGGCTTTTATACATTTTCAATTATTTTGTGTTTGCGGATTGGATCCTATCGGGAATCTTACTATTTGATATTCACTCCTGTTATTACTATTTGATATTGGAGACAGGCACCCATTCGACGGGAATGGTGGGATTTTAGCCCATTCTTTTCCTCCCACAATCGGTGCATTGCATTTAGATGCGGATGAGAATTTCAACCACAAAGCCAAGATAGGTAAGAACAAATTGGACTACGTGTGGGTCGCAATGCACGAGATAGGGTACATTCTTAGACTAACCCATAGCTCAGAAGAGAGAGCCATTATGTTTGCTTATGCGGAAGATGGATTAACCAGGAGAACTTTGCACTAAGATGATATAATGGGCATATATGCTTTATATCCTTGTGAATAGTGCGATTAATGTACGTCAGTTCTGGACACCTAAAAACCAATTTATAATGTGCGAGTTAAAATTGAATTATTCCATAGAACCATATATGGCTAAGTGGGCTACATATGATCAGTTGTACATGATTTGATGAATACTATGAGATATAAATTTGGGGGTTAAAATGCATGCAATTAAGTACGATAATTTAATAGCTGTTTTTAATTCTGCCAATGATATATCATATTATTTTGCACAACTCTTCTATACACAGTCATCCCATATATACGCTGTGCAGTCGAATGCCACAATGCCACGTCAGCTGCTATTTATATAAAAATATATACATATATGAAAATGGAAACAAAAACAAAAGCAGAAAAACCCATTTCACTTTCTATTTCCCGCTTCTGAGGGTGTGAGACAGTGATCTTCAAGTGTTGAAGCTCGAATGAAAACAAATGTTTGTCTCATTCCTTAAAGATTGTTCATCTCTCACTCTAAAACAAGTAACTTCCTTTCTGAGTTTCTAGCGTCTATGAGACGAGATAATTTCATTTCACATATTCTATTTTGTGTTTCCAGATTGAAAAAAGTTTTTTCTTCCAAAAAATGGTCTTGTATGTTTCTGCACCTCATTTTTCTGCAAAATTTTAAGTCTCTTCTTTTGTTAATATTTCTCTTTCTTTCTAGAAATTTAGTTTTTGTTCCTGAAATAGTGAGAAGTTGCATATTTTTCTTTTTAAAGTATCAGGTTGTGATGAGGCTGATTGATTTTGGTAGGGAGCTGAAATTCCATTGAGCTTTGATTGCCATTTTCATGTTAGGGGAGGGTGGGGTGACTTTTGTGTGATTTTTCCAACTTGTCACTGTAGTAGCTGATAAATGGTCTGGTCTTGCAGCGTGATTTGGGATGGAGAAGAGGGAAGGGTCTTGCCATCTTGCAGTGTGGGTTTGAGGAGAGAGAGGGAAGGTCTTGCAGCATGATTTGGGATAGAGGAGAGGGAAAGGTCTTGCAGCGGGACAAACAAAAACTCAAAAAAAAAATCAGCATTTTGTTTTTTGTCAACTTAGCAGCCGTTTACACAGCGCTTAAGGTAGGCGATTGTCTTAAGCATTTTTGTATTTTGCAACATTGCTTCAGCTTTTTTAATTACTTTCATATGTTTTGTCGTTCTTGTGTACAAGGAAAAAGATTATAAAGAACTCAATTAATTAATTTTTTTGAAGTTATAGGTCACGAAGTGTGATATACTTTTTTCTACCACTCTCACCTTTGCCCATCATGATAGACATATCATGAGAATTTTTTTACCTAAAGATTCGAGTGAAGAAAAGCAAAAGCATGAGAGGACCTAGTGTCTAATAAACCAAACGGTTGTTTCGTAAGCTTCCTGGCAAGGCAACTTGCACAAACATTATTTTTTAATGAAATTGAACATCAATTAATCTAGATAGACCAAGGAAGCTAGAATTTAATTATTAGTTGTGGAAAGGTAGAAAGATACTTTATTCTTTTGCGGAGTCATGAAATTCTTTTTGTGTGTGCTAGCTCCGGCAATCAATTTAATATTGATTGAGGAGATAGTTGTCTTTGAAGTATAATAGACTATCTTCTATTGGTTTCACATAGACAAGCAGAGATGAACGATGCTAAAATGTGAAATTAGGGGTTTGTGTTAGATAGTGATCTATATTGATTCTATATTTCGATACTTTTGATTTAATGTAATGAAATGAAAGTCAACATAAAAGTAAAAGACTAGGTCTTATTATTACAACATATTAGTACCATTCCCTTTAAACTTCCTGAGGTGTATCTATCTATTTTGTTTGTTCTTAATGTTTTCTAGTTCCACTAGAAATCATATAAGAAACTGTTATAATTGTGAGTATCTTGTGTTGTTTCATCAATGTAATAGGGTTAGAATCCCCTTTTGACTCTTCACTAGGGTTTTCACTATTATTACTTGAAGACCCAATTAATAAACACTACATTAAAAACAGCTGGCTACAAGAACTGTTCATCATAATAGTTTTAATGCATTCCGTTGCTTCTTGCTTAACTAGGCCACTCATTGGATCCCCCTGGCCTATAGTACCATTTGCTTTCAAGGCCTTAAATCCAGCAACAAAATTTGTAGAAAAGTATCTACCGCATCAAAAAATACATCATCTTGCTCGGGTGGATATTGCTTTATTCGAGTGCCCTTCATGAGTACCTCTATTAATCCAACTTCCTTTTCTTGTTCCATCTTGATTGTCGGAGCTCTAGCTTTTTGGTTCTCCATATCAAGGATTTTTGATAACCTAGCCCCAACAACTCGCTGCCATAAGTTCGAATGCAACAAAACTCCTCTTGTTTTTATGCTACATGCAGCGGATCTAGCTTTCGCAAAAAGAACGAACTTGATTTCTCTAGTGAAGAATGAAATCTGGTTAGCTTATCAAAATCGCTCCTTTTTTTTTCGCTATTCCACTTTCTGTCGCTTTTTTAATGCTTTCGATTCTTGTTAGGCTTTAAGCCTTTTCCAAATATTTTGTGTTTGTGAATAGGATCCTATTGGGAATCATACTATTTGAAATTCACTCCTGTTATTACTAATTGAGGAGCCACCCAATTTGTTATTCAGAAGGGGATGGAGTAATGTCTTTTTACAGATGGAATCATTGTTATTTTTTAAACAATCCAATAAACTTGCAATTATAACAATTTCTTATATGATTTCTAGTAGAATCAAGAAGCAAGGGGATGCATTGAAAGCCAAAACAGTTTGAAAGAGTGAAAGCATTAATTTGTGAGGGTTGTTATATATTAATGGAGTGTTTATTAAATGAGTCTTCAATTAATTTGGATACACGAGCAGGGAATTTAATTATTAGTTGTAGAATGGTTGAAAGATACTTTATTCATATATGGACTCATGAAATTCTATATTTGCTCTTGCAATCAATTTAATATTGATGGAAGAGATAATTCATGTCTATATTGTATAAGACTGTCTTTTGATTATTTAACATAGACAAGCAGAAGATGTAACTTAAGAATTAGCTACAATGCTATAGATACTAATTTATCTTGACTCTATATTTTGATCCTTTCAACTTAATGAAGAAGAAGAAGAAGAAGAAGAAAAATAGACTAGGTCTTATTATTACTACATGTTAGTACCATTCCCTTGAAACGTCTAGGTATGCATCTAAGTATTTTTATTGTGCTTAATGTACCTTTTTCGATTCTACTAGAAATCATACAGTAAACTATTATGATTACGAGCTTATTGGATTGTTTCATCAATAGTGTTGTGTTAGAATCCCTTTTTGACTCTTCGCCAATGATTCCATTATTATTAATTGAAGACCTAGTTAATAAAACTACATTAACTTCTAGAATTCTTGGCATTAATTGAAGATCCAGTTAGGTGGATCTGAAATCCTTCATCGAAGATACATAAATTTAAAGGGATCTAATTATTCTTAGGGTTTGTTTGGAGAGACAAATTATCTCATCTCGTCTCATCTAAAATTTTCTCATCATTTTCTTCCTCAATATAACTAAAAAATAAACAATTTTCAATTTGAAATCTTCAACTTTTTCATTTAATTATTACCTAATCATTACAATTTTTTCAAACTTACAAACAATACACAAAAAGAAACAATTTTTTTTTTCAAATTCCAAAACAAAAATAATATTAAGAACTTAAATTCTAACAATATTTTAAATTTCTAATATTTTTGTTCAATTTTTTTTCTCATTTCCCAAAACCATGTAAAACATCTTAATTCAAGCCATTTTGCTTCTATTCACAAGTCATGGTGCTTTTTTGTTTTCTCTTTTCATTTTTTTAATGGAAAAACTACAATGGCCGACACTCTATTGTTTGTAAAATAACTAATTTCTTTAGACAAAGGCAAATGGCCAATTCCTCTTCAGACTATAAATACCTAATATGGCCATCCACTTAACTATAATCCTAACATAATTTGAATGAGAATCTATATATGCATATCCACACCCACACAAACATAAGTTAAAAGATTCCTCAACACATCCAAGCCCTAGCAAGTAATCGAGATGGCTAGGAATATCCATCTTTCAAAAGGTTCCCTTCTCCTAGTCTTAATTCATGCACTGTTTTAGCTTGTAATACAAATGCATCCCATTTTTTGGTACCCATCCAAGACCTAGACGGATCTCTCAAAGGCCTTAGGGTGCAAGGTTTAAACGAATTCAAGTTTTACCTCAATAGGTTTGGATACATGGGATCTGAATTTGCCGAAAAACAGCCTTCAAAATGACGATGATCATTTTGACGAAAACTTGGAGTCTACCATTAAAGCATACTAGAAATACTATAAATTGAATGTTAACAGAAAGCTTGACTCCGCAACCATCAAGCGGATGAATGTTCCCCATTGTGGAGCGCCTGATAATGCCAACAGTCTTGCTCCACAAGAAGCAGCAGTACGACCACAATATCATTTTTTCCCAAACAAACTGGTATGGCTGTGTTCTAGGCGCCATCTCTCATATACCTTCAACTCCAGCGCCAAAGGTGCTCCAATGAGTATATCGAGAGGAGTGTTGGCCTATGCTTTCAAAAAGTGGGAGGAGGTAACTAACTTCAGATTTCATGAGGTGAGTTGAGATGAGAAAGTTGACGTAGTTATCGGATTCCACGAAGGAGAACATGGAGACGGGCGCCCATTCGATGGGAATGGTGGGATTTTAGCCCATTCTTTTTCTCCCACAATCGATGCATTGCATTTAGATGCGGATGAGAATTTAACCACAGACCCAAGATAGGTAAGAAGGGTTGCAATGCACATGATAGGGCACATTCTTGGACTACCCCATAGCTCAGAAGAGAAAGCCATTATGTTTGCTTATGTGGAAGATGGATTAACCAGGAGACCTTTGCACCAAGATGATATAATGGGCATACATGCTTTATATCTCCATGAATAATGCGATTAATGTACGTTTGTTTTGGACACCCAAAAACCAATTTATAAATAATGGTGCGAGGAAAAATTGAATTATACCATATATGGCTAAATGGGCTACTTATGATCAGTTGATTAGTTGTACATGATTTGATGAATGCTATAAGATATGAATTTGCGCGTAAAAATGCATGCAATTAAGTACGAGAATGTTATAAGTAAATGTTTTTAATTATGCCAATGATATTATTTTTCAACATCACTTCCGCGTTATAATTACTATTTTGCCGTATGTGCGCGTGTACAAACTAAGCAGAAGATTATTTAAGAAAACAATTAATTAAATAGTTTCTGATATACTTTTCTGCCACTTTCAACTTTGCCTATCATGAAAAGAACTTTGCCCAAGTCGATCTATGTTTGAGTGAAGATGCATAAGTTTTGAGGGATCTATTCTTAGGCTACGTGTGAATTATGAGATGGTATCAAATCTATGAATATTAATAGTGAAAAGTAATGAAAAAATGTGAATAATAGTAAAAAATAGTAAAGTTTGTGAATAATAGTGAATTGTTTATTAATAGTAATGAACTTCACTTATTAAACACAATGTTAGTTTCTTGAGAAATATACTTCATTTATTTATGAAAGCGAAGTTACATCTGTGACCTAATACAATTACAAACCAACTACTCACAATTGAAATTCTCCCACTACACAAATTCATTTGTGACTGGTATGGTCTTAACTTCTATAACTCTCTATAGACAACCATCTGAAAGACAACACTCTACCTAAAGCAGAGATTTCATCCTCCACCATTCGGAGGAGAAGAGGACTTCCAAACCTCACCCTCCAGAAGAGGAGAAGACTTTCACTCTACGGACAAAATGTTCAAGAGACCTCTTTTTTTTTTCTTTTTTCTTTTTATACCTAAACAAAAGCAAATAACAAAAAAAGAAAAATAGATGTGAAAATGATGAATTACAATTTGAAAAACTGTAGATCTGCATTTTTAGCCTTGTATAAAAAAAAATACAAAAAAAAAAAATAGATTGTAATGGCACATGAGGGACAAGCGCATCCTAAAAGTGTAGCTGACGGTCGAGTCTGAAGAAACCAAAAGCCCTAGTCCTAGAAATGCTGCGTGTGGCGGCAGTAGGAGCTTCCCCATACGGCGTCGCATGGAACTCACCTGCACTTTGACCTGCGCTTGTAACTCACACACCGCTCCGTTTGACAAAATTTTCACTTGTTTGAAAGATCGGCGGCTTGGGAATCCTACTGTGGGGATCGTGGTGGTCGCTAGGTTCTAGAGAACAGCAAATTAGTGTTTTGCCATACTTTAGATGGAAGATATAACAAAAAAATTGGAAAAAAAAAAACCACTACACACTGTCTGATCATCTAAATAGATGGGATGAGGGAGCCGAAGCTCCACCCCCCATCTAGCCTGTTTTTGCTAGAAGTGAGACTCAAGAGAAAAGGGAGAGAGAGAACAGCGGCAACCCTAGTGTAGAAAGATTAGATATTCATTCCATTTTCTATAAATGTTTATTATCCAAACACAGCGTTAGTTAGATTACTTAAACTGACTTTTTTATTACTAGTATGTTTCTTGCTATAAATGTTGCCTATGAATGCTGGTCGGTGACAACTTAGAAGTGGAAAATAAGACAACGTTAGAAATTTCTAAAATTCTTAAACTGCTATTTGGTGTTACAAATTTGGTTATTTAATTTATATTATTTTTTTTGTAATGTAAATATAACAAATTATATTAATTTATGAGTTTATTTTTATAAAATCTCTTGTAGTGGCACTTCTATTTCCAGATTCTATGATACAGATCCTATCATATCACCAATAAGCTACGTTAAAACCTTTTGAGGTCAACTACACCAAAACTTAAGTAGAAAGCATTTTCGAAAATTAAAAATTTTGACGTGTCAATATTTTAACCCATTTAATTAGAAAACAATGCAACGGTTGAGATTTAAATAAATTATCTACATATATATTAGAAGGAAAATTCTATACACCACATTATCATCTCATTCTCATCCTATTATGTAAGATGTTTTTTGATGTTATCTTTCCCATTTTACCCTTCAGCGCATAAACAATGCTCCCCAATAAATTGCAAATTCTAACCTTGTAACCAATTCCACTCTTACTTAGATGTCAATTAATTTAAGATGGATCTGTTTTGTGCACTTTAGTACTTATGGTTGTTGAGAGGTAGTTAACTCGATTTCAGATTCCTTAGTCATTATATATATATGGAGGTAATGGCATTCCGGATTTTGAAGAGTATATACTGATAAAGCTCAACTTCTAAGTTTGATTTTGCCTACTTAATTAAGATCGTGGATATATATAATTAAGATGCTTCTGTTTTCGTGAATAGTTGGGGTACGTAAGCTCAACACTCAACAGGCCGGTTTATAGGATTTAATTTCAATAACAACCGTCCTGAATTAGATTTGAGTCTCCTAAAGTCTCCGTATTTCGAGCTCCTGAACCCTAGGGTTTATATTAGAATGGATGGATGGATCCAAACCCCAGGCGCCGGTTTGTATTAGATATTTACATATATAATATAGGTCGTACATTAATGTTTGTTTTGTAGTTTAATGTTGTTTTAAAAATATGCTCAAACAATTATAGATGAGGAGTGTTACAGCCACAAAGAGATTTTACAAACGTAAACTTAGAAACTAATATAATTTCATGTGATACAATAGATCTACTTTACAATAAAAGTAATTTTATAATCTAACATACTACATCACGCCACATCAATTTGTTGGTTTATTTTTTTAAAATCTCTTTGTGGCTAAAATATTTCTCATGATAAATTCTATGTTTAGCATTTTAATGTGTCTATCTCAATATCTCTCTCATCTAAAAGTGTGGACAGACAATCTAGAATATATAAATAAAGAGTTTTGCTACATACAAGTAAAGTCGCATACTAATCTGCGTACCAATATTGATTTCTTTATACTTAAATTTTAAATTAACATTATTTTTAATAAAATTTACTTTTTGTCCAATCACAATAGATTGGTGCACATATTAGTGCACAATTGTACTTACAACTAGATTTTTTTCATAAATTAATCCTTTGAGATTCATTCCAAAGAAAAAAAACTTGGGAATTACACAATTTGGCCTTATACCGCATTATAGTAAATTCGTAATTAGTCTTTTATTTACGAGTTTTTCTATTCATCATCTCCAAATACCACACACTACATTTTAGTATGTGGTATAGGCCTGCAACCCGATTAAAAATAGTCGGATCTGTGCCTGATCCGATCCGACCCAGATGGCAAAGCGCGCCAACCCGACCCGACCCGTCCGTACATGCGGTTCTGTACGGACGGATCTTTTTTTTTTTTTTTTTTTTTTAAATCTGAAGATTCTTGCAGGTGAGTTGATTATCTGTTTGTTGTCTTTCCCATACGAATCAATATCAATTCATTACTAAGGAGTGAGCAAAATACTAATACAAAACTATCAATAAAAAAATTACAAAATAAACATCTTTTTCTATACAATTACTGTTAAAGCCATTAAAACCTATTAAAACCAATTCCATAGTTTGAGAAGGCAGCAACAAAATTTCCCTGCATCCCTTATAATTCAAAAACCTCCACTCATCCTTGGGCTTCCAAAGCTACTATCTACGTTCCATTTTAATCCACCATTTTGCAAGTGAATCTACAAATCCAATATCAAAGGTTTAGAAACTAACATTGGGGAAAATCAAATTAGAATTTTTAATTCATACAAATCATATACAAATGAGTGAAAATAAAAATCATACCATTCATATAGAGCATAAGCCTTGAGTTATGGCATTAATTTAAGAATAATAAATGATTTCAAGGCCACCAACATTATATAATCATAGCTGTTCTAAATTTACATTACCATAAATTTGTCCCCGTACCAAAACAAGGAATTGCTTATTAATAAAAATGAACTGTGTTGAGAAATTCTAGAACTTTATGCCAAGAGAGCCAGCCAGTGTAATTTGCAAGAAAAATAAAAAGTATGTATTAAAACTGAAGAACAGATGAGGATAACAAGAACAAGTAGTCTCGCAATGCATGAGCTGAAGAATTATTCCAAGCATTTCAAACAGATATTCAACCTAACTAAACTTTAAGCAGACAACCTTAAACGTCTACAACTAAGATTGGAGTTCAATGGCAATACCTTCAACTTGTAATACTCTAGAAATCTTGAACCTAACAACAATTAATCTCTAAATCGTCTCAAAAATAGTTTTTGTGGAGATACGTTAACCCATCATGCCAAAGAATATATATAGGACTGGCCCAATGGGTTGGAGTCATTTTACAATTTAAGTATTTTTATATCTTTATTTTGTAAGAGCAGCTTTAGGGTGTTCATTGGGGTCACCACCTTTACCCATCCTCTATACTTGTTATTTTTAACCAAACTACTATCTTACTTAGAAAAAGTCTGTTATGGGAGGTGGTATAGTGTTAAGGAACTGGGATGCATATGGTGAATTTGTGGCTTCTGCAGGTTTGCCAAGGAGATTTATATGTAGTCTTGCTGTCTTGGCACTTGAAAGAGCTATAGAGTTGAGTTTGGAGCTAGGTCTTCAGCAGGTAATATTTGAGGGGATGCCCTTGATCAAATGGTTAATGATGTTAGCTGTAAAGAAGAGAATTGGTCTTGGTTTGGACAGGCTGTAGAAGATATCAAAGACTTTTCTGTCTTGAAGATCAGATAAGAAAGATATCCATATCACTGCAGTTAGAACCAAATGAACTATGAGCACTGAATTTGGTTATGGATATCTGCATTTGGTTCTCTAATGAAAGGGTTTATTTTTTTTGCACAAAAGGAGTGCTCATAGTTCATTTTAAACAAAAGGAGTGCAACATGATACATTCATTTTAAACATGACTTCAAGAGTGCCAAGTTAAACTAGAAAACGACCAATGCCGTAATGTGGGTTTGTAGACCGTGTATTCAATCCTGTATCAGCATTTCTTTCTTGTATGAACAGATGAACGTTATTTATTTATTGCTTAGGATCTGGAGAGAATTTGAGGCAATTCAGGGCAATTATTGTACAAAATTCACTTTATTCGAGCCTCTTATTCTAGTCTCTCTTGGAGAAATATGTCCCAAGTCTCCAAAGCATCCTTTTACCAAGGTCCATTCATTCCCTTCAAAAAAATTAACAAAACCAAAAAGAAAAGCATCCAGGTCCATTACTTTTTCTGGGAAAGATACAAAAATTTTGACAAATTAGAATACAAAATGTGTGCTACAAAAATTAAATGTGAACCCAGCAACATGAAGAAATCGCACAAGATACAGCTCAATCTAATGGACGTCATATCCGTAGAAATGTATGGCTATTTATTTAAAAAATTTCCATAAAAATTTATAACAGAAGAAAAATAAGGAAAACTCATCCTTATCCGGTTGCTAGCCTTGGATGGGGATCAAGGGGAAAATACGAAGTATTGAGAATGGAACTATGTCTACACGGGAATGCTTTTCAGTCATCATAAACATACCCTTCATCTTCATCAATCTCCATATCAATGCAGTTAGAAACGAAGCTCTAAAAACAGAGAGGATCATCTTTTTATTACAAACAGAGAGAGGAAGGATCCAGGGCACAAAATCATTGCTCAGTTTAGGGGAAAATGCGTTTAATAGAGGGACTTACCGGCTTGGACAGCGAAGACGAACGGTGAAGTCGAACGGCGAAGTCGAACGGCAAAATTGAACGGCAGTGGCTAGTGTTTCTAAAACTGAGAGGAAGAGCTTGTGCAGTGAAAGCGTATAGCGGATCTATCGGTTTCGACCGATATGGATTTCTCTCAACCCGTAGGTGACATGGATCCGAAGAACCCGGCATTTGTCGGGTGGGCTCAATTCGGTTGCATTGGACGGACCGGCCCAAGGCCTTTTTTGCACACCCCTAATGTGGTATATAGATGATGAGTAGAATGATTTAATTAGTATAAAAAGAATAAAATTAAAAAAAATAAAAAAAAATATAGTGTGTGACGTATAAGGATAATAAATATAATTTTTTTTTATTTAAATGCCATATAATTTAAAAGCTGAAAATCTCATAACCCTCGGCCGTTTACTGTGGCATATATCAAAGCCCATTAGGTGGGATCTTATGTTACGGGCTAAAAATCACAGGGTATGGAATGTGTTTTACTTTTACTTACCAATAACATTTTAAGCCACGACCAATTCACTTAAGAAGGGCTCCAAAATTCCAAATCAGATATGTTAGACCATCTCACCATGTTGGCACTTTTATTTAATACATGCTTACAAATTATAATTTATTTATTTTTGATGAAGCAGAACAGGTTTTCACATAGACAGTGTGTTTATAATGTCAGTAAAAGGACTTAAAAATAATTTTTCTTTAAAAAAAAAATCTTAATTGCAATACTGTCTTCGCTGATCTTAGTTACGGCGTTACGCCGTGTTTGGTTCGTGGAATTACGATGGAAGGAAAATGTCGGCCGTAGTACATCACGCCGCCGTATGATCGACTTAGCCCATCATCACACAATAAAAAAAAACTATAAAAAGTAAATAAATAAAACTTTTAAAATTTCCTAATAAATTGTGATATTTTAAATATAACATCTGACGGATGATAAAATTAATTATTATAAATAATTAATGTGAGAGATGAATTAATTTCTATCAATATTAATATTTAATTATTAATATTATTAAAGGTATATGACATTTGACCAGAACAATTTGCAAATTGCAATCGACGACAAAGGACGAAGCCTGAAGCCTGGAATAAGATTACAAGTGAGCAAATAAAAAGTAGGTAGTTGGCAATTTCTCGCGTCTCGGAAAAGCAATTTTCAAACCATTCAATTCGCGTTCTTTGATTTTCAAAGGCGACGCGCTTCTAACGAAGAAGGTGCATTCTTCATTCGTATCTTTTCAATATCTGTGATCTTTGAGTCTGTTCGATACAAGTTCATGGCTGCTGCACCTAGCGCTCGAGCCCATTCCTATGGTCAAACCGAGATTAACTGGGATAAGTACGTCTCCTTTTTCTTCTTTGAATTTTGTTTCCTATCGTCAACGTTTTTTTTTTCTCGTTGTTACCATGTTTCTTTCGGTTTTCTTTGTGAAATACGTTTGATTTATTTGGTTGCTGAGGAAAGGGATGAAAGAGAAAAGGGGGAAAAAATTCAATTCCATCCTTCCCTGTTTGTTTGGTTATCTCGTAAAAATGATTGTTTAAGCTTAGGCATAGAATTTCTGAAAGTGAGGAGTTAGAAATTCCACGGAGTTGTAAGATTGTTTTTTTGGAGGAAAATGATACCAAGATATCCGCCAATATCTGGTAATGGGGACAGGTTTCATTTCAATCTCAAGTGTATATGTTAAGTCAGCAAGAGGTGTAAGATACACTGTATACTTTGAAGTAATTGAATGAATATTTTGCACATCTGAAGCACATATGCAACTTTTAGGAATATCTTGTTATCAATCAACTTGAATTGAATAAATCAAACTGATATGGTTTCGATCACAATGAGTTTGTGCATAACAAAAGTAGTCAAGTGAAGCCATCGTTAAGTAAGTTCTAACATGAAAAATTCTCTTTCTTGGCAGTTGGTTGTAGTTCATCCTGAAGTTTGTTGTCATCATGCTTCTTTCCTTTCTGCAATCATTTATAAATATATTTAGGCTTATAAACATAGAAATTCGTGTCTGCCTATTACATACTTGGTGGTTATATCCTAGCCAATCCCAATCCAAGATAAAGCAGGAGGGTTGTAATATGTTGAAAGTCAGTGTACAACTTTTGTCACATTGTATGAAAATTGATCGTATTTAATAAGTCTTAGTTGAAAGATGTCTTTGCATATACAAAAACTTGCATGCACACATTTTTTAAAGTCAGTTACGCACTACTACAAGCATAACCATCAGACTATTATATATGCAGATGAATTGTTTCTCTCCTGTTTTATTACTTAACTGTGGATTTAAATTCTCGCAAGGTTTTGAACTCACTGGTTGTACCCCACTTCGCAGGCTTGACAAAACTAAGTTTTATGTCGTAGGAGCTGGCCTCTTTACAGGAGTTACTGTGGCACTGTACCCAGTCTCTGTTGTGAAAACCAGGATGCAGGTCGCATCAAAGGATGTTGCGGAAAAAAATGCTTTTTCTGTCATCAGGGCCATGCTAAAAGCAGATGGGGTTCCTGGTCTATACAGAGGATTTGGTACAGTCATAACTGGGGCAATTCCTGCCAGGATCATTTTTCTTACCGCTTTAGAGACCACAAAAGTGGCTGCCTTAAAGATGGTTGAACCATTTAAATTATCTGAGCCTACAGAGGCAGCCATAGCGAATGGTTTAGCTGGCATGATAGCATCCCTATTTTCTCAGGCTGTGTTTGTTCCAATTGATGTGGTATGTATGCTCTAGATCATATTGCTGGATGAGCATTTTTTGGTCTCTATACCGTGTAAAAATTTGTTTGAGGGTTGGCATATCATCGTCTGATATTTGTTTTATAATTTTTTTGGAAATGCTATTTAGAGTTTAGCCTAAAGGTTACTGACAAGTAAAGCAAAAAAAAAAAAAAAAAATGCTGATTTCCTCGATTTTGTTCTTTTCAGGTTAGCCAAAAGTTGATGGTACAAGGATATTCAGGCCACGCTAAGTACAGTGGGGGTCTGGATGTTGCTCGTAAGGTTATAAAATCTGAGGGCATTCGGGGATTATACAGAGGGTTTGGTCTATCTGTTATGACTTATTCCCCATCTAGTGCTGTATGGTGGGCAAGTTATGGCTCAAGCCAACGCTTGATCTGGAGGTGAGACATAGTAATCTGTTGAAAGAGCTTGTTTTCCTTAAGAGCCAGTCCAAATAATAAACTTTTCTATTGTATAAGTTGGCATCAAATGTTTTGTACCTTCAGATTTTAAGTTCGGTATATCCAATAGATGACCCCTCCTTAGTTATTGTCATTTACTTCTTGAGGGGCAAACCAAAACTGAAATTACTTGTCCCTAGGCTGGACTTGGTAGGCTTCAAATCCAATTTCTTACTGGAACAGCCAAATGAATTAGGAGGCTATGAGGCTGAAAATGTTGGTTCTTATGACTTTAGCCTTAGATGCCATGCCATGGTTACCTAATAGGTAAGCTAGCGGGTTGTAAGAGATTTGCACTGTCCACGTTTATGAACTTCAGGTGCACCATCTATTATTATTGTGGTGGTTTAAATGTTGGGTTCTCCACTTATTGATTGGTTCATTTGATTTCTAACTAGTGCATTGCTATTCCATTTGTTTGACAGTCTCTTAGGCCAAGGCATTGACCATGAGGAAGTTGCTCCTAGCCAGTCAAAAATAATGTCAGTTCAAGCAACTGGTGGAATTGTTGCGGGAGCTACAGCATCGTGCATCACAACCCCTTTGGACACCATCAAAACCCGCTTACAGGTATTAATAAACCTAGTTCAATTAAACCATGTTCTTCCATCTTGATGAGTTTCATTAGACTTTAACTGCTAAATATGCCTAATTGAAAATTTAGTGTTAATTTTCCTAAAAAGAATTAATTATCAAAAAAAAATTTGCGAAAAAGAATTGCTTGCTCTTATATTTTCCATTAACCAATGTAATTTATGTATAATTGATAATTCTTTACCAATTTTCCAGGAAACAATGCTGATTCTGTGTGTTTTTTCACGTGTTTCCTGGTTTATACCCATGCTTGAAGGCTTGTCAGTTGCCACTTTAATTGCATGTGTGTTGTATATTTTTCCATAATGATATGGTAGCTATTGCTATAGCTCATATTGGTTTCTCTTTACCATTAAGATAAACATAGGGTTACTTCCCTGGACAGAACAGCTTGGTCATCAATTTTCCCAAACTTTTGCCCACCATTCTAATATTTTCCCCTGCAATTTTACTTCAAGTCATTCAAATCAAGGTATGAAAAGGACAAAGTAGGAAATATAAGTTTTATTACTATGTAAAATCTTTTCACAAGTATTCGGTACATGTCGGCATATACCTAATTTGTAACGCTAGTTCATTTCTTGGTATTTATTGCTCAATAAAATTGTGCTTGCAAATTTATGCCCCCACGTTTGTATTGCTTCTTTTTCAAATGTATTTGCTTCAAGCATTTAATTCCTTTGGTACTTTTTCTCTTGGGAAAATAAATGCCCTTATAACCAAGTTTGTAAAAGCTTTTATATTTGCACACACACACAAGGATGGAATTAATAATACACAACCTTCGAGTTTCTGTTGTGTTAAACATTCGCTATATAGTCTATAGACCTCATTATTCTCAAATATAGCCAAAATAAGTACACTGTTGACCTGGTGCTCATTTTCATTTGATCAAGTTGCTACTTATTGTTTTTGTTTTAACACGTGGTTCTGCACGATAATAGGTGATGGGATATGAAAAACAAAAAACTGCAAGACAAGTTGTTAAAGGCTTGATTATGGATGAGGGTTGGAAAGGTTTATACAGAGGATTGGGTCCAAGATTTTTTAGCATGTCTGCTTGGGGAACGTCAATGATATTGACTTACGAATATCTGAGTAAGACTCTTCGATCCATTTCACCGTTATTCTGGAGTAAACAGATTTTAAGATAATAGAGTAAAAAGGCCAAAGGACTCAATAATTTCTGTCTTCTTTTTTCTTGGATTTTACGAAATGGATCTCAATTGTCACTAATCACAAGCATTGGAATTTGGAACTCAACAGAAAAAATAAAAATAAAAAATAAAAAAAAAATAAAAAAATTGAACTCACCTAGTGGACCCTGACTTTCTGATTATATTTCAAATTTTTATTTCTTTATTTTTCTGTAATTCTTGAGCATATAAAGGTATTAACCTTGGATATAAATGTTGGTGTCGCATGGTGTTGTAACTTTTTGTGGCCATGTACTTTCTGGACCGTCTATCAATGGTTGCCTTCATCTGGTTTAGAGCAATTGGACAGTTACCAAACCAGCTTTCCTTGGCTCAGTTTCTAAAGTCTTCTTATATAATTTTATTGCTTTCCCCCAAGGGGTGGCGTATTGGTCTTGGACGAGCTGTATAAACCAGACATCCTAGGTTCGAAACTTCGCATTTACACTCTTGGAGCCATATAAACTGTTCCCTTGAATTACTCAAGGTGCACTTGTGGGAAACTCCTTACCGAGGGCCTATACACCCCCATGATTAGTCGGGATTTTGTCCCAGACACCCGGTGCCAATAATTAATATATATATATATATTTCATTATATTGCTTGATTTTCACTCTTCTGCTCATGTAATCTCATCAGTTTTGATATTGTCATCCCTAGGAAATTGCTTATATGTGAGCTTTCCAAGAACTATGTTGCACTCTGGCATCATGTTTACATAAGTTTTTAAACACTTAGCTTCAGGTTATCTTTAAAATACATGCTTGTTATTCTAGGGGGTGAACAAAGAAATTCACATCTATAACATTCTGCAGATGGTGAGTTCCTGCTGGATAACCCAGATATGGCTTAGGAAGGAATCCTGACAGTGAAGTGCCTGTTGGTGACTTCCACCCAAAGACATCAAAATTCCTACTAGGCCACTTAAATATGAGAATTGGTGAAGCATAATTTGTAAAATGATAAATATTGGCTTAGGACAACAATAAAATGGGAAATAAAGAAGGAAAATCTTGATCTCAACTCAGGTCATTGATAAAAATGCTGTTTGTTATTGATTAGAACAATCATGTGTCATACTGAGTCTATGGATGGATGGATAACCATTAATGATATAATTCTTATGCCGCATCTCACCTGCTTGAGGTTATTTTATGGTTAACTAGTGTCTGCAAAATATGTTTTTAACGGTTACTGTAATGTGGCTTCAAAAATGGTTGGTATTAGGCTACAAACGGGAATCATGTGGTATAATTATTGTACGTAATTACTTATAAAAAAATAATTATTGTATGTAATTTTTTTTAGAAGATTTTAGTCAGCCTTCTATCAGGAACTGATATAGGCAGCATGTAACTTACATATATATTACCCATGACAATTTCTTTATATCATGAGAATCTACAGGGCGCACACATGTATGAATGTATTTATTAGTGGTTAACTTCAATGGTGAAAAACAAAACATCATTCATGGTTTCAGCCTCTCTCTCTCTCTCTCTCTCTCTCCCTTCATTTCCTAATTATCAATGAATGAAGAATGTCTGATGGCAATCCTTTTACTGTGATATATTTGTGCCTCAAAATGTTTGTACAATTCAGGCGTATTCTGCAAAGCAAAACAAGGAAATGATTTTTCTCCATTTTCTTTATATTTTTGAGGTTTTCAGACCTTTTTCTGTATTAATGCATATCACTCTCTCCATTCCCTATTTTTCTATATTTTGCATGTGACGCATATTTGCAAGGCGTATTCTTTTGGAAGCTATTTTACTCTCTCTCTCTCTCTCTCTCTCTCTCTCTCTCTCTACAGCCATATACAATCATGTTTATGTATATATGTATATACACATGTATTTAGCTCAATCTAAGCGTATTTTATTGATTGTCTGTACAGAGCGCTTGTGTACTATAGAGGAATTGTGATGTACTACCGGTCCAAAGCCTTGCTGCTTTCTGGTATGAGAGGTTAGCGACGCTGGGCCAAAACGGGCTGGGATTCAGCATTTTGTTGACAATGGATTTTGCATATCACTACAATGCTTATCGTGCTGTAGGGTTCCAGAACCAGAATTGCTGATATTCAAGCCCCTGGTTATTTTTTGATTAGGAAGCCCATATTGCGGTTACCAGAATTGGATTACTTTACTAATTATTTTTGGATCCTTCCAGGAATTTTTGGCCTGGATATTTTTTAATTACCTTTCTGATAAAATTGAATCAAGTTGAGTACGTAGCAGCTAGCAAATGTATTCATTGGCATAGTAAGTGGTGTATTCTCACAGCAAGAGAGAGATATCATTAAATGCAAGTAATTTTGATTTCAGAGATCCAGTTTTTCTTCTTTTTTGTTCCTGCTCTCGTCAATCTGAGATATTAGATATATATACCTGATAATTACTCGGTTCTTATGTTGGGAATTGTCTGCTCTCGTATGTAATTGCAGAACAGGCTGTTAGCCTAGAAATAGCAGTAATATATCATGATTTATGAAGACCAAATTGGTTTGGTACTTTTAACACCTAAGAGGATTTTCCACTGCAGCATCGTGCCCACGTTCGTCTTTGGTATTTGGTACTGCCTCCATTGTAGCTTTCTGTTGCCTGGCTTCGGAACAGAGTTTCATATCATTTTGAAAGTGTCTTAAGAAACCCTTGGGTCGAACAACGCAGTCCCAATCAAACCTCACAAACTTGGGAAAGTTCCATCTCAATTCACCCATCCAAGAAACGGGTGTAATCGACAATATCAAGTGAATAGCGACAGGCATACCGGAACTGATTTATGAATAGGGCGGGACTCCTCTCAAGGCAATGAACTAAACATAAGGGGCTCCCAAATTCTGGGTGTTGGGATGCACTTTTTCCCCGTGATTATAGCAAACGTGCCAGTTGTTGGGCTAAAATCAAAGCCTTAACCTCGAAGCTTCATCCATGGAGAATTCAACTGAAAGCAATGCATTTGTAGGAATATCCCGTTCTTATTTCCAAAGACCACATTGGTTGGCAGAACGTTCAGAAAAAGCTGCAATCAAAGTCTAACTAGTGCCGAGATGAAAGGCAACTACATGCAAAGAGCTTTCCAATGGGATTCAGTTGGTTCTAAGAATTTTATTTTCATAATAATGCAATTATTAATGGAAAAGCTGTACACCGCAGATTAAATTGCATAATAACTTAAAAAGGAATGAATGATAAGCCAGCAGAAAAACAAAATAGGTGTAAGTCATCACTTATACTCTTCGACAAAAATGAAACATCATTCGTAAATGTGATACTTTAGCACATCTTCAACAAAGAAACGAAATCTGGTATTTTAGCACCTACTGTAGTGATTAGGACTAGGGAGAGGTCCCCACAAACTATAACCATCTGTTGGAATGCTGTTCGTATTCCTTAACTCAAAATTAGGTCCTCATCTTCATTATCATCCTCATCACCGTTATCATCCCTTCTTAGCTCAGCATACTCCTCAAGTGATGCAGAAGGAAATAACTCCCCAACCTTGTTTTCTTTGCTAGTTGCCATTTTTGCTGAACTCTTAGATTCATCTCTGTTCATCTGGTGCAATAAAAAGATTAGACACCACACATGTTAGGAGAAAAGGGGTAAATGGCTGACATGCTCAATTGAGTGTAAACATGTAATATATACCAGTAAAACAATAACTAGGAAAGACTACAAAACCAGAGATACCTGTAAGAACTTAACAATGCACATAGAACAGATATTTCCTATATAATAATCACAACTTGCCGGTGGTTGGACTTACAAAAGCCATGTTATTCGCTATGAAAGTTGTAGCTGGTTCATATAAAAGGGTAAGACATGATTGGTTCATTTTTTACTCATGTATGGTCTACCGTTCAAATTAGGATAATAGCAATGTTCTATTTTTTCTTCCCCACTAGAAGGCAAGAAAAACAATATTTTGATAGTATGAACAACATTCTATTGCAATCCATGTGCTCCAAGTTGTTTATATCCCCTCAGAGAGGTCTTTTCGCAACTACAAGGAGAGATGCATGTTGACTGGTTTCCTCCATGTCTTGATGAGTCATCTTGTCCCAGAAACGAACCTTGGCCTACCACGCAAGAAGACCACAAGCTAACTCATACCTTAGTTGGACATCCCCCAATGGGAGGGACCCTCGATAAATCAAACAGACAACATATGGCTACAGCCTTCATTATCTCATTACTGATCTATGAAGAACCAAGCTGATCAAAGGAGACTGCAATTGCCCAAGGAATTCATACAGCTTCTTATTTTCCCAGTCTTTTTTATTAGCAACAAATTTTGGACTGTTAGGTATTCTCTGACTGCCTAGATCAATGAGCTCAATAAAATCTTACAGCCATTTAAGAAAAAAGGTTTGAAACTCCAAAGTTTAATTTTCTAAACATTCATAAAAACATGTTTCCTTTTCCCCTTTCCTTTGGTGGAACATTATCCTGATTAAGCTTTAAGTATGCTACCAATTACAATCTCTTGGAAATGTTACCGTATATCAAATTAATATAAATTATTATCTAAAAACTGTAAATTACCTGCCCATAAAAGATTGGTGATATAAGGATTTTCTGAATAAATAAAAGTCGCATTGTTGAGTTAAAGTGTGTTCTCAACCCCTATACAGGCTATACTACACAAGAAAGCACAACCGATTGAACTGAAGAGCAATGTAGAGTTTCTATATAAATAAAAGAAAACAAATATCAGAGCTGAAAAATATTGCTTTATAGAGCTTACAGCCCGAAGCAGAGTCCTCCGGTCCCTTTCTCGAGCATTCTTAATTGCCTATAACAAAATCACACAGACCCTTGAATTATCTCCCAAAATGCTATATCAAAACCCTATCTTGAGAAACGCATTAGTGACAAGAAAGTAACCTCGTCAAGTGACTTTTGCTCAGCTTCGACTTCCGAAGAATCTCTACAAGAAAAAGGAAAACAGCATAAACAAGATTTCATATATATATATACACATATATATTATCAGTAAACAAAGAGTATTATTAATGATATAGATAGGCATAGCCCAAGTACATGGCATATATGATTCAAAGACATGCTTTCAAACAAAACCTTCCAACTATACGGTTCACACGGCAACGACACTTTGCACAGACATTTTGCTCCTTCGCACAACCTACGCCCAAATCAATCCAATGCCTCAATTAAACAAAACCCAACAGCCCCGAAAAAAAAAAAGGCGTATAATTTGTTTGTTCCAACACAACATATTAACTTAAATGCCTTTATCAGGAAAATTGATTCTATTGAACCAAACAGAGATAAAATAATTCAAAAGGGGAAGCCAACCAGGACAGAGATTATGGTAAGCCTGACGAACGGCTCGTTTCGAACATTGCTGACTGTGAACATTTAATTCAACAAGTGCAATTAAAATTAAATCACTTGCCCATTAAAATGAAAATAGGAAATAAAATTCAAATATTAGGGAAAAAAATACCATTTGGCCGGCTCGGCGAGGGGCTTGTACTTGCCGTAGCGGCGCTTCCAATCGATCTGTTCTTTACAACGTGGACAAACCCCCGTGATCTCTGAGTAGGGCCTAAACTTTCCCCCAACTTCCTGTTACAAAATATATATATATATATATATATTTTCTTCAGCCAGTGTAATCGAAAAGCAGTATCTAAATGAGTGAAACTCCTTTTTTCTTTTTTTTTTTAATTCTTTTTACAGCTTTCAGAAATAAGGAAGAAAGAGATGATAGCATATAATACCGTTTCGTTGATCTTGTGGCCGGCCTTGGGTTTCCAAGCGTATTTGTTTTGGTGCTTGGGGGCGCCATGCTTGCCGCTCATCTCTTCGCTCTCTGCGGCCTCTGCGTCTGTTTTACATATTCTGGGTCTTTAGCTCGATGATGACCTATGTTTCAAGTTAGCTTCATGAACGGCACGCAGTTTATGTTATCCGGGACTAAACGCCATGTCGCAATAATATTAAGATACTAATGACTAGTTTGGAAAGTGTGATGATCTCATTCTATCACATCTCATCTAAAAACTTATCATAATTTCTTTCTTAAACATCGCTTACGTACAAATGCTTTTCAAATTCAAGTTTTTAATTTTTTTCATCTAACCATTACAAATTTCTCAAGTTTTCAAACATAACACAAAAAAAATACATTTTTAAATTTTGAAACAAAATTCATATTAAAAAATTATATTTTAACAATATTTTGATTCTATAATATTTTTATTCAATTTTTTTTCTTTTCTTTTTTAAAATCCAATAAAACATCTTAATTCAAGTCATTTCACTACTTATTCATAGAATTTTCATCGCATCTCATTTTTAAACAACCCCTAAATTAATAAATTGTAAACCCAACCATTTAATCAATATTTCAGTCTCTTTTTGTGATGGAAGTATCAATTTAATAAAATTAATTAAATTATAGCTCTTAATTGAGACAGTTCACCCGGATACTTGCTCGTATTATGATAGGCCAGTACTTGGATTGGACATAGCTTATTTTTTTTTTTAAAAAAAAAAAAGTAAACTTGGGTTGTAGGTATCGAGTTCTAAATTCAGTACCCATCTTATGTATATGTACCCGCTCCCGAATATGAGTAGGTGACTAATCCGGCTATTGGCCCGTATTAAATTCGGGGTAGATAACTACCTTTAGAATTGAGTTATTTAATTTTCGGATCAGGTAGAGAAATAAATGAAATTAAATAAATAAATAAATGCCTAGATGAATGGTGATAGATTTTTTTTTTTTTAAATAAAGAACCATCAATAAGTTTTATTGCAATACCAAAACCTCAATCATTACAATATTTATCCTTCATAACAATATTCATAATTTGCATAGATCATTCTTCTAACCATATCCTTTCCTCTGTTTGTAATAATGCCATTTTTGCAAGTAGATGAGCTGCTACATTTGCTTCTCTGAAGTTGAAAATCACTTTCCAGCCGAGTCTTTCTTTCAGCATGCATCGAATATCATATAATAGAGAACAATACTTTATGCTGATTTCGTCATTGTTTCTTGTGGCCTTTACAATCACCTAAGAGTCCCATTCAAAAACTACTCTAGCAAATCTCAATTCATAAGATATCTCCATTGCCTTCCTTAAAGCCATGCCTTCAACTATAATAGGTTTCATATAATAGCTTACATTTGTGTAGACACTGGACATAATATCACCTACCTCATCTTTGATAATGATTTCCAAACCCGTCTTTTTTACTTTTTCATCCATAAATGCATCCCAATTAGCTTTCATTGTCGCTTCACTTGAATACATAAGTAAATTCTACTCAATTAAAAAAGTTTTGATATTTCAAATATGTTGATGTTCAGTGGGCTGTGCATTTCACCCATCAAAAAGTTAGGCCTGATCAAAACTATCCGACCGACCTGATTGTTTCGATTTGCATCTAATCGGGTCTTTAACCTGTTACAAGTAAAGGTTTATATTTTAACCATCAACCCATCCGAGTATAAAAACACAATGCTCAAACCCTAGCTACCCAGTCCCAAATCATCGACAGTCCTCCCAATCCCATGGTCATGACCTCAATCACTCCTGAGGCCACGGTGAATCGTTCATCCTGGGCATACCCAGTGGCAGTGGTGGCCAAGGTGGACCCTGGACTCTGGAGCACAAGTAGCTTCATCAACTTCGGAGAAGTTGAAGTAATCTATTATCTGTGATGGTGCTAATGACGGTGGAAGTAACCGAAGGTTAAGACCAAATCTTTCTATACTGAGGAGGACGAGTTGGGACAACATGGTGAAGGAGGCGTTGTTGTTGTCAAGGATTTTTGGATTTGTGCTTTGCTTGATCTCCATTTCAATTATGGCGGCTGACAGAGATCAGTCTTATTCTTTCATTTCTTTTTTTTTCTATGTTTCTTGAAGGAAATTCAATGTTGTTGCATACGGTTTAGTTTGAGCCAGATTGCTTAATTACTATCTCCTTAGATGTTTTGTATATGCATTTGTATTGCATTTTATTATTATTATTATTATTATTATTATTTTTGTATTCTGGGAATATCAAACCCTAGCTTTGGTTTGGTATCTTTCTTTTTTGGGGGCTTCTTTCCTGGAAATGTAGTGCACATTTTGGATCAAGTTTTTACTTTTGTTTGGTTTCAAAGAAAATGTAAAATGTCCCTCTGCAACTCTGTCGATGAAGAAGAAAGAGGGCGGTATTTTCAGTTCTCTCTCCCCTTTTTTTTTCCTTTTTTTAAAGATCAGTCAGGTCATGTAGGCTCGACTTGAGTTTGTTCTGACGTGCCAAGTCGGGGTGCCTTTAATGGATATGGTCAAGTCGGGTGCGAACCTGACATTTTGAGCTCAGGTTGCAAGCCTAATGTTCACATATATTTAAATATTCTTAATCCATATCAATGACATTTAAACTAGGTTTTTAATTCATTTGCTTACTTTTTAATTCATTTAGAAAATGGAGATTTTAGCATATTAATCTTAACAGTCTTGCTAGGTACGATCGGCATGCAAAATTAGGGAGTAATCAGCCGTACGTAAAGCTTATGCGGAATAAAAAAAATAAAAAACAGAAAGCAAAAATGCAAAAGGTAAAAAGCAAAGAAATTTCTTCCCGAAGTCGATCCACATGTGAGGAGGTAGATTCCATTCCATAACCCAAAAACTATGATCTTCTTTTGCAATTCATGGTCCAATCTAGTTTTGATATACCAACCCCTTTCTATACTCGAACCCTCGCACACCCAAAAAAGAAAGAAAAATGTTTGAAGCAACAAAGCAAAAACGAGATTTTTGAAGGATTTGCACAGATCGGCAAAAAGTGCTACAATTGGATTTATTGAAAAAATCTTGAAGGATATGTGCAAATCTATCTGTTCACCTTTTGAGTTTTGCTTTAGAGTTGGAGCTTTTCATGGATTATTCCATATAATCTAAACCCATTTATGTAAAACTCAAAATCGCTCTTAGCTTACCGGTAAAGCCACAAATGGTGAACAAGAAGATCGAGCCTTACTTTTGTTTCCTGGGAAAAAAACCAACAACGGATTATATATCTAGCGTCATCAAAAGGTGTTGGGGAGAAATCTTGAAATGAAATCTATCATTTTCAAAGTGAAATATTAGAATAGCTTAAATGGTCGAAATGGGTATGAAATCCACTATTATTAAACAAAACTTCAACTCATGACAAAGAAAACAAATCTTCACCAAAATCTTTACCGTTTCTTGTTCTTGTCCAAACAAATCTTCACTGAAATCTTCACCGTTATCTTCTCATTCCATTTGCAAACTCATCTTCCTTCTGTAGATTGTGTTTTTCTCTAGTTTCCATTTCCTCTACTTACCATTTATTCTTTTTTTTTTTTTTACCTGTTTGTAGGTATCACTTAAAGGAGACGCCATTACACCTAATCTAGCAAAGGCTTTAATCAAAGTAACATTAATGTACCATTTTTGTAAGGGAAGGTTAGGTGGGCTAGAGAGAGAAGATCAAGAACTAGGGGAAAAAACAGACGAGAGAGAGAGAGAGGGGAGGTTGTGGGAGACGAATGATGGATCTGGGAAGATGGAAAGGCAAAGGCAAAATTCCTAAATAAAACGATTGTGTTTTTTTAAATAGGTTAACTGACGTGGCTTACCATATCAGCCGATTACCCAATGGTTGCATAGGGTGGTTGTAACTTAGCCTAACTGTAGTGCTTGAGCCTAACGTTTGACTGCCTTTCAATTTGTTTCCTCATGGGAAGTAGAGAAATGTTGACAAGAGGATCAAATTCATTAGATTGGTACTGGCTAGAAAAGAGGAAGGGAGAGGGGGAAGGGAAGCAAAGGTCGATGCCTAAGGGAGAAGCAAGTCACAAGAAGGATATTAGACCTCATGCCTTCCAATTTTTTTTTTTTTTTTTGGGGTCATTTTACTCCTCCAAAGTGGATGGTGTGTGTAAGGAGATTTTTCCCCTTGAGCCAAAGGTACAAAAGATAATCCCAAATACGAGGAGCCCGGTCTAGCAGGACAGCCCCTCAGTCATAAAACTAAGGTTAACTCATAGCCATAATCGTGTAGGAAGTCCCAAAGTGCAAGGAAGGAGGGGACACATCACCCCAGCATCCCATACGACGCCTAGCCTTAGAGAACCTGTGCAGGTAGGCAGGTGAGAAATGCGGGGAGTCCTTGATTTTCTGACAACAAGTGAGGAGGAGTCTGATGGAGTGCACTTGCAAGATAGAAGGGCCAGGAAGCCACACCGTATTAAAAGATTCTGACCATGGGAACAGTTGAGGGGATATATACTCTTGCCACGGGGTATGGGTGATTCCCCCCAGAAACCTAGTATAAAAATCGATTCTCAGGTACGAAGAACTCTCTTTGATCCCTTCACCAAGGCTCTTAACTCTCTGCGTCTTCTCTAAGTGTGCAGGTCCAAGATTGAAGGCCCAAGTTGCTGGAGTCTAGCCTAAAGGCATATGAAATATGACGTTAACAGTGGCGCCGTCTGTGGGATTCGAACATAGATTTCACATGTCCTTCATATGCCTGCGGCAACCCGTTCTCAAAAGACTCAAGGACAAGAAAAAGCAATGTCGATAAACAAGGAAGCAAGGCTCTTGACGATGGAACGGTTGGTAGGAAAGAAGAATGAAACACTCAGAGGGGCCGCTAACGAACTAGAGAATGACGTAGAGTTGAGCAACAACAAACTCGTAGGTTCCAAGAATGTTAGAGGGGGAGGAGACAGGGAGGAAGAAAGATAGAACATGCAGAACATCCTCCCACCTCCGCCTAAGTGCATCCCAGCAGATAGCGAGATCCGAAACAAGCAAGCACTTAGGAAGGTGGAGCAATATGAGCCGTTAGAGTTTGTTCTTCTAGACCCGAGTCGTCCAGAAGCCATTGCTAGGTGCAGCACCAGGATGACTCTCAAATTGAGGGGTGCCATGCAACAGATCCTCATGGAGCACTGGAATGTCTTCACCTAGAGTCACGAAGACATGCCCAAAATTGACCCTAGGGTCATGTAGCACCACCTGAGTGTGGACCCCAAGGCTAAAGGGATAAGACAAAAACACCAAAGTTTCAGTACCAATAAGAATGCCGCCATCGCCATAGAAGTTGACTAGTTACTCGCAGTAGGATTCATATGAGAGGCCCATTACCTAAAATGGCTGTCTAACGTGATGTTGGTGAAAAAGCAAATAGAAAAATGGAGGATATGTGTAAACTTCAACGACCTGAATAAGGCTTACCCAAAGGACAGCTTCCAGCTTCCTTGCATCGACTTAATCGTTGACTCCATGGTAGGTCATTGTATGTTGAGTTTCATGGACGCCTAACCTGGGTACTACAAAATCCGCATGAACCTGGATGATGAAAAGAAGACGTCATTCATCATCGACCGAGGGTTATACTGCTACTCAATCATGCTGTTTGAATCGAAGAACGCAAGGGCCACCTACCAGCAGCTGGTCAACCACATGTTCAAAAATCAGATCTAGATAAACATGGAGATCTACGTAGACGATTTACTGGTCAAGAGTGAAACTCTCTAGAAACACCTTGACAACCTCCATGAAGCCTTTGCAGTGTTGAGGTAGTACCAGATAAAGTTGAACTCGGCAAAGTGCTTTTTCGGTGTAGGTTCTAGGAAATTCTTGGGCTTCATGGTGTCCAAACAAGGGGATTATGGCCAACCCAGAGAAAGTGGGAGTTATACTTGGCATGCCCTCCCCTTAAAGTATAAACGAAGTACAGAAACTCGTAGGTTGAGTAGCAACCCTTAGCTGTTTCATATCTAGATCCACCGACAAATGCCTTCCCTTCTTCAAAGTGTTATGGAAGGCTCAAACATGGGATGGTGAGTATGACCAAGCATTTGATGCTCTCAAGAAGTACCTCACTAGCCCTCTGCTGCTCAGCCAGCCCAAATGTGGAGAAGTATTGTTCTTGCACTTATCAGTCTCTCTGCAGGCGGCCTCTTCGGCCTTGGTACGAGACATAGGTGGGGTCTAGAGACCTGTATACTACACCAACCGAGCCTATCGAGGAGCGGAGGCTAGATACCCACACATGAAGTAGCTCGCCTCTGCCTTGGTGGTAACCACTCAGAAGCTTTGCCCATATTTTCAAGCTCACCTAATAAATGTCCTCACCCAAACATCCTTAAAATCAGTACTTCCGATTTTACCGATTCCAGTCTGATTCGATCCCATTTTTTTTCGATATTTTATATATATAGTATATATAATATGCAATATATATTATAATATATAATAATATAGTGATAATATATTATAGTATATTATAATAGATAGTGATATAGTAGTAGTAGTAGTAGTAGTTATATTGTATTAGTATAACTACTACTACTACTATAGACTATAGTGATAATATATAGTTATTTATATAGGATTTTAAAATTTAATATTATTTTAATTAGTAATTGAGCATATAATACAATATTATTTTATATATATTTTTATATATTATATATAAAATGATATATAAGAGAAAAAATCACATAAATAATATTGTATATAATACAAAAAATTTAAAAAATATATATTTATATGAACTGGTCCAGTTTGATCCGGTATTATAAAAAGGAAAACTGGAACTAGATCGATTTCGACCAGTTTTGAAAAAAATGGAACCGGTACCGGACCAAACCAATTTAGAACCGGACGTATTTGGTCCGGTTTGTTTTCTTTTTCATCCCTACTCGCGAGTGACTTGCCCAATTGGAAATTTCCACCCTCAACCCAACATGAAAAAAGAATTTGTTGGTCCAGTCTTTAACCTTGCGATAGCGCAGTTCCAGTGCAACGAGGGCGTGCATCGCCCTGAAACTGCAAAAGTTCCCCTCACGCTTTATAAGGTTGTGGGTCAGAAGGAATTCACTGCTAGTAAGGTTGGTATGCTCCAGGTCAGACTTCAACTAGGCAAGTCGCCATAGAATGTAGCAACACATTAAAATCTTCCAAACATTTTGGGTGAAGCTGAAAGGGGCTAATCCGAGACAATCTAGTACGTCATGGATGGGGTGACGAAAAGGTAACCTTAACCTGTAGGAGAACATGTTAGAGAAGAGGGCAACATGTGAGGTGTAACCCTCGTCGTCAGTTGCCCCTTCTTGTGGCCCATAGACTTTAAAAACCACCTTCTCTGGAATGTGATAGGTGGAAATTGGCGACGACAAGAACTCGGGAGTAGCTGTTGGGGACCTCGATCAAGCTTCTAAATACTAAAGGTCCGATCCTCTCCTTGTTGCTCCTCTAGTAACCAATAGGACTCCTTTGCTTGGTGTAGATCACGTGTAGTCCAAAGGGAGCTTGGGTGAGATGGGACTAGAGTTCAATTATGGGAAGTATGGATGGTGTTTGGGCTAGGTGATGGTGCACGACTAAGTGACCCTTGGGATGCTAGGCTCCACTTGTGTGCTAAGGTTGGATGATGGGCAATCTTGGCTTTAGTGATGAGTGATTGAGGCTAAGTTTGATGAGGGGTTTGGCCAAGGCTATTTGGGATACACGGCTTGGGCAAATGTGGCTTGTGGAGATCCTAAAAGTTAGGAATTGTGAAATTTTTAAAATGTAGGAATTGAGATCTTGAGATCTAGATGGACTAGGGCTGGCCGAAAATGAGTGGGATGGATAAGGGGCTGAAGTGTTTTGGAGGGAAGTGGAATTTGAGTGAGTCAATCAAGGGAAATTGACCAATCAAATTATGGATGGAAAATGAAAGTGAGAAAATGTAGGATCTAAGGTTTTGGCCAAGCCAAGGAGGCTATGGCCGAATTCTTCAAGGTGAGATCTAGGGTGTATGGACTTGTTTGGCTAGGGAATATGAAGGTGCGTGTAGGGCTTCATGTGAGGCTAGGGTTTTGTGGTTTGAGGCAATTGAAGGTGGCGTGTATGGTAAAGGATAGGGCTGGCCGAAATATGTGTTTGGGAGATGGGAATCTTTAAGAAACTTCAAGGAAATCTTATGAACTGTGAGAAATCACATGAACACAAGAGATCTAGCAAATCAAAACACAAACCGAAATCCAAATGAAGGATTGGGCCTCTTTACTCCAAATAAACCAACAAAAAGATAAAATAAAGAACAAGGAACCAAATAATCTTTGATTCACAAATTGCACAAAGAATTGAAAGGAAACCTCAATATATTAAAGGATAAATTGAATCACACATATTCACGAATTGCAAGGTGATGATCATCTCCTTGGGGATTCACGAATTGTACCCCAAAAGAGCCCAAGTGCAAGATGCATCGAAAATGAAGAACTCCAAGCCCTATGGTCGGCCACTTAATGTTCCAAATGACAAAAGATCCTAATGAAATGTCTAAGGGTCCTATTTATAAAGTTTACAAAGTGTAAACCCCCAAAAGGTCCCTAGGAAAATTAAAATAAATAAATAAAAAAAATGAAATAATAATTAACAAGTCTTTTAATAAAATAAATAAAAATAATAAAATGGATAAATTAGTCATGTTGGTTGTGGCATGCAAGACCCATGGTGGGCTATGATGGTGCATGGCTCACGGCTAGGCTAGTCATGATTTGGTCTGCGGCTTGTTGCATGGCATGGCATGGTGCCATGCGTTGGTCTGGTAGTAGGCACGACATGGCGTTGTGCATGGCTTGCTGATGGTGGGCATGACATGGTGCTATGCATTGGTCTGGTGGTAGGCACGGCATGGCGCTGTGCATGGACTGCTGATGGTGGGCATGGCATGGTGCGAAGCCTAGGCATGATGGTGGCACAAGGTGATGCCGTGATGCTGTTGTGGTGCCTAGTCAAGTGGCTTAGGTGGTGGTCCTGCATAGTCCAAGCTGGTGGCCTGGGTGATGAGCATGCATGGCCCAAGCTGACGATCTGGGCTATGAGGCCGCAAGGCACGGGCTGGAGCCGTGCGCTGGTTGGCATGCCACTAGCCTTGCCTGCAAGGCACAGGCTGGAGCTGTGCGCTGGATGACGTGCCTGTGAGGGCATGCCACTAGCCTCGCTTAGTGGTGCTGGGGCACGCATGTATGCTCGTAGGTGCACGTTCAAGGGCATGCACAAGCCTGCACACATGGTCTGCATGCGGTCACTAGCCTCTATAGTTGCCCGCTGCGTGTCATGGTCTGAGCCAAGGCATGCAAGCAAGCTAGCCATGTGATTGTCCTGACCCTCCATAAGTCGTGTCGAGGTGTGGTCCCGGGCAATTCTCCTGGGGGTTGTGACATTCCCCCTCCCTTCAAGCACATCCTTGCCCTCAAGGATCAACTGTGGAACCCTCGACACCGTCTCATCATCTCCATGATCTACCTCCAGTAACGAACTCCCCTCACGCCTACTCAAGGCATCCACCACTTTATTCTCCTTGCCCGGTTGGTAGATGATTTCATATTCAAATCTAAGCAACTTCACCAAGAACTTTTATTGCTCGGGTGTCAATATCTTTTGCTTAAGCAAATGCATCAATGCTTGTTGATCTGTGACAATGGTAAACTTTCTTCCCAACAAATAAGGTCTCCACACCTTCACGGCATGCACAACCACTAGCATCTCCCTAGCATAAGTACTCCAAACCTTTTTTTTAGGTCCAAGTGCTTTGGAAATAAAGGCTATTGGTCTTTTTTCTTGAACCAAAATAGCCCATATCCCTTCACCACTAGAATAAGTGTAAACCTTAAAAGGCTTCTCAAAGTTAGGTAGCGCAAGCACGGGAGTGGTTGTCATAGGCCTCTTCAACTCATCAAAGGCCACCTACCAACGGCTAGTCAACCACATGTTCAAAAATCAAATTGGAAGAAACATGGAGATCTATGTAGAAGATTTGCTGGTCAAGAGTGGAAGTCCCTAGTAGTACCTTGACAACCTCCGTGAAGCCTTTGCAGTTTTAAGGCAATACCAAATGAAGTTGAATTCGGCGAAATGTGCTTTCAATGTAGGCTCTAGGAAATTCTTGGGCTTCATGGTGTTCGAATGAGGGATTGAGGCCAACCTGAAGAAAGTAGGAGCTATACTCAGCATGCCCTCCCCTCGGAGTATAAACGAAGTACAGAAACTCATAGGTCGAGTAGAAGCCCTTAACCGTTTCATATTGAGATCCACCGACAAATGCCTTCCATTCTTCAAAGTGTTGTAAAAGGCTCAAACATGGGATAGCGAGTGCGACCAAGTGTTCGATGCCCTCAAGAAGTGCCTCACCAGCCCTCCTTGCTCAGCTAGCCCAGATGTGGAGAAGTACTGGTCTTGTACTTATCAATCTCCCCACAGATGGCCTCCTTGGCTTTGGTACGAGATGAAAGCAAGGTCTAGAGACTTGTATACTACACCAGCGAACCTATCGGGGAGAGGAGGCTAGATACCCGCTCATAGAGAAGCTCGCCTCCTCCTTAGTAGTAACCACTCAGAAGCTCCACCAGTATTGTCAAGCTCACCTAGTAAATACCCTTACTGAGACACCCTTAAAATCAGTACTTCCGATTTTATCGGTTCTGATCCGGTTCGAACTAGTTTTTTTGTTTTATTATATATATAGTATACATAATATGATACATATTATAATATATAATAATATAGTGATAATATATAGTTTTTTATATAAGGTTTTAAAATTTAATGTTATTTTAATTAGTAATTGAGCATATATACAATATAATTTTATATATAATTATATATATTAGATATAAAAATGATATATAATATAAAATATATATAAAAATATTTTATATAATATAAAAAAATTTAAAAATATATATTTATATGAACCTGTTTGATTCGATTCGGTGTTAGAAAAAGGAAAATTGGAACTAGACGAATTTCGATCGATTTTGAAAAAAATGGAACCGGTACTAGACCAAACCGATTTAGAACCGAACAAGTTTGGTCTTGTTTTCTTTTTCATCCCTACCCGCAAGTTACTTGCCCAATTGGAAGTTCCCACCCTCAACCCGACACGAAAAAGAATTTGTTGGTCTAGTCTTTGACCTTGCAGTAGCGCGGTTCCAATGTGACGAGGGCGTGCATCTTCCGAAAGCTGCAAAAGTTCCCCTCACACTTTATGAGGTTGTGGGTCAGGAGGAATTTACTACTAGTAAGGTCGGCATGCTCTAGGTCAGACTTCAACAAGGCTCGCCATCATAAAATGTAGCAGTACATCAAAATCCTTCAAGCATTTGGATGAAGATGAGGGGGTCTAATCCAAGACGATCTAGTATGTCACGAACATGGTGAGGAAAATGTAACCTTAACCTGTAGGAGAACATGCTAGGGAAGAGGGCAACATGTGAGGTGTAGCCCTCGTCGTCGATTGCTCATTCTTATGGCCCATGGACCTAAAAAACCACATTCTCTGGAACGTAATAGGTGGAAATCAGCAATGACAAGAACTCGGGGGTAGCCTTCAAGTGCCAATGGTAACCAACAAATGTTTATTTCATAGTGCAGACCTCAGGCCTATCTAACTCCCCGAGAATCTTGGGTTGAATGACCTTTTTGGAAGCCATTAAAGTTGAATTTAAGAAAGGTAATAGGAAGCAAGATGAGTCAAGCAATGAAAAATGAGAAAGTTAGGACATGAGAAGAATGCGAATGTGGTAATGGGAGGAAGAAACGACAGTTCACTTTCTGCCCCTATGTATTGGAAGTGAGATACATAACAATTTAAATCCCGTGAAACACGCATTAGATGCAACGTGGGGAAGCCACCTGACACCATCAATGCTGAAGAGACAAAATAGATGAAATCGAGTGCTGGAATTCAACCTTTCGACAACGTTCCAAGAAAGTCGATAAGAGAACCATCGCACGTCGCATCAAATGATGAAAAGACCAAGTGGGGGCATCTAAAGACATGACACGTGGAAGAGCTGGGAAGTAAAATGGCCGCTCCTTAAAAAAAAAAGAGGATATCAAACAATAATTACCGTGGGGAGACATGAAGATGAAAGCAAGAAGAAATTACCATCAGACTAACTCTATGTGGATTTTTCCCCTCGGGCCAAAAGCCTAGAAGACAAGCCTAGATACAGAGAGTCAGGTTTGGCTGGACGACCCCTCGACCACAAAGTTGAGGTCGGCCAATGACCATAATCACGCGAGAAGTCTCAAAGTAAAAGGAAAGAAGGGATACATCACCCCAGCATCCCCCTATGATGCTTAGCCTCAGAGAACTTGTGCAGCCAGGCAAGAAACTCAAGGAGCCCTTGATCTTATGATAGCAAGTGAGGAGGAGTTTGATGAAGTGTACCTACAGGACAAAAGGGACAAGAAGTCACGCTGTATTTATTACCCTACCCCAAGAAACCACACCACATTAAATGATTCTAACCAAGGGAATAGTTTAGGAGATGTATACTCTTGCTACGAGGTATGGGCGATTCCCCCCATAAACCTAGTATAAAAGCCAATGTTTTGAATACCGTACGGATGCCGTACCAGTCAAGGCACTGGAACAAAATATTTCGGTACCGGTACCGTTTCGTGTACCATTTCGGGATAGTTGATATATAAATAAATTATATGTATAAATATATATAAATTATATTCTAAAATAATAGTTTATATATGAATAATTTATACATAAATACATATATCTATAAATTATAAATAGTCTGGTATAAATTGGGAGTCAAAAAATGAGCTTGTAGTTTGAAAAAATGACAAAAAAAAAAAGAAAAAGAAAAAGTGAAGGCCAAAATACCATTCGGTACGCAGGCCGGTACAAAACAGGTACAATACCTATACCGGACCAGTGGCCGGTGCTGTATGGTATGGTATTGAAAACCATGATAAAAGTTGATCCTCTAGTACGAAGAATTATCTCTGATCCCTCTACTCTCTCACACGAAATACTAAGGTAATACTGAGTTAAGCATCGGAAACTCTCTAGTCTCCACTAAGGCTCTCGACTCCCTGCATTTTCTCTAAGTGTCCAGGTCCATAATCGAAGACTTGAGTCACTGGAGTCTAGCCCAATGGCTTACGAAAGCCTAATCTACATAACTGTACATATTTAAGAGATTAACTAAAAAAGCCTATAATTTAGAAGATAATTAAAGAAAGGTTAGATATCATTGATTTTATTTAAAAAATATTTTACAATTTGAATTACTACTGACTTATATAACAATGTTCTGAATTTCTTTTTGGATCTAAACATTTATCTTAGGAGTGATTGAAGTGAATTGGACTTATTTGATGTATTCAAAAGAAAAATGATAAACACATATTATTTTTTACAATATTTTATAAAATATATTTTAATATTAGAGATATTTTTGTATAATAGTTTATAAAAATAACAATACTTTATAAAAATATCTTATTTTAAAATATGTTTTATAAAATATGGTGTCAAATATATCATGTGACTATCATTATTCGTTGGGTGGCGAATTTAATAATCCACAAACTCACATAATCTATTCACGCATTTCTAGGTGGGTCATGAGCCAGGACTAACGGCAGATCGGAGAATCTTTTCTGAGTGTCCTAGTCTAGCCGCCAATTTTGCATCCAAGTGAAGTCTTTGACTTTTCTTTTTTTTGAATGGAAAAAAAGTTTTTTTTTTCTTTCTCCGAATGGAAGAAAAGTTTTTTTTTTTTCTTTATCCAAATGGAAGAAAAGTCTAGCTAGCTCTTACAGTGTGAACAAAAACTATGCGTGTATTCCCCGGTAGAAAAACTACAAACAAACAAATAATGATGCGTATAGAAATCTTCTCTCTCCAAAAAAATAATGTCCGAGTGTCCACGGCACGAATGTATATAATATTATCCTTTATTTATTATATCGAAATTCATTTACAGAAATCTTCTCTCTCAAAAAAAAATATTGGTAAAAAGATATCATATACTCCTCCCTCACCTCTCTATTGCTGTGCAGGCCAAGGAATTAAACATTATGAATGTTAAATTATGTTAACGAGTCCTGTTCATATCGTATTAAAATATGCATATTATATTATATAGATAAATTTGAACCCGACTCGTTAAACTCATCATGTTAAAATATCATATCCTAACACCACTCATTTACATAATGAGTTGTGTCGTGTCAATCCATTTCAATTCGTTTATGTAATGGATTGAATAGATGTGAAATTAACTACTTTAACCTAATTAAATTTAGTATAATTTTATATAAATGTTAAAATTATAATATCTAGAAAAATTATAAAACTAACTACAAGGCCAAAATTATAATTTAAATAATAAAAATATTGAAATTAAAATTCTAAAAATGTTACTTTTAAGTATAAGGATATAATTATAATTTTAACTTTTTTAACGGGTTATAACATGTCAAAACGGATTAACCTATTATTAATCTGTTAAACAATTATGTCTTAATGAGTCAACCCATTTTTACTCAATCTTTTAAGACTAAACACAAACTAATTATTATCATGTTATGTTTGTGTTAATTTAATAGATCGTGTCACACATTATCACTCCTATTAAACACCTACTAGGAAAGGGACGTGCTCCTCTTTAGCTTCTCCCCTCCCACAACCATCCATCCCACCTTTCTTCAACTGTGCAAGCGCTATTACAAGAAAATTGAATATTTATAACGAATTATTTTTTATGAGAATGATTATTTATCATCTAGAATAAATTAAAATAATAGTTTTAATAATAAATTTAAATTTCATATATATGCGGCATCGCATGCACCGGCCCAGACAAACTCAATGAATTCACATACTTCGCTTAACAAATTTACAACTCTAGTACTATATATGTTCTGTATATATATAATCCGTAGACCGTAGTGGCCCTGTTGTTCACATCAACATTGCTAGTTTTTGTATTAGGTAATGATTATATGCAAGAACTTTTTACTTTGAACCAGCTTGGCTTACAATAAATAATTAAGAAAAATCCTAATTTGGAAAAGGTAGACATGATGTTATTTTTATTTTTGGATGTTGCATTTGGTTGTATTTAGTATTTATTCACCTAGCGCATGTTTAGTACATATTTTTCTTTCATTTTGCTGAGATGAAGAACATAAACTGCCGACAAAAAAATGTATTGATCAAAGAATGAGCCTCGATTCAAATTTTAAAAATAATATAACTTTGTCAATTGTCTCATAAATTTCTCGACCAAATTCTCATTTGGTCCATTAAAATTTTTTTATCTTAATTATCAAGTCCTACTAAATAAATTATTTTTAGAGTCATAGCCTATTTCAAAATTACTCGTTAAATTTTAAGTAGACTTTTCATACATATTAATCCAAAATATAACACGTGCGTGGAGGAAAAGTAACTCTCTTGAGAAAAATTGAAATTGCCACTTTATAAATTGAAAAGAAAATACTACTCATGAAAATAATAAATTCCTATTACAGAAAATATAAGCTTATGATCAAATATCTGATGTAAAAAAGACATTCATGTGGACCACGTAATCCTAACATGCTAATGCCCCAATTTCAACTTACCGACATCAACAACCTTATTAGCAAACCCTTTATCTCGATCGCTGCTCTGATCAGCACCGGAAGTCAACATGCATGTCATGATCGCTAGCTATTGCTTATCGCCAACATTTCAATCATCGAGCTCTGGGAAATTTGGAGAATCACACGAGCTCCCCTGAAGTTGTAATGCGAACTGGAGGCCACCCACGACGTCCTTCATGGATGGTCGTTTGCTTCTGTCATGCAGCAAACAGCTCATCGTAACCTCTACAAACTTTTTCAGACACTCTGGCTTAATCCCATTCTTCAAACATGGGTCAATAATCTCGTCAAGCTTGTCCTCATGATAGCATTCTCGGAACCACTCAGCCAGGTTCACTTGCTTCTTCAACGCCGTGCGAACCAACGGCGGTCTTGCGCACAATATTTCACACAGCACTACACCGAAGGAGTAGACGTCGGACTTTTCCGTCAGCTGCTGACGTTTGAAATATTCCGGGTCTAGATACCCAAAGCTACCTTTGACTGCGGTGCTGATATGAGTGATGGAAACACTTATGGGCCCAATTTTGCACAAGCCGAAATCTGAAACCTTGGCTACCCAATTCTCGTTCAAAAGTATATTCGTCGTCTTTACGTCTCGGTGAATAATCAGGTGGTTCGCACCGGTGTGGAGGTATTCCAACCCAAGTGCCGCTCCGATACAAATGTCGAGCCGTCTCTTCCACGTTAAAGGAGGATTATCAGTGCTATATAGATGATCACGAAGGGTCCCACAATTCATGTACTCGTAGACAAGTATCATCTCCCGGTCCTCGTCGCAGTAGCCAATCAAAGACACAATATGACGGTGTCGTAGCTTGGAGAGGGTTGAAATCTCAGTCGTAAACTCGTGGGCCCCCTGTTGTGATCCCGATTTCAGCCGTTTGATTGCAACTGTGCTGCTTCCATCCTCTACGTACCCTTTATACACGTTCCCAAATCCTCCAACCCCTATGATCAAACCATCATCGAAATTTTTTGTGGCGGCTTCGATTTCAGCAAACGAAAAGTGACGACACAAATGGGACGGCAGAGGCAAGCAATTAGAATCTCCAACTTTCCGGGAGCCCAATATCTTAGCTTTCTTACTCACACGGAAACTTATAAAACCAAGAATAATAACCGAAGCTGAAATAACTATAATAACGGCCATGATCCGCAGTGACGTCCTTTTCCTTTCCGTTAATTTTTCGTTGCCTTCAGGGGATGTGGGAACCACCAATCCGTCCAGGTTGAGCCCACCAAAACTACCGTCCGATCGGTTCAACTTAAATATTTCCACACCGTTCAACAATGCATCCTCGTATTGTGGTTTCGAAACCACATTAGGACGTAGCGCCAACAACAAATCTAGTTTGCGTCGGTTTCCATTAGGGATCAAAACAATATAATCTCTGTACACTGGAATTCCTCGGCTGCCGCTCCATAGTATCACATCTGCATCTCTCTCCGCCGTTTGATTATTGATGAATATTTCAAAAACACGGTCGTTCAAGTACACAACCTCTTGCAGTGTTTCGCAGAAATGAAGCCTAAAGAGATAGTTAAACCCAGCGTCCACCGTGAAGTTCCACGTGAGGTTGGAATTCAAGTTGGCCGTGGCATTTATACCCATTGAACGAAAAGTTTTGTACACAATCTCCGGCGCAGTGTAGGACGGTGTCTCCGTCGTATACTGTATAGTGTCATTAGGCAGGTCGTAAGCAGTTATCCCGAAATTATCAATCAGTACATAAGGCGAGTCGTCAACCCATGTCCGGAACATTCCTGTATCCTCGACGCCCGAGACATCCTTTCCCCCAACGTTTAGCCTATACATGGTCTCCAGAGTGGTGGTGCCATCGAAAGTATAGAAGATTGTGTCGAAACCTACAAACTTGATTCCAGTACCGTTGGTATTGTCCATATATAGATTATTTGGAATAGAAACGACCTCTATGCCATTAATGAAGGCGTAGGAGTCAAGAGATATAAACGTTATGTTGAGACAGTACTGGGTGCGCAACACGGGGACAATGAATTCTTTGACAACGACGGCTGCGGGAGGTTCCAGCGTCAACATGGTAAGGAAAGCACTGAAGTTTCTCAAGAGAGTGAAATCATTGGCGGTGACGGAGAAGAAGGACTTGGATTTATCGACGTCGGCGTACTTGGCTGGGTAGAAGTAGAGACGGACGAACTTAAGGCCTGAAGAGACAGGGAAGGAGTAAGTAAAGTTGTTGGGAAAGATGCGTGCGGTCATGTAGGGAACTTGGGCAACAGAAGGGATTTGTTCCGTGGGTGTGGATGAATTGGAGATAGTTTGAATGTTGTGGGGAGAGAACTTTGAGTGAGAATCGCCCTCCCAGTTCCGGTCATCGAGTGAGGTTGAGTTAGCAGCGGAGGAGCCACAGTTGAGGAGAATATAGTCGGGAGCAATATATGGTGGCGGGCTGTCCTGAGCGACGGCGTGGGCAAAGAGGAGATGGAGGAAGGAGACGTAGAGAGCTAGCTTGTTCATGTTTGGGTGGGAGATAAGCAAATTCCTCGTGCGAAATCCTTGCGACATCTTATAGGAGCGGAATCTTTTTAACGATCGTTGACCTGAAGTCTCCCTATTTATCTTCCAAATAGAAATATTCCACAATCATAAAAATGAATCTTTCTATTTTTCCTAGCTGAGTTTTTTTAGCTGTTAAAACTCTATTACTCTAAAGGTTTATATTTAAAAGGCAATGATTTCCAATATGATGCCAAAATTGATCTACCGAATACGCTGAAATTTTCTTTCGAGAAAAAATGTGGCATTGGCACAAAAGTAATAATTGGCAAGATTTAATATTGGGTTAGTTAAATGATCATTAAAGATCCGCATGTAACTTTTTTACAATTCTTTTTTTTCAATAAAGAGTGGTAATCTTGTTAGTGTAAAATAAACGTGTTGGCATGACAACCTTTGTTAAATTGTTGTAACAGTGTTAAGTTGGATAAAGTAATAGAGCTAGCTCAACATGGCTCGAGCGAAGCTCATACAGGGCTCGAGCCTTTCAATTCTTCTCTATTTTTTGGATTTTTTTTTATCATTTTACTCCTCCAAAGGGACGCTGTGGACAAATGTAATTAAATTAGAAATAATTTTTACAAGTTCAAAATGGATAAGTTTTATGTCTTAAAAAATAACATAAGTTTACACAAGTATTTGTAAAAAAGTTGATTCTACTTTTAAAAAAAATGTAAAAAAATTATTCTTTATTAATAACAAATGACCGGTTTTTCTTCAACTAGGGTCCATGTTCTTTTTGTTATAAAGGGTAGCTGGGTCTTCTAAAATAAAAGCTGGATTATTTATTTAATTTATTTTAGCTAGATTATTAAATCCCAAAAGCCCCAATTCACATAGGATGTATATCGTATTTTTCCAAAAAATTTAATGTCTAAAATAGATCGAGATTTTTTATGAAAAACAAAATAAGTTAAAGAGTACATGTATGTGAAGTGATGTTGTCGGTACAAAATATTTTGCCCAATTCCAATGATAATGATAACGTAATGGAATTCATAATAATGCACTCAGGCCAAGCCCTGAAAAGACGAGAGGAGAGGGAGGGAGCAAGCAGCCAAGCATTCACAATCCCGTTTTCCAAAAATAAATCTAAAAACGAAAAAACAAAATAAATATTAAATATTCACCAGGCAGGGCTGCAAACTGGATCCATTCAGATAAGTTCGGCTTGAATTTAGAGATAAAAATAAAATAATTTTAGATAAAAGATAAAAATTAAATAAATTATTATTTTTTAATATTTTTATTATTATAAAATTTAAAAAAGTTGAATTGAAATATTAAAAAGTTGAATTATTTATCATATTTTATATAAAAATTAATAATGATAACATAAAATAATTTTTAAATCTAAATGAGTTTTAATGATACGGGCCATCTCTGCGTATGACCCGTGAAGAACCTGCGATGAAGGTAAAAGCAAAGCCATCAATGAATAGTGGAGATCAATGATTGGGAGGGCATGATTTACACATGCATGATGGCCATCCACTTATGCTCTTTCATATATTCACCTTGGGTTGACTTCTAATTAGGACATGTTCTACCGCATGACAAGACATGGTTACTAATTTTTAAATTTAGGGAAATGTTTTATTTTTCCTAAGATTAGGAAAGGGAGACAAAGCAATAAATACTGATAATATAAGAATATAACTTTGTCCGCGTCATAAAATAATCACTTCTTATCTAGTTTGTGTACTCAAATGCAATGTAATAGGATTATAAAAAAAAAAAAAAAATGCTATGTAACAGCTTACCACATAATAGTTGCAAGACTATACTATCAATCATCAATTTTGAAAAAACAAATATTAAAAATAATTGGATAATTAATCGAATTAAATCCAACCAGCCACCCATTATATATATATATATATATATATAAATGGAACATAACTGTCATGAATTAATTAATTGGTCCCCACTTGCAATAATAGTGAAGGAATCAATTGCACTCAAAAAGGAAAATTCAGATAATGCAAGAGCTGAAACCAGAGACGTATTAATACCGTTATTTAATAGAGACAACAGCATATAGAAGTTGACATTTAATATTGAATGGGTGCAATAGGAATTGACGGTAAAGTGGGATACTGAATTATTGGAGACCCTCCAGCCTCTGTCATGGCTTTCAATTCTTTTATATTTTTCTAAGTGTGTAAGTGAAAGACCAAGACTTGAGTAGCTAGAACCAAGCCAAAAGTGTACAAATCACGATGTTGACCCATGGATTTTTTTGTAAAGTTCTTGGTTTGAAAGGTAACACGTGTTTTTTTTTTCCAAGTCTTTTCACAAATCAACAAAAGTAAGGCCAAACTTTGATCCCACTGTACACTCATTTCCCAAAAGAAGTTTCACAGAAGTTGCAAAACAAATGACTCAAAAGTATATAAAGGAACCATTCCACTCGAAATGCAAAAGTAATAGTTCACTTCTTTATCAACTAAAGTGACAGCTCTAAGCTCATTTATAAAGCAGCGTTCACACGATCTAAAGATCAAAGATGAGAGATCCTATCCATTATTTAGGAAACACAAACATTTTAACTGAAATGGATATTTTTTTTTTGGGTAAAATATGAAATATAATAGGAAAAATGTTAGTTTGCCCTCCTCATTTTGCCTTTTGAATTTGATCGTTAATGCATTTTAATAATTTAATTGTTTTAATAGTTAAGAAAGTGATTACTAGTATATTTATATATTTTTTTAATGTTTAAAAACTGTTAAAAAAAAAAAGAAAATAATTACACATCCAACGATAAATGCTGAGCCGAATACCAGGATCCATATAATTAGTTTATAATCCATATTGGTCGTCTCTTCTGAAGTTATTCCTCGTGGGATGCTTATGCTAAAACCGTATTATTTTCCACTTCGTTGATATAAAAGTGTTCGCCGCCACTTTGATCAATCATTGTTATAAAAAAATATTAAAATCATTAATTGCTTCCATAATAATTAATTATATAAATCTACAGCATGATCAGTCTTTATCTAAATTACAAAAATAAAATACACTTACAAATTCTGATCAATTCCCGACTTGCTTTCATCTTTACTGTTGGATATAGAATTATTCCATCCCATCTGAATACTCTTCCCACCGCTACTAGCTTCCCAAGTACTTCTTGAGTCCAACACGCGTCCACGAGAAGAAAACAAGTCATCAAAGTCAGAGGCAGTCACCTCTCCACGTGGATTAGATGGGCTGGCTTGGGTCCCACCTGTGTCCAGGCCAACACAGCCTACATCTTCAACCCCATGTCCAACGTTGATATTCTTCACAGCGTTTTCTTGAAGTTTAAGTACAAACTGAAGGGCCCACACCACATCTCTCATTGTTGGCCGTTCGATTCCTCGATCACGTGTACAAGTTTCTGCAACCTCCCCAAACTTGTTAAGACAATCGAATGCAATCTCACCTCTCAAACTCGGGTCAACGATCTGCTCAAGGGTCCCATTATGAAAACATTTCTTGGCCCATTGGGCCAAGTTCACTTGCTCCTTGGGTAGGCTCGGCATCAATGCTGGCCTAGCACACAATACCTCAAACAACACCACCCCGAATGAGTACACGTCAGATTTTTCTGTTAACTTCTGCCTCCGATAGTACTCTGGGTCCACATACCCTAAACTACCTTTCACAACAGTGCTGACGTGGGTCTGGGACATGCTTGTAGGACCCAATTTTGACAAACCGAAATCTGAAACCTTCGCTAACAACCTCTCATCTAGCAGTATGTTCGTGGATTTCACGTCGCGATGAATTATCATATTCTTTGCACTTGTATGAAGGTAATTCAACCCATGCGCTGCGCCGATGCAAATTTGGATCCGTTGCTTCCATGTAAGCGTAGGGTTGTCATTTCCATAGAGGTGAGAACGAAGGGTACCTCGTGCCACGTACTCATACACAAGGATCATCTCGTCTTGATCATCACAATATCCGATTAAAGCAACGAGATTAACATGGCGAAGCTGGGAGAGCATGTGGATCTCAGTCCAAAACTCGCGAGTCCCTTGCTTTGACGATGGGTTCAACCGTTTGATCGCAACAGCGGTGGACCCACTGTCAACGTACCCTTTATACACATTGCCGAATCCTCCAGCACCTATGACTAATCGACGATCGAAGTTGTTCGTGGCCGCTTTGATCTCCACGATCGAGAAGTAACGACATAGTTCTAATGGCAATGTTGAAATGCTTTCGTCCGTGGACCTCCACTTCTTGGAAAATGGGACCCACAAGGATTTGGCCAAGCTTGTACCAGATTCATCCGATCTCTTCCTCCTCCTCTGATAGTGAGCTAAGAAACATATGTTAATGAGTATTGCAAGCAAAGCACCAGTGGCAATTCCTGTTGCAATCATAATCGGTGACAGGTTATTTTTAGGCGCTGTCTTCTTCTCTGGTTCTAAGGATGTTGAACTTAGACCCATCATCGGTGGTTCTGGGTTGGGCCCGGCTAGGTTACCATCCGATTGGTTCAACTTGAATATCTCTACACCATTCAAGATTGCATCTGCATAATCCGGTTTTGGAATCACGTCTCTGTTTGGTTGGAGTGCAAGCCATAAACCCTGCTTAGTTTGGGATTTTCCAGGGACCAACACAATGTAGTCTCTGTACACAGGACTTCCATTACCGCCACTCCAATGGATCACATCCATTTCCTCTTCAGCTGTCTGATTATATATGAATATACGAAATACCCGTTGATTCTCAAGCGTAACTTCTAATTGAGTCTCGCAAAAATGGAGCCTAACCAGATATAGAAACCCAACATCTACAGGAAAAATCCAAGTGAGGTTGTATTGCAAGTTAATGTTAGGATTCTTACCCATTGTACGAGAAGAAGTGTATATAATCTCTGGTGCAGTGTATGGTGGGGTGTCCTCAGTGTACTTGATCGTGGCATTAGACCGATGAGGCATGGTGCCAAACGCTTTTCCGAAGATGTAATCCTCATCCTGACTCCAAGATCGGAACATTCCAGTATCATTAATGTTGGAAACATCTTTGCCACCCACGTTTAACCTATACAACGTCTCGAAAGCGAATGGATTATTAATATAGAAGGGCGAGTCGTATGCATTTACAAAGGTCGCTGGGGCCATGTCTTGATTACTAATGTATAATTTACTTGGCATAGAAACAACCTCGATCCCATTGATGAAGGCATAAGAGCTCGGAGATGGTATGAAGGTTACGTTGAGATTTTGATTTTTTTGAACATCGACGATGAATTCTTTGACAAGATATGCTGTGGAAGGATTTGTAGAACTGGTGATTGAGAGAGAGGCGCTGAAGTTGCTTAAGAGTGTGAAGTCATTGGCAGTGACAGCGAAAAAAGATTTGGTTTTGTCGTAATTGGTGCACGACGTAGGGTAGAAGTAAAGGCGGAGAAATTTTGGGCCAGGTGAGACAGGGAAGGAGTAAGTGAATTTGGACTGGCGATCAAATATACGAGCAGTCATGTAGGGGACTTGAGAAAGGGAAGGGTCTAGTTTGGAAGTATTGGATGATGATGATGTGCTTTGAATGTCACATGGGGAGAACTTTGAGTTGGAATCGCCTTCCCAATGTCGACCATCGAGTGAGGTAGAGTTGGAGGAGGAGCCACAGTTGAGAAGGAAATAATCAGTAGGAGTGTAAGGAGGTGGAGTTTTGGCGGTGGTGATGGGGAGAGATGGGAGAAAATGAACGATGGTAGAGAAGAGGCAGAGTAGTGCGAGGATTGGCATGGGGCTAGATTTACAGACTGAAAACCCTGGAAGGAATGTTATAGTTGGAATTTGCAGCAGATGCAGAGGCAGAGGCCAGTGTGAAAAGCTAGACTGAGGATTATTAACTTTATCGATGGACTGACAGGTGGACGTCAAAAGTGGCAGATAATAGTGCAGTTGTATGCATGATTGCGTTCCGTGAAAATCATGGTTTATACATCTAGAAAAATTCTAAATGCTCATAGATCTATCATCTAATTAAAGCAAGCGATGACATGATGTTGGGGACAGCTCCACTCGGATCCATTAATCAACAATTCTTTTTAATTATGACATAAACCCAATCCCCAAGATTTATTTTTTCTTTAGCTAATTCATAATTTATTGGAATTTATTTTTTTTCTTACAAATTGACAAAAGCAGGCCCAAATTCATATTTTAATCCTGATTTCTAATGCCACGCCTCCTCCTCGTCCACACCCTTCTTTTTCTTTTTCCTTTTGCAATTGCTTTTTCATTGATTTTGGTGGTCATTCATGACTTTTCAAGTCTTTTTTTTATCCCCACTAAACACTGCTTTCCCCAAAAGAAAGTTTCACAACCTTACAAACTCCAGGCCTGAAAAGTATTAAGTAGCCATTCCATCACTCCCACACGATAGCAATAGCTCTCTCTCTCTCTCTCTCTCATTGGTGAATCAACTTGCTGGAGTATAGTCCAAAACTCTTTTAAAAATTACAACGGAAATGCATGCATGTGGGGTTACGGCCAAAATAATGTCCAATATTTTGCATTCTATCAATATTGTCGGCAGCGGACTTTTATGGCAGTATATCTTCAAAATGTAAACCAGCTTATTCTTCACGGCCTTTATGCCCATTTTCTTGTAGTATTTGAAGCTGTAGAATATTTTTCTTTCATCATCCGATACGCAAGAAATGATCAAAACGCGTCTCTTTTATGAATCTGAAATACATGTGAACTTGGACCGGAAAAATAAATCTAGTTTAATTAAAGTCAGTAGTTTTTAGTTTCAACCTGCAAAAATTATTGGTTGTGTTTTATGATTTTATAATTTGAAAACTATATTATATATATGGTTTAGCTTAGTTAAACAAAATTGAATCTTTCAAAGGCAAATGAAGACTTGAGTGTATAAACTTAGTTTTATGAGTACTATAGTTTAATAAAAAGATTTCACAAAAATAAAATTTTATAAAGACCATAATTTCGTAAAAATATTTTACAAAAATAAAAATCATAAAGATGGATGAGTACTAAATGTAAAATGCTAGATAAATTTTATAAAAATAAAAAGTTTTATAATATCACAACAAACCACGTGAATTTGTAAGTCTTTTTTATGATATATGTTTACAAAACAAACATTTCTTTAATTTTACAACTTTGCTTTGATTATTTGATTGTGTCAATTACTACAGTTGCAGAAATTAGTGCAAACCAAACTAATCACATTGTCTAATACCATCTACGCATTGTCTGATACATGCGGACCAGAAGCAGAGAAAAGATCGTCCTCATCAGCGGTAGATATCTCGCCACCTGGATCAGAGGCGCTGGTCCGGGCACAGCCCTCAACAACCCCAATTCGGCTGCCCATGTTCAACTCGTTGATTTCCTTGTCGGCATTGTCTTTGTACTCTTGGAGCTGCAATGCGAACTCAAGACCCCACAACACGTCGCTCATATTGGGCCGTTCTTCTCCTTGACAGCGCAAGCAACGGTCCACAATCTCTCCAAACTTTTTCAAACACGCGGGTGCGATCTCGGCCTTCACATTTGGGTCCACGATTTCGCTGAGGGTCCCACTTCGATAGAATTTTCGTCCCCACTCCGCAAGGCTGACTTGGTCCTTCGGTAGACCTCGGACCACAGCTGGCCGACCACATATGATCTCGAGTAACACCACACCAAACGAGTACACATCAGACTTCACGGTCAGTTTCTGCCGTCGGTAATATTCTGGGTCCACGTACCCGAAACTACCCCTCACCACTGTGCTTACGTGGCTTTGAAGAGTACAAGTGGGACCCAATCTGGACATTCCGAAATCCGAAACCTTGGCCACCCATTTCTCGTCTAACAAGATGTTTGTTGACTTCACGTCACGGTGTATGATCGTGTTCTTCGCACTACTGTGAAGATATTCCAGCCCGCGGGCGGCACCTATGCAAATCTGGAGGCGCCGCTTCCATGGAAGAGGTAGGTTCTTTGTTTTGTAGAGATGCTCGCGGAGAGCCCCACGGGCCATGAACTCGTAGACGAGGATCATCTCACCTTGGTCTTCGCAATATCCGATCAACGGCACGAGATTGACGTGACGGAGCTGGGAGAGCAGCTCGATCTCGGTCCAGAACTCGCGGACCCCTTGCTTCGAAGATGCGTTCAACCGTTTAATAGCAACTGTGGTGGAGCCCCCGTCAATATATCCTTTGTATACGCTACCAAATCCTCCCGATCCGATGACTAACTTTTCGTCGAAATTGCGCGTGGCCACTCTGATTTCAACGAGCAAGAAGTTACGGCAATGGTGCGACTGTAATGATGAAGCGTGGGAATTTGTGGAACGAGGTACCTTGGGGAATGAGACCCACGAGGACCTGGAGTTGCTGGTACGAGAACCAGAGTCCTTGACCCTAGTATTTCTCCGGAAAATGAAGATGCAAATAACGGAAGTAGCTATTAAGACTCCAATAACACCTCCGATAACAATGATTATCAATGGCAACCTTTTTTTCCTTTCCGTTAATTTTTCGTTTCCTTCAGGGGATGTGGGAACCACCAATCCGTCCAGGTTGACCCCAGCAAAATTACCGTCCGATCGGTTCAACTTAAATATTTCCACACCGTTCAACAATGCATTCTGGTAATGTGGTCTCGAAACCACATCAGGATGTAGCGCCAACAACATATCTAGTTTGCGTTGGTTTCCATTAGGGGTCAAAACAACATAATCTTTGTACACTGGAATTCCTTGCCTGCCGCTCCATACTATCACATCTGCATCTGTCTCCGCCGTTTGATTATTTATGAATATTTGAAAAACACGGTCGTTCTTATACACGGCCGGCTTCTGTGGTGTTTCGCAGAAATGAAGCCTAAAGAGATAGTTAAACCCAGCGTCCACCGTGAAGTTCCACGTGAGGTTGGAATTCAAGTTGGCCGTGACATTTCTACCCATTGAACGAAAAGTTTTGTACACAATCTCCGGCGCAGTGTAGGCCGGTGTCTCCGTCGTATACTGTATGGTGACATTACTCAGGTCGTTAGGAGTCATCCCGAAATTGTCAATCAGTACATACGGCGAGTCGTCAACCCATGTCCGGAACATTCCTGTATCGTCGACGCCCGAGACATCCTTTCCCCCAACGTTTAGCCTATACATGGTCTCCAGAGCGGTGGTGCCATCGAAATAGAAAATTGTGTTGTAACCTACAAACTTGATTCTAGTATCATGGGTATTGTCCATATATAGATTATTTGGAATAGAAACGACCTCTATGCCATTAATGAAGGCGTAGGAGTTAAGCGATATAAACGTTATGTTGAGACACTGGGTGCTCAACACGGGGATAATGAATTCTTTGACAACGACAGCTGCGGGAGGTTCCAGCGTCAACATGGTAAGGAAGGCACTGAAGTTTCTCAAGAGAGTGAAATCATTGGCGGTGACTGAGAAGAAGGACTTGGATTTCTCGACGGCGGCGTACGTGGCGGGGTAGAAGTAGAGACGAACGAACTTAAGGCCAGAAGAGACAGGGAAGGAGTAAGTAAAGTTGTTGGGAAAGATTCGTGCGCTCATGTAGGGAACTTGGGCAGCAGAAGGGATTTGTTCCGTGGGTGTGGATGCAGTGGAGGTAGTTTGAGTATTGTGGGGCGAGAACTTTGAGTGAGAATCGCCCTCCCAGTTCCGGCCATCGGGTGAGGCTGAGTTGGTGGAGGAGGAGCCACAGTCGAGGAGAATATAGTCGGGAGCAATATGTGGTGGCGGGCTGTCCTGAGCGACGAAGTGGCCAAAAAGGAGATGGAGGAAGGAGACGAAGAGGGCGAACGTTTTCATGGGGTTGGGGATGAGCTATTGCTATTTGCTCTTCCCGACTATATTTGAGAAGCTTATGTGGAGGGTGATGACGATTTATTTAAAAGTAGCTTTAGGCATTTCTACGAAGAGCCGGTTGTTGCCTCGTCAGATAAAAATTATCCGTAAAATTTTAATTTTACGTGGCATAAAAATATTTAAATAAAATTATTCCAATAATAGTTGCAGGCATTTTCTAGGAATAAAAACTAGATTGAGATACGTGGCTCTGTCCGAAGCTTTGGTCTATTTAAGTTTTTCCTACTCATCATTTTTACATATTATATATAATATTTATTTTTATTTTATTTATATTAAATTAATTAATTTCTTTTATTTATCTTCTTTACATCATATATTTAGTATAAAAAAAATAAAAAATTATATATAGTATGTAAAGATAATAAATAAAATTTTTCAATCCAATTTGATGCCCCACATGCACCACAAGAGTAGTGTATAATAGGCACTTCTTGCAGCGTTTATTTTTAATAGAAAGACTATTTAAAAAAACTTACAAGTCAAGTAAAAAGACAACGAAAATAAGGACACTTCCAATGTAGGCGTTTTAGAACATGGTTTTTAGGACTGTTTATACGGGTCGGATTTTATCCGGCCTCAACTAGATTCCAGTTATGGTTTTTGGTCTGGATTTAATCCGGACCGAAATCCGGATGAATCTAGGCCGGGTTTCGAATTTAAATCCAAAATCCGGATCTAAAACCCAGTACCTGGGTTTCTTAAAACTTTCCCTACCCGTAATTGCCCTAGCTGCCCCCTCCCCCTGAAATCACTCTCATCTTCTCTCTCTCTCTCTCTCTCTCTCTCTCTCTCTCTCTCTCTCTCTCTCTCTCTCTCTCTCTCTCTCTCTCTCTCTCTCTCATTCACTCATCTGCTCTCCCTCTCTCTGTGCTCTGCGATGGTACCTCTCTCTCTCTCTCTCATCTGCTCTCCCCCGAAACCGTTCAAGGAACTCACGATTGACTAGCGGCGGGACTGTACCAAGAGTTGATGGATACCTCTCTCTCTCTCTCTCTCTCTCTCTCTCTCTCTCTCTCTCTCTCTCTCTCTCTCTCTCTCTCTCTCTCTCTCTCTCTCTCTCTCTCTCTCTCTCTCCGAAGAAACCTTAGCCTCCCTCCCTCACTGCCGATCGAAGAAGATAGCCTCCCTTTCCTCCCTCATTGCTGATCGAAGAAACCCCGTCATCCCGTGACCCATCATCGTCGTCGCCGACTCGCTATCATCCTCGTGACCTCAAGGTTTGTTCTCTGTGATTTAGGTATGTTTTAGATTTGGTAGATCTGGGTTTCTTGTTATTTTGTTAAACACGTATAAAGTATATGTTGTTATTTTGATTGATCTGGGTGTGTTTTTTTTTTTTTTTTTTTTCTGTTAAACATGGGTATAAAGAGAGTGAGGTTTTTTTTTTTTGGGTTGTTTTTTGAATCGTGGAGATGTTTTAGGAAAGGAAAACAGATTCTCAGGAAAGGAAACTCATGGCAGACTCCATTTCCCGGGGATGAAGTGGAAGGTAGTGAAAACAGGGCACCCTTCGAGAATTCACTTTGACGTTTAGGGTCATGTCACTCTGGTATCAACAATCAGTTAGCATTCGTTATATCTGCGTGTTTAAGACTCTCTTTCGTATTTCAGTTCTTTTCAACGGGTGCGTTGAGGGCGGGGAATGTCTCTACCCAAGTCGTGATAAAGGAACTTCCTTTCGTTTTAAATTAGGCCAAAGTAAGTGTGGTCTGACACTCAAAGATCCATGGTGTTGAACTAGTTAGTACTTTCTCATTTTCCTATATTTATCTTAGTTTATGTAGGATGAAAATTTGAATGAACTGGAATCTAATTATGGAATCTTATTGGAAAGACAATTTTTTGTAATTGCTTTGGTTTTGTCTCCCATTTGCTCGATGAAATTCAGTGTGTCACCATGCAATAGAGGGAGTATCAAGCCAAAGAGAAACTTCACAAGTAGATGTTTTTGTATCAATACTTGCTCTCGTTCTCTAGTTTTTATGTGTAGTATTGAAATGCTATGGGGAACTCGGCTCTCCACCAAAGTTAGCCTATGGGGAACTCGGCTCTCCACCCCTGATTCCTCCCAATTCAACTCTCATTTTTGATATTGAAATGCTGTCTTCGACCACTATTAGAGACATAGCTGGTGATGGAGGAATACTGAAGAAGATAACGAAGGAGGGTGAAGGATGGGCTCCTCCAAGAGAAGCTGATCAAGTGCTAGGTAATATTGACAATGTTAGGAGAGTTTTTCTTTTGTTAAACATGAAAAACAGAAACTAAAATACAGTAATGCATCATTGAAGTTTTTTTGATAAGAACAAACTACAATCTTGCTAAGCTTTGCTATTAACTTGTTAACAAACCCCAAGTTGCTGTTTTAGCTTGGAAGGATGATGGTCTGTAGTTCCTATCTTCATTGTATATATCAGTGTGAAGCTTTAGGAATTTCTTGTTTTAGATTTGGATGCTTTTCTATATTAAACCAAGACAGTGTACGCTATTATCCACTGTAAGTATCCATAGTCCATATTTTTTAGAGTACTTGTTTTCAAGACATGTATGCAAAAACTGCAGTTTGAATACTCTGTACTGAAAAACCAGCTTGAATATCTGACTTGCAAAATAACAAGCACGATTATGCAATATTTATTGGCTTGCATATTAACATGTGGTATATATTTTGCTTGCTTTATTGAATATTGACATTGGCTGTAGGTTTACTCGATTCATGATGCAGCTGCAAATAATGTGAAATGCCTCGCAGAAGGAGCAAGTTTTATAAAAGAAGTTTATATTGTAGTCACCTGTGGATTTCCTTGGAGACCATTCCAACTTGCTAGGGAATTCACTAGCCTTTCTAGGTACGACCCATGTCATTCCTACAAAGAGATCATTCCACATGGTCTTTGAACTAACGATTGAACTAATGATAATAGCCTGTAATTTTGTATTTTGTAATGTAATTAAATACCAAATAATGTAATATGAAGTGAGATGTACTATGTGATGCATGCATTTTATATTATAAATACTGAATTTCTATTTTTTAGATGCATTTAGTTAAAAAGATAATAAGTTTTCTGTATTAAAAAAAAAAAATAGTTTTTCAAATGTAATGGAATATAGGCTTTAGATTTTTTTAAAAAAAATTGCTTTACAACATCTTTTTTGGAACAGAATTTAGTAGTATATAGCCTTAGTAGTTAAAAAAAAAAAAAAAAGGGGTACAGCCCGGTACCCGGATTCATCCGGGTTTCGGACCGGGTATATCCGGGCCGAAACCCGATCCAGATTTGGACTCCGGATTTTGGGCCGGGTATACCCGTATACCCGGTTCGAAATCTGGATGGACAGCCCTAATGGTTTTGTTTCTTATAGGTATCCACTCAAATTGTATTTTTACACAAATTTTTGTTACGGTTTCTTTAACAAGTTGTGAGCTCGGATTTAATAAACTCGGTTTATATGTTGTACGAAAATTTAAAAAAATTATAATTATTAAAGAGAATGAAATTAGATGATCTAAATTACTGAAAATTGGGTCGTTTCGTATTTGTGATGGTGATGTGCTTTCTTGTGTCAGAATTTTCTTCGGAAGTCTCAACGACAAAGGTCCGGGTTTATATTTTTGGACAATGCTAGGGATCCCGCTCGGGGATCCCGTTAAGTTGTCCCGCTGCAACCTTTTTTTATTTTTTGAATTTTTTTTTTACACAAAGGTTAAGAAAATTATATTTAATTATATTGTGAATTTTATTATTTTTTTAAAATATTTAAAAGTGTTAAAAAAATGATATGAAAAAAATAAAAAATAAAAACACTTTTTAAATATTTTTCTCAAATCATTTTTTAACACTTTTAAATATTTTAAAAAAATGAATAAAATTCACAATATAATTAAACAACATTTTCTTAATTTTTCTGTAAAAAAAAACTTCAAAAAAATAATTTCAAAAAAAAAAACTTGAGCGGGACAAATGAACGGGATCCCCGACCGAGATCCCTATCATTTTCCTATATTTTTTGGGATCGGAGTTTTGGTTGTTTTTTTTTTAAAATTTTTCTGTTTTCTGGGGATGGGAAGGAAGAATTGAAATGATAATGGGGTATTTTTTGCGCGGGAGACCCTTTGGGCAGGACGTTGTGTAAAGACTTACACCATTCAATAATAAAATGACACTTCAGCTAATCATGGATGTGCGCTTTAGAATTTCACCATCCAATAAACCATAAATACGTAAGAGACTTCACCTAAAAAATTATGGATGTACGCTTTAGAGTATTTTTTTCTCATTATGCAAAAGAGACTTTATTTCAGAGCTTTCAATCGTCTCTCTCCCTCTATTGCACTCGCTCTCTCGTCTCTCACAGTAGTAGTATTTCTCTCTCTCTTTAGCCCCTCAAATTAATTTTAGCCATCAGCAGGTTTTTTCTATTTTTTTGTACAAAGTCGAGGACCAAAGAAGGAAGAATGGCGAGCAAGCTGGGCCGTCTGTTCTCATCCATATCTACTCTCTCCGCTCCTAAACTGAGCTTCTCCCACACTAAATCCTACCCGTTGGCTTGGTCCATGTCCGATTCGGCGAACCAACTCATTTGCTTAACTACTCAGTAGCTGCAACTACTCAACGAAAACATCAATAGGCAACAGCAGATGAGACCACCAAAAATAATATCCAAAACGAAACCAAAGACGATCATCAAGAAGGGGAAGAAGACGAAGATGATGACGATCTTTGTGGTCTGATTTCTAACTAAATGGACAGTGATTGGGAGCGAAATGGCCAGTGCTCTGATTTCTAACTTAATTTTCAAATATATGAGATGAGTTCGTGCCTTTTTGATAGCGAAATAAAATCAAATTTCCTTGTACTTTGCATTCTGATTTTGCTTAGTTATTTGGTTGTATTTTTGTTTTAGATGTAAACAAATATTCTGAATAAATAGAAGAAAGTAAATTGCATGAACAAGATGTTGGCTTGGTATCTATAGCGACAGAATGTGAAGGATACTGCAAGAGAGTGGAAGTCTGAGAATTGGGGTCTAGTTATCTGAAGGAGGAGAGAGAGAGAGAGAGAGAGAGAGAGAGAGAGAGAGAGAGATGGGGGAAATGGGTGCAAAAAGTTGAGAGAGAAAAGTATCGTCCCAAGGTATGAAAAGTGGAGAAAAGCTTAAAGATTCACTACATTCATGTTTAATTCACTTCTAAAGAAACTCTTATGTGGCATCTTTTGATTGGTTGGTGTAAAACTTATATATACACCATGACCGGCTGCCAGGCGCTCCCTTGTCAGGAGTGATGATCTCCCAAATTCTTTACTGTCAATAAACCCATTTTTCCATTTCACCTGAAATCAAATCCAAGCACTCAAAAAAATCACACTATCTTTTGGGTATTAGAAATAAGAAACAATAAAATTGCAAACGGCAAAAGAACTTGTCTAAAGTCGATAATCAACATGTCCACCATTTCTCCAACATCAATGAAAAAAACAAGAACCAAAAGTCACCGACTAAATCAAAACCCAGGTCAATGAAAAAGAAATTAACAAAAAACATAGATGGTGAGGGAGCAAAATAGTTGGGTTTGAAATGAGAAAGCTCATGCTTTCAGTTTGATAGAGAAAGGCATGTTGATGAGGAGAGAGACGGTAAAACAGGAAAGAATATGATATTCTTTTATTCTAAAATGGGAAATGATCAGGTGTTCCTCAGTTTATTGCAAAAACGTTTAGAAGCTAACATGCCAGCGTTTTATAGCGTGGTGTACATGGCCGTTTTTCACTGGATCCGATTTGAAGATTTTCTCCTTTTTCGCCAGTTTGGCTCTACAGAGGTTTAGAGAGAGAGAGAGTGGTGAGGGATCCACTTGTCGAGTTGTCAAATTGGAAAGAGGAAGATGTAGAGTTTGATCCATGTTCGTGGTTTGGGGTTGCATGCTCGGATGAAGAGGTTGATTTATGTTTGTGGTTAGAGGTGTAAAAATTAATCGAAAAATTGGACCGGATTGGCTCTAACGGGTCTCGTTTTAGACCGGTCCGATCTGAGACCGATTTTCTTAATTTCAAAACCGGTTGGTATTGATCTGATTTCGGTTCTATGCTTTTTAAGACTACCAGACTGGTTCGCTATATTATATATTTTAAATTATTTTTTTAATATTATATATAATATTTTTTAATAATATATATAATTTATATATAATATATATAATAATATGAATTATAATTATATATAAGATAATATTATTTTAATTTATAACATAAAATTTTAATTTTAAACATGAAAACTTATTTGATCATATGTTTTAATCATAAAATATATATATTAATAACATTTTATGACCTAATAAATTTTCAATATATCCTTTTTAATAAGTAAATTAGTATATAATGGATATTAATTACAATTTACATTTTATGGCCTAATACTAATAGTTTAATACTATGTTATTAGTAGTAATATATTTTAAGTCTATATATGTAACATCCCCTTCCCCATAGTTAGGACTGTCAATTACATATGTTACTGAAACTAGGTAACAGATTTGAATATTTTTTTTTTTAAAAAAACATTGTTCATTCCCAAAAGAAAACTTAAGTAAAACCATTGTTTAAATTATAGTCATATCCAAGTTTCCAAACCAATATAATGAAAAGCAAAACCATAAATATACTCTAAGTTTCATTAGTCTGCTCCTTCTCAACTTGGTTCGCCTGCTCATAGTCCTCATCATCCTTACTTGAGTGGTTAAAAAAATGAAATAAAAACTAAAATGAGTCGAAGATTCAATAAGAACTCACCACAATGTAAACATAATAAATAAAAGATATGTCATAAATTTTTCATGCTAAAAGAATAAAATTCTTGTCATATCATGTTGATACTCATGCTATGTGTGACTGTCTTTATTTATTTGAATTAACTGATTAACTAACTGATTTGACTGGCTCACACACTTAACCCTGTGTGCAAGGTTGTGCACCGGCCCCACATCCCCTGTAGTAAGGGGAGCTGCTGAGTAATTTTGGCATATTACGGCGGACCACACTTGAGTCCGTGACTTGCACATCCACTCCAAATACTGAACTAAAAGGGCATCTGATTAATTGATTTGATTAACTGATCTAATTTTATCTTACACTTAAACTTAAGATAGCTTACATGTCTTATGCAATGTGAGATGCATGACATTCCTACTAATATAAATAATTGCAACATGCTAAACATGAATATGATATGGAAAATGAATGTAATCATATGCTTTGATGACTGATATGCTTACATGGATCACAACATGCGTGGTACATAAAAGTATGGTTATAAAAGAATTAGCTTTAATAGTAATAGTCTAAATATGTATTAATTTGTGGTCAAATTACTTACCTCGATGCTTCCACGACTTCACTTTATAGTTCGTTACCTATACAAAGTACTAATCGTCACTAATTTTCTAGAAAATGTGTCCTAATATCCCACTTACTTAATTAAATGCATACTTTAATAAATATTCTACTTAATACGAAATCTATGAATGTGGATTCTTTAAATACTAATAACATATTTTCACTTTCAAACTATAATTTAGTAGCATATTAGACAATATTATAAAACCAATCGTGAAAACCCCATCTCTTAAATTAGGTTTACTTTCTTATAATTAATACAATTATTTAAAATCTACTTGAGTAAATAGTAGAGAATTCATTTCATACAGTAACTACTAAACTTAAAATATTTAAAATAAATCATTAAAGCCTTACTGTTTAATATAATCTAAATTTTAATTTTAATAATTGATAATATTTTTAACTCTACACCAAGAAGTTCACGTAGAAATCAATTTAGAAGCAATCACTTGTTGCCATGGCTTATAAGGGTAACAATGTAATAAAACATTTTAACTGGTACGTGTTATGCTTCTTGAAAGAGTTTTGCTACTCATAAACCATACATATTACACACCACACTTCACTTTTTTTATTTTTTTAAATTATTTTTAAATTTATTCTTTTTAAACTAATTAAATTTTTATACTCATTATTCATATGCCAAATATTTTTTAAAATTAAAAAAATTAAAAAAATATATGGTGTGTGGTATATAGACTTATATTTTGATTTTTTTTTTTTCTTAAAAAGATAAATGGCAGCCTTGTAAATATCAATATAAATTTAAATAACAGAATTTCTGAAAAGCTAGATGGCAGTTTTTGTAAATATTAACATAAGTTTGAATAACATTATAGCACACTTCCTGAAAAGCTAGATGGCAGTTTTGTAAATATAAGTTTAAATGTCTTACGAGGCTACAGTAAGATACATCTTTTTGACATGTTCTAGAGGGCTACACAACAGAGAATTGAAATAGCTTATTTGTAATATTGTAAAGAAAAATTATGGATGTAACCGGCTGGTCAAACCGTGGGAGAATCGCATCTCATGTGGCATAAATGAAACAGTACCATTTTATTCAACTTGTCAAAACGCCTTTGTCTTCTCACGAAGTCACAAAATTCTTATTCTCCACCAAGCCACAAAACTCTACTTCTCCACAAATCACGAAGCTACAAAGTCACAAAAAAAAGCCCCATTCGTCTTCTCCACGAACCCACGTAGCCACAAAGCGAAGCCCCATCGGTCTTCTCCAAGAACCCACAAAGACACAATGTGTAGCCCCCATCATCTTCTCCACTCAAAAGTTGAAATCACCATTTCCACTAACACACATAACTCTAGATTGCAGTTGTTGTACGTAGGGGTGAGTATCGGCCGGTCCGGACCGGCCATTTCGGTCCGGACCGAACCAGACCGGGAGTAGGTCCGGTCGGTCTCGGTCCAAAATCCCCTGTACCGATTGGTTTCGGTCCTGGTCCCGGTCCAGGGGTTTTTTGCCCCGGACCGGACCGAATGATTAATATATTATTTAATATATTTTATTATTTATATAATTATTTATAATTTTATATAATTATTTATAATTTTATATAATTATTTATAATTTTTATCTAACCTAATAGGCTAATATTTATCATACTAATTATTAATATTTATAATTTTATACTAATACTTATATTTATACTAACTTACTAAGACTAAGACTAAATCACTGCTAGTTAATAGTTATTACATGATATTTACATATAGTTATTACTTATTAGACTATACTAGATAAGTTAATAAACATTACTAATTTACTATATACTAATAGACTAAATTGACTAATAGTAATAGTATTAGTATTAGTGTATTACTAATATATATTATATATAATATATATAAATTTAATAGTATACTATTAGTTATATATATATATATATTAAATTAATATCTTTAAGTTATTATCTATTAGTACTAGTGTAACTAGTGTTATTACATATTATTAGTTAGTACTTAGTAGTTAGTAGTTACTAGTTATTAGACTATAGTAAATAAGTTAATAAATATTACTAATTTACTATATACTAATAGACTAGTAGTAGTAGTATTAGTATTAGTGTATTACTATTTACTAATATATATAATAGTGTAGTATTAATTATATATATATTAAATTAATATCTTTAAGTTATTATCTATTAGTATTAGTACTACTACTAGTGTAACTACTAACTAGTGTTACTGCATATTATTAGTTTGTAGTTATTACATCTAGTTATTAAACTATAGTAAATAAGTTAATAAATATTACTAATTCAGTATATACTATAATACAAAAAAAAAAAAAATTAGAGTAATAGTATTAGTATATAGTAAATTACTAATAGTAATAATATATATATAATAGTATACTATTAGTTATATACTTATATATATATATATATATATATTAAATTAATATCACAAGATAATTATATAATTATTAAATATATTCTCTTGGATATAAAATAAAATAAAAAAATTGTCACTAAATATACTCTAAGTCTCTAAGTAACTAAGTTAGTAATAAATAATAAAGTAACAATTAACTAGTGTATTTTTTAGTGAGTTAATTAAATAATACACATTAAATAGTTTAGTTAAATATATTTTTACTAACTTATTAATTATTTTTATTGTTTAGAATTGGAATTTAGAAGTGGAAAGAAATTAGGGAGGGACTGAAAACGGCACTGTTTTCAGTAAAATTAGACCTAAATGACACCGTTTAGGTCTAGTTTTAAAAACTCAGTTGCGTGAAATGACGCCGTTTCACGCAACACATATTTTTTTTTTTTTAAATCTAATAATGAAACGGCGCTGTTTGGAGTTAAAATTAATCCCAAACGGCGCCGTTTCATTATTAGATTTTAGCTTCCCCCTCCCCCCCATTCCATCCCCTCCCCCATCCCCCTTCACTTCGGTCTCTCTCTCTCTCTCTCTCTCTCTCTCTCTCTCTCTCTCTCTCTCTCTCTCTCTCTCTCTCTCTCTCTCTCTCTCTCTCTCAGAACTCAAAAGAAGTCACTAAAACCCTAGCCGTGCCGTGCGCATCCCCTCGGAACCGACCGGACCGTAACCCATTGCCGTGCGACGTGCCGTTGCCCCTCCGTTGCCCTGTATGAACCTCTTAAGAGTTAAGCCCCTTCACCTGCAATACGAGGTGCTTATGTGCCGATCTCTCTCTCTTTCTCTCTATCTATTATATAATTTTTATATCTTAGATTCTTACCTATTAGTTATTATTTTTGTTAATTTGGTTGATAGTTGTGGATGCTTGTTCAGTTGTTTGTGTGCTGGATAGTTGTGGATTTTAGGATGGTTTGTGTGCTGTATAGTGGTGGATATTAGGGTTGAATTTCTACACTTTGCCTGAGTTCGCTCGAGCTCAGTGTCGAGCGAGGGTCGAGCGGTGCAATCTGCTTGAATTCACTCGAGCTCCATGTTGAGCGAGGGTCGAGCGGTGCAATCTGTCTGAGTTCGCTCGAGCTCTATGTCGAGCGAGGGTCGAGCGGTGCAATCTAAAGTCACTAAAATGATATTTTGTAGTCTACTCAAGTTATTGGGCTATGGTATTTTAATTTTTTTTTTCTAAAGTCACTAAGTCATATTGAATGTAGCACTTTATCGTTGAATTTGCTTTCTTATATTTTTTTGAAAGTATTGTTAAATAGTCTTTAAGTGAGATTGATTTGTTTTTAAATTTTAATATTTATTGTTCTATAGAAACTCATTACACTAATTGTTGGTTGTTTATTTTTCTAGATGGATTCTTCAACTTCAACAAATGATGTCCAGGAGTCAATACAAAGCCCAAATATGCCTCCGCCTCCACCCCCATCCAATGTAAGTGATAAATCTAACATTGGTGCGTCACAAAGTGGTAGAGTTAGGTCAATAGTTTGGGATCACTTTACAAGAATACCAGAAGGTGATCCCACTAAATCTAGGACTGCATGTAATTATTGTGGTGTTTCATATGCATGTGATACAAAGATCAATGGTACAAAGTCTATGAAGTATCACATTGAGAAGCAATGTAAGAAAGGCCCTTTTAAGAATACGGATAAGTCCCAGACAACTCTAGGCTGGAAGGTGGAGGGAGGTAGTGGCGGTGGGGGACTTGTGCCAATTGCATTTAGTGTTGAGGCTTGCCGACAAGCCTTAGCTAAGATGATTATTGTTGATGAGTTGTCATTTAGGTTTGTTGAAGGGGAGGGTTTTAAAAAGTTTATACTTGTGGTTTGCCCTAAGTGGGTAGGGATTCCATCTCGTTGGACGATTGCGAAGGATTGTTTTAATTTGTTTATGAGGAAAAAAATAAATTGAGGAGTGCTCTTCAAGGGCAACGAATTTTCCTAACCACGGATACATGGACATCCGTGCAAAACCTTAATTATATGTGTCTCACGGCACATTTTATTGATGATGACTGGAAGTTACATAAGATGATTTTTTCCTTTTCTTTGGTTAAAAATCACAAGGGTGATACCCTTGGTAAGGGCATAGAGTTGTGTTTGCATGATTGGGGGCGACCGAAAATACTTGCAATTACTCTTGATAATGCAAGTTCTAATAATGAGGTCGTTTCTTATTTGAAAAAGAAAACCAAGTATAGGAGGGATACGGTCTTGGAACATGAATTCTTACATGTTCGATGTTGTGCTCACATTTTGAATTTAATTGTACGTGAGGGATTGAAAGAATATGAGGAGTCTATTGCGAAGGTGAGGGGAGTTGTGAAGTATGTTAAATCCTCCCCCCAAAGGTGGAGTACATTTAAGAAATGTGTGCAGTTCGAAGAGATTCAATGCAAAAGTCATGTTTGCCTAGATGTGCCGACTAGGTGGAACTCCACCTATCTTATGTTGGAGAGGGCTGGAAAATTTAGAAGGGCTTTTGATCGGTTGGAGGAAGAAGATATGTGCTTTTTAAGTAGTATTGGAGATGATGATGATGACGATGATGAAGGTGATGTGGTGACTAGGAGAAAGTCAAAAAAGTTAGGGCCTCCCAATGCATCCGATTGGGATAAGGTAAAGTTGTTTGAGAAGTTTCTTGCATTATTTCATGATGCAACTTTACGCTTTTCGGTGGGTGAGTATGTAACTTGCAATACTTTTGTTACGGAGTTGGTTAATATTAAGAATGTCATTAACATAGAGTGTGAAGAAGGAGGACCCGTTGTAGGATTAATGACCACAAATATGAAGAGAAAGTTAGAAAAGTATTGGAAGAATATGAATAATCAGAATATGTTGCTCTACGTTGGGATTGTTCTTGATCCTCGTTACAAGATGCGATATCTTGACTTTGGGCTAAGAAAAATGTATGCATATGATCAATCAAAAATCATTGATTTGAGTTGGAAGGTGAAAAATACATTTATCCGTATGTATGAGGCATACATCCAAGATAAAGAAGGGAGTTCTCCTCAACGCACGGGTTCCCCACGTGAAGATGCAAGTCCTCCCACAACTCAGTCTACGAATAGACAGGCCGTATTGATGGCCCAATTTAAGCAAGAGTTACAGTCAGAAGATTCTTTGGAAAGCAAGTCAGAAGTTGATAGATATCTAGCTGAAAAATGTGAGGATCAAGGTGAAGGTTTTGACCTACTCAATTGGTGGAAGGTGAATTCAGTTAGATATCGCGTACTTTCGAAGGTTGCACGTGATGTACGTGCGATACCGGTATCTACTGTGGCCTCTGAATCTACATTCAGCACTGCGGGTCGTGTACTTGACCCTTTCCGAAATAGTTTAAACCCGATGATGGTTAAGGCTCTCATATATGTACAAAATTGGCTCCGTTCTTCCTCTACTCCAATAAGCCTTAGGACTTTAATGGATGAAGTTGAGGAATTTGAGAAGCATATAGATATGGGTATGTAATCATGTTACTTTTGATTTATTTTGTGGTATATTTTGTTTTATCTTCTATATTAAATTAACTTTATTTAATTTGTTTTATTTTCAATTTTTTTGAATTGAAGGAGAACTTATTGGGGAATTTGCTGATTTAGCAGAAGGATCAAATTCAATGGGTACCAACTCTCAACCCAATGTTGATGTAAGACCAAAAAGGTGAGACCGTGAGAAAATAGAATGATTGTTTTGTGCTCAAGTCAAATCTTTTTTTTTTTTTTTTTGTCCAGTTTTACTTCTTTCTTCATTACAATTTCTGTTTGTAAAATCTAATGATGATCCATGCAGCCTCATGTCTCCATCATCTGTTTGTAAATCTGGGCTCTCTGTTTTCCAAAGTAGTAGCTAGATTATTAATGTTAAAGAATACTATTATGGCTAAACTAATGATGAATCTGCCTACACACTATTGGAATTCTATTTGATGTTTCTTACATGAGTTTGGTTCTATTTGATGTTGGTTCAAACTTGGTCCTTGTCTTTATTTTGTATTTTCTGCATGTTCAAGGCTATATAATGAGTTATATAAACATTGTTGATTAATTTGTTATGGCTGTGATTTTTTTACTTATTTATCTACAGATCTGTGATCTCAACCTTGATGGAAAAATTGATTGTGAGGAATTTGTGGCACTTATCTAGTAGCTGATAGTCAGGGACTGATTCTCACTTTGCCTAATTGTATAATTTGTATTTTATATTGGTGTAATTATGTTAATGCTTTAGGCTACTGTTGGTCATATTTTTTTTTTTACATAATTTATGCTACTATTAGTCTGTTTAGTGCATTGTGTATCAGTGCTTTTGATGTAAATTATTAAATATGATTTCTAATCTTTGATAATTCTTTTTTTCAGATCTTTTAATTTTCAGTTTTTAAATATGCTTGAGAATGGATTTTTATTTTTCCTTCTTTTCGAAGGTAGATTTGAATCATTTGATGTATGTAAGATACATGAAAGTAGATTTTAGCTATATTTTTCTCTTTTTTTTTTTTTAAAAAAAAAAAAGACCTTTCTTTCTTTTTTAAGATAATGCAAGTTGCAAATTGCAATTAAGTTGGTACTTTGCTATATAATAAATATTAAATGGTATATGCTATGATTGATTGATGATTGATCCATTTGTTTAAATTGTTTGGATGTATATAGAAATTTTTTATTTTTTTGACAGTAAAATATTTTATTCAAATTTATTGTATATATATAATTTTTTTTATGGTTATTTTTATTTATCTTTCTAAGTTTTTTTTTGTATTTTTTGCTTCAAACTAGATAAATTGTTAGTGGATTCTAACTGTTGGGCCGAAATAACTGTTATAAAAATATTGGATCATTGGCCCATTTGGAAGTCGGTTGGACCAATTAGACCGACCAGACCGGACCGGACCGAATGGGACCGGACCACACTGGTCTTTATAAGTTTTGGTCTGGTCCAGGGTGGGGAGACCCTGGACCGAATACATCCGGTCCGGTCCATTAAACCCCCCAGGATCGGACCAGACTGGACCGAACTCCCCCCTAGTTGTACGTATAAGTGGTGTAATCTTCAAGCACACCTTTATAGCCGTTAGCAAATACGGAGAAGAGGTGATCCGCCATGTTCATGTTGTAGACCAAAATAATTTTTAAAAATTTTTTCCTCATAATTTAACTTTTTTGGAAGAACTAAATTTTGGGACATTAGGATTGATAAGTTTTCCAAGCTTTTCAATTTTTTTCCAAAAAACCTTTTGCATCATCCTGGCCCCTGGGTAGTCTTTCACAACTTCCCCAGCTTGTATTGGTGTCTTCAACTTCAATGTCTCACCGTTAGTTTTAATGACCTTTGCAGTTTTCATAGCTCTCAAGCTATTTCTCATGGAGCTTAGTTTCTTTCTCAGTAGCCAATAATGGCTTCTCTAGCTCTATGAGTTAAAAATAAAAACAAAAGAGAGGTAGCTTGATCTTCTTGGTTGATCAGGCTGACAAAAAGCCTGTGATTTGTGGGTAAAGATGACCTCTCTTTGCTTGAAGACCCATGCCAACTCACACAGACCTCTCTCTATTTCAATTTCTCCTACCCATGACGACTCGCACACATGAAGACAACAACAGATCTGTTTCTTCAGCTTGTGCTATTTCCTTGTGTTTGCTTTTTTTTTTTAATATATACATTGGCTGATGTGGCCAACTGATTCCCCTACAGTTTCCCATCCCGGTTGTACGTAGAAGAACTGTATTGCAAATCGTGAGAGAAACCAAAAGTAAAAAATTTTCTTATGAATAAACAAAGTTGAGAACTGAGAAAGGCAAAGCTGTCCGACAGTGAGGAAATCCAACTCACTGTGAGAGGAACGGATGTGACAGATCCATGAAGATCAACATCAGTGCAACTGAAGGTGGGTTCTGATCATAGTGAAGTTCAAATAGAGAAAATAACTCACTCCTAGTTTATGTTCAGAAGTGAAATAAGATAAGATAAAATTTTTTAAAATATGTTGAGATGAGATGAGATAGAATAAGATTAAATGAAATATGTATTTGTTTATAGAGAATAGATGAGAATAGTTTGAACTTTGTTATAATTAGTAATATGATGAGACCCACAAGTACTTGTAATACTTTTTATAATATTTTATTTGTTTATTTATTTACTAATGGTACATTTGTTTTTGCTGCTTCCTTTTCTTTTTTTTTTAACCATTTGGTCATTTTTTTTTGGCAGCTTCCTTTGTTTATTTATTTACCAATGGTGCATTTTTTTTTAACCATTTGGTCTTTGTTTTTTTGCTATTGTTTTTTGTTTATTTATTTACCAATGATACAATTTTTTTTTCTGCTTTATTTATTTATTTACCTTATGTGTAAATATTTTTTTTAATCAAATATTTTACTACACGTTTGGTATAATTTTTTCTTTTTTTGCAGTGTGTATTCATGTCAATATACTGTTTATTTAAAATAGATTATTGGAGGGAACAGTATTGAAATAAGGTGAGATCCGAGGAGATGAAAACTTGAGAAAAAACTTGAGATCTTTTGAGATAAAAATTGATAGATCAAAATGTGTGTTTATTTTTGTAAAACCTCTAACCATACAAAAACTTTGAGAAGTTTTCAAAATTTTAATTTTCAGTTGCGAAAGCAAATGAGGCTTAGTCTCGGTAGTTGTAACAGCCCGCTAGAAATTCAATTGTGAAATTTCTATTAACTTTAGGAACCTCGTGAAAACCCCATAAGTTTTCACAAATCCATTAATCGTATAGGTTTTTGTCTAACTACATAGTTAGTGTTATTATTTACTATGGTATCAGAAATGTGTTTTTGATTATTGGAGATAGTTAGAAGTGTCAAAATGTATTATGGTTTGTGCCATTAGACTCGGAGGGCTATTTAAAGTCTTATGGCGCAATAACATTTTTTCATATTTTCGGACAAAACGTCTGTTCAAAAACTGTAGATACTATTGGATAAAAAGAAATATCTTGAGGTAATTTTCATGAATATTATTGGGTAAAAATATTTTGAGTTGATTTTTATAGATATTATTAGATAAAAATATCTTAAGTTGATTTTTTGTAGATACTATTGGATAGAATATTATGAGATAATCTTTTATAGATATTTTGGGTAGGAGAAAATTACACTCAACTCTCAACTCCAGCCTCATCTCTTCCATATCTCATCCATAATTATCTCCAACCACCTCTCCCCACGAAATTATCTTCATTTACACTTTCCATTGAAAGAATATCAAACACTCTCTCTCGGACAGCTTTTAGGAGGTATTTTGCACACCAATTTCGAAGCTGTTGTAAGTATTTTATCATAAAGTCTCCTTCATATAAGTTGTTCCTTTTTGAGTCTAGTTTACATGGATATATTATTTGCCCCATTTGAAGATCATTTGGTCAGTCAAATATTGTGTAAACTATAGAAAGGTCATTCTGGGAGATAAACTGGAGAATATGTTATAGTTTGGAGTTTTTGACCAAGCTAATGGATAGATATTGGTCAGAAATTTTTATGGAGTATTTTTAACATGTATATATGACTATTGGTTGAGGATTTTTGCATGATTAAAGGTTTTGATGAAAGATGTTCTTAGATTTAGAAACTTAGAAACTGGAAGAGGAAAAACAGTTTCTGTTTTGAGAAAGTTTAACTCTTTGGTGGTCTAAACCTATTCTAATGACTTTAATAATTTTATTGGAGGATCCTAAGTATCTTATATACATGTTATATTATTATTTTGAAGATATTTGATGTTATTTTCAAAGATATGAAATTTTATGTAAAGAGATATTCAAATAAGCCAAAGTGTGGATATTCTTGGCCAAATTTATGTTTTGGTTAATTTCTAACCATGTGATCTTGAATTAGAAGCTTTTATATGTTTTAGGACATCTTTTTAAACCATGTGATGGTTTGGTTTGAAGATCATATATTTATAAGTCATAGATCAAGAGATTTATCAAAACTAGTTGAGGAAAAAGTTTCTGTTTTTGGACTAAGTGTAAAACCAAAAACTCCAAATGTTATTTTGTGATTTTGGTGACTTTGGTTTGATGATTTAAAGCATGGTTGATGTTAGGATGATATTATGAATATGTTAGAAGTAAGATTTGATTTTTGAAACTCTTGGAGATGTTTTGATTTAAGGTCAAAACTTGTGATTCAAGTGCTTGGATCTTTTTACAAAAAAGTTTGGTGTTGATTATTAACTTTTTCTAAATGAATGTTTTAAGTATGGTTTTGAACTTAGGATTGGAAGATGTTTGTTGCAAAATTTTGGTTTAAGCATGAGTTTTGAAGTTTAAAGGAATTGCAACAAAAATAAAGGAAAATGGCCTATGGATGTTTCGACCATAGTGTGTTCTTCATAGTTGTGTTTTGTTTTAAATTTTTCTGAGTTGATATTTAAGTTTAGGACAAAATTTACATGAGAAATGTAAATTTTGAAAACTTTTGGAGTTAGTATGCAAAATCCTTAAGTTATGGGTAAAACGGTCATTTTCCTACATGTAGAGAGTAAAATAGAAATTTTACTCTTTAACTTAGTATTTTCCATATTTCAATTTATTAGTGATTTAGTGCTAACTTTTAGAATCACTAATTACAGTTCCTCGTGATCGCGCTTAAGGTTTTATAAGAAACGCGAAGATCGAGGTAAGTTAGCTTTTAACTTACTAGCAGTCTACTGTGTATGTGTGCTAAGTAAAGGAACTACAGTGTATGTATGTGTGTTATCATATATATCATGCCATGCCAAGTTATCACGTAATTGTCTAATATACAGAATTTATTCTGTCATCAATTTTTATCTGTTACATAATATATTCTGTTATGAATTACTGTACATTACAAGTACGTCATGCTAAGTATGTCATCTATTACATGTATATCAAGTCATGTAATATTCACTGTTGCAAGTATGTCATGTTAAATATGTGGTCTATTATATGTTATGCCATGTTACGAAATGTTTTTATCTCAAGTTGGTCATGTATTTCAAGTTATGTTAAGTCAAGTTTGTGTAGAATACATGGGGCCACAACAACTGTGGAGTATGTATTTACACGTAGAATACATGGGGCCACAACAACTGTGGAGTATGTATTTTTCATGTTAAGTCAAGTTTATGTAGAATACATGGGGCCACAACAACTGTGGAGTATGTATTAAACTGCATTGTGATGTGTAAAATGCATGGGGCCACAACAACTGTGGAGTATGTATTTACACGTAGAATACATGGGGCCACAACAACTGTGGAGTATGTATTTTTCATGTTAAGTCAAGTTTATGTAGAATACATGGGGCCACAACAACTGTGGAGTATGTATTTTTCATGTTAAGTCAAGTTTGTGTAGAATACATGGGGCCACAATAACTGTGGAGTATGTATTTAACTGCATTGTGATGTGTAGAATGCATGGGGCCACAACAACTGTGGAGTATGTATTTATACGTAGAATACATGGGGCCACAACAACTGTGGAGTATGTATTTTTCATGTTAAGTCAAGTTGTGTAAAATACATGGGGCCACAACAACTGTGGAGTATGTATTTACACGTAGAATACATGGGGCCACAACAACTATGGAGTATGTATTTTTCATGTTAAGTCAAGTTTCAGAACAAGTTCATGATAAGTCAAGTTTCAGATCAAGTTCATGTCAAGTCAAGTTTAGTTCATGTTTCAATTTAAGTTATGTCAATTATGCTATGTTGTATGCCAAGTTATGTTTTAATTACTTATGAATTTGATTATGCATTTATACTTTTACTGTCATCCATGCATCATTAGCCTGTGTGGAAGTTTTTTGTTAACTTGCTGAGATTTGTAATCAAATCTCACTGTGGTAGTCCCAACTACCATTCCCCCCGAATGGTAGATCTTGTTACAGGACCTGAAGGAGAATCAGGAGCTGATCAACTAGACATAGTTGACTAAGTGACGGTGCGACATAAATGTTGATATAGTAATTAACGTAAATTACTACTTGTACGATTGAGTTGCATCTCTACTACTTTTTGGATCATAACCATTTTGGACTAGTGTTGTGATCTTAGTTGTTCAATGGATTTTTATGTATGAAGTATGTTTTAAGCATTTGGGATATTTTCAATTTGGTGCATAGTATTGCTAAAGAAAAAATTTATCCGCTGCGAATATTGCATATTGTTAGATGCATGTTAGGAATATTGCATCTTATATGTCATGAACGGGGGCAGGTAACCTTGTGTTGCATGTCTCGACGCTTCAAATGTTCGTCCGATCCCAAACGGAATTTGGGGGCGTCACAGTAGTGCTCACCAAAAATATCAAAAGAACATAGAGAGAGAGCATGTTGCTGAAATTTACCACTGGAGAAAAGATGCCAAGCACAGACAGACTACAACAACATTGGATTAAGGAAATGATTTTTTTTGTGATATGGTGCAAAAAATCAAGAGGAAATTTGGTTGATGCTATAGAACAGAAATAGAAAATAAAGAGTTTAGGGTATTTTTTGTTAGGTTGAAAACATCAAGAATATGGGATTTAAATTGAATAATTTGCATCGAGTAATTGAAATGGAAACCACAGCTGAAAATTTTGAAGGGCTGAAAATGTGAATATTTTAAAGGAAATAAATTAAAAATTAAAAATAATAATAATGATGATACTATTAATTTTAAAAAAAATAATATTAACAAAATCTTAATTTAAAATTATGGTCGTTACAATATATAAATTACTATATAAATCACTATACTAAATAATTATATATGAAATAATGATATAGTAATACTATTACTATTACTATTAATGATATAGTTATAATAACTTAAAATCACTATAACAAATACTATTATATAATTATTTTAATCACTATAACTAATATTAATATACATACAGATACTATTAAAACTGAAAAATCGAACCAGATCGAAACCAGTAAAACAGGAAGTACTAATTAAGAAGGGTAACCGGTGCGTAATCGATTTTTAAAAATGTAAAATCGGTACATATCGGTTCAATCCTAAATTTTATCTAAAACAAGACCAAACTAGATCGATTACAACCCTATTCGTGGTTTAGGCTTGTTAACTGATGTGACACCTCCAACTTCCATGTACAAAAACATGAGAACCGAGATATCAGGATGATGATAATATGGGTTACGCATCCTATCGATAAGTACCAAGTGTGTATACATGTAAAAAGTGTACAACAAAAATGCAGCGAAATAATTAAAGTTAGTAAACTAAGTACCATAATTTTTTAAATACAAATTTACTTAAATACAAGGGTATAAAAAAATTACAGTTAACCAACAAAACATAATATAAACCAAAATACATAATTCAAATGTGAGAAATCAATTCCCAAGATAAGAGTGAGTGGCACCAAATCACTCATCTGGTAGAGCCGCAACGTCAAGCTCAGCCTCCTCATCACCTGAATCAAAATCTACGGTACCAAGAAACGGTATCGCAGGTAAGTAATAATTCAAACAGATTACAAGATAAAAATATATTCATGCAACAACAAACACGCATGCACATGATGACATATGCATGAGTTCCAAAATCATCTTTTCCCAAAAATGAATAGTTTTTCCTCATGCCAAAATCCATTTTTGGCACAAAACATTCCATTAAAACATTTCCCGCTAATTTTCCAAAAAAATGGCCCGTTATCCAATTTTAAACCTTATGCACCATGATCTCCCATAGGGATCATCCGTACACCCTGGCTTCTTTCGCCACACCACGAGTAACGACCGTGTATGTAACTTTATAATGAGCGATGCCCAATTTTGCACCCAACGCGTTTATGGCCAAGCATCCTTTAGCCCCCGCCGGCAGAGGGGCCACGAAATCGGCACGTGAGGGTTACCATCTCGTCCAATCGCGTTGTCGCTCAGCAACAACTCAAGAGAGGTCACTTAGTATATTATACTCCCGAGTGACCAGAATAGCTCTATCGAGATAATACCCCATTTCTGCTTGGGGTCATGATACACTAGCACTCAAAAACCATTTTATACATAAAAACCCAATTTTCATTTATGCTCATGAACATACATGCAATTATGCAATGTATATGGCACTACACAAAAATATCCAACAACTAACAAATCCCAACATCAGCCAATCGCACAAACAACTCAATTTTCCATTCCAACAACCCCCGACTCCTCGGACTCGGTCCAGCACAATCAACTAATTTCACAGAAAATTTGTTAATACAAAATATATTTAAATCTCAAAAATTATTTAGAAAATACTTACAATGCTTTATAGGCAATAAAATCTAAAAGTAGATAGTTTAAAATGTGGACCACGGCAGTTCCAAAAATCACCAAGAAAACTCAAAATAAAGCTCACGGCTTGCCTAAAAACAGGGGCACAAGTTGGGTTTAAAACAAGGTACTAAGAGTATTGACATTGGTTTCATCAAAAGCCAATCCAAATGCATAAAATGATGAATATGGGTGGGAAAGAGCTGCATTGGATTAGTCAAACAAAATAATGAGAAGTTTTGACCTACAATGTTTGTCCCATTTCCTTCAAATATGAAGAGCTACTATACACTAATCATCTAAATATTTTACTGCATTTTAATTCATCAAATGCTTTACTACATTTACTTCATATTATACGTCAACTGTTTTACTGCATTTTAATTCATCAAATGCTTTACTGCATTTACTGCATATTATACGTCAACTTTTTTACTGCATTTTAATTCATCAAATACTTTACTGCATATTAATAAGTTAACTGCTTTACTGAATATACTACATATTCATATAAGTTAATAAAAGGCAAAAATATATATATCCATATAAATATATATCCATATAATTGCATAATATGAAAAAAAAATTATATTATTATTAAAAAATAATATTATATTATTATTTTAATGAATCTAATAGCTAATCTAACGTGAGATTATGGATAAGAAGTTTTTAGATTTATGGAAAACTTATACTTTTTATCAAATTTTGAAGATGGCTTTGATGAAATCAATGTGGATGCTCTTAAGCACTAAAACTTGAGGAAGGAAAAGTAGAAATGGAGGTGAAATGAGAACCAAGAAAACTAGAGTATGGGCGCACAATTTGAGTAAGAAAAATGCCCAAAAACTCAAGATTTAACCCACAAGCTATTACACGAAAATACTAGAGAAAAAGAGAGAGAAAACCGAGCTTCAAGCTTCACATTTGGAACAATAACAGAGCATGATTTTCGGGTCCATAACAGGGCGCGATTTGGGGAAAAAGCAAAGGGAAAAAAGCAAGGGTTTTTACACCACAATAACAAGGAAGAGTTGTTCTACGGAACAACAACTGTAGAGCTGCACACTTGCACACCAGACGTGGCTTCCTTTTTTTTTTCTTTTAATAATTCAAAACGTGCGTTTTTAAAAAATGGAATACGGTTGGTGTCTTGCATTTCAAAATCCTCCCTCCCGCAAAACCCCTGCTACGTCGCCCGCGACACACCCCCTACTCTGCCCAGTGCCATCGGCGAAGCCGGCTCTCCGCCTAGAAACACTGAGCGTCACCACTTTGCTCATACGAAGCCGCCGCTCCTCGGGAAATCCTTTAACAAGCAAATGGTGTAATTTTTGGACTGCGAAGTCCTTGAAACTCTCTAGCCGCCGGCGTTGCTCATACGAAGGTAACAGAAAGTTTGTGAAAAGTGAACTTTCATATGGTTACGTTCATCGTGTACTTGGATATGTGAGTTTTGGGTTTTGTGAGATGGATATTTCGGATTAGGGCATGGAAAAAAAAATTTGCATGGCTTTTGACCGTTGGTTTCGAGCTCTGTTTTCAAGCATCTCTTTCAAGCATCTCTGTTTTCTTGCAATGCAGCTTCCTCTTTCATACATTGCTTGCTTTATCTGCGATGACTACAAGTTCTTGAAGATAAGAGACGTCGTTGCTTCCATTAATTTCAAAATGTGAACCTCATCGGCGTGATCATTGAGTTCAATGCTCCAAGGCAAACCGAGGGAACTGGTACTCTCTCCCTCTTATTCGCTTCTAGCAGTTCTATATTTCCTGGAATATCATGGTTGTTGTTCTGTCTCAAAACTATGCTGCTAATATAGTCTCTTTCTCAAAATTTGTGGTTCGAATTTTAGTTTCTCATTCATTTTAGAAAGTACATTTCTTTGAATTTTTGAGTTTACGGAAATGAAAAAGGTAACGTTGTACCATTGATGACTTTTCTGGCGATGATGACACAAAGGCCGGACTCACGGCTGCTATCACTTTGGTTGGTTGGTAGTAGAGTGATGAAAAGTGCTGTAAGGTTTCTGTTCTGAGCCATTTCATACAACGTTGGAAATGAAAACATCGTTTCATATTCTTGGTTGTTCTTTTTTGGATATGCGTCTTAGAATGTGGCTTTTTTTGTTATCAGATCTCATAAGACACGGAACACTTTTTTATTTTTTTTATAAGTCACAGAACACTATATTTGATTAAAGCAAAAATAAAACCATAATGTTTTAACAAGAGTCTGAGTTTTAACAAGATGTAACAATCCCATATTCGTGGATAATCGAACTTCTGTATATTGTGTCCTGCCCAAATCCGTCCTATACACAAAATAAAAATAAGATATTCATTTATAAAAAAACTCTAAGATGTAGCCAAAAATAAGACCTAAAACCATAATGTTAATCTGTCTTTCTTATGTGAATTCAAATTCCTTTGATTTTGCTTTCATCATTTCTATTATCTGCTGTAAATTGTAGTGCAGAAATGCTTCTCCCCATGACTTGGTTATGAAATTATTCAAGAACTACTTCCATTCATGCAATAACTTAATTTTAGTGTTAAGTTTGGGTCCTATATGCTAGTTGACAAGACTGATTCCAGGCCAATTGTTTATTCAAATGTGATTTTAGAATTTTGGGAATCAGCCAGTTGCTATTTTTCTTGTTATCTTCAAGTCCACTGAAAGTTAACACTATTCTCTTTAACGAAGATCTTTCTGTGCATGTTGTGAGGCAAGAGCTCCATCTTGGATTTCCCAATTAAGTGCATTACCTGATTTAGAAATTTTTTGGTCCTAGTATTTTTTATTCTTTTTCATAGGTTGAATAGATAAATTTAGAAATTGTGAATAACATCCAAATAAACAGTGTTGGATCTTTGCCCTTATTGATAGGTTGCATTAATAAGGGCCACACGCAAAAAATGCTATTTGTAGCAATAATATTTTCAGGAACTATTTTTCAAGTGTGAGATTCTATATTAACTGTGACAGTTTAATAAACTTTTTCTTCTTTTGTGCAGTCTGAATTAAGGCCTCGGAAGACTGACTTAATTTTAGTGTGATGGGGGAAGAGGAAGATAGAATGGCACCCAAACCTTCGACGTTGACTTCACAGCCATTTTACACGCATCAGAATTTATTTGGATCTCCAAATGTCAACCATGTGAGTAGGCAGGTCGATGTATTATTTTCCTTTAAAGTGTGTTTGACATGCTTATGCATCTAACTAATTGCATAATGGCAGCATCCTCACGAGATTCCCTACCCTCCGCCAATTAATTTGGAGGATTTTATTAGAGTTGAAGATTCATTCCGGGTATATTTGAGTTTGTTATCAAAATTCAAAAAATCTACGTGTTACTTAATTTGTTTAAAGTCATTTCATTTTTTCTAACATCGTGTTGCTATTGAGCAGATGCCACCTTATAATCAGTACCAGTCGTCAAGTAATCCGGAATACTTGAGGCAAGAAACGCCTCCCGCGTCAATGACACCAAATAGTGTAGAATATGAATTTGAAGAAAATGTTGGAAGTTGTCATGATGCTGATGGTATTATACTATTCGATTCTATGTATTTAATGACGCTAATATTGTACTGATGCTAATTCATCCTTATGTTTTCATTCATAGAAATGTTCTTCGACATAAATGAAGATTTAAAGGGTAGCACTGTTGTCCCGGATGATGAGGTACAAGTTGAACCACCAAGATCCGGTATGGAGTTTGACTGTGAGAAAGAGCTTATTGCCTACTATAAGCAATATGCCAAGCAAGAGGGTTTTGGTGTAAGGACACAGAGGACTAAAAGAGATGGTGATGGGAGGCCTGTGTATCTGACTATTGGTTGTGCCCGTGGCGGAAAGTACTATCCGAAGCCAAACACTAATATCTCGAAACCACGAGCAACAACTAAAATGGGTTGTAAGGTGAAGGTAAATGCAACGTTGAACTGCCATGAGAAATGGGTTTTGACTACTGTAGAAAACTCTCACAACCATATTACTTTGAGCCCCAAGAAAAGTAGACTATTGCGATCGCACAAGCATCTAAATGAATATAGTCAAAGGATCCTCGATCTGAATGATAGAGCAGGTATACAAATGCACAAGAACTTTTATTCTCTTCTTGTTGACGCGGGGGGTTATGAGAATTTGGCTTTTCAAGAGAAAGATTGTAGGAATTATATTGACAAAGCTAGATATTTAAGGTTGGGTAAAGGAGGTAGCGATGCACTTAATGAGTATTTCAAAAGAATGAGAGATCAAGACGATGGCTTTGTTTCTTACATGGACGTGGATGATGATGGAAGGCTATGGAATGTGTTTTGGGCTGATGGACGGAGTCGAACTGTAACAGCCCGCTATAAATTTAATTGTGAAATTTCTATTAACTTTAAGAACGTCGTGAAAACCCTATAAGTTTTCACGAATCCATTAATCGTATAGGTTTTTGTCTAACTACATAGTTAGTGTTATTATTTACTATGGTATCAGAAGTGTGTTTTAGATTATTGGAGATAGTTAGAAGTGTCAAAATGTATTATGGTTTGTGCCATTAGACTCGGAGGGTTATTTAAAGTCTTATGGCGCAATAAAATTTTTTCATATTTTCGGACAAAACGTCAGTTCAAAACTGTAGATATTATTGGATAAAAAGAAATATCTTGAGGTAATTTTCATGAATATTATTGGGTAAAAATATTTTGAGTTGATTTTTATAGATATTATTAGATAAAAATATCTTAAGTTGATTTTTTGTAGATACTATTGGATAGAATATTATGAAATAATCTTTTATAGATATTTTGGGTAGGAGAAAACTACACTCAACTCTCAACTCCAGCCTCATCTCTTCCATATCTCATCCATAAGTATCTCCAGCCACCTCTCCCCACGAAATTATCTTCATTTATACTTTCCATTGAAAGAATATCAAACACTCTCTCTCGGACAACTTTTAGGAGGTCTTTTGCACACCCATTTCGAAGCTTTTGTAAGTGTTTTATCATAAAGTCTCCTTCATATAAGTTGTTCCTTTTTTAGTCTAGTTTACATGGATATATTATTTTCCCCATTTGAAGATCATTTGGTCAGTTAAATATTATGTAAACTATATAAAGGTCATTCTGGGAGATAAACTGGAGAATATGTTATAGTTTGGAGTTTTTGACCAAGCTAATGGATAGATATTGGTCCGAAATTTTTATGGAGTATTTTTAACATGTATATGTGACTATTGGTTGAGGATTTTTGCATGATTAAAGGTTTTGATGAAAGATTTTCTTAGATTTAGAAACTTAGAAACTGGAAGAAGAAAAACAGTTTCTGTTTTGAGAAAGTTTAACTCTTTGGTGGTCTAAACCTATTCTAATGACTTTAATAATTTTATTGGAGGATCCTAAGTATCTTATATACATGTTATATTATTATTTTGAAGATATTTGATGTTATTTTCAAAGATATGAAATTTTATGCAAAGAGATATTCAAATAAGCCAAAGTGTGGATATTCTTGGCTAAATTTATGCTTTGGTTAATTTCTAACCATGTGATCTTGAATTAGAAGCTTATATATGTTTTAAGACATCTTTTTAAACCATGTGATGGTTTGGTTTGAAGATCATATATTTATAAGTCATAGATCAAGAGATTTATCAAAACTAGATGAGGAAAAGGTTTCTGTTTTTGGACTAAGTGTAAAACCAAAAACTCCAAATGTTATTTTGTGATTTTGGTGACTTTAGTTTGATGATTTAAAGCATGGTTGATTTTAGGATGATATTATGAATATGTTAGAAGTAAGATTTGATTTTTGAAATTCTTGGAGATGTTTTGATTTAAGGTCAAAACTTGTGATTCAAGTGCTTGGATATTTTTACAAAAAAGTTTGGTGTTAATTATTAGTTTTTTCTAAATGGATGTTTTAAGTATGGTTTTGAACTTAGGATTGGAAGATGTTTGTTGCAAAATTTTGGTTTAAGCATGAGTTTTGAAGTTGGAAGGAATTGCAACAAAAATCAAGGGAAATGGCCTATGGATGTTTCGGCCATAGTGTGTTTTTCATAGTTGTGTTTTGTTTTAAATTTTTCTGAGTTGATATTTAAGTTTAGGACAAAATTTACATGAGGAATGTAAATTTTGAAAACTTTTGGAGTTAATATGCAAAATCCTTAAGTTATGGGTAAAACGGTCATTTTCCCACATGTAGAGAGTAAAATGAAAATTTTACTCTTTAAGTTAGTATTTTTCATATTTCAAATTATTAGTGATTTAGTTTTAACTTTTAGAATCACTAATTACAGTTCCTCGTGGTCGCACTTGAAGTTTTATAAGAAATGCGAAGATCGAGGTAAGTTAGCTTTTAACTTACTAGCAGTCTACTGTGTATGTGTGCTAAGTAAAGGAACTACAGTGTATGTATGTGTGTTATCATATATGTCATGCCATGCCAAGTTATCACGTAATTGTCTATTATACAGAATTTATTCTATCATCAATTTTTATCTGTTACATAATATATTCTGTCATGTATTACTGTACCTTACAAGTACGTCATGCTAAGTATGCCATCTATTACATGTATGTCAAGTCATGTAATATTCACTGTTGCAAGTATGTCATGTTAAATATGTTGTCTATTATATGTTATGTAATGTTACGAAATATTTCTATCTCAAGTTGGTCATGTATTTCAAGTTATATTCAAGTCACATTATGTTACGTCAGGGTTTCAGTCATTTCGTATTCCAGTCATGTTTCATCTTGATTACTTATGTATGAGGTCACAGCAATTGTGACGCATACACTACGTGAGACACAGCAATTGTGACACGTAAAATACGTGGGGCCATAACAACTGTGGAGTATGTATTTAAGCAGTTAAAGAATAAGTTTCCGTAGAATACATGGGGCCACAACAACTGTGGAGTATATATTTACACGTAGAATACATGGGGCCACAACAACTGTGGAGTATGTATTTTTCATGTTAAGTCAAGTTTGTGTAGAATACATAGGGCCACAACAACTGTGGAGTATGTATTTACACGTAGAATACATGGGGCCACAACAACTGTGGAGTATGTATTTTTCATGTTAAGTTAAGTTTCAGATCAAGTTCATGTCAAGTCAAGTTCAGTTCATGTTTCAATTTAAGTTATGTCAATTATGCTATGTTGTACGCCAAGTTATGCTTTAATTACTTATGAATTTGATTATGCATTTATACTTTTACTGTCATCCATGCATCATTAGCTTGTGTGGAAGTTTTTTGTTAACTTACTGAAATTTGTAATCAAATCTCACTTTGGTAGTCCCAACTACCATTCCCACCGAATGGTAGATCTTGTTACAGGACCTGAAGGAGAATCATGAGCTGATCAACTAAACACAGTTGACTAAGTGACGGTGCGACGTCAATGTTAATATAGTAGTTAACGTAAATTACTACTTGTACAATGGAGTTGCATCTTTAGTACTTTTTGGATCATAACCATTTTGAACTAGTGTTGTGATCTATTCAATGGGTCTTTATGTATGAAGTATGTTTTAAGTATTTGAGATATTTTCAATTTGGTGCATAGTATTGCTAAAGAAAAAAATTATCCGCTGCGAATATTGCATAATGTTATATGCATGTTAGGAACATTGCATCTTATATGTCATGAACGGGGGCAGGTAACCTTGTGTTGCATGTCTCGACGCGTCAAATGTCCGTCCGATCCCAAACGGAATTTGGGGGCGTCACACGAGCCGCCTATGAGTATTTTGGAGACGTTGTATCCTTCGATACAACGTACCTAACAAATAGGTACGGTATGCCTTTTGCTCCATTCGTTGGTGTTAACCATCATGGCCAGTCCATACTATTCGGGGCGGGATTGCTATCAAGCGAGGACACACATAGTTTTGTTTGGTTGTTCCAAATGTGGTTGGATTGCATAAGGGTAGGGCGCCCAAAGCTATCATAACCGACCAAGATCGAGCGATGAAGAATGCGATTGCTACTGTATTCCCTGAAGCTCGCCATAGATATTGTTTATGGCATATAATGCGCAAACTTCCAGAGAAGTTAGGATCGCACGCCAAATTCAACTATGGATTGAAAACTGACATTCAGTCTGCATTATATGATTCACATACCACCACAGAATCTGAGGAGAGCTGGGGTCAACTACTTGCAAAGTATGATCTGTTCGGCAACAATTGGCTTCAGTCCTTGTATGAGGAGAGGTCCTTTTGGGTTCCAGTCTTCCTCAAGAGTGTATTTTGGGCTGGAATGAGTACAACGCAAAGGTCCGAAAGTATGAATGCATTTTTTGACGGGTATGTCCATGCTGGGACGACATTGAAGGAATTTGTCGACCAATTCGATAATGCTCTTAGAAAGAAAGTGGAGGTCGAGACAACTGCTGATTTCAATTGTAGCAACCAAACTATTCCCTGCGTCTCCCCTTTCAACATTGAGAAGCAGTTTCAAAAAGTCTATACCAATGCAAAGTTTAAGGAGGTCCAACGAGAGTTGATGGGCCTAATGTGTTGTAATTGTTGGTTGGTAAGCACACAAGGTTGCATTTTAACATTTGATGTGTTGGATGAAATATCGTTTGATGAGAAAACCAAAAGAGTTCATTACTTAGTTTACTATAACGAAGATGAGTGTGAGGTAAAATGCACTTGTGGATTGTTTGAGATGAGGGGGATTATATGTAGGCATGCACTTAGAGTTTGTCAGTTGAAAAATATTAATGTGCTGCCAGATGTATATTTCCTAGATCGATGGAGAAAGGACGTAAAAAGGCATTACACACTAATCAGAAGTAGTTATGATGACGTGCGGGGTAGGTCAGACACGCATAATTACGAGCTGATGATCCAAAGATGTTCAAAATTAGCAGCCAAAATATCCTCAAACACTGACAAAGTCCATGCATTTCTGCACTATGTTGACGAGTTTGATAAAACATGCATCGGTTCAACGTGTGACTCGACATTTCAATCAACTCAGGCGAACCCAACGGTGGAGAAAGATAAGGGTAAACAGATTTTAAGCCCTAACGTCGTTCGAGGGAAAGGGAGACCTCCAAATAAGAGAAGAGTTCCAACCGTGGAGAAGATGGCAACAAAGAGAAAAAAACAGGTAATAATTGTCGAAACACCTAGCCTACTTGATACTTTGTAGTTGAAAATCTAATATATGGAAATTTTCCATGGAACTTAGACTTGCAGGAAACTCTTGGTAGATGAAAGTAAATTGGGTGAAAGCCCGGGATCTCAACCTTAACCAAGTTCATTTTTGTAAAGGGTGGTAGTAACATTTTTGGTAATATTATTTTGTTCATTTAGATACCTAGCCTATTTAACAATTTTTACTTAATACTTGATGGCATTTCAATCTCCCTTTACAGGTTGTAAACATTGATTTTGTGAGAAACCCGTCTTTTTTGTGAGTAAAAAATGTTGGTGTAGATGAGGGAGGAGCTTACAGATCTCGATCGACCTTATTGTGAACAAGTGAGAGCTCAATTAAGCCTCAACGATAATGTTTTGGAATCTGCATTATAACTTTAATTTTGAAATTTTCTATTAACCATATTTGCATGTGGGAAAACCTTGATAACATATGATGATTTTTTTTCAGGAACTGTTGAAAGCTTCCTAGATGTTGCTGGGCTTTACTTTGCCCTGACTCAGTTGAAAATGGTAGCAGTATGGCACTTGAAATGTGAAAATGAGAATTGCTGATGGTTACTAAAGGTTAGAACATTCGTTGCAAAATTTCAGTGTTACTGCAATAGAAGACCGTCTACAGGTGAGTAACATATTTTCGGGCTATAGTAGTTTACTTGTAAGGAGAAGTTTCATTTTCCTAATCTGATCCTTTGTGGTGGTGGGTCTTTTCTGCTGATTCTAAATTCTATCCTTATTTAAATGCTGATGAGGTGGTGGGTCTTTTCTGCTGATTCTTAATTCTATCCTTATTTAAATGCTGATGAGGTGGTATGTATTTACTAATTCAGGATGGTGTCCCAGAAACAATAGAAACAGTAAGGAAAGCAGTGGATGCAGTAATTTGAGATTGCGCTCTAATTGGTTTTATTTCCCCAGGTAGTTGTTGTCATATGTATTTCATTTACCGTCTAATGGCATTATCCCTTATAATTTAATATGTTAGAGTTGTTGAAGCCCAAACAGATTTTCTATTTATGTGTGCGAATGGGAGAAGTTGTGATCTAAAGTATCAAGGACCATGCAATTCTCTTTGTTTGGTGTCCTATACAAATGCTGACAACGAAATAGACATGTGTCTCTACTTGGGTCCATCCATCTACCTATTTGACACATGCCTAAATTATGTGTTTTGATCCTAGTGATGAAATAGATACTGCTGGTATTCTACCAATTCACATGAGATTTAGCTTCATGTTTTATGCTACATTAAAAAAAAAAAAAAAAGAGACTAAATTATTAAACGAATCATGAACTTCCTATTTATGTGGTAGCTGTTGAATCTGTGAGAAGCACAAAACTTCTAATCTGTGAGAAGCACAAAACTTCTCTTACTTGGATGAAGCTATAGTTTGGTTAGGGGTTAACACCTGACTTTGATCCAAGCTATATACGTTTACTCTTTACTCTTTAATATCTGCACTCTTGTAACATAAGTTGGTTATACCACAGTTTTAGTAACATATTTTTGGGCTTTTATCTTGTTTCTGCACTAAGATTTCGGCAACAAGAATACGTAGTATTTTTTTTGAATCATTGGCTACTACAATCTCCCTTTCATGGGTACTGAGATGATGCATGGTAACAGTAATAGGGATACCAATAGCAGCAGTAATGAACCAGCAATGCAAATTAATATTTCACAATGCATGGATGCATATATTGATATATACCGCGTCAAGAGAATTGGTAATTCTGTGTACTTAGGTAAGGAATTATATTGTGGTAGAATTTGCATCCAAGAGAATTTAATATTTCCAAATAGTTAGGTAAGGCAATATTTCCAAATTGTGGCAAAATTAAACCAAGTCAACTGCCAATAAATGATCACTTACTTTTAGAATTTGGAATTAATTAGGTGTATATATATATATATATATAGCTGGACCATGCATCGACTCCATATAAGCATCTACCTATTTAAGTAACCATTTGAGCATAAACAACGGTGACCATGACCTAGCTGCCATTTTTAGATTTGTACTCAGGGTTTTTTGTGTTTTTATGTTGTTCTTGAACTTCATAAGATAACACTCACAAGAATACTTCACAGGCATATATTGAATCATTGGCACCTGTAAAAGTAATTGTGCATGAAAAGAACAATAATCTACTTATTGTACGCATATTGAAAACTGACATTCTTTCGATGAATAATACTTTTATAAATTCTGACCATTGGTTGAATAAATCTAGAAGTGACAAAATAGGTTGTGTGGAATTATTCTTCTTGATGATTACTAAACTATTTTTTGCAATGAAATTGTATTTTGTAATGTAAAATAGTTTTATTTGCCAGAAAGTATTTTCTATTTATGCATTTATGCTTTGATCCCTTTATAGGTCTCGTTGATCAATTGGAGATGTCTATCTAAGGAAACTTGAGTTTAACAGGCATCCTCTTTTCCTGCAGTACATATGAACCATTCAATCGGAATGCACTATATGATGCAACTTTATAGATCTCAGTTCGAGGAGGCTGCACTTAAAATGAAGATCTAAATCTTTTTTCAAAGATTTTGAATGGTTATTGGAATGTCCATTCATGTGATGTGCCTAGAATCCAATGGATATGTATTAAAATCTGACACTTTGCTATTTCGAAAATTTAGATATACTTGATGGTTGTTCTTGTACATTTCAATATGTAAAATAGCTTAACATATTAAAGTTGACTTTTTATCTACATATATTAATTTCGATTCTACCATATCCACAAATAGAATGGACCGGATATTAACTGTGATGAGGTAATATTTTTAAGTGCCATCAGGATGCTATAATATATCAATAACAATTTTGCCAAACACTTGATAAATACAGCAGCACAAGTAATCAATCAAATGAGTAAAAAATGCTCCAACTTATTCTCTTATTAACTGGGTAAAAACATAAATCCACCTTGCCCTAGGTAAATCAGATGAGGATCAGAAAATGCCAAAAACCAATAATTTCAGTGCATCAAAACTTAAATGCTCCAGCATCCGTGTTTTGAGCAATGTCACTAAATGACACTTTGCTAAAGTCTACAAAGCACAAAAGTTCTTCTTTACACGGTGAGGCTAACACCATACAATTTACATACATGGTCTTGGTCCACAAACCATGTGCACTTCAAAAGAACTATGCAAAACTCAAAAGAGTTCATAACGCCGTACTTTACATAGAATTTATCCGAACCAAATAAATACTATTACAAATGTCAGAATCCAGTAGAAACACAAAAGTTTTTGCTTTTGCTTTTTTAGATTCTTTGCTATTTCTCTCACTTTATCTTCCCGTTTCCGAACGGCATACTCGCGCTGTAATACATCATTCCACGAAATAATTGTCGCCTTATTCTCACGGGCACGAAAATTTTGCTCTAGCAAATGAAGTATATCGGCCCAAACAAAAAATTCACACTTTGCTTCTCCCTACACACAGTATTAATTCCCAATTAATATGATAAAATACACCCAAGCAGCAAACCATTAGGTAAAAACAAAACAAAGCAAACCATCAAATTGCTTTTACCGTTTTATAGTTTGGGCAAGCGAAAAATCTCCTTCCAGGATTTCTTGACGTGTGAGATGTCTTAAGTGGTGTTTTCAAACCACACCAACAAGTTGGAGAATCCATGACATAATCATTAAGTACAGATGATGATTGAGATGTTGACATGATTGATTCTGGAAAAGCAAAGAAAATTTCTCCCAATGTGAGAAGTCGAACTCATGGTTCTATAGCATTTCAATAAAATATTATGAAATCCTAAAAGAATACCCATGAGAACCTCAATAAACTCTATTGGTTTTATTGAGGTTCTCTTCAGAATGTGCAGACATTGGGAACTTACATTCCAGTGTTTTAAATCATCAAGACATCATTAATGTTAGTGCGGGGGGACCTGCAGGAAGGTTTAAAACTCGACCCAATTGAATAAAAGGATAACAAAAACAAATCCCAGAATTTCTTATCAGTTGTATCATAAAAAAAAAATGCTATAGTGAAGGTTAATCCAAATTAAGTATATAAGATTCGGAGATGAGGAAGAAAACTTGCTGCTCCTAATAGAGTTCACCAAAAAATTCGTCATCACCCAACATTCATTATATAATGATTTTGAAAACTAAACAATATATTAGTCACGAGTAGGATATAAAGATTTGAAAATACACAAAGTGATTTGTCTGCAATTTTTAATTCCATTCATGATAGAGTATATTCATCTAAAGATTAGAAAATACACACAGTGGGTAAGCGTTTTACTATGATAATAAGACAGATTAGGAGCACTAGAAAACAGAGTAAACTCAGTTGGTTCATGACCATTGAACAATCGCAGACCCAATCGTAGATTAATGAGCAAAAAATCGCAGACCAAAGAAATACCCTAACTGTTCACAAATCGGAGCTGCGGCGATCCCTAGATTCCCTCTTTCCGAGTGATTCTGCGTTGAACGAACGGTTGCTTGAGATGGGAGAAAGGAGCTGCAGTTCGGACTTCGGAGACAGGACATGGGAGAAAGGGGGTGTTCTTTCCGTCGTGGGTGAAGGGCCTGTTGTTAGTGAGAGTAAAATAAACATTTCACAAGGAAAGCAAAAAGCAAAGAACATTCGTACTCATATCATGTCACAGAGGGCTTCGCGTTGGTGGTTTTCGAGGTCTGAGATCGAAGAAGATGAGGGGGAGAGTGGGCTGAGAGTGCTGGTAGGGGGACGGAACGAGGGAGGGAAGTGCTGGTAGCGGGACATAATGAGGGAGGGAATGGAGCTACAGAGCTCGAGCTACATTTCTCAAAAATCAAATGTTTGCCAAAACTGAGGGAGGGAACGGAACTTGGGGAGAGTTTAGTCATTTCGCCCCTGCCACGTGTGGTGTGCGCCGGCTGCTCCCAAACAGGGACTGCTCCCAATAATATTTCAACAAGGAATACATAAGAAAAGAAATAGAGGAAAGAGGCATATGAATAGCTTCGGTCAGACCTGCAAAAATAGTGAGAACCCATGAAATAAAATGCAAAAAATAGAAGAGAGACAGGGCTCGATCTGCAGCACAAGGAACCAACATGCAAGAGACAAAAATGCAACTAACCAACTGAAGATGATGGAAGGAATGCAACACATGAGGGGAAGAAGATGCTGTCGGCTGTAGGCAAAGAAGAACGAAAATGAAAAAGAGAAAAGAAAAAAAGTGGACGGTGCAAGTGAGAAGAGAGAAAATATGAAGCCCTAAGTGCTATCTCCCAAAACGACGCCGTATAGGGGATTAAGAGGGTTGGGTTTCTAAGAGAAACGGGCTGGGCTGAAACCGGTTGGGCTTGGGTCGAAAACAAAGGAAAATCCAACAGAAACAATCCCCAACTAAAAATAAGAATATAAGAAATAAAAAGGCACAATAAAATTAAATAAAAAATAATTAAAAATCACTATAACTTAACATTAATAAAATAAAATATTTAAAACCTAACAATAGAATATTTAAAGTAAAGAATAATTTAAATGCAAAACAATAATTTATAACAAGAAAGTATATTAAAATAAATTGCACAATTTAAAAGAATTATAAAGTAAATCTAAAGAATAACTAATTAAATTTAAAATAAGAGAATTATTATTTATAATAATTTAAATAATTTTTTATTAAAAATATACGTAAATACAAAATATTACGACTGAACCAGTGAAGCTCTACCGGCTCATGACAAAGGCTTGTTAACAACCATTTTAATTTTAGACTGCAAATAGTGTCCCTGCATTGTACCGATAAATCTAAATCTATATATATATATATATATACTAGTCGAGGTGTAACGTGCGATGCACGTTTGCTTCGTTGCATTGTTTGATTAATTTACAGGAATTTGTCAGCAAAAATATTATACAGATATACACAACAAAATAAGTTTGTTTTTTTGTTTTGCTGTTATTCTAACTCAGGGCCGTATTGGATGGGACTGATTGAAATAACATTGAAGTTTTTGTGTCTTTGTTGGTTGAACACTTCTGGGTCTACAGCAACTTGAATCATCCATTGATTTTCTGAACACTCTGCTGCCATTTTTTCTATAAATGGTAAATGTTCCTGTGTATTAAAACAGTATTATTTGTTATTGTTATATATAGTTGAATTATTTTAGGTATAATAAAAGATATATTTTAAAGGAGAAATAATATTTTTTTGTTTAAAATGAAAATATAGTAAAAATAAAAAAAGTTACCTCTCCAGTATGATTCATGAAATCAATGGCTGAATGACCGAATGCTTCTTCTGCAAGTTCACCGAACATAACAGCTGGTAATTTTCCTGTCTCATCGTCAACTTCAATATATGCTCGACAACTATAAAGAGTCAGAGTATTGTTTTTTGTAAGTATTGATAAAATTAATATATGAGAAAATTTTGAAATGAATTATAAATTGTTGAAATGTAAAGAATGTGTACCGTGGTTCAGCAATACTTTGATGTTTGCAGTGATAACAAAGGAAGCTTTCATTTTGCTTATGGCCAGTTCCTTTGTTACAATTGGTGCATGACATATAGAAGAAGATTTGTTGCAAATTTATGATATTTATCTTTCCTTTGATCCAGAATTTTGCTTTCTATATGATATTAAAAATGATATTTTATATGATAAGAAGGAATATAAATTTAAAGATAATGTTAGGAAAAGTTATTTACCTCCATTGGTTGTAAACTTTTTAATAATGCAGCAACGTCGCAATTTTTTGTTATTTGTCGAATGCCAACCGAGGATAAAGGTACAGGTGGATATTTTAATGATCTTGCAATTATAGTTTCAAGTCTTGAATCATTAATTGCAACCCTTAAGAAAGAAAAAAAAAATTATGATTGGAATGTTTATAGTAGAGATGTATGAATGAAAAATTTTGTAAGTAATATGAATTACCATCTTTGCAGTGGTTTTGCCTCGGGAATAACAGGGTTGATTGTAAATGCACTTGTTGGTCGAGATGAAAGAGACAGTCCTGTTTCATCAACATAGATAATTATTAATTAAAAAATATAAGATTTAAAACAGTAAATAAGAATTTGAATTATTAAAATTACCATTGTAAGAGCGAACTTTTAGTTTTGTTGCAAGTATAATCGGTTTTGTTTCGATTATATATGAAATTTTTTGGCATTCATCTTGAACGAAACGACCCCACATAGTCAATGAGATTGGATTGAAGCTATGACATAAAAATGAGGAAAATCAGTAAAAAATATATAAAATGAAAATTATAAAGTAATTATAAAAGATTAAAGATGGAAATAATTTTTTACCTTTGATCTATGACATACATTTCTTGAAGAGTAGCTGGTCCATTTGTTAATGTTATTTCTTTAGGGGCTTTTATATGAAGGGCAACTGCTAAGAGGTCTGATTAAAAACATTTAAATTATTAGTTATTGATGAAAAAAAGATTTTAAAATAAAATAGTAAATTACCTATTTCTGCAATTGAATCTTTATAAGCATCCAATTCATCAATAGGAATCAGGTTGTACTTTGGTATTTGAACCTGATCTTCATTTTCTGGTATTTCTTCAATGATTGTTTTTGCGTTTATAACCCATTGATATTGATGTGAGTCCATTCTATATTTAGGATCCAGTAGCTTTACATATGCATTAATAATATAGTAAGATTGAAAAATATGCAAAGTGTCTTCCCTTGAATCAACATCATTTCCAAATATTGTTGCTTGCAGACGATTTCCCTGTGCCATATAAGAAAGTGTAAGTTGTTAGTATTTATAATAAGCAAGAAATTTGTTTTTTAAAAAAGTAACAAAAAAATTTATGATGAAATATAATTATATCAAAAATGTAAGAAATGGTATATAAAATGTGTGTATATATGGTAAATAGGTAAAAAAGTGTTGTACCTGTTCATCAACCAACATTAAATTTTGGTACTTGACTTATGAGTGTTGGCTAGTTCGTTTGGGAGATTTTTCAACTACAAGCATTTTGATTTTCCAATCCCTTGTCTTTGGAGTAATATCTTTGATTGATGTATAAGTGGTCCGCATTTTGAAAGCTAATAAATTAGAAATAAATGAAATTTATAAGTATAAAGAACAAGAAATGTAATTAAGTAAACAATGGAATAAAAAGTAAAAAAAAAAAATTGATATGTATTAATTACTTAATAACAATGGAGTAGTAAAAGATTCAAAATTCAAAATTGAAATTATAACAAATATTTAATTTATTTATAATAGTTAAAATTAAATTTTAATATTTTATTTTTTTACCTGTGTAACATCAATCAGAGGAGGCTAATGTTAATACTTCTGTGTAGACAATATTTTTTGTGTAGTTTTTTTCTGGTTGATCAGTTGAGATTGGTCGTATCAAAATCTTGACTGCAGAAATAGTCTTAGCTCTTGATAAAGCTACATATAATTGTCCATGTGAAAAGACTGGATGAGGTAAGTATATTCCAACAAAATCCAATGTCTGTCCTTGTGATTTGTTTATACTCATTGCAAAGCTTAGTTTAACAGGGAATTGAGTTCGCTTGAATGGAAAACCGCTGTTTTCATCAGGACTTGGTAAAAATGGAATTCTTGGAATAAAAACTTTTTTCCCACTGTGATGACCAACTGCAATTTCTGCGTGAATAACATTACGATCAAAATTGCGACAGATTAGCCGTGTTCCATTGCATAGTCCTTCTGAAGGATTGATGTTTCTTAATAACATGATTGGGCAATTTTCTTTCAATAGTAACTCATGTGGAGGAAGTCCATTTGGTGTTAAAGTATGTAAGAAGTCTTCCATGATTGCCTGCTCAGATGCATCAATTGATTCATCAAAACTGTAATATTGTTTTAACTCCCCAGGAAATCTTTGGATCAGCAAAGTGTTTATTTCTTCAACATAATTGTTCTTTGGTGTCAATATAGCTCGATTCATCATGTTTGAAATATTTGTTGAATAGTCAGAAATATCATGAAACACAGCATCTATTAAACGATCCAAAGAAGCAGCATCATTTTCATGTGGAATTAACATGGCTGTAGGAATCTTGACATGTTCATTAATTGTAATTGGTGGTAGCCCATTCCCTAAATCCAATATGTATCTTGAAAAGTTTGGATCTAGTCTTGCTCGCATATTTTCAGTCAAATAAATTTTTGTCAATTTAGGCCATATGTAGGAAGAAACCAAGCTAGCATCAATTTGTTGTTGTCTTGTTCCTTTTGGGACCACAGGTAGAATTTGACGAAAATCTCCACCAAAGACAATAACTTTTCCACCAAAAGATAATTCTGAATCATTAATATCTTTTAGCATTTTATCTAATGCTTCTATGGATTCTTTTTTAGACATTGGAGCTTCATCCCATATGATCAACTTTGTTTGTAGTAATCTTGCAAGTCCACTTTGTTTACTGACACTGCATGTTGAATTTTTGTCGACATTTAATGGAATTTTGAATCGTGAATGTGCAGTTCGACCGCCAGGTAAGATTGATGCTGCAACACCAGATGAAGCAGTTGCAAGAGCAATTAGTTGTTTTTTTCTTATTGTAGCAAGGAGTGCCTTGTATAAAAATGTTTTTCCTGTTCCACCAGGACCATCAATAAAGAATGCAGCAGCTTGATTTGATAAAACTTTTTGCAAGATTGAATTGTAAGCATGTTGTTGTTCGCTGTTAAGCAGTGTTGATGCATGAAGATCTTCTTCTGGTATTGGAATAGCCAATTCGTCGTCAATTTCTCTAGATAGAAATCCATCTTCATCAAAATCAATGTTTTAGTCAATAAGATGGAATGAATTAATGTCTTTACCCATTGATTCAAGGATTGTGGAGATAGAGTGTAAAGTTTCAGTTCTAACATTTGATGAAGAACATCCAATTAATTGGAAATCAGCAGACATATCTCGTTCAAAGCGTTCTCAAAGATCTCTTGGATTTGTTGGATTGCAATAAACCAAAATTGTTGCGAATAGTCTTCTTAAACTGAAAGACATTTGATAAAAAGAGGCTTCATATAAGCATTCTTCCAAGCTATTATCTCTTTCCAATAAACCATGCATGGTTGCTGCCTCTCGAAATGTGGGAGCCAAAATACCATTTACAGTCTTAAGATGTTGAAATGATAGAGGACCTCTTATATGATTTAATAATATTCGCAGATAATACCTTTCTCCTTCAAAAGGATTTGCTGTAACAATTCGGCCTATCACAATTTGTTTCTTTCGAACAGTCCACATTTTGTATTGCTGACTCCAAACATAGAATTCAGGGAATTCTCTATATAATAATTTTCTTGCATTTTGATCAACTTGATTTGTTGCGAAGAATTCTGTTAGCATTGATTTTGCTGAAAGATCAGAGTTCATCACATTTGTTAAGTTTTCATGAGCACGGAAAGTCACCTGGTGTTGATTTTCAAGATGTAAATGTAGACTATAAACTGCAGGATGAACTTCATTGACAATAAATCCAAATATTCTCCACATTGCCTCTGGTGGGGCAATCCATCGAGCTGATTGAAATCGTTCAATTTCGTCAATTTGATGAATGCTTTGTTCAGGAACTAAATTGAATGCAACACGATCATGGCCTTTATAAATGTATTTGTAGAAATACTTGACAGCTTTAATTGTAGAACATATCTCGACATTGATATGGCAATCAAACATTGCAACTAAATAAGGGTTATATGGAACAACCCAACGATTATCCAAATCATGGCCTCTAATTCTGGCTGTTCTTCCATTGTTGGAGCGTCTGTATATCGGAAAGCAATCATTTCCAATAACAGTGTTTGAAACAAAATGTTTTGGGTAATTATTTTTGCAACAACCATTTTTTTTCATGCATATATTTGCTGGATTTAGATCTCCGCATGGTCCATGCATCATATGTTTGATAACAGCTGTATAAAGATGTAAGTTGTTGTCTTTGTCAGGTAATTCAGCAGATACGATCTCATCAAAAGATTCTGGTGTATATAATTTCCAATCTTGACGCAATATAATCAGAAAATGAGCATGTGGAAGTCCTCTCTTTTGGTGTTCAATAACATATACATATGCTGAGATTTTTCCAAATATTTCTTGCTTGAATAATTGATACTTCAGGTCTTCTAATTTTGCTTTAAAAACTCGAGCAATTAAGTCAGGCCGATTTTGAGTTTCTTCATGTGGTTGCAATTCATTTGAAATCTCTTTCCAGTTCGGATTGCAGGTCATTGTCAAAAAAATATCTGGTTTGCCATATCGTTGAACTAAAGTCATTGCTTCCATATATCTTTTCTTCATATCTCTTGGGCCTCCGATAAAAGATAAAGGCAAAATTATACGCTTGCCAATTCTAGAAGCATTTGTTTCTCCAAGATCGATGCTATCAACAATACCTTGATATAATTCAGATCGAATGTGTTGTTGATTGCAGCGAAAATAATCTAGTCTTGAAGTTTGTATCTTCACGTACATATCAACAACAAATTGTTGAAAAAGTCGACCAGAGATTAGAAGAATAGATTTCAAATTTTCTCTGATTTGTAACTTGTAACAATAATATTCACGGCAAGAAACAGTTGGATCTTTTCTTTTTCGGTTTAAAACTACAGGAGTGATAAGAAATTATTTAAAAAATTGTATAATAAATATGCTAATAATAAGTTTTAACACAAAAAAGATAGTGTAAAAAATTTAACCTTGTTGTTCTCTTCTGAGTAATTGTTCTGCTGATGTTGATTGGTGAGGATTGAGTAATTCAGCTGTGGAATTATTGGTAGATACAGATGCACTTCTTTTGTTGATTCTTTGTATGCCTTGGTGCCATCCAATATCACCAAAAGGAAATAGCAATGGATATTGAAGCGGATCATAGCAACCAAAATAATATTGAACTAAATGACTCCCACCAATATGGTTAAATACAAAGATGTCACGAGGTGTTGAATGTTCTGAATCATCGTTTTCAACCCAAATTGCTGCAACTTCTGATGATGTTGGGGCGTTAAACACCCGTTGATCCAAACCAGGATTTGATTTTATACAGATTTTTTGATACTCTAAATTTGGTAAATCACCAATAGATCGGAAAAATGTAGAATATGGATTTACACGAAGGATATCCATAAGTTGAGCAATAATAGAAGGATTCATTCTGATTGAATCAACAATGCGATTCTCAAATTCATGTTCAGTGTCATAAAAATATAGCTGCAAGTTAGAAGGTTGACCATCTGAAGGAACTAAATTGGGAAGATAATGATAAATCTGGCCTTGAGCTCGAAATGTATAGATTCCTCTATTTCTTTGGCATAGATTTCTGTCAAACTTAACTCCAAAAGATGTGAAAGCAAATTTGTTGTTATACGTCCGAACATATGTCCGAAATTGTATAGATTCAGCAGTATTTGAAACGAACAAGTTATAAAGTTGATCTGGAACATCATTTGTTGCCAAAGAAATTGATCCGTCGGCACAGCAGAAACTATTTGTTTCATGAAAGAATCTCTTTGCTTTGCAATGTTTACAAGGTGGCACATTTGGTAAAAAATTAGCTTCAACTGGAACATTTTGTAATATTTGTCTATGCACAACATTATGACGATGTGATCTGCCTATTAAGTTGGGGTAAAAAAAAAACATAAAAAATTTCAATAAAAATAATTGAATTACTAAATTTCAATCAATATTATATGTGTACATAAAATTGAAATGTAACATTATTAAGAAATTAATTATATTTTAACTTTTTACCAAAAACAGATCTTGGTCGAACTCTTCGAGAACTTGATTCTGATTGATCAACAAGAACTGCCTATTTTGTAAAAAAACTAATTATTTAATAAAAACAGTAAAATAAAATATATAAGGAAAAATAAATAAAGTTTATAAACCTGTTGCAGTGTAACTTGTTTGAAAAGTTGAATTGTCTCTATTGGTGCATTTGTTGATGTTTCTTGCAATAAATCTACAGAGCAGTTTGACGTTGCTGAAGAATTGAATAAGATATTTGATTCTGCAGATTCTTCGGGATTTCCACCAACGATATTAACGTTTGAATATACGCTAGTTTCTTGGGAAGAGGTCATTCTAACAATGTTAAAATTACGGCCAGAAAGTCTGGGTCTTTTTCCATGAACTTGTTGAACATTAGAATTTTGAATATCACGAATAGATTGGAGATGATCATCTAATGTATCATCAACTGATATAATCATTTGATCAGCATCAGATGGTATTGAATCTTCTAGACGAATGATATTTCTTTTACAACTTTGTTTCTGAATACATTTTTCTTTTGTTCTTTGTATGAATTCAGCATTTTTGTCTTCTGGAAAATCTTCAGATGACATTTTTGTTTGTTGATTGTTTCTGAAAAAGAATTTTATTTAATTATTTGTTTAAGTAAAGATTTTATAATTAACAAGTATAATTTCATGATAAATTATGTTAACAAAGCAAATCAAAAATTGAAAATTTTATATTGCTACAAAGTAAATAGTAAATTAACGAATAATTAGAATTTAATCTAAAATATTTACAAAGTGATCTAATTTAAATTTTCCTAAATATTTGTTAAATAAAAAATAAAAGAATATATAATAAATATGTTTATGTGTATATATTTTATATCAATAATTATTATGCAAAATAACAAACAGTTAAAAAAAAAGACGTAGTTTAAAGCATGAATTAAACAAAATAAAGAATTTTTAATATGCATAACAATAAATACTTACAGTTTCTTTAGCTAGCACAAAATAAGATTTGCTGAATTTGTATCTTTCAGTTGAGAATGTAATCCCTATGTTTGATAAGAAAAAGAAAAAGTTATGTTATTTTTTTGAAATCATCACTTTTTATAAAATTTATAAAGGGAACAAAATGTTTTAATTTGTTGTGATTTATTTTGATGAAAAACAATATAATAAGTGTTTTTAAACATAAATATACAATAATTAATAAAAATTATTGCTAACAAATTCTTGATAATTTCATCTGTAATTTTAGACTATTGAATTATATGAAATAAGTTATGGAAATTTCTATTGTGTATTAACTTTGTATTTATTTTAATTTATTTTTTTAATTGGTAGATTTGTTTTAGATGGTTAAATTGAATAAATGTAAAATTTAAAGAATTTGTTTCATAAAGAACATAAATATATAATATTTTATTTTACAAACATTAACCATTAAACAATTGGCCATAAATATTTTTTTGAATTTATGGCTATATATTTTTAAGCCTGATAAATTCAAGTTTGGATAGAAATTAATGTCTAAATGTGGTAATATATTTAAAATTACTATTTTTTATAGTAATTTGCAAACACCATCATTTAGATTAAAGTCTATATCAAAATTTTTGTTGGCCATATGTCAAATGAAAAAATATTTGTAAAAATAAATATCTATATAATAATTAATATGATATTATCTTTGAATGAATTAAAATATTGTTGAGCGAACAAAATATTCAAATATTAATAGATAAACATAACCAAAATATTTTTTAAGAAAAAAAATAAAGAGACTTATGATTTTGTAATAAATATGTTAAAATAATTTGCAATTTATATATTATATTGAGATAATATAATATTTTATAACTGTTTGTATTTAATTCTATTATATAGAAAAACAGAATATTCACCCTTGAACAAAAATCCATCCAGAACCATAAAATTTGTACATGGAAATTTTATATTTAAATATTACAGTTTAATAAAGATGTTTGTAAAATGTAAGATATTTTAGAATTACAAAAAGCAAAAAAAAAAAATATACTTCAAATAACTTTTTATTATGAATTTTTTATGCTAACAATTGTTTTGAAAATGAATAATATTATTAAAGTTCTAGATGGATTGATGTTCAAGGGCAAATAGATGTTTAAGAAAATACAAACAGTTAATAAGTGTAATAATTAAAAGATAAAAATGTATAAATTTAGTTTTAGCATGAAAAAAAATTTAGTAAAAGAAATATTGTGTAAATTTATTGATTAACAATATATAGAAGGTAAAAAAAAAATAGGAATAAATATGTAACATCAAATATACATTTATAGAAAAAATAAATTTCTAATATTTGTAGAACAAATAAATACTTATAAATTTCTTAACAAAAGATTACAATATGAGTTGAATTTTGATCTTACTGTTGATTAAATTGCCCTTATTTTTTATAACAAATAGTACATTACATTTTTTTGATAAAAATATAGTTAATAGGCAATAATATATTATTCATTTATGTAAATTACAATAAAGAAGTATAAAAAAATTGTGGTAAATTTTAAATTAGATGCCAGTGATTTATTAAAAATAAAAAGTAAAGATATGATAAATGAGTTTTTGGTGTTTTTTAACAAGAAACAAGATATAGCCAAAACAAAAAATTATTAGAAATAAACATGTTTGATCAAAAAGGTGTTTATAGAAAAATTAAATTTATAACATTTATAAAATAAATTGTTACTTACAAATTTGTTGTCAGAACGTCACAATGATATTTGATTTTTGATGCTCCTGCTGATAAGAGAGGCCCTAATTTTTATAACAAACAGTACATTAGATGTTTTAAATAAAAATAGATTTATTTTAAATAGGCAAATAGTATATGATTCTTTTACACAAATGATAATAAACAATTATTAAAAGAAATGTCTTAAGTTTTATTTTAAATTAATTGAAACTTTTTAAGTAGCAAAAAATTGTTGTTATATTGCTCATAATAAATTTTTTTAATTAAATTTTTTATGTTTTTGTAAAAGTTTATAAATTTATTTCAATTTTAATAAATCATAAAATTTTTATGAAATTGTTATATATTATAATAATTTTAAGTACAGATTTTTATTATCAATTAGAAGCATTTTTTTCTTGTGTAAAATTTTTTTGTTTGACATACTTTGAAATGGAAAATAGCATATTATTTTTTATAGTTTAGTTTTTAATGTTTTATACCATTAAAGAGAGATTATTAATTAGATAATGAAATAAATATACTTTTTTATATAATTTCATTTCAATAAATATATTTCAATTCAAAAAAAAATTTACTTTTTGAGCTAAACACAATTTAAGGTAACAATTAAATAAATTAAAAATACTCCTAATCATAAATTTGAATAAAATCAAACTGAAATTGGTAAAAGACTTAAATATTAACTTTGTTATATTATTTTTTTGAAAAATGGAAATTAATAAATATATATTTAAATACATAAATAAAATATCTTGTTTTTAAATATATTTCAATAAAAAAAATTAAAAAACATTGAAATTCAAAAGACAAAATACAAAAACAAAATTTCAAATTTTCGTTAAGAAAATGTGATTTTTAATAATGTAAAACTAAAAACTTTGGAATTTAACTTGATTAAAAGAAAAAATTAAGATATTTAATATTATAATTATTTATATATACAAATATAAAAATCAAAATATTTGTTAAAATTTGAAAGAATTTCTGTAGTTAATGCTTAAATTTTTATTTATTATTATTTACTTTTAGACTTTTACTTGTTATTATTTATATCTACACTTTTAGTCATAAATGTCATTTTTTATGCTTTTTTATTTTCTTAATAACTGAAATTTGTTAATTTTTATTTATTTATTTTTTAATTCTTTTATTTTTTGTTAGCAAAAAAAAAAAAAGATTTGCTTAAATGAATTTCCAATTAGAGCTAATTTAAAAATATTGTTAAAATTTTTCAAATGTTAATTCTATGAATAAATCAATTTATATTTAATTATTAACTGCTAATCATATACACAAATTTTAATTTTTTTTATTAATTCATATTATATAAAACATTCATGACATTATACCTACCTCACATAAAATAATATTTTAAGTGATATTTAAGTTAAAAAATTATTTAATAAAATTGTATTTAATTAAAAGTTTGTTTGTAACACGAAGATAAAAATATAAAATTTTGTTTTTGCTGTTTTTGTGATTATCCATTTTTTTATATTTTTCGATAATTAAAATATAGCTTAATAGTTAAACAAAGAAAACGGGAAAAAAAAGGACAGAATTATTGTTTATGGTTGGTAACAAAATAGGATTTAATATAAAAATTATATGAGTTTGTAGATAATTCTAACAAAATTTTTTGTTATCAGAAAAACATTAAATATTCTTTATGTCATTTAAACAATAAATTGTTTTTTTTGATATTTTTACATAATAAAATTAAAATTTTATAATGTAATGAAAATAATAGCTATATTATAATAAGAAGTCAATTTAATTAACAAATTTTTTTTAATGTATTTTTTTGTCAAAAATCATTTTAGATAAGACTGACTCTTAAAACATTGATTTGTTGCTAACAAGAGGTTGTTTTTTAATTTATTTGAAGAAAAAATATCTTTAATTGTCAGCTTTTAATTAAGTTGTTTTTGTCCTTATTTGAGAAAAAAAAACTTTAGTTCTTAGTATTTTTGATTACTTTTATATGTTTTTGTGAATTTTTGGGTTTTGCTTTTCAAATTAGCATTCTTTGTATGTTTAACAGGGTATTAATTTTGGATTTTTGCTTTATTTCTGTCGTAGGGGTTGCGGTAGTTGAAAAAAATTAAAAATAATATTTCGATTTTATTCTTACATGGAAAGAACGGTCTAATATGTTTTACACATTTACATTATAATTTAGCTTTTTAGATTATAAAGTAAATTTTGTTTAACTAAAAAAGTTAAATATATTTTTAATACCAAAAAAAATTATTTTTTATTACAAAATAGTTAAATTTAGTTTCAAAACAAAATAAAAAGATTATTAAGTAAAATCTTAAACATGAATCGGAAACAAGTAGATATGTAAATATTTAGAATGAAGATTTTGTTCTATTGTATCTAAAGACAGCTAAATAATAACAAAATAAATTACAAAAATATTACATGAAGATAACGTTACTAAAACTAATTTACAAAAATATTACTAAAATTACAACGCTTCCACTGATCTGTACAAAATAATGCCCTGAAGAAATATGGCCCACCTAAACAATTAAAATAAGAATAACAAAACAAATAAAAAATTTAAATATATTTCTTCCGTAAATAATACACATAAAATACAAAAACAATAAAAATTGAAAAACAATTAAAATTTAGATGTCAAAAAATAATGCCCAAAAAATTTACACCGTACTTAAACATTTAAAATATGAACAACAAAAGAAATAAAAAAATTAAAATTTAAACATATGAGTTCAATAATTTTACTCTTTTGATTACAAATAAAATTTTAAATATTACAAAAGATTAATTTGAAATAAAATATATATCTTAAAAGATTTGGAACTAAGATTTTTTTCCATGGTATTCAATGAGACAGAGCAAAATAATAACAAAAGAATTATTACAAAAATATTATATAATCGGAAAGCCACTACAGCCAAAAGAATTATGTTTTATTGAGTTATTTACAAGATGAATAACAATAGATATAAAAAATTTAAACATATGGCCTCCATAAATATTATACATATAAAACAAAAACAACAAAAAGTGGTCAAGTACAACTGTTGCTTTTATGTACAGATCTCTCATTGAAGCTTAACATGCAAGTCAAAAAGTTAAAATTGAAATTAGAATAAAAAAGATAAACAATAATATGCAAACTTAGATGTATTAACAATAGTATGCATACTAATTATATTTCACACTATATAGTTTAAACAAATTACATTTTTAGTATTAAGGTATTGAAGTTTACTATATTTTACGTATAAAAGAAATAAGGCATATCACGGAAATCCTTTACTGTTAACAAAACTTGTGTTTTTTCCATTTTTTTATTTGTACTATAAAGGTATGGAAGTTTAGTACATTTTATGTATAAAAGAAATAACCCTTGCCAATAAAATAATTATTTTATTTTTATATATACATAAGTATGCTTTCAAGTTTTTTAGTTTGAAGAAATGAAATATTTAATTTTTGATTATATACATTTAGCTTAATGTATGTAAAAAAACGAATTTACTATCAAAAAATTAATAAGTTTTTTTTTTTTTTATATATATTTGTATCAAATTTATTTACTTTTTTAAAAACAAGCATACAACTTGTAAAACAAGCTGGAAGTTTTACAAAAGTAACAACATATTTAAGAAAACAATAATCTTAAGTTTTACAAAAGTATATAAAACAAAGAATATAATTTGTGTGAAATTATTTTACATTAATAAACCATTTTTAAAGAAATGAATGTTAATTACAAAACAAGCTGAAAATGAAAATGGAACATAATAAGCTATAAAATATAAACAAACAATAAAAAATGACTAAACAATTTAACATTAACAAATGAATTAAAAGTAAAAAATAAAATTTTCAGAACAAACAAATTTAATATGAACATGTAATACAATAACCTTAATATAACAACAACATATAAGCTCTTTAGATTGCAAACCAACTTTAGAATCAATAAATGAAAACATATAATATAACTGTAAATCAAAAAATACATTAAATAAACTCACCAAAAAAATAGTAATTTTAGTTTACCTGTAACAAACATAAACAAATTACAACAAATAAAAGCATATAAACAAGGAAACAAATCCCCACACAAAAACAACATCAAAACATGCAACTTAAGAAAAAATTAAACAAGCATTTAAAAACATATTAAACAAATAAAAAATCAATAAAAATTTAAATAACTTATAAATTGTGACATAACAAATAAGTCAACGTTAAAAAAAAAAAAAAAAAAAAAAAAAAAAAAAAAAAAAGCTGTGGTCTCAGACAGAAGTGATATCATAAAAAAATGCAGATAAACTACGGTTTTAGATATCACAAATTCAGATGCAACAAATTAACTCAACTGTAAAAAAATAAACAAAAAAAATAAATTAAAAAATATAACTAATTTAAAACAGTAAAACTTTTATCTTATAAGGCATGAAAATAAAACAATAAGTCAAAAAAATAGTCACTTTTAAACCATTGTATCACAATAACATAAATAAATCTAATACACTGTGTCAGACCATGCTGTTATCCTAACCAAAATCTCACACCAAACGTTTAGATGATTTTAATTTTATTTAAAAAGGCAAAAAAATCTCTGACACGCTTCTAAATCAAAAAGTAAATACAACCTCAAAGATTAAAAAAATTTAATGGAACAAAGAAATCTGTAAAGAAGGTCAAAAAAATATCTGACACAGTGATGCAAGGAACGTCAAATACAACATGTATCCCCTCAACGTCACAGACTCATATAAAGTAATAAACATACTATATATAATAAATAAAAAAATATAAGCATAGATATAAAACAAAACTCAAATTGAATTCAAACAAACAAAGTTAGCAATAAAAAAAAAAAAAAAAAAAAAAAACACAAATCAACCAAATCTCAAAAAAACACCAAATAAAAATTCATAAACTCATTTTTAGGAAAACCAAGTTCATCATTGACCACAGCATTAAAATGGAAAATAAAAAAACCAAATATTTAGGAAAACAAAATGCATCATCATCAACCATAACACTATTAAAAAAAAGACAAACAGATGTTACGCTTAAATTAACACCAAAATTGTCACTTATAGAAAACAAGCTACATAAAGATAACGTTACTAAAACTAATTTACAAAAATATTACTAAAATTACAACACTTCCACTGATTTGTACAAAATAATGCCCTGAAGAATTATCGCCCACCTAAACAATTAAAATAAGAATAACAGAACAAATAAAAAATTTAAATATATTTCTTCCGTAAATAATACACATAAAATACAAAAACAATAAAAATTGAACAACAATTAAAATTTAGATGTCAAAAAATAATGTCCAGAAAATTCACACCGTACTTAAACATTTAAAATATGAACAACAAAAGAAATAAAAAAATTAAAATTTAAACATATGAGTTCCATAATTTTACTCTTTTGATTACAAATAAAATTTTAAATACTACTAAAGATTAATTTGAAATAAAATATATATCTTAAAAGATTTGAAACCAAGATTTTTTTCCATGGTATTCAATGAGACAGAGCAAAATAATAACAAAAGAATTATTACAAAAATATTATATAATCGAAAAGCCACTACAGCCAAAAGAATTATGTTTTATTGAGTTATTTACAAGATAAATAACAATACAAATAAAAAATTTAAACATATGGCCTCTATAAATATTATACATATAAAACAAAAACAACAAAAAGTGGTCGAGTACAACTGTTGTTTTTATGTACAGATCTCTCATTGAAACTTAACATGCAAGTCAAAAATTTAAAATTGAAATTAGAATAAAAAAGATAAACAATAGTATGCAAACTTAAAAAGTTTGTTCAGATGTATTAAAAGAGTTAAAATGATATTTGTTTTTTGTTCTTGAAGTGCAATAATTTTAAGTTTGAAAAAGATTATTAGAGTAAGCAACTTTCAAAATGCATGTTAAGAAATTAAATCTTGAAAAAGAAAGCCACATTAATTAAAAACAGAATCTTAATTTTTATAAAACAGAAATATATAAAGGAAATAAAAATTATATAACATCTTTATATGTATTTAAAATTAATAAAATATAAAGATACAATAAAAACAAATCAAACCAAACAAAGCAAATGTAGCTTTGAAAATTAAATGTGTGTATGTGGTTCTTTAATAATAAAACTGTTTAAACATTTTTTAAAAATAAATAAAAATTCACATTCATTTAAAAACAGAATTAATTAATAATTAAGTAAAATGAAAAATATTTTCAGTAAACATTTTCTGTAGAATTAATATTTCCCACAAATATAATACTAATTATATTTCACACTACATAGTTTAAACAAAATACATTTGTAATATTAAGGTATTAAAGTTTACTATATTTTACGTATAAAATAAATAAGGCATATCACAGAAATCCTTTACTGTTAACAAAACTTGTGTTTTTTCTATTTTTTTATTTGTACTATAAAGGTATGGAAGTTTAGTACATTTTATGTATAAAAGAAATAACCTTTGCCAATAAAATAATTATTTTATTTTTATATATACATAAGTATGCTTTCAAGTTTTTTAGTTTGAAGAAATGAAATATCTAATTTTTAACTATATACATTTAGCTTAATGTATGTAAAAAAACAAATTTACTATCAAAAAATTAATAAGTTTTTTTTTTTTTTTTATATATATATTTGTATCAAATTTATTTACTTTTTTAAAAACAAACATACAACTTGTAAAACAAGCTGGAAGTTTTACAAAAGTAACAACATATTTAAACAAACAATAATCTTAAGTTTTACAAAAGTATATAAAACAAGAAATATAATTTGTGTGAAATTATTTAACATTAATAAACTATTTTTAAAGAAATGAATGTTAATTACAAAACAAGCTGAAAATAAACATGGAACATAATAAGCTATAAAATATAAACAAACAATAAAAAATGACTAAACAATTTAACATTAACAAATCAATTAAAAGTAAAAAATAAAATTTTCAGAAGAAACAAATTTAATATGAACATGTAATATAATAACCTCAATATAACAACAACATATAAACTCTTTAGATTGCAAACTAACTTTAGAATCAACAAATGAAAACATATAATATAACTATAAATCAAAAAATACATTAAATAAACTCACCAAAAAAACAGTAATTTTAGCTTACCTGTAACAAACATAAACAAATTACAACAAATAAAAGCATATAAACAAGGAAACAAATTCTCACACAAAAACAGCATCAAAACATGCAACTTAAGAAAAAATTAAACAAGCATTCAAAAATATATTAAACAAATAAAAAAACAATAAAAATTTAAATAACTTATAAATTGTCACATAACAAATAAGTTAACGTTGAAAAAAAAAAAAAAGCTGTGGTCTCAGACAGAAGTGATATCATAAAAGAATGCAGATAAACTACAGTTTCAGATATCACAAATTTAGATGCAACAAATTAACTCAACTGTAAAAAAATAAACAAAAAAAAATAAATTAAAAAATATAACTAATTTAAAATAGTAGAACTTTTATCTTATAAGACATGAAAATAAAACAATAAATAAAAAAAATAGTCACTTTTAAACCATTGTGTCACGATAACATAAATAAATCTAACACACTGTGTCAAACCATGCTGTTATCCTAACCAAAATCTCACACAAGACGTTTAGATGATTTTAATCTTATTCAAAAAAGCAAAAAAATCTCTGACACGCCTCTAAATCAGAAAGTAAATACAAGCTCAAAGATTAAAAAAATTTAATTGAACAAAGAAATCTATAAAGAAGGTCAAAAAAATATCTGACACGGTGACGCAAGGAACATCAAATACAACATGTATCCCCTCAACGTCACAGACTCATATAAAGTAATAAACATACTATATATACTAAATAAAAAAATATAAGCATAGATATAAAACAAAACTCGAATTGAATTCAAACAAACCAAATCTCAAAAAAACACCAAATAAAAATTCATAAGCTTATTTTCAGGAAAACCAAGTTCATCATTGACCACAGCATTAAAATGAAAACTAAAAAAACCAAATATTTAGGAAAACAAAATGCATCATCATCAACCATAACACTAATAGTAAAATGTACAAAATGAAGAAAGTAAATATAAAATTAATCTTATACTAATATTATGTGGTCTAAATTCTTTTGAAAAAATATCTCTGACACATTTTCACTAAAGACCAAAGCATCCTCATACAAACCGATACAAAGCAAGAACAAAAGGTTAAATAAGTAACTATGTAATAATACAAAAGCAAAAAACAAGTGAGAAAATTACTGTTTCTAATATTGTAGCTTATTACTGTCCTTAACACTGCAGTACGCTAATCCCCACTTTTAATATATAAAAGACTAAAAACCAAAACATCCTCATACAAATCGATGCAAAGCAAGAACAAAAAGTTAAATAAGTAACTATGTAATAACACAGAAACAAAAAATGAGTGAAAAAATTACTGTTTTTAATACTGTAGCTTATTACTGTTCTTAACACTGTTCGTGAAACTGTAGCACACCAATCCCCACTTTTAATATATGAGAGAGATATAGGTGGTATAAATGATAAGGGGAAAAAACCAGAATCTAATAAAAAAATAAATAAACAAATTTGAGACAATAATAGAAAATTAATATTATAAAAGTATTAAAATTAAATTTCCCATAAAATTATCTTTAATTTAGCAAAATATGACATTTTCCAAATTTTTTTTGGAAAATTTTACCTATTTTTCTTTAGTGAATATTTTAAACAAAAAATTAGATATGATAAATTTTTTATATTTTCATAATTATTTAAAATATTTTTAAAATTATAATAAATATCAGTATAATAAAAACTGTAAATAATTTGAAGTAAATAAATATAATAAAAAGATTAAATGATTAGAAGGAAATATTAATATGAAAGTAATATTTAAAATTAATCTTATGCTAACATATAAATGGTGTAAATGGAGAAAAAAAAAACCACAATCTAATAGAAAGTAAAATAAACAAATTTGAAAAAATAACAAAAAAGTAATTTAATAAGGGCATTCACATTAAAATTCCCATAAACTTGTTTATAATTTAGTTAAAAATGAGATTATCTAATTTTTTTTTTCAAATTATACTTAGTTTTTAAAAACCTACAACATTTGATTTGCCATTGTTTATCTAATCTATTAAAATAATATTTTTCAATTGTTTTTTTTTTATTATCTTAGTTTGTTTATCTAATCTATTAAAATATTATTTTTTTATTTTTTTTTGTTATTATCTTAGTTGTATTTACAATTTTAACAACTTAATATATTTTCGTATGGTTTGAAATGTTACTTTATTGAATATTTTAAACAAAAAATTCAACCATTTTTATTGGGTATGATAATACTTTTATAATTAAATTTTTTATATTTCCATAATTATTTAAACTATTTTTAAAATTATTATTTAAAAAAAAATAAATATGATCATGAAAAAAAGTGTAAATAATTGGAAGTAAATAAATATAACAAAAAGTTTACATGATTAGAAAAAAATATTAATAAAAAAATAATATTCAAAACTAATTTTATACTAATATATAAGCTGTATAAGTGATAGAGAAAAAAACAAAAATCTAACAAAAACCAAAATAGACAAATTTGAAAAAATAATAAAAAACTGATGTTATAAAGTCATTCACATTAACTTTTCCGTGAAATTATTTATAATTTAGTTAAAAATGATAATTTCAAAAAATTTTCTCTAAATTTTACTCAATTTTCAAAAACCTCCAATATGTCAATATTTATGATTTCTTTATTATATTAAAATAATATTTTTGTATTTTTTTTAGTGAATATTCTGTAATGAATATTTTAACAAAAGTTTAAATAATTTTTTTGTGAGTATGATAATATTTATATAATTAAATTTTTTATATTTCCATAACTATTTAAATCATTTTTAAAATCATTATTTAAATCTATATTAAATATGAGTAAGATTAAAAGTGTAGATAATTGAAAGTAAATAAATATAATATAAAGTTTAAATGATTATAAATATATAAATCTATTTATATAATATAACTATATATACATATAAATATATAAATATTTATATGTATAATTGAAAGGTGGTCCGTATCTATGTAGAGATATATGTTAACAGATATATAAAAATATAAATATAAATATATAACTAAATAATCCGGTAATAAACAAATGATACGAGGGCAGAAAAGTAATTTGACCCTAACCCTAGGAAGCCCTATAAAAGCATCTCTAAACCAAACCCTACATTTTGGCCGCCCCCCCTTTCTTCTTCCGTCGCCTCTCTCTCTCTCTCTCTCTCTCTCTCTCTCTCTCTCTCTCTCTCTCTCTCTCTCTCTCTCTCTCTCTCTCTCTCTCAGTCCTCTAAACCTAACCCTAGATTTTGGCCGCCCCTCCTTTCTTCTTCCGTCGCCTCTCTCCCTCCCTCTCTCTCTGTCCGGTCCTTCTGGTTTCATCTTCCGTTGTCTCTTTCTCTCACAGCTTTCATCTTCTTGTTTGATTTATGTTTATATTTTGTTCTTCTTTTAATGTTTTACAGTTTTGTATTCCGTTTATTTCGAATGTTTATATATTTTTTTTTGTGCGTTTACATCCAGATTGTTCTTTAGAATATATTTGTTATTTGGTATATTTTTTGTTGTTTTTTCATACTTTCAGATGAACATTGTTTTTTACGGTCTTTCATTTTTTTTTGTTTTTGCTTTTAGATCTCAAGATATTTATTTTTGTTTCATTTTTTTTGTTGTGTTTTGTTCTTTTAATATTTTGCAGCTTCGTTCGCAGCACTCGTTTTTCTCCGGTCCTTCTCGTTTCATCTTCCGTTGCCTCTCTCTCTCTCACAGCTTTCATGTTCTTGTTTGATTTATGTTTGTATTTTGTTTTTCTTTTAATGTTTTACAGTTTTGTATTCCGTTTATTTCAGTTGTTTTTGTTTTTTTTTTCTATGTTTTTTTCCTCTTAGATCTGAACAGATTTGTTTTTGTTTTATTTTCTTTCTCCTCTTTTGTTATTTTCCAGCTTCGTTCGCAGCACTCATCTTTACAGTATAAATTAAATTTTTTTATTTTTAACATTTAGATCTGTACAATAGATTTGTTCATGTTTTTACGGTTTTTCAATTTTTTTTCTTTTTCCTCTTAGATCTGAACGGTCTTTTTCCTCTCTCTCTCTCTCTCTCTCTCTCTCTCTCTCTCTCTCCGGTCCTTCTCGTTTCATCTTCCGTTGCCTCTCTCTCTCACAGCTTTCATCTTGTTGTTTGATTTATGTTTGTATTTTGTTCTTCTTTTAATGTTTTACAGTTTTGTATTCCGTTCATTTCAGTTGTTTTTGTTTTTTTTTTCTATGTTTTTTTCCTCTTAGATCTGAACAGATTTGTTTTTGTTTTATTTTCTTTCTCAGGGTCGTGACTATGGCCGCGCGCAGCAGGCCACGACCACCGCAGCGCTGCAAATGGCTACTGGTGGGAGCGCACGGCCACGCCGGAAGGTCAAATTTTTTTCATTTGTGTATTTTTTTGGTGTATTGATGTATATTATCACTATACATATACTTTACATGTAGAGCAAAAATTTTCAATCCGATAGTTTTTTTTTTCAACAATTTACGAACTGGGTTTTGTATTTTTGACTAACTACGGTTTTGTTTTCCTATTCTCAGCACACAACAACAAACCAGAAGATGAAATTTCAGAAAATCGAAATTGTATATCAATCATTAAATTTTTTTGTTCGGTGTACTCTCTGTAAATAAAGATGTAAATATGCAAACACAGTTTTTATCTTTCCATTTTTTTTTTTGCTGTAATACATATACATGTCATCTAATTACATAATGTAAGAAATTCATTCATTCATACAACACAATTAAATTTTACAATAAATATACTGAGGAAAACAATAAAAGCGTACCTAAAATTCAATCGCTGAGAGTGTAGAACGCAGTAGAGCCACAACGAAATGAAAGAAATCTTAATATTTAAACTGTAGTTCAATTCACTTTATCAGATGAAGAGATCAGAAATAACCGTAAAAAGACAATAACACCAAGCCGGCAAAGCAAAACGACATTGAGGACAACGAAGCAAACAATAAAAATAAGGGCAAAATCGGCAAAAAAAAAAAAAAAAAAATTCTGTCGGTGGGAAGTTAAAAAGACAAAAACATCTGTCGGTGGAATACAACTGAAACGTAAACCACCGTAAATGCCAAATAAACTGAAGGGTAAAATGGGAAAATAAACGTTGGACGAAAAAAAAAAAAAAAACGGAAAAAAGATTAACTGTTCCTAACACTGTTCCTAACACTGTAGCACGCCCATCCGCACTTTTAATATATAAGAGATATATATTTTTTTTTCTTTTTTGTTTTATTTTCAACCATCTTTTAATATTTTAAAATAATTTTAAAAAATAAAAAAATCAATTTACTAATAATTACTTCTTTAACTTTTAGTAAAAAAAAATATATATATATAATCTGTTAGGATTGTCTATCACAATTCTTGGTTCAAGAATCGTTTTCCTTTAATTTTTGTCCATTCATGTGACGTTCTAATTGGACTAGCACGGAGATGATGTGAAAAGTAAGGTTGGGCGTTGAGCACGCGCAAATCTGCCCTCCTGCTCAATCCGTCGGTCTTGTCAGGTAACGAGTAGACAACTTGTAATACCCTAAATTCAAAAAGTTAATATATTCCTTTGTATTCTGCTACCATAAGAACACCAGACAATGAAAATGGAAAATACTACTCTTATTAATAGTTTTTATCATTAATTTCTATCGCTTTAATTTTTTTAATCTTTTTATTATTATTTTTTACTTAACGATTAAATATGTATTTTTTAATAATATTATAATTTTTTTAAAAATATTTAAATATGTTAAAAAAATATATATAAAAAATACAAAAAAAAAACCTCAAAAATACATAAACAGGAAGTCCTAGCGGTGGGAGTAGCACCGCCTTTGCAAATTCTATTCATTTCACCATATGCTAGTATGATAGGTCTGTGTATTTATAGACCTGAGTACAAAGGAATAGAAAGGAATATTAGAAAATGAATTCAGTTGCACTAGCTGCCAAAGAAATAATAGAGTACGAAATCACGGTGATATTCCTAAAGCTTCTGCTGAGGTGGATTCTTCCATGTCAGTGTCTAGATTTGCTAAGTCATATTTCTTGAGTGATTTGCTTGTGTTGACGCCCTTACACTTTCTTAACTACTACTCTATTATCAAACTATTTTTTTCTTTTAGGTTAAATTTTAATATTGAGAAATATTAAGATATGTTATAAATAATTGTAAAAATTAGATAAAAAGTGATGATAAAATATTAAATAATAATAAAAAGTAATAATAATAATAAAAATATATAAAAAGTAATAATAAAATAATAAATAATAATAAAATATATTGAAAAGTATTGAGGTACTCTCAATACCTAAACACAACCTTACTCTTTGAGTTTTTAAAACACATTTAGAAAGAAAGCAACCTCTTTTCCTTACTCTTTGAGTTTTTAAAACACATTTAGAAAGAAAGCAACCTCCTTTCATAGCGCTCAAGTGTCATATACATATTGTAAATTATAAGAAGAAGAATATCAAACTTATATATTTTTAATAAATTATATCAAAATTCAATATATTTTTATAAAATTGAATTTATTATTAATTAAATTACATAATTATGTTGGTTGATTTAATTTATTTTTTACTAGATTATACAAGAAAGTCATATTCTGAAATTTTTAATCCAAATTCAAAGAGCAAAAGAAAACAAATTATTAAGTAATAAAGCAATGGTAAAAGAAGTGTGTAAGGATGTCATTACCCAAAACCATAAACGGACTAAGTTTTGCCTATATTTTTTAAAAAAGCTTTTATGTTTATAAATATATATCAAATACACAACTTCTAAACTATTCACAACTATAATACAATGATTTTCAAAAGTTAATTCACAAATTTGGTTAAAGCGATTAAATTCTAAATAAGTACAATACAAGTAATCTGACAAAAACTATAAAAATAACTAAGATATAGTAATAAGAAAACTCTCCGTACAACCAAAACCATCTTCAAACAACCAAAGTATCAAGCCCCAAAACTTCCAGCCTCAATCGACTAAAACCAAGTCTACTCTGGATTCTTTAGCTCAAAAGCTATCACATCAAAAGAATGAATTTTCTACAACTCTAAAAAAGATGTGAAATGAAGTGGAGAGTTGCCATGTGCTTAGTAAGTGGCTGATTAGTGGGGTGTGGAAGTTGGCAATTTTCTTAGACTATAAGAAAGTGAATAAGTTTCCAATAAAAAAAATAATGTGAGCAATACAATTTTATCTCAAATAACATATTTGGCAAAATATCATATTCAATGCCACATGATAATAGAAAAATCACCAATATACCACAAAGATATCATGCCACGAAGACATCAAACTGTGAGGGGCATCAATATATCATGAAGATATAATGCCAGAAAAACACCACTCCACGAGGGGCATCAAACATGTCACAGAGACAGTCATATCATGGGCTTAAGAATAAATAGCATGCTCACATTTAACTTCCAAAAGTTAATAAGCCATGCAGAATTTCTCAAACATTTCAACCATTACAAAATTTGTACAATTCCCACAAGAAGTTTCAAAATAGTATAAAAATGTGCACAAAGCTAAAGTTTACACAAGTTTAAATATAATATCAAAGTGCATCATTCTAAACAAAAACAACCAGTTCTTTTTGCAAAAACCCATTAAAAAGCTAGCCACTTATCTCGATTGCTAGGCAAAAGTAATCACACGATATTCCTTTGCCAATGGTCACTAAGAACATATTTCAAAACCATTACAATACGTCAACTTCTATGCTAAAATGATCTCATTTAACTCTAAAATTTCACCTAATCCTTAATAACATGAATTTAGACTTGTCCAAAAAGATTATCCTCACAATTGATAAACCCCAAATTCTTAGATTATAAATATGCTACTGGACAACACATATACCGACCTCTATTCCCTTATTATCTCAACGTAAAATAAGGTCTAAACTCAACCATATAACAATGACATAAACATAGATTAATTCTAGCCAATACCCATAATTAAGATTTACTAATTTACCTTTAAACAAGTCTAGATGAAACTTAGACGAATTTGAAAACATCCAAACATGTTAAAAAAGAAAGATCAAAGATTCAATTTTCTAGGATGTCACCAACTCGAACTGTACACACCCACTACTAACACTTGAGTATTAAATTCATCTTCAACACACCCCAACATCATAATTAACTAAGTATGTTCTCAACAATTCAAAACACCAAAATTTAACCAATCTTATATTTGAAATTCATTAAATATACTCCTTATGAGGAAAAAAATTTACCTAATATTTTGGTTGGTAAGGATAAAACAGTGTGGAGCAGTGGCTATGGGTGGAGAGATAATGTTGCGAAAACAAGAATCGAAAGGGAAACAAAGATAGAGATAAAACAGAGAGAGAGAGAGAGAGAGAGAGAGAGAGAGAGAGAGAGAGAGAGAGAGAGAGAGAGAGATCTGTGTGAGAGACCAGAGGCGGGAGGGTTTGGTTGAGGGAAATTTGGGGGTGGGATAATGGAAAGTGGGGAAGAGAAAGGGGAAAATGAGTTTTACATTGGGTTGGGCCAGGCTTAGTCTTTGGACTTGGGGATTGGGTTATTACACAACCTACCCACTACGAGTGCAAGCGGGTTCCTAATTCAAATCACATTTACCAATGAGGGGTGGTGGGTATTGCCCCTTTAATATTAAAAAGAAAAATCCTATCTATATATAGGCATGTTTTTCTTGCCTCTTCTCCCCTCTCTCTCACCCTCTTCTCTTCTCCCCCTTCCTTTCATGTCTAATGTTCACCATTATCTCTTTTCTCTCATTTTTCTTCTCATTCTCTTTTCTTCATCTTCTTTTCTCCCTCTCAACCTGCTTATTCTTCTCCACCCACATTCCAATTGTAGTCTGCGAAAGTATGATCACAATTGTTGCCATGCATATGTAAGTTAAAGACCCACGACTGCGATCATAGGTTTGCGAGCATGTGGGGTCTGAGAGTTTTTTTACCCACGGTCATGACTATGGGTATGTTGGGTTTATGAGCCATGGTTGTGGACATGGGTCACGGTTACGACCATGAATCTGTGTTTCTATGCACAAGTCTGAAGATCTATGCACATATATGAGACTTGTTGGTTTTAAGAAATTTTTCTAATATATTTACGATAGTAAGCTCTTTTTTTTTTTTTTTGTGAAAAATGTGTTGTTAGACGGAGTGGGGGTGTTAATTCACCTGTCTGGCATGCAGATGCAAACCATTAGACGTGAGGGTTGATTTAGTCACCCCGCCCAGGCAGGAATGAGGTGTAAGATGGGTGGCTATGGGCTGATAGCACAGCTAGTTAAAATGCAAAAATTAATCTAAAGAAATAAGCTGCAGTCGGAGCATTTATCTATAATAAACTATAAATTTCAATTTATAATTATGCTGATAATTTGAGCATTTTAACTATTTGTGAGCATAAATTATTTATAGCAAGTCATTATTGCTACCGCAAAGTTGATGTCAAATCACTACAACATAATTGAGTTTTTGTGACGATATAGAAATTGTGACAATCCTAAAACTGTAATAAAAAATCAGTTTTCGTTACGGTTTCAAGCAACTGTCACTAAAGGTGAATGAGAAATGGTTATGATAACGTATATGATAATGTTTTGTTAGTACATAACTCATAAGATGTCGTTTTGGAATGGGTACATGCGAATGTATAAAATTTTACATTCAAACGTTTGATGTACACGAACGTCTAAGATATTCGTTCTAATGTTTGGACCATAGTTATTAACATTAAAAAGTTAAATGTTTTAAAATTAAAATGGAATTTCAAATTAAAAAACAATTGAGAATTGAAATACAAAAACACTAGATATATTAAATGATATTGTTCGTTTCGTTACGTAAAGTATAAAAGAAATTGTAAAATATGAATAAAAAATTTATTCATTACATAAATCACACTAGATAACTTGGATTTTTTTATTCATTATTCATTAAGAAATGGTATTTTTTTTTTCATTACACTAGATATTGTTTATTACATAAAGTTTAAAATTAAAAATAAATGTTCAAATTAAAAAAAGATTGACAATTGAAATATAAAAGCACTAAATATATTAAAGGATATTGTTCATTATATAAAGTAAAAAAATAGCAAAATATAAATAAAGTATAAAACTCAGAAACCGTTGTTTACAAAAGTATGAAATTCGCTAGCCAATGTGTTGACCTTTTCATTTAGAATATCTATACGATGGCCAACCTTGGTGACACTCTATTATACTGATGCGATTTGTTGGTCCATATGCCCAGTAAGTTATGAGACCATCACATCAACCCAAGCAGGGCATGCATCGAGCTAAGCAGGGCCTGCATTCCCTGCAAATGTACCTATCAACTGCTGACTAGAGGGAGCAACATCGGCCTCAGGCTAGTTTAGAGGTTTGGAATGCTCTTTCAAGCGTGTCGGTTTTTCCTTGGCGACCTTGACTTCAGAAGTTAATAATCTTACCAAGTATTTGGATGTTGCATGCCAAGAAATCGAGGAGATGAAGTCGAGACAATAAGAGTTGGACACCCTCTTATTGCGATAGTCCGATTTAGAGACGCGTTTGTAGCAACGACAAAGAGACCAGAAAGAAAGAATACACTATGAAGTTTAAGAACAAGTATAAAGGGAGATACAGGTCCAGATGGAACGTGTTATGTTACTGTAGCAGGATTGCGGTGGGCGAAGAAAGAAGAAGAAATAAATCTTATCATTAATCAAACCTTTTGTCCTCTAATTTTGCAACTCTCTAAAATATTTTCATCATATGATACTATTTGTGATGTAATGTTATACAAATTCTATATTTTTTAATTTTACAAAAATTATTAGTTTTGATGAGTACATTTGAATGTAAACAAAAAACGTTCAAACATGGCTTACGTTTGAAGCAATGTTCGAACATAATTACATAGATGTGCGATAAATACATTCAAATGTATATACCCAAACATTCAAACTCAATTTATTAGGATCAAACTAAATTTCTTAACTCTCAAACATATATATTAACCATCCGAAATTTTAATGTTTTACATTCAAACAATTAACCGATAATGTGTGAACGAAAAATTCAAACGTCAAATCCCAAACGTTTGAACATACATGTGTTTGAACATAAAAATAAAATGTTCAAATGAAAATATTGAACGTTACATATTTCTCATTCGAATGCTAATCGATTGGGTAAATGTTCGAACGTTATTTTACTACATTCAAATAGAAAGCGAAAAAATTTGACTGTCACAAAATAATTTTACGTTCAAACATTTGATCTCATGCTAGACTTCCAACCGTTAAAAAAAAAAAAATGTCACCAAAACGTTTCTGTGACGGTTTGCCAATTTGTTGTGACGGTTTTGTCCTTCACAAAATATGAAATCTGTCATAGTGAATGTAGGCCTCTTGATCTAATGTTGGTTTTCCTTAGAGACAGACTGTAGTGTTGGTGGTGTTAGCTTATGTTTACATGAGCCTTGCTTTTAAATAGAGGGAGAACTATAATTTGGATTTTTGTAGACGTAATGTAACTGGATACGAGTAAAAATGGTGGTGGTGATATAATATGTTAATTACATTTGAAAAACCGAGTAGTTGTTATTTCAACTATTGTTTTAGTTTATATATGTATTTTACATAAGATTTCTTTTTTTCGAAATACATAAGAGTACGATACTGATCAGATCGAGGAGGGTGTGGATCCAATCAAACAGCTTAAAATATTTGATCCAAATAGCATAAGACATTAAAATAAAAACACTTGATCAAGTTATACACAGAGGGTAATGATATACTTAAAATTATATATTCTTTAACAACTTATCTTACAATAAATAAATATAATCGTACTACTTCATTTAAAATAAATTCTAAATTTTACTTAACTACGTTCCATTTAAAATAGAGTTAGGAAATAGTTGTAAAATTATTATTTTTTCAAGTGCACATATATTGCCACCCTTTTCTTTTGATGTTATATATATATATATATATATGCAAGCTTGGTATGTAGCACAGTATCATTTGTTGTAGAACTGATTATATTTATAAAATATCAAAATAATATTTATTAATTGATGTGATAAATCTCTACACTGATATATCTTAGTGTATCAAAATATACACTTATATATTACTTTTTTCTCTTCTCGTTCTCATTGAAAATGGGAGAACTAGGTTCGAATCCCTACTCCCTGTAATTAGGGTTGAACATTTAAATCGTTTCACCGAACCGACCCGACCCTAATTAATAGACTCAAAACACAAAAACAGGTAAATGATTCTACTTCCGTTTTGCTCCATTTAAAACGGTTCGATATGGGGTAATTATCCGATACCCAAAAAATATTAATACGAAGTGTTTGCAATGGTTACATTCTTGTTCAAACGTTCAAACAAAAATGTAACCATCACTCTCTCATAATTGGGTCTTTGTCTCCCATCGCCCATCTTTGATTCTTCTCTCTGTCTCCCAAGTCCCAAGTCCATCCTCTCTCAGTCTCTCAAACTCAATCTCGACTCTCGCAGTTGTAGCCTCTACTGCTCTCTCACTAACTGCATCTTCACTCTCAGTCGCATCTTCACTTTCTCAGGTAAGGATTATTTGAACTGTTAGGGTTAGAGTTTGGGTTGGCTGAATTGAACCCGAGCAAAGAGTATTCCCTAAGTTCTAACATTGTGGAATGCGAAAACCATGGCGCAGTTTCTGAGCCTTGGCTCACCAAATCCAACCATCTCTAAATCATCGTCAACTCATTCAAGGTTACGTCGTACCCATCACACCTTGTCGACTCACCACGAGAATGCAAGCCAGAGCTGGAGCTCTTTACAAAAGGAACACCATTGAATGGTAGAGTTTCTTGCATTTTTTTTGACAATCGGAAAGAAGTACTTAAGTTTTGTATATTTAATGTAATCTCCTGGCATATTTGATAATGCGAAAGCTTGAAAGATGTTGGTTATAAAAATGATTGCCCTGGTCATAGGGTTGCATTTGGAACCCAATTGGAGCTGGAGGTGATGGATGATAGGTTTCAATGGAGGATGTACGGAAAGAAATCTATCAAGAACAGCCCAAACCCAAGGTAAATATATAGTATATATAATATTAATATTTAAATTCCCAACCTGGCAATGATTTTAGTTCTTTTCTATATGGGTTTTTTTATTTATTTACTTAATTTAAGATGGTGAAAGAATTGGATGAAAAATGTTTAATGTGTTGTGTGCATTTCCCAAGTCAAAACGGTGGATTTCTAGCTTTAATATAAAAAAGAGGTTCCACTAGTGATATAGGTACACACACAGACACAGATAGAGAGAGAGAGATGTTTAGTTTTAGGAAAATGCTTAATACAGTTGGTTGGGAAATCGCGGGGGAGTCAGTGCCCACGTGGAAAAAGAAACGCATTGTTTCCCCCTGACGAAAGGATTCGTTCAAGATGACACGAAGATTGCCTTTACGCCATCTCTTTCTCCCTTCGTCTTCCCCCATCTCTTTCTCCCCTTCATCCTCCTCCCTCCTACACACAGACTGCCCTTCGTGTTCCCCCTCTAGACCATAAGATTCAATTAGAGCTTGATAAAAGAGAAGAGGCCCAAACAATCACCCAAGAATAATTAAGATAGTATTAGGTCCAGATAAGAAACCATGATGGTGGTGATAGAGGGAGAGAGTAGGCACCAGAGAAGAAAGCGAGAAAAATAGGGAAAAATAAGGGTGTGGATTTCAATGAGTCGCCGTTGGACGACTTCGATCCCTCAATCTTGTACAATGACCCGGTGGCGATGCTTGAGATGAGGGACCACATAGTGTGGGTGACGTGGATCCAGATCGTGAAGGTGAAGATCCTCAGGGAGAAGCTCAAGTGGTGCTACCGCATCAATGGCATCAACCATCCACAGAAGTGCGGCCACCTCGTCTAATAGTACCTCGACACCACTCGCGGCATCAGCTAGGGCAAGGACGGTCGCCACCCCTCCCTCCATAGTCCAAAGGTCGAGGCAGTTGAATCTAACTGATTCACAACATAAATAAGTTAAGGGAACTCAACCCAGTCTTTAGGTGTTTAGGTGATGCTCAAACAAGACGAATCGAAGCGGGGGCCAACCAGTGTAACAGTTTGAGGTTTGTAATGTGGGTCTTTGGTTTTATTTGGACTCCTATCATCCAAACATCTCTCTTTTCTTTCAATATGTGCATAAGCCATTGTTATTGCTTCAAATTTCATCTTAGATTTTATTACCGACAGACAGCATCCAAAAAATGGCAGTGAATGAAAATGAATAAGATGATTAAATAAATAAATAAATAAAAAGATAAGGAACCATGATTTCTATCACTCAGCTATATCTTATCTGGACCTGATTCGTATAAGCTAGGATATCCATTTTTTTTCCTTAAAAATTGCATACATACTTGAATTCTCAGAGATGTGAGGAAAGGGAGAGAGCAATGAGGCTAAACAGCTCAAGAGATGGCTTCAGGTAAGAGGTTGCAACTTTTTACCATTCTTCGAGCAGTCTGCATTCTTATTTCAATTCTTCTATGCATTCTGCCATGGAAAAATATATATGTTCTCAAAGTTTTACCTCTAAATTTAGCATGGTGACTTTTATCTATTCAAATTTCAATCCCATTGGACATAGTAGTTTATACACCAAAAGTATCTTAATCATATGCCATATTTTTCTGGTCCAATTATAAAAGACTACCATTCTGCCAATGGAAGTTCATTGTAAATTTGCTTCTTGTTATAGTTTATGAGTTTTCCTGGAAAATTAGAGTTAGTAAAGTGAGTGTTTGGTTCAAAGATTGGTCAAGTGTGGGCTTTCTAAGTTTCTAAAAGTCAAGGTTCTTTGATATCTCAACCTCAATCTGAAGTAAAGGAAATTTTTACCCAACTGAACCTATTATGCACAGATTTGTTCCTTGGTTTTTCTTGGCTTCAATGTGCAACAACCCATCGACAACAAGCATCGAATCTCTATTGAAGCTGGTACGAAGACAGTGGAAGCTTAGTCAAATGCCCACGAAGATCCAGTTGAGATTAGTATTTGATTGAAAAAAGAAAAGCAAAGATCTTACCAATGTCTAATGAAGCTCCAGTTCTTCTACCCACAAAAGACAGCCCATGAAGATGAAGAGCTCTGTCTTTCTTCATCGTCGTGTTTTCTATTTCTTCAATTTTCATCCATTTATTTTAATTAATAAATCAATTGACATGGCAAGCGGATTCTCCCGTGTTTAAGCATAGCGACTGTAAGTAGAAGAACTGTTAATTTTAACATATTATGTTGATTGTATGGAATTAGATCTAGTGGATCCCCTAGTTTTAAAATGGTTCAGATGGGTAAACCCAACTTGGTATTCTTTTTTAAGTAATGAAGTCTAAACAACAAATCCTGATGATAATTTTAGGCTTGCTTTGTAATGTATGTGATGGTTCTTGCCTTGTACGTGAACTGGTTAGAACTTGGTCCTCTGTATAATGACTATTAATAGCTTCCACAGTAATCAATAAGTAATCCCACTCAGTTTTCTAACATTTTTAATGTCAATGTTAATGTCGTGTTTTGCATGCCTTTGAGTTGGGCTCTCAAGCAACTCGGGTAATCTGTATTGGCCTTGCAAACACAAAAAAATGCCCCGAGACGATGGCCGTGGTGGTGGCCGGGGGGTTTACAATGCTAAAATCAGTATCACTTTAGAGAAGAGTGTGAGTGAGTAGAGAGAGTTGAGAGAGACCAGAGAGAGTTCTTGATACCTCGAAATTGACTTTTATATTTGGTCTTTAGAATTAGACGCCCGTGTTCTGTGTCCAAGGGGCACGTCACTTCCCCCGCATTCCCAGTTAGGTGTCATAAATGTGACTTAGTCCTCTGACTTGTTTGCCTGGGGCGAGTGCAATCCGTTGAGTCTCCTCGTCCTCTTTACTTGTTGTCAGGGGACTAAGGATCTCTTGTAGGCATCGCCTGCCCACATGTCTAGATCTTCTCGACCTAGGTAGCATAGGGAAGGAGCTGGGGTGGTGCGCCCCCTGTCTCCTTCCCTTAGGCCTTGGGGCCCCTTGTGGGTCAGGGTGCTGCCTGGTCAGCCTGGGCTTCTCATATCTAGGCTTGCGCTCCTGGGCCTTGGGCTTGGGTGGAAAACTCCCTTACGGTTACCCTGCTAATTCCTACTAGGTTGGTTTGGTTAGAATTACTTCTTGTCCTTGTCCCTTTGCCTTCCCGAGCAGTTGGCTGTCAGCTACTTTCTTCTGTGGGATGGGTGGTCGTGCCCTTTTCTTGATTCCCTCTATGTGTCCAGCATTGAGTTGCCCTGGTTTGGCCCTTCCACTTCTCCAAGTATGGCACAATAGTTCCCATTTCTGCTCCATTAGTATGTTTCAGACAGTTAATTTCAGGTACTTGATGACATGCATTACATTTTCTCCACATTAATGGTGTTAGGTGGCTCCTGCCACATTTCCTCTCATAGTTTGTGTTGCGGGATTCACGCCAAGTCTGTAGGCCTTGCTACGTGTGGGTTCCCACGATCCTAGGACACGGATCGTCCCTTTAAGCCTATATAAGCTCCCTCCTTCGGTTGCAGGCAGTCCCTTAACTCCTTTTTGCATTCCCCGAGTATCCTTTACCCTTTTCGCTTGAAACTTCCCATGCCTGTCCTCCCTTTCTTCTTTACTTACTCAAGGCACCCATGAGCTCCACTTGTGTTGCCCCGAAGAGCTCCAAGAACCCCAAAGCTGCCAAGCCCACGAATCCTCCCTAAGGCTTTACGGACACTAAACTTGAGGAGGCCCCTACTACGGCCCAGAGGTACGACGGCTCCTTGTGGTAGTCGGTAGTGACCCCCAATGAGTTGGAATCGCTAGGGTAGAGTATAAGGTGCAGGTGCTGTTGACCATGAGGTACCATCTTTGGATGAGGGTGTCGTGGACTCTGAGGGATTTGTGTCCAACATTGCGCTATACCCACCCATGTTCTCCAGTGGCTTGCGACTATCGATTTGCCTCCCTATTCTTGTTGTGTTGGACCTGGCGAGTGTGGCTGAGGCTTAGCTACATCCTAACGTGTGGAGGATCCTCGTGAGCTACAGCATCATTTGGTGGCATGCCCTGGAGGAGGTGAGGGCCGACTAGCACAACCTTACCTGCCGAGAGTTTTTCCTCACTCACAATATTTTGAAGAAGAGCGGGAACACTTACAGTTTCAGTTTTATCCGAGCCTTGGCTCGCCTGGAGCCATAATACGACAAGCTGTCTGGGTGGTTTAAGCACTTCTTCTTCATGTTAGGCAACATATGGGAATTCCCCGCAGGGTAGGTCTTTCAGTAGGAATTCCTCATTCAGGCCATTTGGGTTGTCGTGTAGGATGACAAGGTCGTTAAGACCCTAGCAGCCCTGCCGGAGATTTAACGCATCAAGGTCTAACTTGGGTGGCCTCCTATCAGGCTGAGGTTCTTATAGACGCCTTGTTTTCTAATGATAGCCTATTGCGGTAATTATCCCCTCACGCTAAGCTATGCTACGTGGAGTGCACCATTCCGATGGGGGAGGCCTGTCCCCAAGGGCATATGTGTTCCCCAAGTTTTCCAGTCGAGAGGAAGGGGAAGAAACCTAGGAGCAACCTGCTGACCGAGCTTGATTCCAACGACAACATCATTTGCCCTCTAGGGCAATCCTATGGCGAGGTGCCTGTCCAGTGACCTACGCCACCTCCATCCAAGATAGAGGTGGTTTCTGTGCCACCTAGCTGAGCCACACTGCCTCCTGCCCTTCCTCTGGATCAGGGAGGTGTGGCCCTTCTGCAGTGGGTACGCGATACCCTCCTTATAGCCAGCTTGAATCAGTTAGAGGTGACTTTGGATGCTTCTTCTTCGACCCTACCGGGCAATTGTGGTACCGTGGGGCTATCCCCTGGTGGGTAGCCTCTCGCGGTGCTATTCCTATAGGTTGCAGGCCACGACCCCTTTTGTTCGCATCGAGGCCAATGGGGTGCCTGCTCCAGCGTTCGAGGAACATTCTTTGTAGGTCGTGGCCCTTTCAGTCGACCTTACACTCGAGAGGGCCTCGCTCCTGTATTCGAGGAATGCCCCACTGGGGTTGGGGATCTTTTCGATCGAGTGTCCATGCCCAATTCTCCCATCCCCTATTCTCACGAGCCTGCTTTAGGTGACGACATTGAGATCGGGAAGGGATCATGCGGGCCAAGTCATGGGCTGACAAAGTTGGGGTCGACATGGTTGACGCTGATCCAGCGATGGTGGGGGCAGGAGTTGGCGAGATTCCAGCTTTTGCATCGGGTATAGGGCTTTCTCATCCTCCTTTTGATGCAATCCCATCTTTACCCTCGACGTTGGGGTCAGCAAGGATGGAGAAGCCTTGGTGACTTTGGCTTGTGTCGATGTTCCCCCGGTCTCCCCTATAGTTACTATTGTAGCCTCGATGCCTATGGAAATGGGGGTCAAAGTCGTTTTCGCTGGACCAGGAACAGGTTCAAAGGTCGCAGCGGGCAAAGGGGTCATGATCGAGGATCCTCCTAGCAGGTGAAGGAGGCAAGAGAGGATCGTTTGCCTTCACTAATGCAAGAACAAATACAAGGCCAACTTGGAGAGGTCCCGGGAGGAGACCGGCTCACAACATCTCAAAGCTGTGCTCTTATCGAAGGTGAGAGAAAATCTTCAGGAGTCGCTCGATCGTCAAGGGGAGGAGTTGGAAATGCTTCAAGCTACTAATTCGGAGTTGGTCAAACAGCACGACTCCGACGCCTGGTCATACAAGTGGTTGGCTGAGAAGTTCAAGGAGATTTTCCAGTCTCTTAGAAGGGGGAGGGAGTCTCTCAAGGCCACCAAGAAAAGGGTGAAGGAGTTGGAGTCTAAGAAAGCCAGGGCCAACGCATCTCTCCATTAGCTGTGCCAGGGGTTGTCACAAGTTCGCCAGGTTCGTGATGAGGCGTGGTGTAGTGGCTACCTTAAGGGCCTGCAGAGGATAAAGGACCACATGTTGTCGGATCTCGAGAGCAACCTGCAGTTGTTGGACCTCAAGACCCTCAAACCTGACACAGAGGCCTTGGAGAAAGGGGCTTGCATAGGGGAGAAGCTGATCCTGAGTGTCCTTTCAAGTGGCCCTGCAGGCTGATTGCTCTCCCTTCATTTCTTGTAAAATTTTGTGTAAAGCTTGTGTGCAAAGTTCATATGTAAGGACCTTAATTATCAATGGACAAGTATATTTCTTCTTCACCTCGCCATGTGCTCTACGTTGTGGTTGTTTTGTCGTCCTACTCTCTCTCTCTCTCTCTCTCTCTCTCTCTCTCTATATATATATATATATATATATCTTTTTTTTTTGGCCCCTGCCTTGCTCCTTCACGCCCTAGGTGCTCTAGGGGGGACATTTGGCTAGGGATGCTAGGTGCCCATCCTTCTGGCTCCCTAGTTGGCGGGATACAAAACTGGGGGCCATATTTAGCATTCACTTGGGGGGTTATCTTCCCTGCACTTAGTGGCAGCTGTATTGCTTGTGCGAGGATGCAGCTGGGTCGGTTCTTTGGGCACTTGGGAGGCTTGGCGGTTCTCGACCTCTCATGTTCGCTAGCCCTGGTGTAGGGCAAAGCCTGTCAACCCGACACTCATCGTTGTTGCAAATGGCACCACAAAATTGTGTCAGTCAGTCGCCAAGGGGAGGGTAAGGATCCTTTTGTCCCCTCAGGGAAGTAGTCTATTGGGTAGCCGAGAAGCCTATCCACATTTGTCGTGGTGGGGGGCTACGCGGCTTGCCAAAGCCACACCCTACTTGGGCTATGTTATATGGCTGTTCATCTGGGTTTCGAATAGGATATATGGGTATACTTGGGCCGGCTTCTGAACCAGGTATACCCAGGTTATAACCCGGGCCGAAACCTGGATGGATCTGGGTTTCTACAACCCCGAATTCTGGGTTTCAGCCTATATTACAAACCTTGGATTTATTTTATTTTATTTTATTTTTTTTAAACTAACTACAAAGGCTATATTATTAATTTTTTTCCAGAAAAAGATATTGCCAAAAAGAATTTTTTTTAATCTAAAAGCCTATATTCTATTACTATTTTTTTTTTCAAGAAAAAACTTTGAAAACATATTTTTTTGTATATAAAACTAATTATCTTTTAAACTAAATGCATCTAAAAGATAGAAATTCAATATTTATAATATAAAATGCATGCAACACATAATTCAACTCACTTCATATTACATTATTTGAAATTTAATTACATTACAAAATACAAAATTACAAGCCATTTTCATGATTGATCATCATCAGTTCAATCAGGAGGAGCTTCTATCTGCAATACTCTGCTAGATCTCTTTCACTGCTCTATTTGGATCTTCATAGTCAATGTACCGACTCACCTAATGAACATCACACGAAACTATAAATTTCAGATTTATCAACTTAATAAGAGCTGCTCTTGCTAATAATTAAGCAAGGTCATGAAAAGGTTGAAAAAAATGGACTAAAATCTCAGCATTACTCCTATATAAAATGAAAAACTAAATTCTCGCCGTTCCAGAAAATCCTGAGGTTCCATGTTTGTAAGAAAATTGTATCTTATTGAAAATAGAAAAGACTATACAGAAGTTATATCAGCTACATGACATACCAATAAAGAGGACCATCATTGGAATCCTAATTGCAGTTTAGGCCATGGGATTGTATTCATATTTTTGCACCCAAGAGAGTAAAAAGAAACAATCCTCTGATGCACTATTGGTTTCTCAGGTATCACCATCTCTCCCTTTCTTTTTCAGTATTCACAAAGTTTTTCACAGGAATATGAATTCAAGGATTGATCTTGCTTTTTCTTTTCTTTTTTTCTTTAATAAAAATAAATAAACTTTCAGATTAAAGATAAAGACAAAACACCACTTTTGTCTGGGAAGGACATGGGTCATCCAGATAAGGAAACTCAACAGGCTAAGAAATCAAGCAAGAATTCTGTTGTTTAAGTCATTGGCTTTGTGTCAAAAGGTTCACGTATATTGGTGTTCTTTCCAGATTCAGGACATTTTTTGCCCTAAACTCAAGACATTTTGTTGGGTGTAAATGGTTTTGATTCTTTGAATAAATTCCAACATTCTCAAAACATACATCATGAATAGATTAGGATTATAATTACCCAAAACATGGAAAGAACAAAATAAATACTATGATTTATAGTTTCGATCCATAACTAGTGTCGATCTCCTTCACAATTTGTTACAAACCTTCCCCCATCTCCCAACCCCTCAAACAAGCAAAGCAGATCTAGCCAACCAATTACAACTAACAAAATAATAATAACAAAGAATCTAAGCGAAACAAAACTCTAACAAATAAAACTCAAAAAGAAAAGAGCCAATCTAGCCAACCAAAACACTACTCACGCACTACCACAACATAACAGGTTATAGATCTAGGCGAAAAAATAAAATCCAAAAAGAAAAGAGCAGATTTAGCCAAACGACAACCTTTGCTAGTCACCAGCAATGATAGCTAGGGTTTCGGCTTCCCTAACACACTCTTGATACGAAAGAAACATGCTCCATGGAGAAGAGATTTGAATGCTCAAAACACAGAGAGAGAGAGAGAGAGAGAGAGAGAGAGAGAGAGAGAGAGAGAGAGAGAGAGAGAGAGAGAGAGAGAGAGAGAGAGAGAGAGAGAGAGAGAGAGAGAGAGAGAGAGAGAGCTTCGAGGGTTTTCGTTTAATGTGTTTTTTTTTTAATAATTTTTTTTAATTTTTATTTTTAATATATAGAACCTGGGTATCGGGTTTTAAACCCATAACCTGTCCGGACCAGATTGGTCCAGGTTTTTATAATGCGGGTTCCGGCCTGGATTAAATCTGTTAGGAACCCGGTTATCCGGGTTTCGAATCAGGCCAGAAAAAAATCCTGCCTAATGAAAAGTCCTACTACGTTGGTTCCTCAAGAGACTGTGCTCGTGCTCTGCCATGAGGTAGGCTGGGCTGCCCTGGGTAAGAGACCCTATGTTTTCTGAACATGTTCGGTTTGGGTAATCGGTTATTCAATTAAACAAAAGCTATTTGGGTTGGGTCGGTGAGCAGTCCTACGGTTGTATTTACCTTATTTAGCAAACGAATAAGATCACGGAATAAACCTGTAATTACCTAAAAACGTTACCTGCTCCTACAAGACATTAATTACGACAATGTTACCAACAAGACATTAGGACGTTTGGGTTAAGAAATTCTGAAGGAAGAAACATTTTCAAGCATGAATTTTAGAGCATCGGAATCCAGTAATGAAGTACTTAAAGCTCTCAGATGGGATGAATATCAATGAGGTGAATTTATTAGTAACTATATATATTCACATGTTTTTGCTTCATGGAAAAGAGAAAAATTAAAGTAATAGGAAATTAGAAATAAAAATCTATTGCCAAAATTACAAAGTAATCATGTTAAATTTTATTTTCAATAATAATTGGGTATTAATTCGTATGTCACAATGAAGCATTAGAACCACGAAAATACTGAATTAAAAAATAAGCAATGGCGCCAGTGAGAATGATATATAGGTAAAGGTTGAGAATTGTAACAATAACATTGCAGAAAATTTAATATTTAATATAAAGATTATAGGCCGTGGCGTATGAATTTATTAAGAAATTAGGCATTAATTGTGGGTAGGCGGCGGAAGCGGGGAAATGGCCGTGGTATTCTTCTCAGATTTTCTACAGTTTTTTTGGGGGATAATATGATACGTACATCGAGGGATAAGCTCAATATACAATGGGGGAGTACAAGAAGATAGCTAGGCGCTCAAGTCTTCGTATAAATTAGAGATACAAATTAAACACACATTATTTTAATTCACTATTTTAATCAAGATGGCAAAATAGATCGAGACCGCCAAGGTGTGTTTGCTTGCTTGTGATTTCGAGGATGGCCTGATCAGCCGGTGCGACCGCGTTGGCATCGATCGTAAGTGGAGCATGATCGCGTCCGTCCACGCACAGGGACTAAGCAATTAGCATATCTTTTTAAACTACAGACTGGTGTCCGGGAGAGAGATCTGTATGCTATATAATCCCTAGCATAGTAGCTGTACTGAATGGACGGTTCTGGTTCTGGAGCTGGGGATATTTGGTAGTCATCGAGCTGCTCTGCTAATTCTCGGCTGCATTCTCCAACCGAAGCATCGCACCCAGTACTAGTATTTCTGCGATGATCAGGGACTGCACCGGACTCGATCATGCTCGGCAAGATCATGATCAGTATTACGGCAGAAAACATCACCAGTACTCCAAGCAACGATTTCTTCGATTCTTTTCCCATCTTTTTGTTTGTTGTTTGAGCTCGTTCCTATGTCCGGGGGGCTATATAAATGGGGAGAATATTCCTTCGCTAAAAAAGCACCAGATTATGAATGAAAGGCTAGCTGTAATTTGATTTGGCTCTTCTTTATACCACCAAATACAAACAAAAGGGGGTAAAGTTGATATCTTGATTGGAACGACTCCCCCGGTTGTTTCGCCGCCTGACCAGCAAGCAACCCAGTGCTGGGGTTTGTAATTAAGTATCAAAGCGCGTTCCAGCACTGGAGCGTAGTCTTTGTCGACCGAATAGTGTTTTGTCTTCCTATTCTTTTCGTACGTCTTGGATCGAGATGTTCAAGTATTTAGCGATTTTGGCCGTATCATCACATGTGCTGCAAGGGTCCAGCTTGATTGAGATTTCTTCCGTTTGCTCCTTTTAATCAGAAATTAATAAATCTTTGGACTATGGTTGTTTTTTTTTTGAAATAGAACAGTCGTGAAAAGATAATTTTACTAACAAAAACTTAATTAGTTCTTATAATATAAAATTGTAAAATTTCTACCAATAACAAATTTTTATAATTTAAATCATAAAATATTTAACGCACAATTTTTTATGATGAATTAGTTAAAGATAGATAAAAATACAATGAAGAGGAAGATGCTCTGCTCAGTCCTCTCCCCATCAAATTCCAAATGACAAGGAGCATGCGTGGTGGCTGGGCTATCCGTGTAAAACAATATGACATAATTGCCATATCCGATAATCAAGTGTTGGCCAATTCAAAGTTTGCTTAGTGGCAACAAGATTAGGTGGCGCATTTGCCATTTGGGGTCGCCCAGCCACCACCTAGCGTTTCAGAAAGGGATAAGGATTCTTAATTTCATTTCTATCATACAAAATTTTACTTTAATTTTTACTTTATCTTTCTTAAAATTTGAACTCTTTGAATGATCAGGTTATCACACCTTCTTCGTTAAGCTAACTAAAGTTTGGCTAAAATTTGATTAGAAGAATTTTTATAAATTTAATTAGCCATTTTTCAATAATATCAAATAATAAACCCTTAAAATCTATTATTATTCTATTAAAATATTAATTTTAACATTTTAATTTATTTTAATTCTAATTATAATTTGAATATTTATTTGTTATTAAAAAAGTATACATTAATCTTCCAACGATCATATATATTATTCTAACGGTCTTTTTCTATTTTTTTTTACAATGGTCATATTTTTCCAACTGATATTTTTATTCAACGGTTGTATCTTTTCAATGAATATTTTTTTCAGCCTTTTTTTTTTCAACGGCTATCTCCTAATTATTAATTATTGGATGAATTGATCAGGAATACAATATAGAAGAAATATTTGATATAGAAGGATGCACTCGAAAGAGTTCCAAGAATTTTTTATTTTTTATTGTTGATTTTGATTTGGGGTTTTTTTTTTTTTTAAATTTTTTGAAAAAGCTAATGAATGGACCTCATCTAGAAAAACACCCAGTCTTGTTTTCGAGATAACTAGCAAGGTTTCGCAGACCGTTTTGAAAGGTAGTGATCTATTTATTATAAGCAAAATCAGCCATTGTTTATTGTGACATGATTTCATTATTATAAGTAAAATCAACAATGTTTTATACAAAAAAATATTATTGGGCCAGCGTTTGGGCCTGTCAAATTTGGCGAGTGTAAAAGGGAAAGGCCGAATTTACTCATGTATATTCGTTTAGTCTGGTGTAGGAGTTTTCAAGCAACTTAGCTATACTTTGGTCAAAGTTTAATTTTGGTTAGGCATTACTAATGCTCTAATAGTAATAAAATTAGGAAAAAATTAATAGAGTGACCACATGTTTATCAGTGAGAAGAGTGTTAAGGTATTCCTCTGTAACAATGAAGCGGGAGTTTATCAATAAAATTAATATTCGATCTGTCCCTTTTTTTTAAGAAAAAATAGTCATCTTTATTGCTCATTTTATCTCTAAACTTGCAGTATTATTGCTATATAACCTTTATTAGGAAGAAAAAAAATCTACAAAAATCGAACTACTGATCGATTGAGCCCAAAGGTCTCGTGCATGCAGCACCTTAATTCATATGTAAGTTATTCAGCACGTGAATTTTCCCATTAATTAATTTCACATCTTTCACACGAACGCTCCACACATGATGAATAATTAAGAGAAGTAAACAAGTTTGAAAACACAGATACGTACGTACACCTAGTTATACAAAGACTCACCATATAAATTAAGGGGGAGATGACGCATCATTTTCGTAACTGATCAACATCGATCTGATCATGAGATACTGCGACGGTAACGGTTACGGCTGCATCGAGTATAATAGGTACAGGGTCGATGGTGTGGATTGTAGCGCTCTATGCAGTCGCCATAGATATTCGCATCACAAACCTGAGGTCTCTGAAAAACTCCATACGATATGACTGGATGTTGAGGATACATGGCTAGCCCTCGAACAACTTGTTTACCCTTTTCATGATCTGCGTTCAAGTACTCATGATCTTCTTCTTCTTCTCCTACAATGAAGATTCCATCAGCACTGTTGGTCCCATTATTATATAGCTGCTGGTTCGTGTTGTTCTCAGCAGAAACGCTTGGATGCCCTGAAATTGACATACTCGACGTTGTTGATCTGGAGATAATAATCGAGATAACTATAAGCATCAAGCAAAGGCCTACTCCATTTAATAGGCACCCCATCGTTTCTCTTTACAGGATGATCAGTATCCTCATATTAAGTTCTCCACTTGTTTAAAAAGAAATTGGCAGTCTTAATTAAAGAATCCCACACATTATTAAAGACCTTTATTTCATGTTTGTGCACTGTACTTTATTCCCACTAACTAAATCTTGTTCGAGACTGATCTACTTTATTGAAGCAAAAGGAAAAGCTAGCAAGGATTTTTGTTTTTTGATTCAAATTCATATGGAAAACCTTCTGGTAGGCCCACAAAAATAAAGCTAAAGTCTTATTAGTAGTTTGTCGATGACCTTTTATTCGTCTGGTAAACATTGAGGAAAACACGCGGTACGTATTCTAGCAAGTATAAACTAGCTAGGTTGAACTTATCTAAAATGGAAAAGTTGATCATTTAATTTCAAAGTACCGGAAAAAATTATGATTCTTCTTGGAATTATATATGAAAATAAAAAGAATTATCATTTTAAACATCGTTGTCATTTGAACAATGGCCTCTAAAATTATTTTCAGAAGAAGGGTATAGCGTGATCGTCGTTATTGAAAATGATACGGAATGACCCTTTTCTTGGAAGACCTGCAATGAATTGGAGAGTCTTTGGCGTTTTCGAATACGAATTTTCCATGAAACTTCGTTAATTGGCCTGTTTGATAGGGCATATAAATGAAGCAAAAATTAGCTGTCTCTACTTCGAAAGTTCCAGAATCTGTCATAATACGCACAAGCCTAGTGATATGACAGGCCGGGGGAAAAATCAAATTAAAGGGTACTCTATAGTTTTTTGAGATGAAAATGACATTTTTAAGAAAAAAAAAAAAAAAACTTTTGGTTCACAAAAAGCATATAAATCCCAAATACGTATGAATTAAATTGGGGACCTCAAATCTATCAATTAACTTATAATTCAAATCGTATGCTTTTTTCTTTTTACTATATATAAAGCAAAAAGTGAGGTCGTAAGTTAATTCTAATCCTCGCATAGAGTGAGTAGTTGTCATATAATCACCATGGATATAATGTGTTAAAAATAATAGAAATGTGTGTCTTTAATATAATTAATAAAAATTTTATATGCAGTCATTTTTATATATTTTTTATACAATATATTGATGTGATTAGTTTATAAATTTTTTTTTTAATATAAAATAATTATTTTGATCAATCTTATCACCAGAGTGTACAAGATCGAATACTATCAACTGTATTCTATATATAAAACTATTCATATTTATGAGATTAAGTACCAAGCAAGCCTATAATTTAGAAGATAATAAAAGACGTAGTCTTGGATATTTCAAAAAAGTTTTACAATACAAATTACTACATCAAATTACATTGAGTTATATATATATATATATATATACACATATATCTTTCGGACTCAATGGTGAGTATTTTTATGATTTTATCATCCACAAATTCAGAGAATCTTGATCCATTCACGCGTTTGTAGGTGGGTCATGAGTCACGACTGACATTCCATGATCGTTATCAGCGAATCTTTTCCTTTTATTTTTGTCTAGTGTCCTACACCTGGCCGTCAATTTTGCATCCACGATACGTCTTTTCTTTTTCTTTGTCGGACTGGAAGAAAAGTCTAGCTATCTCTTAGAATAAAAAACTATGCGTGTATTTCACGGAAGAAAAACTACAAACAAACAAATATTACATTGATGCGAATAGACAAAGTGTAAGTTGCTTAGAGCCGACGACATACTCAAATCTTTGGTATTTCTTTTCCAAAACAAAAAATTATACTAATAGTACTTATACTGTTATCGGTTTGAATCGTAGTTAGGTAAGGGACACAACTGTGATATAATTTGTTTAAAAAATTTAAACACATAAAATTAATCAAACACAAAATTTAAATATTATATACAATCGTGAAATATACAAATACTATATAGTCATTTTAAAAATAAGTGTAGTCTATAATTAAAAAATTAATTTTTTTTCATGTGGGTCCCGTATTAATTCATTTTTTTAAAAAATAATTGCACGAAACTTGTGCACTAACAACTGTCACTATCATTTCTCATTTTCTCCTATAATAAAAGAGATAGCATTGGAAACAATCTGTAGTGGGTGGTTTGCTCCAAGAGGTAGCATGCAAGCATTGCAAGATCAACCAAGTGTGGAGCCTTTGATGATATGAGCATGTGTGGGCTATTCGAGTAATGTTAGATACAATTATAGGTTATGCACGCGCCGCACACTCTTTTATAACAACTCTACCCAAATTACTCAATGCAATCCCACTTCATGGATGAGATGTCCTCCGAGAATAGGGGAAAAGAAGAAGAATGAATTTGTATTAATTTTTTGTATAAAACTCTCACATCCTTCGTAAATCCCTTATATATCTAAAAAAAGAACACAACAACTCTCCCGCAGAATTCAGTCTATGAACCAATAAGAAAACACCTAACATTGTAGCCAACATTGTAGCCTAGACGGCTTAATAACAAACAAAACATACAGTTCAGATTACGACACTTGGCTTAATCATGAGCCTTCATTCATTACACTACTGGCTATTGATTAATGACCGCTTGATACATCCAATGGGCAATGGTTGTAGTAGACCATTGGGCAGGGTATTGTCCTCCTATACACTTTGGCATATGCCACACTCCTTGATAAATTGCTTCAGATCAGCCTTATATCCAAGCCAGAAAAGCTCTTGCCTCAATCGATGGATTAACTTATCAAAGCTTAAATGATCCCCCATAGGACTCGAGTGAACCAATTCCAGCACTCTTTTTTCTTAAAGGAAGTATCATTGGCTATGTACAATCTCTTCCTGTAATATAACAAATAGTCAACCTGGTTTTATTGAGGACCCAATTCCTTCCTTTCAACCTTCCTTAGCAAATCCTGAATGTTGGGATCTTCTTTGTACAATTGCCTTAAGTCCTCTGGTTAGTCCAGAATAGGGAAAGATATCATGCATAGAGTCACTTTAGTGCCTTCTCCTTGCCTTGAAAGGCCATTAGACACCAAATTATCCTTTTCCTTCTTATACTCGACTAGGAAATCATACCCCATCAATTTTGGGATCCATTTCGACTGTATGGAAGACCTATTTTCTAATCCCACAGGAATTTCAAGCTCTGGTGGTCTATTTTTACTATAAATGGTTGTCCTAGGAGGTATGGCCGCCACTTCTAAATAGAGGACACTAGAGCAAACAGCTCCTTATCATGGGTGTTCATGAATCTAGTTTTCCATTTTAGAGCTTGGCTAAAGTAGGCCATGGGTTAACCCCTTTGCATTAATATGGCACCAATTACAACCCTTGAAGCATCACACTCAATCTAAATGGCTCTAAGAAATTGGGAAGGGCAAGGACAGGAGGTTGTGTAACATCATCCTTGAGCTTCTGAAAGGCCATGCCAGCTGCCTCACACCACATGAAGGCATCTTTCTTCAATAGCTCTGTTACGGTAGAAGCTATTTCCTCGTATCCTTTAACAAAATGACTGTAATATCCTGTGAGACCCAAAAATCCTCTTAGGCATTTAATGAATTTCGGCCTTGGCCAATTGAGCATAACCTTGATCTTGGTAAGATTAGCTCTCACTCCCCTTTTTGAGATTGAATGGCCTAAATATGACACGTCCCTACTTCCAAATGTATATTTGGATAGTTTAGCATACAAGTAATGCTTCCTCAAAGTTTCCAAAGTCACCTGTATATGCTGTAAATGTTCTTCTGCACTTCTACTGTATATTATAATATCATAAAAAAACTAAAATAAATTTCCTTAGAAAGGGTCTAAAAACCTCATTCATTAGGCTTTGAAACCTAGAAGGGGCATTCGTTAACCCAAACAGCATCACTAGGAACTCATAGTGTTCCTCGTGAGTCCTAAACACTATTTTGGGTATATCTTCTGGCCTCACCCAGATTTGATTATATCTGGACCTCAAATCCAGCTTAGAGAATAGCTTAGACCCATGTAACTCATCCATAAGTTCCTCAACTACTTAAATGTAGAACTTGTCCTTAATGGTGACACTGTTGATGGCTCTATAGTACGACACACAAGCACCATGAACCATCTGCCTTCCTTACCAACAATACAGGAGAGGAGTAAAGGCTACGATTGGGTTGGAGAACACTTATACTAAGTAGTTCTTTGATGATCTTCTCAATTTCATCTTTTTGGAAGTATGGGTAATGGTAAGGTCTCACTAATATGGGCTGTGTTAAGGCTGCAAGTTAATAGAATGATCATGGGACCGATATGGAGGTAAAGGTTTTGGTTCCTCAAAGAAATATGAGTATTGGTCAAGGATAGGCTGTAGAAATGGGGGGTTTTGAGTCTGAGAGGTCTTTGCCCCAACTTCCAAAAATTGCAATACAATGCCATTTTGTTCCAATTTATTAGACTTGTTTATAGCTCCTTCTTCAACTCCTCCAGAGCTTTTTAACCCCTTTAGGGTTACTGCCTTTTTTCCATAAGTGAACTTCATTGATAGGTCCTTGAAGTTCCATAGGATTAAGCCCAAGCTCTGTAGCAAATTGATCTTGAGGACCGTGTCACAACTAGTGAGGACTAGAATGTACACATTAGTGTAAAACAAAATGCCTTAGATGTTAACACTTAACTCTTTACAACGCCCTTCACTAAGAACTTTTTCTCCAATGGAAATTTTTACTTTGACTTTATCTTTCAAGTTCATGAACAATTGAGCTCTGGTGATAACAGTTGGGTCTAAGAAGCTATAGGTGCTTCCAGGATCAATAAGGACTACTATCCACTTCCTTAGTATTCATTCACCCCATGATTGCATGAAGAGAGATCATAGGGAACTCCTTAGTATCATGGAGGTTTATAGGTAATGTGGCCAATTCCTCTCCTCTATCCATCACACTTCCCCCCTCCTTGTCATTAGGAACCTCAAAAATCTTTTCAATCAAATATAATATGGGATTTTGGCAATTGTGTCCTAGATTCCATTTGGAATCATAGAAATAACGCAAATCCTTCACTCTACGGTCAGTCATTTGTGTTTGGCTTATCTTTTGTATGGGTAAGGAATTTCTAAGTTGTGTGGGTGCAAGAAGTTTGGCTTGTATAGGCAAGGGGTTTCGGGTTTGATGTTTTTGGGGTTTTGGGTAGGTGATGGTAGAAGTCTTTCGAGGTTTAGGGTAAAAGTTATTACTCATCCTCTCTTGTCTTCTACTCACCCCACATGCTCCTCTTGTATCTTGGCAAAGCTATAGGCTGACATAAATGTAGTTGGGTTAAACATGCGAACAGGTAGTCAAATTTCGTCTTTAAACCCACTAAGGAAGCAACTCAGTTTGTAAGGGTCAGATAAACCCCTCAGCCTATCGGATAACACCTCAAACTGAAGCTTATACTCTTCTACAGTACTTGTTTGCCTCAACCAAGTTAAGGCTTTCATAGGGTCGTCGCAACAGCTCGGTCCAAACCTTACCCATAGAGCTCTTACAAAGCTCTCCCAATCAGGTAGCATACTAGACTCATCAAGATCTTGGAACCATGTTAAGGCTCTCCCTTCCATATGAAATGAAGCCAATCTAAGTTTGTGGTGAGGCAATGTGTTATGGAATGTGAAGAATTGGTTTACCTTGTAAAGCCAACCCACTGGATCTATGCCATGGAAGATAGGGAACTCCAGTCGTATTGCTCTAGTTTGTATCTCGCCAAGCTTACCATCTTCTCCCTAGGAATGTTGACTAGAGAATGAAGATTCCGCATGTTGATGATTTCCATTTTTTCATTGCAACTCCAATGTGAGAGCTGCATCTACTACATTATCGAATCCGATTGACATTTAATGGCTAATATCTCCATTTCTAGAGCGTGTGATTTTCTTCAGGGAGTTAAGACCTTCCGAAAGTTGATTGATACGGGTCCTTTCTGCCATTGAAGATTAAAGGAGAGAATCGGTATCTCTGATACAAAAATTATAACAGATCTACCCAAATTACTCAATGCAATCTCAGTACAAGGGTGAGACATCCTCCAAGAATAGGGGAAAAGAAGAAGAATGAATTTGTATTAATTTTCTGGATAAAAATCTCACACCTTCGTAAATCCCTTATATATCTAAGAAAGGAAAACAACAACCCTCCTGCAGAATACGATCTATGAACCAATAAGAAAACACCTGACACTATGGCTTGAATAGCTTAATAACAAACAAAACTTACGCTTCAGATTACGACACTTGGCTTAATCACGAGCCTTCATTCATTACACTATTAGCTATTGATTAATGACCACTCGATGCATCCAATGGATTGAGTTTTTGGAAATTTGAGGTTTAGAGATTCTGCATACCTCAAAAAATGCTTTTGATGAAATCTTTGGTTTCCGAATTTTGTAGGCTCCAAGATATGATTATGATTATATTTAAGGTTTTAGCATTTGCAAACTCATGGAAGGTGGACTACGAAATTTGAGGTTTTAGAGTTTGTAGATTTTAAGAAGTGATTTTTATAACATTTGAAGTTTTAGATTTGCTAGGCTTATTCTGTAGACTTTAGCAAATGATGTTTTTTTTTTAATAAGATTTAAGGTTTAGACATTGAAGATGTAGATTTAGATATCAAAAGCCAAGTTTGAGATTTTGATTTTTATGGACCTTATGAGATAATTTTTGATTTTGATGTTTGGAATTTTGTGAACTTCAAGAAATAATTCTGTTGATATTTAAGGTTTTAGAATTTGTAGGTTTTAGGGAATATGTTCTATGAAATTTGGGTCCTAAATTTTGTAGATTATAAGAATTGATTTTCATGACATTGAGGTTCGGATTTTTAGTTTGAATTATAAGAACTGATTTTCATTATATTATAAGAACTGATAGGATTTGAGGTTTAGATCTTGGTAAAGGTACATAAGTTTGATCGAAAGCCTAGGTTTAGATTTTGTAGACCTTATGGAATGATTTATTTGGAAATAGGAAGCCTTAGAATCTGCAACCTTTAATAAATGACTTTTATGGGATTAATTGGTTTAGTTTCGGCAAGCTTTGAGAAGTGATCTTGATAAGGTTCAAGATTTGGATTTTGTAGATTTAAAAAAAAAAGTATATAAATAAATAAATAAATATATATATATTCTTTTGAGAATGAAGTGTGGACTTTAGAAGATCTATTTTTATAAGATTTAAGACTTTAGATTGGTCAAATGTTGATAATGAATTGGATGAATTTTAAGGCTCTCAATTTTGCAGACTTTAAATTATAATTTTCAGATTTAAGGTTATAGACTTTGCAGATTTTTTGGCAATCGATTATATTTGGACTTGATGTTATAGGTTCAATAGGTTTTAAGAAATAATTTGTTTCACATTTAAGGTTATTGATTGCAATTGAAGATGAAAGAAAGTATTTAAGAGTATAAATGAGTGTGCATGAATTTGGGAGACAAGATGTTGGTTTTCTATCAAAGTGTGGTAAGACTCATCTTGGTAGTTATTGAAATGGATTAGACTCTTAGGTTTAGACATTTTGGCAAGTTATCAAAGTGCATAATGGAAGGAAGCGTGGTTTTTTGTAATATGATGGTTTGAGAGTTTATTTTGCAATTTGTATGAGGTTATTACATTATGTGGAGATTTCGGAATTATTAGGTTTTTAATTGCATTGTTGAGGTTTCTATTTTAGATTCGAATTGAAATTTTCAAAGTGTTTGATAATCAATACAATGTGCCCAAACGTGTATGCCTAGGTTTTAATAGGTGAGGCATCGGGCAAAAATACCAGAGGATTAGAATCTTGGAACATTAGGTTTGACAATATGGTTGAGGATTAAAATAGGCATAGAATGGATGTTATAGATAAATGTGTAGATTTTGCTAAAGGTACTTGCAAATTTCGAGGACAAGATTCTTTTAAGAGGGGAGAATATAACACCCAAGCCCAAATTCGTGGGGAAGCCCAGTACACACAATGAAAACAATTTTGTTTTGGGTTTAGAAGCTTTCTTTTTCCTTCTCTTTTTTTTTTCTTCCCTCTCTGACGGTTTTTCACTCCCGAATCCTTCTCCTCTCCGTCACGCTCTCTCCTATTTTCTCTCTCCCCATTTTTTCCCCATTCACGCCACTCTACAATAGTTATTCTTCTCCACAACTGCCCCACTCCCTCACAAATTCTCTCTCGTTATTCTCTATGAGTTCCACTGCCCAGCCTAACAGCTTTGATAATTTGCAGAGAAGCAGAGAAAATGAAATATAATGTAGAGAAGAAGAAAGTTGCAAAAAATTACTTTCTGTATTTGATGCACGTATTTTACAATTTACAGAGCTTCCTATTTATAGTAATTATATGCATTAATAAAGAATCTGATTCTCTAACTAATTTGTAAAGAAAATCTCCAACAGAATTACGGCTCATCTATTCTAGAATCATTTTCATTTTGCTGATGTATACTTGTTGAGCTGTGGGAACTCGTGGCTTGAGTGGTTGAGTTGGATTGCTGTGATGGCAGCTTTTGTGTAGCTTCTAACATCCCCCTGCAAGATGAACAGTAGATGTTAATGACTCCCATCTTGAGCAAGGAGTAAAACATTGGAGAATGAAGAGATTTGGTAAGAATGTCAACCAGCTAAGACTTTGATGGTGTGTATGCAGTTGATATAAGACCCGCTTGAATTTTATCCCGAATTAGATGACAATCTAATTCGATATGTTTGGTCCTTTTATGAAAAAGAGGATTGGAGGCAATGTGGAAAGCAGATTTACTATCATAATGAAGGATAGTTGGTTGGGGATGAGAAACTGTGAGATCAGCAAGCAAGTATTTTAACCAAACAATCTCACATGATGCAGCAGCTATGGATCGATACTTAGCTTAGCAGAGCTTCGAGAAATTGTGTTTTGCTTCTTGCATTTCCAAGAGATAAGTGACTTCCTGAGAAAGACACAATATCCAGTAGTTGATCTTCATGTGTCGGGGGCATGAAGCCCAATCCGAGCCACAGTAAGAAGTAAGTTGATAAGTGGAAGAAGAAGAAAAGAGTAATCCTTGGCCAGGTGACTTCTTAACATAGCGTAGAATTTTGTGAGCTGCCTGGAAATGTGGAACTCATGGTGAACTCATGTATTGGCTAAGCAAATTAATTGAGAATGATAGGTCAGGCCGTGTGATTGTTAAGTAAATAAATCTTGTAATTAATCTTCTAAATTCAAAGGGATCATGCAGCAGCTTGCCTTCATCTTTGCTGAATTTGAGGTTCGGGTCCATGGAAATTAAACTTGGCTTGCAACCAAGTAATCCAACATCATGTAAAATGTCTAGCGCATATTTTATTTGGTAGAGTTGAATGCCAGTTGAATTTCGTGCTACTTCCAAGCCAAGAAAGTACTTAAGAGTCCCAAGGTCTTTAATTTTGAAGTTGGAATCTAGAAATGCTTTTAGTGTAGAAATTTCGTAAGGATCATTGGATGCAACCACTACATCATCAACGTACACAACTAATTCTATAAAAGATGGACCACTTCCTTTTGTAAAAGGCTATAATCAACTTGGCACTAAGTAAAACCAAAATGGAGTAAGGAAGAAGAAAATTTTGCATACCATTGTCAAGAAGCCTGTTTAAGGCCATATAAACTCATTTTTAACTTGCAAACTTTGTTGTGACCTTGAACTAAATAGCCAGGAGGTATTTTCATGTAAACTTCTTCCTCCAATTCGCCATGTAGAAAGACGTTATTAACATTTAATTGATGTAAAATCCACCATTTGATGGCAACCACGGCTAGAAGTGTTTTGACTATCACAAGTTTGGTAACGGGTGAGAATGTTGAATGGTAATCAAGCCCTTATTCTTGAGTGTAACCCTTGGCAACTAAACGTGTCTTGTGTCTTTCAATGGTCCTATTTGAGTTGTATTTAATTCGGTAGACCCATTTTGAACCAATGGCCTTCTTTCCAATAGGCAAATTAATGATATCCCAAGTTTTGTTCAATTCTAAAGCAGCAATCTCATAGTCCATGGCTTTACGCCAGTCTAAGCTTTTTACAGCGTGTGCATAAGTGTGTGGTTTCTTGTGATTAAGAATAGAAGTGGCGAAAACAACATGGTTTGTTGATAATTTGGCATGAGATAAAATTGAAGTTAAGGGATAAGAATGAGTAGTAAGTGAATTACTTGTTTCCTTGGAGCTAGATGGAGAGGCAGTAGGCACAATGACCTGCTGACAGTAGTAGTCTAGAAGGTAAGAGGGAGGTTTCTTTGGTCTACCTGAGCGTCAAGGAGGAGTTTGGATTTGTGAAGAGGAGGAGGGCGTGGGAGAATGAGAAATGGTAAGAGGAGAATTGGGAAGATGGAAGGGTGTGTTTTCTGGAGTGAGTTCGGAGTGAAAAATACTTGAAGGAGAGGGAAATGAACTTGCTGAAGGTGTTGGGAGTGAGTGTGAATCAGCGGAGATAGTGACATTTTTGTAGGGAAATTCTTGTTCATAAAAGATGGCATCTCTCGAGTGAAAGGTAGATTTGCTTTCCAAGTCAAGTAACTTGTATCCTTTGATGCCAAAGGGGTAATCAAACAGGATGCATTTTTTTGCTTGAGAATCAAACTTGTGCCTACTGTGTTTTAATGTTGATGCATAACAAAGGCAATCGAATGTTCTCAAATGGGTGTAAGTTGGTTTGGCTTGAAAATGAAGTTCATAGGGTGTTTGATTTTGTATATTTGGAGAGGGTGTTCTATTAATGAGGTATGTGACAGTCAAAATACAATCATTCTAAAAAGATATGAGGATGCCATATTGAAATTTCAAGGCATGGGCAGCATTTAAAATGTGTTGGTGTTTTCGTTCGACAACTCCATTTTGTTGGGAGCTCTCAACACAACTCTTTTGATGTATAATTCCCTTTTGAATATAAAAATTTATTGCAAATTCATTTCTATTATCAGATTGAATCACTTTAACTTTTGTTTGAAATTGTTTTTCAACAAGGGAACAAAAAGATTGGATGAATGTTCTAGTTTGTTAGAAAGTATTTGGATCCATCATATGCCATTTGAGAGCAAGGTCCCTATATGTCGCAATGAATGAGATCAAAAGGCTTCAATGCTCGGTTTTCACTAATAGGAAAATGTAATCTATGATGTTTGGATAAATGACAAGTGGAAGAAGGAATATTGTGATTTATAATTTTCAAATTTGGTAAATGCTGTTGCAACAAAGATAAACGTGAGTCAGACAAGTGAGCCATCCTACAATGCCATAAATTGTGATCACTTTGATGAGGTGTAGCAAAGGCAGAGATAGAAGATTTATTAAAAGATAATTTGGACAAGATAGAAGAGAGGGCTGTTGGAGACACGTCTATCAATTGGAGGTGATAAAGACCATTGTGAACGTCACCCTTCTCAATTGTGCTCCAAGAGAAAAGGTCCTGCACATAACACTCAGTATTAAATAAAATGAAGCAACAATTAATGTCCTGGATTAATTTTTTAGCTGAAAGAAGATTGAAAGTAAAGGACGGTATGCATAATACATCCTTAAGAGTAAGGATATTATTGAGCTGGACAATGCCTTTGTGAGTAACATCGGCATGATTGCCATTTGGAAATTTGACTTTAAAATGAACTTGAGTAGGCAAAGAAGTGTAAATGGAGGTGCAGCAGATCATGTGATCTGTTGCACCTGTGTCTATGATCCAAGGTATGTTGCATGAGGATGTTGTGTGAGAAACTAAAAAACAAGAAGATATACCAGGCATGGTGAAAGTCGAGGGAGAATTAGAGATAGCTGGAGGTGTATCAATGGACTGAACTTGATTTGTAGCTGGCTGTGCAAGCTGAGATTGGAGCAATGCAATGAGATGTTGATATTGCTCTTTAGTTAGAACTGCTTGAGAGTCCTTAGTGATTTGTTCTTGGTTGGAGAGGATGATTTGGTTAACAAAAGGGTCAGATCCTTTGCCTCGATTGGCAAGTTTATGGCCCGGGAGATAGCCATGTATTTTGGAACATCTATCAACAGTATGGCCAATAAGATTGCAATGAGTACAGGTAGGTTTGTGAAGTTGTGGATTGGCTTTGAAGCATTTTTCTATGGAATGGCTAGAAATTTTGCATAAAATGCAGTAGAGCTTTTCTCTCATTTGAGAACCAAAATGTTTGGGGTTGTCATGAGTGTTTGGCAAATGGACTTTGGTTGCTAAGGTAAGGGTTTCATGAAGGTTAGGAATGGTGGAGAGTTGTTTACACTTCTCTTATTGTTGGACGAGAGCATAAACTTCACTTAAGGTGTGGGTGGGTTTGATAAGGATAAATTTGGGCTTTAGTGTTGGTGAAGGAATCATTGAGTCCCATAAGGAACTTCATCATCTAGTCATGTTGCTAGTTCTCAAGCATAGGTTTCATAGCTCCACAGGTAAAAGATGGTATAAACTCAAAGTTGAGCAGTTCGTCAAATAAACCCTTCAATTTAGAGAAATAGAGGCAAACAAAGTCATCACCTTGAGTAAGGGATTGAATGGATTGCTTCAATTCATAGATTCGTAGTCCGTTATTTTGTGCAAAGCGTTGCTCCAAGTCAAGCCATAGAGCTCGAGCTGTCTCAACATACGCAACACTGTTTTTTTTTAATTTTTTTTTTCTCTCAATAGACATTGCATTTTGAAGCCAAGTTACAATCATGTCATTGCATTCAAGCCATGGTTCTAATAGGGCATCGTTTGAGGCAGTGGGTTTAGAAAAAATAACACCGTTGAAGCCCAATTTTTTCTTGATTTCAAGTGAGCGATGTATGGTACAAGCCCAAGAATGATAGTTTTCAGCGATGAGGAGGTGGTTGATGAGTAGGGTTCTAGGACCATCGTTCAGGTTAAGGAAGTAGGGACTAGAAGGGTCTTTAGGATTGGTATTGATGGAAGAGGTGGTGTTGAAGGATCAATTGGTGTCCTCGGAAGCCATTTATTTCTCTGATACCATAACAGCTTTGATAATTTGCAGAGAAGTAGAGAAAATGAAATAGAATGCAAAGAAGAAGAAAGTTGCAGAAAATTACTTTCTGTATTAGATGCACGTCTTTTACAATTTATAGAGCTTCCCATTTATAGTAATTATATGCATCAATAAAAAATCTGATTCTCTAACTAATTTGTACAAAAAATCTCCAACAGAATTACAACTCATCTATTCTAGAATCATCTTCATTTTGCTGATGGATACTTGCTGAGCTGTGGGAACTTGTGGCTTGAGTGGCTGAGTTGGATTACTGTGACGGTAGCTTCCACCCCGACTTTGCAACTACAGACCAACAAGTTGAATGTAGCATCCTAACTTAGAGTAGCCCCTCCACCATGATGTACTGCAATTGCACCACACTAATGCATGTCAAAACAAGTTTCAGAAGGCCCCTCCATGTTCAGAGAATCAAAAACCACAAGTCACCACTGCCAAAGCCCTACACCATGCCACTGCTCCATAACACACGGTTTTGCCACACCAAACACCTTTGTTTTACGCAACTCAAAATAGAGCATCCATTGTACCTCCTCACACCACCTCCCAGCCATAGAACCGCCTCCTGAGCATGCCCTTCTTGTACGTGCCAACCACCATCACAGGATAAACACTGAACGGCACAACCAAAGCCCACACACAATAGACCCTCCATGTTTCGGAAACCTCATTGCAACTCCACCACCGTGGGGCAACTCCACTACCAAAGCTAAGCCACACCACCACCACCCTGCGCTGTGAACCCCATGCTGCCATTGCACGTCAAAAGAGGCCCCTGTTTCCCCTCACAAAAAATAGGGCACTGCCCCAACCGCATCATCACAAACCAAGCCTCTCATTGGGTGTTGCACTTCACTGTTCACCCGTGTTCTCCACTGTCGACCTCAGCCAGCCACTACCCATTGTCGGTTCTACACCGTTCAACCTGCACAGCTTTGTTGCGCTCCTCCCCACGTAGTTTTCCCTCTTAGTCAACACACACCCCACCATATGTAAGCATATATATATATATCTCCATGATCTGCCGCCATGGACAGCTGCCATCGCTCACCAACATTGAAAGTTGACGGACAAACACGTCACATGGTTACTTTGCCGTAAGCCCCTCTCCTCCACTTCACTGGTTAATATACATCTATGGTTAAACCTTTAAAATTTAAAATTACATGCATACTCCTGCACAATAAATGGCCCAAGCAATTGTTCCATTGGGGAGTTACAACAAAAGTGTTTTTGGTTAGCAATCCTATAAGAGGTCTACTAAAAGTTTCCACTTCAGCTGTGAAAGAGTGCAATAGATGAGGTTGCACCAATTCTGGATATATTGTTACAGTTGAAGAAGGTTATTGTCTCCTATTCTGTAGACTTGGATATTAAGGGAGTGATTCATCGATGAGTTTTAAGAAAAGCAGTAAGATAGGTAAGAATGGAGGATCAGCTCGATCACAACATCACAAGCATATGAGAGATACAAAGAGCTTTATAGTTGTGTGGCCCTAACTATAGAGGAGCATGGTCAGTCAAATCTTGAAGATTTGAAACCTAGCAATCGAATGGTGTGGCGCTTAGAGCTCCGCTGCCTGATGCACACCTGCTACTATTTTGCGCCACTTCTCACCCATAGTCTTCCCATTCCTCACCATTTGGTTTCCCTATTCCCTGCATGTGGCGCTTGACTGCTTGTCTACCAGTACATGTGTTTATTGGCTTCTGTCATCTTAGACTGGGACTTATACCCAACGAGTAATGCTACATTGTTGGGGACCTCGGTCAAGTCATCATACACTAAGGGGTCTATTCTTTCCTTGTTGCTCCTTGATTGACTGAATGGACTCCTATGCTTGGTCTTGATCACGTGTAGCCCAATATGGGAGCTTCAGTGAATGGTGGCTAGTGTTTAATGGTGGGAATAATGGTGGTGTATGGGCTGTGGTGATCTCGGGTATGGTGGTAATGGGGCACGACAAGGTCTCTCTTAGGTGCTAGGCGCCACTTGAGTGGTTTAGGATTGGAAGATGGGTGAATGAGGCTAGGGTTATGTGTGTTTTGGCCAAGGGTAGCGATGGGATTCGACTAAGGCTTAGGTGGATGGTGATCTCCAAAATTATTGGGATTAGAATTTAAATTTCAATTTGGAATGGGTTGGCCGAATATAGGGATAAAGGATAGGGTTGGATTTGATTTGGTTGGGGATAGGATTTAATTGAGTCAATTAAGGAATAATGATTAATCAAATAGTATATGGAAAGATATGGTGAGGGTAATATGGGAAGTAGGGTTTCAATCAAGCCAATTAGGCTATGGCTGAATGGCTCAATATAGTAATTAGGGTTTTGATTGATGGTCGGCTATGGAAAGTCGTGTGGGCGTGTATGGAAAGTGGTGGGGCTAGGGCTGGCCGAATGGTGTGTTTGGCAAATGGAAAACTTCAAGAAATTTCAAGGAAAACTTAAGAACATGCAAGAAAATACATGAACACAAGAAGAACTTGAAGAATTTCAATCAACAATGCCCCTCCAATCAACGATACTCCACAACAACAACAAATATAACTCCAAAGAACAAAAGATAACCAATCAACTTTCATTCACGAATTGTATAAAGATTGAAAGGAAACCTCAAATGATAAATAAAGATAAATAGAATCACACATATTCACGAATTACAAGATGTGATCATTTTCCTTGGGGATTCACGAATTACACCCCAAGAAGCCCAAGTGCTAAGCACTGAATAGAGAATCTTAGGCACAATGGCTAGCCAAACAATGCAAATGTCTAATGTTCAAAAGATGCAAATGAAATAACTAAGGGTCCTATTTATAGATTTTACAAATTGGAAACTCCCAAAAAGTCCCTAGCAAATTATTAAATTTAATAAATAAAGTAAATAAATAAATAAACATAATGGATAAAAGGTCATATGGTGGTCGTGGGCAAGGATGGTGCATGGCCCACGGCTGGGCTAGTCCTAGTTCGGTTTGATGGCTGGCTGCATGGCATGGCATGGTGCCATGCGCTGGTCTGGTGGTGGGCATGACATGGCGCTGTACGTGGCCTGCTGATGTGTTAGGGACCCCGGTCAAGTCCCTAAACAATAAGTCCTCCACGCCAATGGAGGTCCTGTGATGACCAGATTCTTGTTCCTCTCTTGCTTGGTTCTTGAACAATGGTGGTCAAGATGACCGCTTGGGTATGGTGTGGTTAAGTGTTTGGGCAAACGTCTTAGTAGTTGGCACTAAGTGCTTGGATGGATCAAATGAGGACAACGAATAATCAACACTTAGAACAAACAATGAGCACTCAAGAACAAAGAACACTCAAGAACAATAAGAAGAACACGACGAACACTCAAGAACAATATGAAGAACTTTGAAGAACAACTAAGAACACTCAAGAACAATATGAAGAACACTGAAGGACAATATGAAGAACACGAAGAACACTCAAGAACGCTCAAGAACAATGCACACAAAATAACAATAACAATAGAAAGTAGATGGAAGAAACAAGATTGAATGACAAGAACAATATGATTGATAGATTGAATCACACTTATTCACGAATTGCAAAGTGTGATTCTCTCCTTAGGGATTCACGAATTGCACCCCAAAGAGCCCAAGTGCTAAGCACCGAAATGAATGATCTCCAGAGCAAAGCTCTCCAAAACCAATTCTTCCAAAGATATGAAATGAAGGAGCCAAGGGTCCTATATATAGGAGTTACAACTTGGAAACCCCCAAAAGGCCCTTTGGAAATAAATAACATAAAATAACATAAATGAAGAGAAATAACATAGTGGCGGGCCAATGTTGGCCCAAGCATGCATGAGCCCATGGTGGGCTAGGATGGTGCATGGTGGTCTTCGGTCTGGTCCATGGCTAGGTGGCACAACATGGCTTGCGGATGAGCATGGCATGGTGCCATGCAAGGGCCTGCTGGTGGGCATGGCACGGTGCCATGCAAGGCCTGCTGGTAGTGAGCCATGTGTGCGTGCGGCATGGCCTAGGCTGGTAGCTTAGGCGCTGAGTCTGCAAGGCATGGCTGGAGCCATGCGCTGGATGGCATGCCTGGCGGGCATGCCACTGTCCTGCTCTGCAAGGCACGGGCCGGAGCCGTGCGCTGGATGGCATGCTTGGTGGGCATGCCACTGACCTGCCCTGCAAGGCACGGGCTAGAGCCATGCGCTGGATGACATGCTTGGTGGGCATGCCACTAACCTGGCTAGCATGCGGCGTGGGGCGCACGCCAAGGTGCGTGCGAGGGGTTGTACGCGCAAGGGCTTGCGCACGCTGATGGGTGTGCGTGGGCCCGACTTCATGCTAGGCCGCGCGCTGCTTCCAACCTCAATGATCTGCATGCTGGGCGCCCCGTGCATGTCCGCGCCCCCCAAGGGTAGTGTCGAGGCTTGTCCTGAGGCTGCTTTTCTAGGGGTTCTAACATGATGGTAGGCATGGTATGGTGCCATGCCTAGGCTTGATGGTGGGCACAGGGTAGTGTCGTGCTGCTATTGCGAGGCCAAGTCAAGTGTCTTGGGCATTCGTCCTGCATGGCCCGGACTGGTGGCCTAGGTGATGGGCATGCATGGTCCAAACTGATGGTCTGGTCGCTGGGGCTGCAAGGCACAGGCTGGAGCTGTGTGCTAGATGGCATGCCTGTGAGGGCACGCCACTAAACTTGCTTAGTGGTGCTAGAGTGCGCACGCGTAAGGGAATGCGCAGACTTGCATGCAGGGACTGGGCGTGGCCAGTAGCCTTCATGGGTGTCTGCTGCATGTCCAGGCATGAGCCAAGGCATGCATGCAAGCTAGCCACGTGACTGTCCTGACCCTCCAAGAGCTGTGTCAAGGTGTGGCTCCAGGCAATCATCTTAGGGGTCGTGACATACATCTCTTAGGAAATGTGGCCCGAGAACCCACCGAATAAGGCAAAACAAATTTTATTTTATTTTTTTCATTCATTTTTTTATAGTCTTAAATATTTTTTTAAAAAAATTACAACATCACTAAAAAAATAATTTTTTAATCACTAAGAAATATTAAAAAAAAAAGGCTTTTGGAATATAAATCTGGACCCAAATTCGGGTCCTAAAGCATTTATTTATACCCAAGAGAACCATTTTTATTTCATTGTAAAGAAGATTCATCTTAATTATAATAACTTGGATGTAGCTAGAGCATGACATGTTATGTTCCAAATTTTTATATATAGAACATAAAAATTAAATAAAATATTGTTAAAATATAATTTTTTAATATTATTATTATTTTGAGATTTAAAAAAGTTGAAATATTTATTATATTTTGTGTGAAAATTTAAAAAAATTATAATGATAAAATGAGATGAAATAAGACATTTGTTATATCCAAACCGGATAGAGACTCTAAAATGATCATTGTTCACATCTAAATTCTTACTAAATTTGGACTCCAAATGATAACAATGAAACAAGCAACGAAGCAAGTACAGCAACTCCGGTCCAAGTCTCCAAGATATACTACCGAAAATAAAACTCGTAAAATAAATAGAACTACACCATTCCACGTAGAAATGACATACGCACGTGGGCCTTTCCCATGTGATCTGCCCTCGAGCTAAATTACTTTTCTTAGGTTTGCTAGGAATTTCAACGATTATTCCTCTATCGCGCATTCCCATCCATAAGCTCAGAGAACACATGAGTATTACTCCCGGACATGGAGCAAGTACTGAACTCCTTAGTAGACAAACTGCCGTCTCCAGTACTGCTTGTATTGGTCAGATTGCTGCTGATCATCACTGCATTGAATAAACCTTCGCTAAAAGAAGTAAGCATGTCATCGCTATCACTTATCCCGAACTTTTGAACGAGGGGTCCCTTTGTGTCCCCACCACGGCCGATATCATTGCCGCTCTCCTGCAGTTGTAATGCAAACTCAAGACTCCCCACGACGTCGTTCATAGAAGGCCGTTCGCTTCCGTCATCTAGTAAACAACTCACTGCGAGATCCACAAACTTCTTCAAACACTCGGGTGTGATCTCTCCCTTCACAAAAGGATCAATAATCTGATCAAGCATGTCGCCGTTATAGCATTCTCGGACCCACTCTACAAGGCTCACTTTGTTCTTCTCGGCCGCACGAAAAATCGGTGGCCTTGCCGACAGTACTTCACACAACACTACGCCGAACGAGTATACGTCGGACTTTTCAGTCAGCTTCTGAAGTCTGATATATTCCGGGTCCAAATACCCGAAGCTACCTTTGACCTCCGTGTTTATTTGGGTGCTGGACACACTAGTTGGTCCGGTTTTGGAGAGGCCGAAATCAGAAACCTTGGCCACCCATTTCTCATCCAAAAGGATATTCGTCGTCTTCACGTCTCGGTGAATGACCATGTGCTTTGCACCGGTGTGGAGGTACTGCAACCCTCGTGCCGCACCGATGCAGATCTGGAGCCGTTGCTTCAACGATAGAGGAGGATTATCGGTGTTGTAGAGATGATCGCCAAGGGTCCCACGAGGCATGTAATCATAAACAAGTATCATTTCGTGGTCATCGTTGCAGTAGCCAATCAAAGACACCAGATGGAGGTGTCGTAGCTGGGAGAGCGTCGTAATCTCGGTCGCGAACTCGTGAAATCCTTGTTTGGAGCCTGATTTCAGCCGTTTGATTGCAACTTGGGTGGTCCCATCATCAACGTACCCCTTGTACACGTTTCCGAATCCTCCAACCCCGATGATCAAAACATCGTCAAAATTGTTTGTGGCGGCTTTGATTTCAGAAAATGAAAAGCAACGACATAAATCTGACGGTAAAGATGAGCCTTCCGTCTTGGTTGACTTGGTCGTAGTGGAACAAAGTAGACTCCGCCAAGAATAACCACCGGCGGAGCCCAAGGCCGTTGCTCTCTTAGTCAGCCGAATGGTCAAGAAACCAAGAATGGCGAGTAGAGCTACGCCAGTAACTGCCCCGCCAATGATTGCAATTATTAGTGCCCAATTACTTTTGGACTTTATCGATGCTCTGTTTCCGGTTGAAATTGGCGGAGGTGTCATCTGTAACGGGTCAGGGTTCGGCCCGGCGAGACCACCATTGGATTGGTTCAACTTGAATATTTCTAGACCGTTCAAAAATGCGTCAGCATATTGTGGTTTTGATCCCATGTTAGGGTGAAGCGCTAGCCATAAATCTTGCTTGCCTTGTCTTTCATTGTGCACCCATACCACGTAGTCTTTGTAGACAGGAATCTTTCTCCTACCCTTACTCCAGTACATCACGTCGAATTGAGACTCCGCCGTCTGATTATTGATGTATATTGTAAACACTAGCTGATACGGTTCCGTAACCTCCGGCTCAAGCTCGCAGAAATGGAGCCTAACAAGATAAAGAAATCCAACATCGACAGGGAAGATCCACGTGAGATTGTACTTGAGGTTGACTTGAGGATTTCTATCCATTTTACGGAAGGTAGTGTAAACTATCTCCGGCGCCGTGTAGGCTGGCGTGTCCGCAGTGTATTGAATCTTAAAACTGGTGTTAATGGGCGTCGTCCCAGCGACGCCAGAAACATATTCCTCGTCCTGTTTCCATTCACGGAACATTCGGCCAGTATCTTCTTTACCCGAGACTTCTTTTCCACCGACGTTTAACCTGTAAACGGTCTCAAGAGCAGTGGAATTATCGAGGATAGCATTGACATCAATGAAGGTGACGGCGTCTTCTCTACGACCAGTGTAGAGGTAGCCGGGCATAGAAACGACTTCAATTCCGTTAATGAAGGCGTAAGAGTTTGGCAATGGAATAAAAGTTACGTTGAGCCTCTGATTTGTTTGCACGTTGACGATGTATTCATTAACGAGCTTTGCACTTCCCAGTGCGGAAACAGTGAGGAAGGCACTAAAATTGTTTAAGAGCGTGAAACCATTGGCCATGACAGAGAAATAGGAGTTGGTTTTATCGTGCCCGTGATATGTAGCAGGGTAGAAGTAGAGGCGGAGGAACTTTGGACCAGGTGAGAGGGAGAAGGAGTAGGTGGAGACGGAGTGAAAGATGCGAGCAGTCGTGTAAGGGATGACGGGAACCGAAGGGCTTTGTTCGGTGGCGGTGGAGGGTAAGGATGATTTAGGAGAGAATTGTGAATCTTCTTTCCAAAATCGTCCATCGAAAGTTTGGCTGGAGGATGAACCACAGTCCAGGAAAAGATGATCAGCTGGGGTGTAAGGCGCCTGTGGGTTTTCGGTTGTAGAAGCGGCGTTGCAGGATAAGAAAAGGAACAAGGACAGGTAGATCGGCGCGAGCGTGTGCATGATTGAAGATTGGGGCAAAAAGTTATTCGACACCACTTTGTTGCACAATATCATATCTCATAGCCGGAGCGAAAGCGTGGCTTTAATTAATAACTCGTCTCCGTGCATGTGGTTTGGCCTAGCGACGTTCGACTTGGGTCAAGCTGATATTTATCCCGTGAATGAATTATCGGGCACCTCCTGTGTGGATGGAAAGTTTTTTTTGGTTAATTCTGTGCGAAATTTCCTAATATTCGTAGAACAGTACTTCGTGCTTGTTTGCCCTTGCTAGGAAATCATGTAGTTTATAATTTTAAAATTTAAAGTTTATAACTTAATTAATAATTTTTATTATTGAAAAATTATTTATTATAGGTAATTATATATTTAAAATACTTTTAAATATAATATATTTGTTTAAAAAAATTTAAAAATACTTTATGATGTAGAAATAATGATTATTTAATTTTTTTAAAAAATTATTACTTAAAAGTTTGAAAGTTGTAATTATCTAAAGAGTTTTACTATATATAAGTAAAGTTGCGTACTAATCTGCATACCAATACTAATTTTTTTATATTCAAAATTTAAATTAGTATTATTTTTAATAAAATCTACTTTTTGACTAATTATATTATATTGATGCACATATTAGTACGTAATTGTACTTGTAACTAGATTTTTCTTTATCTAAAAATTATATATATATTTTTTTATATTGACAATCTTCTAAAATTTGTATTACCTTCCAGATTATTTGAAAACGGGCATTTGAGAAAAAATAAATTTTCTTCAAATGTAACTTTTAATTTATTTGAAATTAAAAAGAATTTTACTATGTAATACATAAATAATCTATTTTTTTTTATTAAAAAACTTTTAAGATTATTTATTATTTTTTAATATTTTTAACGCAATCTCAAATAGGTTCTATATGTACTTATAATTTTAAGTATAACATTAATTTTGTCAATTGTTTTAAATTTAAATATATAGAGAAATAAATTTTTTATTTTAAATAATACTTAACATTTTTCAAACGGAGCCTACGGCCCTACGGAATTTACCTAGATTATTTAAAAAAATTAAATTGTATCCCGTTCAGAATTATATAAAAAATAAAAATAAAAAATTGTAAAAAATCTCGACTAAGAGAAAAACTTTGAGCTTCATTAATGTTCAGGTGACGGGACTAGTACCGGGAATGATAACAGAGGTTGTAATAACGTGCAGACTGCTCGATGACATAAACGTACACTGGCACGTTGGGAATACAGGCCCATATGGAGATCCAGCCACGTACAACACAAAAAACTTGTAAGGGGATAGATAACCTTCAAATCGGATCTGGTGTAAAAACTTGCTTTACAACACCACCAAATAACAGATTGACACATGCGTTTTGCATTCTTTTTAAAAACTAAATAGACGCACAGGATTAGGACTTAAAATTAAACCAAAATCAAAACGATCTTTTTATCAGACTAACCAAGAGCATTCTTTGTAAGCAAATCAGATTTTCAAAGGCTTTGGCTGGGCTAGCAAGAGAGTGACAGTTCTAATAATTAGTTACTCATTCCATTGCTCATCTGTATTATTAAATTATTTCTATTTTTTCTTTCTCTAATTTTTTTAAAAAGGAAAGAAGATTTTATATCTCTCATCGTGCCCATTATTGAATCTCGACTAAGATTTTATAATTAACCGAGGCAACCAGGTGAAACAAATGAGCAAAGAATTACCAGATTACATCTACACCATCGGCAGCCTTAGCTTGTTCCAGTACATTTGCAACTTACAACTCAAAGAAAATAACAGGACTACTCTAGTACTCTAAACTCTAAACGGCTAACATTAACGAGTACCAACGTGATACAGTGCCCACAACACCGAGCTAACTGCAACTAGAATTGCAGGCTTGCAGCCCCCTAAAAAGAGACCAGAAACAATCCCTACCCAACTGCCAACTGCCAACTGTGCAAATGTTATATAAACAATAATCTATTTAACGAAGCTAGCTTAAATGCAAACATCACAATTGCTAGCCGCCGCGTTGGCACCTATTGTACATAGTGCAGCGACCAGGTTTTCCATGTAAAGACATTAAACAATTACCATATAGCTGTTCATTACAAACTTTTCCTTTACCTCTTGTTCTATAAATATCCAGGGTATTGGTTTGGAGGAACCTTCTACTCACTTCAGACTCCATCAAGGGCTGTACTTCTTCGGCAATTGTGGCATTAATGCCTAAGAGAATTTTGTTGCTATCAAAAGTAGAGGCCGCTGCAGGCGGATTCGTGCCGAGTGAAATCAGTAGGAGGACTGCAAAACTTGCCACGAGGCGTACTTTCTTTAGTTCAGTGCCCATCTCTTTCTTTCCCATGTTCTACTTTCCTTCCTCTCGAGGAACATTATATAAAGCAAGAGTGCAAGGTTGGATAATAGCTAAAAAGTTCAAGAGATAGCAAACGAAAGGCTATCCCTGTTTTTCCCGTCTCTTTTATTTCTTTTCTTTAAGGTCTGTTTGTTTGCTGTTTTGTTAGCCTTATTTTAAATAGAAAATGCTAGTTGAACCAAGTAACTCTGCCGACAAAATAGATCGATTGTTTTTTCTTATTTACTCCATAATTAAGAAATGATTATTAGTTAATTGGTTTTTTTTTTAAAGATGTTTAGGCTATTACGGTTGTCCCCATTGTAAATGGGCGGTACCTCCTCTCCAACCCCGGCTTAATTGGTAGGGCAGTACTCATTTTTCACGTGCACCACTCCCATATTTCATCATAGACAACTTAAAATACCTATGCATATATAAGTTAATTAAATTTGAAAGTCCGAGAAACACAAATACAAATCAATCCACATTATTTGAAAATTTTAAGAGACAATTAGTAAAGAAACTTGTTCGATTCTTTTTTGTTTTACTAGTTTATAAAAAATAAATCGATTATAAGTTAAACATATTTGATTTTTTTAACAATTCACTAACTATAAATATGATGAAGATGAGTTTTAGTTTTGATGGTGCAAAATTTATTTATATTCCCTAATTATATATATATATATATATATATATATATATATATTGGCTGTATAAAAATAACCTAATCTCATATTTTAATAACTAAGATGGGGCCATATATGGTCTCTATATATGCCCCTAGATAGGACTGTTCATCTGGATTCTAGATCTAGAGCGTCCAAATTGGTTTCATCAAAATTATCTTTAAAATTTGATAAAAAGTACATATTTTTTTATAAATTCAAAATCTTTATATCCATAACGTTATATTGGATTAGTTAATATATTTATCAAAATAATAATATAATATTATTTTTTAATAATAATAATTTTAATTTTTTATTATTTAGAGTGGGAAAGGAAAACTTCCCATTAATGCTCGTGCTTGGACTTGCCCAGCACATACTCGTATTTGGGCTCGCAACAATACTTGCTTCCTCTTAGGGAAATAAATAGGAATAAAAAACAAATTTGTTTGGTGAACAGTATACTTTTAAATTTGAATGAACTTATAGATTTAATATAACTCAAAACTTTCTATCGGTTCCTATTCTTTTGGCTAGTCCAATTCAGCTGTATTTTGATAAAATTTATTATATATTACATTTCGCTAACAGAATTCCCGTTTGTGCTTATATATCGTATATGTTGAGCTTTATGTCCAAGACCAATCAAGACAAATATGGAGAGTTGGAGAGGGTCTACTGCATGTGCGCACCGTGACGCCGTGGGTCCCTGAGCCACGAGTGTTGTTGTCAAAATGGAATCCTAGGTTCCTAGCCAGTTTGACAAATTGTCAAATTATTACTTATGTAGGTATACGAAAGAAATTTAGAAGATAGAAATGATCACAGCTGAGATTATCAAAATTTCATCAAACACGTACGGCTCTTAAAAGGATCACCGATGCACATATCGTGAGGGTTAGAACAGCCCCCACACGAGCAGTGCTGCCACTTATTAGACTGCTTAAGAACAAAACAGTAGTTCTCTAGCTCAAAATCAAGTGAGGAACATATAGGTCGATGCAATCAGAGGAGGATTATAGTAAAAAAGTATAAGCTCGAATACGCTGTGATACCATGTTAAGAATTGAATTGGTAGATGAAGTAGGAATTAAGAGCATTGGCATTGGCTTCATCAAAAGCCAATGCATCTTTATAATTTGATGAATATACAAGAAACTGCCCTGCATTGGATTCGGTAAAACCAATTCGCTCAAGTTTTGAGCTACAGTGAATCGCTCACTTCCTTCATATTTGAAAGGCTACTGTATCACTTTCATCCTTATATTTTATTATAATTTTAATACATAGCCGGTTACTTTTCTCTCTCTCTCTCCTTTCCCTCCCCGCGTCTTTCTCCCCCCCTTTCTCTCTTTCTCTCGTTTTCGTCCGAGCTCAGAAAATCGAAAGGGACTCTTCTCCTCCACGCAAAATCAAAGCAAATCCATGGTTTCTCTCCTCAAATCAGGTGCGATCTTCTTCTCCATTTTCTTCCCATGTTTTTTGCTCTCTCCCTTTCTCTATTTCTCTCTGTAACGATATTTCCTCACCGATTCTTCCCCTTGTCTTTTCTTCACGTAGAAGCAGAGTGATTTACTGGGTTGCTTCCTTCAGCACTTGGCGCAACGTTCTGCTTCCTTCAGGTTCGTCTCATCTCCTAATTTCTGCAACCCTAGGTCTATCTTTCGCTTTTTCTTTTTGTTTGTTTGTTTGTTTTGTTTTGTTTTGAGGTGGAGCCGAGGGTGGTTTTTGTGGTGGTGGGTCTGGGAGAGGATGGGTTGGGGATAATGGGGTCTTAGAGACTGTGGGGTCTATAAAGTATAACCCAAATAAAGTGAGCATTAACACTAAATAAAGTATAACCCAAATAAAGTGAGCATCAACACTAAATAAAGTATAATGTGAACATCAACACTAAATAAAGTATAACCCAATACTATATTTTCAAAGTGATCATCTCTATCGTTTCTATTTCCTTTTCTTAGTGGTTGTATCTGTCTTCCATGCCTTCCTAATTGCGTTAATATCTTTCATTTTTTCTTTTTGTTTGTTTGTTTGTTTTGTTTTGTTTTGAGGTGGAGCCGAGGGTGGTTTTTGTGGTGGTGGGTGGGAGAGGATGGGTTGGGGATAATGGGGTGTTAGAGACTGTGGGGTCTATAAAGTATAACCCAAATAAAGTGAGCATCAACACTAAATAAAGTATAACCCAAACCATGTGTGGGATGCTGGTAATAGTAGCTGCTTACTTTAATGTAAAGAATATACTGTTATTTGTAGCTTAAAAGCATTGAAGTTATCAAATGGGAAAACTACAAGATTATTTTATGGATTTTTTTATTAGTTGGGTTAAAGGAACCTGGTTTATGTATATGAATAATTGTTTATTTTAGTGATCGATTACCCACATTAATCGTCAGATTGGAGCTACAAGATCAGTAGCATGATCATGCATTTCCATATGTAGTAAACAAGGCCTTTTAAATTATAATAGTAAGTAAAGGCCCTCCCTGGAAGCCTCTTCTCAGTACCAAAGTCAACATGATAAGTGTATTATGTAGGACATTTTATTTAATTACATGGGACATGTTACTTAATTACTCCACATTGTTATGCCCTGCTGTCATGCTATGTTATTAAGCCATTTTTTTCCAGTCATGTCATCTATGTGTATTGATCCATGCATTTCATATGTAACATTGCATGCCATGAAAATTCTCATCAGATAAGTAAAAAGAAAAGTCATGAGAACAAGAATGATTAAGCTTTAAGAATGGCTATAAGAGATGCATGGTACCAATACAGTAATGTGTGGACACACAAGCTACATCGAATCATGAATTAAGGTGTGGTCTACCATGGTAAAATATGATACGAGATGTTAGTGGTTGCCCCTGTAAGCTATGGCCACAGCTTTTTTGAATGGAAATACATTAGAATTTGTGAATATTAGTTTAGTTTTTGGACTTGGTTTTGTGGATAGAAAATCTGTGAAGTATCCATTTTTTGGAAGTGTTTGTGGATCTGTTTGTATGTGATGAAACTAGATATTTGCTGGAAGTATTTAGTGAATGGAGGTTGTATTCTTAAACTTGTCTGTTGGATCTGTTTGTGGACAATATATATGATAATGGTGTCATTTAGTTAGGCTGATTTTGTATGCTTTTCCGATTGCTGTATATTCCTATTTTGAAGCTGTATTTTTTATGTCATGCAGTTGAATTTGTGAAGGTTTATTGGCTCCAAATGTTGCAGCTGTATAGTTGCAGTCAATAGTATAGTTTGTAGGTTTTATTAGATCCATCCGAGATGTATATTCCATATTGTGTACCAGTTTTAGAATCTGAATTTGTAAAGTTGTGTAGAGCTAAATCCAGCTTTTAAGAAACTGGTTTTATACGAGATGTGTAGCTTTTAATCCACTGAATTTGTATTTCTATTTAAGAAGATGTTGCAGCTGTATGTCTCATATTTATATCCAAAAAAAGCATATACTGCCTTGACTATAAATATATATACAACAATATATAACTGAATGGAAATACAGTTTAATTGCAAAATATGAAAAAAAAAAATTATTATTAAAAATATAATATTATATTATTATTTTGATGAATCTAATGGCTAATCCAATGTGGGATTATGGATAGGAAGATTTTATGATTATGGAAAATATGTACTTTTCATTAAAATTTAAAAATGGTTTTGATGAAGCCAATGCCAATGCTCTAAACTGCGGAAAGACAGAGAGAATAGCTAAAATATGAAATGGGAAAAAAATCTGTATTTTTTCTGGCACCTTTGGTCTGATACCTCTACAATTATTTTACGACCTATTTTACAATCAGTTAATGCAATTAGCCAGCCACTTTACTAAAAATGAATTTCAATTTTTACAAAACTATTATCCTCAATTTCAGATAGAATTTAAAAGAATTGTAAAACGAATCTCTAACTAGCTAGCTAACAGTTTCAGTTCTAATATAATCTCATTCATTGGGAACTGGACTTGGGGAACTATAATATAAGAGGAAGACATATAACTGGATGGTTTATGGTTTTAGGAATCAATTAAAGAATATTAGTTTCCTATAAATTTATCGCATCCCTCTGTCTCCTGACTTTGCCCTCATGAGTTTTGTTTGTATAAAAACAATTATTGAACCAATATCAGTGCACTCCAGTTGAACATGTAACTTCATGATCCTTAGAATGAGAGTTTGAGGTTGGAAGCCTTCCACGAAAGAAAGCTCCGAGCAAAGAACAGGACATACTTGACATGGCCCGCGATCGAATATTGTGCTAATAAAAGGTTGAAGTTGCAACTTAACGTTTTGCCAAATGGTTCAAATGTCGGCACTGGACTATTGGGTGGGTCGTTTGACAACATTATTGTTTAGAAATATTTAGAAATTATTTTATTATTATCTATAAATTATATTACTATTATCTATAAATTATATTACTATTATTTACAAATATTTTGAGATACCCTTAACATCAAAGTTATTGATCCAATAATATTAACTAACTTTGATGAAAGACTGAAACGTTTATCACCCTAAAGCAAGTAATATTCTAGTACTTCCAAGTACTAGTACTCTACAATGCATGCAAATAGAGGTAAAAAAATATGGTGAATCGGTAAATCGGACCGCTCTTGTGGGTTAGGTTTGGTACCGGTTCTGTTTTTCTCAAAATCAGTTAAAATCGGTCTAATTTCGATTTTCATTTTTCTAATACTAGACAAAACCGGATCAAACTGGTTCATATATATATATATATCAATGGATTCCACGACGGATGCCACTAAAAGATCAATAGCGGTGGTAGTGGACACAACACTACTTGTAGGAGCTTTGTTGCAAGGAGGCCAGTGTGAAGGTGTACTCTCCTCGGAAGAGCAAGGCTCCCATGCAAAGTCCTCGGGAACTTGGTCCTTGACCGCAAAATAGGTAGCGGAGGCAGAAGAAGTGGCCATCTCCACATCGGCCTCAAGAGGTGGCTCGACTGAAACCGTTTGACGAGGGGCCAGATCTAGGAGGATGCCCCAGAACTGCATTTGAAGCATGTTTGCCCATTGGGAAAAATCACGCGGCCACGCAAGCATGACAAGCACCTCTGGATAGATGGCCGACACAAGCTCGACGACTAAGGCAAAGGCTAGAGAAGGAGCAGCCAACTCACTAGGCCCGAGGGGGTTTTCCTCCACCGGCCTACGCGTGGACCCAAGTGAGGCATCTGAGAGATTGGGCTTCGAGCAACGTAGTGGGCCTCGGCCACTAAACGTCGACCACTTGGAAGTTCTCATGAGTGGTTGTCAAGAAGTGGGTGAACATTGACAACCACTATGTTCACCCACTTCTTGACGATGGCTATGCGGCGCAGCTCCTCGAGAGTGGTTGTTAGTCGCACGGCCTTGTCACTAGGAACGATAGCCCACCGGACCCTGACGGGAAACTTAGCACGACTAATCTGCCCAATGGGGAACTCCCACCCCCTGCCAGACATAAATAAGAACTTGTCAATCCAATCTACAATTTTGTAATATCGGGGCTTCAATATGGTAAGGGCATTTATCGCCCTGAAGCTACAAATATCCCTGGTGCCCTTTTCTATAGTGTGGGTTAGGATTAGTTCATAGTAGGTCAAGTTGGCGTGCTCTGAGTCAAACTTCAATGGCGCATACCGTCACAGGATAAAACAACATATCAGGATCCTCCAAGCTTCTCGGGTGAAGTTGGGAGGGAGCCAACCCAAGATGGTCCAAAACTTCACAGATAGGGCGAGGGAAGGGCAACCTAATCCACAAGAGAACATGCTGGGAAAGAGGCCAACATGCGATGCAGAACCATCAGCATCGACAGCCCCCTTTTGCAACCCAAGAATTTTCGAAGAACACAGTGTATGGGACACGATAGGTAGAAATCAGCGACAGCTAAAAGTCTCGAGAAGCTTCCAAGTGCCAATGGCGATTGGGGTAGCCCGGCTCCAAAGCACGGGCCCCGAGCAAGTCTTGCCCATTGGAGACCGTGGGCTCATCGAACTTCTTGGCGGCCATTAGGAGTAAAAGTGAAGAGGGAGAAAAGGAAAGAACAAAGACACAAGGAGAGGGCACATGAAATGAGGAGAGAGCGACAAAGGTGAGACGAAACTTATATAGAGGAGCAACGGTTGACCTTCCAACTTCCACGAACTGAATGTAGGAAGTGGAGCAGTTCAAATCCCACGAACACGCGACATGGCTTGAAGTTGAAGAGGCTGCCTGACAACCATTAATGCGGAAGGGACAGAGCTACCACCATCGAGTATCAGAACCCAACCTTCAAGGGACAAGCTAGTAAAATCGAAAAGTAAGGCGTTGAATGTGGCATCAAATGATGGAAAGGAGCCTAGGGACCAGGCAAAAAGACGATCCCACTAAGGAGGGAAGGATACCAAGCTACATCGGCCGTGAAAGGAAATGAAAGAAGAAATTTCCATGGCACCAGCCCAATAAGAATTGGTGAGGTAAATGTTAGGGAGTTTTTTTTTCCTTGGGCCAAAGGCCCAAAGTCAGAGCCTAATATCATGAGGGGCCCAAGCCAATCGAGCAATCCACCAACGTAGTTAAAGGATCCCTGGCCTTGGAACAGAAGTCAGTCTACATCCATGGAAGCCCAAGAAGTCCACCCTGGTGCAAAGGAGGGAGGAGCACGCCACCTCGATGGAATTGAATCCTAGATAATTTTGAGTGAACAGGTGAGCGCAGATTTCGGGGAGCCCTTGATCCTTTTGTGGGAGAAGAAGTAAGAGCCTGAAGGCATGTATCCCCTAGTAGAACAAGGTAAAGGGTCACACCACATTAAATGCACCACCCAGAAGGTCACGCTGCATTAAATGAGCATGGTGGAAGGAACTGTGGGGAGGACACCTCCTCATGACTCAAAGCATGAGCATCTGATCCTAGAGACTACGTATAAAAGGCAACTCCTAAGTACCAAGAACTCTCTTTAGACTCTCTAAACTCTCTACTTACTTACACTTTGCTTTAAAACGATACTAACTTTGGCATCGGAGACTCCTCGGCCACCACTATGGCTGTCGTCTCTCAGTATTTTCCTTGTGTCTACATGTCCAAGACAGAAGACTCAAGTTACTGAGACCCTGGTCCAAAGGCGTGCGAAACATGACCTTAATAGTCCCACTATAAGTTGTACCTTAACACATCAACTTATCATTAGCAAAATTCTTAGTCTAATAGTACTTGATCTGATCTACTTTCAAGGATTTTTGTTTTTTGATTCAAATTCTTATGGGAAACCTTCTGGTAGGCCCACAAGAATATAAAGTTGAAGTCTTAGTAGTTTAACCTTTTGTTGATGACCTTTTATTCATCTGGTAAACAGATAGGAACACGTAGGTATGTTGATTGAGCCAATTACAAGTTTGAGAACATAATATTCTAGGAAGTAAACTAGGTACTTGAACTTATCTAAAATGCAAAAGTTGATCAATGATCATAATTTCTAAGTACTGTAATAATTGACGATCCGTCTTGAAATTATGAAAATAAAAAGATATTATCATTTTAAAAATTGATCGTTGTCATTTGAACAATGGTCTGATCTAAAATTATTTTTAGAAGAATGATAGCGTGAGCGATATGGAATTATAACTCTTTTCTTGGATGACTACTGAATTGTAGAGTCTCTGCATTTTCAAATATGAAACTTCCATCAGGTGGTAATACGTCACACCTTGTCAACCTAACACGAATATAATACAAAATTAAAAAATTTAAATTTAATATATATGAACGGGTTCGAGTGAAAATAAATTGACTGACTAAGACACGATTTATAAATAGGTCAATAATAGGTCAACCGGCTTTATTTGAAATTAACTCGTTTTGACTCGTTTTTATTTTATTTCAAAACTATAATTTTATTATTATTGAGTTGTAATATTGATATTTTATTGATATGTTTTTATTGTTATAACTGTAATTCTGGACCAATGTTCATATTTGTTATTATAGGATTTATAATATTAGTTCTATTATATGTTAAAATTTGAAAAATATTGACATTTCTTTTTAGTAGGTAGTCTTGGTTTTTTTTTTAAGATATTGTGAATACTAATAAATATTGATTTTAATTTTTATATGAAATTATGTTAATCAGATTAAATGGATTATGCATGTTAGTTCAACTCATGTTTAAATGAGTCATGTCGTGTTAATTTATTTCTAATTAATTATTAAACGGGTCAAAATGGATGACATAACATGATCCGTTATTTAAATAGATCGGATTAAGATTTGAAAGTTTAACACTTTTAGATCGATTAACGGGTTGAGTTCTGGTTAACTTATATAATTAAATATTCATGACACAGACACAATCTGATTGCCACCGCTGCTTAACTGGGATATTTGATAGCGTGCATAAATGAAGCAAAAATAAGCTATATCTACTTTAAACGTTCCAGAATCTTTTATACATGGTAATGCAAGCCTAGTGATGTGAAAGGGGTAAAAAAAAAAGCAAAAGAGTCTATAGTTTTTTTAGATGAAAATGACTTTTTTGTTAGATGAAAATTTCCGCTCACAAAAAGCATATAAATCCCAAGCTCGTGTGAATTAAATTAGTGGCCTCAAATCTATCAGTCAACTTATTATTCAATTGGTATGTCTTTTTTCTTTATTACTATAAAGGGAAGAGTAAGTTAGTAAGTTCTAATCTTCACAAAGATATATTTTATTTGTAGAAATATGAAAGGGTGATAACGTCCTATAATAACTACGGAATATATAATATACTAAAAATAAGAAAAATTTACATCTTTAGTGTATTAACCTTAGATTATAAATATAAGGTAACTGGATTTTTTAAAAAACATGGAGACTTCGGCTGTGTTTGGTTGTTAGATTGAGTTCAATATATTCAAAATAGTCATTGATAGAATTTACTACTTTTTTAACTTTCTATAAAAAAGTTAAACTCATCTCAACCTATTTCATACATTCAAACAAATATATCAATTTATTTAAATTCAAACACATTTCAATAGAATTTAAAAAATATTACTATTTATAGATCAACTCAAATCATCTAAAATCACCTCAACATCTAAACGCGGCTGAAATCTTTAACTACATGATGGAGTGTCAACTATAATCTATAGAACTGTTCATATTTAGGAGATTAACTAAGAAAGCCTATAATTTGGAATATGGCTTTTCATACGGGCCGGATTTAGTCCGGCCCAGACCGGAACCCGGATAACCGGGGTTCCGGTTATGGGTTTCGGTCCGGATTTTATCCGGGCTAGAACCCGCATTGGACAAACCGGATTTATCCGGTCCGGACCCGGGTGAAACCCTACTGCCGCCTCTCTCTCTCTCTCTCTCTCTCTCTCTCTCTCTCTCTCTCTCTCGTTACGCGAAGTGTTCTATCTCTCTCTATCTCACATCGAAACCCAGGTCCCTCGATTCCTCTGCCGTTTGATTGTTTCCGAGTTTGTGGGTTTCTTTATATTTACGATGAAACTGATGATAGATGCTTACTTTTTTGTGGATTAGATATGGATTTGTAGAATCTTAGGAAATATTTTTGTGGATTTATGTGAAAAGGAGGGCTGTTTGGAGCACCCGATGTCTGTCAAACATATGTTTGGGCCATCGTCTTCTACTTTTTTGCTCTGTTTTCGTAGATCTGTAGTGATGTGCTATGTCTATAACTACATGTTTTTGGGAATCTGAGTTTTCTGTAATGATGTTTGTATGCAGAAGAGAAACAAAAAATGAAACTTTTGACAATTTTGAAACAATTTGGACATACAAGCCAACCCCTTCACCAAAAAGGAAAAGATAATGACAATAATATTGTTTTTTGTTTACTCTGTGCATGCATTGTACATAAGAATTCTGCAGTTAATTACTAAGGATACTTTTGCTTATTCTTGTTGCACACCAGTAGTCTTTTTTGCAATTTGCTTATTGTGTAAGGTTTCCATTTTTTTCTCCAGCCTTACATATGGTAATTAAGCTTCAACTCCTTGGTGGTATGCTTTTCACCTGCTGAATTAACATCCTGTTGACTGTGTTGTGTTTTCCCCTGAACTTACTGTTTTGATACATTTATTTTAACGCGAGTACAATTGAAATGCAGGTCTGTCATTGAAGTTCGGAATGGGTTGACATTTCTCGACTTAATTGTTATCCATATTGAGGTTATAGTTGGCCTTTTCTGCTGCACCTTTTTTTGTGGTGATATATTGGCTTGCAACTAATGCTTCCCTTTGTTTATAGAATCTCAATTCAAAATACGGATGCAATGTTCCCTTGCTTTTAATGAACTCATTCAACACTCACGATGATACATTGAAGGTATATCATCTCTACTTTTACTCACTGATCCCATAATCTCGTTTTGGTTAGATGTTCTTTATGAACTAACAACATGATTAATGAGAGATCGTAGTTGTTTTCTTGGAAGGGTGGAATATTTGGAAACAAATGAGTCGAAGAACATGGACTCTAAGAGGGCATACTGTAGTAAATTATTCATGCAGTTTCTTGGGAAAAGGTTTTGTTTGTTCAAATAAAAATGTAACAATATGAAATAAATTTACAGTCTATTATGAACCATTAAATGTTTTCAGAAAGCATGTTGCACTCACTATAGGCTTCAGTTTCTAGTTCTGGTTCGTGTTGAACCCAAGATTTCAAGTTTTGTGTAATTATATATTTACACATGGATTTTGATGATAACAAATGAATTCAAAGAATAAAGAAGTCTCAAGTTCAAGTTGTCTACACAATGGAGTCAAGCACATCAAGGAAACAAGCATGAGCAAGAAGGGAACAAGTTCACATTAAAATTATAGAGTAATGTTGTAAATCTCTTCAAAATTCGAAATTAGGATTAATGCTCAAAATTAATATTTTATCATAAAGCATTAAAATACATTTTTCACATGTGCATGAATATTTTTGAAAATTAAATTTAAAAATTTTGAAAGATGATTGATTGTCATCTTTTGCATGTGCTTGCCTTGATTAAAGGGTTGAACTTTGAAAATATTAAAGATGATTGATTGTCATCTTTCACATGTGCATGTTTTATTTGAATATTTTCAAAAGTGATTGATGCTTTTTTAGACTTATACAAAAGGTAGATGATTTTGTTTGAAAAATTTGAAAAGTAAAGTGTGCTCATTTTGTCATATGCAAAAAGTAAAAGATTAGGTTTGAATTTTTTGAAAAGGAAAATGTGCTCATTTTGTCATATGCCAAAAATAAAAGATTAGATTTGATTTTTTTGAAAAAGTGAATGATGTTGTCTTTGACAATTGAAAAAGAAGAACCTTTTATTTGAATTTTTTGAAAAAGTGAATGATGTTGTCTTTGACATGTGAATCTTTTTAAATTTGAATATGAAGTCTCATATGCTTATAAATAGATCATTTGAGAGCTTCACATTCACAACACCAAGAGCATACAACATTCATTCAAAGCTTTCATTCTCTCTTCTCTAAGCATTGAGCCTTAATCCTTGTTCATTTTGAGAGATATAGTTTGCGCTATATTGTTCTTATTTCACTCATTGAGGAGTGTTTTCTGATAACCTACCCACTATCAGCTCTTGTATCAGAAAAAGGGTGTGTATAACCCTTGTGTGTAGAAAGTATTCTACACGGGGAATAGTTGAATCACCACGTGTAAGGTGATTGCAAGTGTAGAGGGTGTTCTACACGGATCCTTTGTAGCGGTGTTGTTCAAAGGTGTAATAGGTTTCTATCTCCACCTGAAAGAGGTTGAATAGTGAATTTGGGAATCCTCAAGGGGTAGCTTGAGGCGAGGACGTAGGCAGTGGGGCCGAACCTCGTTAACATACTGAGTTTGCTTCTCTCTTACCCTTACTCTTTATATTTATTGTTATTTCATATTTTGTTTATATTTTATATTATATATTTGATTTATAATTGTTATTTTTTTTAAATACAACTCAATTCACCCCCCCTCTTGTATTAGTCATCTGGGCAACAATTGGTATCAGAGCTAAGAGCTCTATTATAAGATTAACTATCTTTTGAGTTAAGATCTTATGGCTAACATTACAGCTTCATTTGGTGAAGGTCAATCTAGTAGTCGACCTCCACTCTTTTGTGGAGATAATTACTCATTCTGGAAAGTTAGAATGAGAATATTTCTTCAAGCTCAAGGTAGAGAAATCTGAAAATGTATTGTAAATGGACCTTATATTCCAACAAAAGTGGTTGATGGAGTAAAGGTCAAAAATGAAGAAGAAGAATTTGATCGTGAAGACGATAGACTTTATACTTTAAATTTAACTGCTATGAATTTATTATATAATGCTCTTAATGGAAATGAGTTTAATAGAATAATGAATTGCGCTACGGCAAATGAAATTTGGGATAACTTGGAAATAACTTATGAAGGAACTTCGCAAGTCAAGGAATCAAAAATTTATATTCTTACTCATGAATATGAAATGTTTAAGATGAATGATGATGAATCTATTTCTAGTATGCACACTCGTTTTACTAACATCATAAACAGCTTGATAGCTCTTGGCAAAATTTATTCCAAGGTGGAAATAGTAAGAAAAATTCTCAACTCTTTACCAAAACGTTGGGAATCAAAAGTTACAACGATTCTTGAAGCTAGAGACCTCAAGAAACTTAAAATCAATGAACTCATCGGATCACTTATCACCCATGAGTACACATTGAAAAGATGAGAAGAAGAAGGAAAGCCAAAGAAGAGCTTAGCACTTAAAGCTGTTCCTCATGAAAGTGAAAGTGATGAAGATGAGGAAAATGACGATAAAGATGAAGAAGTTGCGATGATAACAAGAAGAATTCAGAGGTTTTTGAAGAAAAATAGAACTCCTCCGAGGAAATCCTTCAAAAAGTTTTCTAAGAAAGATTCAGGTAAAAATGACACTTTAATTTGTTATAAATGCAATAAACCTAGTCATATCAAGCCAGATTGTCCTCTGCTAAAGAAAGATCGAAACAAGGGCAAGAAAGCAATGAAAGCTACATGAGATGATGATTCAAGTCGCTCAGATAGTGAAGCAAGCAATGAAGAATCAGCAAATCTTTGTCTTATGGCTAAAGATGACATTGAGGTAACAAATCTTGATAATATTGAAAATCCTTCATATGAAGAATTGCAAAATGTTTTAGAAGAGATTTATGAGGAATTTGAAAAATTGGGTATCAAGTATACTGCTTTGAAAAAGAAAAATTCTTCTTTAACAAACGAAATTGAAATTTTAAGAAAAGAAAATATCATTTTGAAAGATGAAAATCTTGAATTGAATAAGAAGAAAACCGATTTAGAAAATATTGTTAAAAAGTTTACGAATGGAAAAATAAATTTTGAAAAACTTCTTGGTAGTCAAAGATGTGTTTTTGACAAGGCAAGTTTGGGATATATGCCAAAACAAAAATACAAACCTTATAAAAATTTCTTTGATAATCATTCTACATCAAAGACTGATATTCAAAATTCTTTTCATAAAAATAATTTTGTGAAAAAAGGATATTATTATAATCATTCAAGTTTTTCATATATGTCACATGCTATTTGTAATTTTTGTAATAGAAATGGTCATAATTATCATACTTGTCCTATTAGAAGAAATCATACAATGACTATTAGGGCCATATGGGTACCTAAAAATCTTGTTTCTTCTAATACTAATAAATAAAGGATCCAAAGAACTTGGGTACCAAGAAAAATCATTTTAATTGTTTTTATAGGTATGCATGAAGTCATCCACAAGCAAAAACAAGTAGTTTTTAGATAGTGGATGTTCAAGACACATGACGGGAGACAAGACTAAGTTCTTTGATCTTAGATCTAAAGAAGAAGGACACGTGACATTTGGAGACAACTCGAAAGGGAAGATCGTGGGAATAGGCAAAATTGGTAATGAATCTTCTCTCATAATTGAAGATGTTCTACTTGTTGAAGGTTTAAAACATAATCTTTTGAGCATAAGTCAATTATGTGATAAAGGATTTACAGTTACTTTCAAAATGGATAAATGCATTATTTTGAATGATCATGATTGTAATATTTGTTTTATTACTTTTAGAAACAATAATGTTTATACAATCGATTTTGAAGAAATTACCTCACAAGATGCTATTTGTTTTTCAGCTCAAAATGAAACTAGTTGGCTATGGCATAGAAGATTAGGTCATGCCAATATGGAACTTATTTCCAAACTTTCAAAAAATGATCTTGTGAGAGGTTTACCAAAAACAAATTTTCTTAAAGACAAAATTTGTGATGCATGTCAATTTGGTAAACAAACAAAAACTTCTTTTAAAACTAAGAAACATATTTCCACTACTAGACCATTGCAACTAATACACATGGATCTTTTTGGACCAAATAGAGTTGCAAGTCTAGGAGGAAAATATTATGCATTTGTTATTGTTGATGATTTTTCTAGATATACTTGGGTCATCTTTCTTGCTCATAAAGATGAGGCACATAATGCCTTTACCAAGTTATGCAAGAGAATTCAAAATGAAAATGGCTATACTATTTCAAGTATCCGAAGTGATAGGGGAAAATAGTTTGTTAATAAAAATATTGAAACATTTTGTGATGAAAACGGTTTTGTGCATAATTTTTCTGCTTCTCGAACTCCTCAACAAAATGGGGTAGTAGAGAGGAAAAATAGATCTCTTCAAGAGATGGCTAGAACAATGCTCAATGAGAACAACTTGCCTAGTTATTTTTGGGCCGAAGCGGTAAGTACTGCATGTTATGTTATAAATAGAGTTATGCTAAGGTCTAAGTTAGATAAAACCCCCTATGAGCTTTGGAATGAGAAAAAACCCAACATTGGTTACTTTCATGTATTTGGATGCAAATGTTTTATTTTGAATGACAGAGATAATTTAGGCAAGTTTGATGCAAAATCTGATGAATGTATCTTTCTCGGATATTCTACTAATAGTAAAGCTTATAGAATATTCAATAAAAAGACTTTGACTATACAAGAATCTATGCATGTAGTATTTGATGAATCTAATTCTCCACTTTCCAAGAAATCTATTGATGAAGAAACAGAAGGTATAAATAACACAGAAAGTCTCAATCTCAACAAAGAGAAAACAATAGAGGAAGTTCAACATGGAGTCATCAGGAAAGATCATCAAAATTTAATGCAAGATGCAACCAAACAGTGGAAATTTGTGAAAGATCATCCAGTGGAACAAATTTTGGGAGAACCTTCACAAGGTGTAACTACTCGATCATCTCTTAGAAATATTTGTAATTATACTGCTTTTCTATCTCAAATTGAACCCAAAAATATTGATGACGCACTTCTTGATGAATCTTGGATTCTAGCTATGCAAGAAGAGTTGAATTAATTTGAAAGAAATGATGTTTGGACACTTGTTCCTAGACCCAAAAATCATACTATTATTGGAACAAAATGGGTTTTTAGAAATAAGAAAGATGAGTCCGGAGTCATTACTAGAAATAAGGCTCGACTTGTAGCTCAAGGTTTTAATCAAGAAGAAGGAATCGATTATGATGAGACATATGCACCTGTCGCAAGATTAGAAACTATTCGAATGCTACTTGCATATGCTTGTTATAAAGATTTCAAACTTTTTCAAATGGATGTTAAAAGTGCTTTCTTAAATGATTTTATAAATGAAGAGGTATATGTTGAGCAACCTCCAGGTTTTGAAAATCATATTTTCCCAAATCATGTTTTCAAACTCACAAAAGCATTATATGGACTTAAACAAGCTCCTAGAGCTTGGTACGAGAGACTTAGGGGTTTCTTGATTGAAAAAGGTTTTTCAAGAGGAAAAATCGACACAACTCTTTTCATTAAATATGAAAATGATGATATTCTTTTGATTCAGATTTATGTTGATGATATAATATTCGGTGCTACTAATGAAAATATGTGTCAAGTATTTGCTAAGACTATGCAGGAAGAATTTGAGATGAGCATGATGGGAGAACTTACATTCTTTCTCGGATTACAAATTAAGCAAGCAAAAAGTGGGACATTCATCAATCAATCAAAATATATTAAGGAATTACTGAAGAAGTTTGGGATGGAAAATGCTAAGGAAATTGGAACACCAATGAGCCCATCAACTAAACTTGATAAAGATGAATCCGGTAAGCCAGTTGACTCGAAGATATATCGAGATTTGATTGGTAGCTTATTATATTTAACAGCCAGTAGACCAGATATTATGTTTAGTGTGTGCTTATATGCACGCTTTCAATCATCTCCAAAAGAATCACATTTAATTGCAGTTAAGCGCATTTTTAGATATCTTAGTGGTACAATTAACTTAGGGTTATGGTACCCTAAGCACACATCTTTCGATCTAATCAATTACACAGATGCAGATTATGCTGGCTGTAAAATAGATCGAAAAAGCACTAGTGGAGCATGTCATTTCTTAGGTCATGCACTAGTTTCCTGATTTAGTAAAAAACAAAATTCTGTTGCACTATTTACTGCTGAGGCAGAATATGTTGCTGCAGGTAGTTGTTGTGCTCAAGTTCTCTATATGAAGCAACAACTTGAAGATTTTAAACTCATGTATAATCACATTCCAATCAAATGTGATAATACAAGTGCTATAAATCTTTCAAAAAACCCAATACAACATTCTAGAACTAAGCATATTGAAATAAGATATCATTTTCTTCGAGATCATGTGCAGAAAGGCGATATAGTACTAGAATTCACAAACACACACGATCAGTTAGCAGATATTTTCACAAAACCTTTACCAGAAGATAGATTATGTATGATCAGAAGAGAAATAGGTATGATGCATGCTATGAATATCTCTTAAAAGATAGACTAGAGTCAATAAAAATAGAGATAGATTTTTTAAATACTTTTACATAAACTTGAGATTCTTAGCCTCATGTTTGAGACGCTCATTCTCTTCATACAATATCATGTCATTCTTATCCATGGGAACCGACAAGCGGAATGAAGAATCTAATAAAGATTTCAATTGTTTATTCTTCTTCCGAATGATTCCTTCCCTTGTATGAGACTCTTGAACAATTCGTTGAAGTACAACAATTTGTTCTTTGAGCCTTTCAACTTCATGATTTTTGGCTTGTAGCCGCTGAAAAAAAGCAACAATAGAGGAAGAGTAGCGAGTCCCAAGACTCACCAAGTCATAAATAGAATCAGAATCTGACTTATTAGTCAGATTATTATTTTCTTACTGCAACATGGCACCAATGGTAGCTGCAGAAAGGACAGGAGGTTGAGATGCAGAATGCCTCATGGATGGATCTAGAGAAATGTTAGAAGAATGAGCCATTGAGAAAAGAATAAAAGGCTTAAAACGAGAATGCCGAAGGAATGCAGATGAGTTATAGAGATGAGATGAAAACTTGATGCGAATTAGATGAACTTCAGGACTGATTTTATAGAGATAGCATAAAGAATAAGACAAACTATTGTCTCTTCAAATCTTATTTAGTCAAAAGAAATACAAGATATGCTGGACACACATTGTCAAAAGTTTTCTTACTAAGCCAGCGAGATTAACAGTAGATTGTTCCTATTTTTCTAGTAAACGATGAACCTCTGCTGTTATCTGCCGATGTTGACCTTGTATCTGAACCCTTTCTCGTTCCAGCTCCTCTATTTGTGGTTGCAGATCATGAGTATACCAATCTGCAAATTTTTTCAACTCTTGGTTTTCTTGCTTTAGCCTTTTATTCTCACTATCCTTATTAGCAAGCTTCTGTCGTAACTCAGATATTTGCATGTTAAGATGATCAATCTCACTCACCCTCGCCATTAACCTTCGAGACAAGATCGTAACAGATGCAGCATATTGACTACTGAGCATTCTTGATTCTGCAATAATCTCAGAATCAGCCTTACTAGAAAAACGGTTCACTGCTCCTATCATGGTATTGACGGCCTCAGGAGAGAAGATTGATGATTGATGCGTCAAGGGTTCCTGATTCAAGTCTGGAACATTAGTGGAAGAGAATTGCTCAGCCATTCTATCTTTGTGGAAAAACAGAACTCAGGTCAAGAAGCGATTATTTTTTGGCAGCCGATAGATGAAAATGATCATTTTTTTATAGAAACTCGGAGCCTTCAATCCCGTTTGTCAACAACATCAGGCGATTGTTTAAATCTTCAGCCGTATTAAATTCATAGAGTTAGGCCTCGAGGCTTTGCAGCACTTGTCGGGTCACGGACGGCTCCATTTTTCAACTATCTATAGTGTCTACTTACGCACCGTTTTCTTCAGTCTATTTACTTGTTGCGGATCCTTTTTAATGATGCCAAAAGGGGGAGAAGTGTTAGACTAGAACATTAACACTGTTTAAATTGCTAAACTTGTTATATATGCTTGTAATTATATTTATACTTTTGCTTGAAAAACTAACGCACATTCTCAGTGGGAGTTTAAGTATTAATACAGGTTTCAGGTTCTATCAAGTATTTGTCATCATCAAAAAGGGGGAGATTGTTGAACCCAAGATTTCAAGTTTTGTGTAATTATATATTTACACATGGATTTTGATGATAACAAATGAATTCAAAGAATAAAGAAGTCTCAAGCTCAAGTTGTCTACACAATGGAGTCAAGCACATCAAGGAAACAAGCATAAGCAAGAAGGGAACAAGTTCACATTAAAATTATAGAGTAATGCTGTAAATCTCTTCAAAATTCGAAATTAGGATTAATGCTCAAAATTAATATTTTATCATAAAGCATTAAAATACATTTTCCACATGTGCATTAATATTTTTGAAAATTAAATTTGAAAATTTTGAAAGATGATTGATTGTCATCTTTTGCATGTGCATGCCTTGATTAAAGGGTTGAACTTTGAAAATATTAAAGATGATTGATTGTCATCTTTCACATGTGCATGTTTTATTTGAATATTTTCAAAAGTGATTGATGCTTTTTTAGACTTATACAAAAGGTAGATGATTTTGTTTGAAAAATTTGAAAAGTAAAGTGTGCTCATTTTGTCATATGCAAAAAGTAAAAGATTAGGTTTGAATTTTTTGAAAAGGAAAATCTGCTCATTTTGTCATATGCCAAAAGTAAAAGATTAGGTTTGATTTTTTTTGAAAAAGTGAATGATGTTGTCTTTGACAATTGAAAAAGAAGAACCTTTTATTGAATTTTTTGAAAAAGTGAATGATGTTGTCTTTGACATGTGAATCTTTTTAAATTTGAATATGAAGTCTCATATGCCTATAAATAGATCATTTGAGAGCTTCACATTCACAACACCAAGAGCATACAACATTCATTCAAAGCTTTCATTCTCTTTTTTCTAAGCATTGAATCTTAATCCTTGTTCATTTTGAGAGATATAGTTTGCGCTGTATTGTTCTTATTTCACTCATTGAGGAGTGTTTTCTGATAACCTACCCACTATCAGCTCTTGTATCAGAAAAAGGGTGTGTATAACCCTTGTGTGTGTAGAAAGTATTCTACACGGGGAATAGTTGAATCACCACGTGTAAGGTGATTGCAAGTGTAGAGGGTGTTCTACACGGATCCTTTGTAGCGGTGTTGTTCAAAGGTGTAATAGGTTTCTATCTCCACCTGAAGGAGGTTGAATAGTGAATTTAGGAATCCTCAAGGGGTAGCTTGAGGCGAGGACATAGGCAGTGGGGCCGAACCTCGTTAACATACTGAATTTGCTTCTCTCTTACCCTTACTCTTTATATTTATTGTTATTTCATATTTTGTTTATATTTTATATTATATATTTGATTTATAATTGTTATTTTTTTTAAATACAACTCAATTCACCCCCCCTCTTGTGTTAGTCATCTGGACAACAGTTCAATTGGAGAGAAGGGAGGGGGGGGAGTAGTGGAATTCTTATATTTATTTATTTAATTAATTTAGTTGTGCTTGTTCAACCTTCATAAGATCATTCTTGTCCTTACACCCATGACTACTGTATGCATGAAGGTATCCTCCTGGCCATGGTGATGTGTTCCCGTCCTTGAAGAACAGTGGCAAGCTTGATGCACTGTTATCACAGGTTGGCACTATGATGTATTATTTAGTGATCATCTGAATGTTGATTGATGCATGCATGCTTATAAGCTTTATTATTTTCTGAATTTCTTTTTGTCCCTGATTCAGGGTAAGGAGTATGTGTTTGTTGCCAACTCAGACAACTTGGGTGCTGTTGTCGACTTGAGTATCCTGTCATTGGTTCTCATTGAAACTTTTGTTTCTAGCAATGTTTTTATAATAGCGCATGTAGAACAAATCCTTTCTGTTGCCGTTATTTTCTTAACTGGATTTCTTAGAAATCTTGAGTCACTTGGTCCACAACAAGAATGAATACTGCATGGAAGTGACACCCAAAACCTTGGCTGATGTATTTTAATCTATTTTTTGCTTCTTATGATTGCATCTTTTACAGGAAACTATGATATAGCAGCCCAAGAACATTCTTGAATACATCTTGCAGATAAGCTTGGACTAATAATGGCTGGAAGAATGCATTGATTGTATGAAGCAGATATATTTTGTAATATGTATTGATAACTCAATGTAATCCATTTTTTATATGTAATTTCATATATTGTAATTGTGTTTTGTAATGTAATGTATAAATACCAAATAATATAATATGTAGTGATTGCATTTTTTTTTTGCGTGCATTTACATGATTTATAATAAATTTATTTTTTTCAGATGCATTTAGTTAAAAATAATAATTAGTTTTATATTAAAGGAATATGCTTTTCAACCATTTTTTCTTGAAAAATTTGTAATAATAGGATTTAAGATAAAAATAAGATGCTTTTAAAAGAAATTTAATAATATAGGTAAATATAGATTTTTGTAAAAAAAAAAAAAAAAAAAAAAAAGGGGTTCAACCCGGAAACCGAATTCCGGGTTTTTCAAAACCCGAATACATCCGGGTTTCGGACCAGGTCTGACCCGGATTAACCTGGTCCGGGTTCCGGCTCGGATTTAAGACCCGGGTTTCGGTCCGGGTGTATCTGGATTCCCGAGTTGGAACCTGGATGAACAGTCCTAATTTGAAAGATAATTAAAGAAATTTTGGATATCATTGATTTTATTTAAAAAATATTTTACCATTTGAAGTACTATTGACTTATATAACAATGTTTTGAATTTCTTTTTGGATCTAAACATTTGTCTTAGGAGTGATTGAAGTGAATTGGACTTATTCGATGTAGTCAGTATTATATCTTTTATGATAAAAAAATGATAAACATTAAACACACATCATTTTTTAAAATAATTTACAAAATATATTTTAAATTAATGAAGGATATTTGTGTATAATACCTTATAAAAGTAACATTACTTTATAAAACTATCTTCATTTTAAAATATGCATGCATTATAAAATAGGAAAAATATAGTTACAAGTAAAATTGTGTATTAATCTGTACACTAATGTGATGTGATTAGTAAAAAAGTAGATTTTATTAAAAACAGTGTTAATTTAAATTTTAAGTATGAATAAATCAGTATTGATATACAAATTAGTGCGTAACTGTGCTTGTATATAGTAAAATTCTACAAAATATATTGGAAAACATATTGTATAACTATCATTACTCTGTCGGATTCAATAGTGATCAATTTAATAATCCACAAACTCACATAATCTTGAACCCCATTCACGCGTTTCTAGGTGGCCGTGTCTTCCCCGGTAGAAAAGTCTAGCTGGCTCTTACAATGTGAACAAAAACTATGCGTGTATTCCCCAGTAGAAAAACTACAAACAAACAAATAATGATGCGTATGGACAAAGTGAAAGTTCCTTAGACAAAAATACCCGACACATACTCAAATCTTTGGTATTTTCTTTTTCCAAAGAAAAATATACTAATACTGTTATCATGGTTTGAATTGAAGTTATGTACTAAACTATATATATATAAGGGACAACCATTATAAATTTGTTATACACGTATTTGATAAAATATAATTATTTTTCAATTTTAAGCACATAAAAATCAAACAAAATTTAAATAAATTAAAAAATGGATGAGAAGTTCTAGTTTGGACAAGTTAGACATGATGTTACTTTTATTTTTGGATGTTGCAATTGGTTGTATTTAGTATTTACTGACCTCGCGCATGTTAAGTACGTATTTTTCTTTCATTCGGCTGGGAAGAAGAAGAACATAAACTGCCGGAAAAAAAATAGATGGATCAAGGAATGGGCTGGCCGGCTGTCCGGTTAGAATAGTTCGAAAATCTCTTCGACTTTTCCGTAATTTTCTTTGATGGGTCGAGTATTTAATCGATACTAATGGGCCTTCACTCGATTTTTAGAATAATCCAACTCTTCCCATAAATAATAATTACTAATGGGCCTTAACTCAAATTTTAAAAATAATATAACTTGTCTCATAAATTTTACGGGCAAATTTCTATTTGGTCCGTTAAAAAAAAAATTAATCTAATTATTAAGTCCAATAAAATTCACACTCTATCCAAATAAAATTTAGAGCCCGTAGCGTATGCCAATTTTACTTGGTAAATCTCAAATGGGCTTTCCATACATATTAACCTAAAAAATATGTTAGAATGCAGACTTTATGCCAGGCTTGGGTGTTATATAACATGTGTGTATGGTAGAGGAAAAACAACTTGCTTGAGAAAAATTGTGTTAAGAACCTACTGTATTGATGTATTGAATGTATTGTATTAAGGGAAGATGATGAAAACCAGAGATATGGTTGCAGCAGTAGATAAGCAATTGTTAAGAACCTACTGTACTGATATATTGAATGTATTGTATTAAGGGAAGATGATGGAAACCAGACATATTGTTGCAGCAATGGACAAGCAAAATGCATTCCAGGTATTTGTCAAATTGCTAGAAAGGAAATTAACTACTAAGTATTGATACGGGAGTAACTTTGTGGGCTCCCAAACCTCCAAATGCAAGTACAAGTTCAGACTATTTTTACAGACCCCTCCCTATGCCATTTCTGGCTTACATATGGACGTAGCCCATGACTAACAAAACTAATGAAAATGCGACACGTGGAAAGTAAAACGGAATAGAAATAACAGATTGCAACATAACGACAAAACTGATCTAAACGGCAAGCTATAGACGACTAGTAGTTCAGCTCCCTTTATTGGTCTTCAAAACGGTGCGTTCCCATTTGTCGAAACGGTGCACTCATGATAGACTCCAAACGCTGCATTTCCAGTTACACTTTAGTCCTAACCTTCAGACAGAGCAGCTCCCTTCATCATCTCCGCACTCATCTGCGCAAGAGCCCTCTAACACAATGGAAACTCATAGCTTGCTTTTAGGGTTGTGTTAATTGGGATCGTAACAAATTCTCCCCCTTTAAAGAACCTTGTCCTCAAGGTTCATTTTGACTAAACAACTTACATCAAGTGAGGTTGTATATTCTATGGCACCAATTTTAAGGTCGGAAGCTCGGTAGAATTGTGAACACATGTCTGACCTGGTAGCTTTCCCTTTCACTAGCATTCTTGCACGTCCATAATTGCAAGGCTTAAGCTGGTGAGTGAGAGGATCAATCAAACGATTTTGAGGCTTCATATCCCTATAGGCTATGGTCAACCCCAATACCCGTGTGTATATAAGCCAGCTCCCAAAAAATCTAGTACAAGTAAGGTTTCATGAAGATGAGTGAGATTCTCTTATATGCGCTGCTGTACTGCTTCAGTACCCAATACATGATCTCTGGGACATGTTCCACCACAAGGTTAAAAAAAATTCCTTCTTACTAGTTGTGGAAAAGAAACAATGCTTCAGAGAAATCACATGTGGAAAAATAATGCATGCGGTAGCTCCCCAACTGATCTGCATGGTTCTTATGGGTCTCGTACAAACTCCCCCACTCAAATAACCCTATCCACAAGGTTTATAGCATTGATGCAACTCACTCATACTCACATTATGGAAAATAAACAATGCTTAGGAGAAATCACAAGGTTTATCCCCTCACAAAGCTAACATCAAATGTCCAACCACCGGGGTAAAAAACGAGTATAATCTTTTTACCCAAAGATATATATACCATCATGGAAGCTTCAGAAAACCGTGATACTCAAACAACCCCTCTCAATAGATCTGTTGAGTGTGCTGAAGTAATGTTCTTGACTTTCAGATGACAAATCTGTAATCGCAGCTGTTGCACTCTTCAATGTAATATTTGCTAATGAGAGGGCAGTGTCTGTAATTGGTGGTCCCAAGAGACACACACGGTACAAGCAGATTTACAAGTAGAAAATCCTTCAAATGAAAGTGGTAGTTTTACGAAAATCACCGACTGCACACATTTGTGCATGGTCCTCACGCGCTACCCTTTTTAGCAGCTCTTCTCGACACACTTGCCAGATCACCGGACTCGCCACCACCATACCTTTGAGATCTGACATTTGTTACTGAAAAGAAACAAGTGTGTTACCTTCATAGGCCGTCACAGATTTTGAAATCTACCGAAATTGGTCCAAACTGTAATCCGTCCTTTTTTGCATATATCTTTGCTTTCCTTTTTTTGTTTCCTTATTGTTAACTAAAAAAAAAAAAAAGAGTTTGTCTCCCGAACGTTTGTCCATAGAGGTTAAGTCATCTCTTTTTATGAAGGGTGAGATAGAGTCTCTATTTAGGCAGAGAGTGTTATCTCTTAGACGTTTGTCTATGGAGAGTATGAGCAATAGTGAAGACCAGACCAGTCTCAAAAGGAAATAGTGTACTGGCCGGAGGAGCTCTAAATGCATTATTTTGGTTTATGACGTTATGTTTGATATGGAGACATCCCATAATGTATATAAGTTTCTCTGATGAATGAGTTATGACAGTTTTTCTTCAAAAAAGAAATGTAGAGAGAAAGTAAAGAAATGATGTCGCGTGGTTTATTCAGTGATACTACTCATCATCCCACACCACACATTTTACACATTTTAATATATTTTTTTATAATTTCCTATTTTTATTATTTTTATTTTATTTTATTCTTGTTAAACTAATTGAGTTGTTCTACTTATCATCCATACACCACATATTTGTTATAGGAAAAATGAAAAAAATAAAATAGGTGTAATGTGTGGTGTGTAAGGATGATAAGTAGAATTATTATTATTCAAAAGGCAATGATATCTAATATGGTGCCAATATTGATCTACCGAATATGCTAAAATTTTCTTTTGAGAAAAAATGTGGCATTGGCACATAAGTAATTGACAAAATTTACTTTGGGACATTGAGATGAGTTAAGTTGAATTGTAAATAATAATATTTTGTAGATACAATTAAGATGTATTTAACTTTTTTAAGTTGAAATGTATGAAGCAGAGATGAATTTAACTTTTTAATAGAAAGTTAAAAAAGTAATGGGTCTCATTAATAAATAGTTTGAGATAGAACCTTAATATCGGGTTAGTTAAATGATCAATAATGATCCGCATGTAAGATTTTTACAAATTTATTTTCAATAAAGAGTGATAATCTAAATTTAAAATTCAAATATTTTTTAGTAAAACCAGACAATCCCATTAATATGATATATATATATATATATAAATTAATTAGCTACCGTAAAATATATAATTCTTTCTAAAGTGTTCAGATAAATGTTTCACATGCATGTATCCTGGGCAGGTTTGGGGGCAAAGAAATCTCATCTCAAATTCAAAATTCTCATCTCATTATTACAACTTTTTTAAATTTTCACACAAAATATAATAAACAATTCAACTTTTTCAAATCTCAATATACATTTTTCAAATTTCAAAATAATAATAATACTAAAAATGATATTTTGAACTCTCATCTTAAACTCAAGATTCTTTATGTGCATTCTAAAATGCAGTACTTGAACCACACCATCTCTCCAAATTTGGTTATAATTCCTTTTTCTTTCTCACACATAACGTAGGTCTTTCCTTTCAGTCTTCGTTCATATTTTCCTCACTCCAGCTCCTACCGGTCACCGAATTCATGATTCCTATCAGCACAAAAAATCACAAACAAAGTTACCACTTTGAATTTTGTAGATTGGTTACTTATTTATTTTTGGGGCAATGGAAGAATATATACAAGCGGGAGCTCTCTCTCTTATGAGCTTTTATTCCTTCCCTGATGATCTTTCGCGTTATTTGTTCCATTTCTGCTCAAAATTGCAGGCCGCAAGTGATTTCAATCTTTAGCTTTTATATAATGCTATTAGATTAGAAGGTATTTAGTTAATATTTTGGCTGGCCCGAGTTACTCAACTTGCTACTATGCATCATGATTATATTTCCGGCTATTTTTATTTCCGGCGATAGAATTATGGTCGCAAAAAGCCAATTTTTTAACTTTGGAAAAATGTTTGTGTCAATTGTGAAAATAGACGGAAATATATACTTTTTGTGGCGATTTTTGTGTGCCGGAAAATATTGTAGCCGCAAATAAGCCGTTGTGTAATTCTATATCGTCTTAATAACATTTTTGCCGTTACAAATATTTGTTACGGCGAAAAATCCTTCCTTATTACGGCGACTTCTAAGTTGCCTTAATAAGTTTTCTACTCCCTCTTCTTATTTTCCCACGCGGGACTCCGGCCTCTCTCTCTCTCTCTCTCTCTCTCTCTCTCTCTCTCTCTCTCTCTCTCTCTCTCTCTCTCTCAGGTTCTACACGGGGCTTTCCGGCAAAAATAGTGCCGCCATCTTATCGCGGTCTTGTCGTCGCCATCTTATCGCCGTCTATTCGCCGCCGTCCTCTCGCTAATGAGTTTCCGTTTAAAATTTTTTGGCTCCATCTCTCTCTCTCTCTCTCTCTCTCTCTCTCTCTCTATAACCCTCATTCATTTCTCTGTGCCCGCTTACTCTCGCTCGTTTCGCTTGTAACTTTGGGATTGATAGATGTAAAGAGTTTAGTTATTTTACTTTTTTGGTCTTTGATTTTAAAATGAAACGAGCGTAAATTTGTGTATGGATTGTTAGATTTGGTTATAAAAGGGGCCAAAATGGCTTTAGTTATTCATGAATTTGGTTCAAATACTGTATGGTTGTCCTGTGATTATGGTACTTCATTCCTACAAATACACATGTAAATGCATATGCAATGCCTAAATATGCTATTTTCTAGCAAACTCAGGGTTGTAATATTTTCTGTGGCATGATTACTACATTATGCAAGTTTTTTTTTTCACTCTTTGCTTGGTTTCTAGTGGATGGACAGTTTAGAAGATTTAAAATATAATTAGTCAGAATTATTTCAGTAGTGTTGATGCAAGATTGGTCAAGTAGTACTAAAGCATGGGAAGTCTTTGTTTTTAATTTGATATTATCTCCGGCCAGTAAATTTCAAACGTGATTTTAATAAATCTTTGTTTAACAGATCAAAATTAAATAAGATATTAATAGTCACATTTGTATTATCTTTATAATTTTCCTTTAATATATTAAGAATGAGTTGGAGCAGAGGAGGTTTTGATTCAAGAAAAACAAATAATTAGTCAGAATTCATGGCCCATTTGGTGGAAGGGATAAACTTTGCACAAGTAGTTGTGGTTTATCCACTCAATTATTAGGTGCCCAGATTAGAGCTAGGGTCCATGCCAAGCAATTTTCATCATTTCAATGTACAATCTTTACAATGAAAGCCAGTATAGTGAAAAATGGAAGAAGCTCATGGGCTTCATTCTCTGCCTCTACTGTTGCCTTGAGGTTTCCTTTTCCTGCTCAGTCATGTTCTCATAATTTGGTGCCCTTTCTTTTATTCTCTCTTCAATTGTTCTTTTGGTTGCTCTTGGAAAACAAGCTGCTATCAAAATTTAAATGAACATATTTTAGAGCCCATATACACCATTGCTCATACTCGGGAAAATGCTTTTTTTTTTTTTTTTTTTTTTCTCTAAACATATGTGTGATGTAGGATTGCTGAGTAGAATAACTCTTTTATCTTAAATTCCTGTCCTAGGTGGGTGGTTGGTTCATGTTTTGAGAGAGGCCTATCACTTGTATTTATGAAGGGTAAGGGGCAATTAATATGTAATTGATAGATGGATTTTCTTAAAACTATTTTTATCATATCAAAAGAATCCTCGCATTAAAGAGATGTAGGTCCAAATTAAACTGGTCCAAAGCCCATGGGTGCATGGCTCCAAACCTTGTTTGGATCTCCTGTTTATCTCTTAACTTGAACCTTCCTTCATTCAATCTTATTAAAGGTTGATACTACGTTCCAGCCCAAGCTTTATGAATCAGATTTGAAAACCTTGTATGTACTAAAGTTGATTTTATAAAAAATCTGACTTCAATTCATAAGTCCAATTCGTCCTTTCCTTTTTGAAAAACTAGAAATTCCATCGAAAAATCCTCTGTATCTTCAAACAATTTTTGTTGTATGTTGAAACGATGTCTATAGCACTGCATCTTCTCCTTTATTCCCAATTATCATATTCATGTGTATGCATGTTTGGGAGTTGCACTTGGAAACCAAACCAAATTAAACTAGGTTATTTTGCCAGCAAATTTGATAGAACATCCTAGGATCATTCAGGGACGTAGACAAACTCAATACATTAAAGCAGGGTGAACAATTGGCTACGAAACTCTCAATTTTTAACGTTCATCAGAAGAATGCCTGTGTATTGCTCTCCGCCTTTCACACTTACTAGGCACCTTGTAGCATTTAACTAGCTGCTAATTCAAACTGTTCCAAATTTTTTCAGATTCCCAAGCAGAATGGAAAAACTATCTGAATAATAATTGAGCTACTTGTGTGTCAATGTAACTTACCCAAAGTTACACTATTGAAAACTTGTTTTCAAATAAATATTTTTGCTTATCTACCATTTGATCAAATGTTCTTTACACAAATGCCAAATTTCACAACAATTGGATGTAATTTACTATAAAATAAATAAACTTAATTGTTCAGTATGTGATTACCAACATATTTGCAAAACATGTGGATTTAATAAAATACTATTGTACCATAAAGCCATTGGTGGTATAAGTCTTTTTAAAGACTCACTAGCTTAGCTTGAACCTAACCATATCTTCATATTCCCTGCAGTACACCTATAAAACAGATACACAGGTATCTTGCATATGGGAAATTCCCATGTCTAATTGGTGTCTGTCACAAAAGATACACTAAACTCTTTCCATGAATTAGGTATATCTCTAGAGTTATAATTTAACGTTTATTATAACGTTTATTGGGGGACTACATGTTATTGTAAATTTAAAAAGAGAAAAAACATCATATTTTAATAATATGTAATCCCATGAAAAATTTTAAACATAAGCTCACACATCACACATTTTTTTATCTTTTATGATTGAGAGAAAAGGGAAAATTCTTTCATATGTTACTGTGACATAAGCTCACACATCAAACATAAGCTCCTTTTTGGTCGCTAAGCTTATTCTACAGTATTCACAACAAGGTCTTGTTGGTCACCTCTACCTGAACATTGGACTGGGGATATCCTGGTGAAGAGTACCAAAATCTAATTCCCAAGTCTCGGCACCAATCTCGGTAGTGGTCGAAGTCAAATTGCCTCCTATTGTCTGAAATGATGTTGCGAGAAATGCCAAATCTAAAGATGATGTTCTTTCACAATAAACGAGTGATATTATTAGCCATAATCTTCACCAGTGCTTTGGCCTTAACCCCCTTAGTGAAGTAATTCACCTCTACCACCATGGGTTTTACCTTGCCCTTCCCTGGGGGGAGGGGGCCTACTAGGTCGACCCCCCATTGGGCAAAGGGCCAAGGCGAGGATATCAACATTAGTTCTTTTAGAGGGTGGTGGAGGATCTCAAAGTATTCTTGGCACTTTTTGCACCTTCGTGCATGTCCCTCAGCATCTTTCAAGGCGCGTGGCCAATGGTACCCTGCCGGCATTACCTTGCCTGCTAGTATCCTTCATTCGGAGTGGTCGTCACAGATTCCCTCGTGTATCTCTGCCAATATATGTTGGGCTTGTTCGCTCAGAATGCATCTCAATAGGGGAGTGTTGTATCCTTTCCAGTATAAGATACCGTCGACTATGGTGCCCTTTGCCGCTTGGTACTTGACCTTCCTTACCCTTTGTTTGTTGCCGGGCACTTCATTGATATTAAGGTACTGAAAGATGTCCATGGCCCACTCTAGCGCGCTTGGCCCGATTTCCAACGGTTCAATCCCTATGGCCGGCATGTCTGTGGTTCTAAGAGTGGCCGATTTTGGTATTGGGGTAGCCTCTTGTCTAAATGCCATTTTTGCTAGCCTGTCTGCTTTGTGGTTCTTGGTTCTTGAGATTTGCTGTATTTGGAAATGTTTGAAATGAGCGAGCTCGGCCTCTACCAAGGTTAGGTATTTTTTCAATATCTTGCTTTACATCATGAACCCTCCTTGTACTTGGTTAACCACTACTTGAGAGTCTACTTGAACCTCCACCTCCTTCGTGCCTAAAGATTTTGTGATAGTCATGCTGAAGAACCATGCCTCGTACTCTGCCTCTTTGTTTGTGGTTTTTAATGCTGGCTTAATGGCATAGTCATGCTCTTCACCTTTGTTTGTGATGATATGCACTCTCACTCCCCCTTCAACCTGGCAAGACAAGAAATCAACATAGACTTGCCAAGGCTTCATGGGTTGTGCATATTTAGTTTCTTTAGGGAAGCCTGGGAATTCTGTATTATCTGCCCTTTCATGGAGGTGCGCGGGGCGTACTCAATGTCGAACTCGCTTACTTCCACGGCTCAGTTGGTGAGGCCGCCTAAGGCATCCGGTCATTGTAGGATCTTTCTCAGAAGGGCCTCAGTGAGGACTTTGACTGGGTGGGCCTGAAAATAGGGTCAAAATTTCTGGGTGATTACTATCAAGGTGAAGGTGAGCTGCTCGATGCAGGGATATTTGGATTCCGCCCCCCATAAGCCTTGTTGACATAGTAAAATAGCCTTTGAACCCCACCATCATCTCATACGAGGGCTGAGGAGGCCAGTTGCAGAGAGATGGATAGGTACAAGATTAATTCCTCCCTACAAGGGTCGGCTAAGCAGCGAGGGGCTAGTTAAATACTTCTTGAGCGCAGTGAACACCTCATTACACTCTTCATCCCAGTCCAAGGCCTTCCGCAGCACTTTGAAGAAAGGAAGGCATCTGCCCGTTGACTGCGACACAAAGCGGTTAAGGGCTGCCACTCAACCTACAAGTTTCTACACATCGTTAATGCTTTGCAGAGGAGGCATGTCAAGGATGGCCTCCACTTTCTCGGAATTGGCTTCGATCCCCCTTTCTGATACCATGAATCCTAGGAACTTCCCAGAACCCACCCCGAACGTGCATTTCATGGGGTTCTGCTTCATCTTGAATCACCTTAGTACCGCAAAGGCCTCTCTGAGGTCATCTAAGTGTTGTGCGGGATCTTCACTCTTAACTAGCAGGTCGTCTACGTAGACATCCATATTTCTCCTGATTTGAGTTTTGAACATTCGATTAACCAACTGTTGGTACATGGCCCCCTCATTCTTTAAGTCGAATAGCATGGATGAGTAGCAGTATAGCCCTCAGTCCATGATGAACGATGTTTTTTTCTCGTTATTTGGGTTTATATGGATTTGATTGTACCTGTAGTAAGCCTCCATAAAGCTTAGCATGCGGTGGCCTATCGTAGAATCCGTAATGAGGTCGATGCAGGGAAGCAAGAAGCTGTCTTCTGGGCAAGTTTCGTTCAAGTTAGTGAAGTCTACGCACATTCTCCAAGTTCGTTCAAGTTAGTGAAGTCTACGCACATTCTCTATTTACCGTTTGGTTTCTTCACAAGCACCACATTGGACAACCAGTCTCGGTAGCGTGCTTCCTGTATGAATCCTACTGTGAGCAGTCAATCGATCTCAGTAGCAATGGCAGTGTTCTTCTCTGTATTAAAGCTCCGACGCTTCTATCTTACTCCTATGGCTTTAGGGTCCACACTCAAGTGATGTTGCATGATCGTTGGGTCAATCCCCGGCAAGTCTTCATGACTCCAAGTGAAGACATCACGATGCTCCACAAGCAGCTGTTGTAAGACGTCTCTCATTTCAGTGGTCAGTCCAGTACCAATTCTGGCGGTGGTTTCTAGTAGGCTTGGGTGCAGCAGAACCAACTCTAGTGGTTTGTTCACCTCTGCTTTCTTGAGTGCACACTAGTCCTTGCCTTGTTTTCAACAGGGATGCACTTCAGAGTAGGTGGGAGGAGGTACTCACCTCTGCTTTCTTGAGTGCACACTAGTCCTTGCCTTGTTTTCAACAGGGATGCACTTCAGAGTAGGTGGGAGGATAGTTGGTACCTCCTCCCCTGCACACATGGTGTAGGCTCCCCCTCCAGTGCCTTCTAGTTTATCGGTCGCATTATCATGCATCTCCCCTTTCATTCCCTCTGGTTGCATTATTCCTATGGCCGTTGTTTCCATATTCATCTATTCTACCATTCTGTCTCACTCCCAAGTCGTCTAAGAGTGGGTTTTGGCAAGCCACTGTTGATGTTGTGTTTTGTACGCTTTTGGGTCGGGTCCTCGACAACTCGGGTGTTCAATTTTGAGCCTGTAAACACAAAGGTAACTCTGAAGTCTGGTGGTCGGGTAGAGCCTCTGATACCTAAGTCAGTAGAGTTCGAAAGAGGGAGCTCAAGGACAACTATAGTAAGCAGAGTTTAGAGAGTCCAACCCCCTCTTTGGTGTCTTGGGGTTGTTTTTATACCTTAGTTTGGGGTCAAAGGCCCATGACCTGCGACTGAGTGGAGGGGTGTGGACCTCCCCTGCCAGGTCTCATTCAATTCGGCCTGGTCCTTTGATGAAGTAATTAATGCGGCGTTATTCTCTGGTAGGTGTAATTAATGGGTAGTGATTCTCTGGTGTTGCCTTAGAGTTCAGTCCCTTAGAGGAGGCATGTTTCCCCTTTCCCTCACTTGAGTAGCCTCCCTTGTTCCCAGAGCTGCAACGCACCCCTAACTCGGCACCCATACCCAACTTGTTTAGGTCGAGAGCCTTTAGTCAGGCCGTTAAGGGGCTTAGCGGGTTCAGGCCCTTAGGTACTAGGCTCGGCTTCCCAGGCCTTTAGGGACCTAGGAAAGGTCCTCCTGACAGCTGGTTTAGGCCTGTATTCTTAGGCCCGAGGTCCTGGAGAAAAATCCCCCCAACACATATCATGGGCTCAAGAATAATTAGCATGCTCACAATTAACTTCCAAAAGTTAATAAGCCATCCAGAATTTCTCAAACATTTCAACCATTACAAAATTTGCACAATTTCCACAAGCAGTGCCAAAATAGCATAAACATGTGCACAAATCTAAAGTTTATACAAGTTTAAATATAATATCAAAGTGCATCATTCCAAACAAAACCAACCAGTTTTTTTTTTTTTCTTTTTTTGGCCAAAACCCATTAAAAAGCTAGCAACTTACCTCGATTGCTAGGCAAAAGTAATCACCGATATTCTTTCGCCAACGATCACTAAGAACCTATTTCAAGACCATTACAATACATCAACTTCTACACTAAAATGATCTCATTTAACTCTAAAATTTCACATAATCCTTAATAACATGAATTTAGACTTACCCAAAAAGATTATCCTCACAATTGATAGATCCCAAATTCTTAGATTGTAAACATGCTATTGGACAACACATATACTGACCTCTATTCCCTTATTATCTCAACGTAAATAGGGTCTAAACTCAATCATATAACAATGACATAAACATAGATTAATTCTAGCTAATATCCATAATTAAGACTTACTAATTTACCTTAAAGCAAGTCTAGATGAAACTTAGATGAATTTGAAAACATCCATACATGTTAAAAAAGACAAATCAAAGATTCAATTTTCCAAGATTTCACCAACCGAACTGTACACACCCACCACTAACACTTGAGATTTAAGTTCATCTTCAACACACCCCAATATCATAATTAACTGAGTACGTTCTCAACAATTCAAAACACCAAAATTTAACCAATCTTATATTCAAAATTCATGAAAAATACTCCTTAGAGAAAATGTACCTAATAGTGTAGTCGGTGGTGATAAAGCAATGTGGAGCAGTGGCTGTGGGTGGAGAGATAGTGTTGTAAAAATAAGAATAAAAAGGGAAATAGTGATAGAAAGAAACAAAAATAGAGATAAAACAGAGAGAGAGAGAGAGAGAGAGAGAGAGAGAGAGAGAGAGAGAGAGAGAGAGAGAGAGAGAGAGAGAGAGAGAGAGAGAAGGTAATAGATGAGAGAGATGTGTGTGAGAGACCAGAGGGGGAAGGGTTCGGTTATAGGAATTTTGGGGGTGGGAAAAGGGAAAGTAGGGAAGAGAAAGGGGGAAATGGGTTTTACACTGGGTTGGGCTGGCTTAGTCTTTAAACTCAGGGATTGGGTTATTACAAAACATATCCACTACGGGTGCGGGCAGGTTCCTAATTCAAAACACATATATCGACAAGGGGTGATGGGTATTGCCCCTTTAATATTAAAAAAACAAATCCTATCTATATATAGGCATGTTTTTCTCGCCTCTTCTCCCCTCTCCTTCACCCTCTTCTCTCCCTTATCTTCTCTTCTCCCCCTTCTTTTCATGTCTTATGGTTCACAGTCCTCTCTTTTCTCTCATTTTTCTTCTCATGCTCTTCTTTTCATCTTCTTTTCTCCCTCTCAACCTACTTATTCTTCTCCACCCACAGTCCAGTCGCAGTCTGATAAGTGTGATTTTTATGTGATTTTTATTACTATTTTATTTATGAAAAATGTCAACTTTCCTTTAATTATATTGATTTTATTTTATTTCTATGCATTTTTCTTTATTTTCTTGGAATTGAAGGAATGAGAAGATTTAGTGCAAAAGGAGAGAATTTTGGTACAAAAGAAGAGACTACGGATGTAGACTGATGAGAGGCAACAAGATCTAAAGAGAGCTAAGGAGATTTGGGCGAGGAGCTTTGTCCTAAGGGTAGCAAAGAGATTTATTTGGGCCAAAGGACGAGAAGAATTACCTCTCGGAAGGCAAGTAGTTTTACCTCTCGTTATGCAAAGAAAACTTGGCGACAAGGCTTGGGCGGTTAGATGGGGCGACTAGTCTAAACGACCAACTTATGCGACCAGTCTAAACAACACATCTTAGGCGACGACTAGCTTGGCCAAAAAGACTTACCGCCCAGTAGATTAACGAGAGGAGTCTATCATCTCAACCAAGAAGTATGTCATCTCAATAACGGGCGGGGAGAGTAGTTTTACTCAATGCACACGACATTCTACTCGGCAGCATCTTCTCAAGATCTTGTTTTCCACAAATCAATCTGTTTATCACTGAATCTTCCATTTTTTATAATTCTATTAATTTTTGGAATATTTTTCTCTTTTGTTAATATTTATCTTTAGAAACTATTTTTCAGATCTTTAGGCTAGATTATAGCCATAAGTCTCTAATTTTGTTTTTTGTAAACTTTAATAGCTATTTAATCCCGACTTGTGAGATGAATTAGGAAATAAGTTTCTTTCGAGGAGGCAGATCTAGAGAGCTGCATGTTTAATCAACCAACTCCAACAAAAAACACTAGTGTTTATTCCTTATTCTTAATGCTTGCAATGTTCTAGCTAATTATTGTTTGATCTATTGAATTGCAATGAGACCGATGAGTGATTTGTGATTAGAGCTCTAGGATTAAGCACCACTAGTTGAGCGAAAATAGAGATACGTTACCGCGATTAATGTGATTTTCAAGAAAAATTCAAAGAATTTAACGAGTGTCCAATTAGTTAAATTCACATAGAGATATGAAGTTATTAGTTGGAGATATTTTTAATATTATTCAAGAGAAGATATTGAATAATTAAAGATTTTTTATCAACAACTTGGGAAATTTGAAATTTTATAATGAGAAAGAATAAATTGTGTGGGATTTGCTTGGTGAAATCAAACGCTTTAGATCTATTCTTATTATCTTTACAATATTAATTTTAATAATCTTGTCTTCAATTTAATTTAGATAATCTATTTTTTTAATTTTGATTTTCCAAATAGTAATGATTTTAGTGAATTTCAGTACTCAATATCCTAATTAATCTCTGTGGGTTCGATATCTATTTTCTTTAAAATAATATACTACTTGTTATGATTCTGTGCACTTGTAGATATTTTCAAGCGAACATAGTCTGCGAAAGTATGACCACGGTCACCGCCGTGAATTTGTAAGTTAAAAACCCACGATTGTGATCATAGGTTTGCGAGCTTTATGGCCCATAATCGCAATAGTGGGTCTGCGAGTTTTATTACCCATGGCCACGACTGTGGGTATGTGGGGTTTATAAGCCACGGTTGTAGACATGGGTCACGGTTACAACTGTGAATCTGTGTTTCTATGCACAAGTCTAAAGATCTATGCACAAATTTGAGACTTGTTGGTTTTATGCATTTATTCTAATATATTTATGATTTTTTGTTAAAAAATGTGTTGTTAGATGGAGTGGCCGGATTGTGGTGGTGTCAATCCACTTATCTGGCAAGCAGATGTAGACCCTCATACATATGAGCGGGGACTGGATGTGAGGGTTGATTGGGTTTGGATGTTGGGTTGAATTGAGTTGAGTTGAATAAAATATTGTTAGAATATTAGTTTTAAATATTATGAGTGTGTCGGGATTTGAAAAAGTTAAATTTTTTATTATATTTTAAATAGAAATTTGAAAAAGGTGTATGGGAATTTAAAAAAGGTGTATGGAGATTTGAAAAAATTAAATTTTTTATTATATTTTATATAGAAATTTAAAAAAGTGTATAGAAATTTGAAAAAAGTGTAATGATGAGATAAAGTGAGTTGAGGAGGGTTTGGTAACCAAACGGAGCGGGCCCCCGCCCAGGCGGGAACGAGTTGTAAGATGGGTACGTGGCTAAGGGCCAGTAGCACAGCCAGTTAAAACACAAAAATTAATCTAAAGAAATTATCATCGTAACTATTTGTGAGAATAAATTATTTCCAGCAAGTCATTATTGCTACTGCAAAGTTGACGTCGAATCTAAGCCTCTTGATCTAATGTTGGTTTTCCGCATAGACAGACAGTATTGTTGGTGGTGTTAGCTTATGTGCACGTGACTACGTGAGCCTTGTTTTTAAATAAAGGGTGAATTATAATTTGGGCTTTTGTATATGTAATGTAACTAGGTATGATGCAAATTGTGGTGGTGATATAATATGTTAATTACATTTTTAAAACCGGGTAGTTGTTATTTCAACTATTGTTTCAGTGTATATATGTATTTTACATAAGATTTCTTTTTTTCGAAATACATGATAAGAGTACGATACTGAGAGGAGGGTGTGGATCCAATCAAACACCGTAAAACGTTTGATCCATACAGCACATGAATACATTAAAATAAAAACACTTGATCAAGTTATGCACACAGAGGGAATGATATAATTATTCTATTACAACTTATCTTATAATAAATCAATATGATCGTGCTACTTCATTTAAAATAATTTCTAAATTTTACTAAACAACATTCCATTTAAAATTGAGTTTGAAAATAGTTGAAAATTTATTATTTTTCAAGTGCACATATATTGCCAATCATTTTCTTTTGAGTTATGCTATATGCAAGTATGGTATGTAGCACACCATTTGTGGTGGAACTCATTATATTTATAAAAAATCAAAATAATATTTATTAGTTGATGTGACAAATCTCTACACTAATAATATATGTCTTAGTGTATCAAAATATAAACTTGAATATTCTAAGGTCCTTGGACCAGATGATATAAAGTTTGGTCTTCAAATAGGAGAATAGGTTCTAATCCCCCACTCCCCGTGTAAAAGAAATAAAAATTTGCTCGAGCCTGAAGAGAGGAATATGACAGCTGATTCTAACGGATTGCAAGTTGATTTTCTTATAATCTAGCAAACGAATAAGATCATGGAATAAACCAGTAATTACCTTAAAACGTTGCCTGCTCCTATACAAGCTACATTAAATAATAATTGCGACAAAGTTACCAACAGGACATTATAAGGACATTTGGGTTAATAGATTCTAAAGGAAGAAACAATTTCATGCATGAATTTAGAGGATCGGAATCCAGTGAAGATCTAAAGTCTTGAAAAAAGCAATATAGAAGCTGGGAAACTTATCCAGACGACGAATCTGGGATTAATTGGTCCAGGATTGGAGAATAATAAATCTTGCCGTGTGGCCGGCCCGTTAGTCTAATCGGACTCCAAGGTAAAAAGGGAAGAAAAAAAAAATTGATCAAAAGAAAGAAAGATAGGAAATTCTGCATAGATGAAGAAACAAAAATGCTGTTTTTGAATTTTAGGTTTTAATGTTTCGTCATCCTACGTTGTCTTGTTCCGGTAACTTCACGCGATTTATATCCATATAATAAATTTGATTGGAGCAAATAATATGCTTTTGATTTCAAAGTTATTGAAGCAATAATATGCTTTTGATTTCAAAGTTATTGAAACTGACGAAATAAATTTTCTTGGATTGATCGAGGCACATCATATCACATGGGTTTTCTACAAGATTAGGGCTTCAGACGAAAACACTTTAAAAAAAAAAAAAAATCTCTATCTATACATTGACATTAATTCTCATATGTGAAGAAAAAAAGAAAAAAGAAAAAGTACCATCGATGATCATGAAACTCGGACATACAGCTCTCATATGGGATGATCAATGAGGTGAATTTATTAGTAACTATATTCGCATGTTTTTGCTTCATGGAAAAGAGAGAAATTAAAGTAAGAGGAAATTAGAAATAAAAATCTATTGCCAAAATTACAAACTCGTGTTAAATTTCATTTTCTATAATAATTGGGTATTAATTAGTATATAACTATGAAACATTAGAACCATGAAAATAAATACTGAATTAAAAAATAAGCAAGGGCGCCAGTAAGAATGATATATATATATAGGTAAAGGTTGAGAATTGAAACAGTAACATTGCAGAGAATATAATATATATATATATATATATATATATATATATTTAAAGATTACAGGCCGCGGCGTATGAATTTATAAAGAAAATAGGTATTAATTGTGGGTCGGCGGCGGAAGCGGGGAATTGGCAGTATTCTTCTCAAATTTTCCTTAGTTTTTTTGGGGGGCAATGTGATACATACATCGAGGGATAAGCTCGATATATACAATGGGGAGTACAAGAAGATAGCTAGCTTCAATCTTCATATAAAAATTAAACACATTATTTTAATTCACTACTTTGATCAAGATGACAATACAGATCGAGACCGCCAAGCGGTGTTTGCTTGCTTGTGATTTCGTTGATGGCCTGATCAGCCCGTACCGCCTTTGCATCGGTTGTAAGCGGAGCAAGGTCGCGTCCGTCCACGCACAGGGACAATGCAACTAGCATATCTTGTTGCATTACAGACTGGTGGCCGGAAGAGAGATCTGTGTGCTACATAATCACTAGCATAGTAGCTGTACTGAATGGACGATTTTGGTTCTAGTTTTGTATACATTTGGTAGTCATCGAGCTGCTCTGCTAATTCTCGGCTGCATTCTCCAACCGAAGCATCGCACCCAGTACTTGTAGTTCTGCCATGATCAGGGACTGCACGGGACTCGATCATGCTCAGTAAGATCATGATCAGTATTACGGCAAAAAACTGTTGTTTTTTACTCCTTGGCTTAGTCCCACACCGGTGGAAAATAATAAAGGGACAGGTTTTTAAGATTATAAATAAGAGGCTTAGCCTCTTAGTTTAAGTGCACCAGTTGAAAGTTTATCTAATAACTTTTGATTTCAGTTAAATTTCTCTATTAGCCTTTTGTAAAAGGGGAAGAGGTGTAAAGTTAAAGTTTTACTAGTGGGGTAGCTTTGTGGGTGTGGTGAGGATAAAAATTGTGTGATTGTAACAATTTTCATATAGTGAATTTTCTTTTCTGGGTCTGGTATTTTTTCTCCTGTTTTAGAGTTTCCACGTAAATTTCTTGTATTGTTATTATTTTTCTATTTTTCTTGTTATTCCTGCAAAGGGTAGATCCTAAGGGGGGTGAATTTGGGACGTCCAAATTTTCAACAATTGGTATAGAGCCACTAGGTTCTTTTTGTAGGAGTGGAGTTTTGGTGTGGTAGTGTGGATACGTACAGTCTAAGGAGGTTCTGTCTAGGAGATTAGAAATTTTAAGTGTGTCCATTGTGACCCTCCAATCTTTCCTGGGAACTGACTTAGTGAGGTACTATTCATTTCTACAGTAAATTCATCAAAGCAATGTCAGGAAGTAGACCTTCAAATCTTGTCAAATTTGAAGTGGAGAAATTTGATAGGAGAATCAATTTTGGCTTGTGGCAAGTACAAGTCAAGGATGTCTTGATTCAATCAGGATTACACAAGGCATTGAAGGGCAGACCAACACATGAAGTTAGCACTGGTACTAGTGTGAATGGTGAAATGAGCAGATCTAAAATGAGCGATGAAGATTGGGAGAATCTGGATTTGAGAATAGCAAGTGCGATACGTCTGTGCCTGGCCAAAAATGTTTTTGCAAATGTGCATGGAATATCTACGGCAAAGGAATTCTGGGAAAAACTTGAAGAGTTGTATCAGACAAAGGGCGTTTCAAATCGTGTGACCTGAAGGAGCAGTTTCATACACTGCGGATGAGTGAAGGTACAACTATTTCAGATCATTTAAGCGTTCTCAATGGCATTGTCGCTGAGCTAGAAGCTATTGGAGTTAAAATTGATGATGAAGATCAAGCCTTGAGACTCATCTGGTCTCTTCCACCTTACTATAAGCACATGAAACCTATTTTGATATATGAGAAGGAGAAAATAATTTTTTCAGAAGTTACCAGTAAAATCTTTTCTGAAGAGAGAAGACTAAGTAGTGGAAGTAATGTTCCACTTGAGAACTTAGTGATGGTAGCAGCTAGAAATGGGAAGATGAAGAACTCCATGAAGAAGAAAGTAGTCTACGGGGAGTGTGAAAAATCTAGACACGTCAAGAAAAATTGTCCAAGAGCTGGAGCAGGTTCGGCAAGTGACTCCAAGTCAGTAAATGGAGATACTGATATTGATGCTAATATTGTGTCTCTCACCATGGAAGATTTTGATTTTTAAAAAGAGACATATACATTCTCATGGCATGCCGCTAATTTCCAAAGTTGTCATGATATAGGATGTGTTAATATTAGCGGGTCCACAAGTTTGCACACAGGCATTGGTTTGGCATTGATGCAGGGTATGTGGTGGAAATTCATGTCGATGGCTGATAAACTTCCAGGAAAGCCAAACATGAAAGTTACACCATAATTTTTCAGCAAGGTTGTTTTCGACATGGGCTGAAGTGAAATGCTTGGAATTAGTTTATTTTGAATGGGTATACTTTTATAGTGAAGCATGATAGTGGAAGCTATGAAGATCTTCATTGAGGTGGAGTTTGACTGTGGGACTAGTCAAAGTCGCAAGGTGAAGATTGTTGTTTTTTGCTCCTTGGTTTAGTCCCACACCGGTAGAAAATAACAAAGGTGCAGGTTTTTAAGGTTATAAATAAGAGGCTTAACCTCTTAGTTTAAGTGCACCAGTTGAAAGTTTATCTAGTAACTTTTGACTTTAGTTAAATTCCTCTATTAACCTTTTCTAAAAAGGGAAGAGGTGTAAAGTTAAAGTTTTACTAGTGGAGTGCTTTGTAGGTGTGGTGAGGAGAAAAATTGTGTGATTATAATAATTTTTTACATAGTGAATTTTCTTCTCTGGGTCTGGTGGTTTTCTCCTGTTTTGGAGTTTTTACGTAAATTTCTTGTGTTTTTATTATTTTTATATTTTTCTTGTTATTCCTGCAAATGGTAGATCCTAGGGGGTGAATTTAGAGGTCCAATTTTCCAACAAAAACGTAATCACTCCAAGCAACGATTTCTTCGATTCTTTTCCCATCTTTTTATTTGTTGTTTAAGCTCGTTCCTATATCCGGGGGGGCTATATAAATGGGGAGGATATTCCTTCGCTAAAAAAGCACCGGATTATGAATGAAAGGCTAGCTGTAATTTGATCCGGCTCTTCTTTATACCACCAAATACAAAAAAAAGGGGGTAAAGTTGATATCTTGATTGGAACTACTCCCCCGGTTGTTTTGCCGCCTGACCAGCGAGTAACCCAATGCAGGGGTTTGAAATTAAGTATCAAAGCGTGTTTCCAACTCTAGAGCGTAGTCTTTGTCGACCGAGATTTCTTTTTGTACGTATTGGATCGAGATGTTCCAAGTATTTAGCGATTTTGGCCGAATCATCACATGTGCTGCAAGGGTCCAGCTTGATTGAGATTTCTTCTGTTTGCTCCTTTTAATTAGAAATTAATAAATCTTTGGAGTATGGTTTTTTATTTTTGAAATAGAACAGTCGTGAAAATATAACTTTACTAACAAAAACTTAATTAGTTCTTATAATATAAAATTGTAAAATTTCTATCAATAACAAATTTTTATAATTAAATCATAAAATATTTAATGCACAATTTTGTATGATAAATTAGTTAAAGATAGATAAAAATACAATGTAGAGGAAGACGCTTTGCTCAGTCTCTCTCCCCCATCAAATTCCAAACGACAAGGTGCGTGCGTCGTGGTTGGGCTATCCGTGTAAAACAATATGACATAATTGCCCTATCCGATAATCACGCGTTGGCCAATTCAAAGTTTGCTTAGTGGTGACAAGATTAGGTGGTGCATTTGCCATTTGGTGTCGCCCAGCCACCACCTAGCGGTTCAGAAAGGGATAAGGATTCTTAATTTCATTTTTATCATACAAAATTTTACTTTTATTTTTAATTTATCTTTTTTAGAATTTGAACTCTTTAAATGATCAGGTTGTCACACCTTCTTTGTTAAGGTAGCTAAAATTTCACTAAAATTAGTTTGTTCGCATAATGGCATACATGTATATGTGTTGAATAATAAAAACTGGGTTTTTATGTGTAAATGGATTTTTAGGTACGTGTGTATCACGACCCTAAGCCGAGATGAGGTATTATCTCGGTGGAGCTTTTCTGGTCACTCGGGAGCGCAATATACTAAGTGACGTCCCCTGGGTTGTGGGTGACAACGGGAGCGGGTGGGATGGTAACGCTCTCGTACAGACTTCGTGGCCCCTCTGCTGGCAGGGACTAGAGGATGCTTGGCTAGCTATGTATGCGCTGGGCATGGAACTGGGCATCGCTTGTTACGAAATCACACACATGGTCGTTACCCGTAGTGTGACGAAGGGAGCTAGGGCGTGCGGATGACCCCTAGGGGAGGTCATGGTGCATTCGAATAAATTGGATTTTGGGCCAAATGAGACTTTTAACGTGAGTTAAAAATGAATTTTTTTTTGGGCCAAATAAGACTTTTGGCGTGCGTGCAAAAATGTGAATTTTGGGACATGTGCATTCAGCATATTTTCATGCATATTATTGAGTGTAATATATTTTATCTTATGATATTTGGATTATTACTTACCTACGACACCATCTTGGTACTATAAATTTTGATGCAGAGGTTGAGGAGGAGAAGGCTGAGCCCGAGGAGGCGGCTCCGTCAGAATTTTGACTTGGAGTTGTTTATGTTAAAAATTATCTCTACTGGTTTTTATGTCTTATAATTTGGTTTTGAAACAATATTTGAGATTTGTAATATTTTATTGTGTAATTCAAACAAGTTTGTATTTAAACAAATTTCTGGCACTTAGTTGAAGACTTTATTATTATCCGCTGTGTTGATTTTTTGTACACGTGTTACATGTATACACACTTGACACTTGGCGATGGGATGCGTGACCCTTGTTATCATCATCCCAACGCCTCGATTTCCACGTATCCGTACGTGGGAGTTGGGGGCGTCACAAACTGGGTTTTATACTAGGTTGGGTTGGGCTTAGTCTTCGGACTTGGGGATTGGGTTATTACACAACCTACCCACTATGGGTGCGGGCGAGTTCATACTTCAAAATGCATATATCAACGAGTTGCGGTCGGTACTGCCCCTTTAATATTAAAAAAAATCCTATCTATATATAGGCACGTTTTTCTTACCTCTTCTCCCCTCTCCCTCACCCTCTTTTCTCCATTGTCTTCTCTTTTGCCCCTTCCTTTCAAGTCCCATGGTTTACCATACTCTCTTTTCTCTTATTTCTTCATCTTAATCTTCTTATATATTCTTCTCCACCCACAGTCTAGTCGCATCCTACGAAAGTATGACCATAGTTGCTGCCTTGGATTTGTAAGTTAAAAACCCACGATTGCGATCATAGGTTTGCAAGAGCTTTATGACCCGTAGTTGCGACCGTGGGTCTATGAGTTTTATTACCCACGGTCGCGATCTTGGGTATGTGGGGTTTATGAGCCGGTTTGTGGATATGGGTCACGGTTACAACTGTGAATCCACATTTCTATGCACAAGTCTAAAGATCTATGCCCAAGTAAGAAGATCTATGCACAGATCTAAGACTTGTTGGTTTTATGCAATTTTTGTTATATATTTATGATTTTGTGCTTTTTTTTTTTTTTTTTTCTGTCCTAAAAAAAATGTGTTGTTAGACGGAGTGGCTGGATTGTGGTGGTGTCAATGCACTTATCTGACAAGCGGATGCAGACCATCAGAGATATGAGCGGGGATTAATGGATGTGAGGGTTGATTTGGTCACCCCGCCTAGGCGGGAATAATGAGGTGTAAGATGGGTGGCTAAGGGCCGGTAGCACATGAGCTAGTTAAAACATAAAAATTAATTAATCTAAAGAAAAAAGCACCAGTCGGAGCATCTATCTATAACAACCTGTAAATTTCATTTTATGATTATATATACCGATAATTTGACCCTTGTAACTATTTGTGAGCATAAATTATTTCCAGAAAGTCATTATTGCTACCGCAAAGTTGATGTCGAATGTAGGCCTCTTGATCTAAGGTTGGTTTTCCTTATAGACAGACAGTACTGTTGGTGGTGTTAGCTTATGTGCACGTGAGCCTCGTTTTTAAATAAAGGGTGACCTATAATTTGGGTTTTTGTAGATGTAATGTATTATGTAACTGGATATGAATACAAATGGTGGTCGTGATATAATTGTTAATTACATTTGTAAAACCGAATAGTACTTGTTATTTCAACTATTGTTTCAGTCTATATATGTATTTTACATAAGATTTCCTTTTCTAAAAATACATAAGAGCACGATACTGATCAGAGGAGGGTGTGGATCCAATCAAACACCCTAAAATATTTGATCCATACAGCACAAGACATTAAAATAAAAACACTTGATCAAGTATACACACAGAGGATAATGATATAATTATTCTTTTACAAGTTATCTTACCATAAATAAATATAATCGTACTACTTCATTTAAAATAATTTCTAAATTTTACTTAACTACATTCCATTTAAAATAGAGTTAAAAAATAGTTGTGAATTTATTATTTTTCAAGTGCACAGCCACATATATTGCCACCCTTTTCTTTTGATGCTATACGCAAGCTTGGTATGTATAGAACAGTATCATTTGTTGTGGAAGTCATTATATATATAAAAAATCAAAATAATATATATTAGTTAATGTGATAAATCTCTACACTGACATATATTCGCGTATCAAAATATAGACTTATATATTAATTTTTTCTCTTCTTGTTCTAATTGAAATGAGAGATACCTTATCTAGCAAACGAATAAGATCATGGAATGAACCTGTAATTACCTAAAAACGTTACTTGCTTCTACAATACATTAATTACGACAATGTTACGGCCAACAGGACATTAGGACATTTGGGTTAAGAAATTCTGAAGGAAGAAATATTTTTCAAGGATGACTTTTAGAGCATCCGAATCCAGTAATGAAGATCTACAGTCTCGAAATAAGCAATATAGAAGCTGGGAAACTTATCCAGACGACGAAGGGATTAATTAAGGTTCAGGATTGGAGAATAATCTTGCCATGTGGCCCGTTAGTCTAATCGGATTCCAGTGAAAAAAGAGAAGAAAAACAATTTAAAAGAAAGAAAGATAGGAAATTCTGCATAGATGATTTGATGAAGAAATAAAAATGCTATTTTTGAATTTTAGGTTTTAATGTTTCATTTCCTACGTTTTCTTGTTCCAGTAACTTCACGATATCCATATGATTTGAGTGAAGCAAATAATATACTATATTTGATTTCAAAGTTATTGCAACTGACGAAGTAAATTTTCTGGAATTGATAGAGGCACACCACATCACAAGGCCCGGTGGGGCTTGAGACGAAAACACTTTAAAAAAAAAAAATCTCTATCTATATATTGACATTAATTCTCACAAGTGAAGGAAAAAAGAAAAGAGTACGATGATCGTGAAACTTGAAGTACTTACAGCTCTCAGATGGGATGATCAATGAGGTGAATTTATTAGTAACTATATATATATTCACATGTTTTTGCTTCATGGAAAAGAGAAAAATTAAAGTAGGAGGAAATTAGAAATAAAAATCTATTGCCAAAATTACAAAGTACTCATGTTAAATTTCATTTCTGATAATAATTGGGTATTAATTAGTATATCACAATGAAACATTAGAACCAGGAAAATACTGAATTTAAAAATAAGGAAAGCCAATGAGAATGATATATAGGTAAAGGTTGAGAATTGTATTAATAACATTGCAGAAAATTTAATATTTAATATAAAGATTATAGGCCGTGGCGTATGAATTTATTAAGAAATTAGGCATTAATTGTGGGTAGGCGGCGGAAGCGGGGAAATGGCAGTGGTATTCTTCTCAGATTTTCTTCAGTTTTTTTGGGGGGCAATATGATACGTACATCGAGGGATAAGCTCAATATACAATGGGGGAGTACAAGAAGCGCTCAAGTCTTCGTATAAATTAGAGATACAAATTAAACACACATTATTTTAATTCACTATTTTGATCAAGATGACAAAATAGATCGAGACCGCCAAGCTGTGTTTGCTTGCTTGTGATTTCGGGGATGGCCTGATCAGCCGGTGCGACCGCGTTGGCATCGATCGTAAGTGGAGCATGATCGCGTCCGTCCACGCACAGGGACTAAGCAATCAGCATATCTTTTTAAACTACAGACTGGTGGCCGGAAGAGAGATCTGAATGCTACATATTTTCTAGAATAGTAGGAGTACTCATGCATGGACGGTTGTGGTTGTGGTTGTGGTTCTGGTTCTGGATATATTTGGTTGTCATCGAGCTGCTCTGCTAATTCTCGGCTGCATTCTCCAACCGAAGCATCGCACCCAGTACTTGTAGTTCTGCCATGATCAGGGACTGCACGGGACTCGATCATGCTCGGTAAGATCATGATCAGTATTACGGCAAAAAATATCACCACTCCAAGCAACGATTTCTTCGATACTTTTCCCATCTTTTTGTTTGTTGTTTGAGCTCGTTCCTATGTCCGGGGGGCTATATAAATGGGGAGAATATTCCTTCGCTAAGAAAGCACCGGATTATGAATGAAAGGCCAGCTGTAATTTGATCTGGCTCTTCTTTATACCACCAAATACAAAAAAAGGGAGTAAAGTTGATATCTTGATTGGAACGGCTCCTCCGGTTGTTTCGCCGCCTGACCAGCGAGTAACCCAATGCAAGAGTTTGTAATTATAGAAAATATTAGGAGCAATTATTATTTATCATTGTATACTATATACTTTATTAAAAACATCTATATATCTTATGAAAAGTATTTCTACATCTTATAAAAATTTATAAATATATGGTATACAATATAAATAGTGATTAATGCATAGTAAAATCTTTGTAATTAAGTATCGAGAAATTTTGTTGGCGGTCCCCGCCGCGGCTAATTCATTTGTTTTTTTCTGTGACGCGGCTTTTAATTAAATGTAATAAATAAATGATAAAAAGAAAATTTTTGTAAGTTGCAAACCAGACGTGAGAAGCTAAAAATGAAAACTAGAGAGAGAAAATGTGATGCGAAAACTGAAGAGAAACGAAAAGCAGAGAGAGAAAATGTTATGCGAAATTTGAAGAGAGAGAGAGAAAAAAACCAGAGATTTGAATCAGTATCTTCTTCGTTGGAGATCTTCTTCTTCACAAGGCGTCTAGCATTTAGTAAAAACCAGAGCTGCGTCTTCTTCGTCCAGCTTCGTTTTCTTCGTCATTTCAAAAAGCTTTCTCCCGAGCTGCGAAGAGAGAGAGAGAGAGAGAGAGAGAGAGAGAGAGAGAGAGAGAGAGTAAAAACCAGTTCAGAGAGTTAAAAGCTTTTTATCTCCTTCTTCGTGCATCTAGCTTCTCCCAAGCTGTCTCCAAGGGTCCTTATCTTCTGGTAAGTGTTATCTTGCCCACTTGGAACTGATTGTAAATGGGTTTTAGTTTTGGAAAATGTTGTTGGGTGCTGATGATTTTGTAGCATTAAGATTTGTGTAAACTCGAAATGGCCATGGTGTTGTTCGTGTAAGATTTTTTCTTGTGTTTGAACTACTAGCTTCGCCAATAGAAGTTGTGGGTTTTCGGTTTTCCCACCAATTTCTTGTAAGAGTATTTTGGCACTTTCTTGTGGCCAATAAAGGTTTGTCAACGGGTTAGAACTCAGAAGTTAGAACTCTAATTGTTTTTTTGGTGGAAGGAACTGTAATTGGTAGCTGTTGAGCTCTACATTGATCTCTGCATTGGAGGGCACTTAGCAAAAAGTAAATTATTGGAAGGTATTTACCATTAGTTCTTTTAAGGCACAGTTGTAACCATTTGGATTTCTTTTCTTTATTCCTTTGTTGTTTGTTTTTTAAACTGAGGTTTGCTAGAATATTATCATCTAATTGGGTGGCAATTTTTTAGAGGAATATAGGGAGTCCATGTTTTGTTTTCACATCAATAGCAATTACATTTCTAACTCTGTTACCTCAAATTTTTTTGAAAACAAGTAGAAGGCCTAGAAGGAAAGAAGAACAACACCATGTAGTTTGCAAGTAACTGTAAACATATTGAAAATTTTCAAATATGTGCACTAATATTTTCCCCCATTGTTGAACAAAAGAAATTGTATAATACCATCTAGAATATAATCCCAATTCCCAAGAAAAAGGACACGCGAATAAGCAACTTGGTAATATTTGGGTGCTGGGCATAAGGATTTGTCTAGTATTCAGATTGGTCCAAATCCATACTTTGAACTGTGAACTTGCCCAAATTTGAGAGTATGCAACAAATTTCGCCTTTATGATTCTTTTGGTTCTTAATATTTTATTGGCCTCCTTTCAGGTTTGATGCTATTGTGTCAGCAGATGCTTTCGAGAATTTGAAGCCTGCTCCTGATATTTTCTTAAGCTGCATCAAAGATTCTGAATGTGCTGCCCAGTGAAGTATACTGAGAGATTCTGCAGATTATTCTCTTTGGAGACATGTTTTCCAAACAATTATTTTTATTGGCTTCAAACATAGGTTGTATTGAACTTGTGATTTTCCCTCATGGTTTTTTTCTTATTAAATTCTCTTGAACATAAAATCTCAAGACATAGAGAGGTGGAACGCTCACTGCTAGTCACTCGTCTATCACACACTCGGGCGTAACTTCAGCTTGACCTTCCAAAGTTGCATCTACAATTTCATATTGGGAAATGATGCATCCTCACAAAAGCTGTCGATTTTTTTTTACTTAATTATTAAGAAAATATTTTTAATGGAGTTTGTAATTTTTTTTCTTAATCTTTAAAAAAATTTAAAAAAATAGGTACATTTTATAAATCCTCCAGTCCATCCTAAAGAGGTCTATCATCAAACTTTCCATTGCGACTACTTTTCCGGGCAAGCTCTGCCAGGCTCATGGCCCGCTTCTCTTTAATGCAGATTATGGGTGGCTTCGCAGACATGTGATGAGACCAAATGAAGCCTCGGATTTCTCCATCAAATGTTGACGTCCGTTATACATCAGATATATCTAGCATTTACCGGATGGTGCTAGTAAGGACCCGAACTAGGGGTATAACTTTTAACCGGTAAATCGGCCCAGATCGGATCGGTTGTGCCGGTTATGGACCGGTTCGGTCCAAAATCAGTTTCGTAAAATAGAAAACTAGCTGAAACCTGTCCGGTTTCGATTCTGGTCATTTCTAGTTTGGACCAGCCCGGACCGGACCGATACTATTTAATATATTTGTATTTATTTATTTATTTAACGTTATATATTATATATTTTATATTATATATAATATATAATTATATAAATTATAATTATAAATAAGATAATGTTATTATAATTTATAAAATAAAAGTTTAATCTTAAACATGAAAATTTAATTGATCATATGCTTTAAATATATAATAGTATAAATATATATTATTTATTAATAACATTTTATCATAGATTCATAAGAAGTAAGAACCAAAAAAGAAAGAAAATCACTCAAATATTATTACTAAATTTTGATAGCCTAATACACTTAAAACTCTTTATATTTTTTTTGATAAGTACATAAGACATTAGTAGATAAATATAAATTATATATATTAGCATATAATTTATATAAAACTATACTAATATCATAATTTTTTTACAAAGTAGATTTTATTTTTTACATAGCAGTTTTTTTATATACCAGTTTTTCTTATAGTATAATTTTTTGACATATATAGTAGTTTTTTTTTAAACATATTTTTATGATAAATATGTATTTTATTAAAACTAGAAAACTAGACCGAATTGGACCTGAAACTGGTAAAACTGGAGTACCAGTTTTGGAGGGTAATCGATACGTAATCGGTTTTAAAAAATGTAAAACCAGTGTCTACCTGTTTGGTCCTAGATTTTGTCTAAAACCGGACCAAACCGAACCGGTTACACCCCTAACCCGCACAATAGATTCGAGGGTTAACGCTAAAATTTTGAGTGAGGTTTTTTCTTTTAAATAGAATTATTTTAATTTTAATTTTAATTTTTACATTATCTATTTATTCAAAAATAATTCATATCGTTTTGCAAAGTAAAATTATTGATTAAGATTTTATAATCATGGTTGTCAATAAAATTCTATAAAACCTTGCCTCATCAAATTATTATACCAAAACCTTTTATGAACACCTAAATATTAGATTTTGCTATTGATAATTTTCACATTATATATTAAGCTAATAATGATAAAAGAGATGTGTATTATAAGAAATAGAGTATGCAAAATAATTATTATGTAGAGATAGTTTTAAAATTAATATTGACATAATATTTATTTGATAGTTGTGATGTTCTCTCATTGAGTTAATTTTTTTTAAGGACTCATTGAGTTAATTAATTTTTTTTAATTGGATATTTTTTTTCCTTTTAGAAAATTCTACTTGAATATATATATATATATATTTAGACTTCTTCCACTAGGGGCCCTAATGGAAGAGTCGACCTGGTGCTAGGTTACCCCAAATGTGTTCTCTAAGGTTGACCGTCATGGCCTTGCGACATCATGTCAAATTTTAGAAAAACTGAAAAAGAGTGAATTAATCTCCACACACGTGAAGAGGGCAAACTCAAAATCACATTTGCGGGACAATCTATCGTTTTTCTTTTTCTTTTTTCCCTTTCCAATGGTAGAAACATGGGCAGACACACTCGCATATATTTTGTACAAAAACTCTTCTACTCATTCTATACACCATATATTTGATAAAGGAAAAATAAAAATAGAAATAAAAAATAATCATGTGTCGTAGGTGATTTAGAAATGGTGAGTAAAATTCTTCTTTAGACAATCTAAAATCAGAGATCTTAGGCCACCCGTTCCCTAATCGACTCGTTACTAAGTATAAATTTTTCAAAATATATTAAAGAAATTGTTGCATTCACGTCCCATGTGTGTGGCTGCCAACCATAGGGGAGATAAATCCATCCCCCAAACTCAACCATTATGTGGTGTCAAGAACCTAGCTGGTATAGCCACTACGGGCTGGCTATTATGTTTTGTTTAATTTATTTATTAAAATCAAAATTAGTTTTTAATTATAAACTTGTTTACTTTTCTATAAAAAAAATATTATTCTAAAAAATGACTGTGGAGGGTATATTCTCATCCTCACCTTCGGCTTGGGCCTAGGCAAGAATCTTAAGCCCATCTCAACCCGAATCGCTCCTATGGGCCCAGCAATCACCAAGAAAATTTGGCCCATGAGATGTACTAGGGGAAAGAGAATACCCTCGCATGGGAAACAAGACCTGCCGGGGGCGGGCCCCGCGCATGTGCCTGCGGGGGGGAGGGGGGTGCGCAGATAGGACATGTCAACCATGATACCCTCCTACGACACTTAGCATTTAAAGATCTAAGTCGGCAACGGAGATTACAGGCAACCCTCTATTCCCTAATGATGGGGATGAAAAGTGACTGCACCAATCATATGTCGTGAGATGCCACCTGGGCAGCCATGCTGCATTAATGGCCCACCTTAAAAGCCATGTCGCATTAAAGACCATAGTCTGACAGATGTGAGCATAATGTTGGCCCCTGACACAGGGTACCGAATGTTCCCCCAATACCTCATATAAAAGCAAGACTCATCTTCTAGTGCTCCTAGGTCGTCCACGACAAGAGTTACCAACTACTCCACCCCCTGTCATATAAACAAGCCAAGTTTAAAAATAAGAAAACAAGAAGAAAAAGAAAGATAAGAAAAAATGGGGAGAGAATGAAGGAGAAAGGGCATGCCAAAACCAACCCTGGAGAAGAAGGCCTTAAGCTTGTCGGCCATCTTGGTCAAGGAAGCCGCCTCCAATGGTGCCTTCGTCGGGGTGCTCAAGGGGAATAATCGAAGAGAGACTTTTAGATGGAGACCCTAGCCTCACTGAGATCGAAGATGAAGAGATGGCCAATGAACTCACCCTCACCCGTATGCGCATGTTCCCTGATAGCAGGGATCCCACACCCTCTCCAATGTACTCACTGGACCTCGGGGAGGGAATCATCTCTAGGTCGATCTCTGGCAACAGCACGATGAACTGGGAATCCCAGGGGGCAGGCTATAGAAGGGCCTAGTAGAATTGCAATTCAAGCTCCTCCTTTCCTCGAGTAAGGATCTCAATCCTCCCCATGTTGCTCGACGGGGATGGAGATGACATGGCCTGGGAAACGAGTGGGGGGCCAATGGTCTAGGGAGCAACATCCATCCCGGGCATGACCTAGACCCCTTGGAACATACCCACAGTGCCCACATTGCTTAGCGGGGTGGAGGGGCCCACAGTCAGGGAAGCAGAAGTTGGCAGGATGGACATGGAAGCCCCCACAACAGCAGGAGATTGTTTTTGCCATGAAATGACAACTGGGGCGCCAAAAGGGTACCCTGACAGGGTATAAGAGTAAACATTCTGCAGGTGTGACTGCACCCAAGAAATGATAGTCTCCATCCAAGCCTCCGCCTAATTAGTTGGGACCAACCAGACCTCTTTGTCCTCAAGCATGACCCATCAAACAATGTGTACAAGGAACTTCTGCCGACTAGTCTACTCGGCGAGGAACTCTCATCCCTTGTCGGACACAAAGGAAAATTGCTTGGTCTAATCATTGATGTGGAAAAATTGCGACTCTTGGCAGGCAACCATCTGCCCTTTGCGCGAGTAGAAGCTGCACCAATTCTCTTCATGCCTTAGGAGACTATGGGCAAGGAGGAATTCTTGGGCAATAAGGTTCGGGCAATCTGTCCTGGTCTCCTCCAACTCTCGGCGCCATATGATGCAATAGCATATAAAAATCCTCCACGTGTTGGGGTGAAGGTGTGAAAGAGCCAGTCAAAGGTGGTCCAGCACATCGCGAACTGGCAGACAAAAAGGAAGCCACAATCAATTGAAGAACATTGGAGGGTACAACTCCACTTTCATGGCATAACCCTTGAAATCTATGGCCCTTTGATTGGCCCCAGGGACCTCGAATACGATGGAGTTTGGGACTCCATAAGAGGCCGTCAGTGACCTCAAGGCAACCAAAGACACCTTCGACCTAGTTATGTCCCTCAAAAAGCTCAAACTCGGTATGGACCTCAGGGGGGTCCAAACCCCCTAGAGTCCTGGAGGACTCCGACGGGCAAGCGAAGCGCAAACCATGATGAGTAGCACGAGAAGCGTTCTTGGGAACAGTGGAAGAAAAGATAGTTGTTGGTTGGAAGGGAGCAAAAAGGAAGAAGGAGCAAGAAGCCAGGAGAGTAAAGGAACATAGGAATTCAAAACTTCAAGAGAAAATGAAGGCAAACAGTCTGAGAATAGAAGGGGACTGGACTTAATAGGTGTCCGCACTGTATGGACTTCCCTAGACAATGGGCTAAAATGCATCGCGGAAGGGAGAGTGACTAGGTACAAATCCCATGATTTATGCTACAGGAGCGACAAGGGAAGGAAACCATCAGCCACTACCCAAATGGGTGCACTCAAGTGCACGTCAGTCTGTCAGTGACGTGATGCCAAAATGTCCTTGCAAACAGAAGAACTCCTATGTACCCATACGGTAAAAAATGATGGGGTAACTGGAGAGGATATTCTCAAACCACCTTTGGGTTGGGCCTAGGCAAGAAGCTGAAGCCCATCTCAACCTGAATCGAAACTACAGGCCCCGGAATCACCAAGAAAATTCAGCCCATGAGCTGTCCTAAGGGTTGGGGAATACCCTCATGTGGGAAACAAGTTGGGGAGGTTGGGCACGGGGGGGACAGATTGGACACGTTGACCCTGACACCCTCCTACGACTCTAGGGGTGTGACCGATCTAGTTTGGTCCGGTTTTGGATATATTTTAGAACCAAACCGGTATATACCCATTTTGAGTTTAAAGAACCGATACCACACTGATTACATCCCTAAACCGGTACTTCCGGTTTTACCGGTTCCAGTCCGATTTTTTCGATATATTATATAGTATATATAATATAGTATATTATAGTATATAATAATATAGTGATAATATGTTGTAGTATATTTGAATATATAGTGATATAGTATTAGCATAATTATTAATACAATAGACTAAAATTATTTGAACAATGGTCTAATCTAAAATTATTTTTAGAAGAATTATAGCATGAGCGATACGGAATTATAACCCTTTTCTTGGATGACCAATTGATTGGAGAGTCTTTTGGCATTTTCGAATATGAAACTTCCATCGAGTGGTAATACGTCACACCCTATCAACCTAACATGAATATGACACAAAATTAGAAAATTTGAATTTAATATATATGAACGGGTTTGAGTCAAAATAGATTGACTAATTAAGACACGATTTATAAATAGGTCGATAATAGGTCAACCAGCTTTACTCAAAATTAACTTGTTTTGACTCGTTTTTATTTTATTTCAAAACTACAATTTTATTATTGTTGAGTTGTAATATTGATATTTTTTAGTATGCTTATGTTTTTATTGTTGAAATTGTAATTCTAGACCAATGATCATATTTGTTATTATAGGATTTGTAATATTAGTTCTATTATATGTTAAAATTTAAAAAATATTGACATTTCTTTTTAGTAGGTAGTCTTGATTTTTCTAAGATATTGTAGATACTAATAAATACTAATTTTAACTTTTATATGAAATTATGTTAATTAGATGAAATGGATTATGCATGTTAGTTCAATCCATATTTAAATGAGTCATGCCGTGTTGATCTATTTCTAATTAATTATTAAACGGGTCAAAATGGATGACATGACATGACCCGTTATTTAAATAGATCGGATTAAGGTTTGAAAGTTTAACACTTTTAGATCGATTAACGGATCGGGTTCTGGTTAGCTTATATTATTGAATATTCATGACACAAACACAATCCGATTGCCATGGCTGCTTAACTGGGATGTTTGATAGCGTGCATAAATGAAGCAAAAATAAGCTGTATCTACTTTGAACGTTCGAGAATCTTTTATACATGGTAATGCAAGCCTAGTGATGTGAAAGGGGAAAAGAAAGCAAAAGAGGAGTCTTAGTATTTTTAGATGAAAATGATATTTCTTTTAGATGAAAATTTTCGCTCACGAAAAAGCACTACAAGAAATATGGGTTTTTACCATGAAGTTTTTTTTCCAAACTCTACATCCATGGCAAATACTTAGCTAATAACATGAAAACTGTTTGTGGAGAAACAAATATGATTTTTTCCACGAAATCATGTCCACGAGCAAGATTTGGTGGAAAATACTTACCTAATGTCACAAATAGCATCTGTGGAAAAAGAAAATAACATTTTATCATGTAATCACATTAGACAATTAAAAATTCGTGAAAACAAAAAAGATTTTACCACGGAAATTAAGTTGCCGCAAATAAATACGCATGAGATTTTAAATCTCCACCCTTGGATCACTTAGATCCCTAATTCCCTCCCATATTTCCCCCCGTCTGATCTCCCCCTCCCTCCAAAGTCCAAATGCCGTATCTCCCGACTCTCCCCTCCCCCACAAATCGAAAACTTTGTCTCTCTCTCACTCTCTTCCTCTCTAACAACCGCCACCACAGACGCAGCACCACTACTACGAGATGCAGCGCCACCACCACGATACGCGACTTATCCATCTCAGTTTGACTCTCCCTCTGTCAAATCTCTCTCCCTTCCATTCTTTTTTGTCTCTCTCTCTCTAGGCTAGGGCTCCGCCGTCGCCATCTCCACGCATGACATCATGATTGCCCACAGCTCCTCTGCGTCCCTCTCTCACTTTCCCCTACGTCGATCAACCCAGACTCACCCCCAACGCCTCCATCAAGCCAACAACACCGTTCCTCCCTCGCTGTGAATATTCCACCATGAGCTGGTGAGATCCAACCGAGGCCCCCAACGCCAACAACCCAAGAATATTCCATGGTGAGGTATCCCCAAAATTAAATCCCTCTCTTTTATTTTGATTTTCTAGATTAGGGTTTTAGATATGCAATTATTTCTCAATTTTAGTAATGAAAATATACCCAAGTTAGCTAATGAAATAGAAAAGAAAAAGCCCTAATCTTGATAGAAATGGGTTTTGGTGATTGAATTACATCGGTACCAATGGTGAAGATTTACTTGTGTTGAGTGGGCGTTTTAGAAATGGATTCTGTAAATTAAATTCTGATTGGGGTTTTTTCAAAATCCACTCTCCCAAGGCTGGTGATCAATTTCCCCTGTTTTCGAATGATATTGAAATGTTTACCATGATTCTCGTGTTAATTCAATTATTTTGCATGTTGGTATTTTTATATTGCTACACGAGTGCATGGCTTAACTCACATAGCAATTTTTGTTTCCTTGCAGTTTTTTTTCGAATGATATGAACATGCTTACATATCTTTGAATATATGTATTATCTCTAGAAAAAGAAAAATTAAGTAATGGATTGCTTTGCATGTTGGTAGGGATATTGAATATATATTATCTCTCGAATAAAGTATCTTGCTCACATGGGTGCTTGTTCTTTGGGACATGCTATGACATTCTATTCCTTTGTTTCATACTTGGATCTTATTTATTGCCTTGATAGTCAGTTTTCACTAGCAGGATTTTTTTATCTCTTGCGGTTATGTATATTGCCTTTGTATTTTAAGAAGTTAATCTCCAAAATTGGAAGTACTTTGGTTTGTGATTCAGCAATGGGATTATCAAAAAAAAATGTTTTCTTTCCATGATGTTGAATCTTTTTTACTTTCAGGAGATAGTTTCAATATACCCTATTTTAGAATTTAAGAATACTGCATCTCATTTATTCCCACTTGACAGTGTTGGCATATTGAAAAGTTACCGCCTTCAAAATGTGTTTCTATTTTACTATTTCTAGATTATCCTTAAATGTTGTTGCCATGTTGCATGGAAAGTGGGGGAGCTGAAAGTTTTTTTCTTCAAAACTTTGTTTTCTTGGGTGGGAGCTATTGTATGTAATGGACTAAATGTCCATGACTTTCTTATTTCGATTGTAAACTCTAGTTAGGTATTTTTCAAGTATACACCCTGTGTACTTGGGATTTACCTTTTATGTTGAATAAAACTTCTTGATTATCGATAAAAAAAAAAAAAAAGTTGCATGGAAAGCACAAGACTATGATTACCCATGAAGAATATGTTATGTGATAAACATCTGGAAATACAGGGTCTCTAGAATTATGGCTCCAGGAGATTGAATTTTGATGGATAAAAGACTAACTTAGACTATATTAAAATAACACCAACACTATAGCTTAGACTCTGTTTATTTTGATAAGTACTTTACATGGGCAGATTGGGATTTTTCTTGTAAACATGTTAGTAGAATTAACTAGTTTTTTTTTAGAAAGTATTATTAGTGTCAATTTGAATCTTGGAGGTTTGTATTTGGTTTTTTAGCTTATATTAGACAATTTTTTATGGGATTTTTGGCTTAGCCTCATCTGTTTTTGCTCTTACAATTATTTATTTTTTTCTAAATTCTTTTAGCATTTGCCGCGAAGACAACTCATGGCAAATACTTTTTTTTTGTCGGGAGAAGTTTTTTCCCACAAATGTTGTGGTGGGTAATACTAATACCCACCAGTACCTCTCATGGTAATTGCTCATACTCCCACAAGCATAAACGAAAATGGACGTGCTTTTGCGATGAGCTTCATTGGCTCTTGCCACGAAATGTGTCATGGAAAAATATAGGTATTGGCCACGAATTAAACCTTTCGTAGGTGATAATACTTTTTGCGGTGAGTTTTACGCCACGAGCTGCCCACAATCACAATATGTGGGAATAGGGTTTTTCCCACAAAAAGTCTGCTTTTTGCCATGAATCGTCGTCCCCTTGGGAAAAGGCTATATTTCTTGTAGTGAAGCATATAAATCCCAAGCTCGTATGAATTAAATTAGTGGCCTCAAATCTATCTGTCAACTTATTATTCCATTGGTATGTATTTTTTCTTTATTACTATAAAGGGAAAAGTAAGGTAGTAAGTTCTGATCTTCACAAAGATATATTTTATTTGTAGAAATATGTAAGAGTGAGAAGTCGTCCTAGAATAACCATGGAATATATTTTATTTTTACTACTTTTTCAACTTCTTATAAAAAATTTAAACTCAGCTTAAACTATTTCATACATTCAAACATATATATCAACTTATTTAAATTCAAACACATCTCAATGGAATTTAAAAAATATTACTATTTATAGATCAACTCAAACAATTTGATATCACCTCAGTACCCAAAAGCAGCCGAAATCTTTGACTACATGCTGGAGTGTCAACTATAATCTATAGAACTGTTCATATTTAGGAGATTAACTAATTGTATGTTTGGGATTGCGGTGGAAAATATAACTTATAACTTTAGAACTTATAACTTATAACTTAAGTAATAAGTTCTACTATTGAAAAGTTATTTACTGTTTGGTAACCATATGTTTAAAGCATTTTCAAACATATTATATTTATTTGAAAACAAATTAAAAAAGTACTTTCTAAGGTAGAAATGACGATTATTTGAATTTTTAAAGATTATGATCATATCCTTGAAAGTTTAAAAGTTGTAATTATCTTAAAGTTGTATGGATATTTTCGTCCGTTGACAGTTTTTTTAAAATTCGAATTACATTCCGCACCGGAAAAACACGTTTGAGAAAAAACATCATAATATGATGCTTTTTCTTAAATGCACTTTTTAGCTTATTTGAGATTAAAAGTGTTTTAATATATAACACCCAAACAACTAATTTTTTCATTAAAGAGTTTTTAAGAATATTTAAGCACTTTTTAAGACTCCTCGTAATCCCAAACAGGCACTAAGAAAGCCTATAAGTTAGAGCCTAATATCATGAGGGGCCCAAGCCGATCGAGCAATCCACCAACGCAGTTGAAGGATTCCTAGCTATGGAGCAAAAGTCGGTCTACATCCTTGGAAACCCTGGAAATCCACCCTAGTGCAAAGGAGGGAGGAGCACACCACCTTGATGGAATTGAATCCTAGATAATTTTGAGCAAACATGTGAGCGCAGATTGCGAGGAGCCCTTGATCCTTTTGTGGGAGAAGAAGGAAGAGCCTGAAGGCATGTATCCCCTAGTAGAACAAGGTAAAGGGTCACACTGCATTAAATGCACTACCCAGAAGGTCACACCGCATTAAATGAGCATGGTGGAAGGAACTGTGGGGAGGACACCTCCCCCTGACACAAAGCATGAATATCTGATCCCAGAAACCAGGTATAAAAGGCAACTCCTAGGTACCAAGAACTCTCTTTAGACTCTCTAAACTCTCTACTTACTTACACTTTGCTCTAAGACGATACTAACTTTGGTATCGAATACTCCTCGGCCACCACCATGGCTGTCGTCTCTCAGTATTTTCCTTGTGTCTACATGCCCAAGACAGAAGACTCAAGTTACTGAGACCCTGGTCCAAAGGTGTGCGAAACATGACGTTAATAGTCCCACTATAAGTTGTAACTTAATACATCAACTTATCATTAGCAAAATTCTTAGTCTAATAGTACTTGATCTGATCTACTTTCAAGGATTTTGTTTTTTGATTCATATGGGAAACCTTCTGGTAGGCCCACAAAAATAAAGTTGAAGTCTTAGTAGTTTAACCTTTTGTTGATGACCTTTTATTCATCTGGTAAACAAATAGGGACACGTAGGTACGTTGATTGAACCAATTACAAGTTTGAGAACATAATATTCTAGGAAGTAAACTAGGTACTTGAACTTATCTAAAATGCAAAAGTTGATCAATGATCATAATTTCTAAAAATCGATATTATCATTTTAAAAATCGATCGTTGTCATTTGAACAATGGTCTAATCTAAAATGATTTTCAGAAGAAGGATAGCGTGAGCAATACAGAATTATAACCTTTTTCTTGGATGATCAATGAATTGTAGAGTCTTTGGCATTTTCGAATCTGAAACTTCCATCGGGTGGTAATACGTCACACCCTATCAACTTAACACGAATAGAATACAAAATTAAAAAATTTATATTTAATATATATGAACGGGTTCAAGTGAAAATAAATTAACTTTTTCAGTAATTCCTTAATATATTTTGATTGATTGATGAATGTCCCACTTTTTGCTTGCTTAATTTGCAATCCAAGAAAGAATGTAAGTTCTCCCATCATGCTCATCTCAAATTCTTCCAACATAGTCTTAGCAAAAACTTGATACATATTTTCATTAGTAGCACCGAATATTATATCATCAACATAAATCTGAATCAAAAGAATATTGTGATGACCCGCTTTTGAGTGTATTTTCGCTGAAATAATTGTTTTTATTTTAATTAATATATTAGCTTAATTATTTTAATTTATTTGCGTTTTAAAATTGGTTTTTAATTTATTTGATGTTGTGTTTTATTTCTTTAACTTGTTTTGTGGTTTTTAATCCCTTTTCGGCGGTTTGTTTTGTTTTCCCGGAGTGAGGATTGGACCTCATTTCTTTTTACATCTTTTTCCTTTTTCTCTTTTTCCTTTTTCTTTTTCTTTTTTCCTTCTTTTATTTTTCCTTTCTTTTCCTTTTTTTCTTTCTTTTCTTTTTTTTCTTTTTCTTCTTCCCGCTCGAGCCCCCCCGGCCTCTCTCTCTCTTCTCTCTCCTCACCCACGGCCGGACTCCTCTCACCATCGACCCAGCGCCGTCCGGCCACCGTGGGCGACACCACCCCCACCATCCTCTTCGTCTCCCTCCGGCGCACCACCCCTCCGAACCTCAGCCCCATCCGGTCGGCCGTTTGGCCGGAAAACGCCCAACAAAGCCGCACGGTTTTGGCCTCGATCCGCCGCCGCCGCTCCACCTCCGGCCACCATTTCTTCACCACTTCATCACCGGTCCCTTGCCGTCCTAACCCACCCATTTCCGGCCTCCAACGACCGCCGGAACAGCTCCTACGAGCTAGCTTTCCTTTTTGGGAAATCCGGCCTATTTCTGGCGATTCCGTCGCCACCCACAGCCAACCACCACTTCCAATAGCTTCACAACCATCCCTAGACCATTCCCTATCAATTTCGTGTCCTAGTTTGTCCCCGTTCAAAAGTGGGTTTTTCACAACCCACGGCCACAGTGAATTTTCACTGTGACGTTGCTTTTCCGGCGCCGTCCGCAACGCCGCGTGTTTTCTAAAATTGCCATATAGCGCTGTAAGTATTTTCCAAACCCTATTTTCAGATTTAAACATATATTGCTCTTTCAATTATTTTATCTGTTGGTTGGTTGATTCCGGACTGAGTCCGAGGAGTTTGGGGGTCGGATGGATGGAGGATAGAATTGCTTGATTTATTGTTTTATGATTGGTTGTTTGTTTTGTGCGTTGATAATTGCATTTGCTTGGGGCATGCACAGGTATTTTATTTATTTGAGAAACCCTGTTTTGCTGGCGTGATTGGATTTTCGGGTGCGTGTGTCTCACGAGCCCAAGCTGGGATGGGTTATTATCTCGGTGGAGCTCCTCTGTCACTCGGGAGTGGATAATACTGAGTGACGTCCCCTGAGTTGTCGCTGGGCGACGACGGGAGAGGGGCTAGAGGATGGCCCGGCCAGGTACGCGCGGGGCGCGAGTCTGGGCATTGCTCTACTCACCGACTCCGTGGCCCTTCGCTGGCGAGGGCTAGAGGATGGCCTGGCCAGGTACGCACGGGGCGCGAGTCTGGGCATCGCTCATTAGGTGTCACATGCGCGGTCCTTACCTGCGGTGTGGCACATAGCCAGGGTGTGCGGATGATCCCTAGGGGAGATCATGGTGCATGCATAACCGGTGTGTTTTTATGGTTTTCGGATGCTGGCCATTTTCTGGGAAAATGGCGAGTTTTGGTTTTGAGGCTTTTGATCCATTTTCTGGGAAAATGGTGGTTTGGGCCATTATCTGGGATAATGGCGAGGCGTGGTTTTTAAGATTATGTTTTTATTGGGCCAATGGGTTTTTGGCGTGCGTGCAAAAATGTGGTTTTGCGGGGCATGTGCATTGGTTTTTTTTACATCCATGTTGTTTGAGTTCTATGTGTTTTTATCTGGTGGTGTTTGGGTTTTACTTACCTGCGGTACCATTTTTGGTTCCGTAGCTTTTGGTGCAGAGTTCGAGGAGGAGGAGGAGGAGGCTGAGACCGAGGATGCGGCTCCGCCGGGTTGCTGATGTTATGCTTTGTATTTGATATTTTATTATATACGTGTTTTGTAATATTTTATTTATGTACGTTTTAAACAGCTTGTATTACGTTGAGAACAATTCTGGTACTTAGTTATGACTTTCGTTATCCGCTGCATGTTATTCCGTGCACATTTGTTGCTCCTGCACACACTTGGCACCGTCGATGGGATGGTGACCCGGGTTGTCACCATCCGGACGTCTCGATTTCCTCGTGTTCGGGCGTGGGGATTTGGGGGCGTCACAGGTGGTATCAGAGCGGTTTGGCTCTGGGTAAAACCACATGTCCCGTAGGCAGTACCAGAATGTTTTTTTTTTAAAGTTGTGTTTTAAAAATTATGTTAAGTATAGTTGTTTTATTTGTTTTATTTGTTTGAGCTTGTTTGTTTGTTTGTATTTATTTGGTTATATTTTTGCAAGCTGGTTTCTTTTGTTTCTTGCTGTGTGGTGTTGGTTTTGTTTTTGTTGGTTTTATGATGGTTTTATTTGTTTTCTTAAAGGAGGGTCAAGAGTGGTGTTGTGGTAGGAATATGGGGAGACCAAGGAAAAATACTCAGGAGCCACGGGACAATACCTCCAGGGATGACTCCCTAGCCGAAGCAATACGGCAGATGACGGAATTTATGCAGCAGAGTGCGAGGTCTCAACAGGCAAGGCCTTGGCCACCACAAGGACCTTGGCCACAACAAGGGGGTCCTTGGCCACCATCAGAAGGACCTTATCCACCGTCAGGAGAGCCTTGTCCGCAACAAGAAGGGTTTTGGCCACAACCAGGAGGTCCTTGGCCATATCAGGGAGGGTCTTGGATGTATCCAGGAGGGTCCAGTAGCATGGTGCAAGCCGGATGCACCTATGAGCGCTTCCTGGCGCATAGGACTCCACACTTCACTGGAAATAAGGATCCACTTCAGGCTGGAAAATGGATCAAGGATCTGGAGAAAACCTTTGAGGTGTGTGGATGCACTGAGGCGCAACAAGTACTCTACGCCAGCTACCTCTTGCAAGGTACCGCTTCTGATTGGTGGGATACCAAGAGGGTGTTGTTGGAATCTGAATTGAGATCTTTCGCTGCGGTGACCTAGCAGCGTTTCAAGAAGGAGTTCAATGACCGCTTTTTTCCCGCATCGGTAAGGAAGCAAAAGGCAAGAGAGTTTTCCAATCTGGTTCAAGGGGGTGCGACAGTGGAACAATACGCTCGGAGGTTCATAGAACTTGAGCGGTTTGCTCCTCACCTTGTCGCCATTGAGGAGATGCGAGCAGATCGTTTCCAGGAGGGGCTGCGTCATGACATACGCCATATGGTGGTCAGCCATCGGATATCCACTTTTCAGGAATTAGTGGATGTGGCCACCCTGGTGGAACGAGAAAACAATCTGAGTATGGGCTCCCCTCCAGGGCATAAGAGGCGGAGTTTTTCTGATGAAGGAAGCAGCTCGGGTTCGCCTCAGAAATTTGTTCAGCGGACCGGAACTCGACCGCAAGCATCCTCAAGTGTTAGCATGGGAGGACGTGTGCCTGTATGCGGAGTTTGTAATAGAGCCCATGTGGGTGAGTGCCCTTCTAGTGGGGCTCGATGTTATAATTGTGGCCAGCAGGGTCACTTTGCCCGAGAATGTCCAAGAGCAGCTCAAGGAAGTCGGGGAAGTGGACGCGGTGGAAGAACAAACCCGAGACAAACAGTGCAAGCCCGGGTTTATGCTGTCACGCCCGGAGAGGTGGATGATGAGGCACCAGCGACCCATGATGCTGGAGTAATCACAGGTATGGATTAATATAATTTTAAGTTGGATTTATTTCTTTTGGTGTTTTTGGTTTCTTCTTTGTTTTTTTTAGATTTCATGGGTTGTGTGTTTGGTTCAGGAAGAGTCCGTTTGTATGAGTTTTATGCTTGTACTTTATTTGATTCCGGTGCTTCGCAATCGTTTGTGTCTTCCACGTTTGCACGGGTGTGTAATTTGGTCACGGAACCGTTGCCGAAGTCTATGGTAGTGGCTCTACCCGATGGTGAGATGGTGTGGTGTTCCAAGGTTGCTTTGGGATGCCCGTTAAATTTTGAGGGAAGATTCCTGGATGCTGATTTGGTGGTGTTCAAGCTGTTGGGTTTTGATATCATCCTCGGGATGGATTGGTTATACCGATATTCTGCGAGTATTAATTGCAGAAGTCGGATAATTAGCTTTCAGCTTCCAGATGGTGATTGTCTGGAATTTGCGGGGAGTAGATTAAAAGAAAAGCCGATGATTATATTGGCGATTCAGGCAAGAAGAGAGATTGCATGGGGAGCGGATGCATTCTTGGTTCAGATGGTGTCCACGCCGTCTGAGAAGAAGTCCTTGGCAGACATTCCAGTTGTGGAAGAATTCCCCGATGTGTTTGTGGATGACTTGCCCGGACTACCCCCTGTGCGAGAGATGGAGTTTGTTATAGACTTGGAACCTGGAGCGGCTCTTGTGCATAAAGCTCCTTATCGTATGGCCCCGACTGAATTAAAAGAGCTGAAGACTCAGTTGCAAGAGTTGGTAGAGAAGGGATTTATTCAGCCTAGTACGTCGCCGTGGGGTGCACCAGTTTTATTTGTTAAAAAGAAAGATGGAACCCTCCGTATGTGCATTGATTATCGGGAATTGAACAAGGTGACCATCAAAAATAAATACCCTCTCCCGCGGATCGATGATTTGTTTGATCAGCTTCAAGGAGCATCCGTGTTCTCTAAAATTGATCTGAGGTTGGGATACTACCAGCTGAGAATCAGAGACCAGGACGTGCCTAAAACTGCTTTCAGGTCGAGGTATGGGCATTATGAATTTAAGGTGATGCCGTTTGGGTTAGCTAATGCCCCTGCAGCGTTCATGGATTTAATGAATCGAGTGTTTCGACCTTATCTGGATTCCTTTGTGGTAGTGTTCATTGATGATATACTGATTTATTCCCGAGAGGTTGAAGAGCATGTGTATCATCTTAGTCTGGTACTTGAGAGATTGAGAGAACACCAGCTATACGCCAAGCTCAGCAAGTGTGAATTCTGGTTGGAAGAAGTTAAATTTCTTGGGCATGTAATTTCCCGGGGCGGAGTAGCAGTTGATCCTAGTAAGGTAGAAGCCATTTTGTCATGGCAGCGCCCGACAACAGTGCGCGAGGTCAGGAGTTTCTTGGGGCTTGCCGGTTACTACCGAAGATTTGTAGAGGGTTTTGCTCACCTATCCGGACCTCTCACATCTTTGACTCGGAAGAATACAGAATTTGTTTGGTCAGAGAAATGTGAGAGAAGCTTCCAGGAATTAAAGAACAGGTTGACAACGGCACTAGTGTTAGCGCTCCCAGAACCGCATAAGCCATTCGTCGTCTTCAGTGATGCGTCTAAGTTTGGTTTGGGTTGTGTCCTTATGCAGGAAGGACGGGTTGTAGCCTATGCATCTCGTCAGCTAAAGGACCACGAGAAGAATTATCCGACGCACGATCTAGAATTGGCTGCGATTGTTTTTGCCCTCAAGATCTGGCGGCACTTCCTGTATGGGGAAGCTTGCGAGGTATTTACCGATCACAAGAGCTTGAAGCATCTGTTTTCCCAGAAAAATCTGAATATGAGGCAGAGGCGATGGCTGGAGCTAATCAGTGACTATCAGTGTGAGATCAAGTACCATCCGGGGAAGGCTAATATAGTTGCTGATGCTTTGAGCCGGAAGTCGCATTTGGAAGATGAAGCCGAGCCGTCAGAATTGGAGTCGTTGCTTTGTGGGATGAGAAGGCTCCTTATAGAGAGTTCGCAGCAAGTAGAGATTTTGTCTTCAGTTCTTGATATTCGGGTAACTGATTTTGAAGAATTGAAAACTCTCCAAAGAAAGGATCCGAAGCTGCTGAACATCAGGAAGAGAGTCAGAAAAGCTCGAGGGCCGTTGTAGTATAGCATGGATAATGATGGGATACTTCGGTTCCGAGATCGCAGAGTGGTCCCAAAGGACTCAGATTTCAAAGAACGGATCATGGCGGAAGCTCATGCGGCCCCGTATTCAGTTCATCCCGGCAGTACAAAGATGTATCGAGACTTGAAGAAAAATTACTGGTGGGATGGAATGAAGAAGGACATTGCCTTATATGTGGAGAAATGCCACACGTGCCGTCAGGTGAAGGCCGAGCACCAGAGACCTGCAGGTATGCTCCAACCCCTCCCTATTCCTGAGTGGAAGTAGGATGATATCACGATGGACTTCGTAGTGGGTTTGCCGAGAACGCCTAGTGGGAAGAATTCTGTTTGGGTGATTGTGGACCGGTTAACGAAGAGTGCTCATTTTCTGCCTGTTAATAACACCGACTATTTGGGTAAGTTGACCCGTTTGTATGTCAAAGAGATAGTGCGGCTACACGGCGTACCAAAGAGTATAGTGTCGGATCGAGACCCGAGGTTTACGTCACAGTTCTGGAAGAGTTTGCAGGCAGCTTTGGGTACTAAGTTGAAGTTCAGTACTGCTTATCACCCGCAGACAGACGGCCAGTCAGAGCGCACCATTCAGACTCTGGAAGACATGTTGCGCGCATGTGTCATGGAATTCCAAGGAAGTTGGGAAAATCATTTGCCGCTCATCGAGTTTGCCTACAATAACAGCTTCCATGCGACCATTCAGATGGCTCCCTATGAAGCTCTCTATGGGAGAAAGTGCAGGTCGCCTTTGTGTTGGGACGAAGTTGGGGAGAGTAGGATAATCGGGCCTGAAATAATTCAAGAGATGCAAAGCCAAGTCCGGATCATCAGAGATAAAATGGCGGCAGCTCAGAGTCGCCAGAAGAGTTACGCTGATACCAGGAGGAGAGAGTTGTCGTTTGAAGTTGGTGATTGGTTTTATCTTAAAGTCTCTCCCATGAGAGGTGTTAAACGTTTTAGTAAGAAGAGGAAGCTAGATCCGAGGTATGTCGGCCCTTTTCAGATTCTGGAGAGAGTAGGGTCCGTCGCCTATAGAGTTGCTTTGCCAGATTATTTTGGGGATGTTCATGATGTCTTCCACGTATCATCCCTGAAGAAGAGCTTTGGACAGCAAAAACCACGCTTCGTCGACCCAGCGGGTATTCAGTTGCAACCGGATCTCACTTATGAAGTTGTTCCGTCGTAGATTTTGGATTGGAAGGAGCAACAGTTGAGGTCTAAGATTATACCTTTAGTTAAAGTGGCTTGGGGAGATCCGTTAGCTCAAGACTTCTCTTGGGAGCGAGCAGCGGACATGAGGGAGCAGTACCCGTATTTGTTTGAATAAGGAAGGTATGTGTCTTAATCTTGATCACAGATGGTTTATGTGCTTTCTTGTGGCTTGCTTTAAGTTGGTGGTTGATCTGCAATTTCGAGGACGAAATTGTTTTTAAGGAGGGGAGGATGTAATGACCCGCTTTTGAGTGTATTTTCGCTGAAATAATTGTTTTTATTTTAATTAATATATTAGCTTAATTATTTTAATTTATTTACGTTTTAAAATTGGTTTTTAATTTATTTGATATTGTGTTTTATTTCTTTAAGTTGTTTTGTGGTTTTTAATCCCTTTTCGGCGGTTTGTTTTATTTTCCCGAAGTGAGGATTGGACCTCATTTCTTTTCACATCTTTTTCCTTTTTCTCTTTTTCATTTTTCTTTTTCTTTTTCCCTTCTTTTCTTTTTCCTTTCTTTTCCTTTTTTTCTTTCTTTTCTTTTTCTTCTTCCCGCTCGAGCCCCCCCGGCCTCTCTCTCTCTTCTCTCTCCTCACCCACGGCCGGACTCCTCTCACCGTCGACCCAGCGCCGTCCGGCCACCGTGGGCGACACCACCCCCACCATCCTCTTCGTCTCCCTCCGGCGCACCACCCCTCCGAACCTCAGCCCCATCCGGCCAGCCGTTTGGCCGGAAAACGCCCAACAAAGCCGCACGGTTTTGGCATCGATCCGCCGCCGTCGCTCCACCTCCGGCCACCATTTCTTCACCACTTCATCACTGGTCCCTTGCTGTCCTAACCCACCCATTTCCGGCCTCCAACGACCACCGGAATAGCTCCTATGAGCTAGCTTTCCTTTTTGGGAAATCTGGCCTATTTCCGGCGATTCCACCGCCACCCACGGCCAACCACCACTTCCAATAGCTTCACAACCATCCCTAGACCATTCCCTATCAATTTCATGTCCTAGTTTGTCCCCGTTCAAAAGTGAATTTTTCACAACCCACGGCCACAGTGAATTTTCACTGTGACGTTGCTTTTCCGGCGCCGTTCGCAACGCCGCGTGTTTTCTAAAATTACCATATAGCGCTGTAAGTATTTTCCAAACCCTATTTTCAGATTTAAACTATATTGCTCTTTCAATTATTTTATCTGTTGGTTGGTTGATTCCGGACTGAGTCCGAGGAGTTCGGGGGTCGGATGGATGGAGGACGGAGTTGCTTGATTTATTGTTTTATGATTGGTTGTTTGTTTTGTGCGTTGATAATTGCATTTGCATGGGGCATGCACGGGTATTTTATTTATTTGAGAAACCCTGTTTTGCTGGCGTGATTGGATTCTCGGGTGCGTGTGTCTCACGAGCCCAAGCCGGGATGAGTTATTATCTCGGTGGAGCTCCTCTGGTCACTCGGGAGTGGATAATACTGAGTGACGTCCCCTGAGTTGTCGCTGGGCGACGACGGGAGCGGGGCTAGAGGATGGCCCGGCCAGGTACACGCGGGGCGCGAGTCTGGGTATCGCTCGTCTCACCGACTCCGTGGCCCTTCGCTGGCGAGGGCTAGAGGATGGCCTGGCCAGGTACGCGCGGGGCGCGAGTCTGGGCATCGCTCGTTAGGTGTCACATGCGCGGTCCTTACCTGCGGTGTGGCACATAGCCAGGGTGTGCGGATGATCCCTAGGGGAGATCATGGTGCATGCATAACCGGTGTGTTTTTATGGTTTTCGGATGCGGGCCATTTTCTGGGAAAATGGCGAGTTTTGGTTTTGAGGCTTTTGATCCATTTTCTGGGAAAATGGTGGTTTGAGCCATTATCTGGGATAATGGCGAGGCGTGGTTTTTAAGATTATGTTTTTATTGGGCCAATGGGTTTTTGGCGTGCATGCAAAAATGTGGTTTTGTGGGGCATGTGCATTGGTTTTTCTTGCATCCATGTTGTTTGAGTTCTATGTGTTTTTATCTGGTGGTGTTTGGGTTTTACTTACCTGCGGTACCATTTTTGGTTCCGTAGCTTTTGGTGCAGAGTTCGAGAAGGAGGAGGAGGAGGCTGAGCTCGAGGATGCAGCTCCGCCGGGTTGCTGATGTTATGCTTTGTATTTGATATTTTATTATATACGTGTTTTGTAATATTTTATTTATGTACGTTTTAAACAGCTTGTATTACGTTGAGAACAATTCTGGTACTTAGTTATGACTTTCGTTATCTGCTGCGTGTTATTCCGTGCACATCTGTTGCTCCTGCACACACTTGGCACCGTCGATGGGATGGTGACCCGGGTTGTTACCATCCAGACGTCTCGATTTTCCCGTGTTCGGGCGTGGGGATTTGGGGGCGTTACAAATATCATCATTTTCATATTTAATGAAAAGAGTTGTGTCGATTTTTCCTCTTGAAAAACCTTTTTCAATCAAGAAACCACTAAGTCTTTCGTACCAAACTCTAGGAGCTTGTTTAAGTCCATATAGTGCTTTTGTGAGTTTGAAAACATGATTTGGGGAAATATGATTTTCAAAACCTGGAGGATGCTCAACATATACCTTTTCATTTATAAAACCAATTAAGAAAGCACTTTTAACATCCATTTGAAAAAGTTTGAAATCTTTATAACAAGCATATGCAAGTAGCATTCGAATAGCTTCTAATTTTGCGACAGGTGCATATGTCTCATCATAATCGATTCCTTCTTCTTGATTAAAACCTTGGGCTACAAGTCGAGTCTTATTTCTAGTAATGACTCCGGACTCATCTTTCTTGTTTCTAAAAGCCCATTTTGTTCCAATAATAGTATGATTTTTGGGTCAGGAACAAGTGTCCAAACATCATTTCTTTCAAATTGATTCAACTCTTCTTGCATAGCTAGAATCCAAGATTTATCAAGAAGTGCGTCATCAATATTTTTGGGTTCAATTTGAGATAGAAAAGCAGTATGATTGCAAATATTTCTAAGAGATGATCAAGTACTTATACCTTGTGAAGGTTCTCCCAAAATTTGTTCCACTGGATGATCTTTCACAAATTTTCACTGTTTGGTTGCATCTTGTATTAAATTTTGATGATCTTTCTTGATGGCTCTATGTTGAACTTCCTCTAGTGTTTTCTCTTTGTTGAGATTGAGACTTTCCGTATTATTTATACCTTCTGTTTCTTCATCAATAGATTTCTTGGAAAGTGAAGAATTAGATTCATCAAATACTACATGGATAGATTCTTGTACAGTCAAAGCCTTTTTATTGAATACTCTATAAGCTTTACTATTAGTAGAATACCCGAGAAAGATACTTTCATCAGATTTTGCATCAAATTTGCCTAAATTATCCCTGTCATTCAAAATAAAACATTTGTATCCAAATACATGAAAGTAACCAATGTTGGGCTTTTTCTCATTCCAAAGCTCATAGAGGGTTTTATCTAACTTAGACCTTAGCATAACTCTATTTATAACATAACATGCAGTACTTACCGCTTCGGCCCAAAAATAACTAGGCAAGTTATTCTCATTGAGCATTGTTCTTGCCATCTCTTGAAGAGATCTATTTTTCCTCTCTACTACCCCATTTTGTTGAGGAGTTCGAGGAGCAGAAAAATTATGCACAAAACCGTTTTCATCACAAAATGTTTCAATATTTTTATTAACAAACTCTTTTCCCCTATCACTTCGGATACTTGAAATAGTATAGCCCTTTTCATTTTGAATTCTCTTGCATAACTTGGTAAAGGCATTATGTGCCTCATCTTTATGAGCAAGAAAGATGACCCAAGTATATCTAGAGAAATCATCAACAATAACAAATGCATAATATTTTCCTCCTAGACTTGCAACTCTATTTGGTCCAAAAAGATCCATGTGTATCAGTTGCAATGGTCTAGTAGTGAAAATATGTTTCTTAGTTTTAAAAGAAGTTTTTGTTTATTTACCAAATTGACATGCATCACAAATTTTGTCTTTAAGAAAATTTGTTTTTGGTAAACCTCTCACAAGATCATTTTTTGAAAGCTTGGAAATAAGTTCCATATTGGCATGATCTAATCTTCTATGCTATAGCCAACTAGTTTCATTTTGAGCTGAAAAGCAAATAGCATCTTGTGAGATAATTTCTTCAAAATCGATTATATAAACATTATTGTTTCTAAAAGCAATAAAACAAATATTACAATCATGATCATTCAAAATAATGCATTTATCCATTTTGAAAGTAACTATAAATCCTTTATCACATAATTGACTTAAGCTCAAAAGATTATGTTTTAAACCTTCAACAAGTAGAACATCTTCAATTATGAGAGAAGATTCATTACCAATTTTACCTATTCCCATGATCTTCCCTTTCGAGTTGTCTCCAAATGTCACGTGTCCTTTTTCTTTAGATCTAAGATCAAAGAACTTAGTCTTGTCTCCCGTCATGTGTCTTGAACATCCACTATCTAAAAACCATTTGTTTTTACTTGTGGAAGACTTCATGCATACTTATAAAAACAATTAAAATGATTTTTCTTGGTACCCAAGTTCTTTGGATCCTTTATTTATTAGTATTAGAAGAAACAAGATTTTTAGGTACCCATATGGCCCTAATAGTCATTGTATGATTTCTTCTAATAGGACAAGTATGATAATTATGACCATTTCTATTACAAAAATTGCAAATAGCATGTGACATATATGAAAAACTTGAATGATTATAATAATATTCTTTTTTGACAAAATTATTTTTATGAAAAGAATTTTGAATATTAGTTTTTGATGCAGAATGATTATCAAAGAAATTTTTATAAGGTTTGTATTTTTGTTTTGGCATATATCCCAAACCTGCCTTGTCAAAAACACATCTTTGACTACCAAGAAGTTTTTCAAAATTTCTTTTTCCATTCGTAAAGTTTTCAACAATATTTTCTAAATCAGTTTTCTTCTTATTCAATTCAAGATTTTCATCTTTCAAAATGATACTTTCTTTTCTTAAAATTTCAATTTCATTTGTTAAAGAATAATTTTTCTTTTTCAAAGCAGTATACTTGATATCCAATTTTTCAAATTCCTCATATACCTCTTCTAAAACATTTTGCAATTCTTCATATGAAGGATCTTCAATATTATCAAGATTTGTTACCTCAATGTCATCTTTAGCCATAAGACAAAGATTTGCTGATTCTTCATTGCTTGCTTCACTATCTGAGCTACTTGAATCATCATCCCATGTAGCTTTCATTGATTTCTTGCCATTGTTTCGATCGTTCTTTAGCAGAGGACAATCTGGTTTGATATGACCAGGTTTATTGCATTTATAACAAATTAAAGTATCATTTTTACCTGAATCTTTTTTGGAAAACTTTTTTAAGGATTTCCTCGGAGGAGTTCTATTTTTCTTCAAGAACCTCTGAATTCTTCTTGTTATCATCGCAACTTCTTCATCTTTATCTTCATTTTCCTCATCTCCATCACTTTCACTTTCATGAGGAACAATTTTAAGTGTTAAGCTCTTCTTTGGCTTTCCTTCTTCTTCTCCTCTTTTCAATGTGTACTCATGGGTGATAAGTGACTCGATGAGTTTATTGACTTCGAGCTTCTTGAGGTCTCTAGCTTCAAGAATCGCTGTAACTTTTGATTCCCAACGTTTTGGTAAAGAGTTGAGAATTTTTCTTACTATCTCCACCTTGGAATAAATTTTGCCAAGAGCTGTTAAACTGTTTATGATGTTAGTAAAACGAGTGTGCATACTAGAAATTGATTCATCATCATTCATCTTAAACATTTCAAATTCATGAGTAAGAATATAAATTTTTGATTCCTTGACTTGCGAAGTTCCTTCATAAATTACTTCCAAGTTATCCTAAATTTCCTTTGCCGTAGTACAATTCATTATTCTATTAAACTCATTTCCATTAAGAGCATTATATAATAAATTCATAGCAGTTAAATTTAAAGTATAAAGTCTATCGTCTTCACGATCAAACTCTTCTTCTTCCCTTTTGACCTTTACTCCATCAACCACTTTTGTTGGAATATAAGGTCCATTTACAATACATTTCCAGATTTCTCTACCTTGAGTTTGAAGAAATATTCTCATTCTAACTTTCCAGAATGAGTAATTATCTCCACAAAAGAGTGGAGGCCGACTACTAGATTGACCTTCACCAAATGAAGCTGCAATGTTAGCCATAAGATCTTAACTCAAAATATAGTTAATCTTATAATAGAGCTTTTAGCTCTGATACCAATTGTTGCCCAGATGACTAACACAAGAGGGGGGGTGAATTGAGTTGTATTAAAAAAAATAACAATTATAAATCAAATATATAATATAAAATATAAACAAAATATGAAATAACAATAAATATAAAGAGTAAGGGTAAGAGAGAAGCAAACTTAGTATGTTAACGAGGTTCGGCCCCACTGCCTACGTCCTCGCCTCAAGCTACCCCTTGAGGATTCCCAAATTCACTATTCAACCTCCTTCAGGTGGAGATAGAAACATATTACACCTTTTGAACAATACCGCTACAAAGGATCCGTGTAGAACACCCTCTACACTTGCAATCACCTTACAAGTGGTGATTCAACTATTCCCCGTATAGAATACTTTCTACACGTACAAGGGTTATACACACACTTTTTCTGATACAAAAACTGATAGTGGGTAGATTATCAGAAAACACTCCTCAATGAGTGAAATAAGAACAATACAGCACAAACTATATCTCTCAAAATGAATAAGGATTAAGGCTCAATGCTTAGAGAAGAGAGAATGAAAGCTTTGAATGAATGTTGTATGCTCTGGATGTTGTAAATGTGAAGCTCTCAAATGATCTATTTATAGGCATATGAGACTTCATATTCAAATTAAAAAAAAAATTCACATGTCAAAGACAACATCATTCACTTTTTCAAAAAATTTAAATAAAAGGTTCTTCATTTTCAATTATCAAAGACAACATCATTCATTTTTCAAAAATTTCAAACATAATCTTTTACTTTTGGCATATGACAAAAGGAGCATACTTTCCTTTTTTAAAAAATCAAACCTAATCTTTTACTTTTTGCATATGACAAAATGAGCACACTTTACTTTTCAAATTTTTCAAACAAAATCATCTACCTTTTGTATAAGTGTAAAAAAGCATCAATCACTTTTGAAAATATTCAAATAAAACATGCACATGTGAAAGATGACAATCAATCATCTTTAATATTTTTAAAGTTCAACCCTTTAATCAAGGCATGCACATGCAAAAGATGACAATCAATCATCTTTCAAAATTTTCAAATTTAATTTTCAAAAATATTCATGCACATGTGGAAAATGTATTTTAATGCTTTATGATAAAATATTAATTTTAAGTATTAATCTTAATTTCGAATTTTAAGAGATTTACAACATTACTCTATGACTTTAATGTGAACTTGTTTCCTTCTTGCTCATGCTTGTTTCTTTGATGTGCTTGATTCCATTGTGTGAACAAATTGAGCTTGAAACTCCTTTATTCTTTGAATTCATTTGTTATCATCAAAATCCATGTGTAGATTTATAATCACATGAAACTTGAAATCTTGGGTTCAACAGAGAGTATGAGTAATAGTGAAGACCAGACCAGTCTCAAAAGGAAATAGTGTACTAGAGGAGCTCCAAATGCATTATTTTGATTTATGACGTCATGTTTGATATGAAGACATCCCATAATGTATATAAGTTTATCTGATGAATGAATGATGACAGTTTTCCTTCAAAAAAAATGTAGAGAGAGAGTAAAGAGACGATGTCGCGTGGTTTATTCAGTGATACTACTCATTATCCCACACCACACACTTTATATATTTAAATTTTTTTTTATAATTTCCTAATTTTATTATTTTTATTTTATTTTATTATTGTTAAACTAATTAAGTTGTTCTATTTATAATCCATACACCATATTTTTGTTACAGGAAAAATGAAAAAAAATAAAATAGGTGTAGTGTGTGGTGTGTGAAGATGATAAAGAGAATTATTATTATTCAAAAGGCAATGATATCATATATGGTGCCAATATAGATCTACCGAATATGCTAAAATTTTCTTTCGAGAAAAAATGTGGCATTGGCACGCAAGTAATTGGCAAAATTTACTTTGGGATGTTGAGTACTGAGTTAAGTTAAGTTGTAAATAATTATATTTTGTAGATACAATTGAGATGTATTTAACTTTTTTAAATTGAAATGTATGAAATAGATTGAGATGAATTTAATTTTTTAATGTAAAGTTAAAAAAGTAGACTGTAGTGGATCTCATTAATAAATAGTTTGCGATACAACCTTAATATCGGGTTAGTTAAATGCATGATCAATAATGATTCGCACGTAAGATTTTTACATATTTATTTTCAATAAAGAGTGATAATCTAAATTTAAAATTCAAATATTTTTTAGTAAAACCAGACAATCCCATTAATATTATATATATATATATATATATATATATAAATTAATTAGCTACCGCAAAATATATAATTCTTTCTAAAGTGTTTAGATAAATGTTTCACATGCATGTATCCGACTAAGATTCGTTATGTGCATTCTAAAATGCAGTACTTGGACCACACCATCTCTCCAAATTCGGTTATTATTCCTTTTCTTTCTCACACATAACGTACGTCTTTCCTTTCAGTCTTCGTTCATATTTTCCTCACTCCAGCTCCTACCGGTTACCGAATTCATTCCTATCAGCACAAAAAATCACAAATAAAGTTACCACTTTGAATTTGGTAGATTGGTTACTTATTTATTTTTGGGGCAATGGAAGAATATATACAAGCGGCAGCTCTCTCTCTTATGAGCTTTTATTCCTTCTCTGATGATCTTGCGCGTTATTTGTTCCATTTCTGCTCAAAATTGCAGGCCGCAAGTGATTTCAATCTTTAGCTTCTATATTGTCAAGAATACAAACTTTTGTATTTCATTCACTTGATTTTTACATTGAGACATTATTTAAATAAATAGATACAAGAATAAGTCTAATTTCCCTGCCGCAGCCGTACATGGAGTAGGCGCTGCTGTTCCTCTTGAAAAAGAATAGAAAAAAATTTGGTGATAGGAGGAAGGGTTTCCATGGCTAGGATTTGGGTTCTGAGTTGGGAAAAAGAGTCATTTAGGCCAAGTAAAAATTGGTAAACTCTCTCATCTTCAGCTTGTTGTTGCATTTCTTTGAGATCATTGGTCTGTTGTAAGTGGCTGAGTTCATCCCAAATTTGCTTGATTCGGTTGTAATACTCATGAATCGAATGGGTGTGCTGTTGTAGGGAAGATAGCTCTCGCTTAAGATGATAAATTCGTGCATTGTTACCGTGGCAAAAACATGACTGAAGATCAAGCCACACGGCTCATGGGTCGGTATGAAATTCAAGGGAGTTGGTGATGGAGGGGCTGATGGAATTGAGGAGCCAGGTAAGAACCATATCTTTAATTTGGTTCCATTGTGGGTAATCTGTGGAGGTGGGTTCGGGTGGGGAAAGGGTGCCATCAACAAAGGCTAATTTGTTTTTGGCATTAAGGGCACGGGTCATGACTTTTTGCCATTTGGAAAAGTTGTCACCGATAAGGAGACCGGATACAAGAATAAGGTTAGGAGAATCGGAGGGATGGAGAAGGTATGGAGATGAAGAGGGGTTGGAAGGGAAAGCCATGAACATGAGAGATGGAGGATCGGTTTTAGGCTGATACCATATCAAGAATACAAACTTTTGTATTTCATTCACTTGATTTTTACATGATTGAGACATTATTTGAATAAATAGATACAAGAATAAGTCTATCTAAGGTAACTAATTGAATATGGTAATTACAAAGTAAATGCTAATTTCTTAAAATCATGTTGTTACAAAAATACAGAAGATTGTAGCTTGATTTGGAAAGTGATTTGTCAATATATATAATGCTATTAGATTAGAAGGTATTTAGTTAATATTCTGGCTGGCCCGGGTTACTCAGCTTGCTACTATGCATCGTGATTAATTATGTGTTGTCCAAGTTTCTTGATGTTGTAAATTTGAATATTAAGGAATGTTAAATATTGGAGGGTGGGCGTGGTGTCTTGGGCAGAAATGAAATGTTGGGTAATGACTAATGACAAATGAGGTTATTAATTTGTTGGCTGAATCGTGAAGAAGTACCATTAATAGATAAGTACTGGGTCCTTCCCATTATGAAAAGATGGGAGAAATATCTGAGGCAAGCAGATAGGCATCATGCGTGATCTTCTCGAAAAGGATGTGAGCATTTTTGCCAGATCGTTTGCAGTACCCGAGTTTGCTTGAATATATATATATAGGTCAGGCCTCGAGTTTTTTTAGCAATCAAGCTATTAATTTTGGGGAACATGACACATGAATGTGTTCTATTTTAATCTGCTAGATCTCATAATTATGTAAGGATTATTTTGAATACTATAATGTCATATATATATTAATGTTAATTATTTTTTTACAGCTTAATCATGAGACATATTTCATAGTATGACTGGCGCATACTTTGATGATCATCATGTTCTCTATCAAAATGTAATTTGTTATAGACATCATGTATGTACGTACGTAGCTGTCTCTACAGTTTTATGAAGATTCAATCTACGAGCCTCTAATGTGTCAGCTTAATACTCTATCTGCAGACTGTAAAGTGATATATATATATATATATATTGAAGAAGAAGAAGAAGAAGTAAAGTGAGATATTTTGCGAACCTTCATAAATCTACTGATAATTTTAAAAACGTCTAGCGTAGTAGATATCAAATAATCTTAGAAAAATTTCCTGGACAGTCAAATAACCCAACTTTAGATAAATATCTTTCCCGAAGAACTTAAATTGATGGCCGGACGACTTGCTAATTTATATATATATTGACCGATGGCGATGGGTAAATCTTCCATAATGCAAAGCTGGAACTTCATTGGCAGTTTTGTTTCATGTGCTAAGTACACATGGTGATGGATTTTTGGCGATTGAACATTATTGGAAATATAACTGAAGAGTAAACCTATCGATCTTGAAATCATATCTAGAATTAGTCATTTGAAGAAAATGATAGCATCAAGCTAATAATTTATAGCTGAGTTTTGATCTCTATAAGCATTAATTGCACGCTGTTATGCTATGTTTGAGAAGAGTTACCTGCCATATTGATCTCTATCGTCCTTTCGGATTCACAAGATCAGTGAACGCTGCCCCAGAGATCAAGCTATATGACTCCTTTTCCCCGAAACTCGGCCCGAAACTCGGTTCTAATTCGCTGCTGCTACTCTTTCCATTTGGCTCGCTTCCACTGCTCCTGGTAAAAACGCCATCACAATGATCGCCAATTACTGATATTTTACAAGTTTTGCAATTTTGCAGTTGTAGTGCAAATTCGAGGTCTCTAACCACATCGTCCATCGATGGTCGCTCGACTCCATCGTCAAGTAAACAACTTACTGCAATCTCACCAAATTTCCTCAAACACTCTGGCGAAATCTTTCCTATCAAAAATGGATCAACTATCTGATCAAGCTTTCCGCTCCGATAGCGTTTCCGGACCAACTCTGATAGGCTCACTTGCTCTTTCTCAGCATTGCGAACCAAAGGTGCCCTTGCGCACAACACTTCACACAGGACGACGCCAAACGAGTACACGTCGGACTTCTCAGTCAGCTGCTGACGCCGGTAATACTCTGGATCCAAGTACCCAATGCTGCCCTTGACCTCTGTGCTCACATGGGTCATGGAATGACCGGTTGGGCCCAGTTTAGACAATCCAAAATCAGAAACCTTTGCCACCCATTCTTCGTCCAACAAAATATTTGTCGTCTTCACGTCTCGGTGAATGATTGTGCGGCTTGTGCCACTGTGTAGATAGTACAAGCCATGGGCCGCACCGATGCATATCTGGAGTCGTTGCTCCCACGAAAGAGGTGGTTTGTCGGTGTTGTAAAGATGATCCCGAACGGACCCGCGGGTCATGTAATCATAGACGAGGATCATTTCTTGTTGTTCATTGCAATAGCCAATAAGAGATACGAGATTGAGGTGGCGAAGCTGGGAGAGCATCCGAATCTCTGTCTGGAACTCGTGGGCACCTTGTCTCGACCTTGGGTTCAGTCGTTTGATTGCAACAAGGGTGGCCCCATCATCAATAGACCCTTTGTAGACATTGCCAAAACCCCCAACCCCAATGATGAAAGCATCGTCGAAGTTATTGATGGCAGCTCTAATTTCAGTCAGCGAGAAGCAACGGCACAAATCAGATGGAAGAGATGAGCCACTTGTCCTTGACTTGGTTTTTGAAGACGAAAATGGATACCACCAACTTGTCCCATCACTGGAGCCCTCCTGCTTGATCCTCTTGTTTCGCCTGAAAATCAAGAATCCGACAATAGATAGCACGGCCACGATGAAAACTACACCTCCAAGAGTACCAATTATTGCTTTCAAGATTGCAACCCTTGTTCGCCTTTTTTGCAATTGGCTAGGCGGCGTAGTGGTTTTTGGGATCAATATATCACGAGGGTCGGGATTGGGTCCAGCGAGATTGCCGCCGAAGTTGCTCAACTTGAATATTTCGATACCATTCAAGATAGCATCACTTCTGCGCGTTTGCCAATCAGCTGGGTTTGCCTGCAAAGCGACAGAGAGGTTTAGTTTCTTCTCATTTCTTTGGGCATTGGGCATCAAGACTGCGTAATCCTTATATATCGGAACGCCGTTTCCACCACTCTGTCCTATCACGTCGAATCCTCCCTCTGCGGATTGATTATTTATGAAGATGAGGAACACTCTATCACCGATTACAAGAATCTCCCCCTCGAACTCGCAAAAATGTAACCTTACCATATACATGAACCCATAATCCACGGGAAACTGCCAGGTCAGATTATACTTCTTGTTTAACTCGTTATCCATTCCCATAGACCGTGCGGTTCGATAGACTTGTTCTGGCGCAGTGTAATTAGGGATTTGGTTAAACTGGAGGTGGACAGTTAAGTTGACAGGTAAAACACTTGTCCCAGAGGACGTCAGGTAGGCGCCCTCAGCTGACCACATCCGAAACATTCCTGTATCTTTATAAGGCGGTATGCCACCTCCACCCACGTTTATACGGTATACCATTTCCAGAGCAGTGTTGTTTTCGATGCGCACACGTTGGTTTGGTTCTCCGATAAAGTTGAACCCGTTTTCTGGGTCGTCGGGTTTAGTGTAGTAAAGATATGGTGGCATCGATACAACTTCTATTCCATTGATGAATGCATGCGTATCTATCGTATTTGGGCTTGGAATAAAAGTTATGTTTAACCACTGCTCATCTACCACGTTAATGCAGAATTCTCTGTATATAGTAGGATCCAAAGGATTATCATCGAAATCAGCAGTAAGCGATGCATTAAATTCGTGAAGAAGAGTGTACGGACCTATTTTGACAGAGAAAAGGGCTTTGGAGCGCTCAAAGTTTTGGTATGTAGCTGGGTAGAAGTATAGTCGGATGAATTTTGGGCCAGAAGTGACCGGCAATACGTAGGTGAATTCGGAGTGAGATACGCGTGCTGTGATGCAAGGTACACTGGTCGAAGTTGTTGGTTGGCCAGCCGCAGAGGTAACTGATGCGTTGTTTTGTAATTTTTCAACGGGGAAGAATGAGGAGTTGATGTCTCCGATCCATGTCCTATTATCTAATGATTTGATAGGGTGGCCGGAGGAGCCACAGCAGAGGGCAACATTTTCAGTAGGAGTATATGGAGGTGACAACTCCCCGGCAATAGGGCGGATGAGAAAGTGGAGCAAGAACGAGAGAAAGAGAGTGGAGAGATTTGAAAGGGTTGGCTTACAAAAATTCTTGCAGCTGGGGTTAGTCATTGCGGAAGAGAGAGCTAGAGAGATGGGAACCTTATCAGTGTTAAGGTATGGCTGTATATATATAAAATGTTAACGTGGAGTCTCTATATAAACCCACTAGCCTCTAAACCTGATATATATATATATATGATACATATCGTGCCATATACAGAAATTTTACTTCAAAAATCAGACGAGTAATGTGCAGCACCATTGAAGAGGATAATGACAGTACTATTCTAACAGACTAAAGTCTTGCAATCCCGGTGAGTGGGAATTGGATCGCCCAATGAAATTTACTTTCTATGCTTAGTTACGATCTTTTAGGTTAGAAAGCTGAGAGGCTGCTTGACCTGGAGCGCTTGATGGTGGTCCATGAAGCCTTCATCATTAACTTCTGAAGGTCTTCGATCTATTTTCATTCATGGATGGTATATGCAGTGTAAAGACCTCCAAATAAAATTATTTTTGAACTAATGGCTTAATTCTTAACTGAAGAAGCAGTGGTAACTCTAGAAGGATTTGGTGTGAATACTTAGTGGAAGAAGCACTTTGTTGAGTGGGTTGGGAGGTGGGCGCCGATAGTGGATGGGAGCGTTGGGGACCGAGTGTGGGTTGGAAAACCAGGAGCTGGAGGCCGACTGGTCACGAGTGCATAATTTGCATTCATCATGTTTAGTGCTGATTTCTGAGCGTGTGTAGAATTTTGTTTCATTGGTACTGTTGATTAGCCACCACGAAATGATTTCATTAAGACGGCTAGCTAGCACGCGTCCATTGAACTTTGGAATGGGAGATCATGAGCAAGGTTGCCATCGATTCTCCTGTCTTCTGATCCTCTCTTCTTTTGCGTCTATGCATACCTTTTTCATGTATCTGATATATCGATCGATAGTGGCAAATTTATTTCGTACTAATTAACTAGAAACCGCCCATCAAAATATACACTCAGAAATTTAGAAAAATAATGATCGACAAAAATTAATTATATTATTAATTTGAGCTTTGTTTGAGAAATGCTTTGTATCCTTAATCACTTAACCATTATTATTCTTTTATTAGTATTAACATGTAATCATCTAAGATCACCTTAATATCCAAACGTAATCATAATTCCTCGATTGTGGACTTACTTGGGGAAAAGAGAGATGCTTCCTCGTCATCAAAGAAATAGTATGCCCCCATTGCCCACCCCACTTATACGCCAGCTTGGGTTTCAGTTGTATAGTTTGTGATTATGCTAGCTTGATTAATTTTGGAAGCAAATGTGCATTCCTTGACATGTGATAGAGTTTATTTTAATATAAAAATTATTAACAATTTATAAAACGGTTTTTCTTGATTGGAAAAGTATTTGTAATTCATTACTCATCATGATCTAAGGGGATGGGGAAGGGATAGTAATTAAGAAAATGATGGATAGAATTCTTCGTTAAATTTCTTTCTAAAGAACTTCAAATGCCATGCTTTACACATCTTTTACTACTTGAGAAATTTTCCTTATACAAAGGTTGAACATCAACGCGAAAACCTTTTCTTTTTTTTTTATTTTTAATTTTGGTGGGGGTTCATTATACCTAAAGTGATAATTTGGGAAAACTCGAGAAAGACTTGGTGGTCTGCAGAGACATCAACAAGGCGAGTAATCTATGGCTTTCATTATCTTCTTTCTATTCATGTCTGGCCTACCACTTACTTTTGGAGTTTGGGCAATTGAAGCACTTGGTAGAATGGGTTGGGAGTTGGGGGCACTTCTTTCATCTAAAACAACCATTAATCTAATAAAACAGTTACTTCGAGATTTTTAAGTTGAAGATAGAGGAATATATAAGCGATTAATTCATGTGAATTTCAACATCCACAGCTTTACTGTCTGTGTATACCAACTTGGCCAAAAACATTTCGGCTCTTATTGAATTAGACCGTCTCCATATTGCCACGTAAGGTTTGCAAAGGCTATCTTAATATTGTCATTGCAGCTTCAACCACCACACTTGCAGCGGCTGATGACTTTATAAAAGGGCAGCTAGCATGAGACGAACTGAGTAGTATTGAACACATTATATAAATACTGAGATCAAGGAGAGATCAGAGCAGAAATAGAAAGCATGGAAGTTAGGGCAGAAAAGAAGGTTACCTTATTTGCCTTCCTCCTATTTATTATTATGCTCATGGCTCCGCCTATTAATGTTCCTCATGGAGCTATGGCTTCTACTTTAATGAAGGAGAACAACGGCACCACCATCCGCTGCATTAAAGGCTTCTTAGATGAGTACCTTTTAGCCAATCATGACTACCTAGATTTGAGTTCAAGATGGGTTCGGGGTTCCGTAGCAGAATACTTCGATGGTCGGACAGTTCATTCGGGTTCCAACCTGGAAACCCAAGTTTACCTGGATTGGAACCTGGATTTCAAATCCTGGTTGGAACCCTAACCGGCTTAGCCCGAGTCAGATATGGCCCGGAACTCAGATGAATCCGGGTTTTTCAGAACCCAGATTCCAAGTTCCGGATTGAACCTGAAATTCTTTTTTTTAAATCATAATAGCCTTAATGTAAGAAACAGGAGAGCAAAAATTTAAAGCCTCAAAAAATTACAAAAAACAAAACCCCATGTTTGAAAAAAAAGAGTAAATCTAACAAAAATAAACCCATGTTCAACTAAGTGATAGCATATAAATAGATCTAACCCATATAACTACTCAAACATTCTCATAAAAACAAACCCAAAATCAATAAAGCAAAAAACAATACAAATAGAGAGAAGAAAGAAAAATACCCAAACAGAATTGAACCCAAAAATAAAATAGCAGATCTAGCCAAATGAAGCAAGTAGTAGAAGACGACGGCCATGAAGAACAGATCTTCGATTGGTATAGGAAGAGTGAGACGAGCTAGGTTTCGGCATGAGAGAGAGAGAGAGAGAGAGAGAGAGAGAGAGAGAGAGAGAGAGAGAGAGAGAAGACGACGGAGCCACAAGTGAGAGACGACGGGCGACGACTAAGGTTACAGAACTCAGCAAAGGAAGCTAGGTTTCATTACTAGAGAGAGAGCGAGAGAGGGGCTTTTGAGTTTCGGCACTCAAGAGTTAGAATAAAGGAGATGACTCAGTAATGAAGGAGATGAAGACGATTTGAAGATGAAGGAGATAACGGTGATTCGGCAAAGGCGATGGGGTCACGCTGATGGGTCACGCTATCACGGGGTCAGGGGCTCAGTGGGCACAATGAAGGAGGCTAGGGTTTCGAAGTTCGTAACGAGAGAGAGAGAGAGAGAGAGAGAGAGAGAGAGAGAGAGAGAGAGAGAGAGAGAGTGTGTGTGTGTGTGTGTGTGTGTGTGTGTGTGTGTGTGTTGGGGAGGGGGAATGTAATGAAGGTTTGTCTATCAGATGAAAAGTAGAAGCCAATTTTTCCTTTTAAAAGATTCAGGTATTGAATTACCCGGGTTTTAAAACCCGTACTCGGACCAGATTGGTCTGGATTTTGCAATCCGAGTTTCAGCCCAAATTGACCCAAGCCGAAAATTATAATGGGAACTCCATTATTCAAGTTCTGAGGCCTGGCCAAGTAAAAATCTGGCCCGGATGAACAGTCTTATCGACAGTCCGACAAACAAGTTACTGCTAGCACCCCGCATCCATCTAGTCCTGCAAGATGTGGCCAACCCCTTGAACACGGTAAACCTATACCCCCTACACACCGCCAAGGAATAGTGGCAATAGAGATTGTAAGAAACGATCCCCCTATAATCGTTGTCCCTTGTAAAGGTGACGAACATACATTTTGATGATCAGGAGATCCATAAACAGGGTAATAACCAGGGCTGGGCAACTGGGCCGGATTTTTTTCCGGCCCGGTTCGGAACCCGGATAACCGGGTTCCGGTTACAGGCACCGGCCCAGAAAACACCCGAGCCGGTGCCCGGTTTCTGAAACCTGGGTGAAACCGGTCCGGGTACCGGATTTAAAACCCGGTACCCGGGTTTTTTAAAAATCCAAACCCAGTGCCAAAACGACGTCGTTTTGGCACTGGGTTATATCCCTCCAGCCTTCGGCATCTCGATTCCCCCCCCCCCGAATCCGACTCTCTCTCTCTCTCTCTCTCTCTCTCTCTCTCTCTCAAAGAATCTTCCCGAAACCCTACAAATCATCCCATCGCCGTCATCCACTCATCCCGTCGCCGCCGTCATCCCGTCGTCGTTTCATCTGGTCATCCTCCCGAAACACTACAAATCCGGTTAGTTTTTTATAAACTCTTCTTCCATTTCGGTTTCTTTAGTTTATGGTGTGGTTTTTTTAGTGGGTGTGATTTGTTTGGTGTGGTTTCTGATTTTGGGTGTGATTTGTTTTGGGTTTCTGATTTGGGTGTGATTTGTTTAGGGTTTCTAATTTTGGGTGTGATTTGTACAAATTTATTTCTAGACTTATCATTTCTCTTATTTCATAAGACGTCAATCACCAAATTTTGGCTGCTGATATCCACAAATTCCAACTATTTGTTGTAATTGCAATGGATAAAGATGTGGTTTGATCAAATGGCAGCAACTCTGCTGCAATATGCAAATCACACCCATTGGGTGGAATATTATATGAGGCAGAGCCTGCTACGGTAGCTTAGGTACCTGCTTTGGTACCTGCTACAGTTTACTTTTATAAACATCAATTGGGTTCAAAGTCAAGTGAAAGGAAAACTCAATTTGGGGAAGCTCCTTGTTTAAGCAGACTCAAATCCAATAATACTCAATACTGTTTCATAAAACCAAAGTAAAATTCAGTTGAGCATTTCCTAAGAACTCTGAAATCCAAATATATATATATATAGATCTTTTGGGATTTGGAGCCATGGTTAAAACAACACTCTTATAATGGTAAATGTCATGTGTGTTTTTGTCTTAAAAAAAATAGAAATAAATTATATTTATATAAGCCACTTATCATGTGCAGATCCTAATTATTTTAATATTGTGTTGCCTTTTAGGTCTTGGAGCTGTCTGGAACACAGCAAAAGTAGAATCAGGGTCAATAGTTTCTATTTTTGGCCTTGGGACTGTTGGCCTTGCTGTAATTTGCATAGATATTGACAGCAAAAAGTTTGAAAGAGGTACATCTTGAGTTCTCTCTTTCTTGATTTTTTCGTATAGCATGGTATTCTGATTTGATCTATCATGAAGTTTCCTAACTTACATTTTGGCAATTAATTTCTATCCTTTGATTAAAGCACATATATTGTTACTAGTTATCACTTGAATGTTGCTATTCTGTCTCTTGAACATTAGCAATGCTGCTTGCTTGTCATGATCTGCATGCCCTGCAAATTAAGTTTCCAACAGTCCTGAAATTGTCATCAAACCTACTTAATTTATTTGTGCCGTGGGGAATGGAAGCATGCATATTGGGCAAATTGCATGAAAGATTAATTAATATTTGTGGCCATCATTCTTTCACGCAATAAACAGCTTAAAATCACCAGTACGTACTATCTACAACCATAAACTTATAATCAACCAGCACCTCACTAACCTCCAACTATATTCTTGATCAAGCTGTATGTTCATTTGATTTGTGTTCTTGCCTTAATAACATTGTTTTTCTTGTCACTTGTGAACCTGAACCATGTGGTTTTTGGCTTTCCACATGCAGGTTTTTTTATCATGTAGTTTTTGTGGTTTTTGTGCTTGTGAACCTGAACCATGTGGTTTTTGTGCTTGTCCTTGGTTGAGTTCCAAAGAGTTTATTGATTTGGTTTTATCATGTAGGTTCTGGATGGGAACTTCTTGCTTCGCACCGAATTTCATCCGCTGATAAATGGTTAGAAAAATATGAATCTCCAAAACTGATCCTCATAACTTTTTGCTTATTAGATGTTCTTTTTAATACTTTTGCCTGTTATTATGATTTTATCACATTTTTAATCAATTTAGCCATCACTGGCCTGCAATATTTGTCACTTCTCACTTAACACAGAAAGACAAAACCCATTGGCTCTAATAGATCCAAATTGTCGCCCACATGATTTTTTTTTTTTTAAGAAATCCTAATTACTAATAATTTGATTTTAAAAATATTATCAAGAACATGATGATATTTGAGAATCTCATGAATACTGTTGAGTCGGCATGATTGAGTGGCAGAGGGGGCTAAGTAGCATTTTCCTTTGTTTTCTATTTTTCTGTTCTTTCTTGTTTTAGTGTAAATAAGATACCATGCATGTGGTACTTTTGCTTTCCTTTCTTTTTTGGTTTAGTGTAAATAAGATACCATTCATAGACGAAATTAGTTTCACGGTACCCATTTTGCATGTCATTCATCAAGCTCAATATTCAAACTAATTTACATGCATGATCATGAATAAATGGCCATTTGTAAATCATTAAGTAATTTAGGCACAATTTTTCTTCTTGATGCAGGACACTAACAAGCAGGCTGCTGAATCACTAAAGACTCATGCTCATGAGTAGCCGTTCAGATCGCACCAGCACAATCCAATATTCTACTTGATTTCTTTCCTTTCCAAAGCAAATAAGATGGATTATTATTCTGTTTTCTTTCCTATTGTGTTTTTGTTAATTTGTTTCCTTAGTTTACGATTCCCGTATGGTAATATAAACTTTCCTTAATCTCATGAATCTCAAGAAACGTTATGTGCAAGATTTGAAGGAACAATATTTTGAAGGAATATTAATAATCAGGCTTTGTTAAAAAAAAAAAAAAAAAAAAAAAAAAAACTGGGTATAGGCCGGAACCCGGATTTCCAGGTTGTAAAAACCCGGATCAATCCGGGTTCTAGCCCGGGTCATAACCCGGGTATATCCGGGCCGGACTCCGGCCCGGATTTGGAATCCGGGTTCCGGGCCGGGTATACCCGGATACCCGGTCCGGTACCCGATTGCCCAGCCCTAAATTAACTAATAAGATGTGTAGTGGAAGGAAGTAGTAATTCTTTTCACTTTTTATAATTATATATATTATATTTTGTAATGTTGTACATGCCCTGATAAGGAAAATTATGAAAATATACATTTATTTACTTCGATCAACTTTTCTGTTTCCATCCTAAACATCTTTTATTTTACCACAATTAAAGTTTAAAAATTTGATTCCATTGGCACACGATTCCCGTGCCAACCTTTCCAATTATTTGTCTCAAAAATATGAATTTTATAAAACTCATCAGTTCTTGTTTTCTGTAAATTGAATCAAACTACTCGGAAAGTATGTAAGAAAATCAATAGAATTAGGAACCCAATTAAGTTAGTGAACTTATTTCTTTGTTGCCAAATTTACCAAACATCTTCTGTTTTTTGGTCTTTTATGGGACTACCAAACTCAAAGATTGTGTTAGGCTGTTAGCCCTTGCGGAGTTTGGGTTGAATGGGGAATTTTTGCGTTCACATAACAACAAAAGTCAATAGGGGGTTCTAGTACTTATTCATAATTGAAGCAGTACTTGGTGGAAATTACGCGAGAAGGACTAGATCATGTTCTGCTGAGCCATCAACGACGCGAGTAATCTATGGTTTTCATTTTCCACTTTCTCTTATTGTCCCCCCGTTCTTTGGAGTTTGGTCAATCGGATAAGTGGGAGGAAGCTATAGCACTTAGCAGAGTGGGTTGTGAGTTGGGGGCATTTCGAGAATAGGATGGAGCTGAGAAGATTTTGGGCGGCGAGCGTGCTAATACTTGATGACTACTGCCGATAACATTCATCATTATAAGATTGCGACCGTTATTGCAATTTCGAAGTTGAAACGTGGTATGAAGTTGGTTATTTATTTATTTAGCTTTCAAGTTTCCGTTTGAAGGGTTTTTTCAGTTGATCATATGATGCAATAAATCAAATGGGTTTTTGCATTTTAGTAATTTAATTTCTAATAACGTGGTATATATTCGATCATTGATGACTCTCAAAGTCTTGGTACAAGTCTCCGACATCTTCTCAGGAAAATTACACTGCACAATTTCTGAGTGCTAGAAACGAAGCAAGCGAGAGGGTTCGCATCTTCTTACATGAAAATTCCAGGAACAATTGCTGTCGGGCCATGAGAAGTGTGGCTCGTAACGGGAAGACTCGTGAAGTCTCGGCCTGGAAAAATCCAAAAGGATTTTGAGTGGACTCGTCTATCACACACTCGGGCGTAACTTCAGCTTGACCTTCCAAAGTTGCAGCAACAATTTCATATTGGGAAATGATGCATCCTCACAAAAGCTGTCGAATTTTTTTTTTTTTAAACTTAATTTCATAATAATTATGTCAATATTAATTTTAAAAGTATCTATACATAATAATTATTTTGCATACTCTATTTCTTATAATACACATCTCTTTTATCATTATTAGCTTAATATATAATGTGAAAATTATCAATACCAAAACCTTTTATGAACACCTAAATATTAAATTTTGCTATTGATAATTTTCACATTATATATTAAGCTAATAATGATAAAAGAGATGTGTATTATAAGAAATAGAGTATGCAAAATAATTATTATGTATAGATACTTTTAAAATTAATATTGACATAATATTTATTTGAAAGTTGTCATGTTCTCTCATTGAGTTAATTTTTTTTAAGGACTCATTGAGTAAATTAATTTTTTTTAATTGGGTATTTTTTTTCTTTTAGAAAATGCTACTTGAATATATATATATATATATATATATATTATATTTTTTTAGACTTCTTCCACTAGGAGCCCTAATGGAAGAGTCGACCTGGTGCTAGGTTACCCCAAATGTGTTCTCTAAGGTTGCCCTTCATGGCCTTGCAACATCATGTCAAATTTTAGAAAAAATGAAAAAGAGTGGATAATTCTCCACACACGTGAGGAGGGCAAACTCAAAATCACATTTGCAGGACAATCTATCGTTTTTCTTTTTCTTTTTTCCCTTTCCAATAGTAGAAACATGGGCCAGACACACTCACGTATATTTTTTACAAAAACTCTTCTACTCATTATCTATACTCCATACATTTGGTAAAGGAAAAATAAAACTAAAAATAAAAATAAAAAATAATCATGTGTCGTGGGTGGTATAGAAATGATGAGCAGAATTCCTCTTTAGACAATCTAAATTCAGAGATCTTAGGCCACCCGTTCTCTAATCGACTCGTTACTAAATATAAATTTTTCAAAATATATTAAAGAAATTGTTGCATTCATGTCCCATGTGTGTGGCTGCCAACCATAAGGGAGATAAATCCTTCCCCCAAACTCAACCATTCTGTGGTGTCAAGAGCTTAGTTGGTACAGCCACTACGGGCTGGCTATTATGTTTTGTTTAATTTATCAAAAAAAAATCAAAATTAGTTTTTAATTATAAACTTGTTTACTTTTCTATATAAAAAATATTATTTTAAAAAATGACCGTAGAGGGTATATTCTCATCCTCACCTTTTGCTTGGGCCTAGGCAAGAAGCTTAAGCCCATCTCGACCCGAATCGTTCCTATGGGCCCAAAACCTTTTATGAACACCTAAATATTAGATTTTGCTATTGATAATTTTCACATTATATATTAAGCTAATAATGATAAAAGAGATGTGTATTATAAGAAATAGAGTATGCAAAATAATTATTATGTATAGATACTTTTAAAATTAATATTGACATAATATTTATTTGATAGTTGTGATGTTCTCTCATTGAGTTAATTTTTTTTAAGGACTCATTGAGTAAATTAATTTTTTTTAATTGCGTATTTTTTTTCTTTTAGAAAATGCTACTTGAATATATATATATATATATATATTATATTTTTTTAGACTTCTTCCACTAGGAGCCCTAATGGAAGAGTCGACCTGGTGCTAGGTTACCCCAAATGTGTTCTCTAAGGTTGCCCTTCATGGCCTTGCAACATCATGTCAAATTTTAGAAAAAATGAAAAAGAGTGGATAATTCTCCACACACGTGAGGAGGGCAAACTCAAAATCACATTTGCGGGACAATCTATCGTTTTTCTTTTTCTTTTTTCCCTTTCCAATAGTAGAAACATGGGCCAGACACACTCACGTATATTTTTTACAAAAACTCTTCTACTCATTATCTATACTCCATACATTTGGTAAAGGAAAAATAAAAATAAAAATAAAAATAAAAAATAATCATGTGTCGTGGGTGGTATAGAAATGATGAGCAGAATTCCTCTTTAGACAATCTAAAATCAGAGATCTTAGGCCACCCGTTCTCTAATCGACTCGTTACTAAATATAAATTTTTCAAAATATATTAAAGAAATTGTTGCATTCATGTCCCATGTGTGTGGCTGCCAACCATAAGGGAGATAAATCCTTCCCCCAAACTCAACCATTCTGTGGTGTCAAGAGCTTAGTTGGTACAGCCACTACGGGCTGGCTATTATGTTTTGTTTAATTTATCAAAAAAAAATCAAAATTAGTTTTTAATTATAAACTTGTTTACTTTTCTATATAAAAAATATTATTTTAAAAAATGACCGTAGAGGGTATATTCTCATCCTCACCTTTTGCTTGGGCCTAGGCAAGAAGCTTAAGCCCATCTCGACCCGAATCGTTCCTATGGGCCCAGCAATCACCAACAAAATATGGCCCATGAGATGTACTAGGGGAAAGAGAATACCCTCGCATGGGAAATAAGACCTGCCGAGGGTGGGCCCTGCGCACGCGCCCGGGGGGAGGGGGGGCGCAGATAAGACATGTCAACCCTGATACCCTCCTACGACACATAGCATTTAAAGATCTAAGTCGGCAAGTAAACAGAGATTACAAGCAACCCTCTATTCCCTAATGATGGGAATGAAAAGTGACTGCATCAATCGTATGCCGTGAGATGCCACCCGGGCATCCATGCTGCATTAATGGCCCACCTCAAAAGCCATGTCGCATTAGAGACCATAGTTTAACAAATGTGAGCATAATGCTGGCCCCTGACATAGCGTACCGAATGTTCCCCCAATACCTCATATAAAAGCAAGACTCCTCTTCTAGTGCTCCTAGGTCTTCCACAACAAGAGTTACCAGCTGCTCCACCCCCTTTCATAGAAACAAGCCAAGTTTAAAAATAAGAAAACAAGAAGAAAAAGAAAGAGAAGAAAAAAAGGGGAGAGAATGAAGGAGAAAGGGCATGCCAAAACCAACCCTGGAGAAGAAGGCCTTAAGCTTGTCGGCCATCTTTTGGATGGACTCGACACGAGCTTTCAAAACCAAACTTGGCCTTTAGAGCCTCACTCCTACCAGCCTCATGGGATGAACCCGCACGCCCCAACTACCACGAAGGAGAGATGGCTACCTGAGTAGGGGAGTCACCTGACCCCTTAAGCAGGGACCAAACAAGCCCAGAGCTGCCCACAATGTAATCCCTCATTGCCCCTCTGGTGGCACCATGACGTCCTATGTGTCCCTTCAGTCGCTGGCTCTTCAAGAACCTCCTGCTTGTCCACGGCATTGTAGGCCAATGCCTGTCTGGACAAGCACTCCAAGTCCTTGCAGCATAACGGTTACACATCCCCAAACCTCGATGCTCCAACTCAACCCTCAACTGCCACCACGACCTCCATCTCATTTGGAACAATAGGAACCTCACTAACCTTCAGTGCCACCACCACGGCCTCCATCTCAAGTAGAACCACAGGAACCTCACTGACCTCCGATGCCACCACCAAGACCTCCATCTCAAGCATTGACTCAAGTACCTCGCCAACCTCGAGGACCACCTCCTCAGTCAAGACTATAGCACTGAGCCCACTCTCCCTCCCATAGGAAGGACATCTGAGGCCCCAATCTTGGTCAAGGGAGCCACCTCCAAGGGTGCTTTCGTCGGGGTGCTCAGGGGGAATAATCGAAGAGAGACTTTTAGATGGAGATCCCATCCTCACTGAGATCGAAGACGACGAGATGGCCAATGAACACACCCTCACCCGTATGCGCATGTTCCCCGATAGCAGGGACGCCACACCCTCTCCAATGTACTCACCGGACCCCGGGGAGGGAATCATCTCTAGGTCGATCTCTATAGCGGCACGATGACCTGGGAATCCCAGGGGGCAGGCTATAGAAGGGCCTAGTAGAATTGCAGTTCAAGCTCCTCCTTTTCCCCGAGTGAGGATCTCAATCCTCCTCATGTTGCTCGACGAGGATGGAGATGACATGGCTGGGAAACGAGTGGGGGGCCAATGGTCTAGGGAGCAACAGCCATCCCGGGTATGACCTAGACCCCTTGGAACATACCCACGGTGCCCACATTGCTTAGTGGGGTGGAGGGGCCAGCAGTCAAGGGAGCAAAAGTTGGCAAGATGGACATGGAAGCCCTCACAACAGCAAGAGATGGTTTTTGCCATGAAATGACAACTGGGGCGCCAAAAGGGCACCCTGACAGGGTATCAGAGTAAACGTTCTGCGGGTGCAACTTCACCCAAGAAATGATAGTCTCCAGCCAAGCCTCTTTCTAATTAGTTGGGACTAACCGAATCTCCTTATCCTCAAGCATGACCCATCAAACAATGTGTACAAGGAACTCCTGCCGACTAGTCTACTCAGTGAGGAACTCTCATTCCTTGTCGGACACAAAGGAAAATTGCTAGGTATAATCATTGATGTGGAAAAATTGCGATTCTTGGCAGGCAACCATCTGCCCTTTGCACGAGCAGAAGCTGCACCAATTCTCTTCATGCCTTAGGAGATTATGGGCAAGGAGGAATTCTTGGGCAATAAGGTTCGGGCAGTCTGTTCTGGTCTCCTCCAACTCTCGGTGCCAAATGATGCAATAGCATATAAAAATCCTCCATGCGTTGGGGTGAAAGTGTGAAAGATCCAGGCAGAGGTGGTCCAGCACATTGTGGACCTGCAAACAAAAAGGAAGCGACGGTCAATTGAAGAACATTGGAGGGTACAACGCCACTTTCATGGCATAACCCTTGAAATCTATGGCCCTTTGATTGGTCCCGGGGACCTCGAATACGATGGAGTTTGGGACTCCATAAGAGGCCCTCAGTGACCTCAAGGCAACCAAAGACACCTTCGACCTAGTTATGTCCCTCAAAGAGCTCAGACTCGGTATGGACCTCAGGGGGGTCCAAACCTCCTAGAGTCCTAGAGGACTCCGACGGGCAAGCGAAGCGCAAACCATGATGAGTAGCACGAGAAGCGTTCTTGGGAACAATGGAAGAAAAGAGAGGAGTTGGTTCGAAGGGAGCAAAAAGGAAGAAGGAGCAAGAAGCCAGGAGAGTAAAGAAACAAAGGAATTCAAAGACTTCGAGTGAAAATGAAGGCAAACAGTCTGAGAATAGAATGGGACTGGACTTAATAGGTGTCTGCACCATATGGACTTCCCTAGAAAATGGGCTGAAATGCATCGTGGAAGGGAGAGTGATTGGGTACAAATCTCATGATTTATGCTGCAGGAGCGACAAGGGAAGGAAACCATCAGCCAATACCCAAACGGGCGCACTCAAGTGCACGTCAGTCTGTCAGTGACGTGATGTCGAAATGTCCTTGCAAACAGAAGAAATCCTACATACCCGTACAGTAAAAAATGACGGGGTAACTGCAGAGGATATTCTCAACCCACCTCTGGGTTGGGCCTAGGCAAGAAGCTGAAGCCCATCTCAACCTGAATCGAAACTATGGGCCCATGAATCACCAAGAAAATTCATCCCATGAGCTGTCCTAGGGGTTGGGGAATACCCTCATGTGGGAAACAAGTTGGGGAGGCTGGGCACGGGGGGGACAGATTGGACATGTCGACCCTGACACCCTCCTACGACCCTAGGGGTGTGACCGATCTAGTTCGGTTCGGTTTTGAATATATTTTAGAACAAAACTGGTATATACTAATTTTGAGTTTAAAGAACCAATACCACACTGATTACACTCTTAAACCGGTACTTCCAGTTTTACCGGTTCCAATCCGGTTTTTTTGGTATATTATATAGTATGTATAATATAGTATATTATAGTATATAATAATATAGTATATTATAGTATATAATAGTATAGTGATAATATATTGTAGTATATTTGAATATATAGTGATATAGTATTAGCATAATTATTAATACAGTAGACTATAGTGATATATGATATTAAAATTTAATATTATATTAATTAATAATTTATCATATAATACAAAATTATTTTATATATAATTATATATTTTATATAAAATTTATGTATAATATGAAGAATGTTTTATACAATATAAAAAATAAAAATATGTATATGAACCAGCTCGGTCCGATGTTAGAAAAAAGAAAACTGTAACCAGACCGATTTTGACCGACTTTGAGAAAAATGAAACCTATACCGAACCGAACCGAATCAAACCCGGTCCGATCTGGTTCACCGGTTTTTTTTTCACCTCTAACGACACCTTTTATTTAAAGATGTAAGCTGGTAACTGAACGGAAATCTTGGACAACCCTCCATTTCGTGACGATGGGGATGGGAAGCGGCTACACCAATCATCTGCCATCACGACACTATCCGGGGAGCAATGCCACATTAATGATACCACCTTAAAAATCACGTCATATTAAATAATGCACCTTGGCAAATGTGAGCATGATACTGACCCTTGATACATGGTACGAAATGTTCTCCCAAAAACCTCGCATAAAAGTAAAACTCCACGTACAAATAATCTCTCTGAACATTCTAATTAGAGACTGACTTTAAGATCATAGGCTCCCAACAACCACCAAACCACCTTCATTTCTGTGTTGCAGGTAGCAAGGATTCAACCAAAATTGTTAGAAATTAGCTAAGGTGTACGAAACACGTCATCCAGACTGGCCCACATGATTTCCATTAACGGTGATAAATGGGAAAATAGATGGAGTATTCTATTTTTAATAAACTCAGCGCTAGGGGTTATTAATAAAAAAATAAAAATAAAAATACAGCGCTAAATTAAAATAGCCCAAAGGACGGGGATGTCCCATAAAAAAATCGCCTACCAATTATAATGTGTTTTCTAATTCAATCGTCACTTGCACTTTACACAAATCACAAACGATGACCCTCAAACTATCAAAAAGTTATCACGTACCTATCTATTAAGAACTTTCATCAAGATTTCGTAATGTTCTCTATTTTTTATCGTCTCAATCGCTAAAATTAGAATAGAGCGTTATATAACAATGATATTTTGATAGATCGGAAGAACATTATTTCTCCGGGTGAGACTCCAATCTAAACATTAACTTCTCTACCCGCAGTGGCCACAGGTCCAGGCGCATTAAGTGGCCACATCTCTATGGCCCTGAGCATCAATACATCATTATACTAAACTAAAATCCTCACAATTTCAATCCCTTTAAACTAATTTTGTGAGCCTCACCACAAAAACGCTAATCTCATCAAGTACCATCTTTTACTGTCCTCATTGATTCATAATCCCAAAAAACAAAGCCTTATAGACAACATCATTTATTTGAATCCTTACTGATGCCGCTAAAACTTTGCTCTCCAATGCTTGTTGTGCTCATCTCGCCGTTGCTGGTTGTACTTGACATTTTCCAACTGCTACCACTAAATAAGTTATCACTATCATTGCTCTTGGACGGGGCCAAGAGAGCATTGACTACATCAAGCCTGCCAGCTTTGTCAATAGTCTCCTGCAACTGAAATGCAAACTCAAGGCTCCACACTACATCATTCATCGACGGGCGTTCCACTCCATTGTCAAGCAAACAACTCAGTGCGACCTCTCCAAATTTCTTCAAACATTCGGGCGCAACTTGACCCTTCAAAGTTTGATCAATAATTTGATGAAACTCTCCATTCCGAGAGCTTTGTCGAACCCGTTCTGCAAGGCTCACTTGGTTCTTCTCTGCAGTACGAAATATGGGTGGTCTTGCACACAGCACCTCACACAGCACGACACCGAATGAGTATACATCAGATTTTTCTGTCAATTTTTGACGTCTGTAATATTCTGGATCCAAATATCCAAAACTACCCTTGACAACAGTGCTGACATGGGTCTTAGACACGCTTGTGGGTCCCATTTTGGACAACCCAAAATCGGATACCTTGGCCACCCATTCCTCATCTAATAAGATGTTTGTCGTTTTCACATCACGATGAATGATCATTTGGTTTGCACCTGTGTGCAGGTAGTTCAACCCTTGTGCTGCACCAATACAGATCTGAAGTCTCTGCTTCCACGAGAGAGGAGGATTATTGCTATTATAAAGATGATCGCGGAGGGTGCCACGGGCCATGTAGTCGTACACGAGAATCATCTCGTTGCGATCGTTACAATACCCAATCAGAGAAACAAGATGCTGGTGACGGAGTTGTGAGAGCATCTCTATCTCGGTCTCGAACTCAAGAGCCCCCTGTTCAGAACCAGGTACTAACCGCTTGATCGCGACGGAGTTGACCCCACCATCAATGTACCCTTTGTACACGTTACCAAAACCACCCACACCAATAATCAAGAGATCATCGAAGTCGTTTGTTGCTGCTCTTATCTCCGCTAATGAAAAGTAACGACTGAGAGCGGACGGTAAATATGATCTCTGGGTATTCGTTGACTCGGTCGTAGTAAACAAAAGTAGACCCCACCAGGTAGTCCTGTTAGTGGAGCCCGGTTCCACGTCTCCCTTGCGCCTCTGGAAAATCAAGAATACGAGAATCGACAGAACAATGAATCCGGAGACTCCAATCGCGGTAACGGCAATTATTGTTGTTCTATTTTTCTTCGAGTTCGTCGTTGTCTGTCTTGGTGGCGGAACCCTTGGAGAGATTGGAGGAAGTGGATCGGGGTTTGGTCCGGCGAGATTGTCATTGACGCTTACTTTAAAGATTTCGATACCGTTCAAGATTGCATCTTGTAAAGAGGTCTTCCACTTTTGCGGTTCTGCTCCTATTGCGATATGGAGGTTCGCTCTCTTGTCGCTTCCTTTACCCATCATCGAAACCGCGTAGTCTCTATACACGGGCACGCCATTTCCACCACTCCAAAGAATTACGTCGGCGTTTTCCTGGGCGATTTGATCTGCTATGAAAATACGGAAACTTCTGTCCTTTTCTTTAATAATATCGGGTTGAAACTCACAGAAGTGAAGCCTAATGAAGTAATAAAACCCATAGTCAACTGGGAATTCCCAGGTGAGATTGTAGCTCAGGGTGATAATTGAGTCGTTCCCCAGAGTTCGGGCAGTCCGATAGACATCTTCTGGTGCAGTGTACGCTGGTACCAATTTGGTAAACCGTAGTTTGATAGTTTCGTTATAAGGTTCAAAAAGTACTTTATGTTCTTTCAAGTACTCGAAGTCATCACTCCATTCCCGGAACATTCCAGTGTCATTAGCGGGTGCTATGTGGTGCCCTCCCACATTCAATCTGTATATCATCTCGAGAGAAGTGCTGTAATCGATGCGGTAACCGTTCTGCTCGCCGATGAAAGTAAAATATTTTTCAGCTGAAGTATAATATAGATTAGTAGGCATCGACAGGATTTCAATTCCGTTGATAAAAGCATAGGAGTTAGAAGATGGAATGAAGGCTATGTCCAAACTCTGATCTTCCTCAATGTTGACACAGTATTCTTTGTATAAGGTCTCGCCGGAATCCCCATCGGTATCTGCCGTAAGTGAAGCGTTGAAGTTACTAAGAAGAGTAAATCGACCGGCTTTGACAGAGAAGAGGGCATTTGAGCGGTCAAAGTTGGAGTAGAAAGCTGGGTAAAAGTGTAGTCTGAGGAATTTTGGGCCGGGACTGACTTTGAATGTGTAATTGAACGGAGAAAGAGAGAGCCGGGCAGTCTCAAAGGGTACTTTGGCCGCAGCGGAGGATTGTTCAACTGCACTAGCGGAAAGAGATGGCTGGTTTTTTGATACTTCAAGAGGGAGAAATTCTGAACCCACTTCTCCAATCCAGATCCGACCATCTGCTGTAGTTGAATTGCCAGAGGAACCACAGTTTAGGAGGATGTTATCGACCGGAGGGTAAGGAGACGGCGAGTCACCTGCGACGGTGCTTGCCAGGAAGTGCGGCAAGAAGACGAGACAGAGAGGGGTAAAAAGTGGTAAGAGCGTGGTGCTCATTGTAGCAATGAGAGACGCAGAGAAGAGGTAGTTGGCACAATTTTCCGATTTTCTCTATAGAAAACACAAAACAAAGGCGGAAGACAGAGAAGTACTGGCCGGGTGTTGGGGCATGCAAGGATGACTTGAAAAGTCTTCGGGAGAGGCCAGTTGAATATGATTTTCCTCGAACATCATGAAGCTTGGTGGAAGAAACGGAGGCTTTTGGTCACGTGGGCGATCAGTCCTTTTTGTTTTGAGCGGTGCAACTTTTCCGCCTGTGAGTGCCGCCTGCATTTGACCGTCCGAAGTATAATGCCATGTGACGTCACATAATATTTAAAAAAATAAAATAAAACCAAAAGAAAAGAGGCTGAATCTCGCGGGATGTTTTCCAAATGAGTTTTGCTATATGCAAACATAATCGCGCACTAATTTATGTATCAATATTGATTCATTCATACTTAAAATTTAAATTAACACTGTTTTCAATAAAATTTACTTTTTGACCAATCACATCATATTGGTGCACAGATGAGTACACAATTGTGCTTGCAACTATATTTTTCCTTTTAAAATCTGCAAATGGTGCGTTCCCTAACGCCATTGCCCTCCCAACACCATTGCCCTCCCGTCGCCCTCCCCTCGCTCGCCATCCCTGAACGCCGCTCCATCCTCCACGAGTGCCTTCCGTCACCAATAAACAGAGTCCCTCCTTCTTATTTGTTCATTTATATATAAACAATGAGGAATTTAATAAAATCTTTTGGAAATTTAGACCTTTCAAATTCTAGTCTTAGAATCTATACCATTTGTAAAAATAATAATAATAATAAAAAAATAATAACAATACAAGATATTTACGTAAAAACTCCTTAACAGAAGAAAAACTACCAGACCTAGAGAAAAAAATTCACTATATAAAAAATTATTACAATCACACAATTTTTCTCCTCACCCCAAACACCCACAAAACTGGAAGCAAAATTTTAACTTTACACCTCTTCCCATTTTTACAAAAGGAATTTAACTAAAGTAAAAAATTACTAAATAAGTTTTCAACTGGTATACATAAATCAATGAGGCTTAACCCCTTTATATAGACATTGCGGCCTTGCTCCTTTTCATTTCCCACCCATGTGGGACTAACCAAAGGAGAAAAATTCAACAATCTCCACCTTGCGACTTTGTTTGGTCTCATAGCCAAACTCCACCTCAATGAAGATATTTATAGTTTCCGCTATCATGTTTCACCATAAGAGTATATCTACTTAGAATAAACTAATTCCAAACATTTCATTTCGGCCCATGTCGAAAAATAAAGTTGCTGAAAATTATGGTGTAACTTTCACATTTGGCTCTCCTGTAAGTTCATCAGCCATCGACATGAATTTCCACCACGCACCCTACATCAATGTCAAACCAATGCCTGTGTGCAAACTTGTAGACCCGCTAACATTAACACATCCTCTATCATAACAACTTTGGAAATTAGTGGCATGGGATAAGGATATACATGTTCATTTTTCTATGGAGAGAGATACAACATTAGCATCAATATCAGTATCTCCATTTACTGACTTGGAGCCACTTGCCGAATCTGTTCCTTGTACTAGCCATTTCACCAGTTGCTAGTATTACTGCTGACTTCAGGGGTTGATCTGCCCTTCAACGTCTTGTGTAAACCAATTTCTCCACCTTAAATCTGATAGGATTTGAAACCATATTTCCTAACATTACTTTGATGAATTTACCGCAGAAATGAATAGTGCATCATTAAGTAAGTTCACATGAAAGATTGAAGGGTTATAATGGACACACTTAAATTTTCAATCTCCTAGACAAAACCTCCTTAGACTGTACATATCCACATTACCACACCAAAACTCCATCTCATAAAAAGAACCTAATGGTTTTGAAACCAATTGTTGGAAATTTAGACCTCCCAAATTCACCCCCTAAGATCTATACCATTTGCAGGAATAACAAGAAAAATAGAGAAATAATAATAATATAAGATATTTACATAGAAACTTCTAAACAGGAGAAAAACCACCAAACCCAAAGAAGAAAATTCACTATGTGAAAAATTGTTACAATCATATAATTTTTCTACTCACCCCAAACACACCCACAAAGTTTTCTCACTAGCAAAAGTTTAATTTTACACCTCTTCTCTTTTTAACAAATAGGGCCAATAGAAGAATTGAACTAAAATCAGATAAGCTTTCAATTGGTGTACATAAATCAAGGAGGTCTAACTCCTTTATATAGGCATTGGGGCCTTACTCATTTTCATCTCTCACTCATGTGGGACTAACCAATGGAGCAAAACTCAACAAAATCATTGTCTGGACAATCACTGTTTGGAATGGCACTCGTATGTCCAGACAGAATCCATGCTTGTCAAACGGTATTGACAGACAAGCAGGCAAAAAACCCTCATCTTCCTCTTCTTCTCTCTATTTTTACTTGTCTATTTGAGTGTCTTTGTATCCTATCCTGGTAGTAGTAATAGTGATGGTGGCCTGTGTGGTGGTGATTATGGCAGTGTTGGCATGGTTGGTGAGAGAGAATAAATACTGTGTTTTAGAGAGCAAAAGCCCTACACGGTGTTTATGAGTTATGAAGGAGGGAGGGAGGGGGGGGGGGGAGAGAGAGAGAGAGAGAGAGAGATAGAGAGAGAGAGAGCAGGATAGAATCGACAGATTGGGTTTTTTTTTTTTTTTTAATGCTTATTGTTGTTTAAAGAAGAAAGTATTTGGAAACAGAGAGGAAGAGGGAGATGGACATGCACGTGGTTCAGTTTAAGATTAGGTTTGGCATCATAAAATTTTTATCTTAAATTTAAAATTTTTATTTCATCATTACAACTTTCTTAAATTTTCATATAAAATAAAATAAATAATTCAATTTTTTCTTAATTTTTTCAACTCCCAAGATAATAATATTAAAATATATTTCATCTTAAAATTCAAAATTATCATCATACTTACCAAACCGAACCTAAGGATCGTGTTATACTCAGTGTAGCCCGAGAGGTTCTCATGATAAGGTATTGGACTTTTTTTATATACATTTTTTATGCCCATAAATATTTTTAAAAAAATTCATAATATCATTAAAAAGATATTTTTTAATCACTAAATAAATAAAAAATAAAGAAAATGTCTCAGAATCACTTGGTTTTATAAGCTTACTAATAAAAAGGATGGTAATTTTATGTGTGTTTTAATATAAAATTTTGGAGATATAAAAAGGATTACCCTTGGATTTAGCTTTCTAGACAAATTATTGCAAACTTAACTTTAGTATGTATTCTTGTGAGGGTGAAATATTGCAGGTGAAAATAAAGGGAAAAAGGGGATTCTAGTTTTAACTATGAAAGGCGACTTGGGCAAACATAAAACTTGGGACTGGTTTGAATATTCAAATCTAAACTATTTCATCTCATATAATTTTTATAATTTTTTATATAAAATATAATAAATAATTCAATTTTTTCAAATTCTAAAACAAAACTAATCTTAAAAAATTATATTATAATAATATTTTATTTAATTTTTAACACAATATCTCATCTTATCTGAACTGTATAACCAAACGAGGCCTTAATGATGGAATGGAGTAGTCATTCTTGTCAACATAAATCATGTGTTACGTCGTGTTTCGTAAGCCCTTGGGCCGGGTTGCTCAGCGGCGCGAGTCTTCACTCGCGCTAGATCATGAGGCGGGAAAAGGGTGGCCCTACAGTGGCTTGTGAAACATCCTATGCCAAAATTAGTATAAAGTAGAGATCAAAATGCTTTAAAGAAAAAGACAACAATTGTGTATAATTGACAACAAACTTAAATTCGTCCTCACCTTATCTTGTAGTTCTGGGCGACCTATATACTTGGTCTTTCAGGTCAGGTGGGCCATGCCTTGTGTTCTAGGACAGAGGGACGCCTCTCCCCAGAGTTTCCACCGTCATATTGCATTTAATGCGGCATGATTTTCTTAGTGTCAGTCATTTAATGCGGTATGGATTTCTAGCAAAATTGTCTAATGTCGTCTCTTCCTTTTTTCCCGATCATAGTTTCCTAGGCTTTTCTGCAACTTCTTATCTCAATGTTGATGATTACTCTCGACCCACACGAGTCTGAAGCTTGCCCGACCCACGCGGGTCTAGGACCCCTCTCGAGTTACCAAAGGGGGCCTTTCCTGGCTCGAGCTAGCATTCTCGAGGCCCCATTTCTCGAGTCTCATGGGGCCTGACGGAATAATAGGCTTAGGATAATATTATGGGCTTTAGGCCTTGATGAAAATACGAAAATACCCCTAACAATGAGGTTCCAAGGTTTTTCCCTCACCTACTAGGATTCAACTAATCAGTAGGAGAATGATAATTATAGGTGGAGAAATATACGAATTGATCAGAAAAAGTGAAAAACTGATTAATCCAGACAAATCTTACTTGGCCTTCAGGAAGATTTCTAGCCATACTATAAACATAAGAAGTTTGAAACGCTCTTTAACCTGGAAAAATCTACAGACTCTACCTAGTATTTGAGGTTGGCCATAATTTTTTGAAAAATGTTAGGCATACAGATCTTTTTAGAATAATTTATATAATTATATTTTAAATAAAATATATTTTTATAAAATATCTAATAAAAATAACATGACTTTGCATTGTAGGACCTCAAGAAAAGTATAAAAAATTATAACTACGTATCCATAACTACTCCCTTTCATATTATACAAAATTATAAAATTAAAAGAAATGTTAGAAAATTTGTATCGATCTTTACTGTATAATTAAGAGGTGCAAGAATATAATTAAATAGTTTTCTACCAAATTATGTTAGGACAAATTTTCTCTAACCCTTTGAAAAAATTACCATTCATCCCTTGAACAAGTACGAGGCACGTATTAATCTTTTTAAATATAATGATTTTCTAATTTATCTTTTATAAATATATTAGATAAAAATTTTGTACATGTGATGTGAGGTTGGGTAGGATTATTTACTTGTTACGAAGTTAAAAAATAATATAATATCTATCATAAGCGATACAAAAAAAAATTATAAAAAAATAAATTAATAAACTAACATAATTTTATAGGATCCGTTAGATCTAATTTTAATATAAATAATTTTACAATATAACGTATCACATCATATTACATCAATTTGTGAATATATTTTTATATAACTCTTTATAGCTAAAGTAGTTTCCTATGTACATACACTTATATTATTATAATACTAGCACTAATTTAACGTGCAATCCTAGTTGAAAGAAAGAAAAAATTTGTGAAAATAATGTGTCCAAACAGCAAACAAATTGTGACTCGTGGCACAAAATTGTGTAATTTAATGAGTTCACAATCAACAAGAAAATTGAAATTGTACATAAGATCTATTAGTAAATAGCCCAATGCACATGAGCTTAAAACATAATATCAGCAAGCATTATGGAAATTGCTCAAATTGAAAACCAAAACAAACAAGACAGTTCAAAGCTGTTCACATCACCAGTCTTGTTTCCCACTCTCTTTATCACATCTTATTATCCACTGCCTGAACCATTCACAAGAAAAAAAGAGTTTATATATTATTATCCATGTATGCATTTCACCCATTTCTAGGTGACAAAAAGTTAAATCCATGCCAGTTACATGAGTTGAGTATAGATACCGATGAAGACATTTTAGCATAATAAAGCACCAACCTGTATATATCCTATTTGATCCAACATTAAATCATCAGGGGACACATCTCTGTAAAGAACACCATTCTGAAATACAAGAAAAAATAGAGAAGATATTATAACAAATATACAACAAAAAACAAGAAAATGGGAAAAGTAAACAATATCTAAACATCAGACCTTGTGCAGATGGTTCAATGAGTGTGGTGAGAAGTATGGAAGCCAAAGGGCAAGCAAGGCATGTATTTAGAAGTATGCCAGCATGAACTTGATTGGCACGAGTACACAGGACCTGAGGCAAAAGTTGAAGGACTCAAACTCTTCATGAGGTTTTTCTCTTTTAAGACCTGTGCTTCCTTTCCAAGACCTTTGACCTTCTGCTTTAAAAATCTTTTCAAACTAAGCAGATTTTCTAATTGCCAATCGGAATTATACAAAATCATGATTTCATCAGTGCGCATAACAATTCATCAAACATATGTATCCTCCTATGATCACCGTATCACATTTGTATTCTACCATAAGGATGATTTTCTAGTGTGGGGAAGAAATGTTATTCATGAATTCATGTCATATCAATTTCATACATACCACCATAAAGAATAACGTATCCACCTTTAGGAATATTATAAACATGAGAGAGAGAGAGAGAGAGAGAGAGAGAGAGAGAGAGAGAGAGAGAGAGAGAGAGAGAGAGAGAGAGAGAGAGAGTGGACTGTTAGTATGATCAATTGTTGGGCAGTAACATCATTGAGTTTATATACTATCTTTATACTCGAAAAAGTATATCAAATTTCATATTTGAAAAAACAGTGGTTCTACACAACACTACACCTAGAGGGGGGGTGAATAGGTGTAATCTAATTTTTATGGCCTTTTGAAAATTAATCAAACAAGCAGTTAATAAATAAATCAAATAACACAAATAATCAACACATGATTTTGTTCACGGAGTGGAAACTCATTTGAAGAACATCTTCAAAATCTAAAACCACTCCGGGTGTAAGACACCACCTCAAATCCACTATAGAAACTTTAGTTTGTTACAACCAATTTAGAGACACTAACAAAACCTTTGTAGTAGCTAAACTTGGCTTGCAACACCACGAGTGACCCACTCGATCTCTACACGCATGTAGTGTCGGAACTCCGACCTTCCTATAGCTTCCCACGAGAACCTCTCGATCTCTGCATCAACGGCAGCTCCGGACTCTTCCGGCCAACAAAAATGTCCACTTCAATGGACTCAAGTAAGAGTTGATTTTGTGTATGTTGTGGTGGAGACGTGTTTATCCAAGAGAGGATCAACCAAATGGGGGAGAGGTTGCTCTAAGAAGTTCTTGGAGGCCCTTAGGGTTTTTGCTCTGATTCTCCACACATAGAACAGAAGCTAACATGTTCTATTTATAGTTCCCATCAAATGAGGCGTTCAAAACCCTACATTGTAAGTGATCTGGAACATTGGCTCGAGCGAAGTGTCGAGCGAAGGTCGAGCGCCGAAATCTGCCTGAGTTCGCTCGAGCGCCATGTCGAGCGAGTATCGAGCGGTTGACTCTGCCTGAGTTCGCTCGAGCTCAGTGTCGAGCGAGGGTCGAGCGACACACTCTGCCTGGGTTCGCTCGAGCTCAGTGTCGAGCGGTTGAATCTGCCTGAGTTCGCTCGAGCCGTATGTCAAGCGATGGTCGAGCGGTTGAATCTGCCAGAGTTCGCTCGAGCCGTATGTCGAGCGATGGTCGAGCGGTTGAATCTGCCTGAGTTCGCTCGAGCGCTCTGTCGAGCGAGGGTCGAGCGAAGTCGCTTCTTTTGACCAATAATGAGCACACTTCAAGCCCACTTCAAGCCTTCCGCAACAACACTTGTTACAACACTATTTTTCACAGGTTTTCACAAAAATATGCCAACACGCTCATTTTTCCCTCAACAATCTCCCCCTTTGGCATTTCTGTGACAAAACCTCTAACCTATACATATGACCTAATCCTAGCACACCCAATTAGATCCATATTCTTGAACATGTTGAAAAATTTCTGCACACGCTTAGCAAACGGTTAAACATACCCATTCACATATGCACAAAAACGTATTTGCAATTCTCAAATCATAATTCATGTCAAGTACAGGTTTTAGAAGAGAAATATTTCATTAAACAACAAATCATAGATTGAGTTCAAGAAACATTAGTCAAACAATCAGCAGCTAACAAGAGATATAAATCAACAGACATAACCAAAAGCTGCTGTTCCCCCAAAACAAAAAAGTTAGTACAAGTAACACTCCCCCTGAGTTAATACTGTACTACTCCCCCTCAACAATATCTCCCCCTCAACAATCAATCTCCCCCTTTTTGTCACAAGAGGCCAAGGGTCTCAATCATCACCATCGGCATCCTCATCATCCTCATTGAGCTGCCTCTCGATGTCATTGAAGCGTTGAGTCACAAGTTGTTGCAGGTTATCAACTTTCACCTCAAGGCTGTCGAACCGGGCGTCAAGACGAGCTAGATACTCAAGTACCTGCTGAAGACTGGGCTCCGACGAACCGGGGGCTGAGGAAGATGGCTGAGAGCTGGATGGGGCCGAGGTAGACGGCTGAGAACTAGATGGTCGAGAGCTCGAAGGCTGAGAGGAGGGAGTGGGAGGGTGCTCAACACGGATAGGTTGTGGAGTTGTGTGAGCACGACTCAGCTGGACCGTCCTACGACCAATAGGAGCCTTAAGTGCAATTCTAGGCTCCTAAGGATGGAAAGCAACAGATTGGGAGAGAGCTAGTCGGGTGATTAAACACGGTAAGGGCAAACCAGTCCGTGTTTTGGAGGACCGATACGCCTCAACAATAACCCGACACAAAAGACTTCCTAGATCAATGGAGACACCATTGATCAAGGCATACAGCAGACGGGCACGGTCAAGACCCACATCACTATTATGACCAGTAGGATCTAAGTTCGTAAGAACAATCCTACTTAGAATGAGGTGATCGGGGGTAAAACGAGCAGTTGAAATAGGGGTTGTCCCTTCCCAACTACTAGGTCGACCACAAAGGCAAGTAGCAATGACTTGTGGACTTGGAGGAGATGTCCATGAGTAGGGAAACTCAGGATAGGACACATGAGGGGCATTTAGCAGAGTCGCTATCATGCCTGAAGTTACTCGAAAAACAACATTCCTGAGACTGACTTCAAACGAGTCATCAACAGACACGTCATGAATATTGGAGTAAAACTCCCTAACCAACTCCACAGAAGGAGCGGGATGACCAGTGGTCAATGCCTGCCACTGACGAGACTCAAAAATACGGGGAATTATAGTCTCGGTAAGCTCACCTAATGTCACTTCACGCTCGACTATGGGAGTACGATGCGAGAAGTTCTGAGAGTATAACTCTTGGGCTCGGGCACTATGGAATTGGGCTTGAGCGGGTGCAGGGGGGTTTTGGCGAAGACGAACACGTCGAGACATGGTTTCAGCTGTAGACAGAGTCAACGACGTTAGACAAGGCTAAGGCAATGCAAAGATGTGATGAATGCATGCATGCTGACACAACAATGTCAACCAACAATGTAGGACTTGGGGCATGCCCGATGTCACTCTTCATTTTTCAAAACAATAATACATGCCAACCATTTGCAAGCCAATTCATGTGCATGACTCATGTGCATGACTCTTATGCAATGACAATGCCAAGCCATTTACAAGCCAATTCCAACCCATTGGCAAGCGAAAGCCAAACCTCATGCATGACCCATGTGCAAACCAATGCCAATTCTAAACCAAAACACCTTCAAAACATAATGCAATCCTAGTTAAACGATGTCTCAAACCTAGGATAGACATGAAATAGGTATGGGAATAATGCTATGCCAATGCATGACGAAAAAGAGAAAACACAATTCATTTAGGCATTTTATCAAACACTTGGAGTGCATCCAAGTGTGAAACTCGGGCATAAGCCCATGGAATTTCCAAAAACTGCCTAAATACACTCAATCCCAACAATGGCTACACAAAAGCCTCAATAAACCAAAAGAAACGGAACAATTTCAACAAAAAAAAACTTTCAAAAACCCCAATCCGAACACCATTTTCAAACTACACGGAAATACCCAAAATAAAATCACCAAAACATGAAAATACACAAGAGAAAGGGATTTACCTTGGTTTGGAGATGATTTCGGAAGGAAAGAACTCGATTAACCGAGGAAATTTGAGAAAAGAAGGAGGAAAATCGCACGGAGGGGAGAAAACGCACGAAACAGAGCAGTCTGCTCGAGCGGCACTCGAGTTTTATAACAGTCGTTCGCTCGAGCGAACTTAAAACCCTCGAGCGGCTGTCGAGCGGGTTTCACTCGAGCGGGGTCGAGCGAGGGTCGAGCGAGACCTCCAGAAAAATACATTTTGCCCAGTTTTGAAGCATACAACACTCACATGACTTGGACAAATACTGGGAATGTCAATTTTCACACCAAGAGTACATATCAAATGTAGAGAAGCATCATATTCCCATAAAATACGCAGTTTAAAACTAAGTATCACAAGTAATATAGACGTGCATGTTTAAAGCGGTCCTTGCTCAATCAAGAAATTTCAACCGTAAGGCGTGAGTGGGGTTGGGCTGAACATGAAACCATAAGTGCTTGGGAAGCTCATTCAAGACACAGAAAGTCAAACCTAATGCTGCTAGGACCTGAATCTTTCTGTTTAAATACTTGTCTCAGTATGTTCAAGAAAACAGAAAACTTATTCTGTTTTTCACCCTCCTTTCTTTTTTTCTTTTTTTTTTTTTTTTTTTTTTTATATAATAACTTCACTTTTTCTTTTCTGTTTGAGATACCATATTTTTGCACAAGCGAACCATGATGAGGTCATCTAGCCCGTGGTCAATTCTGTATGTAGGTAGAGCTTCCTACCACTTTTGATTGCCTCCCCAATAAACTCACAAGTGGTGAAATGTCAATTGACTAAGTTTGGAGTGAAGTGTGTGCTGCCAGTCACAGATTACACGAGATACTCATGTTCCAAACCTTTGTAAAACATAGATATATGATATAAATCTCAAAAGATACATGCACCAAGATTTTAGAATTAACAACCCCACTATTATATAGCGCAATCATGGAGTGCATGTAGGGGTAGCAATCAAAGACAATAAAACTAAACAGCTAACAAATGCAACCCAAACATCAACAACAATAAAATAAAAAAAAAATGAAAGTGCATGAAAAACATGTAATGTATGTTATGCATGTTTCAGGCTTATGTCAAAGCACAAACCCCAATAGCCTTTCTAAGAAGTTCAAACCGAAGCTTATCCAAGGGTTTTGTAAAAATGTCGGCTAGTTGATGTTCGGTGGGAACATACTCAAGGGTCACAACCTTTGTTTCCACAAGCTCCCGAATGAGATGGTGCCTAATGTCAATGTGCTTGGTCCTAGAGTGTTGGACAAGATTCTTTGAAATGTTAATAGCACTGGTATTGTCACAATAGACGCTCATCACTCCTTGGGCAATGCCATAGTCACATAGCATTTGCTTCATCCACAACAATTGCGTGCAACAACTCCCTGCAGCAATGTATTCAGCTTCAGCCGTAGACATGGAAATTGAGTTTTGTTTCTTACTCATCCAGGCTACCAAATTCGTCCCCACATAGAAACACCCACCAGAGGTGCTTTTCCTATCATCTGCATTACCTGCCCAATCAGCATCTGAATAGCCTGCAAGTTCAGTGTTAGAGTCTCTAGAATACCAAATCCCATAGTTAATCGTCTCATTCACATAACGAAGTATGCGTTTGACAGCTATTAAATGTGATTCTTTTGGATTGGCTTGAAATCTAGCACACACCCCAACACTAAAAGCAATGTCAGGTCTACTTGCAGTGAGATACAGCAAACTCCCAATCATGCTCCTATACAAGGATTGCTCAACATTCTTGCCTGACAGATCAGCGCTTAGCTTAACACTGGTGCTCATGGGAGTTCTAGCATGGCTTTTGCCATCTAATCCAAATTTTGTGATAAGATCTTTTGCATATTTGGATTGAGATATGAATAACCCATCATTCAACTGTTTTACTTGGAGTCCCAAGAAAAAGGTTAATTCACCTACCATGCTCATCTCAAATTCATTCTTCATCTCATCAGCAAACTCAAGAGCTAGAGTGTTAATAGAAGATCCAAAAACAATATCATCCACATAGATTTGAGCAATTATTATGTCTTCTCCAACTTTTCTGATGAATAATGTCCTATCAACACTTCCTCTCAAAAACTTGTGGTTCTCCAAATAGGAAGTTAGTCTTTCATACCAAGCTCTGGGAGCCTGTTTTAGGCCATAAAGAGCTTTCTTCAGCCTGTAGACATGACTAGGATATTTTGGATCCTTGAAACCCTTTGGTTGTTCAACATATACTTCTTCTTGGAGAACTCCATTCAGAAAAGCACTCTTGACGTCCATTTGATAGAGCTTGAAGCACATATGACAAGCGATGCTCAACAAAATTCGAATTGACTCAAGTCTGGCAACCGGAGCGAAAGTCTCATCGAAGTCTATACCCTCCATCTGGGCATACCCTTGAGCAACCAGTCTTGCTTTATTTCGCACAATGATTCCATTCTCATCAGACTTGTTCTTGAAAATCCATTTTGTGCCTACCACATTGTGACTTTCTGGTCTTGGCACCAAATACCACACATCGTTCCTCACAAATTGATTTATTTCATCATGCATAGCATTTAACCAATTCTCGTCACTCAAAGCTTCTTCGACCCTTTTTGGCTCAATTTGTGAGATGTAACTTGAGTGAGCCAATTGATTTACCACTTTCCTTCTTAGTCTCATCCCTTCATCTATGTTTCCTATAATATTTTCTTGGGGATGATTCAACTTTACTCTTGAAGAAGGTTCCTTTTGGCTTCTTATCTTTTCATTTGATGCGAACTCCAAGTTTTCCCTTACTGCATCACTATCTTCTCTTTCAGCTCCACTTGGTAAGTGAGATGGCTCATCTTTATTCAATTTCTCTTCAGGAGCATCATTTACTACCACATTTATGGATTCTATTACAGTTCTGGTGTGCAGATTGTAGCATCTATACGCACGACTGTTTCTAGAGTATCCAAGAAAAATCCCTTCATCACTTTTGGGGTCAAACTTAGCTAAGTTTTCCCTGTCTCTCAAAATGTAGCATTGACTTCCAAACACCTTGAAGTACTTCACATTTGGTTTCTTTCCTTTCCACAGTTCATATGGTGGTTTGGAAGTGTTTGGTCTCGGATAGACTCTATTCACAATATGACATGCCGTGTTCACAGCTTCTCCCCAGAAATGGGTAGGAACATTCTTGCTGTGTATCATGACTCGAGCCATTTCTTGAATCACCCGGCTCTTTCTTTCAACCACTCCATTTTGCTGTGGAGTGATAGGGGCAGAAAATTCTTGACTGATGCCCTCTTCATCATAGAAACTCTCAAGATTTGAATTGTCAAATTCTCTTCCATGATCGGTCCTAATTCTAACTATTACCTTTCCTTGCTCATTTTGAAGCTTCTTGCACAAGATTTTAATCACATTAGGAGCTTCAGCTTTCTCTCTCAGAAATTCCACCCATGAATATCTGGTGAAGTCATCCACCATTACTAGTATGTATCTCTTTCCCCCCAGGCTTTCAGTTCTAGAGGGTCCCATAAGATCTATGTGCAATAACTCCAAAGGTTGTTCAGTTAGGATAGCCGTAGTTTTCTTGTGAGCTGTTCTGACTTGTTTTCCCAATTGACATGACCCACACACAGGAGTCTCCACTTTACCTAGCTCAGGCAATCCTATCACCATATCTTTCTTGGCAATTTTGGACAGATTTTTATGATTCACGTGTCCAAGTCTTTGGTGCCACAGGTCTGTTGCCTCACTCTTAGCACTGTTGCAACTATGTTGAAAATTAGGAGTGATGCCATAACAATTGTCAGATGTCCTCGTTCCCTGCATCATGCAGTTTCCATCATTATCAGAAACAATGCATTTTTCTTTTGAAAAGCGAACCTCAGCACCATTGTCACACATTTGACTTATGCTGAGAAGATTTGCTTTTAATCCATCAACAAACAGTACTTCCCTCAAGACGGGTAGTCCAGGTATATCAATTTCACCTTTTCCAACTATATCAGCTTTTCCACCATATCCAAAAGTTACTGTTCCACACTTGTATTCCTCAACAGTTTTAAACAAACTCCTATCACCTGACATGTGACGCGAGCATCCACTATCAAGGTACCACACATATGTGTCTCTAGTCTTTAGAGCAATGTGTGCCACATGACATGTGTTTCTTTCTCCAGTTCTGATCCACATCTTTCTAACTTTTGGAGAGCCACCCTTTTTGGTAGTTGACAGTTGGTCTAACTTGACATTCAGCATCTCATTTTGCCTAGTTAAGGCCATCACTTGACTCCAAAGATTCAGATGCCCTCTTCTTGGTTGTCTATCTCCATTTTTCATGTGATTCTTCCTAAGCTCATAGCAATTTGGTCGGATGTGGCCAGCCCTACCACAATTATGACACACACAGTTTTCTTTGCTATCTCTTTGTCTCCTGAATGAAGAGGTATACTTAGGAGCAGTTATGAGACGTTTACCCATGTTTGGAGGGTGCACACTTTTGCTTTGAGAAGGTGTATGTTCATACGTGATGTATCTTTTCAGCTTAAAACACTCCGTTACAACATGACCTGTTTTACCACAGTGGTGACAAATAGGTCTTGCATTTCTAGTTCTTGGTTTCACATGAAACAGAACACCCATTTGGACATGAGATTTGCCCTTGTCAGATGGGTTAGTCTTTCCATTGACAGCTGATTCACGAACAAATACAGTCTTCTTCTCATTTTTGTGGGAGACCTTTGAGGTGGTTGCAGTCTCAGATTTTACTGCACCATATCCCAGACCACTCTTGTCACTATGGGGCTTTCCAAAGCTTAGAATTTCATCCAACTTTTGTTTCCCGCTGGAGAAGGATTTCAGCTTTTCCTTCAACAAGCTTATTTCACTTTCATGAGCTTTTAACTCATCTTCCAAGCAAACCTTCTTCATTTTAAAGTGATCAGCTAGAACAATGGCATCAGTTAATTTGCCTTGAAGCTCTTCATTTTCTCTTTTAATGAAGTCTATCTCTTCAATGTGCACTTTGTTGAGTTTCCTCAATTTAACACATTCCTTGTATAACTTCTCATAAACTTCTTGCAGCTCATCATCATATTCAGATTCATTTCCAGACTTGCTCTCATCATCCGACACATTTTCACTGTGTTGACTTTTGCTATCTACCGAGACAGTGAATGCCATGTAATTCAGATTTCTTTTTGGGGAAGAGTTCCTTGATGAATCACTTGACTCCGATTCACTCTCACTTAGGGATGCAATTTTTGCTCTTTCTTTTGCCTTTTTGTAGTTTGGACATTCCAGGCGAATGTGTCCAAAACCACGGCATTCATGACACTGCACACTTGACTGACCCTTGTCTCTATTTGTTCTAGTGTGCTTTTCAAAGTTTCTATCCTTGTTCCCTGAACTTGAGCCTCTGTTGTATCTTTCAAACTTTTTCTTCTCTAGGCTCTAATTCTTTTTATTTCTAGCCACAAACATTTTCCTGAATTTCTTAGCATAGAATGCTATTTCTTTGTCACTCATAGCCAAATCATCGGATGACTCATCTGACTCCTCTCTAACAGTATTGAGGGCTATGGACTTGTGCTTTCTGTCCATTGAAAGAGTATGTTCATATGTTTGGAGGGAGCCCACCAATTCTTCAATTCTCATAGTATCCACATATTTGCTTTCCTCAATAGCCGTAACCTTAGGACGAAATCTCTCAGGAAGAGATCTGAGAACTTTTCTCACAACTCTATTCTCAGGAATTCTGTCCCCTAGATTAAAGCGAGAGTTGACGATATCATTTAGTTTTGCATAGAAAGCATCAAATGTCTCATCATCCTTCATTCTCAACTCCTCAAAACTGGTGGTCAGCATTTGAAGTTTTGAATTCTTTACAGCCTTGGTACCTTCATGGATAACCTCAAGAATGTCCCATGCCTCTTTGCAATTTTCACACATGGAGATTCTCTTGAACTCCTCCTGGGACACGGCCATGAACATTGCATTCAAGCCTTTGCTATTCCAACTACACTCATTGACTTCATCCCTAGAGTAATTTTCCACACTCTTGGGGGTTTGGACTCCTTCAACGACTACAACCGGTTCCTTCCATCCATTTGTTATGGAAGCCCACACTCGTTCATCCACAGACTTAAGGAAAGCTCTCATTCGAACTTTCCAATACGCATAGTTGCTTCCATCAAAAAATGGTGGAGATGTGAGTGATTGAGACCTATCCATTTAAACCACTACAGCAGGATCACACTCAGGAACTAAATCCTAGCGGAGTGAACCCGCTCTGATACCAATTGAAAAAACAGTGGTTCTACACAACACTACACCTAGAGGGGGGGTGAATAGGTGTAATCTAATTTTTATGGCCTTTTGAAAATTAATCAAACAAGCAGTTAATAAATAAATCAAATAACACAAATAATCAACACATGATTTTGTTCACGGAGTGGAAACTCATTTGAAGAACATCTTCAAAATCTAAAACCACTCCGGGTGTAAGACACCACCTCAAATCCACTATAGAAACTTTAGTTTGTTACAACCAATTTAGAGACACTCACAAAACCTTTGTAGTAGCTAAACTTGGCTTGCAACACCACGAGTGACCCACTCGATCTCTACACGCATGTAGTGTCGGAACTCCGACCTTCCTATAGCTTCCCACGAGAACCTCTCGATCTCTGCATCAACGGCAGCTCCGGACTCTTCCGGCCAACAAAAATGTCCACTTCAATGGACTCAAGTAAGAGTTGATTTTGTGTATGTTGTGGTGGAGACGTGTTTATCCAAGAGAGGATCAACCAAATGGGGGAGAGGTTGCTCTAAGAAGTTCTTGGAGGCCCTTAGGGTTTTTGCTCTGATTCTCCACACATAGAACAGAAGCTAACATGTTCTATTTATAGTTCCCATCAAATGAGGCGTTCAAAACCCTACATTGTAAGTGATCTGGAACATTGGCTCGAGCGAAGTGTCGAGCGAAGGTTGAGCGCCGAAATCTGCCTGAGTTCGCTCGAGCGCCATGTCGAGCGAGTATCGAGCGGTTGACTCTACCTGAGTTCGCTCGAGCTCAGTGTCGAGCGAGGGTCGAGCGACACACTCTGCCTGGGTTCGCTCGAGCTCAGTGTCGAGCGAGGGTTGAGCGGTTGAATCTGCCTGAGTTCGCTCGAGCCGTATGTCGAGCGATGGTCGAGCGGTTGAATCTGCCAGAGTTCGCTCGAGCCGTATGTCGAGCGATGGTCGAGCGGTTAAATCTGCCTGAGTTCGCTCGAGCGCTCTGTCGAGCGAGGGTCGAGCGAAGTCGCTTCTTTTGACCAATAATGAGCACACTTCAAGCCCACTTCAAGCCTTCCGCAACAACACTTGTTACAACACTATTTTTCACAGGTTTTCACAAGAATATGCCAACACGCTCATTTTTCCCTCAACAATATTAATTGGACGTCATTTACTCTTGCACCTACAAAGTTCATTCTTTTGGGTATATCTTTAATAAAAATTAAAAAACTCTTAAGGAAAAATTGGATGAAAGACCCAGTTTAATAAACCCAAAGAATGCAGGGCAGAGTGGAGGGTTCCTTCCCGATTGTGGTACAGCATGTTGATGAGCCTGAAGCAAACAGGCCCCATACGCAAGTATATGAAGGGATTGAATTGGTTGTATCGAAAAGACTGACCACATGTGAACAAACTTAGTTTAATTTAAATTCATTGTCTTGTACATAAATCCTTTTTTAAGATATAATGTTATTATATAACACAAAAAAGGTGAAGTTCTTTTTAAAAAAACACTCCCTTTTTACTCTTCAGCTTTCGACAAATTTTCAAATTTATTGGTAACTTGGGTAGTTAAGCCAATAGCAGAGACCATTCTCACTGCAGCCATTCAGCAAAAGCAATGGGAATACATAAGTCCTTGATGTCTATGAATATAACAACATTTTTCTAATTAGCTGGTTTGGTACTATAAACACGAATCGATTAGTTGATCATATAGTTGGGAGTACCGGGAATGTTTGGGCCATCCCCCAAACATCAGGAGCAATGAGAATTTGAGGGAAAAACAGATCCCTCAACCAGCAGAAGCAATGGGAATTTGGGGATGATTTATATTGAGAATGTCCCCCAACATTTGAACCAAAAAGAATTTTATGCTTCAACATTCAGAGATCAGAGATCCCCCAACCCACCCCAAAAAGAAGAAACCAACCCCCAAAAATAGAAAAAAAGAAGTAAAATCCTTTTTTGAAGTCCCAGTAATAACCAACAGATAATATTATTCGAGAATTGTCTACACATCAAAGAATGCCCTATACTTTCAATGTATTATGACCAGAATTCTCCTTGTCATTCTACTTTAAAAAAAAAAAAAAAAAATTCTCCTTGTCATTCTAGTAGGGAAACATCTCACCTTGAAATGAAAAATTATGAAATATAGCATAAATTTTTATTACTATCGTATCGAGCTTCTTGGGAGCATTATTTATTATAAATGAATTCTCTAGCATTTGAGTCATTTGACTCCGCACCATTGAAGTATTTGGTCGCACACTTGAAAAATAACCTGAAAAGTCGAGGGAATGCTTTTTTGAAGTATATTGAAAGAACAGAAGCACAACTACAGTGTTGTTGGACATTTTTTTTAATTGGTAAATACGAATTTTATTAAAGAAAGGCGAAGCCAGTGTCATTGGACGTTAATAATAGAACATTCTATAGTCATCGCACAACTACATTATCATCGTTTTGGTTTTGTGAAAAGCAACTGCAATGCATGGTTCCATTCTATAGTCCAATTAAGCACCTTCACACGTTCTTAACGTTGCAGTCCAGGCTCAGCAGGTATAATTTTCCCTACCGGTTGTTCTATTCTTAACATTGCGGTTGCTTTTCACAAAACTATAGAGTTCTACCACACAAAATAGTCTGGCACCTTCACAAAATGGGTGGAAACTATATGGCCATTCTATAGTCATCTCTTTGGCTCCATAGTTTTGCTTTTCACATTCATGCCGAAGCACAAATTCATACACAAAGCAATATGGGAAATGTTTCTAGCATTTTATTCACTCCACCAACTTTTCAAGTCATAATGACCTCTATGTTTGCTCCTTACATTCACTTCTTTAAATTTAAAGGCATCTTCACAAACTTCTGTGACTAGATGAGGAAAACAATACCAGCAATATCCAATCCAGCAGCAATAGCACATTTAAAATTGAAGATGCTGAACTATTGGACAAAAGATCATCTAAAATGAATCCCATTAATTGAAGAGATGCAACCACATAGTATGTTGCACCACCTGCGGCCTAAAATGAACGCTAGCGGTAAATATCATCACAAACACTTCAGACTTGAAATCAATAAAACTAAAGGAAAGAGCTAATTAATGTAGATGCAAACTTATTTTTCATTACTATGAAATCATGAATGAACAAAATTTCTTCACTAAGCTTATTCTCAAAATTCTCATATATTTTCAACATCTCACATATTTTCACTTTCAAACATACAAAACAAAGAAAAAAACATCCCACTAAAAAACCTTTTCACGATCTAGACATAGGCTCCATTTGGCGCCTAATGGTGACATGAAACATGTATATAATCGTATAATGTTACAATAATAAACAAGATACCAATATTAATTGAATAATTATTCTTTGCAATAATTTAAAACATTTTTTATAGGTCGATTAAATCATATAAATCCACATACTCGAAAGACCGCCATTCCACCAATGCTTCCCAGATAGGCAATGTTGCCAGGTTGAAGTTCTCTCCACGAACCATCCCACTCCAGACTCCTCATTTGCAGTTCCTTCCATTGCTCACTCCACCACACTCCAACTCCACATGGGAGCCAATAAGTGAACCTATCATATTTGCACGATAGATGGATCAAAGTACACCAAAGTTGATAAAGACGATGCAGAGGAGATGAAGCAGAGAAGAAGAAATGATGTGGAGAAAAATTATCCAATAAATTTTCTATACAAATACATCCAGTATTTATAGACTAAGCAAAAAGGCAAAAATGAATAAAAAGGATACAATGATAGCTCACTATAAGTGTAACGGAAAAATATTCTCCTCAATACATTTTGGAGTCATATGTGCAGTGTGCATTTGTAGGTAGTGAAGAACCGTATCTAAAGGTAGTGGAAAGTCTTTCTCTGATAATTTCAACATTACCCCGCAAGATGGAGGGTATATGTTAGTAACTCCCATCTTGGATAAATGCCGTGTGAAAACAGGGGAATGAAGGGGCTTAGCAAATAGATCGGCTAATTGATGATGGGAGAAAACATGAGCTGTCACTACTTGTCCTTCAACAATTTTATCACAAATTAGATGGCAATCTAATTTGATGTGCTTTGTTCACTCGTGGAAGACGGGATTTGCAGCGATGTGGATGGCTGCCAAGTTGTCACAATACAAGACTGTTGGACTTGAGATCAGTAAGGAGGTATCGAATCCATGTGAGTTCACAAACCATAGTAGTTTGTTTTTTTGACTTCCAAGATACAAGTAAGTTACCGATGAAAACATAAAAACCAGTGGTAAAGCGCCTCGTATCAGGGAAGCTTGCCCAACTTGCATCCGAGTAAGCAATGAGTTCCTGTTTTGAAGTGGTAGGAAAGAAGAGATCTTGTTCCCAGAGTTCCTTTCACATATCCAATGACCTTGAGAACTATATTAACTTGCATCCGAGTAAGCAATGAGTTCCAGTTTTGAAGTGGTAGGAAAGAAGAGATCTTGTCCCAGAGTTCCTTTCACATATCCAATGACCTTGAGAACTATATTAAAATGAGGAATACAGGGAGATTCCATAAATTGGCTTAACAGGTGCACACTTTGACGTAGATCTAGTCCAATGTTTGTAAGGTAGAGAAGCTTGCCTATCAGCCTTCGGTACAAAGCTGGATCCTTGAATAATTCTCCTTCATCATTACCAAGTTTGACATTTGGTTCCATAGGTAGATTGGATGGCTTTGCTCCTAACAGCCCAGTTTCGGAAAGAATGTCCAAAGCATATTTCCTTTGACAAAGTTGGCTGCCTCCTCTTGTGCATGCCACCTCAATGCCTAGGAAGTACTTAAGACTTCCAAGATCTTTAATTTTGAATTTTTTTTCCAAAAACTTCTTCACGGCAGTAGTAGATTGAGTGTCCAAGCTCATCAAGACTATGTCATCTACATAAACAAGGAGCACCATGAATGATGTTGTTGTGGACTTGGTGAACAAGCTGTAATCCACTTTGGATTGTATGAATCCAGACTCAGTTAATAAAGAAGAGAGCTTTGCATTCCATTGTCTCGAAACTTGCTTCAAGCCGTAGAGACTCTTTTGTAATCGACACACTTTGGTTGAGCTTGAGGAGGGATGGCCAGGAGGTAGGCACATGTATATTTCTTCATCAAGTTTGTCGTAAAGGAAGGCGTTGTTCTCGTCTAATTGTTGAAGATCCTATCCTTTGATTGTTGTCACTGCAATAAGACATTGAATAGATACCAACTTAGCAACGGGGAAAAAAGTATCATGAAAGTCAATCCCCTCGCGTTGTGTAAATCCCTTTGCGACTAAGTGAGACTTAGCTAGTTCTATTTCCTCGTCTGCCTTGAACTTGTATTTATAGGCCCACTTGCAATAGTCCAAGTCTCATTATGTTCAAGAGCATCCAGCACTTGTTTCATTGCCTTACATCAAATTGGGTCTTGGATAGCTTGGGTGTAAGATATTGGTTCGGTATGTAAAGAGATAGAAGCGGTAAAGACCTTAAAAGTATGTGAGTGAGAGAGAGAGAGAGAGAGAGAGAGAGAGAGAGAGAGAGAGAGAGAGAGAGAGAGAGAAAGGAAAAGATACTTTTGAACCTTTGGAATTGGAGGGACATGAACCTTGAGCCTTGGATGTCGACTGTGAAGGGTCAAGTGCAGCAACTTGTTGACAATGAAAATCCTGCATGTATGCAGGTGCTTTTCGGGTCCTATTGACCTACATAGGATGGTTTGAGGAGGAGGAACATTAGAGAAATTGTGCAAGTCATTTTGCTCTTCAACGTTAGTGGAGGTGAAGTGGTGTGTGGAGGCTTCGGTTGGGGATGAGAAAGAATTAAAAGGTTCAGCATGAGTTAGAATGTCTGAGTTAGCAATATGATGTACAAGTTGTATTGGAGGAGATGCATAAATAAAATCAATGGTTGTGTCATTTGTTTGCTTTAAAGGAAAGTGATCTTCATGAAACACAACATCACGGGCAATGAAAATTTCTTTGGTATTTAAATCAAGCAATTTGTACCCTTTAACCCAGTATGGGTATCCTAAAAATATGCACTTTTGAGTCCAAGGTTCGAACTTAGTCCTAGCATGACTAACGTAGAAGCATAGCATACACTTCCATAGACACTAAGATGGGAATATGAAGGCTTGATTTGATACAAAACTTCAATGGGAGATTTATAATCGTGATTTGGAGTGGGTGTCCGATTGATTAGATACACTATTGTTATAACAAACTCGTTCCAATACTTCATGGATAAACCGGATCGAAACTTTATAGCCATTGCCACATTCAAGATATGTTGATGTTTGCGTTCGGCTAAAGCATTTTGCTGTGGAGTGGCAACACATGTGAGTTGGTGAAGAATACCTTCGGAATGATAAAAATTTGGCATTTGAAATTCAGCCCCATTATTGGTGCGGACAATTTTCACTATGGTTTCAAATTGATTTTCAACAAGTAAACAAAAATTTTGAAGGGTGATTCTTGCCTCAAATTTAGTTTTTAGCATATAAATCCATGTACATTTTGTAAACTGGTCTACAATAGTAAGGAAATATTTTGATCCATCATGAGTTTGTGTATGGTTTGGTCCCCAAATGTCTACCGAAATAAGATCAAAAGTTCTTGTTGCTCGGCTGACATTGTTTGGAAATAGAAACTTATGTTGTTTTGCAAGTGAACAAATGACACATGGAGATTTTTCTTTGGACTTAGGTCGATCACAGACACTGTGGATTTCATTTAAAACATGTTCAATCATAGAACTAAGTCCTAGCTGATAGTGCCATAAAGTATATTCATCAAATTTGGAAATAACAATAGTGTTAACTGAATTAAAAATATATAAAGTTTGAAGATGGGAAGTAAAGGCATTAGGTAAACTTTTCTGATATTGGAAGTGATATAAGTCGTCCTTGACTTTACCATGTCAAGTCACCATCCAAGAGGAAAGATCTTGAATGTAACATGAATAAAAAATAAAAATAAAAAGATTAGACAACAATTGGAGCCGTGAGCCAAAGATTTTGCATAAATAAGGTTAAAAGGAAATGTGGGAACACAAGGCACATTTTTTAAAGTTAGTTCAAATGTTAAACAAACATCTCCAATGTGAGTAGTAGCTACAGAATTACCATTGGGTAGACTGACTGCATGTGAAGTTATATAGTGATGCGCAAAAAAAATCATGAGCTACAAATCATGTGATTTGTTGCTCCAATGTTGATGATCCATGGTGGATCAACATGCTATGTAGCTAAACAAAAATCTATACTAGACATGGGAGAGTCAACTGTAGGAGAGGAGATTTGGACTTGGTTGGTAGCAAGAAGAATGGCCTCATGTGTTTGTTTTTGAAGTAGAGCAATGAGATGGCTGTATTATTCTTGAGTAATGATCAGACCATTATTGACCTGTTCCTATTCAAGGGAAACTTGATTAGCAGATGTTCTATATTTGAAAGAATGTTTGTGTCCGGGAGGAAAACCATTGAGCTTGTAACATTTATCTTTGGTATGGCCAAGAATATGGCAATGCAAGCAAACTGGTAAGCCTGGATTGGCCTTGAAACATCTTTCCAATGAGTGTCCAAAGATGTTGCAATGAGAGAAATAGAGTTTGTCCCTGCGTGAAGATGAAGTGCTTCATTGGTCTGGACCCTTAGTGAGCATGGCTGCTGGCACTGGAAGTGGAAGGGAGTGTAGCTGGCGATGTCTTTCTTCTTGTTGGACTAGAGATAGGACAAAGTTCAGTGTTGGAAGGGGTCATATATGAGTATTTGAGCTCGGATATGGTCATATGAATCTTGAAGTCCCATGAGAAATTGCATGACTTTGCTACAATGATGATAGTTTGTCAAGGTCTTGACCGAGCCAAATGTACATAGGGGCATTGGTTCATATATGTTGAGCTTATCCTAGTACCCTTTCAGTTTGTTGTAATAAGCACTCACGGAATCATCATCTTGATTTAAACTCGAAACAGCTTTTCTGAGTTGAAATATTTTGGGTGCAGTTTGAATGGAAAAATGTTCACAAAGGTCATGCCACATTATTAGCAGCGGTGTCAGCATGTGCAATGGTAGATCTATGTTCAAGACTAACAGAGTGTTGAATTCAAGCTATAAGCATATCATTACAGCGTTCCCATGGAGTAAAAAGAGGATCTGAAACATCAGTGAGTTTAGGGAGTTTACCATCAAAGAATCCAAGTTTGTTTTTTTTATGTTGAGAGCACGTCGCATAGTCCTTGCCCAGGTGACATAGTTTTCGGTCATCAAAAGCTCTGGCACTAGCAGTGAGGAAGCTCCTTCACAGGGTTGAATAAAATATGGACTTGCGAAATGGTGAGGATTACTCTCATAAGTTTTTTTTTTTTTTTGGGGGGGGGGTGTTTGTTTTGCATGTTGGGTTCGGGTTGAGGGTTGGTGGACGAAGTTGATGTTGTGCCTTGAGCTGCCCAAAAATTAAACACAAAATAGATAGAGACAATATTTAAGTGGTTCGGCAATTTGCCTACATCCACTGAGCGGAAACACTATATTCAACACAACTCTATCTCAGATGGCACTACACACACTTCTCACTTCACTCTCTCTTTGGGGATGGTTTATGCTTCAGACATCCTCTCCTATTTATAGGAGAGGATGAGCTCCTCTCCCTCCACATATGCGCTGGAATGCAATGCTTAATTCACCTGGAGGCACATGTGAGAAACATCACCACATGGGCAACACATGGGCACATGAGCACATGGGCAACGTATGGGCAACACATGGAGGGACCTTCAACAATCACCCCCTCCACCCAAGTGTGTCATACTAGGATACTACATGTTGTATCCTTCTAATGATTGCACCCCTTTATCGAAATATTCGTTTGCCATGAGAGATTTCCGCTATCAAATGCGCCCTAAGACGCCAATGCACCTGTAGATGCTCAGGAGTATGAGATATTAATCAAGTCCAAACCGTGGTTGAACTTGATCCCAGTGACGACTTTCGTCAACATATTTGCTGGATTATCTTCAATGCCAATCTTCTGAAGTAGAATGTCCCCTTCTTCCAATATCTCACGTACGAAGTGGAAACGGACATCTATATGTTTTGTTCGAGAGTGATACACTTGATTCTTAGCCAAATGAATTGCACTTTGACTGTCACAGTAAACGGTAACCTCTTGTTGCTTAAAGTCCAAATCTGTTACCAATCCCTGTAACCAAATAGCTTCATTCACGGCTTCTGTTACGGCTTCTGTTACAACCATGTATTCAGCCTCAGTTGATGATAGTGCAATTGTCGACTACAAAGTTGATCACCAACTAACTGGTCCTCCAGCCATAGTGAACACATATCCAGTTGTCGATAAGCATTTGTCAAGATCACCTACATAGTCTGAGTCAACATACCCAGTTATTAGACTATCTTCACTCTTCTCGAACTTCAAACCAATATCTACGGTTCCTAAAATATACCGTAGAATCCACTTAGCCGCATGCCAATGAGTCTTTCCAGGATTATACATATAGCGGCTAATTAAGCTAACGGCCTAGGAGATATCAGGTCGTGTACACACCATGGCATACATTAAGCTTCCAACAACACTTGCATATGGGACATTTCTCATGTAGTCCCGCTCTTCATCATTTTTAGGAGACTGCAATGCGCTGAGCTTGAAATATGGAGCCATAGGAGTACTCACCGGCTTCGTCTTTGAGTCGATGTTGAAGCGTTGCAGTATTCTTTTCAGATATTGCTTCTGAGTAAGGTGAACTGTACCTTTCACACTATCTCTGCTGATCTCCATCCCAAGTATTCTTCGAGCTTCTCCCAGATCTTTCATGTCAAACTCATGACTTAACTGAGTTTTTAGGCGACTTATCTCCCCCTTGCTTTTACATGCAATTAACATATCATCTACATATAAAAGCAAATAAATGAAAGATCCATTTGCAAGTTTTTTGAAATATACATAATAATCGTATTGGCAACGAGTGTATTTCAGATCCATCATAAAGTGGTCAAACCGCTTATACCATTGCCGAGGTGACTGCTTCAAGCCATAGAGAGACTTCTTCAGACTGCATACCCAATTTTCTTTGTCAGCTTCTTTGAATCCTTTTGGTTGAGACAGATAAATCTCCTCTTTCAGATCACCAAGTAAGAAAGCTGTCTTTACATCAAGCTGTGCTAAGTCAAGATCATATTGTGCAACCAAAGCTAGCAATATCCGAATGGATGAATGCTTCACAATAGGAGAGAATACTTCACTGTAGTCAATTCCCTCTGTCTGAGCGTAGCCCTTGGTTACCAACCTAGCTTTGTATCGCAATCCATTTTTAGCAGCTTGATCATCTTTCTGATTAAAGATCCACTTACAGCCAATTGTCTTCTTTCCTTTTGGAAGCGGCACAAGCTCCCAAGTCTGGTTCTGGTGAAGAGTCTGTATCTCTTCATTCATTGCCTTTGTCCATTCAACCTGTTCACTGGACTGTATGGCTTCTCTGTAAGTGGTTGGGATTTCACCCCCTTCAGCTGGTAATGCATATGTCACATAGTCTGCAAAACGTGTCGGTACACGTTTCTCTCTTCTCGGTCTGTTGGTTGCTATTGATTCAGGTTGTATTGGAGGTACTGTGATTGGACTATCAACCTCATCTTGTCTGTGCTCTCCATTTGTTTCTCCTGAATCCTTCCGAGTGGAAAACTCCACCTTTTGCGAATCACCAGGTGTTTCGCTATCATGGCTGCCTTCATTAGAATCTTTATGCTTATGTGACTTAAGCATCTCAGATTCGTTGAAAGTAACATCTCTACTGATGATCACCTTTTTAGACTCTATGCACCAAAGTCTATACCCTTTTACACCAATACTAAAGCCCAAGAATTTTTCTTTTTTGGCTCTAGGATCAAGCTTACTTTCTTTAGCATGATAGTAAGCAGGACATCCAAAAATGTGTAAAGAGTCATAATCAGTAGCATGTGTACCTCTCCACATTTCAGTGGGTGTCTTCCCGTCATTGGCGGCTGCGGGTGGTCAGTTGATGAGGTGGCAGGCATAAGTCACAACTTCAACCCAAAATTGTTTACTGAATCCAGCATCCAGCAACATACATCGCACTTTCTCTAGTAAAGTACAATTAATTTGTTCTGCCACACCATTCTGCTGCGGCGTACCTTGTACTGTGAAGTGTCTGACAATTCCCTCTCTCCAGCATACTTCCATGAAGGGATCTGAAGTGTATTCACCTCCATTATCAGATCTGAGCCACTTGATCTTTCTACTGGTCTGAGTCTCAACAATTTTCTTCCAATCAAGGAAGATTTGCAGCACTTCATCTTTATTCTTCATCGTATATACCCACATACGATGAGAATAATCATCTACAAAAGTTACAAACCAATGTTTACCTCCCAAAGATGTATTTTGGGTAGGTTCCCAAAAATCAGAGTATACATAGTCAAGTATTCCCTGTGTATTGTGTACAGCGGTTCCAAACTTGATCCGCCTCTGTTTCCCCAATACACAGTGCTCACAGAAAGACAGTTTACCAGTTTTGGCACCTTTGAGTAAGTCTTGCTTCACCAGTATTTGCAAAGCTTTTTCTCCTGCGTGTCCCATACGCATATGCCACAGACTGGAGGTGTCGGCATCAGTCTCATCTAGCTTCTCACAGCATCTGGAAGCTCTTCCATCAACAGTACTTCCTTGCAAGAAGTACAAGTTTCCTCGCCTCAAACCCTTCATAGCCACATGAACTCCTATTAGTACTTTGAGAGTTCCGTCTTCAATGGTGATTCTGAATCCCTTTGAATCCAGAGATCCCAGTGAGATGAGATTTTTCCGTAAGTCCGAAACGTACCGAACTTCTGTCAGAGTCTTGATGCTGTCATCGTGCAGCTTTAACCGAATGCTACATATTCCCTGAGTCTTACAGACACTGTCATTGCCCATAAGTACTACTCCACCCTCAATCTTTGTGAAGTCAGTAAACCAGTCCCGATTGGGACACATGTGATAGGTACATCCGGAATCCATAATCCACTCATCGGAATGACAAATGGATGATGAACTTATCAAGGAAAAATCTGAATCATCATCTCTGTCCACGACATTGGCTACGGTGGGTTGATTCTGCTGTTGTTCCTTTAGCTTGGGAAAATCCTTCTTCCAGTGTCCTTTGTTGTGACAAAAGGAACACTCATCTCTAGCGAGCTTTCTTCCGACTGATGAACCACGTGATGTGGCTCAGGTTTTCGATCGAAAACCTTTCTTCTTTCCGGGATACCTTGACTGTGGTCTCCCTCTTGCTGTTAGCGCTTCACTTGATGTATCTAGTTGTACCTGCTTATCTTTTCTATGGTACTCATCGCTCATTAAAGAACTAGATACATCGTCAAAACTAATACTTTCCTTCCCATACAGTAGAGTAGTAATTAAATGCTCATATGTATCAGGCAATGAATTTAACAAAAGTAAAGCTTTATCTTCATCTTCGATTTCAACATCCAAGCTTAACAAATCAGCAAGAATTTGGTTATAACTATTCAGATGTTTAGACATAGAAATACCTTCACGAAATTGGAATCTGAAGAGCTTCTTCTTCAAGTGCAAACGGCTCTCAATGCTCTTCTTCATGAACTTATCCTCCAATTTCTGCCAAAGTACCCTAGCATTTGTCTCTCTCATGACAAAATACTTCTGTTCTTTGGTAAGGCATAATCGGATTGTACTACAAGCTTGAGTATTAAGCTTCTTCCAACCCTGATCAGTTATATCATCTGGCTTTCCTTCCAACGCAATATCCAACTCTTGTTGGATCAAAACGTCCATGACTTCACACTGCCACATGCCGAAATTGCTTGTTCCATCGAACTTCTCAACTTCAAACTTGGCATTTGACACTGTGGACCGACGTCCAGAGTTACTGGCATTTTCAGAGCTCCTATCTCTTCTAGATTTTTCCATTTGAATTTAAAAAATTTAGACACAAAATTTCAAAATTCTAACCGTACGGATGAGTCCGGAATGATCCAAATAGTTGAAAAGCACTATTTGATCGTTGAAATCGGACTCCAAATGGCTTAGATCAAGCCCAAAATGGATCTGAAAAAAGGACGGTCCGGATCGTCTGGCGCGTGAGATGCACGCGCTGAGTAGGGCGTCTGGTAGGCGCGTGGGAGCGTGGAGTGCACGGGTAGCAGCTCCTTTGTGCGCGTGGGGTGCGTGTATAACAAGCGCTGAAGCTCTGTAGGCACGTGGGGACGTGTAACTCACGCGTCTTTAACCTCCAATGCGCGTGGTGGAGCGTGAATCACACTCTCCAACTTCTAGAAGCGCGTGCGGGCTCCTCCGGTGTTCGTTTTCGATGCCGTTTGCGGCAACGGATCCGTCTTGATGAGAGGAACGTTGTGGTGTGATCAAAAGTTGATTTTGATCAACTGCAATTTTTTGGGTAGTACAAACCGAAGCTCTGATGGCAATTGTTGTGCTTTGAGCTGCCCAAAAATTAAACACAAAATAGATAGAGATAATATTTAAGTGGTTCGACAATTTACCTACATCTACTGAGCGGAAACACTATATTCAACACAACTCTATCTCAGATGGTACTACACACACTTCTCACTTCACTCTCTCTTTGGGGATGGTTTATGCTTCAGACATCCTCTCCTATTTATGAGCTCCTCTCCCTCCACATATGCGCTGGAATACAATGCTTAATTCACCTGGAGGCACATGTGAAAAACATCACCACATGGGCAACACATGGGCACATGAGCACATGAGCAACGTATGGGCAACACATGGAGGGACCTTCAACAGTTGAATCTGGGTTTGTTTCACTCATGGCTATCTAATACCATGATAAAGACATGCAGAGGAGATGAAGCAAAGAAGAAGAAATGATGTGGAGAAAAAATATCTAATATATTTTCTGTACAAATGCATCCAGTATTTATAGACTAAGCAAAAAGACAAAAATGAATAAAAAGGATACAATGACAACTCACTATAAGTGTAACGGAAAAATATTCTCCTCAATACATTTTGGAGTCATCTGTGCAGTGTGCATTTGCATGTAATGGAGGGTCTATGTCTGAAGGTAGTGGAAAGTCCTTTTCTGATAATTTTAACAAAAGTATTTGATATTTATCAATAACAATCAACAAAAATTCCAAAAAATGGACCCAATTGCACGAAACATATGTTTATCAGAACCCGTGAAAATCTAAACCCCACGATCGTTGATAACAACAACCCAAAACACGATTAAGTTCGAAACATGAGTCACCAAAAATCGCCAATACAAAATCCAGCCAACATTCTCTTTCTATGGGCTTTGGTTTCTATTGGAGAAAGAAGCATCAGACAGTGAGGGACGACAAAACCCTCTTCTCTGGCGTGCTTCTCGACTACAAACGACGGCAAGGGCCGTGAGGTGGAGAGAGGATCCAAGTTGAGAGAGAACTTAGGAGGGAGAGGGAGCCAAGAAACAGAGACGGCAAGACAACCTTTTTCCTCTAGGCCTAAGAGCCCAGATATCTAGAATCTATGGCTAGGAAAAAAGAATAACAAAAGGTTTACAATTTATTATTACTTTTTATTATTCTTTTAAATTTCTTAATTAATTTTTTACTTAATGATTAAGAAAATGACTATTAATAAAATTATATATTTTTTTAATCATTAAGGATGTTAAAAAATATTTTTTTAAAAATAAAATAAAAATAAAAATTTTAAACACATTATAAAAGAATAATAAAAAAACAAAGTAGTAAGTGTATCGTTACAACAAAAACCCACAAACAATACTGTAGAAGACACGAATCTCTAGAAACCAATGAGCAAGGACTCGATTTGGTCTTCAAAGGACAAAATAATCGATGCACAGCAAGAACAAACACCGCAACGAAATCCATAGCCAGTTACAAACGAACGAAATCGAGAAACCCCAATGCTATCACAGCCGGTGAAAACGAGGGACAAAAGCGTAAAAATGTAAATAAAACAAAAGGAAATGAAGGAGAAAAAGGCAAACAAAGTAAAAAAAGGGGCAAAAAGGTAAATATGCGAATAAAACATAGGGACAAATAAAGAGAGTAAAAGTGGTCGAAATGCGCTGATGTTCACGAATGTGAGGGACAAAAACATAAAATCAGAATAAAAGTAATAGTTATGTTAGGCTGCAGCTAGGACTGCTGCGCCTGCTGGCTAGCACAATTTAGAATTTTTATATTTTTAATATTTTTTTAATATATTTAAATATTTTTAATTTATATCAATATATTAAAATTATTTCCTTAATTATCAAATAAAAAAATTTTAAAAAAATTAAAATGATGAGCGTACAATACAGCATTGCATCATTTCTGTAAAAGTAAAGTAAACCAGGGACAAAAAGGAAAAACAAACAAAATAGAGGGTTAAAAACGTAAACGTGAGAAGCAGATGAAAGAAAAAGTGAGGGGTCAAACGGGTAAAAGTAGAGGGGTAAAGTTAGGAAAAATGGGTCAAAATTATACTGTTTATTATTGGATAGCCTTTTTTATTCCAATAGATACATTCTGCCTGCCGACAACAAATTAATAGACTTATTGTCACTTAAAAATTTTAATATAGCTAGATAAAGGAAAATGGAAAATGCAATGACTTTTGTCGGTAGGCATGCATGTCTTTAAAAGTCAGTGACTCCGTGTTCTTCGTCCCCAAAGAAGTTCCCACTACAAGGGCTCACATCGCACAGCACAGAGGTCAGAGACACTGAGATGGTGGGAGGAACAGCAAAGTTTGGTCAGTTTCCGGCGCTCACTCTGGTGATGCTGCTGCTGCTGATCATGTTTCTGCACAACACAAGTCGCTGTGGAGAAGCAACAGCTCATGCTTCGACCCGTGAGTCTGACAACGGCACCTATCTCAATGACCACGGCCCCATGGCCATGGACGAACCAGAGCTGTTAATGTTCGATTCCCAAATAAGCAGAATGCTCATTAGCTTTCAGGGTAAGACTGAGGGCACAAAACACCCCAATAATCCGGCCTTTTCATGTACAAAATCAAATACCTGCAATGGTAAGAAATATGTCATCCCCGGAAAAGAGAAGTGCAACCTCGATGCCTACAAACGTACTTGCCCACATTAAGATTTGGGATTGGATCTACTTAGTACTGTATGTGTTCGATTTGCTTTTATATATATATATATTTTTTATCTTTTATTCGGATTATAAGTTCCACTGTAACTCTCAAGTTTGATGGCGACTGCATGAGTGTGAATGCTTAATTTCCTTATAATTAATGCAATTTAAAAAATATAAATAAAAGAAAAACCAGCGTCCTGTTTGCTGTTAATTAGTAATATATATATATAGTTATTTCATTTAAACGGCATCCAGTTCAATTTGCACAGTTAATATTATTTTTTTTTTAATTTTATTGTACATTCAAACTTGCAACTGGCAATATATTTATTTATCAAAAATTCAAGTGGTTGCTTATGAGCATTTATACTTTCCCCCCAAATGTATTTTAGATTTAATAGTATGTAAAGACCATCTATCATTTGGAGAAAAATAAGAAAAAAAGTAAAATAAAAAATTATTGTTTCTAATTTTAAAAATTACACAATGGAGTATGAAAAAACAGAAGGCACCACAAAATTGATAAAACTACAGCAAATTAAAAACCAAGAGTCTGCCTAGCTAGCTACTGTACTTAATTCGCCCTGTCCAAATACCAATGAAATTTAATAGACTAGCGGTTTAATTAAAAAACAAAGGTTCACCATTTTACAAATTTGATGTATACGTGTCAGCTCATCAATTATACGACATGGGACACAAAATATCTTTATTTCTCTGTAAATTATAGCAGATCTCAATCCAAAATTTAATTTTAATGTGAGGTGGAGTATGGTAAAGACAAGAGAATTGTTATTTGATTATCTAATATTTATTTATCATTTTTTATTATCTCTTGATTTAATATTAAATATTTAAAAAAGATTACGGTTAAATATAGAATGCGAGACAAATTTTGATCAATAATTCATGGGATGGTCGCGACAATTTCGCCGAAAGTTAAGTCACTCGTGATTTTTTTTTTTTTTTTCAGCCGTTTGATGAGGTCAGTCTGTGATTTTACAATTCAATAAAATAGATCAAGACACGATGGTTGAGGACCAAAAAAACCCAGCAAGCAATCTATACGACAAAACGTTTCCGGCCCCTTGAATTTGGACCGCTTTACCTCTTTCGAAACGGCCTATAAACCAGTGCGCACTACATGAACACGATAGAAACCACAAAGGAAAAAGGCATCGAATGGAAATCCAAGACTCATCCTTATCAAATGGGACCAAGAGTCTGCTGTTTACAGCTAATTGCATTCAAAGACAATGTACCATATATGACATATGTATCTTTATCGCATCCCACCAAAAAATATCGCTATAGTTATACAAATTGGCATTTTCTTTTTCCTTTTAAAAAATAAAAACAGGCACTTTCTACTTTCTTCTTTTTCAGATAACCAAAAACAAAAAATGCTCACTATTCGAGTACTGTTATATCATATATTTATTGATATGGTATTAAATAATTAATAATTATTTATTAATTTTTATTTATTTAATATTTCATTCAATACGATTAAATAATTATGATTAAAAGGACGATAAATCATATTTTTCAAATTTTAAGAGACCATAAATACAAATTGCTAAGTACGTTGGTATCAAGCGTAATGAATGGTCTAAACGAAACATATTTGTACACTTATGAAGTGGGGAGTCATGATATAAATCCCTCATGAATTAATTTCCCATGAGCTTTACCACTAGTAACTGATTATAACCTATCAACAAAATTGATAATTTTGTTTATGAGGTTACAATTTGCAATTATTCTCGGTAAGAATAAGTTTAATTAATGAGGTTAAAATATAAACCTCCCCCTACCTCAAAATATAGGAAACAAAAGAAAATTGTAAAATGAAAACCTTGAAAAATTCTAAGCGGTAAATCTCACAAACAGGCAGCGAGTTTGGATGTTCGTCATGTACGTTAAGGGGTGTGCATGCCCATACCTCGTGGGCAGAGGGGTGCGAATTGGCGCCAAGCATTTCCCATGGGTCGGCACCTACCGTATGCAGGGGGATGCTCCCACCCGCCCCTAGCGAGGGCCAGGTTGGATGCGAGGAGTTGCCCAACACCCTTGTACGTGTCTCTTGAGCTTTTTAAATACGTAAGATTTACGTGATTTTACACCGATGTGATTTTACAAGCATTTTTATTTCTCTATTTCTAATTTGAAAGGAACTTGTGTTTGGAACCGAAAGTTGATGGCAAGCTGCGTGGGAAGTTTTGTATGGTTCCTCTTAGGGATAGAGTTGATTGGGTCCAGCTTATTGAAAACCTATCACTAATAATAAAAGAATAAATAGAGCCAATAGATAAGACAATTTAACTCAGTCTTTTAAAAGACTTTTTAGGATATTAAAAGTACTTTTTAAGCCTCCAAACTTAATCCTAAACTTGTACTAAGTTGAACCAACTCTGCACAAAAGGTTAAACCTAAAAAATAAAAAATAAATAAAAATCTACTTTTTCCTTATCTGGAAAAATTCCCAAGCGCATCAACACACTTTTATTTATTTTTTGTATTCCAAAGATAAACCCCCAAAATATATACAAAAATTAGGCATATCTTAAAAGATGAATAAACTTTCGATTGCCACAATTATTCTGAATTTGAAAGGAAAAAAAAAAATATTCCGAGGCAAATTTTTATTAAAATAAAAAAATAAAAGAGATATTTTTAGATAAAAAAATTATAAGACAATTCAAAAGATAACGATGACAATTATATTCACGTCTATGTATTTGTTGTAAGGATTCTTTGTAGTTGGGTTGGGTTGTGGGGCACCACCCACCCCATTTGGCCTAGCCTAGCTAGGACAAAAGCCCCAGTCTGCCCGCACGCTTTTGGTTACAAGGGAAGGGACTCGTGCAAGAACTAGGCCAACCTGGAGTTTACCCCGTTTGCATGACCCAAACTTATATAAAATATATATTGTTGGAAACATGCCTCACTTCTAATCTTCCATTGCTCAGTCGTTCTTTGTTGATGAGACTCGAGGGGGGCTCCTTCTGTAAACACTCCGATGCCAAAGTCAGTTAAGGGGTCATCCATGTAAACCTCTATAGATTTCTCAATCTGTTCCCTGAACATCCGGTTTACCAACCTTTGGTAGGTCGTCCCTGTATTCTTCAGTCCAAAGGGTAACCTTTGGTAGGTCGTCCCTGTATTCTTCAGTCCAAAGGGTATGACTTTGTAGCAATACAGTCATCGGTCTGTGATGAAAGATGTCTTTTCTTCATCCGTCGCATTCATTCGTATCTGGTTGTAACCTGAATATACGTCCATAAAGCTCAACATATGATGTCCCGTTGTCGCATCTACAATGACGTCGATGTGTGGTAAATGGAAGCTATCTTTTGGGCAAGTTTTGTTTAAATCTGTGAAGTCTACGCACATCCTCCACTTTTCGTTCACCTTTTTTACCATGACGACGTTAGATAACCACTCTGGGTAATGGGCCTCTCTGATGAAGCCGGTCACGAGTAACCTTTCAACCTCCTCACTAATGGCGGCGTACTTTTCTGCACTGAACGATCTCCTCTTCTGTCGTACTGCCTTGTGCGTTGGGTCTACGCCCAAGCAATGCTCAATTATCTCGTTGTCTATACTGGGCATCTTCATGGCTCTATGCAAAGACATCCATGTGTTCTATCAATAACTGTATCAAAGCTTCTCTATCTGTCGATGGAACTTGTGTCCCAATACGGGTAGAGGTATCGGGGCGGTCAGCATATAATGCCACGAGTTCCAAAGGTTCATTGACTTCTGCATGTTGCTAAAGCCGATCATCCCGGACTTCTATATCTCTCTTGCAAGTTACCGCTACAGGGGGTGGCAAGGGCAGTAAGGCCCCATCCTGCCCTGCGATTGTGCAGACTTCCTTCTTGACTTTCTTTAATTCCTGCACATAACATTCTCGAGTCAAGGCTTGCTCGCCTCTCGTCTCTCCTAAGCCGCCATCTGTTGGGAACTTCATCTTGAGGTGGTAAGTGGACGTTACAGCCTTTAAATGGTTGAGTGTCGGTCTGCCCAATATGGCATTGTAGGAGGAATGAGCTTTCACTACTAAGAAGTTGGTCATCGTGGTTGTTGTCCGTGCCCCCGTGCCTACAGTTACTGGGAGCGTGATCGTCCCCACTGGCTGGATGGTATCCCCTGAGAAACCCTTTAAAGGCATAAGGGAGAGCCTTAATCTCCCAACATCAATCCCCATTTTGATAAATGCCTCCCAGAACAGTATATCAGCCGAGCTCCCATTATCTACTAGTACCCGCCTAGTTGTATAATTGGCTATCACGAGGGTTATTACTAGAGCATCGTCATGTGCATATATAATTCCTTCCCTATCCGCTTCTTCGAAGGATATCACCATTCGCTCATTGCTGAGTTTTGGCTGTTTGTGTACCCTATCTGCCACGAACACCTCTTCATATCTTGTCTTCCATGCATATGCCTTTCAGCTGGACGTGGAAATACCACCTCCAGCAAAACCTCCCGCTATGGTCTTTATTTCCCCTATGGGCGCCCTGTTCCGATCGCCTCTTGGGGGCGACCTCACCATCCCGTCCTGGCTATTATTGACATGGCGCTTTCTTTCCGGACTGAAACTCCACCTTGCTTTTTGCCTAGTCTCCTGACGCCTTTTAGGCTTTGATCATTCCACGACCATTTGCTCCAACTCGTCGGTTCTTGCTAACTCAACGACTCTCTTTCTCATGGTCGTGTAGTCCTTAGTCCAGTGCGAGTTCGTTTGATGGTACTTGCAGTACCGACCGCCTATTTTTATAGAGTGGCGGCTTTCCTTTTCTTCCTCTCCTTCCTGTACGCCCAGATTATTGTGCACCAATCTGAGGTTGCAATTTGACCGCCCTTCTCTCGCTCTTTCTCGTCTACTGGGATTATCGTTCTTATTAGCCCGCCTATTTTTCTGCTCAACCTGAATGTCCTCTTTACAAGGGTCCACCAAAGCCTACAGAGTATCCTCTGCATTGACAAAATCATCCGCCTTGTCCATGAACTCTCTGAGGGTGGAAGGAGTCCTCCGGGCCAACTTTGCCATAAAATGACTGCGTGGCCATACCCCTCCTAAGAGGGCGGCCAGAGTGATCTTCTCATCTTGGTCATTCGTTGTTAGGCGCTCCTTGTTGAAACGGGCCAAATAGGCCTTTAAATTCTCATCTTCCCTTTGCTTAACCGTTAACAGGTAGGCGGCCGGGTGCCGACGTCTCCGACTAGGCATGAACTGAGTCAAGAACTGCTTTGTCATTTCGTCAAAGCTATCTAGCGACCTTGGTTTAAGGGTCCCGAACCATCCTCGAGCGGTCCCTTTCAGGGTCAGAGGGAAAGCTCGGCATGCAATCTCCCCTTGGAAACCGTGAAGCGTGATGTGAGCTTTAAAATTCTCCAAATGATCTACTGGGTCCTTAGACCCATCGTACATATCTATCTGGGGAACTTTAAATTTTGGAGGGAGCAGTATAGTCATAATATGTGCACTGTACGGCAGGTCTGTTTGGTGGAGCAGACTTTCCACCGAGGAAGAACCGCCCATCTTCTTCGCTATCTTTTCATATTTTCCTGCTAACTCTTTCAGCTCATCATGCATCCTTTCTTTCTCTTCGCGTTCAACATCCTTTTCGACCCTGCAATGTGCTTCTTACTCACCTTGCTCGCTGTGGGCGAGCACATCGTCATCATGAGAATTGGCATTCTTTCTTCTCAAGTCCTCGTTCTCTTTTTGCAAGACTCTCATGACCTCCAGAGCTTGTTTCAACTTCTCCACTGCTAATGCTAGCCGCGCTTCCACAGATGACGGTCTGGCTTCCATTGTTCGGCTTGCTACTAAGCGTGTTATAATTGGTATGTGAGAACCACGCTGAATCACAAGGATCCCACAGACGGCCCCAAATGTTGGGGACGTGTCTCACTTCCAATCTTCCACTGCTCAGTCATTCTTTGTTGATGAGACTAGAGGGCGGCTCCTCCTGTAAACACTCCGATGCCAAAGTCAATTAAAGGGGTCATCCACGTAAACCTTCATAGATTTCCCAATCTATTCCCTGAACATCCGGTTTACCAGCCTTTGGTAGGTCGCCCCTGCATTCTTCAGTCCAAAGGGCATGACCTAGTAGTAATACAGTCCTTGGTCTGTGATGAAAGATGTCTTTTCTCTATCATTCTTCTTTTTGCTTCTTTTTCCCTCTTTTCGGTGAGCTCTTCCTCTTCCCCCTCTTCCAAACGTTTCTTCCGCTTAGAGGGTTCAGACCTCGCAGTTTTCTCGGTGGGCTTCGGCAGGGGGAGGAATGGTGTCAGTAATCATGAAGTCACACCCTTGAACAAAAGACCGGTTGGGAGACTTCAAGAACTGATCAATGTGGGTGGTGGTCAGCAAGCTGTTAGTCCAAAGCGCCTCTGGATTAATTTTGGCCCAAGAATCAACTGACGCAATTCGAGCCAGTTCACAACGCGACAGGGGCGGCATCTTAAGCCATAAATTCTTCTCGTCAGGAAGAGGGCGCCAAATCGTTTTAATTGGGAAATCACGAAAAACTTCTTCCGTGCCAAGGTATTCCCAACCTTGGCCGGAGATATAAAAGTACATAGTGGTCCATGCCTTGGCATTAGAGTGGTGAGTCTTATCAACGAAGAAGGACTGAGCAGTGGAAGATTGGAAGTGAGACACGTCCCCAACATTTATATATATTTGTAGAACGACGTTGTTTTATACTTATTAACGAGTATATATACCCCAAAAGCCTAAAATTATTTTCTCCTCTCCTCTCTTCTCTCTCTTTCTTCCTTCGACATTTTCTCCTCTCCTCCTCCTGCTCCGCTTTTTCTTTTTCATCTTTTTGAAGCGTAAAGACCTATAGGTATTCGTGGTCGTGGTATTGAAGGAGCAAAAGGTTGGGATTCTTTTTAGAGAAAAGCTAGAGGCCGGATGGATGTGAAAAACATTTTCCCACCAGCCAATAACAAAATGCCATGTAGGTAATCCAAGATGAGGAACTTTGCACCCGCATGTATGGAACAAACGCTCATTTCACCCTTTCCTTCGTTCTCTCCCTCTCATTTCCATCTTCACTCTCCCATTTCGCCTAAAGCCTTCTCTCCTTTCCCAATGATTCGATAACGAGACCTTTTACGTGCACGGACAGCAACCTCTCCTTCCTTCTCAACCCAGACTAGTATCGGCGCAACTGCTTCACCCAGTACCTATTTTTGGATTGTTCCTCGCTTGTTTCACGCTTCTGCAAGGGATTGAACACGGAGAGAAAATTGATGCATGCAAAGGGCCCCATGATAGTTTTAGATGTAAACAAGGTGTCGTGGGAAAGGCAAGTAAAAAGTGCAGCAAGTGGGTTTGTTTATTCATTGGAGCAGTTGCAATTCTCTAAAAGAAGAAGCCAAACTCTCAGATGGTTCTATTTTCATTTTTTTATGGGGTGCGATGGAGAGATCAGATGTTCTGATTCATTTGAGTTCTATTTCCTTTTTATTTTTATTTTTTTTTCTATATGGTTGGAAATTGGGATTTCTTTTTCTTCTACTCTAGAGAAATTTCGTTGTGCAGATTGTCTCTTGTTGTATTTGGTGGTATTGTAATTAGGTCATCGTTCTATAAATTTAGCACACACACAGAGGTTATCTTCTAATATTCTAAGGTTATCTTCCACATTTTTTCGAACACCATATATGCACATTGCTTCTTACATGCAGAACACCATTTTTACTTGAATTCACTTCTTGAATACAGCCATTCTACAATAGTTACATTCATTTCATCCCAATCTGCTATACTACTTTTTCATTCCTATTTTCCTTTACATGGAGAACCGTATCAGGTTGCCCTACAACATTTGGGAGTTTTAGATTTGTAGAGGAGAAGAAATTCGGAGGAGAATAGGACTTGGAAATGACGAACGTAGATGCGGAAGGGAGAGGGAGAGAAAGAAGGAGAGGGCGTCGAGTGCATGCGGGTGCAGAGTTATTCATCTTGGAATGCCTATGTGGCATTTTGTTAATGGCCGGTGAGAAAATATTTTTCACACCCATCCGGCTGAAGCTTTTCTCTTCTTTTTAAGATTATCTTTTTTTGATATGTGTTAAACACTGGGTGTTTTGCTATTTGTAATTTCATTGATTTGTTGTTGGATAATGTTGGATCTATATTTTGTTCTTGTTCTTCTGTTGTTTTGGAATTTTTTTTTGTTTTTGTTTTTCGATTGTTTTTGTCGTGGGTGGGCGGTGGGCAAGGTTGGGTAGACGGCTGTGTAGGTTAATCCATCCCCCAACATCCAAAAAGGTGCACTCACCCACGGGGGGCAATGCCAAGGTTTGGGAGCCCAAAATGTCTCCCTATCCAAGGGTGCAGGTAGCACTCTTACATTGTAGTAAGACCATATGATTGAGAAGACTTAGGGAAAAAAAAAAAAAAATCTTACACTTGAAACATAAGGAATTATTGAGATCTCCAACATTTTTCCGTGGGTTTTTTGGGATAGGCTCCAATTGATTTTCCTTAAAATTATTGTTGAAATATACACTAATAAAATAAAACTTACAATGAGAGAAAGATTGAAACAAAACCAGTTTAGACTGAGGTAAGAAAATCTTGCTCTCTTTAGAAAGATTGATCAAGCTCTCTGCGGTACTACACAAATTTTCTAATGAACCAGTGCAACATACTTGCTCTTAACTTATCTCTTTTATGATACTATAACCCAGCTGATCATCGTATAACTCAAACTAATTCTACACAAAAGGATGAGTCCAAAGCTCCCATAGGTAAAAAAACACCACTTTTATATTCGCTTGAAAATTTCTCAAGAGTATCTACAGTTTTATTTTTTGATTTTTTAAATAACTATATATGTATCCCGAAAGATCCCCAAATTATATGCAAGAATTAGACCAATTTTATAGGGAAGTCTAATGCTACGTTTGAATATTGTTGAGATAATTTCAGATGATTTATGAATAGTGGGGAAAAATAGTGAATATTAATAAAAAATAGTGAATAATAGTAAACTATTTGTAAATAATACTGAATAATAGTAAAGTTGTCTGAAATTATTTCAGTTACCAAACACATCTTAAAGTTCCTAACGTAATGCATATCCAAAAAATTCAAAACAGTTTCATAATAAAATAGTAATATTTCTACTTATCATCCCCACATATTACTGATTACACTTATTTTATTTTTTAATTTTTTCTATAATAAATATGTGGTATATAGATGATAAGTAGAACAACTTAATTAATTTAACAAGAATAAAATAAAATAAAAAATAATTTTAAACTATATAAATTATATGGCGTGAAATGATGGATATCATTACACATAAAATATAAGAGATCCCTGACCCATGAGACAAAGTCAACAATAAATGGACTCTTGAGCAAAACTTTGGCAGTAGTACTTAGTACAATTTTATGCAGAGTGTTATATAATGTATTTAGTAATTTCATTCTGTCAATATATATTTTTTTTTAACTTGAATTTGAAATTTTGAATTTTAAAATTTTTATTATTTTCTATTGCTAATATTTTACCATAAAAATAAATAAATAAATAAAAAATACAGCGTTGCAGAATCTACTTGTTAAGAGTACTAACATGGGAGAATAATAAATCCGACGACACCATCAGCGGCGACTGAAATTATTGTTGTTCTATTCCCTTTCGAGTTCTTCGGTGGAAGTGGATCGGGGTTGGGTCCTGCAAGATTGCCGTTGTCGCTTACTTTAAAGATTTCGATGCCGTTCAAGATTGCATCCTGGTATGACGTCTCCCCCTTTTGCGCGGCTCCTATTGCGACATAGAGATTCACTTTCTTCTCGGTTCCTTCACGCATCGAAACGGGGTAGTCTTTAAACACGGGCACACCATTTCCACCACTCCACTTAATCACGTCGGCCTCTTTCTCTACAGTTTGATTGGCTATGAAAATATGGAATCTTCTGTCTGACACTTCAATAATTTCGGGTTGAAACTCGCAGAAGTGCAGCCTAATGCGGTAATCAAACCCAGAATCTACTGGGAATTTCCAGGTGAGATTGTAGCTCAGGTTGATAGTTGAGTCATTCCCCAGGGTTCGGGCAGTGCGATAGACGGATTCTGGTGCGGTGTACCGGGATTTGGCAGTGTTCTTCAGGTCGATAGTATTGTTGAAAGGTAAGAATAACATTAATCCATATTCTTTTAAGTAACTGAAGTCGTCTTGCCATTCCCGGAACATTCCGGTGTCTTCAGCGGGTGAGATGGTTTTCCCTCCAACATTTAATCTGTATACCATCTCGAGAGAACTGCTGTTATCGACGCGGTACGAGTTCTGCAGGCCGGTAAAATCAAACCCTTGATCGGCAACCGGAGTGAAATAGAGATTAGTAGGCATCGATAAGATTTCAATCCCGTTGATAAAAGCATAGGAATTAGAAACGCTGTGAGATGGAGTGAAGGTTATGTTCAACCTCTGACCTTCTTCGATGTTGACACAGTATTCTCTGGATATGGTATCTTTAGAATCCGCATCTGCGTTAAGTGAAGCGCTGAAGTTGCTAAGAAGGGTAAAACCACCAACTTTGACAGAGAAGAGGGCGTTAGCGCGGTTGAAGTTAGAGTAGGAAGCGGGGTGAAAGTGTAGTCGAACGAATTTTTGGCCCGCAGTGACGTCGAATACGTAGGTGAACGGGGCTAGAGATAGCCGTGCATCGGTAAAGAGTACTCGGGGGACAGTCTGCGCTTGTTTAACTGCTTTAGTGGTAAGAGATGACTGGCTTTGTGATTGTTCGTGAGTGAGAAATTTTGAATTCACGTCTCCAATCCAGATCCGAGCATCTGATGCTGTATAATTGCCAGAGGAGCCACTGTTAAGTAGAATGTGTTCGACCGGTGTGTAAGTATACGGGGAGTCACCGGCGACGGTGGTGGTCATGTGGTGCAGCAAGATGACAAGGCAGAGAGGGGCAAAACGTGGTACGAGTGGGTTCCTCATTGTGGCAGTGAGAAGGCGCAGAGAAGAAGTATTTGGTAAAGTTTAGAATCTGCTCTAAAACAGAAATCGAGGGAGGAAGGCGGTGGGGTGCTGCCTTTGGGTCATGGAACAATCGGAGGTCTTCTGTAGCTGGACAAGAGATCGAAGTCTTTTTTACGGGTAATAGAGTCTTACTTCTGACTCCCGGAGTCTATTTTCTTTTTCCTTTTTTTTTTTAGTAAAAAAGGAAAAGGAAATAAATGAGAAGACTCAGCGCTGATGTTAACATGAGGACATAGACCTACCTAAATGTAAAGCAAATTGCAGTGCCCGACTACAACGGTAAAAAACTTCAGCATCCCCTTTAAAGTCCGTGAATTTCTGCCCCAAAATATTACATTTTCGTTTCATATTTTATTCATTGACAAACCTGTGGCAACAAAATAATGAAACACAAAACTTGAACTTATCTGCATATGACTCTGAACTTGATCCTGTCATATTACGTGGAGATGAGACATGTTGATATGATACAAGGAGCAGCATGCTAATTGATAAGGGTAAAAATTACAATGTGATGCTGAAGCTGATGGTAATGAAAGCAGACGGCCATAAGCCGTGTAATAGGGGTCGACGCTGTTTTGAATATTCAGCTTACGCTGTTTTGAATATTCAGCTTTGCTAAATGCTGAATATTCGAAACAGCGTCGACTTGTAAACGTGACGTTCACGTCATGCGTGTGAAGCCCGCAAACACAGACATTCATTGGATTTCAGCATCACCTGCATCTTACCCCGTAAATGGCAAAGGATAACCTCTTTACATACGTACACAATCACTTCATGATTTTATCAATTTTACAAAAATCAAAACCGCACTCCATTAAATTATTTTAAAATGAAAATTCTAAAACTCTAAAATAAGAACCTAAACTCTCTTAAAAACTCTAATGCTAAATATTTTTGTTGAGTGAAATATATGTTTTAAGAGTTTGCTGGAGTTCGATGGCCAACACTCACCATTACTTTACGGTTTTTTTAAGAAAAAAAAAATTATAAAAGTTGATTGTGTGTGGGTGAGTATATTATAGTTATGATGAAGAAAAAAAAAATTATGGTAGCTTCTGATTGTAGGGTATAAAAGCTAATTTTACACCTCGTCCTAATTATAATTATCCATACAATAGTGATAGGGATGTTAGCGCTATAAATAAGGCGATTATATATAGTTTTATCCTTCCACCCAAGCGAAGAAACTGTATAAACCTCCGCTCTTCTTCATCTCCAAAAGATCAAATAATGAAAATCATATCAAAATTGAGTGGGCACACTGACACAGGTATCAACAGAGGGAGAATTAAACCTCGTTACCCATTTCGCATTGGGTGATGCTACACCGGTATAGGGGAGTCATCAAAAGTGTTCACAGAATGTGTAATTTGTTTTTTTTTTTTTAATTATTAAACTCTTTAAATATTTTAAAAAAATCACAAATTTATTAAAAAAATACTTCTTTAACTATTAAAAATAAAAACAAATCGATACAAAAAAATGGATAAACATCCTCGATAGGAGTAGTACGTATTTTCCTTTCGAATTTGGGCACAACTGTAGCAGTTGACCCCAACGTGCATGGTTGACGGCCAATGGTCTCTGAGCCTCCAGTTTCATCCCGAAAATGAAATGAAAACAAAAATTAGATAGTTATCGCAAATCTGACTTGACTTCATCTCTTATTCTATGTCCAAACGCCCTCTAAAATTTCAAAGAGCATAAAATTTTGAGTTTGGGGTTTTTTTTTTTTTGGGGGGGGAGTTTACTTTTAAAAAAAAAATTATTTTCATTATTTTAATATATTTAAATATTTTTAAAAAATAAAAAATACATCAATATATTTAAAATCACTTTTTTAATTATTAAGTTAAAAAATATATATATATTTGACCAACGATCAAGTAGGACAGTCAACCCAAGCGGCAACAAGTTTTATCCTAAAAATTTATGGGTTATCATCATTAAAAATCCTAAAATATAAGAATACAACTGCCTTAAAAAATAAAAATGAAATAACAAGTTCTTTCTCATTTTCTCTATTTTGTCCATAATAGATTTTTAACCTAAGTTCTAGAAATCCATCTCAGCAAAATAAAATGAAGAAATCCACCTCAGACGAATTATCATAACCTTCAAGAATACTCTAGTTATTGTAAGAGTTTTGCTACATACAAGCACAGTTGTGCACTAATCTGTGTACCAATACTGATTTATTCATACTTAAAATTTAAATTAACACTGTTTTCAATAAAATCTACTTTTTGACCAATCACATCACATTGGTGCACAAATTAGTGCACAATTGTGCTTGCAACTATACTTTTCCTTATTGTAAATTCTGTTACTAGTGCTCTTTGTACAACTATTGTAACAAACTATTATTTTCTTTTATTGGTACTATTCTCATTGCTCTGCTTGTAACCGAATGCCTATATAAAGGCACACATGGTATTGAATACAGTGTCGAGGAAATCATTTTACAGAAACAACATGCATTTTATTCCTTTCTTCTTAAATTCACCATGGTATCATAGCTGCTAACTAGCAGTCTCTCGATCCATTCCTTGCCCTCATTATGATTACAGACTCTTCAACCTTCACCTCTCCTCCCACCTCCCTCGCATCTTCTTTTTCTCGTATAGTCACAATCAAGCTAAATTCAGACAATTACTTGCTTTGGAAAGTTCAGATCAATACTTACCTTAAAGGGTAGGATCTTTTTTCTTTTGTTGATGGCACCCAAACCATCCCTCCTAAAACACTCCCAACAGACTCGGAATCCACCTCCAAACTCAATCCCGTTTATCTTTCTTGGCAAAAGACTAATCAATTAATTCTTAGTATTTTGTTTTCCTCTCTTACTGAATTTGTTATTACTCGTGTTGTCTCAACAGGAACTTCAAGGGAGCTATGGCTCACACTTGAATCAATGTTTAGCTCCCACTCTCAAGCTAAAGAGTTTCAAGTTAGATTTCAACTAACCGACTTGTCAAGAGGTGAACAACCCGTTTCCAAATTCTTCAGCAAAGTTAGGATACTACCCAATACACTTGCAACAACTGGAAATTATCCTCTCCCTGACAAAGAGTTTGTGACCTACCTTCTAAATGGCCTTGGTCCCTCGTATGAGTCTTTTGTTACCCCAATAACCACAAGAGCCGAGCACATTACTTCCCATGAACTACACCATCTCCTTCTTATCCATGAAAGCTGCATGTCCCATATCTCTCACAACACTAGCTCTCCTAGGAAGTAGGCCTACTTCGTTTGCATCTTCAGTGAATGTATGTACTGGACAACCTCGTGACCAATGAGGTAGAGGTTTCTCTAGGGGGAACAAATCTAGCTATAGCAAAAATAGTGGCTTCTACAGATTACGTTTTCCACCTTCCAAGCCCTTCCCAAACAATTACTCCCAATCAAATTCCCCTCGCCCTACTTGTCAAGTGTGTTCTAAACCAGGTCATGTAGCTCTTCAATGTCACTACAGATTTGATCATGCTTATTAGTATAAACCACCCCATTCCTTCACTGCCAACTACACCTCTCCTTTTGGCATAGTTGATTCAACTTGGTACCCTGATTCAGCTGCTACTCACCATATCACCCATGATCTTTCCTAGTTAAACCTCTCCTCAAAACCTTACACAGGAAATGAACAAATTCGTGTTGGCAATGGGAATGGTTTGCCTATCAACAACATCGGTGACTCTTCCTTGCTGTCTAATTTCTCTTCTTTTCACCTTCACAATCTACTTCATGTACCAACCATTACAAAAAATTTGGTGTTTGTCTCTCAATTCTACGCTAATAATAATTGTTTCTTTGAATTTCATTCCACTCATTTTTCTATTAAAGACAAATCAATCGGGAACCTTCTCATTAGTGGCCCAACCAGCGGCCCACCCATGATGGCCTCTACTAGTTCCCTTCTCCTTCATTCTCCTCCTCTTCGATGGCTTTTCTTGGTCAGCGCACCACCCTCATTCAATGGCACAGACAGCTTGGCCACCCCTCCCCGATCTAGTTTCTCGCATCCTAAACTCCAACTGCTTGCCATTTTCTCCCACTGACTCCAACTTCACCTATTCAGAATGTCGCCTTGCCAAAGCATGCCAACTGCTAATAGGCCTTTAGAGTTAATTTGGGCTGATGTATGGGGCCCAGCTCCCCTTATGTCCAGAAATGGTTTTAAATATTACTTGTCTATTGTTGATCATTCACTAGGTTTTCATGAATTTTTCCTCTCAAACCTGAATCTGATATTTTATCTAGTTTTACTTCTTTTATTAGTTTTGCTACACGCTTCTTTAATACCAAAATAATATCTCTTCAAACTGATGCCGGTGGAGAATTCCGTTCTCTCACACCAATTTGCAAAATCTTGGCATTACACATTGATTTTCATGCCCACATACCCATCAACAAAATGGGCTTATTGAACGTAAACATCTCCATATAATAGAAACTAGGCTTACTCTTTTAGCCCAAGCTAATCTACCTCTTTCTTTTTAGGGTGGTCTGTTTGAAACGACAACTTATTTACTTAACTTACTTCCCACACCTGTTTTACATAATACATCTCCATACGTCATGGTTTATCACAAACTACCGGATTACTCTTTTTAAAAAAATTTTGGATGCAAATGTTGGCCAAATCTACGTCCTTACAATCATCACAAATTAGATTTTCAATCTACTTCATGCATTTTTCTTGGTTATAGTAGCTCTCACAAAGGCTACAAATGTCTTGATCTTAAAACCAATCACCTATACATTTCTCAGGATGTAATCTTTGCCGAACATAACTTTCCATACAAAAATCACAATGTAACTCCATCTCAGCCCACTGAAACCACAATTTCCCTTCCATGTATTTTACCTTCCATCTTAGGCCCACCTCATTTTCCCTCCTCCAGCCCATTCTTGCCAAATCTTATAAACCCCTCACTTAATCCATCGCCAATTTCCTCTCTAGGCCCATCCCAAACACACTCACCTCTTATAACTTGCGACAACCCATACTTTTCCTCTTAGCCCACTTCGTCTTCTTTCTCACAGCTACTTCCTCTTCTTCCCAATATCCTCTCTATGTCTCATCCTTCACCGTGTCTAGTTCTCCCTCGATCACCCATAATAACATGATCTCAGACCAGTTCCTCCCGTCCCTGTGTTCTCACCGATGACATCATTCCATACCCGTCTTGAACTTGTTTGATTTCCACTAAAACCATCCCAGATGAGCAGATGTCCTTTGCCCTAACTTCTAAATTTTCAAAATGACAAGATGCCATGACTAGGGAATATGATGCTCTCGTTAAAACCCAAACATGGTCACTAGTTCCCCCTATAGAAGCTTCTAATCTCGTAGGTTGCATGTGGGTGTTTAGAATTAAATTACACTCGAATGGTTCGATTGAAAGGAGGAAAGCTAGGCTAGTTGCAAAAGGCTTTCGTCAACAACCTGGTGTAGACTACACCGAAACTTTCAACCCCGTTGTAAAGCCCACCACCATTTGGTTAGTCCTTTCTCTTGCCATTGCTCAAAATTGGTTTCTACGGTAGATTGATATTCAAAATGCCTTCCTTCATGGAAGGGTCATTGAAACTGTTTTTATGCAACAGCCCCTGGCTTTGTTGATCCTCAATACCCTAATTATGTGTGTAAACTTCACAAGGCCATATATGGCCTCAAACAGGCACCACGTGCTTGGTTCTTTGAGCTGAGCACTTGGCTTCTGAGCTATGACCTCACAGCCTCAAAAGGCAACCCCTCGCTATTCATTTTTCGTAAAGCCAATTTTTGCATCTTTACTTTAGTTTATGTTGATCACATGGTTATTACATCCCCTTCATCTGTTGCCATGGATAAATTTCTAACTAATCTTAGTTGAGCATTTCCTGTGAAAGACTTAGGCTGTCTGTCTTATTCTCTTGGGTTACAATTAGATTATTTACCTGGTGGAATGTTGATGTCCCAAAGAAAGTACATATCTGACATTCTCAGAAAGACCAACATGACTAAAGCCAATCCCATTTCATCTCCTATGTTTGCTTCCACTAAAATTTCAAAGTTTGACTCTCCTTCTTTTGACAACCCTACCCTGTTTAGAAGTGTTGTTGGAAGTCTCCAATACTTATCTTTAACCAGAACTGATATTTCCTTTGCTATAAATAAGATTTGTCAGTTAATGCATGATCCTAAACTCACTCATTGTACTGCTGTAAAAAGGATTCTGAGATATCTAAAATTCTCTATTAATCATAGTCTCTTTTTTACAAAAACTTCTAGTTTTACTCTTCATGCTTACTCGGATGCTATTGGACGAGCTGTCCCAATGATCAACACTCCAACAGAGGATTTTGCATCTTTTTGGGCCATCACTTAATATCTTGGAGCTCTCGTAGACAGAACATAGTTGCACGATCAAGCACAGAGGCTGAGCACCGACCTCTAGCCAATACCATAGCTAAACTCATCTAGTTGCAGACTCTAATCAAAGAACTTGGCTTCTCTCTTCATCATCCATCTATTTTATGGTGTGATAACTAGAGAGCAAAGTATCTTACTTCTAATCCTGTCTATCATTCACGTACTAAACACATGAACATCGATTTTCATTTTTTCTGAGACAAGATAGCTGCCAAAACTCTTCAGGTTTCTTTTTGTACTAGCAAAGACCAACTTGCAGATGTTTTAACAAAACCATTAGTTGCTGACAGGTTTTCTTCTCTTCGGATGAGTCTCAATATGTGTGACACCCCATTGAACTCGAGGGGGTGTATTAACCTAAGTTCTAGAAATCCATCTTCGCAAAATAAAATGAAGGAATCCACCTTAGACAAATTCTCAGAACCTTCAGGAATATTGTGGCTGCTGCTGTTGTTTATTTGAAGTATTGTAAACTTCAATGTAAATTAGGGGCCATTTGATTCTTGGAAGGGAATGGTGAAATGGAAACAAAACAGAGGTGCCTTCTTTTCATTTTTTTTTTCTCTGTACCTGAACCACTTGGTTTTAGGGTCGACAATTTATATGGACAGAGCACGTAAGTCAATAGATAGTTTTCCTTGACAAGCTTAGGAAACAATAGTACTCCAGTATTTGCAACAAGAGTGTCAATAGATTTTTGGTTTAGCAGTAAGCATCATTTAGGTATCCATTAGTTCATTAGAATTCATTTTTGGTCATCTGTTGCCCATTTCTAATACTTGTCTGCACATATAGCAAAGTTTGATGACTTGTAACCAAAAAAGAATAAAAGCTAAAAGTGAATTGGAAAGGAGAGCAATTAATAATAAAGACACAATTCATGTGGCCAATCTAGTTTAGTATTAGATAATTTTTATTTTGCAACAGACCTTGCCAGTAAGTGTAATTTTTGCACACGAGGGATTCTTGGGATCTTTATTGCCACAAGTTCCTATAGGGTATTCACTGATTGTCAAAGAAGCCCTCTCGTCTTCCATTGCATTTCTGGCAGACGTTGGATCAAGAGTTGTCAAGTAGAAGAATGGTATTCCACCACCTTTGCCAGGTAGCCTCTTACGGTAAATACAAAAGTTTTACTTAAAACTATATTACAAACAGGGTGGAAAGACAGAAAAGAAAAAGTCTTTTCATGCATGGTCGATTTGCCATAAAGGCTAAAAAGCCAATGCTTCAGCTTTCAGTTTACATTTCTTTCTAATTACTTTATTTCTTGGTCTATAGAAGTTTGTCTTCGTCACTTAATTATAAGGGCCTTCTTTCCTTCCCCAACATGAAAGGAGATTTTGTGGAGTAATGTTTTAGAATGGAGATGAAAATGAGAAAAATGCTTTATGTTGGTTCCTCCACATTTATTGTTCACTGTTGATGTACATTGCTGGTTGTCCTACCATATAAACTGAGCAATGTTGGTTGTATGGATGAAAAGAAACAATTGAAATGAAAAATGCAGTTTTTCAAGTTAGATTTTATCATTTTTAAGTGTGTTTTAATTTAAATGGTTGACTTTATGAAACTTCTTAAACATGTCCTATCAATATGAGAACAAATAACGATCAAACTTTGACCATTTGTAGAAACCACTCGCTCGAGCCTATGATTGACTATATTTATACAAATAGTGGGTTGGTTATGAAAATTATGCAATGCTTCAATGTTCAAGATACATGGAATTTTAATGCTTAGCACATTATTTTTTTTATGTACAATTACACCTGCAGATTAGAATCACAGCTATTTTATTTACACATGCATGCCAAGCCAACCACCAACGTCCAACCCAACCTGTGTGCGACATAGAAATTTCTAACTTCCAACACGTTATCTCATGATATAACTCCTAATCTACTTTCATTTTTATTCATTTGTACTTTTGAGATTCCAACACTACTTTTAGGTGTAAGATTGACTAGTGATGTAAAATCATGAGTATATATGACTTTTTTTTTCTTTTGAGAATAAAATACTTCTGCATTCATGCATAGAAATAGTATTCAAATAAATAATACACCAACATGATGGCAATGACAGGCAACTAATAAAAGCTGTTTTGTAAGCAAACTATTCTTACAAGCCCTCCATATAAAATTTTTAATCTTATTTGGAAGCTGTAAATTCCACAAAACCTTCCAAAAAGAAGATAAAGGCAATTGTGTGTGAGAGATAAAGGTTTTTTTTTTCTTTTTATTATTATTTTTATAAGTCAATTGTTTATTAGCAGTTTCTTTTGCTTTTTCACATTTGTCTTGCTGAAAATGATGGAGGATTATTGGCCAGATCTGAGATAGGAAGATCACATCATTTGGTATTTTCTCTTTGTGGGTGTTCATTCTCTATACAGATTTATAGTGTTTACTTGTTACTATAATTTATGTGCTTTTTTCCCAAGTTCGGGGCTTTTCTTTTCCTTTGACAACAACAATATTCTTGAGTAAAGAAAAGAAAATGAGTAAGTTTTGTATCTATTTTTTTATCATTTTGGAATATAATCACGGTTTCTGTAGGCTGTAGCCTCAATTTCATGTGTTTAGATTGTTCTGTCCCCTGCTTTCTTTTAGGCGCTTGCTATAGCATGTTCATGTTAAGATATTCCCGAAAGTAGCATATGGTTGGACGGTTAGATATTGTTGAACCCAAGATTTCAAGTTTTGTGTAATTATATATTTACACATGGATTTTGATGATAACAAATGAATTCAAAGAATAAAGAAGTCTCAAGCTCAAGTTGTCTACATAATGGAGTCAAGCACATCAAGGAAACAAGCATGAGCAAGAAGGGAACAAGTTCACATTAAAATTATAGAGTAATGTTGTAAATCTCTTCAAAATTCGAAATTATGATTAATGCTCAAAATTAATATTTTATCATAAAGCATTAAAATACATTTTCCACATGTGCATGAATATTTTTGAAAATTAAATTTGAAAATTTTGAAAGATGATTGATTGTCATCTTTTGCATGTGCATGCCTTGATTAAAGGGTTGAACTTTGAAAATATTAAAGATGATTGATTGTCATCTTTCATATGTGCATGTTTTATTTGAATATTTTCAAAAGTGATTGATGCTTTTTTAGACTTATACAAAAGGTAGATGATTTTGTTTGAAAAATTTGAAAAGTAAAGTGTGCTCATTTTGTCATATACAAAAAGTAAAAGATTAGGTTTGAATTTTTTGAAAATGAAAGTGTGCTCATTTTGTCATATACCAAAAGTAAAAGATTAGATTTGATTTTTTTTAAAAAAGTGAATGATGTTGTCTTTGACAATTGAAAAAGAAGAACCTTTTATTTGAATTTTTTGAAAAAGTGAATGATGTTGTCTTTGACATGTGAATCTTTTTAAATTTGAATATGAAGTCTCATATGCCTATAAATAGATCATTTGAGAGCTTCACATTCACAACATCAAGAGCATACAACATTCATTCAAAGCTTTCATTCTCTCTTCTCTAAGCATTGAGCCTTAATCCTTGTTCATTTTGAGAGATATAGTTTGCGCTGTATTGTTCTTATTTCACTCATTGAGGAGTGTTTTCTGATAACCTACCCACTATCAGCTCTTGTATCAGAAAAAGGGTGTGTATAACCCTTGTGTGTGTAGAAAGTATTCTACACGGGGAATAGTTGAATCACCACGTGTAAGGTGATTGCAAGTGTAGAGGGTGTTCTACACGGATCCTTTGTAGCGGTATTGTTCAAAGGTGTAATAGGTTTCTATCTCCACCTGAAGGAGGTTGAATAGTGAATTTGGGAATCCTCAAGGGGTAGCTTGAGGCGAGGACGTAGGCAGTGGGGCCGAACCTCGTTAACATACTGAGTTTGCTTCTCTCTTACCCTTACTCTTTATATTTATTGTTATTTCATATTTTGTTTATATTTTATATTATATATTTGATTTATAATTGTTATTTTTTTTATACAACTCAATTCACCCCCCCTCTTGTGTTAGTCATCTGGGCAACAATTGGTATCAGAGCTAAGAGCTCTATTATAAGATTAACTATCTTTTGAGTTAAGATCTTATGGCTAACATTGCAGCTTCATTTGGTGAAGGTCAATCTAGTAGTCGGCCTCCACTCTTTTGTGGAGATAATTACTCATTCTGGAAAGTTAGAATGAGAATATTTCTTCAAACTCAAGGTAGAGAAATATGGAAATGTATTGTAAATGGACCTTATATTCCAACAAAAGTGGTTGGTGGAGTAAAGGTCAAAAAGGAAGAAGAAGAGTTTGATCGTGAAGACGATAGACTTTATACTTTAAATTTAACTGCTATGAATTTATTATATAATGCTCTTAATGGAAATGAGTTTAATAGAATAATGAATTGCGCTACGGCAAAGGAAATTTGAGATAACTTGGAAGTAACTTATGAAGGAACTTCGCAAGTCAAGGAATCAAAAATTTATATTCTTACTCATGAATATGAAATGTTTAAGATGAATGATGATGAATCTATTTCTAGTATGCACACTCGTTTTACTAACATCATAAACAGCTTGACAACTCTTGGCAAAGTTTATTCCAAGGTAGAGATAGTAAGAAAAATTCTCAACTCTTTACCAAAACGTTGGGAATCAAAAGTTACAGCGATTCTTGAAGCTAGAGACCTCAAGAAACTCGAAGTCAATGAACTCATCGGGTCACTTATCACCCATGAGTACACATTGAAAAGAGGAGAAGAAGAAGGAAAGCCAAAGAAGAGCTTAGCACTTAAAGCTGTTCCTCATGAAAGTGAAAGTGATGAAGATGAGGAAAATGACGATAAAGATGAAGAAGTTGCGATGATAACAAGAAGAATTCAGAGGTTCTTGAAGAAAAATAGAACTCCTCCGAGGAAATCCTTCAAAAAGTTTTCCAAGAAAGATTCAGGTAAAAATGACACTTTAATTTGTTATAAATGCAATAAACCTAGTCATATCAAGCCAGATTGTCCTCTGCTAAAGAAAGATCGAAACAAGGGCAAGAAAGCAATGAAAGCTACATGAGATGATGATTCAAGTAGCTCAGATAGTGAAGCAAGCAATGAAGAATCAGCAAATCTTTGTCTTATGGCTAAAGATGACATTAAGGTAACAAATCTTGATAATATTAAAAATCCTTCATATGAAGAATTGCAAAATGTTTTAGAAGAGGTATATGAGGAATTTGAAAAATTGGGTATCAAGTATACTGCTTTGAAAAAGAAAAATTCTTTTTTAACAAACGAAATTGAAATTTTAAGAAAAGAAAGTATCATTTTGAAAGATGAAAATCTTGAATTGAATAAGAAGAAAACCGATTTAGAAAATATTGTTGAAAACTTTACGAATGGAAAAAGAAATTTTGAAAAACTTCTTGGTAGTCAAAGATGTGTTTTTGACAAGGCAGGTTTGGGATATATGCCAAAACAAAAATACAAACCTTATAAAAATTTCTTTGATAATCATTCTACATCAAAGACTAATATTCAAAATTCTTTTCATAAAAATAATTTTGTCAAAAAAGGATATTATTATAATCATTCAAGTTTTTCATATATGTCACATGCTATTTGCAATTTTTGTAATAGAAATGGTCATAATTATCATACTTGTCCTATTAGAAGAAATCATACAATGACTATTAGGGCCATATGGGTACCTAAAAATCTTGTTTATTCTAATACTAATAAATAAAGGACCCAAAGAACTTGGGTACTAAGAAAAATCATTTTAATTGTTTTTATAGGTATGCATGAAGTCTTCCACAAGCAAAAACAAATGGTTTTTAGATAGTGGATGTTCAAGACACATGACGGGAGACAAGACTAAGTTCTTTGATCTTAGATCTAAAGAAGAATGACACGTGACATTTGGAGACAACTCGAAAGGGAAGATCGTGGGAATAGGTAAAATTGGTAATGAATCTTCTCTCATAATTGAAGATGTTCTACTTGTTGAAGGTTTAAAACATAATCTTTTGAGCATAAGTCAATTATGTGATAAAGGATTTACAGTTACTTTCAAAATGGATAAATGCATTATTTTGAATAATCATGATTGTAATATTTGTTTTATTACTTTTAGAAACAATAATGTTTATACAATCGATTTTGAAGAAATTATTTCACAAGATGCTATTTGCTTTTCAGCTCAAAATGAAACTAGTTGGCTATGGTATAGAAGATTAGGTCATGTCAATATGGAACTTATTTCCAAACGTTCAAAAAATGATATTGTGAGAGGTTTACCAAAAACAAATTTTCTTAAAGACAAAATTTGTGATGCATGTTAATTTGGTAAACAAACAAAAACTTCTTTTAAAACTAAGAAACATATTTCCACTACTAGACCATTACAACTGATACACATGGATCTTTTTGGACCAAATAGAGTTGCAAGTCTAGGAGGAAAATATTATGCATTTGTTATTGTTGATGATTTCTCTAGATATACTTGGGTCATCTTTCTTGCTCATAAAGATGAGGCACATAATGTCTTTACCAAGTTATGCAAAAGAATTCAAAATGAAAAGGGCTATACTATTTCAAGTATCCGAAGTGATAGGAGAAAAGAGTTTGTTAATAAAAATATTGAAACATTTTGTGATGAAAACGGTTTTGTGCATAATTTTTCTGCTCCTCGAACTCCTCAACAAAATGGGGTAGTAGAGAGGAAAAATAGATCTCTTCAAGAGATGGCAAGAACAATGCTCAATGAGAACAACTTGCCTAGTTATTTTTGGGCCAAAGCGGTAAGTACTGCATGTTATGTTATAAATAGAGTTATGCTAAGGTCTAAGTTAGATAAAACCCCCTATGAGCTTTGGAATGAGAAAAAGCCCAACATTGGTTACTTTCATGTATTTGGATGCAAATGTTTTATTTTGAATGACAGGGATAATTTAGGCAAGTTTGATGCAAAATCTGATGAAGGTATCTTTTTCGGGTATTCTACTAATAGTAAAGCTTATAGAGTATTCAATAAAAAGACTTTGATTGTACAAGAATCTATGCATGTAGTATTTGATGAATCTAATTCTCCACTCTCCAAGAAATCTATTGATGAAGAAACAGGAGGTATAAATAACACAGAAAGTCTCAATATCAACAAAGAGAAAACAATAGAGGAAGTTCAACATGGAGCCATCAGGAAAGATCATCAAAATTTAATACAAGATGCAACCAAACAGTAGAAATTTGTGAAAAATCATCCAGTGGAACAAATTTTGGGAGAACCTTCACAAGGTGTAAGTACTCGATCATCTCTTAGAAATATTTGCAATCATACTGCTGTTCTATCTCAAATTGAACCCAAAAATATTGATGACGCACTTCTTGATGAATCTTGGATTCTAGCTATGCAAGAAGAGTTGAATCAATTTGAAAGAAATGATGTTTGGACACTTGTTCCTAGATCCAAAAATCATACTATTATTGGAACAAAATGGGTTTTTAGAAACAAGAAAGATGAGTCTGGAGTCATTACTAGAAATAAGGCTCGACTTGTAGCCCAAGGTTTTAATCAAGAAGAAGGAATCGATTATGATGAGACATATGCACCTGTCGCAAGATTAGAAACTATTCGAATGCTACTTGCATATGCTTGTTATAAAGATTTCAAACTTTTTCAAATGGATGTTAAAAGTGCTTTCTTAAATGGTTTTATAAATGAAGAGGTATATGTTGAGCAACCTCCAGGTTTTGAAAATCATATTTCCCCAAATCATGTTTTCAAACTCACAAAAGCACTATATGGACTTAAACAAGCTCCTAGAGCTTGGTACGAGAGACTCAGTGGTTTCTTGATTGAAAAAGGTTTTTCAAAAGGAAAAATCGACACAACTCTTTTCATTAAATATGAAAATGATGATATTCTTTTGATTCAGATTTATGTTGATGATATAATATTCGGTGCTACTAATGAAAATATGTGTCAAGTTTTTGCTAAGACTATGCAGGAAGAATTTGAGATGAGCATGATGGGTGAACTTACATTCTTTCTCGGATTGCAAATTAAGCAAGCAAAAAGTGGGACATTCATCTATCAATCAAAATATATTAAGGAATTACTGAAGAAGTTTGGGATGGAAAATGCTAAGGAAATTGGAACATCAATGAGCCCATCAACTAAACTTGATAAAGATGAATCCGGTAAGCCAGTTGACTCGAAGATATATCGAGGTATGATTGGTAGCTTATTATATTTCACAGCCAGTAGACCAGATATTATGTTTAGTGTGTGCTTATGTGCACGTTTTCAATCATCTCCAAAAGAATCACATTTAATTGCAGTTAAGCGCATTCTTAGATATCTTAGTGGTACAATTAACTTAGGGTTATGGTACCCTAAGCATACATCTTTCGATCTAATCAGCTACACAGATGCAGATTATGCTGGCTGTAAAATAGATCGAAAAAGCACTAGTGGAGCATGTCATTTCTTAGGTCATGCATTAGTTTCCTGGTTCAGTAAAAAACAAAATTCTGTTGCACTATCTACTGCTGAGGCAGAATATGTTGCTGCGGGTAGTTGTTGTGCTCAAGTTCTCTACATGAAGCAACAACTTGAAGATTTTAAACTCAAGTATAATCACATTCCAATCAAATGTGATAATACAAGTGCTATAAATCTTTCAAAGAACCCAATACAACATTCTAGAACTAAGCATATTGAAATAAGATATCATTTTCTTCGAGATCATGTGCAGAAAGGAGATATAGTACTAGAATTCACAAACACACACGATCAGTTAGCAGATATTTTCACAAAACCTTTACCAGAAGATAGATTATGTATGATCAGAAGAGAAATAGGTATGATGCATGCTATGAATATCTCTTAAAAGATAGACCAGAGTCAATAAAAATAGAGATAGATTTTTTTAAATACTTTTACATAAACTTGAGATTCTTAGCCTCATGTTTGAGACGCTCATTCTCTTCATACAATATCATGTCATTCTTATTCATGGGAACCGGCAAGCGGAATGAAGAATCTAATAAAGATTTCAACTGTTTATTCTTCTGCCGAATGATTCCTTCCCTTGTGTGAGACTCTTGAACAATTTGTTGAAGTACAACAATTTGTTCTTTGAGCTTTTCAACTTCGTAATTTTTGGCTTGTAGCCGCTGAGAAAAAGCCACAATAGAGGAAGAGTAGCGAGTCACAAGACTCACCAAGTCATAAATAGCATCAGAATCTGACTTATTAGTCAAATTATTATTTTCTTGCTGCAACATGGCACCAATGGTAGCTGCAGAAAGAACAGGAGGTTGAGATGCAGAATGCCTCATGGATGGATCTAGAGAAATGTTAGAAGAACGAGCCATTGAGAAAAGAATAGAAGGCTTAAAACGAGAATGTTGAAGGAATGCAAATGAGTTATAGAGATGAGAAGAAAACTTGTTGCGGATTGGATGAACTTCAGGACTGATTTTATAGAGATAGCGTAAAGAATAAGACAAGCTATCATCCAAGTCAAAGAGCAATGTATTTTTTTTTCCTGATCGGTGAAAATGACATTTTTAGAAACTCAGAGCCTTCAATCTCGTTTGTCAACAACATCAGGCAATTTTTTCAAATCTCCAGCCGCACTTGTCGGGTCACGGACGGATGAAATTTATTTATTTATTTTTTTAAACTATCTACAGTGTCTACTAACGCACCGTTTTCTTCAGGTCCATTTACTTGTTGCGGATCCTTTTTAATGATGCCAAAAGGGAGAGAAGTGTTAGACTAGAACATTAACATCGTTTGAATTGCTAAACTTATTATATATATTTGGAATTATATTTATACTTTTGCTTGAAAAACTAACGCACATTCTCAGGGGGAGCTTAAGTATTAATTCAGGTTTCAGGTTCTATCAAGTATTTGTCATCATCAAAAAGGGGGAGATTGTTGAACCCAAGATTTTAAGTTTTGTGTAATTATATATTTACACATGGATTTTGATGATAACAAATGAATTCAAAGAATAAAGAAGTCTCAAGCTCAAGTTGTCTACATAATGGAGTCAAGCACATCAAGGAAACAAGCATGAGCAAGAAGGGAACAAGTTCACATTAAAATTATAGAGTAATGTTGTAAATCTCTTCAAACTTCGAAATTAGGATTAATGCTCAAAATTAATATTTTATCATAAAGCATTAAAATACATTTTCCACATGTGCATGAATATTTTTGAAAATTAAATTTGAAAATTTTGAAAGATGATTGATTGTCATCTTTTGCATGTGCATGCCTTGATTAAAGGGTTGAACTTTGAAAATATTAAAGATGATTGATTGTCATCTTTCACATGTGCATGTTTTATTTGAATATTTTCAAAAGTGATTGATGCTTTTTTAGACTTATACAAAAGGTAGATGATTTTGTTTGAAAAATTTGAAAAGTAAAGTGTGCTCATTTTGTCATATACAAAAAGTAAAAGATTAGGTTTGAATTTTTTGAAAATGAAAGTGTGCTCATTTTGTCATATGCCAAAAGTAAAAGATTAGATTTGATTTTTTTTAAAAAGTGAATGATATTGTCTTTGACAATTGAAAAAGAATAACCTTTTATTTGAATTTTTTGAAAAAGTGAATGATGTTGTCTTTGACATGTGAATCTTTTTAAATTTGAATATAAAGTCTCATATGCCTATAAATAGATCATTTGAGAGCTTCACATTCACAACATCAAGAGCATACAACATTCATTCAAAGCTTTCATTCTCTCTTCTCTAAGCATTGAGCCTTAATCCTTGTTCATTTTGAGAGATATAGTTTGCGCTGTATTGTTCTTATTTCACTCATTGAGGAGTGTTTTCTGATAACCTACCCACTATCAGCTCTTGTATCAGAAAAAGGGTGTGTATAACCCTTGTGTGTGTAGAAAGTATTTTACACGGGGAATAGTTGAATCACCACGTGTAAGGTGATTGCAAGTGTAGAGGGTGTTCTACACGGATCCTTTGTAGCGGTATTGTTCAAAGGTGTAATAGGTTTCTATCTCCACCTTAAGGAGGTTGAATAGTGAATTTGGGAATCCTCAAGAGGTAGCTTGAGGCGAGGACGTAGGTAGTGGGTCCGAACCTCGTTAACATACTGAGTTTGCTTCTCTCTTACCCTTACTCTTTATATTTATTGTTATTTCATATTTTGTTTATATTTTATATTATATATTTGATTTATAATTGTTATTTTTTTTATACAACTCAATTCACCCCCCTTCTTGTGTTAGTCATCTGGGCAACAGATATGACGTAAGACAGTTGCTCGTGGGCACCAAACTTGGTAAGACAATGTAATTTTAGAAGCATAAGTTATTTCCATATGACAGAGTGTTCCATATTGGTTACATCTCCATGTCTTCTCTGTTGATTATTCGAAATTCTGATAATTTGATCTGAAATTTGTTATCCAAATCTGGTGCTTCCTCTGCCTTGGGAGCTTCTCATCAATTCTCCGTCGGTTCTTTTACTCCAAGTGGTACATTTGGAATGCAAATCGTACCTTTGCTACTTTTTACAACCCAGTAATTAAAATCGTTAAAAGCTTTGTAGGACTTCTCATTTCGTCGTAATATCAAGTGCGCTTATAAGACAACGTTTATCTGCAGATTTACAAGAAGACGAAGTTCTTGTCTGATCATCCTGGAGCAACACCGATAGCAACTGCTCAGGTATGCGCAAATCATATCATTAAAGCAATTTTTTACTGTCATTTTAGGCAGATATCTGTTGGTTTAACATGAAATATTTGATCATGATTAGGGTGAGGACTTGAAGAAAATGATCGGCGCAGTCTTCTACATAGAGTGCAGTTACAAAACTCAGCAGGTACGTACGTACCTATTTCCTGAATAATCAGCCCAAATAAGTAAGTACGATAAAAATGGCTAAAATATTTATCAGAGAATTATCAATAAGAACTTCAAGAATCCCACTCGATCCGAAGTTATATAAGACCTCTGTTTGTTTCTGGTAAAAATATTGCTTGAACGACAACTTTTACAGATCTTGCAAATTTTAAAGTCTCTCATTTCTGGATTTTCAGAATGTGAAGGCCATGTTTGATGGCGCCATAAAGGTTGCTTTGAGGCCACCGAAAACAAAAAAGAAACCAAGCAAGCAAAGAACGTGCTTTCCTCTAGCGGCCAATACTATATTGATTATTAATGTCACTTGTAATCTATATTTTTTTTTTCTCTTAATTGTTATATACTTTTCTAATACGTATTAGCTCAGTCTAGAGCAATGGGACATTTTTTGGGAGGACGTTTCTGATCAATATATATATATATATAGATTTTCAGCACTCATTTTTTATCTGTTTTGAATGAAGTGAAGGGCTTCTTTAGGTGTGAGTAAGTTGGATGCTGCTACTTGATTTGATTATTGCATGGTCTATCAATGTTTTAAAGGGATCTCTGATGTCTCTTATTTGATTGATGTTTCTTATTTGTAGTTTCACTACAAATAAGAAAAAAAAAAAAGGGCAGATTGGGCTCTTTTATTTCTGGCGACACTAATCTAGTCGGAAATAACTCATATTTTCGGAATTTTGTGGAAAACTGGTGAATTAAATACTTTTCCCGCGAGTTTTAGTCGCCGGAAATAGGATTGCCAAATATGAAGCAGTTTGGTAACTGTGGGTCATTGTAATAAGTTATTACAACGACAAATGTTTGCCTCAATATAACTCGCCGCTAAACTAGACTTATTAACGCTTAAACTAGTCGCTGTAATTAGTTTTTTACTTATTCACCCCGCGCCTAACTTTCCCTCCCTTCCCCCCCCCCCCTCTCTCTCTCTCTCTCTCTCTCTCTCTCTCAGGATTTAACATTCTCACGGGGATTTCCGATTGTTGCCAACCGATGCTGTCTTCTCATCGTCGTCTTCTCGTCGACACCGGTCAGTTTCTCTAACTTCACCTACGGCATGAAACCCGAACTCGATTCCTGAACATTGAACAATATCATTTCCAAGTAATTGTAAGAAAAGAGGAGCCCCCAACTTGAAGATCTTAGCTTCTAGAACAGATATAGCGAATGCACCGTTTGCTTCCAAGAAACAAGAAGAAAAATATTCAAGGAAATTGTTGGCCTAGAGAAAAGTAAAATAAGATCATTAAAAGATGCATGCTCAAACAGCAGTAATTTAGTCTAATTCATCATCCTAGATGGCTTGTCAAGGTTTCGTTTCCCTTTGATTTTTCAAAATTTTATCAGCGACCAAGCAGAGCTACAAAACTCAAATTAAATAAGGAACAAACTCAATGCCAAACGAGAATCTCCGAAAGCCCTAGATTGCAGATACTTTAAGCTTACATGAAACAGAATCAGACGGTTCCTGAGAGAGGAGCACTATGGTCATGGGGTTGATGATGATCCCGGTTCCCTGCTCAGCCTTTTTGTGCTCTTTTGCTTTATGAAAGACTTTTATTTATTTATTTAATGTGCTTCTTTACTGTTGGAAGTTTGGGTTTTCCTTTATTTTTCTTTACTTACATTTATTTATGTAAGTAGTATTTATCTACTTATTTGCTGTCGATGACTCAAGAAGAGAAAGCTAGGTACAGGGGATGTGTGTATTTCTCATACCGTCAAACATTTCGTTACTAGATCCTTTTAATACGAAATGCTATTTCTGTATAATGTTGCAGTTGGTGGATTGTTTAAACTGGAGGGTACATAATGAGATTGGCAACATCTTAGCAGTAAGTTTGTATTATGCTCAGGATCACATTTTTCTTTCACTTGACAGCATCAAGTTCTTTATTGAAGCGTGTACCTGGGTTCGTAATGAAAGCAGAGGAGTCAAAGCGTGTACCATTTCCTTGGGAGGTTTGAGAAGCAACTCCTATCTGCTCCCCCCTGTCTTGCATTGAGCCCAGGTTTGAACCTCAAACCTTTCCTTCTCCAACTGTACACTCATTTATTCTCCATCTACTTTATCTTGCTGTAAACATATGCAAAATTTATAAAATTACTAAAATTGAAAGTAGTTACAAAGAAAGTAGACTTGGAAAACAAAGAAAGTTAAAGAAAGTCATTTAACTTTACTAAAACTTAAACTTTTAATCTTATTCTAATATTATTTCCATAAATGCTTCAGAGTTGATGAGATAGCCATCTAATGTTCATTCAAAAACTCTGTTTTTCCTTTACATTTCACACAGAAAATGAACCATTTTTCAGGAAGTCTATCACTAGAGCTTGGCAGGAAGTCTATCATCAAAAGTAGGGATTCTTCAGCTTCTAGCTAGCGACAGTACAACTCATGATCTCATGATATTTTGAATTAATTTCATTGTTCTTGTATATATAAATAAATCATGCATAAGATGGACTAATATTTAGTGTATTTACGTTCGGAGCTCTCAAATATTATATATATATATATATGCAAATTTAGAACTAGTACTAGTACTGCGGGTATATATGCATGATCGATCATGTGATATATATAATAGCTAGGTGTTAAAGGACTAATTTGTTATATAGCAGTTGACTTTGGGAGCTAGGCAGTGTTAAGTACTACTACTAGTGCTAATCAGACAAATTAAGTTAATTAGTTTCAAATTAGTTTACTGTAGTTGATCAAACTGCTAGCTATATATATATAAATATGAATGGGCTCATCAGCTAGTTTAGAAGTTGTGGTCTCTATATATATATGCATGAGCGTCCACACACGTACACAGTTTATTTAAAATGTTAAACGAGATAATTCTGTCATGTAGGTTATGATCATCTATCTTTAACTAGACAGAGATCATGTAGTTTATTGAAGAGATTGTAAGTTGCTTAAAATGGACTAATTATAAAGATGTTTGCATTTTGAAGTTATTTTTCTTTGTCCTGGGTGAATACATTTTTCTTTTGGACTTATGTGAATATAATGCATCTAATATCATTATCCTCCCCAAGTCAAAGGTTTGAATCATTGGATGCAAACAATTTATATAGTTCACGTTTCATCAGTAAAAAGATGATAATTTATCATTGTTGAAAAGCCAATTATTTATCCAATTCTTGTGTAAAAAAGATGTGTCTACAGTATTTGGGTTCCATGTCATTACAAAATAAAAAACAAACTTAAAAAAAAGTCATGTGTGATGAACCAAATTTGACAAATTATACAGAATATTGTTTGTTTGTACAAGTTTCCTTTGATTGTAGATACAGCTATTGTTTCAACCAAATTAATTAATTTTTTATTGTATGTATTGTTGGGTTGTGTACACAATACTATTTGCAGCCGCTCTAAGATCAGACGTGTAAGGTAACTTGCATGCTTAATAATTTAGGTAACATTTATTTTTGGAGGACATAACTGCTTCAATAGATCATGACTGTTTTATTTTTAACTGATTCCTTACTAATTGTGAATTGGCTAACCTTCAAAAGGGGTTTATATTTGTCTATTCTGGATGTTTGGGAGGACATAATAAGTTTTGTGGCATTCTTTTCTATATGGGTTTACCATGTATTTTGAAAAGTCAGTAGAATTGCTGATTCTTTTGGCAAAAGAGGAGCTAGAGGAGTATCATGTCATTATTTTGATCCCTACAATGCTACGAATGAAGTGAATGGCTTCTTTAGGCGTGAGTAAGTTGGGTGCTGCTATTTGAGATTTCAACAATAATTTGTTGCTATGGTGTTCTGCTGTATACTTGTTTCTTCTAGGTTGATGCTACTCTAGTTTTATTTAGATTTTTTTTATAATCTTTTAAGCACGATTTGATTGTTGCATGGTCTATCAATGTTTTAAAGGGATCTCTGCTGACTCTTATTTGATTAATATTTCTTATCAGTAGTTTGTGGTCATGGTTGTGGAATGCTTATGGTCGTGGAGCTGCTGGATTTGCCTGAATTTTCTCGTACATGTGGTTCGTTTTACGCTTCGTGATGAGAAGGATTTGCCTGTGGTCTAGCAAATGGAGAAATGGTGACAATAATGGCTCGGATTTATCAAAATAGTCTTAGTTTTGCAAATGCAAAGGAAGTAAAATTAACACTTTCTAGAAATATGAGGCATTTTGTACCTTAGATACAATTGAAAGAAATAGTTTGGTGGGTTCTTTTGGGCCTTATGCTTTTTTTAATGATATTAGCAAACTTTAACAGTAGTACTTATCGTTTATAAATTTTGTAAACTTCAAAAATGAAGTGCATATAAATTTTAGATAATCAGTTTAGCATTTGATTTGCTAAAAAATTTACTATTGGTCAAGAAACATTTTACTTGTTGAGAATGAAATTCTTAAAATTTTAATTAATTTTTAAGCACATTTTATTTGCTATGAAGAAGGAAAAGAAGCTCATTTGATTTTTTTAAATAAAATAAAATAAAATAAAAAATCCCGGTGGAATTGAGGTTGCCATAGGTATTTGTGGCGTAGTTTTATACTATTTCCGGCGACTAAATATCGCCGCAAATAGTAAAATATTCCTGATGATTCCTCGCATAGCCGGAAAAAATCTTTATCGGCTTAAAAATTGTGACGAAATGCAGGCAACAACTTTTAGCCGCTAAAAGATATTTTGCAGCGAAAATGTGGTATTTGCGGCGAACTTGAGTCGCCGGAAATAAGCTTAATTGTTGTAGTGTGGTCATGGTCGTAAAATGTTTATGGTCGTGAAGCTGCTGGATTTGCCTAAATTATCTTGTACATGTGGTTCGTTTTTCATTTCGAGATGAGAAAAAATTTGTTAAATAAACTTATGAAATGGCTGCTTAAGTTAAAGAATATCTTTGCCAACCTGTGGTCTAGCAAAAGGGGAAATGGTGACAATAGTGGCTTAGGTTCAGCACTCCTAATGATATCAACAAATTTCAACAATAGTGCTTATCACTAAATAAATTTGTAGTTTTGTGATTTCTTTTAAACCTTTTGCTTTTCTTATTGACATCAGCAAATTTCAACAGTAGTAATTATCATATATAAATTTTATAAACTTAAAAAATGAAAGGCATATAGATTTTAGATGAGAAGTTCAAAGTTTGTTTTGCTTAGAAATTTACTGTTGGCCTAAAAAACTTTTACTTGTTAGAAATGAAATTCATAAAATTTCAATTAATTCTTGAGTGCTTGTGAGGAAAAAAAACATTTTATTTGCTATGAAGAAGGAAAAGAAGCTCATTTGATTTGAGTGGATAAAAATGAATATAATTTTTTGAAAAAAATGCGAAAATAATAACCAAGTGAATACAGGTGGCTAGAAGTATTTGTAGCGAACCTTTCACTTTTTGCGGCGACAAACCGTTGCCTGAAATAATCAAATAGATCATCAGCTACGCTAGCTGGGAAAAGTCTACCTTGATTCAAAATTTGTGACAAATTTCGGATAACTTTTTTTTAGCCAGGAATATTCATTTGCGGCAAATATTGGTCGCCAGAAATAGCCTTATTTGTTCTATTAGTTACTGTAAATTTTGTTACTAGTGATCTTTGTACAGCTCTTGTAACAAACTATTATTTTCTTTTATTTGTAATATTCTCATTGCTTTGCTTGTAACTGAATGCCTATATAAAGGCACACATGATATTGAATACAGTGTCGAGGAAATCATTTTACAGAAACAGCATGCACTTTATTCCTTTCTTCTTAAACTCGTCAAAGATCATTATGTTATCCCCTCCCTAAATATAAATTAATATTTATTTTACACTGTAAAATCAAAAATTAAAATTAAAATCTTACTTCTTAAATTACTTATATTTTCTAGTTCCACACTAAGATTTGACAGTTTTTTTATAGGAAAAGTCTTTATGCAGGCAGCTCGCGTAACAACTGCGCACCGTTGGCTGACGTGGATAATGAAACGATGCGTTTTATTAAAGACAATAGCAGACCGAAGTGTAATGGAGCGGGAATGAAATTTTGAAGATTAGCTTCTCAGATTCAATTCGCAGGAACCTTTTCGTCTTTCCCCCAACCCATTTGAAGTCAAAATCCCTATGTGAGCCCTAACCCATCTGAAGAACACATTTCCGTTTTCTCCAACATCGAACAGGTACTCTCCACCAACGCCACCGAAATCGAAATCGCCCTAACCCATTTGAAATCAAAATCCCCAAGAGCCCTAACCCATATGAAGAACAACTTTCCCCTTTCTCCAACATCGAAATCAGTAATCTCCACCAACAAAATCGAAATCGAAATCGCCCTAACCCATTTGAAATCAAAATCACCGGGAGCCCTAACCCTTTCCGAAGAACACTTTTCCCCTTTCTCCAACATTGAAATCAGTAACCTCCAACACCGATTTCGAAATCGAAATCGCCGTAACCCATAGTGTTTTTACTGACCTCGGCAGCCCCGTGTATTTTCTGTTCTAACCCCTCCCTACTCGTCGCAGTCCCTGTGACGTTCCCTCCCCCACTGTAAGTTACGATTTTTTGGATATTATAGTTAAATGTAATGAGCTGTTTGGATTGTGTCGATTCTAAGGGGTTTTGTATTGGTATAGAATAAATGTTATTGTAGATGTGAAATTGTACAGATTTGATTTTTTGGGTGATTTTTCTAGATTGTGTAGAAAAATACTATGTGTTTACACTATTAGATTGTGTAAACAAAGGATTTTACCTTTTTTGTTTCTTGTTTGATGAGTTCTTTTTTTCTGAAATTTATGGGTTTGCATCATCAAGAAAGAGGTAAATATGCAGAAGTGATTTATGGGTTTTATTTCATTCATCTCTCAAGAGTTGGGAGTGGCTCTTGTTATCATGACCAGTAACAAGCAGGACCAATTAGATTTATGGGTTTAATCTCCATTGTGGAATCATGCAAAGTTATCATGATTAGTCTGGTGTTTTTATGTTATGTTATTCTAGAACGTCTCCACTTATACAATGATGGATCATCTGTTATTTTTATTTCCATCCATTAGTTTGTGATGTGTGTGTGATTGACTGATTTGGAAATTATAGGTTTTTTAGAAATGATGACTGAGTTGATTTTGATTATAATGGCATTATCCTTATTAAAGTCCAAAATCAGATTTGCACTTGGTCTTGAGTATAGTTAAGCTGCTTAAATTTGATCAAGCTGGACTGTGCAGCCAAATCTAATGTTGTCCTTGTTAGGGTTATATTGTTAGAAATTTGTTATGCTGGGTGCTCTATATATTATTAATATTATGTACTTACTTTGATCTCATACTTAGAAAAATATATAAGAGCAGAGAACTCCAATTAATGGTTGCATAGTATTTCGCTCTTATTGTTTAAATTTGCTTTATACAGCTTAATGCCATGCCTTTAATGTCTTCCGAAGTTCATGAGGCTTATAAAATTTAGATTGTTTCCTTATGAGTCTAACCACATCGATCTAATGGTTAGACTGATTGAGAGATTGATCTGATTTTTAAAACTCTTGATTTTTAAAAAAGTTCTAATTTTTATGGGCAGACTCTTTTAGTATTCTAGATTGGTTGTTTTATTCACATTGGATAAGAGCGGCAGTAGTTTGGCAACATGTTTGTTGAAGAAAATGTATCATCGTGTGTCTCTTCATCTTCTCTTATTAATCAAACTTCGAGGAACAACCCAATGTGCACTTATGGGAAGCCCGCTACACTTCGAACATCGTATACGCGAAGAAATCCGGGTCGATCATTCTTTGGGTGTCCAAATTATAATACGAAGGTACAAACAATTTTAATCATTTTGGCATTCATTTGGGTTTGACCCAAATTTGTGATATTTTACTTACTAGTTATTTGTTTGTTTATAATCAGGGGTTGCCCCACTGCAACTATTTCAAATGGGCAAATAGCAGTGAGGATAGAGAAAAAGAACTCCTTAAGAAAGAAATTCAGATTTTAAGGAAGGAGGAAGAGCTTCGAAAAAGAGAGGAAGAGATTGTAAAGATGGAGTTGGGAGTTCACAATGACCAACTCGATATTCAAAGACAACGTACAGACATCCGTCGTGAACGCAGATTGCTGCGTATCTATTTGGCAATTTGTATAGTAGTTTGTTCGTACGTGACACTATCACGTTGAATATGTACTGTAAATCTGTGCTGAAGCTAAGATTGTATATATCTGAACACTTTAATATGTGCTTACAGATTAGTAGTTCTAGAATTGCTTAGAATATGTACTGAACTTTTGGGGGAAATATTTGTGATGTATTTTGGATCATGGGGGACACTACTTTTGATAGTTCAGTTGCTCAAAGTATCAATGAATGTGATCCAAATTTCATGAGAATGGCAAGTTCATATTTGACTTACATGCCTGAATGAAATGAGAACAAGCATGAAAGTGAACATTAACTTTCATGCCTGAATGATGCAAGAATGAAATGAGAGTGCACCCTCATATTTTTGACGTCTTGTGTTTCTAGTTCTATAAAGCCTATAGAGTATTATTTGTATAAAACCATTCATCATCTGGTAGCATTTATCATTCTTACTCATTATAACTGAACTATTGTAATTACCATCTCCAAAATAGAAATAGTGTATTGAACTTATGGGTTGACTATTTTTGATCTTAGTGGCTACACCTCTTTCCAATTGCTTTACAGATCTCCAAAAGCCATGAGTGATAAACTGGTGTGAAGAAAAAGAATTTTTCACCAAAAGCCAAAATCTGTGCGCACTAAATGCTCCTGCCATCACCATCAATTCATGCATCTCCTCTTCAGACCTTTTCCCTACAGCCTGTTCCTCTTGTTCTTTACACACTAGCAATATGACATGCATTTATCCAAACGAATTGGGAAACAAATTCGGACATAAATATATTTACACATTTATTTACAAACCCATTCCCACATGCATTCCAAACGAATCCAAACGAATTATATATTTACATTAATGGTATAGTTCAGTTATCCAAAAAGAAATCACAACAATAGAAAAACAGCTGTAGCCAACAAACAAAAAATTCTGCAGCAGCAGCAAATAATTAACGTTTTCTCCAACAAACTCCTGCAAGCTGATCTTATATATTTACATTTCAAAATTTAATAGTTCAGTTGTCCATAATTATTTAACTACAACAGCTACCCAATGCCGTAGCCAACAAACTCCAAATTCCTCTGCAGAAACAGCTCTCAAGTTTGCTATGCAACTAATAATTACATAAGCAAGTAAAGGATTTCTCCAACAAAATCACACTTTGATCTGCTTTTATATACCCATCTCTTGCTTGACTGGATCCAAAAATCTGGCCAAGTAATCTCTTAATCTTCCTATTTTTGTACAAAAGTGCCATGAATCTACCAAAAATCTAGTCTGAAATCACAGCACACAACAATAGACACAAATAGTCTGAAAGCTATTTCAAGCACGAAATAAACTATATAAACCATACCTGATAGCATAAGCAAAAAACCATAAATGACTGCTTATAAAAACTTAATGGTTTGTTTTTTTAGATCAAGAACTACTTTGTATGAACATAGGAAAGCAAGCAATGACATAAGCAAAAGAATTGACTGAAGCCATATCTATTAGGCAGTTGTGATAATTTGGAAGTAAAGACCAAAACTTACTGACTTACAGCCTCAAGAGGTGAACGGGATCAATGTTATCTGGGCAGACTCTTATATAGATCAAAATAAGCCCATATTTATGCAATAGATATCAAAATAATCCCATATTTATGCAATAGATCAAAATGGCTCTATCAAACTTAAATATTTGTCTATCTAACTTACTGACTTACAGCCACTATTGTGTCTGTGGCAAGCTATTAGGCTGGGTTCCATCCACTTCAATAGGTAGCAATTACACCATCCTTCCGGTGTAGAGTTGGAAGACTTGCAAGCATCCCCATCACTTCTTTCTGGACTTCTCTAAATTTATTGCAAGTGTATATGTTCTGAAATGTCTTCTCAAGTGGAGAGGGAGAGATGACTGGAATTGCGGTGTTGAAGGAGTGGAAGTCCGCTGCATTTTCATTCTCAATCTTCTTCCTTAATGTATTATCGAATTGATCAACAAATTCTTTTAAGTTTGTCTTAGCATGCACATACCCATCAAAAAAAGCATTCATGCTCTCGCTTTGTTGGGTTGTACTCATTCCAGCCCAAAATACTTCTTTCATGAATACGGGTGCCCAATACATACGCTCAACATATAAACTCTGCAACCAAGCATTCTCCTGCAAGTTGTACGTCTCAATTATCACTGCCCAAGATCTCTCAAACTCCTCTGTTGTGTGCGAGTCATACACACAATTTAACAACTGACTTTTCAACCCAGTTTTGTAAGCACCATGTGAACCTAACTTCTCAGGTAATTTTTTCAATGTGTGCCATAAACAAAATCTGTGCCGACTATTTGGAAAGACAAGCGCAATTGCATTTTTCATGGCCCTATCTTGATCAGTGATAATAGCCTTTGGAGCGTCACCATCCATACAATTCAACCACGTTTGAAACAACCAGGTGAATGTCTCTGTATCCTCACTAGAAATCAAGCCTGCCCCCAAAAGAATTGACTGGCCATGGTGGTTTACACCAACAAACGGGGCAAACGGCATTCCATATCTGTTTGTCAAATATGTGGTGTCGAATGTAATGACATCTCTAAAATATTTATAGGATGCCCTACTTCTTGCATCCGCCCAGAAAACATTCCTCAACCGCCCGTCATCATCCATATCTATTAGTGAAAAAAAAACCATCATTCTTGTATTGCATCCGGACAAAATACTCACGGATGGCTCCAGCGCCACCTTTCCCAAGTCGAAGGTGGCGTGCCTTATCAATGTAATTTCGACAGTCTTTTTCATTGAATGGCAAGTTCTCAAACCCACCTGCTTCTTGGACAAGAGCGGCAAAACTCTTGTTCATTCTGATCCCAGCCTAATCATTTGTATCTAACACTCTTTTAACAGACTCGCTTACTTCTCTATTGCAGCGAAAGAACCTTGCCTTTTGTGGACTGAGGCCGTGATTATGAGAATTGTTAACAGTTGACACCTTCAACACCCCATCAATGAACATAGCATTTATCCTTGCTTTACAGTCTGTCTTTGATGTCGGACGTGGCCTTGCGACATTTGACGTTCGGTTTCGTGCCTTCCCACCACGAGCACAACCCAATGTGACATATTTGATGCTCTCATCCTCAAACCTATGACTCCTTTGTGTCATTATCCCAAAACCACATTCCTGCCCATATCTTTTCTAATAACAATTTAACTCCTCTTCATCTTTAAACACCATCCCGACCTTCGGCTCCTGAATAATATCAACCCCTTCAGTATGCCCGGAAGATTGTGGCCCAGACCCAATCTTCTCATTTGATTCAACAGTATATTGACCGGAGGGAGTAGAGTCAGGTGTGATCTCTTGAATTTCATCCACATAGCTTGAACTAGCGGAGTGTACTTCCATCGAAGGGTTAACTGATGACTGAAATGGGGGCAACGGATTTCCCTATAGTATACACCCAAATAATATTTTAAATCGATTACTCATCTGAATTCCAATTAAAGCCAATTTAATGAACGAATTTATCACCTCATTAGTCCATGTAGATGGGTTGGCATCAGGCCGAGGAACAAATGGTGGATACCATGCATGTGGCATTGGTGGATGGCAACCATGCATATAATTTGTTAAATCCGGATAAAATGGTATTGGTATCACCTAATGCCATAAAACAATAATAATTATGAAATACAAAGGTACTAATATTAATGACGTCAATTGATTTTTTCAATATGTTCTTTTTTACATGAGAAAGATGGAAAAATTAATTTATAAAACATTCAACACAACCTATAGCGGTATTAGATAAATCATATCAAATTCATTAATATTCACTTCACCTGGGTTGCTAGATTGGTTGATGGATTTGCAGTAGGCGGCATTGATCCAAATGGATAAAATGGTCTTGGTATCACCTACGGTACAAAACCAATCATGATAATTTTTAATTAATTAATTTTAACATTAATTAATGAATACCTGGGTTGATGGATTTGCTGATAGCTCTGCGGTAGGAGATGTTATAGGAGATGCATGCTCCTTACCTTTATCCATCTGTAAAATATTTTAGAACCTTTAAAAAATCTCTTACACCATCAAAACAAATCAAATATATAATTTAAAACAAATCCAGAACTAACCCAGATATAAAGTCATATTGATATATTGGTGTTTTCTTCCCTCAGGTTATATCTTTTATGACTACTTTTAGCTCCTTTCGTTCATTCATCATATCCGTATTTTTCCCACATTACTAAGTCTATTTAAGAAAAGGTTAAAAGCATTAAAGCCAATATATCTTAACCCTTGTTTTAAATAGTCAATGACTCGATGTTAGCAACATGCATGCTGATCTTTGCATAAACCACTAACATATAGCAGGAAAAAAATAGAAGGGCTTAAGTACACGACTGCAGGCATATCAGATTGTCTCAAATAAGCTCCACACAACAGGGTCCATGACATTGTTCTTCACGTAAATCACACACATAAAAGAAAGCAAACAAGAAAACAAAATGTAAATTTTTATTCTCCCAAATTTTACAACGGACATACTTTCTCCTGCCTTTACTTTGAATATGGGTTATCAATTAAATTAACTCTTTCCTATATCAATTTAGGCATTTGAGATGATTGGTAAATTGTTATAATAATGGACAGATGGTCTTGAGTTTGAAATCCTCATTCCATTCTAGAGTCTGATCTCACACGTGAAGAATGTTTGAATGTATAACGTGAGGATACAAGTTAGAATGTTTAACATGATTAAATTCACTATTTTCTATCAGTTTAATATTTATGGGCAACTAATTTATTGAGGTTTGGAGACCGTGGCTGTCATTAGATACCCAACCTGAGCCTAGCATAATTTTTCAACATTACCATAATATTAAATAACTAAACAATACATGTGCAATACTGCATGCATTCTCCGAGAGTTTACAGATTTCTAGTCAATGGAGGATAAGAAATGCTCATCCCGTTTATCTTCAGGAAAAATGATGAAAAGTTACATTTTTTTTAACTGAATAATAAAACAAATAATGTGAAAGCAATTACCTTTTCGGCAAGATGATTTTTACAACTGAAAGTGGTATCTTGGGTGTGATTCTCCAGCTGAGGAGACTACCTTATACTCTAATATAACTTTCAAGCTGAACAGGGCGACTTCTGTAGTGCTCCAGAAATAGATGAATCCAAACAAGCAGCTGCAGATAGAGAAAGTGAGAGACGAGTGGCTGAGCAGAGACGAAAATGGCAAGAAGATCTAAATTGCTGCGCAGTGGTATGCAACGTGCTTGCCTGTAGCAGAATTGTTAAAGACTAGGCCTTATAATCTTATCTAAAGGATTTTAATGATTTGACAGTTAAAATAAAAGAAATATGAGATTATTTAATGGACTTGGCTTGCCTCAGTTACATTTTAACATAAGAATTTAATGGCCAGTGATTAATGTAACTTTAAACTTTGTGTAATAATAACAACCGTAAAAGAATTTTAACCTTTGTGCAAAAGTAACAACCATAATAGCAATAATAGATTTCTTTTTCTTCCAAATTTCCGACTCTCACGTTCATCTCTCCCTGATTTATTTTTCTCTCCTTCTCTTTTGCACATGCATTAGCAATAACAACTAAAACCATAACAAGACGAAGCAGCATAGCTACCAGTGGGAAGGAATATTATATCCCAACCAAAAGTTGAGATCTGCTTGGTTATAAAATAAAAAACAACCAAACTGAGATACTCTTAAGATAATCCATTAGAGGACATTACAACCATAAGTATCCCAAGAAGAAGCAGTGCAGCTTTGGGTTCCCATTAAGAGAAAAGAATTTATAATGAAATATTACAGTATTTTCATGATGTGTTTGTAATCTGGTGTTCTTTTTAAAAGGGCCAGTGATGGTTGACGATCAAGTTGAAATTGTAGGATAGGTGTTTGTAAAAAGCATTCTTGAATGTAAATTGGGATGTCTTGTTCTGGTTTGTAATATAGTGTTGGTGGATGTTGTGTTAATCTCAAATGTGTAATTAATAGTTATATTTATCAAGTTTTACTTTTGAGAATACACTTCTGAACAATGCATATGTAAAACTTAACGAGCATCGATCCACTAGTACTCAAAAAATAATACTACACAATTAAATTAAAATGTTCATTACTTGCTCCATATATACAAAAAAAGAAAAATGGCCTAAACTCTTCTCCATTGCATCCTTGAACCGAGCATGAGCTAAGGGTCGTCCAATATTTGCCCATATTTGAGCTGTGGCCATATTTCTTGGAAGAAATTATAGGTGAAACATCATTTAATCTTGGAAGAAATCCCAAGTACTTGTGTCATAAATGGTCAAACTTGCATAAGGACACGATTTACTCTTGGTATCCTGTAATATTCTAAATTAGATTCCACAAAGTTGTAATTATTCAAAGAAGATGAAGAAAATATGTCAATTTGGGTAACATAAAAAAATTACCAAGTACTAACAAAATATAATAAACAAGTTGGTTTTTGAAGGATGCCTGATATAGTAATGAAGGGTAAGGATTATAAGGGTCATTCTTGCAGAATGAGGAATATACAAATCGTATTCATTTACTAGTGAGCAGTAATAGTATAAGATTTCTTAAAATGAAATCAACTTAAATGAAATGAAAAGAAAAAAAAAATGCAGGTGTCAGCACCTGATGTGGATGACATGGAAACACTGGATTGGAACTATCAGCTGCACTAACTTGCATAGATGAAGTTAAACTCTGACCAATTTTCATGTTTGAAAGCTGCTAAATTAAGATTATATTGTAGACAACATATGTGAATTTAAAGAAGAGTGTTGAGAATTATACTTGTAACTTGTAAGTGTTCATATTCTTGTAGAGGTTGGTTTTTGCTACTTCTTTTCTTTCTTTTAGCATAAATGGTAAACTTATTTTCTTGTGAGAGATGATAGCTACTAATTTTTTTTCTTTTTTTTAGTCATCTTAATGCAACTTTCAAATCGACGTCTTCTTTTACAATTAAGGGTGTAGAACCAGGCCCGATTTTTTTCCATATCCAATCCGAAACCCGAAAACCAGGTCAATCTGGGCTATTATTCACCCGAATTGAACTCGGTTGACTATACAATTTTATACCCACCCAGATCCAATTTTTAAACCCGTTACCCTTGCCTTAAAAAAAAAAAACAAATTAAATGATACAAAACGGCGTCGTATCATTTACCCGTAGGATTTCATTCAGGGCCTGGGGGGAATTCGTCACTCTTCAGTTCATCCTCTCTCTCTCTCACTCTCGAGCCCCAGTTCTCTCTTGCTAGTAGCAAACCCTAGCTACAAAACTGTCGGCATCTCTCTCTCTCTCTTGAAAGTTACATGTTTATATACGAGGAAGTGGGTTTCTTTATTTTGTCTAGATCTGAGGAAGTGGGTTAAACCGCATGAATAACAAGGCATTAAAACCAGAACTCCTTTGTTTTGAGTAGAAGCAATAAAAGTTAGCAAAATCATGTAAGACCAAGCTGTCTTTTAGGCAAAAAAAATTACAAACAATTTGGCATGTTTGTTTAACAAATCTTACAATTTGTTTAATAAAAATAGTCCTGTTTCTCTCTTACATTACTGCCTAAAGCCATTTATTGTGATGACTTTGTTTAACAAATTGTACAATTTGGTATGTTTTCTGCTTCTACGCGTCTGTTTCTAGCAGTAACTGATTTGAACTATTAACAGAGAAAATAAAAAACAAAGCCTAAATATTGTGTCTGTTAAGACAAATAGCTGGTTTTGCAATTTGCACTCATTGATGAGTACAAATTGATCAAAATCCTTGCTTCCACAAAACAATATGTATATATAGCAAGGGGCACATGATCTATAAATGTCATTCCACATGATATATATATATATAATTCTTCAATTGATGGTAAGATAGAATCGAACTAGAACTCACACCCACCCAAATCCAATGAATCATGTGATTTTTTTTAAAGGTATAAATTTGAAACCAACTGGCTTGTACTTAACAAAACAAAAAAACAAATATATATTACAAAAAGCTATAACAACAAAGCATTTCTCTTTATAATTATGAAGTTACAATAGATTTCACCTTTTTAGTTTAACACAACACCATCAAAACGTTTGTAGTAGAAGTTAACCTTGTAGTATGGAGTAGAAATTCTCAAAGCTACTGTGTAAACTTTGCTGCTTTCCTTATAAATATCTGCTGCTGTTCTGCTCACTTGGGCACCACATTGTCATAGTTTATATGTTCTATAAATAAAAAGCTTAATATTTTCAAAGAATATTGGGAATGTCTTTGTTTTAATTGAGGAGGGGAAGAGAGGGGGGGGGGGGGGGGGGGGGGGGTGGGGTGGGTTGCCTAGGGTGAAAGTTCAATTTGTGGAGTGGACTGTAAGGGCTCACCTTTACAAAAAGCATAATTGCTGATTTCACACGAATGTTGATAAAATGATATTGCATGTAATCCTTTCTTGACATGATAATGATCAGTTTATTTGGTTGCAATTATTCGATTCTTCTTAGTTCTTGCATTCAATCCATCAAGTTAAGGTGAATTTCTAATAGTGACGTCTTGGAGCAGGGTCTTCAGTGAGGGCTTGTTCCTAGCAAGTATGCAAGTTATATTATTTGGAACAATGGTGCACCAATGACATTATAATAGGGTTAGTTTATATTCTTAATCTCTGCTAGGTTATTTTTCTGTTGAGGGCTCTGAGAAAATTTATAACAGGTTTGATAATTTCTGATGTCCACTAATAGGATAACTCATGATCTTCGAGTTATGTACAATTTGTGTAGCTTGTATTCATCTTTGGAAGGATGCTCATTTCAAATGGTTTACTATAAACTTATTCTACATTCAGTGCAGGTTGGTGCAAGTATTCTGCTATATTTTGCTGCAAGCGTATTCTACCCAGATGTATATTATTATTCTATAATCTTTGTTGATTATCTTCTCAAATAACCGTAGAAGAATCAGTCATCTTTTCTGCTTGGTTGCGTTTGTCTGCTGATAAAGACCCAAGAACTAAAGTTGTAAGACAATAATTATTGTAGTGTCTTTGTGAGGTTTTGTTTCAAGTTTTCTTCTCTTGTTCTTTTTTACTTATTGTTTCTAATCATTATAGTTTTTATTTTTCTGTTGTAATTGATGCTGTTGGCAGCTTATGGATACTCAGTTCAGCAGAAAATTTTCCAAAATGGTCATCACTAGATCAAGGTGAAAGAAATCAAATTTTCCCCCCAATTCCAGATTCAAGATGTGAAGACTAATGCATAATCTAGAATCCACCAAATGATCTAGAAAATATTCAACAATGTTATTTATTTTGCATTGTTATGTATTAGTTTAATTAGTTGTGATGTATTATGATTTATTTTATTCTTTGTAAATTTATGTTTTGCATTGTGATATAACAACAATATTATCTATTTTGTATTTTTATCTATTTTGTTCTTTAATTTATTTTATTTTTTATAAAAATCTTTTAAAAAGTGTTTAAATTATTTTTTAAAAACAATATGGGCAATTTAGGCATGATATGATAATTGTTTTTTAAAAAACAAGTGCTATAAAATCATTTTTGAAAGTTTAATCTTCTTTTAAAAAAAATATTAAAAATGCTTATTAAATCCGATTATAACACGAATATCCGGGTTTATAGTAAAAAATAATGAAAAATCTAAATATTTGGTATCCAGTTTGAATCCAGTTATATGCCCAAATTTTAGCATCCAATTACAGATCCAATTGCACACCCTTATTTACAACTAGGGCTATACAAATAAACCATGCACCCGACCCGTTTTGTTTTGTTTTGTTTTGTTTTTTTGTTTTTTTAACTCGAGCCGACCCGAAATATCAACCCATTTGTATATGGAATCAGAAATGGGTTATATCGTAATCATTTTCATTTCTTATTGGATAATATCCGATACTCATTTTCACACAAAAATGCGCAGCTCTCTGATTCTCTCCCTCGCCCTTGCTTAGAAGCTCTCCTCTAGTACCCAATAATCCATCTGCGCCATCTCCCTCATCATTCTCAAGTCTCAACCCTTCTTTTCTTTTACTTGTCCACCTGATTTTTTGGATAATCTATAGGTATTACTCTCTCTATATCTATCTCTCTATATTGGTTTATTATTATGACTTTCATACGCATATGCAGTATGTGTGTATGCTTTTCTTTGGGTTATGTTTACTGCATACCCATTTGTACTCAAAGCCTGCATTAGGCTCTCTTGGGTCAAGATGGGATTTGGGTTTCATGGGAAGGTGGTTGCTGGTGAAGTATTCCAGTCATATGCAATTTTTAGAAATGTGAGGCAGCTATTTGATGAAATGCTAGTTAGATATTTGGATTGTAAATTGATGAAATGCCGCTAGAAGCTTTGAGAAATTAGTGTATTGCTTTTTGAAAGAGACCGCCCACCAACTTTGATCAACTCTCTATTTTTTCTTATTATTAGACAAAATAAAACCATCAAGGTTGCCTTGCCAGATTTTTACTGGCATTCTTCTTTCATATTAGTACTTGCCAGATTTTTTGGGCCTTTGTTTTGATTAAAGAAACAAGCATTGAGCTAAAAGGTGCTTGAGAGGGTGGTGGGACAAAGTAAACTGGTGACGGACATTAGCTAGTCCAATAATTCGTGGGTTGATGAGGATGAGAAAGAAACATGGTTGGCCTATTGATTTAATATGCAAAAGATCATAGCAATATGATTAGGATTATAATTAAAAGACTTTTAATAGAGAAAAGAAAAGATGCCAAACAGAGTTTGCTTCGTTGGACGGAAAACTATAACTAATGAGGTGTCAAGTCCCTTTTTTTTTTTCTTTTTTTTTTTATACTAAAGTGTAAGATGTGCGTACAAGATAATCCCCACTAACAGATTTTTGGGAAATCAAGAAGAATATAGATTGATGTCATATCTCGTTTTCAGAATTTTTTACAAGAATCAACACTAAAACTGGAAACTCAAACCTTTAGTTGTGATAGGCCTCTGTCAGCTCTCTTTTTATTAACAGAAAGTCCACCTGGTAATGTTTCCTTGCTTCCAGAAAACCAAATCTAGAAATTAAGAATTATCTGCTACCACTTTATTAGAAGATTAGAAGATTATTGAAACCCAGGTAGATCAATGTAACACTGACTGTTTCTTTTATTCTTCCTTTCCCACAATTGATGAATATCGCAAAGGTCTCTAGAACAATGGACCAAAGAAAGATTTTAAACGCAGATGAACTGAACAAGCATGCATGTGAACATGTCCATCCTTCTTCAATTTTTGGGGCCTTCACTTTTTCTTTTTCTTTTTGTTCTCCTTTATTTTGCCCATTCTGAGCACTTGTGGGTACCATTGGAAGTATAAATTAATAGATGGATGCCTAAGAAGTAGGGTTGGGCTTTTGTGGCCTTCACTTTATTGTTTTCCACGAGGTCATCAATTTCATAGTACTTGTGGGCACCAATCTTTTTCATACGTCCGGAACAATATTTCTATGATTGAAGATCTAACCTTGCACTGAGAGCAGCAATAAAAAATTCTTCATCTTCTTTTTTCTTTTTTCTTTTTTTTTTTTTTTTTTATAGATGCACAGTTCTTATTTTTATCAATATTTCTATCATCCATATTGGGATTTTTGTTGTGGGATGGTTCATTGTGATCTTTTATCTATTACATAATTCATTTAGTTCTTTTAGTTGTCTTCTTATTTTGTTAACAAATTTGTGGTATTATCTCAAATTGCAGCTGAACTCTATGGAACCTAGTGCTGTTATGCCTTCATCTGAGTCTAAATCAATACCCAATGTGGTTCATTTGGATAGCACTCTACCTTCAACTTTGAATAGCTCTCTCCCTACAACTAGTTCTCAAGTTCGCCCTCCTATCTTAAGAAGACAGGGTAGATTTGAAGTATGACAACACTTTATGAGGGTTGAGGATCTTTATGAGTCTAAAGCAAGATGCGATTATTGTGGTAAGATTTTGTTACGTCATCCTAAAAGACAAGGTACTTCATCCTTGAAGTACCATAATGAGATGTTAAGTTTTTAACACTAGTGAGGTTGGAAGGGATAACCCCAATAAAAAATAATCGAGACTAGGAAGATGTGGATGGATGGTATAACTAGCAGTCCTAGTGTTGGACTTGCCAAGTACAACAAACATAAAATATGGTCAGCGGTAGCTAAAATGATAATTGTGGATGAACTACCGTTTATATTTGTAAAAAAACAAGATTTTAAAGACTTTATAGCCACAGTTGAGTTTAGATTTTCAATCCTCTCTCGCATTACTGTTATGTGAGATTGTATGAAGATGTACATGTTAAAAAAAGAAAAATTGAAAAACATGTTTATGGCATCCGATTATAAGATTTGCATCACTACTAACATGTGGACATCAATTCAAAATCTGAATTATATGTGCATAACAACCCATTTTATTGATGATGATTGGATCTTGCATAAGAGAATTTTAAATTTTAACAAAATTCTTGATCACAAAGGAATAACAATAGGAAAAGAGATTGAGTCATCTATACTTAGATGTGGCATAAAGAAGATATTTACAATTACAGTCGATAATGTATCTTCTAAAATTACGGCAATAGATTATTTGAGAAAAATTGCCAAACTTAGGGACTATGTGGTATTAGACAATGACCTTATAAATATAAAATGTTGTGCACAAATTTTGAATCTCATTGTCCAGGATGGATTAAAAGAAATTGATAAATCAATTTTGAATATTCGAAATGCAGTTAAATATATGAAGTATTCCCCTGCAAGACTTAAGACTTAATAAGTTCAAGTCATACGAAGAGAAACAAAATATTTTGGGTGGTGGGCTTCTTTGTCTTGATATTCTAACTAGGTGGAACTCAACATATTTAATGTTGAGTGCGACTTTCAAATATTATATAGGGTTTGAGGTGCTGCAAGACGAAGATAATGAGTTTGGCCTATATTTACATAAGGTTGGACAATGAATACCAACTAAACATAATTGAGAAACTATCAAGATTTTTGTATAATTTTTGAAGCCTTTTTAAGATATGACTTTGCGGGTTTCAAGCTCAGTTTATGCAACTTCAAATTTGTTCATTAAAGAAATATTTACAATTTATAAACATTTGAACAAATTTTCTATAAGTGAAAGTAATATACTGAAAACCATGTCAGAGAGGATGTTGTTGAAATATGACAAGTATCAGGAGGATTTTGGAAAATTGAACAAAATGTTGTTTATTGCATCTATGCTTGATTTGCGCTTCAAATTGGAAGTTTTGAAATTTTGTTTTAAAAATATTCTTAACCATGAGCGAGCATCTAAACTTGTTAATTGGTTAAGAATGATGATTGAGTGGATGTATAAGCAATACTCAAAATGCAATGTATGTTTAAGTAAGGGCCAATCAAGTGTTGGTGAGATCCAAAGCAACACTTCTTATAATGATGAGGATGATATATTCGATATGTATTAGCAATATCAAGCATTAAAATGTGTGGTAGAGTCTAAATTAGAATTGGATAAGTATTTCATGGAAAGTGTTGAAGGATCAACACCCGACTTTGATATTCTAATATGGTGGAAGGTGAACTCAATCAGATATCCGATCCTTGCCAATATAGCTCGAGATGTGTTAGCTATTTCGATATCAACTATTGCTTTTGAGTTGGCATTTAGCATTGGAGGTCGGGTCTTAGACTCCCAAGATGTAAAGAAAGATGTTGAAAGCTACAAGTTAGAAACCGGTAAGATTCATATTTGAATAATATTTTCTTATAGTCCTTTCAATTAATTATATGTTTAACATATATATTTTTTTCATGTAGAGATAACTATGAATAATATTTTGAATGAGGTCGATTGAAGATTCTTTGAAGAATACACAATTCTTTAGGAATAGGCTTGTGTATTTTAAAAATTAAACAAGACCCATGGATTTTTGGTTTAGTGTGATTACTAAAAGTACAATTATAGAACATTATTGGTTTGTTAAATGAACAGTATTCATCAATACTCTTGGTTTATTTATTTGTTTTTAAAAACGTTGGTGTAGAAAGCATTGGTAGGGAAGTTGGTTTTAGGAATGATTGGAAAAAATTAAGTTGCTACTAATTTGCAATCATTATATCCAATAGATTTCTTCTTCTTCTCGAAAATGTAGCCAAAGTCAATGAAGTCACTCAACAACTTTACTAAATTAATTTATATTTTTGGCATCATCCTATTAAGTACAAGATGAGAAGTTGCGCAAAACCTTCATATCCATTCATTAGTACTAAGAAATGAGAAATTTCTTGAAGGAGTCTTATTTGGTGGGAATGTTTTATAATTTGCATTGGTTACCTTATTTTTAGGGAGAGAGATGAATTCGACTAACATGAAAAAAATTTACCTTTAAAATAAGTAGACATGTGACATATTCTTAGAAAGTTCTCTATTTGGTTTTCTTCCTAACACATTTGCAAGTTTAAAAAAAAATAAAAATAAAGAGGGGGGTCGGAACTCTCTTCCAAAATTAGGGTAGGGTCAGGTATCGAGTAGCGGCCAAACAGGATGCACCTACTTCGGGTCAGGTCGGAATGCTAAGTTTCCAGGTCGGGTTAGGGAACGGTCCTATTTACAACCCTGCTTTTTCTTGAGACCCTTAGCAAAAGTGCAGCCTGATGAAGAAATCAAACCTCGTAAGTGGAGTTGCGAAGCCGTGAGACTGTAGCTCAGGTTGATAGTTGAGTCATTCCCCAGGGTCCGATAGCCATCTTCTGGGGCAGTGTACGCAGCTACCAAATTGGTTTTAGCTTTCAAGACATTATTGCAAACTGAACTTTAGTAGGTGTTCATGTGAGGGCGAAATATTGCAGGAGAAAAGAAAGGGAAAACAGGATCCTTAACTATGAAAGCCGACATGGGAAAAACTTAATGATTGAACAGAGTCGCCATTCTTGTTGACAGAGATCACATGTGGTTCTAAGGTTTTCCTCCCACGTACTAGGATCCAACTTAATTTGTTGATGCATCATTTTCCCTCGACGATACGTACAACAATATAGTTTTATTTATGTCCATAAGAGGCTTGAGATATTTCTTATTCATTATTAGGGTTGAAGTATTGAAATATTAATATAGATTAGATTAATACGTAAGCAATCACTTATTTCGAAAGTTTAAATTGATAAAAAAATATTTTTAATTATTTATTTTATATCTTAACATAATTTTTTTTAATATTATTCATCCTTGAACAAGTAAGAAGCATATAAGTATTAATCTTTTTAAAAATAATGATTTTTTAATTTATCTTTTATAAATAGATTAGATGAATATTTTGTACATATTGTCGGGTAGGTAGGATTATTCGCTTGTTACGCAGTTAAGTAATATAATATATACATACCCACATATTGTTATAATATATATTCTGCCTGCCGACAACAAATTAATAGCCTTACTGTCATTTAAATCATTTAATAGAAAAAAATACACAACTATTTATTATTCATACAACTAGGCTGTGCAGAAAAGCCGGTGAGCCGGTCCGTCCGTGTGATACAACCACCACGTACTATATTTTTTTAATTTTTTTTATCAAATATTTAATATATAGATAATAAATAGAATATTTTAATTAACGTAAGGAAAATAAATTTAAAAATATATTAAAAAATTTTAAAAATATAATGTATGAAAATTGAGTGATTGTGTAGTATTGCTCCGTGCATTTAATATAGCTAGATAAAGGAAAATGGAAAATGCAATGACTTTTATCGTTCTGCATGTCTTTAAAATTGTGCAGTCAGACTTGTTCGTCCTCAAAGAAGTTCCCACTACAAGGGTTCGCATCGCATAGCACAGAGGTCAGAGACACTGAGATGGTGAGAGGAACAGCAAAGTGTGGTCAGTTTCCGGCGCTCACTCTGGTGATGCTGCTGCTGATCATGTTTCTGCACAACACAAGTCACTGTGGAGAAGCAACAGCACATGCTTCGACCCGTGAGTCTGACAACGGCACCTATCTCAATTACCACGGCCCCATGGCCATGGACGAACCCGAGCTGTTAATGTTCGATTCCCAAATAAGCAGAATGCTCGCTGACTATCCGAGTATAGTTGCGCGCACAAACGACCCCAGCAAGCCGGTCTTTGCCGATTGTACACAATCAAAGACCTGCAGTGGTAAGAGATATGACGTCCCCGGACAAGAGAAGTGCAACCGCGGTTCCTACAAACGCAACTGCCCATAGTAAGATTTGGGATCGGATTTGCTTAGTACTATATGTTTTCGATTTTTCTTTTTCCTTTTTTTTCACCTTTTATTCGGATTATAAGTTCCACTGTAACTCTCAAGTTTGATGGCGACTGCATGCGTGTGAACGCTTAATTTCCTTATTATTAATGCAATTTAAAAAATATAAATAAAAGAAAAACCAGTGTCTTGTTTGCTGTTAATTAGTAATATATATGTAGTTATTTCATTTAAACGGCATCCAGTTCAATTTGCACAGTTAATATTATTTTTCTTAATTTTATTGTACGTACATTCAAACTTGCAACTGACAATATATATTTATCAAAAATTCAAGTGGTCGCTTATGAGCATTTATACTTTCACCCAAAAGTATTTTAGATTTAATAGTATGTAAGTCCATCTATCATTTGGAGAAAAATAAAAAATAAATAAATAAATAAATAAAAATCTTTCTTTTTAAAATAACACGATGCAGTATAAAAAAACAGAGGGCACGGGTAAATTGAGAAAGCTGCAGCAAATTAAAATTAACCAAGAGTCTGCCTACCTTTTTTTTATTCGCAAATAGACTTCATTGATGTAAATAAATTGTCTGATACAAACTTAAAAAGACCATAATTAAAAGAAAATGTTTAGAATTTTACAAATTTAGTGTACGCCAACTCATCAATTATTATTGGTTTCACTATAGTTATAAAAATATAAAATATTAATACATTTTTTATCTTACAACTTGCGAGTTTGTCCTGTGTTAAAGTTTGAAAATCCGACGACAGGACACAAACTTAACGTAAGTCTTTATATATTAACTTGGAAAATTAATCTTATAAAAAAATCCCATCACAAGAAGGACACAAACCTAACTAGCTAACAACTTTATTATAAGGAGTAATGTTAGCTATAAATTCTAAATAAATTTTGTGCAACCCTTTTGTATAAATATAAAAGCTCCACTGAGAAAATAAATAAATTTTTTATACCCTTTTGTCATGTGATATGTTATGTTTATTGTAAATTATGATATTATTTGCTTTTGAGAATCATTACTAGGCATTGACTTAATGGTAAGGGTGTGTTCTGTTTCCTGATAAAAAGAATGAGTTCTAAACTCTATGGCTATATTTTGTGGTACTTTAATTTTAACAAGCATGGGATAAGAGGCCCAAGGGGTACACAGCCCAATCTAAAGAGGTGGACACAAGGTCCTACTCTTGGGCCTAGGCCCAAGACCTATCCTCACGGCTCATCTGCAAAGGTACAATGCTTGAGCAGACCAAGGCTTGCACTAGGCTAGAGAGGCACGTTGTTTCAAAATTATTAAAGTATATAAAAAATACGTAAAAGTGACTGTATATAAAATTTTTGTTAAGTAAAATATCATAATTTTTAAATTAATAATTATAAGTTAAAAAGTCACAAGTTAAGAATTGTGATTTTTTACAAGGTGTCATTTCATATTCTCTATCAATAGAAGATGAAACTCACGAATTTCTTTTATTCCATTCTCTCATATATTTTTAGTCTTATACACAATTTAGTAAAGAAACTCTTTAAAAAAAACTTTAGAATTAGTATATGTAATTGATAACTTTGTTGTATTTTATAGGAGACTTGTTCCTTATAACCTGATAGTAAATTCTTTCGAGTGAAAACAAATATTACATTAAAAAAATTATTCTATATGTCTCAAAATCGAATTTATTTTTCTGATTATTGAATCCAATCAAGTTTTTATAAAAGGATTTACTCTTTTATGAGGCACCTGCACAAAATTTGTGTATTTATAACATGTAATAAAGACGAGGTGGGTGTCTAGTCATAGGATATTAGGATTGGGATTCAATTTTTTTTTTTAGTTTTAAACACTTTATACTATTTAGAAAAGGATATGTACTGCATATAGATTCCAATGTACTTCACGTCGTATTCAATGATTCCAGGTCCACAAAATATCTTTATTTCTCTCTAAATTATAAAAGATGGTTTAAAACTTCATATATTCTCAATTCCTAATCATAACAGCCACAAAAAATTTAAAAAAAAAAAAAAGGTGGGGGTACAAAATTATCCAAGTTGAGAAAAGACGAAAAAGCAAGTTATGTGGTACGTGGTCTGTAGTTAAACTACAGTAATTTATTGTTGGGCTATCTAATGCAAATGAGAATTAGTCTTAACTTGGTATTTTAGTCAGTAAATGAGTTGGGAGTAAAAATTTAAATAAAATATTATTAGAATATAATTTTTTATTTTAAAATTAAAAAAAAGAAATTATTTATTATATTTTATTTAAAAATTTAAAAAAATTATAATAATTAAATAAAATAAGATAAGATAATTTGTATAAAACGGTAACTTACTAGTCTATGTAACTAAGAATATTATAAAATTAATTTTACACTTTATATCAGCCATTTCAATATTTTCTTAAATTTTTAAGTTAAGCTTTTATTGAATCAAGAGTCCTTCTCAAGTTGCTTAGGGTAAAAATAAAAATTAAAATAAAAAAAAATAAAAAATAAAAAAAAATTTAAAAAAAAAAAAGACGTATCAAGTCAGCGTATAGCTTTTTAGGTGTGAGGTAGAGGTAGAGTATGATAAAGAAAAAACAAAAGAGAATTGTTATTTGATTATCTATTTATTTATCATTTTTTATTATCTATTGATTTGATACAAGCCTAGTTTGTTTTCAGAGTTGAGATGGGATGAGATAAGTTGAGATAAGTTAAATAAAATATTATTAAAATAAATAAAATATTATTAGAATATATTATTTTTATATTAAAATTTGAAAAAGTTGTATTGGAATTTAAAAAAATTGTATTGAGATTTAAAAAAGTTATATTGAGATTTTATTTTATATAGAAATTTAAAAAAATTATAATGATTGAGATGAGATGAGATGAGATGAGATGAGATGAGATGAAATTTTCTAAAAACAAACTTGGCCGAATCTAACGAGAAAAAGATGACGGGTAAATAAAGCGAGCACAATGCGAGACAAATTTTGATCAATAATTCCATGGGTCCCACACGTATAGAAAAGAGATAGTCACGGACTCACGGGAATTTCTCCGAAAGATAAGTCACTCGTGAGTTTTCTGTCTTTTGCTTTTGCCGTTCAATAAAAATAGATCACGGCCTGGCCCGATGATAGAGAGAGAACCAAAGAACCCAGCAAGAATTCTATATGATAAAACGTTTCCAGCCCTTGAATTTGGACCGCTTTTTTCTTTGACAAAGAGTCTGACGTTTGTTTACAACTATCTGTATTCAGAGCCAAAAAACGGATAAAGTATCTCAGGTCCAATTCTATCTATCAAACTCGGCCGAGGGAAGGATCTCATCATATAGAAAAAGAGAGGAGGAAAATAGAAAGAAAAGGCTAAGGGATGGGTAGTGCATCAAGGGAAAAGAGATGTAACATAAAGAATGGACAGATGTAACCTAAAGTAATAATGGGTAGAGGATAAAAAGATATTAGACAGAATGAGAAAAATGGAATTTTGGAATGATTTCTTCTTCAGTTTCTTCAACCTGACGATGAGAGCTCTTGAGAGAAGATCTCTACCAAAAAAAAATCTCCAACTTTCATTGTACAGTGAGAATGAAATATCATTAGAAACTATAAAACTATTATATTATAGTGGATTTTCCTACAAACTATCCGTGGATATAGGTCTAATGTTGAACTATATAAATTTGTGTGTCTTAAACTCTTTGTTTTCTCTGCATTTATCACCTATTCAATAATATGGATCTTTATACGGAAACTGTATAGCTGCACCAAATTGTCATCGTTGGCTCCAAACCACGCCGATCGAGGCCTGAATCATTACAGTGAGCTGAGAACGACTCTTTCTCTGTAACACCCGGGTTCAGTGCCAAGCTATTTTAAAATTTTTAGATTGATATTGATAAAAAGCCCACTAAACATTAATGAGTATTTTTCGAATGAATTACGAGCTCAAATTTTATTTTTGGCGGATATCGAATATTCTTACTTGGCTTGTTAAGTAGGTTAAAATCTTTAAATATTTTGGACTAAGTGAAATATTTTTGTAGGGCAAGAAAATTAATGGGACAAGTTAGATTATTTTTTTAGAAGTTGAATCTAGACCCAAAACTCAAGGAAAAAACCCAAACCTTCTGCGTTTAATAACCAAGCCCATGAAAGCTAAGGGCTAGTTTCACGTCAGGTACGTTCCATGCCATGCACGACTCTCCCCTTCTAGGGTTGATAGCAATATATATATAGATGTATTATGTGTGTGAGAATTCTCCAAAAATAGAGTTGCCATAGCCTAAGTTTCAGTGAACCACCTTCAGAAGCCGCAGACCGAGAATCACCCAACCCATGTACATCAAGCCTCTGTTTTTGCCAATTAAAACAGAGCATTTTGTGCTCTCAAAACTGTTGCTCGACCAAAGGCCATTCTCGGCTGTTGTAGTTCCCTTCACCAATTGAGATAGAAGCTAAAACCACAGTATCCTCGCCGCACCACCGCAATCCACCGTCGCACAAACCATCATTGATCTTCAGCTCGTTTCGTCGCCACTCCTAAGTTTCTCTAGGTAAGCTACCACACGCCTTCTCCCTTCTTTGTGTAAGCTCAGTCACACCACCCTTAGCTTGTTGCCAACACACCATCTCAATCATGATGTCTCTAGTTGGTTTTTCATTGGGTAGCTGTCGCTCGAAAATTCTCTTGTTTTATTATATGTTTCGGTTTACTGCTTTAAGTTGTTTAAGTTTTTCCATTTTCAGTAGTGCATACCTAGCTATAATTTCAGTATGGCCATTAAAGCCCACTTGCCTAACTCGTTTTGGGTTTAACTTTTGTGATAGTGGTTGTCTTATTTTTAAAAGCTTGTTAATGTGTTAAAGTGGATTCGGCTTGATTTATTTCTGGTGTTAGCCAAACCTTATTTGCCTCCATCCCGAAAATTTTGGAAGGTATTAATTTATATTATTTAGTATTAGTCTTATAATTTGATTTTAGTAGTAAATAATAAGTGTTTAATCTTTTATTTTAAAAACACTTAAAATTTAATGTTTGAAATGAATCTTTAATGTTATTTTTATAGATGTGGATATATCTATGCGAATAAAATTATTTTTTGTAAAATAAAAGAACATGTTGAGAATATTTAAATGATATGGGTATTATTAGACTTCTTGTAAAATTGAATAATTATGTTAAAGTAAACCTATTTTTCAAGAGAGAAGGTTTTCACGACTTTTTTTTTTTTTTTTGGAATCTAAAATGATCAAAGCATTCTATGTTACTAATATAATGGATATTTTAACATATCATTATTAATTTATTTCCGAGTTAAGCAAAATATTTATTCGATTATGAGAATATTGTGAAATTTAGAAAGTGAAAGTATTCTTAGAGTTAAGAGAATTTTAGGCTTTGAGGAATTAAAATAGGTACTTTAAGTATAAATACGAGTTATATGTTCATTTAGAGATTTATTCAAGTTACATGAATTTTTATAGGTGATGGTTGATATTCGTTTGACACTGTTTTGAGAAATTCAGAGAAACTAAGAAGTTCAGGTAAGCGGGATTCTCATACTAGACTTTGCATAAAAAGAAAATGAAAAGTGATTGATTTTGAAAAATATGCATGTTTATTTTTTAAAAAGAAATGTGAAAACAACCTCAGTTATTTGTTCAGCATTACTCATGAACTATGATGAAAGACAAAGCAATTTTTGTCATGACTGGTATAGACTTGATGTGACGCCCCCAAATTCCATTTGGGATCGGACGGACATTTGAAACGTCGAGACATGCAACACAACACTAGTCCCAAATGGTTATAATCCAAAAAGTACTAGAGATGCAACTCCATCGTACAAATAGTAATTTACATTAACTATTATATTAACATTGACGCCGTATCGTCGCTTAGTCAACTGTGTCTAGTTGATCAGCTCCTGATTCTCCTTCAGATCCTGTAACAAGATCTACTATTCGGGGGGAATGGTAGTTGAGACTACCAAATTGAGATTTGATTACAAATCTCAGTAAGTTAACAAAAAACTTCCACACAAACTAATGATGCATGGATGACAGTAAAAGTATAAATGCATAATCAAATTCATAAGTAATTAAAGCATAACTTGGCGTACAATATAGCATAATTGACATAACTTAAATTGAAATATGAACTGAACTTGACTTGACATGAACTTGATCTGAAACTTGACTTAATATGAACTTGCTCTGAAACTTGAATTAACATGAATATGATATGAAACTTAACTTATCATGAACTTGTTCTGAAACTTGACTTAACATGAAAAATAAATACTCCACAGTTGTTGTGGCTCCATGTATTCTACGTGTAAATACATATTTCACAGTTATTGTGGCCCCATATATTCTACACAAATTTGACTTAACATGAAAAATACATACTCCACAGTTGTTGTGGCCCCATGTATTCTATGTGTAAATACATACTCCACAGTTTTTGTGGCCCCATGTATTCTACATAAACTTGACTTAACATGAAAAATACATACTCGACAGTTGTTGTAGCCCCATGTATTCTACGTGTAAATACATACTCCACAGTTGTTGTGGCCCCATGTATTCTACACATCACAATGCAATTAAATACATACTCCACAGTTGTTGTGGCCCCATGTATTCTACGTGTAAATACATACTCCACAGTTTTTGTGACTCCATGTATTCTACACATCACAATGCAGTTAAATACATACTCTACAGTTGTTGTGGCCCCATGTATTATACACATCACAATGTCGTGTCTCACGTAGTGTATGCGTCACAATTGCTGTGACCCCATACTTCGTGTGCCACAGATGTTGTGGACCCCACGAAACTAAATGTACTCAAGATGAAACGTGATTGGAATACGAAAGGACTGAAACCCTGACGTAACATAACGTGAATTGAACATAACTTGAAATACTGACTAACTTGAGATAGAAACATTTCGTAACATGGCATAACATATAATAGACAACATATTTAACATGACATACTTGCAACAGTGAATATTACATGACTTGACATACTTAGCATGACGTACTTGTAAGGTACAGTAATACATAACAGAATATATTGTGTAACAGATAAAAATTGATGACAGAATAAATTCTGTATAATAGACAATTACGTGATAACTTGGCATGGCATGACATATATGATAACACACATACATACACTGTAATTGCTTTACTTAGCACACATACACAGTAGACTGCTAGTAAGTTAAAAGCTAACTTACCTCAATCTCCGTATTTCTTATAAAACATTAAGCGCGATCACGAAGAACTGTAATTAGTAATTCTAAAAGTTAGCACTAAATCACTAATAAATTGAAATATGAAAAATACTAACTTAAAGAGTAAAATTTTCATTTTACTCTCTGTATATTGGAAAATGACCGTTTTACCCATAACTTAAGGATTTTGCATACTAACTCCAAAAGTCACCAAAATTTACATGCCTCATGTAAATTTTATCCTCAATTCAAATATCAATTTAGAAAAATTTAAAACTAATCACAACTATTAAAACTCCATAGGGCCGAAATTCTCATATGCTATTTCTATTGATTTTTGTTTCCAACTTGTTTTGATCAACCTTTTGATCTATGACTTATAAATATGTGATCTTCAAACCAAACCATCACATGGTTTAAAAAGATATCATAAAATATATATAAGCTTCTAATTCAAAATCACATGGTTAAAAATTAACCAAAACATAAATTTTGGCCAAGAACATCCACACTTTGGCTTATCTGAATATCTCTTTGCATAAAATTTCATATCTTTGAAACTAACACCAAATATTTTCAAAATAATAATATAACATGTATAAGATTCTTAGAATTCTCCAATAAAATTATCAAAGTCATTGGAATAGGTTTAGACCATCAAACAGTTAAAATTTTTCAAAACAGAAACTGTTTTTCCTCTTCCAATTTCTAAGTTTCTAAATCTAAGAAAATCTTTCATAAAAACCTTTAATCATGCAAAACTCCTCAACCAATAGTCATATATACATATTAACAATACTCCATAAAAATTTCGGACCAATATCTATCCATTAGCTTGGTCAAAAACTCCAAACTATAACATATTCTTCAGTTTATCTCCCAGAATTACCTTTATATAGTTTACAAAATATTTGACTGACCAAATGATCTTCAAATGAGATAAATAAATATCCACGTAAACTAGACTCAAAAAGAAACAACTTATATGAAGGAGACTTTATGATAAAATATTTACAAAAGTTTCGAAATGAGCGTGCAAAAGAACTCCTAAAAGCTGTCTGAGAGAGAGTGTTTGATATTCTTTTAATGGAAAGTGTAAATGAAGATAATTTCGTGGGGATGGGTGGCTGGAGATACTTATGGATGAGATATGGAATGGATGAGATATGGAAGAGATGAGACTGGAATGAGAGTTAAGTGTGAGACTGGAATGAGAGTTAAGTGTAAGACTCTCTTACCCGAAGTGAGAGTTAAGTGTGGGACTCTCTTACCCGAAGTGAGAGTTAAGTGTAGGACTCTCTTACCCAATAATATCCACAAAATTAGCTTAAAATATTTTTATCCAATAATATCTACAGTTTTGAACAGACATTTCGTCCGAAAATATAAAAAAGTGTTATTACGCCATAAGACCTTAAATAACCCTTCAAGTCTAATGGCACAAACCATAATACATTTTGACATTTCTAACTATCTCCAATAATCAAAAACACACTTCGGATATCATAGTAAATAATAACACTAACTAAGTAGTTAGACTAAAACCTATACGATTAATGGATTCGTGAAAACTTATGGGGTCTCACGAGGTTCCTAAAGCTAATAGAAATTTCACAATTAAATTTTTAGCGGGCTGTTACACTTGAGGTTATTTTTGGCATTTTGTTCTGAACTATGCAAAAATAGAGAATATGAAATTTATGAAAATTTGTGCATGTGACGTGTGGATGTCTTGAATATGTTTTTTGAATTTGTGAAATGATTTGGATTTATTTCAGTACTCTATTTTGATATAATATGGCATCTGAAAAATATTTGGCATGATTTTCTAAATTCTGTTCTAACTAAATTCTATTCTAACTCTGATTTTGGCTCTGATATGGTAATTCTGATTCTATTTTGCTTTGATATCTGGTCCTGTCATGGGATATAATAGTGACCTCTGGCCCTGTCACGGGATATAATGGTGACCTCTGACCCTATCACCGGATATAATAGTGACATTTGACCCTACAACGGGATATAATAGTAGTCTCTGTTTTGAGTGCAATCGCTTTGGTAACATGGTTATTTATGTTCTATTTGACTTTCTGCAGAATGCACAACCATACCACGAGGGTTAAACATGGTTTCCGTTCTAATATAATGCTCTGATATGATATGATAAAATGAAGATGTTCAGTTGTATTGTGCCAAAGGAGTCTTTGAATATGAAAAGTTTTTTTTTAAATAAACAGTTTGAAGTGTCGTTCTGATTTTCTGATAATAAGTATCATTGAGATTTCCATATTGAAAATGAAATGTTTTGTTTCTGCATTCTGAACTAAATGAAAATACTTATGTTTACATACTACTATATGTTTTCTGCTTACTGAGTTGTTGATAACTCACCCCTTATCTCCATAACATTTTTCAGATGATGTTGAATAGTTCAGCTAAGGATCAATGGGTGAACCGTACCCAATATAATATGTTCTTTGACAAAATAAAAATCAATGGCAACGTGTTTGGTAGAGAGTGAAAAACTGGCTTTTATGCAACCCAGCCAGTCCACGGCCCATTTTAGGACGACCTCACTCGGACCTAACAATTTGTCGAAATTGACCCAAACCAACCCAGTACATTTAGGTCGGGTCAAAACAAGCCGTTTTGAATGGCCAAACATCTCTCAAACATTGCAGAGGAAGCCATCATTGCAAGTACCATCCAGCCAATTCTCAATCTGCAGGAGAAAGATGGATATGGTGATGGGTTTGGCTTCAGATGACATTGTTGAGCACCTAAGCCAAGCTAGCGAGGTACATAGTCCTCCTCATCGCCAAATCCAATTGTAGATTTGTGATTGACCCATTGCTCTCTTGTCTATACAAGGCTACTGTCTCACACCTCACCCTTCTATCACTCTCTGTCTCTCTTGTTTTATTATATACATCATCTGCAACAACAGCGAGAGCAAGGGCTGAAGAGTATATTATACATGGCAAATATGTTAAAATCTTCAGACCTCCCATATTGTTGTTATCCAAACCAACATGTGTTCTCCATATATCTCTACCTTTTTAAGAAATATGTGGGCTTGGATAACTTGAAATATTCTCTTTCTATAGTTCTTATAGATTACTACCTATTGGTTGGGAGGCTGAGGGCCAGTGCTGAGGATGGTCAGAAGCTTAAGGTATATTGTAATGGAGAAGGTGTTGTTCTTGCTGAGACTTTAATGGACATCAATGCTGAAGAATTTCTTGAACTTTCCAAGAGACCAAATAGCACTGGAGAAGACGGGCGACAGGGAAGTAGTTTTAAGATCAGGTTCAAAATGATGGCCCGACATTGATTGAGTCAAATGTTGTCAAAACCGATTGTAATATCAAAACCGACTTTATCGGGTAACATTAAATATTTCTTGCACAACCCTAACTGGCTTAACTGAAGGATATGTAGCTCCAACCTCAGTGCAAAACAAGTCAATCTATTCTTAACAAATAATAATTTAATTGCTACTATTAGGTGTCGAGTTTATCTAGATGTGTATGATGACAGTACATCAACACCAGCAGTTATTTTCGAATCCTTGGTAGAAAAAATTTTGGGTTGTACAGCGATAGATCTTATAGAACATACAAGCGAGGTAAAATCTATATATTTAAATATGTTCAAAAATGTTAATACATTATATTTTTATATGTTTTCATGATTACATAACATCTATCATATCTTGAGGACGTTGCAAACAAAATCCAAGATAATGAATGGATGATAGTCTTAGGCGCACAAATGAGTGAATCTTAAAAATTGCACCAAAATAAGCTTATTGTATTGTCTGTTAATAACATCCAATGGAAAATAGGATAACTTTTCAAACATTCCTTTTTAAACTTTTAGTTGTTGTAATATATAAGTACAAAGTATTCATATGTAGTTATAAATATGTTTGTAAAAATTTTATGTTGTACCTATAAATATTTTGTAGATAATATATATAATATTTATCATGAGCAAGAAAAATTGAAAATAATTACTATATAAATTTTGCCTAAACTAGGCAAACGTCCAAAGGACGTTTCTTCTACTAGTATTATATAATATGAAGATGTAACTTTCTTCTCTTGCTTAATGCTACACCGCATTTGCTTGTTCACGAAGTCTCTGATTTTCTATTACATCTAAACTTTAACTACCACTGTCTTTATTTGTTTTTCCCATGAAGCGTTCAAAATTATTTCAGATGTGATTAAAGTTCTCTAAAATCAGCCGTTGAGGAACTTTGAAGATGGTTGTAATCTTGGATCAGGATTATTGTGATGTAAAACTGTAAAATTAATTTTTTGCATTGTGATGTAAACAATGTAATATGTATTACGCAGTGTATTGTATGTGTGTTGGTCTATTATTATTATTATTATTTTTATAAAAGTTTGAATGGACAATAAAAAGTTTAAAAAATGCCTATAAAAACACTTAATCTATAAAAAAAAAATAAATAAATAAGCATAAAAGTCTATAAATTCTGAAAAGTGTTACATACGTCTCTTGAGTTTTTAAATACGGTCAGATTTATGTGATTTCTCTTCAACATTACACATTATTTATGGCATAATTTTTTCTAATTTTCTAATTTATCTTACAAATTTAATTATGTGGCATTGCGATGTAAAAGTATCTGTTTTCTAATTTGAACCGAAAGTTGATGACATACTAGTAAAAGACCTAGCATGTTACCTACTCCAATAATTGAAAAATTATAATATACAACTTCACCAAGAAAGGACCAAAAAAGATGTATCTTATTTTCCATCCACTTTAATGGTAAGACTTGAACCAATATTTTATTATCAGTTTTCATTGACTTGATGGTTGCCAAATGTAAAGTGCTCAATCTTAGGGAACATGACATAGTTCACGAAATTTGTGTACGTGGTGGTATACATAAGTTTTAAAAGTTAAATAAATAAAAATCAAATATTAACCACAAGAACTTAAAAAACCCCTGGAATACATTAGATACACTTGAGGATCTATACCTTTATTCACGCAAACTAGAATCCCGACAATAACTAATTTTATCACATACTCGCATTACCACTGTCATCCTGTCTCTAAATAATACATGATTCTAAATATATAAAACAAAGCAATAGTTTATTGATCAATATAGCAAGTACCTTCTTTTACCGTCCTCGAGGATTCATTATCTCAGAAAACACAGCTCCAGAAGACACCAGTCTATCTGAATCCTTATTTGTACTGCTAAAATTACTTTGTTCGGCACTACTTGTCATCGTCACCACGCTATTGCTGTATATACTTGACACTTGCCCACCGCTACTACTGAACATGTTATTACTATCCTCACTCTTGGATTGAGGAAGGAGAGCCTTCTCAGCATCATTCATCTCCAATTCAACCACATGATCACCATGCTTGGCAACCTTTTCAATACTCTCTTGCAATTGCAATGCGAACTCAAGGCCCCACACCACATCATTCATTGATGGACGTTCGGCTCCACTGTCATGCAAACAACTCACAGCAACCTCACCAAATTTATTCAAACACTCGGTTGCAATTTGACCCTTCAAAGTTGGATCAACAATCTGATCAAACTTTCCAATGCGAGAGCTTTGTCGGGCCCACTCTGCAAGGCTCACTTGCTTCTTCTCAGTAGTTTTCAATATTGGTGGCCTTGCAGACAACACTTCACACAGGACAACTCCGAATGAATACACGTCGGATTTATCCGTCAATTGTTGCCGCCTGTAATACTCGGGATCTAGATACCCAAAGCTACCCTTGACGACAGTGCTAACATGGGCCTTAGACACGCCCGTGGGTCCCGTTTTGGACAACCCGAAATCAGACACCTTGGCAACCCATTCCTCATTCAGTAAGATATTTGTGGTTTTCACGTCACGATGAATGATGGTTTGTTTCGCACCCGTATGTAGGTAGCTCAAACCTCGTGCTGCACCGATGCAAATCTGAAGACGCTGCTTCCATGAGAGAGGAGGATTGTTGGACTTGTAGAGATGATCGCGTAGGGTTCCGCGGGCCATATAATCGTAGACGAGAATCATCTCCATACCATCGTTACAATATCCAATCAAAGAAACAAGATGCAGATGGCGGAGTTGTGAGAGCAGTTCAATCTCGGTCTCGAACTCGTGTACTCCCTGGTGAGAACCTGGTACCAAACGCTTGATCGCCACTGGGTGGTCCCCACCGTCTATATAGCCTTTGTAAACGTTACCAAACCCCCCGACACCAATGATCAGAGTGTCGTCGAAGTTGTTGGTGGCTGCTCTAATCTCCGCCAATGAAAAGTATCGACTCAGAGCGGATGGTAGAGATGACTTGCGGGTCTTTGTTGACTTGGTCGTAGTGAACGAAAATGGACCCCACCAAGAGGTCCCATCACTGGAGCCCGAGTCCTTGACTCTCTTTCCCCTCCGGAGAATCAAGAAGCCGAGAATTGATAGAAGAATAAATCCGGCAACTCCACCAGCGGCGGCAGCAAAAATTGTTGTTCGATTCCCTTTCGAGCTTTTTTCCTGTGCTGGTGGCGCAATTGTTGGAGGGTTCGGTGGAAGTGGATCGGGGTTGGGTCCTGCAAGATTTCCGTTGCCGCTTACTTTAAATATTTCGACGCCATTCAAGATTGCATCCTGGTATGTTGTCTGCCCCTTTTGCGCTGCTCCTATTCCGACATAGAGATTCACTGTCTTCTCGGTTCCTTGACGCATCGAAACGGCGTAGTCTCTATACACGGGCACACCATTTCCACCACTCCACCTAATCACGTCGGCTTCTTCTTCGGCGGTTTGATTTGCTATGAAAATTTGGAATATTCTATCTGACGCTTGAGTAATTTCGGGTTGAAACTCGCAGAAGTGCAGCCTAATGAGGTAATCAAACCCAGAATCTACGGGGAATTGCCAGGTCAGATTGTAGCTCGGGTTGATGGTTGAGTCATTCCCCAGGGTTCGGGCAGTGCGATAGACAGCTTGTGGTGCGGTGTACTGGGGTACTATGGGGCTAAACTTCAGGACGATAGTATCGTTCAAAGGTAAGAATAACAATAATCCATGTTCTTTTAAGTAACTGGTGTCTTCTTGCCATTCCCGGAACATTCCGGTGTCATCGGCGGATGAGATGGCTTTCCCTCCAACGTTTAATCTGTATACCATCTCGAGAGAAGTACTGTTCTCGATGCGGTACCCGCTCTGCTGGCCGATAAGATAAAGCCCGTCAAGATTGTTAGCAGGAGTGTAATAGAGATTAGTAGGCATCGACAAGATTTCGATTCCGTTGATAAAAGCATAGGAATTGGAAACGTTCGGAGATGGAGTGAAGGTTATGTTCAACCTCTGATCTTCTTCGATATTGACACAGTATTCTCTGGATATGGTATCTATAGAATCGGCATCTGCGTTAAGTGAAGCGTTGAAGTTGCTAAGAAGGGTAAAACTACCAACTTTGACAGAGAATAGGGCATTAGAGCGGTCGAAGTTGGAGTAGGAAGCGGGGTAAAAGTATAGTCGAACGAATTTTTGGCCCGCAGTGACGGGGAATACGTAGGTGAACGGGGCTAGAGATAGCCGTGCATCGGTAAAAGGCACTAGGGGGACATTCGACGCTTCTTTAACTGTGCTGGTAAGAGATGGCTGGCTTTGTGATTGTCCGTGAGTGAGAAATTTTGAATTCACGTCTCCAATCCAGATCCGAGTATCTGATGCAGTTGAATTTCCAGAGGAGCCACAGTTGAGGAGAATTTGGTCGACCGGTGTGTAAGGATACGGAGAGTTACCGGCGACGGTCCTGGTCATGTGGTGCAGCAAGATGACGACAAGGCAGAGAGGAGCAAAACATGGTAGGAGTGGGCGCGTCATCATTGTAGCAGTGAGAAGACACAGAGGAGGTGTTTTGGTAAAGTTTAGAGTCTGCTGTATAAACACATATCATATCGAGCGAGGAAGACGGTGAGATGTTGCCCGGTGGCTGTGGGTCACTGAGCAGTGGATAAGTCTTCGCTAGTTGTCAAACGATCAGTCATGATCAGATAGCTAGGCAAAAGAGGGCAGTTTTTTCTTGGGAATAAACATAGAGTTATACTTTATTATTATTTTTTTAATTTTTTTAATATTTATAAAAGTGATTATTAATAAAATTATATATATTTTTAATTTTTTTAATAATAAAAATGTTAAAAAAATACTTAAAAATTATAAAAAAAATAAAAGTTTCAAATATAATAAAATAGTAAGAAAGTAATAGGTATACCATCACCCTTACTCAAATAAAAAATATAGAAATGAAGAGACTCAATGGTGTCGTTAATATGATTATTTCATTTAATCAATGGTATGATATTGTTAACTTGACCGTTATTAATTTTTTGCTTGACTTCTGAAGTATACAATAATCAATATTTTACAACGCGATCTTATACAATAACTATATTTAATTATGAAGATTACTCCGTGGACCGTAGTTGCAACAGTAAGGGCCATATTCTTTTTGACCTAGTGCTAAATGTAAGCAAATTGCAGTACTCGAGTGCAACAGTAAAAAACTTCAGTCTTGAGCATCCCTGTAGAAGTCCGTGAATTTCTGGCACAAAACATTTCTTTTCCTTTTGATATTTTATTCGTTGACTGACCGATAGCAACCAACTTGGAACCTATCTCTTTATCTTCACACGACTCTGAATTTGATCCAGTCAAAGTATGGGGTGATGAGAGTACATATGGTACAAGGAGCAGCATGCTTATAATTAATAATAAGAATAGAAATTACAATGTGATGCTCAAGGTAATGCCCAAAGCAGACGGCCATGAGCCATTATCTGCCTGCTTGCCTGCCATCTACAAAGTTGAGTCAAGTTGTAAACGTACCGTTCATCATTTCTATATATTTTATATATTTTTTTTCTCTTATTAAATATGTAATATATAGATGATAAATAGATGAATTTAATTAATTTAAAAAGGATAAAAAAATAATGGTGTTTAATATATGAAAATGATGAATAAAATATTTTAAAAAATAATTATTATATTTTAGTGTGATTATTTTTTTATAAATAACTTACGCGACACTTATACGATTAGGACTTGTGTCAGCATTACTCTCTAATTTTAATTTTCTAGACTCAGCATTTGCTGCACAGTCCCTTCCTTCCTCTTACGCGTATAATTTTCTATATTAAACTACGTTTAGTAGGAAATAAAATTAGTATAGTCAACCTAAAATAATGGGTCTGGTGTCAAAATCACAAATCGAACCGAGTGCCGTATGCTTAGTGGTATGAATTTTCTGTAACATCAATGCTACCCCACCAGAAATATTTGTGTAATTGCCTGAAAAAAACTGTGGCAGACTGTTCTTTTTAGCAATTAAATCGGAGTAGAGTTTGGTCCTACTCAGCTATTTTGGTTGATGGGGTTTACCCAAACAGATACGCTTTGGTAGACTTTTAAGTCTGTCTTAAGAAAATCTCTCGACTTGAGGTATGTTAATCAAATTTTAAAATATATACAAAAATAAGGGTATTCGTGTAACTATCTCACAACTTATTTTACTACCAACTCATGTGATAGTTTCATTTCATAGGAAGTATTAAAAAAATTTTATTATATTTTACATAACTACCCTCTATTTTAGAAAATAATAATAATAATAAATAATAATAAATTGTATATTTGTATGTATCATATATGGTTATGTGCAATTGCATTTAGTGGAATTGTGATCAAAACCTTTAATGCAACTCGCAAGAACGTCCCTTGAGAATCCAAGTTTAATGTACCAAAAAATAACTAGTACTCATTAAAAGGATCAGAACAGTTAGCACATAGAGTTGTACTTATGTGCACGGGTTGGCATGGCAGTATGTCATGACATTGCCACCTCAACACAACTAATAATATATGATCTTTGACCTTGCTGAGCTGGCATGCCACATTAGTATGATTGATTTTGTGTTTTGTGCCACATTAGTATTTCATTTTGTACTTAGGTTAACATAACATACTTTGTAGTGTTTTGTGCCACGATGGATAAGAAAGTTCTTGGCCACTTCATGGAGTATGCATACTTTGTAGTGTTTTGTGCAACGGTATGAAAGTTCTTGGTGACCTTTAGAGTGTACATGCGTCGATTTTTCTACCCAATTTAACGCCAAAACCTGATTATTATGAAATCCAAGAAAATCAAAACCCATATATATATACTTTAAAAAATGTTGTCTTTTTTCAAGTGTTTTGTGAATTGTTGTGATGTATATTTTCTCGAAGGTAATCAAGTTGGCTACTTAACCTCTTCTTTTTTTTTTTTTTTTTTTTTTTTAAGTGAGTGTGATGGTCTATTATTATTTATTTATTTTATAAAAAATTGAATGGGCAATATATATTTTTAAAAAATGCCTATAATAAAAATACTTATTCTATAAAAAATAATAAGCATAGAAGTTTATAAAAAAAATCCCTCTAAAAAGTGTTAAAAAGATAAAAGGAAAACCAAATTTAGGAAAAAAAAAAAAGACCATAAAAGAAGAAAATAAATATGTAAATGAAAAATTCTTCTAGGGATTGTCGACCCTTGCAAACGGTGGGTAGTCTGCTGACGTGGGCCGTCATATTAAATTTAAAAAAATGAAAGAAAAGAAGAAATGTGGGTTTGACTTGGCTTGTTCTTCAGGTTTCTACGAAATACTATTCTTAGCTGCACTTGCATTCGTGTGGTCTGAACTTTGGCTTGTCTATATTGTGCGTGGTCTTTGTTCGTGTGGTTCACAGTGGGCAGGTGGGCCATGTAGAAATTTTTAAAAATATATATATGTTGATTTTTTTTATTTAATAAAATAATATTAATTTATTATGTATTGGCTCCTACTCTAAAAATTATTTTAGCCCCTCCATAAAATTTAATTTGATATAAAAATAAAATAAATAAAACACATATCATATAAAATAAAATACATATTTTTATTATAAATAAAATTAAAAAAAAATTCTAACCATAATTGGTAATATTACTAACCTCTTTTCATTTTTCAAATGCAAGAGCTTGATAATAGGTTTAGTGAAGGAACGATAAAATTTTTAACCTTTAACTCTGCTTTGGATCCAAATGATGGGTATAAATCCTTTAATATTGATGATATATATTGTCTTGCGGAAGAGTATTATCCTTTTATTTTTTTGAGAATGAGAAAATCAATTTAAGGTTTCAATTAAAGCATTTTGAAGTTGATGTGCTTACCAATGAAATTTCAAGATTTGAGATCCATTGTAGATTTATGTAGAAGATTGATAGTGATAAAAATCAAAGACATATTATCTGATTGATAGATTAATTCATCTAATTTTGACTCTTCTAGTGTCTATAACAACCAGTGAACAAGTATTTTTAGTTATGAAGATTGTTAAAACAAGACTTCGCAACAAGATTGAAGATAAATTCTTAGAAAATAATTTAGTTATTTATATTGAAAGAGAAATAGTTAAGAATTTTAATTTAGATTCAATACTTTATTATTGTTTTTGTTTAAAAGAATACAAGTTGTAATTTTAGACACTTTATCTTTCTTTTATTTAATATATTTGTATAAATATTTGTATATTATTTTAATAATGTATTATTTTTGACATATCAAATACTTTTTTAATATATAAGTTATATTAAACATATTTTATTTTATTATAAATCTTTCTATCAAATTATTATGTAAAAAAATTATATAAAAATAGAATAAAAAAGATTTTATATATATTATTTTAGTTTTATTTGACAGTAAATTATTGGCTCAGCCACTGTCCTTGTGCGTGCAATTTTCTATATTAAACTCCGTTTAGTAAGAAATAAAATTAGAATATTCAACCTAACATAATGGATCTGGTGTCACAATCACAAATCGAACCGAGTGCCGTATGCTTAGTGGTATGAATATTACGTGACATCAATGCTACCCCACCAGAGATATTTGTGTAATTGCGTGAAAAATAACTGTGGTATACTCTTCTTTTTAGCAATTAAATCGGAGTAAAGGTTGGTTGGTCCCACAATCATCTCACTCTTTGTTGTACCCTCTTCAACTAATTTTTTTTTTTTTTTTTTTTTTTTGACCTGAAACAAATACGCTTTGGTAGCCTTTAAAGACTGTCTCAAGAATATCTACAACTAGAGGTATGTTAATCAAATTTTAAAACATATACAAAATAAGGGTATTCGTGTAACTATTTTACAACTTATTTTTCTACCAACTCATGTGATAGTTTCATTTCATATAAAGTATTAAAAATATTTTTATTGCATTTTACATAACTACCGTCTATTTTAGAACACAGTTATATTAAAAAAAATGTATGTATCATATATGGTTATATGGTTATGTACAATTGCATAAATTTCTTTGTTTTCTAATTTGAACCGAAAGTTGATGATATGATAGTGAAAAACATTTGCATGTTACAGACTCAAATAATTGAAAATTTATAATATACTACGTTCTTTCACCAAGAAAGGACAAAAAAATTGTATCTTATTTTCCATCCCTTTTACTGGTAAGAATTGTATCTTATTTTCCTAATAAGCCTACGATTTTTTCACATCTATTTTTGCAAGATACTCTGCCAAAAAATTTCCTTCTCGATAAAAATGTTGAAACTGCACATTCATCTCACTCAACAAATTTTGAATTTTATCACAAAAATCTTCCAAATACCATACCGAGCATCTCTTATCAAACAGTCATTTAATAACCAACATGGAATCAATCTTAATATCAATATTAAGAAAACAAAAGGATCTTGCAAACCATAAACCATGCAATAATCCTAATAATTCTACTTTATTATTCGTACATTCACCAAAATGATTAGAAAATGTGGCCAAAATTTTTTTCATGATGATCACCAAAAACTTCACCAGCGCCCATGACACCTGGGTTGCCAATACAGCTTCCATCTATATTTTCTTTTATTCAGTTAGTAGTTGGAGGATACCATTGTAATCACAAAGGCAACTTAGAAGGCACTTGCTTGAACGGCACAGCTAGCGAAGTCAGGAACTCTTGATCACGGCACGTTAACACCTCCTATTCTTTCATTTTTAGCTGAGAGCAACCACTGTAGTGTTTTACTCTCGTGCAAACTGACTGCACTGGTTAACACAACTCTTCCATTCTAACTTTACATTTTCTATTCCACAAACATCATATAACAATACATGGTAAGATGCCAAATATTGAGCCAACTTTTGAACATTTTTTTTGCTTTATGAAACCAACATTCAATTCTATCACGCCATTCTCTTCCTTTCATGGACTGCAAACCCACACAATTAAGAGCATTCACAATGGCCTCGCCATTGCCTAATGCAAGTCCAAAATTTAGAATTTTGTGATTATTTTTCTCTGTATCGGACTAGCTGTACATCAAAAGCTCAAAACTTCAACTACATTAAATCTTAGCCACTTACCATACATGGCGAGCTAATGTTTACAGATCAAATTTATATTTTATTATTTCATCTAACTCCCACGCTTTCTTTCCCTCATTCTCTCTTTCTTCTAAACGAAACCTCCTCATTTCCTTTCCTTTTTCTTCTTCTCCGAAACTCTCCTCTTCTTCAATCCAGGCAAATCCCACTTCTCTGCATCGTAAGAATCTCTTCTTCAACCGCAAGCCCCCTTCTCTCCATCGATTGTCCACATTGCCGCCGTCTTCCAGCTCAAAAGGTGATCTCTCTTCCTCGCTCCTCTCTCCCTCTTCTCTATTCGTTGGGTAGTTTTTTTTTAATTAAACTTTGAATGCTAGTATTTTTCTGGTCGGTAGGGCGTTAAATTTCTAGTTTAAGAAATACAAGGAAAGGAATTATTCGGAATAGCAAGGAAACAATTATAAACTTGGGTACAAGGAAGTTGTCTAGTTTTTCTTTTTCTTTTTCTTTTTCTTTTTTTCGTTTTTCCTGCAATATTGGGCAGCCCCCAAAAACTATAACTTGGGTATAAGAAAGTTGTAAAAAAATTATAAAAAATACAATTCTAAACTTGTAGATCAAGTCCTCACATAGGGTTTTTTTTTTTCTTTTTTCCTACAATATTCTCATTTTCTCTGTGGAAGTTGTAATGTTTATGATACACATAATAGGAAGAATTATCAATTAACTACTCTATTTCAATATTCCTAGAAGTCAGACTTGGGTTTCCATTTTCACATTTTGAGGCCTAAAGTACTTTGGGGGTATGGATAAACTCTTAACCCAGAGATAAATTGAAACTCCTAAATATTGCATCCCACATTTCACTAAAACTAAAACAGAGTGGGTGAAATCAGAATATGGTACTAAACCCAAGGGGAAGTCTCCACAATTCAAATCATAGGCCCAACTGCACAAGTAAATGAACGGCATGATTTTATCATTAATTGGTCACGGGAGATTTGTAATGGAAAAAATCTAGTTACAAGCATAATTGTGCACAAATATGTGCACCAATCTAATATAATTGGTCAAAAAGTAGATTTTATTGAAAACAGTGTTAATTTAAATTTTAAATATGAAATAATCAATATTGGTACGCAGATTAGTACACAACTTTACTTATATATATCAAAACTTTTTATAATGACCCTAGAATAATTGTGATTTTCCTAGTTAGCCAGTATAAATCTTTTTTTTTTTTTTTCGGTCCCAGTTGTTATTTCAACCCATTTTACTTTGTTTTTGCAATTAATTGACCATTGGAAACCCAAAAATCGTAACATGTTTATTTTAAAATAATTTCTTGCACAGATTCCTCAAGTGGTTAGTACGTAGATATACCTCAGATACTGCATGACTGTTCTTGCACAGATTCATGGTTAAATATTTGACATTTTCTATGTATTGTACCTTAGCTAGATGTTCAATATCTTTATCCTCATGTAGCAATTGATTCTAGCATTGGACTTAACCCAACTCCTCTTTTGGAGCTTTCAGCTCCAATTGGCAGCAAATATCTCAATTAGCTTGGGTCAACTGAACTGGTCTTTATCTATTGTTTGCTTTATTTTTAGATATATAGTGGTGTGGTCTGATATATAGTGGTGTGGGGAAAGCATATTGTTGAAATGGGGTTGTGGTATGCAGAATGTATACTCAAGAATAAGTTGTGGGGGCAGGGGGAGAGATGCATGAGGTCTAAAGTGGAGTGAATTCAGTGTTGGTCTGTTTTAACAACTTTGATAAAACCTACTCAACCAAAATAAATAAAAGATGAGATAATGGATCACTTTGCCGAAGACTCATTCCACATTTGAAAAAACCTTTAGAGACACCATTCATAACCACAGAAAACCAAGGCGCAGAAATAAATTTCCGAATCAAATCACAGACTTTCGGAGAAAACCAAACGCTTCCACCACATGCAATAAAAAATCTCAATCTACGTTATCATATGCTTTGACCATATCCACCTTCATCAGGATATTACCATTTCGTCTCTTAAAATTAATTGAATGAACAATTTCCTGAATCAATTTGATATTGTCAAAAATACTTCTTTCAGGAAGAAAAGCTCATTGCTCAGGCGAAATCAATCTAGAGAAAATAGGTGTTGAATCCAAAGTTTCAAGTTTTGTATATATATCTACACATGAATTTTGATGATAACAAATGAATTCAAAGAATAAAAGAGTTTCAAGCTCAATTTGTCTACACAATAGAGTCAAGCACATCAAAGAAACAAGCATGAGCAAGAAGAGAACAAGTTCACATTAAAGTCATAGAGTAATGTTGTAAATCTCTTAAAAATTTAAAATTAGGATTAAGACTGAAAATTAATATTTTATCATAAAGTATTAAAATACATTTTCTATATGTGCATGAATTTTTTGAAAATTAAATTTGAAAATTTTGAAAGGTGATTGATTGTCATCTTTTACATGTGCATTACATGATTAAATGTTTGAATTTTGAAAATATTAAAGATGATTGGTTGTCATCTTTTACATGTGCATGTTTTATTTGAATATTTTCAAGTTTTGTATAATTATATATCTACACATGAATTTTGATGATAATAAATAAATTCAAAGAATAAAAGAGTTTCAAGTTGAAGTTGTCTACACAATGGAATCAAGCACATCAAAAAAACAAGCATGAGCAAGAAGAGAACAAGTTCACATTAAAGTAATAGAGTAATGTTGTAAATCTCTTAAAAATTCAAAATTAGGATTAAGACTGAAAATTAATATTTTATCATAAAGTATTAAAATACATTTTCTACATGTGCATGAATTTTTTGAAAATTAAATTTGAAAATTTTGAAAGATGATTGATTGTCATCTTTCACATGTGCATTACATGATTAAATGTTTGAACTTTAAAAATATTAAAGATGATTGATTGTCATCTTTCACATGTGCATGTTTTATTTGAATATTTTCAAAAGTGATTGATACTTTTTTTGACTCATGTAAAAAGTAGATGTTTTTGTTTGAAAATTTTGAAAAGTAAAGTGTGCTCCTTTTGTCGTATGCAAAAAGTAAAAAAATTAGGTTTGAATTTTTTGAAAAGTAAAGTGTGCTCCTTTTGTCATATGCAAAAAGTAAAAAGATTAGGTTTAAATTTTTTGAAAAATAAAATATGCTCCTTTTGTCATATGTCAAAAGTAAAAGATTAGGTTTGAAGTTTTTAAAAAATAAATGATATTGTCTTTGACAATTGAAAAAGAAAAACCTTTTATTTGAATTTTTTGAAAAAGTGAATGATGTTGTCTTTGACATCTGAATCTTTTTGAATTTGAATATGAAATCTCATATGTCTATAAATAGATCATTTGAGAGTTTTACATTTATAATATCAAGAGCATACAACATTCATTCAAAGCTTTCGTTCTCTCTTCTCTAAGCATTGAGCCTTAATCCTTGTTCATTTTGAGAGAGATATAGTTTGCACTGTATTGTTCTTATTTCACTTATTGAAAAATATTTTCTGATAACCTACCCACTATCAGTTTTTGTATCAGTAAAAAGGTGTGTATAACCCCTGTGCGTGTAGAAAGTGTTCTACCCAGGGAATAGTTAAATCACCACGTGTAAGGTGATTGCAAGTGTAGATGGTGTTCTACACAGATCCTTTGTAGCGGTGTTGTTCAAAGGTATAATAGGCTTCTATCTCCACTTGAAGGAGGTTGAATAGTGAATTTGGGGATCTTCAAGGGATAGCTTGAGGCGAGGACGTAGGCAATGGGGCCCAACCTCGTTAACATACTGAGTTTTCTTCTCTCTTACCCTTACTCTTTATAATTATTGTTGTTTCGTATTTTGTTTATATGTTATATTGTATATTTCATTTATAATTATTAATTTTTTAAATACAATTTAATTCACCCCTCTCTTGTGTTAGTCATCTGGGCAACAATACGAGTAAGTCTTTGAACAAGTATCTTTGAACAAACTTTATAAATGACCAAGCACAAGCTAATCAGACGAAACTTATCAAAACTCGTTGGATTATCAACGTTTGGAATAAGCACCGAAGAGGACGCCAAATAAAACCAAGGAAATGACTTTCCTCTAAAAAAATCACTAACAGCATCCACCACATCTGCCTTAACAATATCCCAACAAGATTGGAAAAAACCCACTCCAAATTCGTCCGGACTCAAACTGCTATCAATGCGAATGACAAAAACTGCATCGTTCACTTCCTTCATCGAAGGCACCATATAAATCATCAAGTTTTCTTCATCAACAATAGAATATAAAGTAAAAAGAGATGACCTCGACCTTTGTTTCAAAAAATTTTCTAAGTATTCCACTACACCAAGGTGGACAGGTTCAGGCGAAGCTAGTAGCCTACCATCCGAAAACTTCATAGTAGTAATTTTCTTTGACTTGACTGATTTCATGGCATGGAAAAAATTTGTAGAAGCTTTCCCTTGATTTACCCAACTGACTTTTGCCATTTTTCTTAGCCGAATTTTTTCCTTACACATCCACATATCAAGCTTGACTTTAAATGCTAGCAAATCAAGTTCCGTGTCATCTGAACATGCCAACTGAAGATCATGTTCTAGACCTTCGATTCGCTGTTTCAAGGATCGAATATTAATATCCATTTTTTCAAAGACATTTTTGTTCCATTCTCTCGAAGAACTTTTTATACACTTTAATTTCCTTGCAAGCCGAAAAATATTTCAAATGAACATCAGGCTAATATAGCAACGCATGTGACGTCAACAAAGTATGATCTAATCTTGCCCAGGTTCTCGCCTATCTCTCGTGCCCATTACACCACGAAAACCGACTGCCAAAAAAATTAACATCCACAAAGCCACATTCATCAATGCAATCATTAAATTCTTGCATAGCAATCATAGATCTAGGCCGACCACCATTTCGTTCAGAGTCATTCCGAATAATATTAAAATCGCTCATAATAATCCACTTCTCTTGATGTAAATTCAAGCTAATCAATTCCCCCATAATATTGTAGTACAATCCACCTGAGTACATCATGCATATACAAAGGTAAGAAAAATTTATATCCCATTCAGCATCACACAAATCGAAATCTGTAGATCACCAATAGAAACCACTCTCACTGTCCATCCCTATTCCCATAAGAGCCACCATTTTCCACCCTGCACTTCATTCGAAAGACTATGAACAAATCCCGACCTATTACTAAACATCATCAAATGTTGTGAGTGAAAAAGGTCTGGTATAGCAAGTATACAAGGCTTAATTTTTTTTAACAATTCTCAATCTTTTTTTTGGAGGTGCCCAGGCCTCTCAAATTCCAATACAACACAGATTGTATCATATATTCATTCGGCTGGCCTTGTTAGGAGCCCTGGCAAAACTTCTCAATTTAACACCAACATCCTTCTCTTTCTATTTTTTCTTCTTTTTATCATTCTTTGAATCATTTGTTTTTTCATTGTTAATGTTATCAACAAGCTCTACCATCTCCCCATCCGAAAATTGCCCAACATCAAGAAACAGAAACGACCCCGTGTCATTATTTTGGTTCAACGCACTACTGGGCGTCCCAATATCTTTTCCCGACTCTGAACCTACAACATTGGAGATAGAATGATTTTCCCTTATAGGATCTATAGAAGACCCATGGATGGAAACATCCATCATGATCTGACTAGACTAAATATGCGTCTCAGGGATTGCGTGAGCTACATTAGACCCAACTGTATCCTTAACATTCACCACATCATCAATAACAAATTTCACATTTTCTTTAACCACATTATCAACGGAATCAACAACATTATCAGTATTCAACGGCACCTCCTGCACTTTTTCTCCCAATTGGCTCTCGACATTTTCTTCCTCATGAGAATTTTCAATCACCATAGGCATATACCACCTTGCTGCACCTTCTTACCATCTTCCTTAGTAATGTTCACCCATACTTTTCCGCATCTCCCACCATCCTTCAAATTTTCCTACAATTTTTTCTTGACCCCTTTACAACTTTTACTATTATAGACTTGCACCAAACAGCTTTGACAATAGGTTGGGAGAGTTTCAAACTCAACCTCTTGAAACCAACTATTTGGATTTTGAGGAAGTCCAATCCAGAAACCTGACTCGGTGGGCACATCCATTTCAACACACACCCGTGCACTGTCAATTATTATTGCACACATAGTGCTATTACTATATTTCAAAGAAAAGCCACATGATAATAATTTGGTGACAAACTGGGCAAAAAGATCCGAACATGAACAAGACAAGGTTTTTTTCTCTTCACAAAACTCAGTTGTTCAACTAAAAACTCTATAATGTACCTCATCAATATCATAAGACTCACGAGCAAAAGCCTTAAAAAATGATTTTCATTAGCAAACCGAAGAAAAATATTACATGGCCTTCACATCAAAGAAACCACATGTTGTTGAACAAGGCCCCAGCGGTTGAGAATGAAGGATCGGATAACATCTAACGACGGACGGTGGCGCAAAAACTTCAATACAAGGGAAAATTTGAAAGGTGAGTGGAAAGTGTTGTTTCCTCTATAGAGAATTCAACGCAAACATCACCATCAACAAGCGCATGCAGAGGCACCACCACCTACAGAAACGGTTGTGGTTTTTGTGCCACCAGATCGACAAACGAACCGTCCACCATGGGGAAACAGCACCAAAGACCCACCCTGGGCACTGGCAATAGCCATGGAAACCCAAGGGCCTCATGCACAAAAATACAAAAAACTCAAAATCGCCAAAATCTCAAAAACAAGAGCTTCGAAAATCATGCTTGCCCGATCCCCAACATGTTCCCATGTCTTAATTTAATTTAAAAGATAAATTTTAAAATTTAGATATTATAAATTAAATATTACTATTTAAGTTATGTGAATTATGTACTTTATTAACCAAATTTTTCACAGTACGTCTTTTAAAAAAGCAACACACTATACACCCACTGTGTCACTCAAGCCACTGCTCCAGCTGTATTAACTACTCTACCGGCCACCATTCTCTATTGAAGAATTCTACTTATCATTCTCTACACCATACATCAATATGTGATTTGTCATTTTTATCATTCTGGTTGCTTTTTAAAAACACATACTGATGTATAAATATGTATGTTTAAATAGAATGATAAAAATAACAAATCACATATAGATGTGTAAATATGTATGTTTAAATAGAATGATAAAAATGACAAATTGCATATTAGTTTGTGATATTGGATGATAAGTAATATTTCTCTTTATTTTTTCGTAAAAATGAAAAAGAAAAGAGCAAATTTTTTTTTTTTTTTCAAAGAAGAGGACAATTCCAATTTTATTGAAAATTGGTTCCTTCCGATTGGGTTTAAAATTAAAGTAATAAAATCATTATGCTTACGGAAGATACCAAATACAGATCGTGAACCCCATAACACAGATTTAATATATGCAGGACTGTAGAATCGATATTACTCTGAACTGTAGATTATCTTTCGCATATGCATTTTTTGTTCTTTGAAAGCAACCAAAACCCCTGGAATACATTAGATACACTTGAGCATCAATACCTTTATTCACGCAAACTAAAATCCCGACAATTTAATCCCTTCCAACTAATTTAATTTATCACATACTCGCATTACCACTGTCATCCTGTCTCTAAATAACAAAGCAATAGTTTACTGATCAATATAGCAAGTACCTTCTTTTACCGTCCTTGAGGATTCATTAACTCAGAAAACACAGCTCCAGAGGACACCAGTCTATCTGAATCCTTATTGGTACTGCTAAAACTTTGCTCTGCACTACTTGTCATCGTCACTTCGCTATTGCTGTATATACTTGACACTTGCGCACCGCTACTACTGAACATGTTATTACTGTCATCACTCTTGGATTGAGGCAAGAGAGCCTTCTCAGCATCATTCATCTCCAATTCAACCACATGATCATCACGCTTGCCAGCTTTTTCAATACTCTCTTGCAATTGCAATGCGAACTCAAGGCCCCACACCACATCATTCATCGATGGACGTTCGACACCACTGTCATGCAAACAACTCACAGCAACCTCACCAAATTTACTCAAACACTCGGTCGCAATTTTACCGTTCAAAGTCGGATCAACAATCTGACCAAACTTTCCATCGCGAAAGCTTTGTCGGGCCCACTCTGCAAGGCTCACTTGCTTCTTCTCAGCAGTTTTCAATATTGGTGGCCTTGCAGACAACACTTCACACAGGACAACTCCGAATGAATACACGTCGGATTTATCCGTCAATTGTTGTCGCCTGTAATACTCGGGATCTAGATACCCAAAGCTACCCTTGACGACAGTGCTAACATGGGCCTTAGACACGCCCGTGGGTCCCATTTTGGACAACCCGAAATCAGACACCTTGGCTACCCATTCCTCATCCAGTAAGATATTGGTGGTTTTCACGTCACGATGAATGATGGATTGTTTCGCACCTGTATGTAGGTAGCTCAAACCTCGTGCTGCACCGATGCAAATCTGAAGACGCTGCTTCCATGAGAGAGGAGGATTGTTGGACTTGTAGAGATGATCACGTAGGGTTCCGCGGGCCATATAATCGTAGACGAGAATCATCTCCATACCATCGTTACAATATCCAATCAAAGAAACAAGATGCAGATGGCGGAGTTGCGAGAGCAGCTCAATCTCGGTCTCGAACTCGTGTACTCCCTGTTGAGAACCTGGTACCAAACGCTTGATCGCCACTGGGTGGTCCCCACCGTCTATATAGCCCTTGTAAACGTTACCAAACCCCCCAACACCAATGATGAAAGTATCGTCGAAGTTGTGGGTGGCCGCTTTAATCTCCGCCAATGTAAAGTATCGACTCAGAGCGGATGGTAGAGACGACTTGCGGATCTTTGTTGACTTGGTCGTAGTGAACGAAAATGGACCCCACCAAGAGGTCCCATCACTGGAGCCCGAGTCCTTGACTCTCTTTCCCCTCCGGAGAATCAAGAAGCCGATAATTGAGAGAAGAATAAATCCGGCGACTCCACCAGCGGCGGCAGCAAATATTGTTGTTCTATTCCCTTCCGAGCCTTTTGCCTGTGCTGGTGGCGCAATTGTTGGAGGGTTCTGTGGACGTGGATCGGGGTTGGGTCCTGATAGATTGCCGTTATTGTCGCTTACTTTAAAGATTTCGATGCCGTTCAAGATTGCATCCCGGTATGCAGTGTGCAGCGTTTGCGCTCCTATGGCGACATAGAGATTCACTTTCTTCTCGGTTCCTTGACGCATCGAAACGGCGTAGTCTCTATACACGGGCATACCATTTCCACCACTCCACAAAATCACGTCGGCTGCTTCTTCGGCGGTTTGATTTGCTATGAAAATATGGAATCTTCTGTCTGACACTTCAATAATTTCGGGTTGAAACTCGCAGAAATGCAGCCTAATGAGGTAATAAAACCCAGAATCTACGGGGAATTGCCAGGTGAGCTTGTAGCTCAGGTTGATGGATGAGTTATTCCCCAGGATTCGGGCAGTGCGATAGACAGCTTCTGGGGCGGTGTACTTGGGTACCTTGGCGCTAAACTTCAGGTCGATAGTATTGTTGAAAGGTAAGAATAACTCTCTATATTCTTTTAAGTAACTGAAGTCGTCTTGCCATTCCCGGAACATTCCAGTGTCATCGGCGGATGAGATGGCTGCCCCTCCAACGTTTAATCTGTATACCATCTCGAGAGAAGTGCTGTTCTCGATGCGGTACTGGCTCTGCTGGCCGATAAGATAAGGCTCTTCAAGATTGTTAGCAGGAGTGTAATAGAGATTAGTAGGCATCGACAAGATTTCGATTCCGTTGATAAAAGCATAGGAATTGGAAACGTTCGGAGATGGAGTGAAGGTTATGTTCAACCTCTGATCTTCTTCGATATTGACACAGTATTCTCTGGATATGGTCTCTTTAGAATCGGCATCTGCGTTAAGTGAAGCGTTGAAGTTGCTAAGAAGGGTAAAACCACTAACTTTGACAGAGAAGAGGGCATTAGAGCGATCGAAGTTGGAGTAGAAAGCGGGGTAAAAGTATAGTCGAACGAATTTTTGGCCCGCAGTGACGGGGAATACGTAGGTGAACGGGGCTAGAGATAGCCGTGCATCGGTAAAAGGCACTAGGGGGACATTCGGCGCTTCTTTAACTGTGCTGGTAAGAGATGACTGGCTTTGTGATTGTTCGGGAGTGAGAAATTTTGAATTCACGTCTCCAATCCAGATCCGAGTATCTGATGCAGTTGAATTTCCAGAGGAGCCACAGTTGAGGAGAATTTGGTCGACCGGTGTGTAAGGATACGGCGAGTTACCGGCGACGGTGCTGGTCATGTGGTGCAGCAAGATGACGACAAGGCAGAGAGAGGCAAAACATGGTAGGAGTGGGCGGGTCATCATTGTAGCAGTGAGAAGACACAGAGGAGGTATTTTGGTAAAGTTTAGAGTATGCCCTATAAAACACAAATCGAGCGAGGAAGACGGTGAGATGTTGCCCGGTGGCTGTGGGTCATTGAGCAGTGGAAAAGTCTTCGCTAGTTGTCAAACGATCAGTCATGATCAGACAGCTAGTCAAAAGAGGGCAGTTTTTGACTTTTTTCTTGGGAATAACATTACTCAAATAGAAAATATAAAAATGAAGAGAATCAATAATGTTGTTAATAACTTAATATGATTATCTCATTTAATCAGTGGTATGATATTGTTTACTTGAACCGTTCATACTTTTTTGATTTATTATGAAGTATACAATAATCAATCTTTTGTAATAAAAGATTATATAATAACAACATTTAGTTATGAAGATTAACTACGTAACTCACCCAGTTACTCCGTGGACCGTAGTTGCAACGATAAGGGCATATCTTCTCGAGCTAGTGCTAAATGCAAGCTAATTGCAGTGGACGACTGCAACAGTAAAAAACTTCAGCCTTCACTTTCAGCATCCCTGTAAAAGCCCGTGAGTCTCTGCCCCAAAACATTTCATTTTCTTTTGATATTTTATTCATTAACTTATCTCTTTATCTCTTTATATATGTCAAATTATGTGGTGATGAGAGTAGAAAGTAGCATTATCTGGCTGGCTGCCTCCCTGCCATCTACAAAGTTGAACATCATCTTTTTTTTTTTTACCCTCCTAACAAATATATAATATATAGATAATAAATCAAATAATTTAATTAATTTAAAAATAATAAAATAAATAATATATATTTATATATAATTTGTGAAAGTTTGAAGATGATAAATAAAATTTTTTTAAAAGTAATTATTATCTGTTAGTGTGATTATTTTTTTATGAAAAACTTACTAAGAGGAAGGAGGGGACTTTGCAGCCAATGCTGAATCTACAAAAATAAAAATAAAAATAAAAATTGTAGAGTAATGCTCTGTCATTTTCTATATTAAACTACGTTAGAAATAAAATTAGAATAGTCAACCTAGTTTTGGAAGGAAAAAAGAAAAAACAAACATAACGGGTCTGGTGTCACGATCACAAATCGAACCTTGTGCCGTGTGCTAAGTGGTATGAATATTATGTGACATCAATGCTACCCCACTAGAGATATTAGTGTAATTGCTTGAGAAACCTTTGGTCTTTCTTGTTTTCTTGGCAAGCAAATTATTTAATAGATAAATTATGTGATTATAATGATACAAGATTGAGTAGGGTAGAAGTCTCCAACGGTCATTTCAAAACAAATAAAAATAGCAATAAAATAAAAGACAACAAAACAAATTATTTTGTCAAAAGATTGACTCTAACTCAATTCCACACGGGGATGCCGTATAAAAATGGTTATAATATAGTTTGATAAATAGACTATAAACCTACGATTAAAAACAACAGTCAAGAGAGGTGCGCTGCATTTGGTTGATCTGGTCAACTGTAGGAGACTATCATGAACACGTTGTCTTGATCACTGGTTAGGAAAAGTAAAAATATAAGAGAATAGTAGTCCGAAGATAACCCGATACACCGACGAAGGTCCACCGCTGATGAGGGTGGTACGTGAGAGACATACACTACACTAAAAAATAAAAAAACACTCAGATATAAAAGATCCGAAGTCGCTGACCTCAAAGGCGCCATGCGTGGCACCTGGAAACCTTTGGTTATCATATATGGTTACCTGCAATTGCATTTAGTGATATTGTTATCAAAACCTTTGAGCTGGCCTGCCACATTAGCATGATTGATTTTGTGTTTTGTGCCACATTAGTATTTCATTTTGCACTCACGTTAACGTAAAATACTTTATACTTCATAGTGTTTTGTGGCACGATCAATAAGAAAGTTCTTCGCGACTTCATGGAGTATATATACTTTGTAGTGTTTTGTGCAACGGTACGAAAGTTCTTGATGACTTTTAGAGTGTACATGCATCGATTTTTCTACCCAATTTTGGGAGTATATATATGGGTTTTGATTTTCTTGGATTTCATAATAATTGCGTTTTGGCGTTGGCAGTCTTTTTCAATTGTTTTGTGAATTGTCGTGATTTATATTTTCTCGGAGGTAAGCAAGTTGCAAGGACACCTCTATGGGTCACACACCTCCAAATGGCTGCAACTTGTTTTTTAACGTTTTGTTTGCGAGGGGTTTGCTCCAACATTTCTTTTCTTAATTTTTTTTTTTTTTAAATTTCAATTTGTAGTGACATGTAAAATTGGACCACACCTTTCGTTCATTGGCTATGATGGGCAGACCACCTGATCACTTTCATGGAACTAAGACTGTTCATCTAGATCGAATTTTTATCCGGCCTAATCCAGAACCTGGATTTCGGTTCCGGGTTTCAGCTTAGATTAAATCTAGATTGAAACCAACATCATTAAAACCAGATTTATCCGGTCTAGACCCGGGTAGAAAATCCGAGTTCCATATTCATAATCTGGTTAACCGAGTTTGTATGTAAAGGACGGTTAATCTTAACTACGAAACCATAGCCTGTTGCCCAGATGACTAACACAAGAGAGGGGGTGAATTGAGTTGTATTAAAAAAATAACAATTATAAATCAAATATATAATATAAAATATAAACAAAATATAAAATAGCAATAAATATAAAGAGTAAGGGTAAGAGAGAAGCAAACTCAGTATGTTAACGAGGTTTGGCCCCACTTCCTACGTCCTCGCCTAAAACTACCCCTTGAGGATTCCCAAATTCACTATTCAACCTCCTTAAGGTGGAGATAGAAACCTATTACACCTTTGAACAACACCGCTACAAAGGATCCGTGTAGAACACCATCTACACTTGCAATCACCTTACACGTGGTGATTCAACTATTCTCTGTGTAGAACACTTTCTACACGTATAAGGGTTATACACACCCTTTTACTGATACAAGAGCTGATAGTGGGTAGGTTATCAGAAAACACTCCTCAATGAATGGAATAAGAACAATACAGCGCAAACTATATCTCTCAAAATGAACAAGAATTAAGGCTCAATGTTTAGAGAAGAGAGAATGAAAGTTTTGAATGAATGTTGTATGCTCTAGATGTTGTGAATGTGAAATTCTCAAATGATCTATTTATAGGCATATGAGATTTCATATTCAAATTTAAAAAGATTCACATGTCAAAGACAACATCATTCACTTTTTCAAAAAATTCAAATAAAAGGTTCTTCCTTTTCAATTGTCAAAGACAACATCATTCATTTTTCAAAAACTTCAAACCTAATCTTTTACTTTTGGCATATGACAAAAGGAGCACACTTTCCTTTTTCAAAAATTCAAACCTAATCTTTTACTTTTTGCATATGACAAAAGGAGCACACTTTACTTTTCAAATTTTTCAAACAAAATCATCTACCATTTGTATAAGTCTAAAAAAGCATCAATCACTTTTGAAAATATTCAAATAAAACATGCACATGTGAAAGATGACAATCAATCATCTTTAATATTTTCAAAGTTCAACCCTTTAATCAAGGTATGCACATGTGAAAGATGACAATCAATCATCTTTCAAAATTTTCAAATTTAATTTTCAAAATATTCATGCACATGTGGAAAATGTATTTTAATGCTTTATGATAAAATATTAATTTTTGAGCCTTAATCCTAATTTCGAATTTTTAAGAGATTTACATATTACTCTATGACTTTAATGTGAACTTGTTCTCTTCTTGCTCATGCTTGGTTCCTTGATGTGCTTGACTCCATTGTGTAGACAACTTGAGCTTGAGACTCCTTCATTCTTTGAATTCATTTGTTATCATCAAAATCCATGTGTAGATATATAATTACACAAAACTTGAAACCTTATGTTCAACATAGCCGATTCACTCTCTCATCTGCGCTCCCCCCTCCCCCCCGATTCACTCTCTCATTTGCGCTCTCTCTCGCTCCCTCGATTCACTCTCTCATATGTGCTCTCTCTCTCTCTCTCTCAACCCTAGCTACGAAACCAAAGCCGCCGACATGATGATCTCAAACACCCCCCCCCCCCCCCCCCCCCCACCAATCTTTGCCCACCAACACACTCACAACCATCAAGCTCTCAAACCCATCTCTCTCCAACATCCATCCAAGCCTTCCAGACATAGTAAGCCTCTCAATTTCTCTCTTCATTGGCATTTTTTTGGCTCTCTCTAGTCATTCAAGTAAGGCCCCCACCTCTTTTTGTATTTTTTTTCTCATTCTTCAACCTTAGATGTAAAGTTTTTAATATCAGTAGGAGTAATGGTTTCTTGGATGGGTTCGTTTTTTTGTTGATTTTACCATATTTTTCCTCATGGAGTGAAATGGAGACAAGTTTTTTTTTTCTTTTCCCTTTGATCTCAAGGAGTATGTTAGTTCTTTTTGTATTTCTAAATGACAAACATTTTTCTTTGCACATATGGCCAAGATTTGAGCAGGAGATCAGTGAGACTCTGCACAAAAGGCATTGGATTATGCTTGTGGAGTTGTAGTTGTGACTGTCCTCTAATCCTTCAAAACGGTGCCTGTCACCAACCTAACACTATAACGAATCACTTTGAAACCCTACTACTCTTAGATCTGATCCCATGATTTGCATTATATTTTTTAGTTACTAGTAGATTTTAGAATCTTCGATGTGCTCTAATGTCTAGGTTATTTTTTATTTTTGGGTTGCTTTTTGACTCCTGGAGATCTGGTATATAACTTTGATGTTGTTGGAAAATCTCTTTTTGCATTATTTCGTGGAGATCACATAGTTTAAGAACATAATAATATAGTTTTTTTTTTTAGGGTGGGAATGGGTAGTTGAAATAGCACAGGGGGAGGTTATTTCAACGCTATTTGACTAGAGTTATTTTTAGGTTGCAGCAAAGACTAGATTTAAATTTGTACATATTCTTTTTCTAAAATACAAATCTTGCAAACCTTAAACCACCTATCTATCAAGTATCTCCCTAAGTAACTCAAAAAAGTGTAATTAGTAGTGCTGGACTACAATTCACAGCCAAGAAACTTCAAAGCCCTGCTGTGTGACAAATGTAATGTTTTTTTGGAATTTTCATTTGGCTTTCATTTTTTGGGTTTAAATTTTCACTCATAAGGTTTTATTTTTAATTTGTTAAATTAGAAAAATATACGGAGAGTCGGCAATTAAGATGAATTTGGGATTGTTGCAAGATTCACGCACTAATGTGGTTTTCTTTGATTCTCTAAGTGAATATATGTGAATAATTCAGTATTTTGGTTGAGTTTTTTTACAGGTACTTATGATTTTTCAATTTCTTCTTGACTGGGTTGGAAGAAAAATAGAGAAATTTATCTCTTTGAATAGGACATTACTTTATCTATGAGCTTTAAAAGCTATGAAGACTAGCACGGCGATGTCGCCAAGTGTCATGAAAAGTAAGAAGAGGGAAAGTACAAATAATAGGGACTCCATTCTTCATCGTCGTTGTTGCTATTGCTTTGGGTGTTAAAGATATTTACAGAAGTCGTATGGACACATAATCACAGAGCTGCTATTTTTGTGGTTTTGAATTTTTTTATCTGATGTGATGAGTCTTGTGATATGGAGTGTTGAATTGCTGACGTAGTCGATTTTTATTAGGGGTTGTTAAAACCCAAGGATCGATTGACTGTTCTGAAGAGACACTCTATTTCTAACCTTCGATTTTAGAAAACCTTTGAAGGAATTGGTCTAAATGTCCGGTTGCTGTATAGGTTAGTATCTACTAAGATGCACCATGGAAACAAATTGGTAACTAGGCTTAGGGGAACTCATTCTTGTGCTTTCTGAAGTATTTAATAGCTTATAGGCTTTAGCTGCCATACTATTTATTCATAAGTGAGTTTTTTCTTATTTTATAATCTGCTGAATTTTTTTACTAGTGTTTCATGCTTGCGTTTCTGTTAATGTTTTGAGTAATCATCTTCAAATACAAATTGTCATAATCCAAAAAGCTTTAATGATGCAATATATGACTAGAAGATTGGAGGAGGTAAATTTGGGTTTCCCTTTAGGAATGTGTAAGAGTAGTAATAAGGTAAATTTGGAGTTGGTCTATCTTTGGACTTTTTGTTGGTCATTCTAATGAAAAAGGTGATGACATTACTTCTAATGCTTTATCTTCTTTCCTTTTATGTTTTTCAATGACAGAATTGCAGGGCTTTGGTAAAAGCTTATGAGATGAACCCATTGATTCATCTTCCGTTTGGGTGGCTACAGCAAATAGACTTTAAGTTTTATTTAGTGTGATTAAATCACATAGAAGACTATGTTATTGATATATAACTCATCTTGTAATTTTATATTTTGTAATGTAATGTAATTTGTAGTGGATTGCATGCATTTTAATTTTTAATTTTTATATATTTTATTATTTAGGACAATGTTAGTATTATGCTTTTTTAATATTACTTCTTAAAAAAATATTTCACAAAATATAGGCTTTTATAAAATTAAAAAATAATAATTTTCAACAATTTTTTTAAAATTTCTATAGTAAATATAGGCTTTTACATAAAAGAGAATTATGCTTATGTTACTTATAAAAAAAAAAAAAAGAATTATGCTTATACTTTTCAACATGAATTTTTCTTAAAAAATCTTTAATATAATATAGGTTTTTATTAAAAAATAAATCCGGGTTGAACCCGGAATCCGAAATCTGAGTTTTACAAAATCTGAGTTCATTCGAGTTCCGGTCCAAATCTAACCCGAACCCAGCCTGGGTTTAAAATCTGGATTGCAGTTCGGATATACCTGGGTTCCCGGATCGGAACCTAAATGGATGAATGATGGACTAACTAATGGACAAGCTAGAGATCAGTATGTGTATGTACTGTAGTGGCAAGACCCACCAAGTATGGTGCGGTACATAACATACCACCCTAGATGGTAATTGGAATTTGGATAGCGACCTTCACTTGACAGGCTGGTGGCTACCCGGTAACGGTTCTCCATCGAATCTCCATTTCACATTTGCGATATCGACCATATATATGACTCTGCAAGATCTAGCAAATCAAGAGCTAGGGAGGGAGGCCCAATTGCAATTTATGAAGCTTTACTTTGACATAGGCCGGTTTGGTTGATGACTTTGACTAGCATCAACTTGAAGGCTTAATTTTTTTAAGATAAGCAAATGATATAGTTTTGTTACCTCTTACAATATAAAATTGATACTGTACCATGTATGTGATTATGGATCTTTCGTACCCACCCACTTTCGGTTTAGTGGGCTTAATTAATTTACACTGTCTATTAAACTTTTTTTTATATTTAAAAAAAAAATATATGTACAAATTTAATGTAATTAATAAAAAAATAAATTTTATTAAAAATAATATTAATTTAAATTTTAAATAATCAGTATTTAATTAAGTGGGCGATTCTCATTCTAACCATCCGATACACGTAATTAACCCGATCTTGTTAAAAGCAAGTTGCTGGTCTTCACCAAGTAAAAGGAAGATAAAAAAAAAAAAAAACTGTTACGTTACCAGATATGTCATGTCAATGGCCGAGATATTTATAAGGCACTGACTTGCTTGCGCATTAAAACAAACTGTCTCGACTTCAAAGCGCATGTGATGTTCCAACATCCTTTTTATGCCCCAATCCCCTGCACCTTTTCTGAGGTGTAATCGATTAGATTCCTTTTGGTTTTTGTCATGTTTTAAAATTAAATCGTCTGATATACTTTAGAATTCAATCGATATATATCGATTTTATAATTTAAATAACCAATATGGTATCGATTATATTCTCAAATCGATATTTTTAATTTTATTAATTTTGATTCGGTTTAATTGTATTTTTTCAGTATATTATATCATATATAATATATAAAATATTTTATATAATTTAAAAAATTAAATAAATATATATAAATCGGTTTTGGTTCAATCTATTATTAGAAATAAAAAATCAAAATTATAATATGATCCATTTTTTTTTTTTTTTTGAAAGGTAATATGATCCATTTCGGTTATTAAAATCGGAATTAAACCGAACTAAACCTTACAATCCACTAGTTCAATTCGGTTGAGTCTAATTTTCTGGTTTGCTGATTTTTTTTTTTTTTTTGTTTTTTAATATTTTTTCATCCCCACCTTTTCTGCTAGGACGCCTTCCAACCAAATAACACCATACCTTTAATAACAACCCCACCCACCGTTTCTATAAAGTTAGGACATCAACATTTCCATTTCCGTGATGAGTCTTCGTCAACCATTTAACATAATTGCTCACAATATTATAATTATACTACGTTCTTAAACTAAACCCAATTGCTCTCTGTCTCTCTCTTTGTTTTTTCTGGTTTGGGAATGAACAATTATTGTCCGGCAATGTTGGTGATCTCAATAAAAATCTTCCCCGGTGTCGTATGTGGCCCGCAGCAAGTCAAATCAGGTAATTGCACTTGGACACTTGGCAAGGCAGCATACTGTGGACTCACCAGACAAGATGCCTTGACACAACGTGGGTTTGTTCGTTTCACCCACTTAAGCCCCGCCTTGTCACTGAAATACCTAAGCAGCTCCTTTCGAGATGCACTTTTCTTCCGTAACGTTGGACACGAATGCACCAGATCACCATGGTTCCCTGTTTCAGATGCCACCAGATTTCCTCTCCCGCACAGTGGAACTTCCTCGTCTATCATAATCCTCTCAGCCCCGCCCCCACCATCGGAAATCTCCTGCAATTCTCTTGCAACCTCAAGGGCCCTCAACACTTCGGCCATCGTTGGCCGTTGGTTTTTTTCCTCACACAAACATCTATACGCTATGTTTGTATACACCTGCAAGCACTCTGGGGCAATCACACCCACCAGACGGCTATCAATGATCTGATCAACGGTACCCTCTTCGAAACAACGCCTGGCCCATTGGGCCAGACTGTGTCGCTCGTCGTCTAGCCCATTATCCACCGCTGGCCTGGCACACAACACCTCGAATAACACCACCCCAAACCCGTAAACATCGGACTTCACCGTCAGATGACAGGTCAAGAAATAGTCCGGGTCCAAATACCCGAACGTGCCCCTCACCTGCGTGGTGACATGGCTTTGGGACAAGCTTGTTGGGCCCAACCTGGAAAGCCCAAAGTCCGAAACCTTGGCCACCCAGTCCTCGTCCAAAAGAATATTGCTGGTCTTGACGTCGCGGTGGATGATCGGGGGTTCCGCACCTTCGTGGAGGTACGTTAGCCCTCGAGCAGTACCGATGCAAATCTCCAGCCTCTGCTTCCAAGACAATGGAGGATCATCCGTGTTGTAAAGATGATGGCGGAGCGTTTTATGAGCCATGAAGTCATACACAATGATCATGAACCGTTCGTCGTCGCAGTAACCGATCAAAGAGACCAGGTGGGGGTGACGGAGCTTTGATAGCATTTCAATCTCGGTTCGAAACTCATGGTCCCCTTGCCTCGAAGCTGGCCCGAAGATCTTGATGGCAACCGGGGTGCGTCCGCCATCGATGTAGCCTTTGAACACGTGGCCACAACCTCCTCTTCCAATGATACGATTCCTTTCAAAGTTGTTTGTAGCAGCACGAATCTCCTCCACTGTGAAGCGACGGCACAATCCTTCAAGAGATGTTGATGTTTGGATATTGTTGGTCTTTAGTTTCTTCCTCTGCAAGAATATTGTTAAGCCCAAGAGAAAGAAAACGGTTGCGACACCCAGGCCAACTCCAAAAAAGAGAAGGAGCAATAATGTCTTTGTGCGCTTGGAGTAGGTTGTGGGGTTTGGGACAGGAGGGGGTAATGAAACTTTAGGCTGGGGTCCAGCAAGACTGGCGACAGAGTTGATTAACCTGGCGTCAGGAGGGGGTAATGAAACTTTGAGCATTCTTGCAGACCGGGCAGTCTCCCGGGGTGCTGTGAAAGAGGGTGCGCTCGTGTATTTGATATGAATTGCTCTGTTATATATAGGATTCACACCTGAATGCACGAGGAATTTGGTATCCTCAGACCATTTCCGGAACATCATGGCGGAGCCCTTCATTGCTCGAATGGAACTCCGGCCCATGTTTAGTCGGTGAACCATCTCAAGACCTGTGTTCTTTTTTACAAGAAAATCAGATCTAGGGGGGCCGGCACCTTTATTTCCAAAACGAGTGTAATAAAAGCCTTTGGGCATCGAGACGATCTCAATCCCATTTATAAACCCATACGCATCATGTGAGGCATCTTTAGACGGAGTAAAGGTTATTTTCAGGCTCCTATGCTTTTCCAAGTTTACGCAGAACTCTTTGACCAAAAACTTTGAGCCTAGCAAATCTGCAGTTAGGGAAGCGCTGAAATTCCTAAGGAGGGTAAAAGGACCAGCAGTAACACTGAAGTAGTCCTTAGACCTTCCCAAACTTTGGTATTTAGCTGGACGGAAGTGGAGGCGTATGAATTTTGGGCCCGGACTGATACGAAACTTGTAAGTGAATTGAGAAACAAAGATCCGAGCAGTAGTGTAAGGGATACGATCGAAAGATGGCTCTTGGGAGATGAAATTTGAGACTACTGAGCTAACCTTAGATTGTTGCGAGGAAAAGAAATGTGAGCCAATATCTCCAGTCCACTCCCTGCCATCTGGATCAGTTGATATGGCAGAAGAACCGCAATTAAGCGCCAAATTAGGGATGGCGAAGTAATGTGGAGAGAAGGGATTGCTGGTTATGATTGTTAGATAATTGAGGAAGACGAAAACCGAGAAGCTGAGGTGGACGAAGGAAGATTTGCACGAGTGTTGCATGGTGTGGGATGACAAGCTGACACAATCTAGCTAGTTGGTGAAGGGAGCAAGTGAAGGTGCGCTGGCTATAAAAACATGGGCAACCGAGTAGTGAACGTGTGCGCGTGAACATGGTGGGGTCATGCATGGGAGATCAGTAGACTGAAGAAGACAAAAGTGGCAAAGTTAAAAGAGTTGCCTGGAAGGACATGGGGAAGCATGCGGCCGCCGGGTTGAGAGAGAGAGAGAGAGAGAGAGAGAACAAAAAATCACTGGGGTCTGGTCAGATACCCAGTGAGAGGAGACGTGGCCTCAGCAAAGAGTCAAAAAGGCTACTCTAGTGTTTTACTAAAGGAGAAGTTGGCCCCAAGATGGAATACTTGCCACGTGAAAGAAAATAATGAAGTGAGATTGCCATAAATTCAAGATAGTGTACTTTAATTAATTTTAGTCTTCGGTAAATGTCAATTTAATATTTAAAAGATGACTAGACAAATTATCAACTTTTAAATTAAAAGAAAATTATATATATATAAGTACATGTTAATTGGTTGGTACTGGCTTGCTTTTGATAAAGCAACAGTTTTCTGTCCCCAAATCTCCAAAGAATAATGCAATGTCCATTAATGATACCACAATTGACAACCTATAGCTAATGCGAAAGCGCGCGCATTTTTTTTTTTTTTTTTATAAAGCCTGAACGACAAATGATCATAGGATATTCCTGAAAAAAAAAAAAAAATTACGTGTTATAATCCCTTACTCCTTTTCAGGTCTCTGTGCCGCGTGGTGACATGCATTGTCAAATCTAAAGTATCATGTCAATAAAAAAAATAACTCGTTTTGACCGGGAAATGTCCATGGTTCCGCAAAGAAAGATGAACAGGGAATTACGATCCATACGGTTGCTTCATAACTTTCAGGAGTTTAGAGTATATAATTTTTTTGAAAAGGAAAATAGAAATCTCACCTCCAAAATTTCTTTAAAATTCTAAGTCTTTAATGGGTAACTACAAGGAAAAAAATAATATTTATAATTGTGAAATATATAAATATCATTTAATTTATTTAAAAAAGTGAATAAATATGAGATTTTTATAAAAAAATTAATTTTTTTAATAATAAATTTTACTTTTTATCAAAAGAATGAACTTTGTTATTCATCATCTCATATAACATATACCATATTTATTTTTATTTTTTTTGTTTTATCCCTTATATACTAATTGAATTCGTCTACTTATCATCTGTCACCACACTTATTATAAGAGAAAGAAAATTAAAAATTAAAAAAAATTATGTGTGGTGTGTGGATGATGAGTAAAATTTTTCTTTTTATTTTGATTTTATATAATTCATCTAATTTATATAAAGTTTCTTTTAATGCGAATTAATTGTGGTTAAGAAATTAGGAATAAATTTTCATATCATACGTCAATGACTCATTGTTGAGATCTATACATATGATAAGAAGCATATATATACTCGAGTAAATTAGATTACTAAATTAAGAAAAAAATGATCATAGATAATTGGGATCCCAATAAATATTTACAAAAATAGGACATTATTCAATAGAAAATAAAAATAAATCGAGAATTGGAACCTATCCATAATAGTACAATTTATTGGATTAAATTCTAATCAGACGGCTTTTATTTAATTAAATTCAATTACGATTCGCACGTTTTAATTTGCTTTCCACAAGGCCAAAAGCGCGGAAATAGAGGGAAAGAAGTACCCGTGCTTTAATAGATGTCCCGATCATTACACGGAAAGAATCTGCTTTTACGAGATGGGCCCGAGTTTTGTCTTTTCATGAAAACAAATTTAATTTAATTTAATTTAATTAGTTTATCAATTTACGAGGGGCCCAAATAGTTTGTCAAATGAAATTATTGACCTACTTTCCTAAGGCTGACGCACTCATCATACAAACAAATTGTAAAAGTGATACAAAAAAGTTATAAATGTATTAATTATAATTTATTACTCATATTCAATTAATTTTACCAATTATAAAAGGTAATTACTAAAACAGCGTGCTATTATGTCCCTTGAGGGTATCGTTCTTTGTTACACTTAAAAGCAAAAATTATCTTAATTTTTTTTTAAATTTTTTTATTCATAGTTTTTTATTATTTTAAAATATTTTTTAAAAATATAAAAAAAAATTAATATATTAATAATTACTTCTTTCATCATTAAGTAAAAAATAAAATTAAAAATAATTAAAATATATAAATTATCAAAATGAGTAATGAACGTGAGTAGATAAAATAGTATTTATCTTGTTAAAAGGATTGTTGCCTTGAGAGGATGTTTAGTACAGTGGTCATGGTGACAGCTCATACTGTCAAAGTCACCGTTTGGAAAGTCTGAGAGTTCGGCCAGTGGCATTGATAGTGCGCTAATTCAGAGTTGACCCTTGATTACGACGAAGACCCTTTGGACTTCACAGGTCTGAGTCTCTCCATGCAGTAGCATAAAGATCAGTACTAGTACTGCCCTTGCTAGTTGCTACTCTCCATCAATTAATTAATGCTGAATACAAAACGAAATAAACCAGTACTGGTCAAGCATAACGCGGAACCACGACCCTGACCCGTCTTCCATCTCTACCATGTACAGCGTCTGAATGCGCTCTAATATTGGTGAGGAAAATCCAAAAAAAAAGGCTTGAGGCTTCGAGAATGCATGAAATTAATTTCCTTCGGAGTTGCTGATCAATTTCCCACACCTAATTGCTAGCTACATTCATGTTACAGTTGATGTGACACTTTTGTCAATGTTCGTTGTGACAGTAGTTCATGATGATGACCGCGTTATTGTATTTTCTGGATTCTATTTCTCGCTTAAAATGGCTAAAGTTGTTGGCTTCTCAGAGAAAATAAATGGCCCAATATTTCCCGGTTAAAAGGGCACATACTGTGAAGAAGTAGAGGTGGGACATCCAGACATGCAATTAACACAAACCCATCATGCATATTATTAAAAATTTTATATACGGTTAATTATATATATATATTTTATTTATATTTTATTAATGTGATTGATTATATATATTTTTAATATAAAATAATTATTTTAATCAATCACATCAATAAAATATATAAAAAATACGTAAAAATGACTGTATATAATAAAACTTATACATTATACATGAGTTCTGCTAATACAATTATTTTTACATACATGAGTTCTGCTATAAAAAGTATACAAAATGATTACATATAGAGTTTTTGATTATGCATATATATATATATATATATATAGAGTTTCTCTTTCAATCGGTATCTCCTATTATTTGAGTTTATTGGTACCTAATAAAAAACTGACAGATCAGAAGTCCTCATAATAAATTTTTGCACCTTATCATAGGATAGCAAAAACAAAACACCCGTGTGTCTCTTTTCCTCACGTGAAAAGAGACAATTTCTTTCGACGGACCACGCCCCCACACTAGCACGCTGTACGACAGTCACACCGGCAGAGGAACTCTAGACCAGAGTCCAGACCAGCGCACCCCGTTCAAACTGTCGCAATTTACATCGACGTCTATGTGTTGGGGTACAGTGAATGAAAAAGATACCATCCGATGCTTCTGCCTTCTTATAGACATGGCGATTAATCATACACCACTTGAGGTAGGTACTGCTTCACTCCACCTATTCCAATGACTCCTAAACTGAAAGTGAAATCATTTTGCCCAAAGTAGAATGTATAGAGCGATTTCCCGAAAACGTCTGGCGGTGGAAGTTTCGTCAATCCTAAGAAACAAAATTCAGCTTTTTGAGAATACCCAATTTCCACTTGGGAAAAAGACGACAGAAAGAGGATGCTACATTCAAATAATTTTTATGAACCATTTAATTTTACCAGCTATTTTGGAATACGTTGCTTGCATTTTTTTATTATTTTTATTATTTGCAAATACATATTTATCCAAGTGGGTTCGGTTTAATGGAGCACGACATTTATACCCGGACAACATAAAAGTAGGAAATTAGGGTTTCATTAGATCATTTCATTGTAGCTACTGTTCGCATATCATATAACCTGACAACATAAATAAGGCCTCAGCCTTGTACAGACTTAACTCATGACCCAAATTCAAATAGACTCTACTAACATAGAAGCCCAGCGTTGACTCTAGCCTCAAAAGACTTCACTTGCACGAGCTGATGTCCCCACTTCAGAACTGAAGAGTTGCATCACACGTGAGCTAGGGTTTCACCCCAAAGCTCCATCCCAGCCCGCCACTCCTTCCTTCGGCAGCTCCACTCTCCTCCACCGTACCCCATGGCTCATCGGTGGACTTGTTACAACGTTCATGCAATATCGCTTATCTAGATCAGTACCGCGGTCAGTATACTGTAAATGATGCATGCATGCTGCAGTTTGATGTGTTACATTCAAATGCCAAGTTGATCTAGCTATTTATTTTTCAAAGGTTAGCTAGTGTGTTTTGGATTATAAAAGCTTGATCACATGAAGCAGATCGAATCAAACAATATGGATTTCTATAGTAAATTGAAAAGAATTGAACATTGCTAGTTGTAGTAGTTATGACACTAATTAATAATAATGGCAATTGGCTTTACGAAAAGGCATGGCTTTTTCTAGTACTCGTCAGATGATCAATTTTTTCCAAGTTCATGTTTGGTAAAATTAGAATACGATGCCAAGTTCAGTTGGTCAGCATTTGAAAATGTACGAAAAATTAAGCTTTTTACGTTATTGACGCCGGACTAAATTAAGATTATATTGGTGGCTCGTTAATCAATCGGAAATTAAGAATTGCAATTGAGAAAATATACAAAAATAAAGATAAAACTTTGAGACTAAATTTTATTAATAAAATTCGAAATCCAGTTCTAAAACTCACAAGCTAAGCCTGGTGGACGCTCGACTATCTAAAATTCTAAATATTGCATAAATCCTGCAAAATACCTAGCCAAAATTGGACTTAAAAATTAACTCTAAAAAGGAAACTGAATATTTCCATAAAAGAACAAGAAGACAACATATATTGGCGTTTTGAATGGAAAAATAGCTTAATTCTACGTCAAAAATGAGGATCTAAAAGGTTAACATCTTTAATTAGTAGCTGCAGGCTTGTGATCCAAGCTTATGTTGAACAATCTAATTAATTCAAATACAAATGGGAGCTCAATAGTTTTCTTCTCTCTATATATATAGCAAACGATATTTGTCATTAAGTAGTACTAGAGAAAACTTTTTTTTTTTTTTTTAATTTTTTGTTACCAAAATATGGCCATGTACTTGATACATCGGTACAGTTATCGTGATGATCATCCACTTAATTAAAATTAAATAAATGAGAAGAAAATTATCGAGAAGGAAAAAGATGAAGACATTAATTATTTTGTCTCAAACGTCCCAATATATAAGTAACTAAGCAGGTTACCCTACCAATACTTCGTACATAGAATTTTCATGCAGTACACAGCTTGTACATTTACTCCATTAACATCATGATATGAGAACAACAATAATTGCACATGAGACTAATAAAGTTCCATACATAATTGAACATGGACCGAAAAAGCAAAAGCAAAAGCAAAAGCAAACGACTACGCATTTCCTTTCTTCCTTCTCTATTATTCATTATTATTCACTTTTCCAACCTTATCTCATCTTTATATAACAAGTACTATCCCACACGCTAGGAAAACATAGAAAAAGACAACTTTAAGCTTTGGAGACATTGCTCATGTCCGTAAACACATCTTCATACTACACAATGCTATCGGAATCAAGACTTGGGTAGGTCATTTCTGTATTATTTGTAGTCAACCAAGTTCCACTATCCATTTCCAACATGTGCCCACTGAAAATGTTATTGTATCAGCGAGTTTTAGTGGTATCAGAGATATGGAATGATAATATCTCCGTATAGGTTTAATTTCTTGCCGTTGGGATTGACTTTCTCCTTCGCGGCGTTGCTTCCTTCTTTTGTTGCAATGCAAAATTAAGTTTATCCATAACATCGTTCATGGTGGGCCATTGGCTTCCTTGATCACGCACACAACTCATCTCTACAATATCCACGTACAACTTGAAACACTTCAGAGCTATCTTGCACATTAGATTCAGATCTATCACTACAAGAAATTTACCCTTTTGCAACGCTTAAAATCGTTGCAAATACATTCAAAAAACGCTGTAATTAATCAATTGCAGCGTTATTACCCTCCTTGCATGTTCGACAGTATAAAAGTGATATTTTTTATCAATAGCAACGTTATTGAAAAAACGCTGCAAAAGACCTCATTTGCAGCGTTTTTCAACCGCTACAAACTCACTAATTTCACGCTGCAAAAGGCCACCCCATGTGACTTTCATGGCGCTGCATTTGATTAATTGCAGCGAAATTTATCCTTATCATTAAATTTCGCTGCAATAGTCTCCCAACAACAGCAGCACTACATTTGGTTCGTTGCTTTTGCTATTTTTTGCAACACTTAAAATCGCTGCAATTGATTTTTAAGCGCTGCAATTTGTGTACGTCAAAAGCAACATACCATTCTAGCGCTGCTTTTGATACTTTTTGCAAGGATTAAAATCGCTGCAAATTTCCATAAAAACGCTGCAAATGTGCCATATCAGAAGCAGCGCTTGATTTTTTGTTGCATTTAACATTTTTTGCAAGGACTAAAATCGCTGCAAAAAATAAAAAGCGCTGCAAATGCTCAAAAGCAACGCTTGCTTCCTTTGTTGCATTTTGCATTTTTTTCGAGGACTAAAATCGCTGAAACTGATGATTTGCAACGAATTTTGGCCTAGTTGCAACGACTAAAAATCGCTGCAAATACTTAATTACAAAATCAAAAAAAAAAATTACTACTGAAACTTATAGTTTCAGTAATTTTTTTCACTGTATTAGAAGCAAAGTTAGTATATCAGCTAGGATTTAATTCCCGTCACTTAATAATACAAAGGGTACATAGAAAATAACAACAAAGTACTCTTAATCCTTACCCAAGTCAAATTATAAATTCATTTACATTATAATTTATATAGACGGAGGGGTAGCTTGATACATTTTAAAGTATTGCTAAAATTTCTCTAATCATCCAACCCTTATTGCACCTATTCTTTGCAAAAATAACAGAAGATGTTCCAGCAAAGCCACCTCCAACTATAACATGCTTGTTGTCCAATAAAGGCCATTCAGTTTTCTACATGAAAGATATATAATGATCATGGGTTAAGAATGTAGAAATGATAGGAATTTACTTAGAAATGGAAGAGAACAAGAAAGTACAAAAAAGCTGAAATTTTCACCCACCACAAGCATCTCAAAAACAATAAACTGCAACTAAGTTTATTAATCAGTCAATCTAAGTTTATTCATCAACAATGACATGAATATTTTTTAATGCTACTGCTTTTACTAACTTGGGCCATTAAGAAGGAAAAACAAATAGGTAAGTTCTAATAGATAAACATGTAATGGGCACATGGAAAGCATTTGAAAGACATAAAGGAAAGTTTGGTCAAAGGGAGCTGTTAGTTTTTTTATGTGCCCAAAATGATATGAATGAGGGTTTGACATGTATAAAGTCAGAAAGAGATCTAATCAACTTATAAATTATATTGAATGATTTGCGATCCTCATTTCCATATGATTGTACATGTGTTCGTTCTCACTGGATCATATCAGTAAATATTTAGTAACATTCACAAAATTAAAAGAATAGACATAGGAGTGAGAGAGCAACCAAACTGAGGTTGTTTACTGGTCGATTTCCAAAGGAATGACCATAGTTTAATGCATCTTTATGAACTTTGGTGCTGCAAATTCCAGCAAATCATTTAGTGGTATTGGACCAAAGAAATTGAAGTCTATACTTCTACTGATTTGAAGCTAACCGAAGGTTACCACATGTACTAATCATGTTAAACAACAAAGGAAATATCACATCCACACACCTGTTGAAGCCACACATTTCCAATGGTTCAGAAAAACAAAAAGCAACATAAACAACCAGATTTAATGTAGTATATAAGCCATACATTAAATATTCGATTGGCATACAATCCTAGTCCTGATTTAATCACATAAATTATATATATAGTACTAAAATGAATACAAAAATCACCAATTTGTATTCATTTTAGTACTATATATATACACATACCAAAACACTCAAAAGTTATTGGATGAAAACGGCCAGCAAGCTATTATTCATGATCTACATGATCACATTCAGGCAAGAATACTGATGTCAGTATCTTGACAATTGATAATGGTGTTTTTGAGGTTCTTGCCACTAATGGAGACACTCATCTTGGAGGTTAGACCATATATTCTTAGCCACTGTTTTATTGGCTGTTAAGTTTTCTGTAAGAGAAGACATGGACTGAAAGTTGTTTATTTTTCTTCCAACATGGACAAAAGTATATTTCCTAGTTGTGTGTTAGCTTTCTTGAACTGTTATTCATTGAACACAAAGTGATAGTCTACATATTCAATGCTTGGTACAGGGTTGGCAGTCAAGGCAAGTGCACTAACATTATCACACCAAAGGATGGGAGCTGTGATGAGAGAAAGATGAAATTCATTGAACAACATGCAAAGTACATAAAGCTCAGTTGTAGTGAGTTGTTGTACAAACAACTAAATATAGTTGTTTTCCAGAGTACTCCCATATACCAGTGAGTTATTTTCTGAACTGAAAAAAGAAATTTCTAAACTCATCTACAGAGTGCTCCCAATCTTCAAAGCTCTAGTCATTTCTATTTCGTTTGCTTTGAAAAAATGGTTGACCACCTCCACATTGTTTATGCATTGACTCTTGTTTTCATTTTAGTGTTCTAGATAAATATTAAGAATTGGTAAAAGTATGAATTACATTTCCATTTTTGTATGAAAAATTAGGGCCTGTTGAATGGTTTTTACTAAATAATATGCCTTCACTCCAGTCTTTCAGAATTTTAAATTTTAAATTAGAGTGAAACTGAATTGACATATACACACGTCCCTTCTGTGTTCCTATATTTTTAGAATTTGCCCTGTCACCATGTCTCATTTCTGTCTTCGCTCCATACAAATATTTCCAAGCTTAAGCAGAGCCCCACTCCTCACTATTTACAGTTACCTAGATACAAAATGCAGTACATACAACCTATGTTACCAGTGTAACAGATGATTATAAAAACAGGCCCTTAAAGGAAAATACCAGATGAAAGAAAAACCATATATGGAATCCAAACCATATAATCTAAGTTACTTGCATTATGAAAGTTGGAAAAACATGACCATAAACCACCAGTCATGAACGCTTGAACAGAATGAGGATCTATTTTTGACTTCAAAATAGATGATTCTCTTGGATGCATACAAGTGCACTTGGGTGGCACGGTTTTGAGAGAAAAACCAAGAGGTGGGCTATGATCTAAAAATAGATATCTAGCCAATGAAATAATAGAAGAAGTTAACAGCAAGCATAATCCCTTAAAATTTGTCAAATTAGTGATCTATGTGAACCCATGTAGATCAATATAACCATCATACAGCCCCTATATGTCAAATACTCATATAGGTTCAATCACATGCTATGAAGTAAGGGATGAGGAAAATGCAGATTCAAAAAATAAAAGAGAAAATGCATATTATTTAAGACTATTTTTGCAAAACAGATGGTACATTAGTGAGTTTAACCTCAAGGCTTCCTCCTGGAAACAAGCATGGCAGTCTTTATGCAAGAGTACATATAAACAGTACAAATCAATCTATAGAGAAACTTTATCTTGTGACAATCTATAACAAAAGGATCTTGGGTACTAAGTGAAAACATCAATGAGTGCATAATTAATTAAGAATACATCAAGAATCGGGGCCTAGCCATCCTTCGTTTGCAGTTGACGTTTCAGCAATCGATTAAAACCAAACTCCCATACCATGCCCACAGCATACTTCAATATATTTAAGCATGATAGGGATAGTAACTAAGATCCAAAGAAAAGTGTAGAGAAAGGAGTCCATTTAACCATTAAGAAATAACCACACATCAAACTATTCCAGAAATGTACTATACTTTTATGCAATTACATTGTAAAACAGGGCAAGGTCAAAGCAGCAGAAATCTTGAATTTACTGAAAGTCAAAGCCGAATTACAAAAAACCAGCTTATGGTTGAAACTTCAAAGTTCCATTGGCAGGAGTCCCTATGGCATGGAAAGTTTAGAGTAGTAGAACCAAAATAAAAACAAATAAATAATTGGTGAAAACAGGTTCGAGCAAACTAGGAAATAGGAAGAGCCAATATTGACAAGATAAAATACCACATTTCAGAAGAGAAAATTTAAATAGGAAGCATAGCTATAGACATAATAACCAACAAGTCAGGAATCTAACCTAGCTGAAAGCTTATCATCAAATATTACAGTCTCAACACCAAGGGCATGAATTGCACTCTTAATCCCAGCCTATGAATTGGCCCATATAAGTTATTGGGTTTTGGGGAAGCTAGTCTGTAGCATGTAGTAGATTAATTAATTGAAGCAAGGATGCCAACAGGTCAATACTTCCTTAAAAAGAATAACATACCATGTACATAGGTTGTCGATGCATCATGCTTTCAAAAGCATACAAGATTTACAAAAACAGTCAAACTACATGCGGCCTCAAGTGTGATATATATGTTGAGGCTAGAGCAATCATGATCTGTGTTTTTATAATGCACAAATGACACCATAGTGAGTTACCAGCGTTGGAGAAATAGATATGATGTTGTCTAAAGTCTAGAAGTTGCATTCTAGGTGAGAAGAACCAAAAAAATCTTGTATAAATTACAAGTTAATTGCCTTAAGACCAGTGAAACCCACGTCAAGCAAACATACAGCAGCTTTCATAACACCTACTGAAATTCCATGAAATCATGATAACAAATTTACATGTAGAGGAACAAAACAAGGAACAAACGACTCAACGCATATAGTTCCAAATCAATGCCTGGTCATCCAATTTGTAAACCCCTAAAATCAATGTAACAACCAAATCCTATTGAAGTCAATTTAACATTTCAGTCCAATCTATTCAGATATAGTCCCAAATCAACCCGTAAAGTAGAGGAACAACTGATTCAACCCCTAAAATCAACCAGGAAAAAGAAAAAAAAAACCGTCAAATCTGATTGATCTCAACCAATTCGTAAATCTTAAATTTTGTAAAACCAAACCAAGAACACATGTGCTATCACAGACGCTATATACCCCCAATAGACCTCAAAAAGTTCTTCACAAATAGTAAGCCCCAAAATCCTCGTCTCCTAACTTCTCTCTATATCACAAATGATAAACTAATCACCAAAACGAGGTAGGGTTAGAACACACAAATGAGAGAGAGAGAGAGAGAGAGAGAGAGAGAGAGAGAGAGAGAGAGAGAGAGAGAGAGAGAGAGAGAGAGAGAGAGAGATACCTATAGATGATTCCGAGAATGATGAGCGAGCGCACTGATCCTCGCTCGAGAATGGCAACCTCTGATACTTGTTGCAATCGGTTAAGGAAATAGTTTAATCAATAGTAACGACCGAGGAACAGAGGTCGTATGGAGGAGGAAACGATGACCGTAGCTTCCATGGAATGAAAATGAAGGGGATGTGTTAGGGTTCCGGACGTAATCGACAATGAAGGTAGATTTCCAGCCGTGTGAATCAAGTTGGTGACCTGGGCATTTGTTGGAAGGAGAAATTGGCAAGAATGAGGAAGCGGAGAAGGGGCTGCTGGTTCATTCAGAGAGGTATGATTTCGAGGGGAAAATTGAAAGTAAATTGTGTAAGTTGGCGCCGAGACCAAAAGCAACGATAATGCCCAGTTGCTTATTTCTTTTTCTTGTTGCAACATATATTTTCGCCACTATAAGTAAATAATTGCTGCAAAAAACAAAGTTAGGGACCGCCCCACCTAAATTGCATATTTTTATGGAAAAATTGCAAGGAGATATAAAATCGCTGTAAAAAAATATCTATTGCAGCGATTTTAATTACAACAAAAAAAATTACGCTATAAATGACCTTATTTCTTGTAGTGTCATCTCATCCATGGTCACCTTCTCAATGCATTTTCGGGCCTAGTTGGCCAAATTCTATTGCTCCTCCTCCAATTTTGAATTTAGTGCTTTTCGGGCACATAATACCTCAAAGAGCACTATGTCAAATGAGTACATACCTGATTTTTTCGTCAGTTATTGATGCCTGGCATACTCCGGATCCAAATACCCAAACGTGCCCTTTACTATCAGTTTTACTAACCGCCTTGTCATCTTGACCTTTTTATGAGTCTTTTGTCCACATAAAACAAAGAAAAAAAGTTATCATAGATGGGATCTTAATAAATATTTTAAAAAAACGACATTATTCCACTAAAAATAAAAACAAATCGAGAAATGGAAATCGATCCATAATAGTGGAGCGCCTTAACATAATTTATTGGATTAAATTCTAATCAGATGTTGATTTTTATTTGATCATGACCAAAACTCAGGTTTTGAAATTAAAAATCTTACAAGTAATTAGTCCATTTTCCCTGCATTCTATTACGATGAGCACGTTTTTGCTTTCCAAAAGGAGAGAAAAAATAAAATTAAAAAAAAAAAAATGAAAAGAAAAGAAGTTTTATTGCTTTAGTATATAGCCATTCTACTGTCTTTTTTATATCATATATTATATATTATGAAAAAATCTAGTTGCAAGTATAATTGTGTACTAATATATATACACAAATCTAATATGATTGGTCAAAAAATAGATTTTATTAAAGACAATACTAATTTAAATTTTAAATATAAAGAAATTAGTATTGGTACGCAGATTAGTACATAACTTTACTTGTAAGTAGCAAAACTCATATATTATAATTAATTTTTTAATTTTATATTTTATTTTATTCTTATTAAATTAAAAAAAATTCTACTTATCATCATTTATAGATCATATATTTGATAAGAAATAAGATATAACAAAATTTATATGTGATATATGGTATAAAAGCAATCAATAAAATTTTAAAAAATTATTTATCATCTATTTTTTCATTATCTTCTTGTAATCTCAGCATTAAATTATAAAAAATTACTTATTATATTTTATTTGTAAATTTATTATTTATTAATAAATTATAAAATAATAAAAATTATAATAATGAGTAACATTATTTGTAACATTTTTCTTCGTAGACATCCCTGAGAGCATTGGCATTGGCTTCATCAAAAGCCAAGCCAAATGCATAAAGTGATGAATCTGTATAAATTACAGCTGCATTGGTCTCATCAAACGAAAAATGGAAAGTTTTGAGCTACAGGATTTTTATGTTTTCCTTCAAATTTGAAGGGCTACTATACACTCATCAACCGATTATTTTATTACATTTTAATTCCCAACCGATTATTTAATCTGAATGTTGGCTATATTAAGATATATATATTGATGGTCCGGTTAATTTTCTCTCAAATTAAATTATTAATGTAAATATGTTTAGTATAATTGCAAAATATGAGAAAAAATAAAAATATTATTACGAAAAAAATAATATTATATTATTATTTTGATGAATCCAATGGCTAATCCAATATGAGATTATAGATAGGAAGGTTTGGATTTATGAAAAACTTATACTTTTCATCAAATTTTAAAGATAACTTTGACGAAGTCAATGCCAATGCTCTTATAATTACTCGGAAAGAATCTGCTTTTACTGGGGGCCCAATTAGTTTCTGAAACTGAATTATTGATCTCTCTTCCCAAGGCTAAACTCATTCGTCCAAACAAACCGACTGCAAATTTTAGTACTCGCATAAAAATCTGTCGTCATATGAAAACAAATGTATTAATTACGAAGGGTCCACAGGCTTTGACTGAAACTGAAAGGAACCCGATGTCTGGCCCACTTTCTTCAATTATTGTCTCGCATAAAAAGAGCCATAAGAAATTTATAAATGTATTAATTATTTCTGATAGGATAGTGATAGACTGACAATTTATTTATAATTTATAAATAATTTTAAATATAATAATATTTTTTATTATATTTTAACAAATCAAATAAAAAAATTAAAATAATATTATTTTATTACATAATTATATACAAATTATTAATTAGAAGTAAGTTCATTTTCTTTACTAATATTCAATTATTTTTATCAATTCAGTATAGTGCTCGTGACTCATGCCGTCAAAGTCACCGTTTGGAACGTTGGGAGTCCGGCCATCAGCGTGGATAGTGCGCTAATTCAGAGTTGACCCTTAATTACCACGACGACCCATTGAACTTCAAAGGTGACTACTTTATTTTTATAAATCATCTTTATATTATTTTATTTCATTTAATAATTATAATTTTTTAAAAATTTTGAACAAAATATTAAAAATGATTAAAATTTTTAAATTTTAAAATAAAAATTATATTAAAAAATTATATTTTAATAATATTTTAATCAAATTTTATCTGTATAATCAAATGAAATATGAGGATTAGTTTAGATATTAAAAATTTTTAAAAATACTACACCATTATTTATTATTTTATTATTATTTTTAATTTTATTTTCATTAATTTTATTATTATTTTATATTATTTAATTTTTTTATTAATTTTTCATTACTCTTTGTAAAATATCTAAGACCACCGCTACCTATAAATTAATTTTTCATTAATTTTATATTATTTTATTAGTACTGACTTGCTACTCTACATCAATTAATGCCGAATTCAAAACGTACGAAACCAACTAGTACTGGTCAAGCATAACGCGGAATCTTCACTCATCTTCGATCTCTTCCATGCGTCTGGAATCCAGACCCTGGATGCGCTCTATTCGTGAGACAAAAAATAAAATAAATAAAATAAAAAGCAAGAGAAAGGCTTGAGGCTTTATAAACTAGTTTTCGTAAGATAAAAAAAATACTTGACATACTCATTGCGTTGATATTCGATCATTGTTAATTTTCAAAGACTCACAAGATTAAGAAATATAACTTGGAATTGGCTTGTACTTGAGCAGTTCGTCACATAAGGCCTTGAGTTTAGTCTAATAAGTACTCACAGAGGACTGATCTTGAGTACAAGTGAACCAACAGAATCCTGTAATTGATATATCATGGGACCATTGCACTGAGTAAATCATTCGATCTTTAAGATCTTTCCAAATTTCTGATACAGTATTAATGTATATAATAATTTCTACTATCTCTTTAGATATAGAATTTAAGATCTAAAAAATCACCATTTTATTGTATCGGATCCATAGATTAGATGGAGATGGTTTGCCAAGAGAATCATCAACGAAAACGATCTTCTTCTTCACACTCAATGCCATGTACATTGAACAAGTCCATGTGTGGTAATTATTGCCAACTATGGCTTGAGACACAAGCAAAACTCTTGGATTATCTCCATTGTGAAGATAGTAAGGACTTGAGAAATCTTTAATGGAAGAAGAAGAAGAAGAAGTAGATGATGCCATGGCAGAGCTTAATGCTTTGATACCATGTCAAAAATTAAAGTTCAAGAAAAACAAAATGAGAAGATAACATGGAGTAAAAGTAAAAGATCAAGAAGATTCCACAATGATCAAGAGAATTTAAGATTAAAAAAATACCATTTTATTGCATCGGATCCACAGATTATACAACAGATTAGATGGAGATGGTTTGCCAATAGAATCATCAACGAAAATGGTCTTCTTCTTCATGCTTGAAGCCATGTACATTGAACAAGTCCAAATGTGGTAATTGTCGCCAACTATGGCTTGAGACACGAGCAAAACTCCTGGACTATCTCCATTGTGAAGATAGTAAGGACTTGAGAAATCCAAAACGGAAGAAAAAGAAGAAGAAGAAGAAGTAGGTGATGCCATGGCAAAGCTTAATGCTTTGATACCATGTCAAAAATGGAAGTTCAAGAAGAACAGAAAGGGAAGATAATGTGGAGTAAGAGTAAAAGATCAAAAAGATTCCACAATGATCAAGAGAAATTGGGAAACTGTAATATGCTTTTCTTAGCTTAATATAAATAGTTCTATATATATATATATATATATATATATATATTTGTATAAGTAACTTCTAGCTCATCATTCTGATTAATCTTCCAACTTAGAGCTCATTGAGCTCTCTCTTTGTCAATTCATGTTTTACGTTATCTTAAAACTCATCCAACTTAGGGACTTTTCTTTTCAGTTTTTTCCAATTTCATCTTAAGGTGTGTGAATGATGAGTATAATTTTTCTTTCTATTTAGATTTTTCATAATTCATCTATTTTATATAAGGTTTCTTTCCGGTTTCACTTAGAATAATTGTAATATATTTTAGGATCAACAACGTCACTATTCATCCTAAAGAGTTTTTTGAAATAAAAATGACATAAAATGCTATTTGAAAGTTGTAGTGTCATATATGTGATAAAATCAAAGAACAAAATTATAATTATTTAAAAGTTGTATGGATATTTTTACCAATTAACAATCTTTTTTAAACTTGAAATTACACTTCGTGTTATTTAAAAATATTATTCAAAAAAATACTTTTGAAGATAAATATCAAAGATATAATATCATTAGATTGATTGATTCAATACGAAGCAATATTATACTTAATTTGATGCCATAACTAAGTATACTAAAAAGGGCAAAAATAGAGGGAAAGAAGTACCCCTGCTTTAATGGATGTCCCGATCATTGCTCGGAAAGAATCTGCTTTTACGAGGAGGGGTCCAAGTTATCTTTTCATGAAAACAAATTTAATTTAATTAGTTTATCAATTTACGAGGGGCCCAATATGTTTGTCAAATTCAATTATTGACCCACTCATCATCCCAAAGATTCCAAACAAAGCTACAAGTTTTATAAAATAACGCATCAGTTGAGTTATAGCACGATCGATATATAAAAGGTTAACATCTTTAATTAGTACCTGCAGGCTTCTGATCCGAGCTTATGTTGATCAATCTAATTAATTCAAATACAAATGGGAGCTCATTAATTTTCTTTTCTCTATGGTAAACAATTGTCATTAAGTAGTACTAGAGAAAACTATTTTTATTTTATTTTTTTAACACCAAAATACGGCCATGCACGTACTTGATACATCGAGAAGAAAATTATCGAGAAGGAAAAAGATGAAGACATATTTTTGTCTCACACGTCCCAATATATAAGTAACCAGGGCTGCCTTGCAAAGTAGTACTACATAGAATTTTTAGGCAGTTCCCGGCTTGTACATTTACAACATTAACATGATTATATGACAACAAGATTAATAATTACACATACTAAAGTTTCATCCATAATTGAATCCGGACGAGAAAGCCAAAGCAAACGACTTGATTCAGACACGCATATCCTTTCTTCCTTCTCTATCTTATTTTATTATTCACTTTTCCAACCTTATCTCATCTTTATATAACAAGTACTACCCCACACGTACGTTGGGAAAACATAGAAAAAGACCACTTTCAAGCTTTGGAGATATTGCTCGTGTCCGTAAACACATCTTCACACTTCACAGTATCAGACTCAAGACTTGGGTAGGTCATCCCTGTATTATTTGTAGTCAACCAGGTTCCACTATCCGATTCTGACACGTGCCCGCTGAAAATGTTATTGTATCGGCAAGCTTCAGTGGTATCAGAAACATGGAATGATAATACCTCCGTATAGGTCTCCCTGCCGTAGGGATTGATTGTCTCCTTCGCGGCATTTGCTTCCTTTTGTCGTTGCAATGCAAAGTTAAGTTTATCCATAACATCGTTCATGGTGGGCCGTTGGCTCCCCTGATCACGCACGCAACTTTCTGCGATATCCACGTACACCTTGAAACACTCCGGAGCTACCTTGCCCATCAGATTTGGATCGATGATCTCACCCATGGTCCCTTTCTCAATGCATTTTCGAGCCCAATTGGCCAAATTCCATTGCTCTTCCTCCAGTTTTGGATTCAGTGCTTTTCGGGCACATAATACCTCAAAGAGCACTACACCAAATGAGTACACGTCTGATTTTTCTGTGAGTTGTCGACGCCTGGCGTAATCCGGATCTAAATACCCGAATGTGCCCTTTACCATGGTACTAACCGCCTTGTCATCCTGACCTTCTTTGGACAACCCGAAATCCGAAACCTTGGCCACATAATTCTCATCCAATAAAATGTTGGTCGTCTTCACGTCACGGTGGATGATGGGGTGCTTCACTCCCGTGTGCAAGTAGTTCAGACCACACGCTGCTCCGACGCAAATTTCGAGCCTTTGTATCCACGAGAGGGGATCCTTGTTCGTGTCATAGAGGTGTTCTCGTAGTGTCCCATTGGACATGTAGTCGTAGACAAGGGTCATCTCCCTCTCGTCGTTGGAGTATCCAATGAGAGAGACGAGGTGGACATGGCGAAGTTGGGAAAGCATCTCAATCTCCTTCCAAAACTCTTTGGCCCCTTGCTTTGACTCTGGGTTCAAACGCTTAATCGCCACGGTCGTAGTGCCATCGTCAATGAAACCTTTATATACCTTCCCAAAGCCACCGACACCAATAACTAATTCTTCATTGAAGTTGTGGGTTGCTGTTTTGATTTCTTCAAGTGAGAATTGGCGGCATAACTCTTCGGGCAGTGATGAGGCTTTTGTCCTTGATGACTTTCCTTTGTTTTGGTCAGACCAGAACCAGCACTTCGATACCGGATAGTAAGAACCATAACGCTTAGATGACCGCAGTTTCCAAACAACCACGCAACACGCTAAAGTGAGCAAGGCCAAAAATAAGCCTACACCAGTTCCAATGGCAATGAATCTTGTTTTCCTTGAGTTGGATGTCGAAGCAGTTTGTTGAGCCGGAGGTGGAGAGGGCAGCAAAGTACTGGCAGGATTCGGTCCGGCTAGGTTGTTATCGCCGTCGTTCAGTTTGAACACTTCTGCCCCGTTTAAAATGGCATCATAGATTGCATTGGTAGCTTTTCCAGGGTGTAGAGCAATAAAGAGTGTACTCTTATCCTGATCAACGCGTACTACATAGTCCTGATACCATGGCGTATCCCTTCCTCCGCTCCACATAATTACATCAGCGTTATCTTCAGCTGTCTTGTTGTCTATATAGATAATGAATGGCCTTTCGCCGGCCATTGTTATACTGGGCTCAATTTCACAGAAATGAAGCCTGACCAGATAATCGAACCCCGGATCTACGGATAAACCCCATGTCAAATTAGACTGCAAATTCCAAGTTATGTTTGGACCCATCGTGATTGCAGACCGATAAACGTTATCAGGGGCAGTGTAATTTGGTATTGCTGAGTAATTGGGCGTCAAATTTGGCTGACGGGGGATCACGCCTCCACTCAACAAGTAAGTGCTGTCGGACCATTCTCTAAACATGCCAGTATCTTCCGTCGGCGATAACGAGCTCCCGCCTATATTGAGTCGATGAATCATCTCGAGTGCACTGTTGTTGTCTATAGAGAACTGACTACTTTGGCCAACGTAAGGTGGGCTTGATTTTTCTGGATTGCTATAGTAGAGGTACGTTGGCATGGAGACGATCTCAATTCCATTAACAAAAGCAAAGAATCTGCTAGAATTAGCACTTGGTTTTGGAATGAATGTCAAATTCAATTTTTGATCCTCTTCAACGTTGATGCAGAACTCTTTAGAAAGACGTTTTGAGCCCCCCAAGTAATTAGCAAGAATGGAAGCACTGAAGTTGCTAAGTAAGGTGAACTTACTGTTTGCTTTGACGGTAAAAAACGCCAGAGATCCATCAAAATCAGAGTATGAATCTGCGTAAAAGAACAACCGAACAAATTTAGGACCAGAGGTGACATGGAAGACGTAGGTGAATTGGGAATAGGATAAACGGGCATTCATGAAGGGGACAGTTTCGACAGATGGATCTCGGCTTTTGGCATTTGAGGTAATAGATTTCTGGTTACGTTCTTCTTTGGGAGCGAATTTGGAGGGCTCTATGTCTCCAATCCACTCGTGCTGATAGTACCTATCCGTTGAGTTGCCATAAGTGCCGCAGTTGAGGGCAATATTATCAACCGGAATGTAACGAGGAGTAGAAGCACCGATTGAAATGTGAGTGAGAAGGAAGAATAAGAAGACGAGCAGAATAGGTTTGAGTTTTGAGATGTTCCCCATGGGTGCATGCAAGAGATGATCCCTGACAGTAACAACGTAGGAAACAACAAACGGGAAAAACAAGGGCTCCTTTTTATTGTATCTGCATAAGGTTGTCTCAAAGTTAACATTGTGGAATTATTGTACCAGGCAGCCGAGCTCGGAATCTTATCCGATCGAGCTGGCCCCCATTAACTTTTGGTAAAAGTAGGATGGGTGAATTGAAAGCGGTTCCTCCATAACTTTATTTGTAGTGGGGCTGTATGAGCTCTTTGTAAAAAAGCAAACATATAAATTTAAAAAAATAACATTAATAGTGATGAATCCTATAAACAAATAGCAAATTAAAAATAAAAGATAAGAAGCCGGCGAAGTGGAAACGTAAGGACGAACAATGGTAGGTACAGGTCCAGAGGAACAGATCAAAGGAGATGGAAAGCATCTGCTTTTACGAGGGGCCCAATTAGTTTTTCAAATTCAATTATTGTATTAATTATTACTCATATTCAATTATGAAAAAAACCACTATGCCCCCAAAGTTTGACCGTTTCATGTGACAGCTTTGTAAATTTTTTTTATTTAATAATTAAAGATGTGATTTTAAATATATTTATCTATATTTTTTAAAAATATTTAAGAAAATAAAAATGACTAACGATCGCATAAAGCTATACGGCAGAATAGCCCGCTCGTTCAATTATTTTTATCAATTCCGTTGATCAACAAAAGGTAATTACGTAAAAAAGTTGTTGCCAGCTTGAGAGGACGTTTAGTACAGTGGTCATGACTCATGCCGTCAAAGTCACCGTTTGGAAAGTTGAGAGTCCGGGCTTCAGCGTGGATAGTGCGCCAATTCAGATTTTACCCTTAAATGCGACGACGACTCATTGAACTTCGAAGGTCACTGCTTTATTTTTACAAATCTTCTAATCTTATTTTATTTCAGATTATAATTTTTTTAAAATTTTTTAATAAAATATTAAAAATAATTAAATTTTTTATAAAAATAATATTTTAATCAATTTTCATCTTATTTTATTTGTATAACCAAATGAGATCTAAAGGCTAATTTGAATACTAAAATATTATAAGAATACTCTATTATTATTTATTATTTTATTATTATTTTTTATTATTACTTACTGTTATTTAATATTTTATCATTATTTTTATTTTTTTTATTTACAAAATATCTAAAATCACCGCTACCTAAACGTAACTTAAATCTCTCCAGTACTATAAAAATTATTTACAATTAGTGCTGAATACAAAACGTACGAAACCAACTAGCACGACTAGTGAAGCATAACGCGGAATCATCACTCATCTTCGATCTCTTCCACGCACAATGTCTGAATGCACTCTATTTGTGAGACAAAAAAAAGAGGAAAAAAGAAAATAAAAAGCAAGAGAAAGGCTTGAGGCTTTATTAAACTAGTTTTCATATAAATAAATAAAAAAAATGCATGACATACTCATTGTGTTAATATTTGATCATTGTTTTTAAAGGCTCACACGATTAAGAAATATAGCTTGGAATTGGCCTGTGCTTGAGCAATTCATCACATAAGGCCTTGAGTTTAGTGTAATAAGTACTCACCGAGAACTAATCTTGTGTACAAGTGAAGCAACAACTTTTGGTAACTAATATATCATGGGACCATTGCATTGAGCAAACTATTCTTTAAAATCTTTCCAGACTTCTAATGTAGTATTGATGTATGTTGCCCAGATGACTAATACAAGAGGGGGGGTGAATTGAGTTGTATTAAAAAAATAACAATTATAAATCAAATATATAATATAAAATATAAACAAAATATGAAATAACAATAAATATAAAGAGTAAGGGTAAGAGAGAAGCAAACTCAGTATGTTAATGAGGTTCGGCCCCACTGTCTACGTCCTCGCCTCAAGCTACCCCTTGAGGATTCCCAAATTCACTATTCAACCTCCTTCAGGTGGAGATAGAAACCTATTACACCTTTGAACAACACCGCTACAAAGGATCCGTGTAGAACACCCTCTACACTTGCAATCACCTTACAAGTGGTGATTCAACTATTCCCCGTATAGAATACTTTCTACACGCACAAGGGTTATACACACCCTTTTTCTGATACAAAAGCTGATAGTGGGTAGGTTATCAAAAAACACTCCTCAATGAGTGAAATAAGAACAATACAACACAAACTATATCTCTCAAAATGAATAAGGATTAAGGCTCAATGTTTAGAGAAGAGAGAATGAAAGCTTTGAATGAATGTTGTATGCTCTTGGTGTTGTAAATGTGAAACTCTCAAATGATCTATTTATAAGCATATGAGACTTCAAATTCAAATTTAAAAAGATTCACATGTCAAAGACAACATCATTCATTTTTCAAAAATTTCAAACCTAATCTTTTACTTTTGGCATATGACAAAAGGAGCACACTTCCCCTTTTCAAAAATTCAAACCTAGTCTTTTACTTTTTGCATATGACAAAAGGAGCACACTTTACTTTTCAAATATTTCAAACAAAATCATCTACCTTTTGTATAAGTCTAAAAAAGCATCAATCACTTTTGAAAATATTCAAATAAAACATGCACATGTGAAAGATGACAATCAATCATCTTTAATATTTTCAAAGTTCAACCCTTTAATCAAGGTATGCACATGTGAAATATGACAATCAATCATCTTTAATATTTTCAAAATTCAACCCTTTAATCAAGACATGCACATGTAAAAGATGACAATCAATTATCTTTCAAAATTTTCAAATTTAATTTTCAAAAATATTCATGCACATGTGGAAAATGTATTTTAATGATTTATGATAAAATATTAATTTTGAGCCTTAATCCTAATTTCGAATTTAAGAGATTTACAACATTACTCTATGACTATAATGTGAACTTGTTCCCTTCTTGCTCATGCTTATTTCCTTGATGTGCTTGATTTCATTGTGTAGACAACTTGAGCTTGAGACTCCTTTATTCTTTGAATTCATTTGTTATCATCAAAATCCATGTGTAAATATAGAATTACACAAAACTTGAAACCTTGGGTTCAACAATCTCCCTCTTTTTGATGATGACAAATACTTGATAGAACCTGAAACTTGTATTAATACTTAAGCTCCCCCTGAGAATATGCGTTAGTTTTTCAAGCAAAAGTATGAATATAATTCCAAGCATATATAACAAGTTTAACAATTCAAACAATATTAATGTTCTATTCTAACACTTCTTCCCTTTTGGCATCATTAAAAAGGATCGGCAGCAAATAAATGGACGGAAGAAAACGGTGCATTAATAGACACTGTAGATAGTTGAAAAAGGAGCCGTCCGTGATCCGACAAATGCTACAAAGTCTCGAGACCTAACTCTATGAATTTAGTGCGGCTGGAGATTTAAACAATCTCCTGATGTTGTTGACAAACGTGATTGAAGGCTCTGAGTTGTTATAAAAAAATGATCATTTTCATCTATCAGATGCCAAAAAAAAAATACATCGCTTCTTAACCTGAGTTCTGTTTTTTCACAACGATAGAATGACTAAGCAATTCTCTTCCACTAATGTTCCAGACTTGAATCAGGAACCCTTGACGCATCAATCATCAATCTTCTCTCCTGAGGCCGTCAATACCATGATAGGAGCAGAGAACCGTTTTTCTAGTAAGACTGATTCTAAGATTATTGTAGAATCAAGAATGCTCAGTAGTGAATATGCTGCCTCTGTTACGATCATGTCTCGGAGGTTAATGGAGAGGGTGAGTGAGATTGATCATCTTAACATACAAATATATGAGTTACGACAGAAACTTGCTAATAAGGATAGTGAGAATAAAAGGCTAAAGAAAGAAAACCAAGAGTTGAAAAAATTTGCAGATTGGTATGCTCATGATCTGCAACCACGAATAGAGGAGCTGGAACGAGAAAGGGTTCAGATACAAGGTTAACATCGGCAGATAACAGCAGAGGTTCATCGTTTACTAGAAAAATAGGGATAACCTACTGTTAATCTCGCTGGCTTAGTAAGAAAACTTTTGACAATGTATATCCAGCATATCTTGTATTTCTTTTGACTAAATAAGATTTGAAGAGACAATTGTTTGTCTTGTTCTTTATGCTATCTCTATAAAATCAGTCTTAAAGTTCATCCGATTTGTATCAAATCTTATTCTCATCTCTATAACTCATCTGCATTCCTTCAACATTCTCGCTTTAAGTTTTCAATTCTTTTCTCAATGGCTCATTCTTCTAACATTCCTTTAGATTCATCCATGAGGTATTCAGCACCTCAACCTCCTGTCCTTTCTGCCGCTACCATTGGTGCCATGTTGCAGCAAGAAAATAACAGTTTGGCTAATAAGTCAGACTCCGATGCTATCTACGACTTGGTGAGTCTTGGGACTCGCTACTCTTCCTCTATTGTTGCTTTTTCTCAGCGGCTACAAGCCAAAAATCATGAAGTTGAAAGGCTCAAAGAACAAATTGTTGTACTTCAACGAATTGTTCAAGAGTCTCATACAAGGGAAGGAATCATTCGGCAGAAGAATAAACAGTTGAAATCTTTATTAGATTCTTCATTCCGCTTGCCGGTTCCCATGGATAAGAATGACATGATATTGTATGAAGAGAATGAGCGTCTCAAACATGAGGCTAAGAATCTCAAGTTTATGTAAAAGTATTTAAAAAATCTATCTCTATTTTTATTGATTCTCGTCTATCTTTTAAGAGATATTCATAGCATGCATCATACCTATTTCTCTTCTGATCATACATAATCTATCTTCTGGTAAAGGCTTTGTGAAAATATCTGCTAACTGATCGTGTGTGTTTGTGAATTCTAGTACTATATCGCCTTTCTGCACATGATCTCTAAGAAAATGATATCTTATTTCAATATGCTTAGTTCTAGAATGTTGTATTGGGTTCTTTGAAAGATTTATAGCACTTGTATTATCACATTTGATTGGAATGTGATTATACTTGAGTTTAAAATCTTCAAGTTGTTGTTTCATGTAGAGAACTTGAGCACAACAACTACCCGCAACAACATATTCTGTCTCAGCAGTAGATAGTGCAACAGAATTTTGTTTTTTACTAAACCAGGAAACTAGTGCATGACCTAAGAAATGACATGCTCCACTAGTGCTTTTTCGATCTATTTTACAACCAGCATAATCTGCATCTGTGTAACTGATTAGATCGAAGGATGTGTGCTTAGGGTACCATAACCCTAGGTTAATTGTACCACTAAGATATCTAAGAATGCGCTTAACTGCAATTAAATGTGATTCTTTTGGAGATGATTGAAAGCGTGCACATAAACACACACTAAACATAATATCTGGTCTACTGGCTGTTAAATATAATAAGCTACCAATCATACCTCGATATATTTTCGAGTCAACTGGCTTACCGGATTCATCTTTATCAAGTTTAGTTGATGGACTCATTGGTGTTCTAATTTCCTTAGCATTTTCCATCCCAAACTTCTTCAGTAATTCCTTAATATATTTTGATTGATTGATGAATGTCCCACTTTTTGCTTGCTTAATTTGCAATCCGAGAAAGAATGTAAGTTCTCCCATCATGCTCATCTCAAATTCTTCCTGCATAGTCTTAGCAAAAACTTGACACATATTTTCATTAGTAGCACCGAATATTATATCATCAACATAAATCTGAATCAAAAGAATATCATCATTTTCATATTTAATGAAAAGAGTTGTGTCGATTTTTCCTCTTGAAAACCTTTTTCAATCAAGAAACCACTGAGTCTCTCGTACCAAGCTCTAGGAGCTTGTTTAAGTCCATATAGTGCTTTTGTGAGTTTGAAAACATGATTTGGGGAAATATGATTTTCAAAACCTAGAGGTTGCTCAACATATACCTCTTCATTTATAAAACCATTTAAGAAAGCACTTTTAACATCCATTTGAAAAAGTTTGAAATCTTTATAACAAGCATATGCAAGTAGCATTCGAATAGCTTCTAATCTTGTGACAGGTGCATATGTCTCATCATAATCGATTCCTTCTTCTTGATTAAAACCTCGGGCTACAAGTCGAGCCTTATTCCTAGTAATGACTCCGGACTCATCTTTTTTATTTCTAAAAACCCATTTTGTTCCAATAATAGTATGATTTTTGGGTCTAGGAACAAGTGTCCAAACAGCATTTCTTTCAAATTGGTTCAACTCTTCTTGCATAGCTAGAATCCAAGATTCATCAAGAAGTGCGTCATCAATATTTTTGGGTTCAATTTGAGATAGAAAAGCAGTATGATTGCAAATATTTCTAAGAGATGATCGAGTACTTACACCTTGTGAAGGTTCTCCCAAAATTTGTTCCACTGGATGATCTTTCACAAATTTCCACTGTTTGGTTGCATCTTGTATTAAATTTTGATGATCTTTCCTGATGGTTCCATGTTGAACTTCCTCTATTGTTTTCTCTTTGTTGAGATTGGGACTTTCCGTGTTATTTATATCTCCTGTTTCTTCATCAATAGATTTCTTGGAGAGTGGAGAATTAGATTCATCAAATACTACATGCATAGATTCTTGTACAGTCAAAGTCTTTTTATTGAATACTCTATAAGTTTTACTATTAGTAGAATACCCGAGAAAGATACCTTCATCAGATTTTGCATCAAACTTGCCTAAATTATCCCTGTCATTCAAAATAAAACATTTGCATCCAAATACATGAAAGTAACCAATGTTGGGCTTTTTCTCATTCCAAAGCTCATAGGGGGTTTTATCTAATTTAGACCTTAGCATAACTCTATTTATAACATAACATGCAGTACTTATCGCTTCGGCCCAAAAATAACTAGGCAAGTTGTTCTCATTGAGCATTGTTCTTGCCATTTCTTGAAGAGATTTATTTTTCCTCTCTACTACCCCATTTTGTTGAGGAGTTCGAGGAGCAGAAAAATTATGCACAAAACCGTTTTCATCACAAAATGTTTCAATATTTTTATTAACAAACTCTTTTCCCCTATCACTTCGGATACTTGAAATAGTATAGCCATTTTCATTTTGAATTCTCTTGCATAACTTGGTAAAGGCATTATGTGCCTCATCTTTATGAGCAAGAAAGATGACCCAAGTATATCTAGATAAATCATCAACAATAACAAATGCATAATATTTTCCTCCTAGACTTGCAACTCTATTTGGTCCAAAAAGATCCATGTGTATCAGTTGCAATGGTCTAATGGTGGAAATATGTTTCTTAGTTTTAAAAGAAGTTTTTGTTTGTTTACCAAATTGACATGCATCACAAATTTTGTCTTTAAGAAAATTTGTTTTTGGTAAACCTCTCACAAGATCATTGTTTGAAAGTTTGGAAATAAGTTCCATATTGGCATGACCTAATCTTCTATGCCATAGCCAACTAGTTTCATTTTGAGCTGAAAAGCAAATAGCATCTTGTGAGGTGATTTCTTCAAAATCGATTGTATAAACATTATTGTTTCTAAAAGCAATAAAACAAATATTACAATCATGATCATTCAAAATAATGCATTTATCCATTTTGAAAGTAACTGTAAATCCTTTATCACATAATTGACTTATGCTCAAAAGATTATGTTTTAAACCTTCAACAAGTAGAACATCTTCAATTATGAGAGAAGATTCATTACCAATTTTACCTATTCCCACGATCTTCCCTTTGGAGTTGTCTCCAAATGTCACGTGTCCTTCTTCTTTAGATCTAAGATCAAAGAACTTAGTCTTGTCTCCCGTCATGTGTCTTGAACATCCACTATCTAAAAACCACTTGTTTTTGCTTGTGGATGACTTCATGCATACCTATAAAAACAATGAAAATGATTTTTCTTGGTACCCAAGTTCTTTGGGTCCTTTATTTATTAGTATTAGAAGAAACAAGATTTTTAGGTACCCATATGGCCCTAACAGTCATTGTATGATTTCTTCTAATAGGACAAGTATGATAATTATGACCATTTCTATTACAGAAATTGCAAATAGCATGTGACATATATGAAGAACTTGAATAGTTATAATAATATCTTTTTTTGACAAAATTATTTTTATGAAAAGAATTTTGATTATTGGTCTTTGATATAGAAGGATTATCAAAGAAATTTTTATAAGGTTTGTATTTTTGTTTTGGCATATATCTCAAGCCTGCTTTGTCAAAAACACATCTTTGACTACCAAGAAGTTTTTCAAAATTTCTTTTTCCATTCGTAAAGTTTTCAACAATATTTTCTAAATCGGTTTTCTTCTTATTCAATTCAAGATTTTCATTTTTCAAAATGATATTTTCTTTTCTTAAAATATCAATTTCATTTGTTAAAGAAAAATTTTTCTTTTTCAAAGCAGTATATTTGATACCCAATTTTTCAAATTCCTCATAAACCTCTTCTAAAACATTTTGCAATTCTTCATATGAAGGATTTTCAATATTATCAAGATTTGTTACCTCAATGTCATCTTTAGCCATAAGACAAAGATTTGCTGATTCTTCATTGCTTGTTTCACTATCTGAGCTACTTGAATCATCATCCCATGTAGCTTTCATTGCTTTCTTGCCCTTGTTTCGATCTTTCTTTAGCAGAGGACAATCTGGCTTGATATGACCATGTTTATTGCATTTATAACAAATTAAAGTATCATTTTTACCTGAATCTTTCTTGGAAAACTTTTTGAAGGATTTCCTCGGAGGAGTTCTATTTTTCTTCAAGAACCTCTGAATTCTTCTTGTTATCATCACAACTTCTTCATCTTTATCGTCATTTTCCTCATCTTCATCACTTTCACTTTCATGAGGAACAGCTTTAAGTGCTAAGCTCTTCTTTGGCTTTCCTTCTTCTTCTCCTCTTTTCAATGTGTATTCATGGGTGATAAGTGACCCAATGAGTTCATTGACTTCGAGCTTCTTGAGGTCTCTAGCTTCAAGAATCGCTGTAACTTTTGATTCCCAACGTTTTGGTAAAGAGTTGAGAATTTTTCTTACTATCTCCACCTTGGAATAAACTTTGCCAAGAGCTGTTAAGCTGTTTATGATGTTAGTAAAACGAGTGTGCATATTAGAAATAGATTCATCATCATTCATCTTAAACATTTCATATTCATGAGTAAGAATATAAATTTTTGATTCCTTGACTTGCGAAGTTCCTTCATAAGTTACTTCCAAGTTATTCCAAATTTCCTTTGCTGTAGCACAATTCATTATTCTATTAAACTCATTTCCATTAAGAGCATTATATAATAAATTCATAGCAGTTAAATTTAAAGTATAAAGTCTATCGTCTTCACGATCAAACTCTTCTTCTTCCTTTTTTACCTTTACTCCATCAACCACTTTTGTTGGAATATAAGGTCCATTTACAATACATTTCCAGATTTCTCTACCTTGAGCCTGAAGAAATATTCTCATTCTAACTTTCCAGAATGAGTAATTATTTCCACAAAAGAGTGGAGGCCAACTGCTAGATTGACCTTCACCAAATGAAGTTGCAATGTTAGCCATACAATCTTAACTCAAAAGATAGTTAATCTTATAATAGAGCTCTTAGCTCTGATACCAATTGTTGCCCAGATGACTAACACAAGAGGGGGGTGAATTGAGTTGTATTAAAAAAATAACAATTATAAATCAATTATATAATATAAAATATAAACAAAATATGAAATAACAATAAATATAAAGAGTAAGGGTAAGAGAGAAGCAAACTCAGTATGTTAACGAGGTTCGGCCCCACTGCCTACGTCCTCGCCTCAAGCTACCCCTTGAGGATTCCCAAATTCACTATTCAACCTCCTTCAGGTGGAGATAGAAACCTATTACACCTTTGAACAACACCGCTACAAAGGATCAGTGTAGAACACCCTCTACACTTGCAATCACCTTACAAGTGGTGATTCAACTATTCCCCGTATAGAATACTTTCTACACGCACAAGGGTTATACACACCCTTTTTCTGATACAAAAGCTGATAGTGGGTAGGTTATCAGAAAACACTCCTCAATGAGTGAAATAAGAACAATACAGCACAAACTATATCTCTCAAAATGAATAAGGATTAAGGCTCAATGTTTAGAGAAGAGAGAATGAAAGCTTTGAATGAATGTTGTATGCTCTTGGTGTTGTAAATGTGAAGCTCTCAGATGATCTATTTATAGGCATATGAGACTTCAAATTCAAATTTAAAAAGATTCACATGTCAAAGACAACATCATTCACTTTTTCAAAAAATTCAAATAAAAGGTTCTTCCTTTTCAATTGTCAAAGACAACATCATTCATTTTTCAAAAACTTCAAACCTAATCTTTTACTTTTGGCATATGACAAAAGGAGCACACTTCCCTTTTTCAAAAATTCAAACCTAATCTTTTACTTTTTGCATATGACAAAAGGAGCACACTTTACTTTTCAAATATTTCAAACAAAATCATCTACCTTTTGTATAAGTCTAAAAAAGCATCAATCACTTTTGAAAATATTCAAATAAAACATGCACATGTGAAAGATGACAATCAATCATCTTTAATATTTTCAAAGTTCAACCCTTTAATCAAGGTATGCACATGTGAAAGATGACAATCAATCATCTTTAATATTTTCAAAGTTCAACCCTTTAATCAAGGCATGCACATGTAAAAGATGACAATCAATCATCTTTCAAAATTTTCAAATTTAATTTTCAAAAATATTCATGCACATGTGGAAAATGTATTTTAATGCTTTATGATAAAATATTAATTTTGAGCCTTAATCCTAATTTCGAATTTAAGAGATTTACAACATTACTCTATGACTATAATGTGAACTTGTTCCCTTCTTGCTCATGCTTATTTCCTTGATGTGCTTGATTTCATTGTGTAGACAACTTGAGCTTGAAACTCCTTTATTCTTTGAATTCATTTGTTATCATCAAAATCCATGTGTAAATATAGAATTACACAAAACTTGAAACCTTGGGTTCAACAATGTATATAACACTTTCTGCTATCTCTTTAGATATAGAATTTAAAATTCAAAAAAGCACCATATTGTTGTATCGGATCCACATATTATACAACAAATCAAATGGAGATGGTTTGCGAAGAGAATCATCAATGAAAACAGTCTTGTTCTACACACTCAAAGCCATGTACATTGAACGAGTCCAAGTGTGGTGATCGCCAACTAGGGTTTGAGACATGAGCAAAACTCCTAGACTATCTCCATTGTGAAGATAGTAAGGACTTGAGAAATCATCCACGGAAGCTCATCATTCTAACTAATCTTCCAACTCAGAGCTCATCCAGCTCTCTATTTGTCAATTCATGTTTTACAATATCTTAAAGCTAATCCAGCTTATGGACTTCTTCTCAACTTCTTCCAATTTTCATCTCAAGGCTTTTTGCAATTCTGATTAGGTTGATTCTGTTGACACCTATCGTTCTGTTACTGGCTATTGCATCCTCCTTGGTGATGCTCTTGTTTCATAGAAATAAAAGAAATAGACCATTGTTTTTAGGAGTTTAGCCAAGGCTGAGTATAGAGCTATGGCTTCCACATGTTGTGAAATCACTTGGCTTCTCTCTTTGCTTCGTGATCTGACTATTGTTCATTCCAGGCTGCTTTCACGTTCTAGGATAATTAAGTTTCCCTTCATATTGCAGCTAATTCAGTGTTTCATGAGATAACAAAGCATATTGAAATTGATTGCCATATTGTTAGAAAAAAAAAGTTGTAGACTAGAGTTATTAAAACACTACATGTTTTTTCTTCAAATCAGCTGGCAGACTTGTTTATTAAGCCTCTTGGTTCTCAGTTGTTTCATGATTTTCTTTCCAAAATGAGTGTTCTTAACATTTACACTCTATCTTGAGTGGGAGTATTAAACTAGTTTTCATCAGATTATTTAGTTAGTAATAGAATTTACAATTAAGTTTGTTATGCTAAGCTGGAAGATTAGTTAGAATGATGAGATGGAAGTTACTTGTATAAATATGTACACAACTTTTTGAATTAAGCTAAGAAAATCGTATTACAATTTCCCAATTTCCCTTCATCATTCTAGAATCTTTTTCATCTTTTACTCTTGCTCCACATTATCTTTCCCTTCTGTTCTCCTTAAGCTTTGATTTCTGAAAGGTTTTGAGAATGCATGAAATTTCCTTTGGAGTTGCTGATGACCAACTTCCCCCACCTAATAGCTAGATTCATGTTATAGTTGATGTGATACTTTTGTACGTCAGTGTTGTGACAGTTCATGACTACATTAATGTGTTTTCTTGATCCTATTTCTTGGTTAAAGTGGTTGAAGTTGTTAGCTTCTCAGAGAAAATAAATGGCCCAATATCTCCTGGTTTAAAGGGCACATATTGTGAAGAAGTAGAGGGGGGAGATCACATTGAAACATGCAATTAACACATACCTATTGGGAGGGATACTTCCTAGTGGGCCCATTATAAATTGGCTTGGGCAAAATGATGAGGCCCAGAGTAGCTTGGGCCTTACTCTCCAGTGACCCCCAAAATGGTCGAAAGGACTTGGGTCTCCAAGTGCATCTGACTAAGGGCAGAAAGCGCGAAAAGCCAGATAAAGGTTGATAGAAGAGACGTGCCAACTCTGACATCTTCTGCGACATCGAGCATTAAAAGACATACATCGACAAGGGAATGTAGAACCTAGACAACCCTCCATTCTTTGATGAAGGGGACCAGAAGTGACCTCGTTGTTTGCCCACTGCCAGGACACAACCTGGAAGCCACGTTGCATTAAATGAGCATTCTCAGGAGGCACGCCACATTAAAAGCTCTGCCTCAAAACGCCATGTCTCATTAAATACTAGACTAGGATATACATGGGTGGGACGAGTCAACTCTGAAATAGGGAACATAATGCTCCCTCGAAACCTCATATAAAAGCTACGTCCTAGGCACAAATAACTCTCTCTAAACTGAATTACTCTTAGCAAAAGATAAGAACATGCAAGACTAACTTAGGCATCAGAGGTTCCCCAAACCATCATGAGCCCACCTTCTTCTTTGTGTTCTTAAGTAAAGATCCTAGCCTGAGTTGTTGGAACCTTGTTCAGGCATACAAAACACAACATTAACAGTGACGAAGTTTGTGGGATTTGTCATATAGGCATAATGTGTCCTTTATATGCTAGCAACAACTCGTTCTTAGACAACTCAAGGACCGGAAGCCTTATCTAAAGACATGAAAGTGTGTTTTGCAAAAATGCAATAATTATAAAAACCTGACTGTACAAGTAGAAATACTTCAGATGGAAAACAAAGCCCTAGGGGTGGATGCTACCAAGCTACCCAAAGACACTAAGCCCAGCCAAAACAAATAGGTGGAGTCACAAGCCATGGGAGGGAGGGACGCCAATGATGATGACAAGAAGAAGACATAGCACGAGCTTTGCAACCTCATGGAGAAATATGAAGAGATGGCCAAGGATTTGGGAGCCTCAACCTCAGTAGACGAGATGCTCACCAGCACGAATCTGCCTTACAGTGCAGAGGTGATGGTCATACCACTACCACCAAAGTTCAGGGTTGCCCAAATAGATCTGTACGACAGAGCCAAGGATTCCTTAGAGCATGTGGACACCTTTAAGGCTCACATGACCCTACACAGATTCCCCGGGTAGATTGCATGCGAGGCCTTCCTGTTAACCGTGAAAGGTGTTGTGCGGCATGGTTCGTGTCACTGGCACCAAACTCAATCTATGAGCACTGACAGTGCCAAGAAAGATAGAGTTAGATCAGGCTAACAGGAAGGCCAAGACGTCGACCCCATCCAAACTGCAGATAAGGCCAAATGAGCGCACCATAAGAAAGGGCGAGATGACTCCCCCCACCCCTACCCCCCCCAACCCCCACTAAGGGGGTAGACACCCAACGTGACTGAGCCACATTGACAATACAAGAGGAGAACAAGCCCGCTACCCTGGAAGTCAATCATTGGGATGGTGGTCATTGTTATTGTGCTTGCCACCATTTCGAAACTCACAATACAACTGATTGCAAGTTCTTCGAGGGAGAGCTTTGTACTCAGCTCCACGATACCATGCTGGCCAGTGGGAAGAATGGGCAGAGACGGGGAAGGTTCACCAAGCCAAGAAAAATTAAGAGTCCAAGGAGGCGGGCAGAGCGAGAACCCCAGTGAATCTACCCTCAGTCACCGCCAGTGGAAAATGCCCCCATGTGTGAGATCCAAACCATAACTTGGGAGGGGGGGCACTTCCTCCAGTAGAAAATCCCAAGCCAAGAAGGCACGATTTGAGGAGTGTATTCAACCGAACGTCACCCAACCAAGCAGAAGAGCAAGCGTGCCTACACTAGTCCTCACTTTTGGGAGGTCGAATGAAAGAGGAGTCCCCTACCACCACAATGACGCCTTGGTGGTGACAATGCATGTGGCTGACTTCATCACTAAGAGAATCCTCATCGATAATGGCAGCTCTGTCGACATTCTCTTGTGGGATACATTCTCTTGGATGGGATTGTTCCCGATCACCTACTTTTGGTGCTTGTTGAAGGGATTCATGGGGGACATGGCTCATCTAGTAAGGACCATCACACTTTCAGTCCTAGCCATAAAGGTCCCTCACACTGCCTTCACTATGACCAACTTTATAGTGGTGAATGCCCCCTTCTTGTACAACGATGAACAAGGGCATCATACACTCGACAGTATTCAGGCAACAATATGAATTTACCACCTGAAGATGAAGTTCCCAACCCCCACGGGGTTGGGCGAGATCCACGATGAGCAAATCCTGGCATGAGAATGCTATGTGCAAGAGGTGAGGCAACAAAAGGTGGGGACAATGTAATAGAACCCTGGGACGACAACTGTGCCCTACCACCTCTTCCGAGTTCATCACAAAGGGGAGGGGGTGAGAAGCCAAGGACGGGCAAGCTCTTCGATGAATATAGCCAAACGAGCCACTCTCCGACAAACTCTCCAAGCCTGTATAGACTTAAAGACTTACGAGGGAAGGACCTGAAACAACCATGGGATGCCAAGCACCTCCGAGAATAATTTTATCAAAAATATAAGCTATGTTTGATTTTGATAATGTATAAGCTATAATTGAAATTGTGATTGTTCCCCAGGAGTATGTTTGGTCTTGTCCAAGTCAACGAGCTCAATCTAGTCTAACCTACTCCTTGGTCTCCATCAAGTCTCTAAGTCCCCATGGTAAGTCCCATTTAACGTACGGCTTGACCCCCTTCGCGCCTGTGAGGGTCAACAAGGCAAGTCCAGTCTAACGTATTACTCAGCCCTAAGGCGATTCCATCAAGTCTCCATGTCCCCAAGGTGATTCCAGTTTAACGTACTACTCGGCCCCCCTGACACCTAAGAGGGCTAACGAGGCAGGTCCAGTCTAATGTACTGCTCAACCTCCATCAAGTCTCAAAGTCAACGAGGTGAGTCCAGTCTGACGTAAGGCTCAGCCCCCTTCGTGCCTGCGAGGCCAACGAGGCAAGTCCATTCTAACGTATTAGTTAACCTCCATCAAGTCTCAAAGTCAACGAGGCGAGTCTAGTCTAATGTTCTGCTTGACCTCCGTCATGTCTCCAAGTCCCAAGGGAGAGTCCTATCTAATGTATTGCTCGACCTCCATCAAGTCTCCAAGTCAACGAGGTGAGTCCAATCTAATGTACTACTCAACCTCCGTCAAGTCTCCAGGTCCCCAGGGCGAGTCTAGTCTAATGTACTGCTCAGCCTTCATCATGCTCCAGGGCAGTCGCATATGAGGGAAGAGACTTTAGATCACCTTGCGAGTTCACCAGTGTGTGGCCAACATCCTTTCCAACCCTAGCTAATCGTACAAATGGGGAACAAAATCTTGAACCTAGGATAGATCTGACTTTAGGTCCTAAATAACCAAGCTGTGAGAAAACACCAGAGGGTCCGTCCAACCCCTCCTAGCTTCCATCTCCTCTGCAAAAGACTTCCCCGCTCGCACTACGGCATGAGCCCCAGCTATCTCAAGAGCTTTGCATTGAAAGCTCTACTTCAGAATGCCACGTCACATTAAATGCCAAACTAGGATAGATGCGGGCGAGATGGCTCAACTCTGACACAGGGAACATAATGTTCCCACTGAACTTCATATAAAAGCAACTTCTTAAGTACAAAGAATTATCTCTTAATTGAATTATTCTAAGCGAACACTAAGAACATGTAAGATTAACTTAGGCATCATAGATTCCCTAGATCACCCCGAGCCCACCTTCTCCTTTGTGTTCGCAAGTAAAGACCCCAACCTGAGTTGCTGGAATATTGTCTAGGTATACGTAACATGACATTAACATCCATCATGTTTATTATACATACATATATATATATATATGTATGTATGTATGTATTTCATTAATACCTGTAATACGAGAGCAGTTAAGCATCCTGATTTGGGGTGAGAAATAAGGGTCAATTATAAATCACAAATTTGACATATGTCCATATAATATTGCTTATATGGATCGCGGTCGGTATATTTTAAATGATGCATGCAGTTTGATGTGTTACATTCAAATGTCTATACAGTTCTAGCTATTTGTTTTTCAAAGATTAGTGTTTTGGATTATAAAATTAAGCTTGATCACCCGAAGCAGATCGAGTCAAACTATATGGATTTCTATTGTAAATTGAAAAGAATTGAACATGAGAATTCCTTAGAATCGGTCGGGTTTATCTTCTAAAGCAGCCCTCCAATAACCTAATGCCATGTAGGCGTTCCATTAGAAGTACAATGAGACCGCACCCAGGAAAAAATTCGAAGAGACACATAAATCTGATCCTTTCAGATCTAGCCCCTTGGTACCCCTTGTATGTCGCAGCCCCCTTTGTTTTTTTTTCTTTTCTTTTTGATTCATTTGGTCTTCGACGGAGACGGGAAGATTTCTACGGAACTCGGCCAGAGTGAGATAAGAGAACTTGGTGAGGCCATGTACAGTGTCAGGGTCCAACTTCTGGTGTCACTTTGATCGGCGCAGGTTGGCCTTGAACACATCGAATTTGTAGTTGTGCTCCTCTTAGCTGGTATAGCTCTTACCGAACTTGGCCTCTAATTCTATTTTTTGTCCCTTTATTTTTGAAATCAACCTTAACTCTCTCTTTCGAGTGGCATGGAAGCTCTCTCGCCCATGGATTATATTCATTTTCATTGATATATTTTAAATTGTTAGCATACTTACTGGTCATCGGGTATGAGAGGCAGAGGGAAGAAAATGTGGCAGTGGACTGGTCGTTGCTTTGGAATTTTTCTAGGTGGACAAAGAAGAGATCTAAGAGGAGAGATCTGTTTGTGGTTGTCCGTGTAGAAGAATTTTTTTTAAATATATATATTTTTTTTCACTTTTTCCTCTTGAATGTTAGTTGCCATCCTCTTATATTTTGTAGTTTATGAGATCTGAGAGAGAGGATGCATGAGATCTGACACTGCGTTTTTCTTCTTTAGATGAATCTTGAATGAACGAAATGGTGTTTTCTTGCCGCTGCATTTTCTCTTCTTTGAAGTTTGAAGGATGGAAGGATGAGCTATGGGTTTGGCAGGTTGTATTAATGAATGAGGAATCAGCTGCCACACAAAAAGAGCAAAACCGAGAGAGCGACAACACTACATCAGCTGCCACACAAAAGGAGCGGGATAGAGAGCACAACACCACTACATGCCCAACAGATTCTCAACAGAATGGATAGTGATATTTTGGGCTGTACACTCTTGGGGGCAATATTGTACATTCATTTATTTTTTATGTATAGATGGTTATTATGTCTCTTGTATAAATAGGCTACTGTACAGATTTACGAAGATAGAATTCTTGAAGACAAAACAGAGTATTTTTCTCTTCATCTTCATTGTTGTTCTGCAACTTTTCTTCTAGTAAACCAGACCTTCACTAAACCTATCATGGCATCAGAGCCTCCCCCTCAACCTCCCACTCTCAACCTTACCGATCTTAGCAATCCAAACAATCCATACTGACTAGAAACCTCTGATAATCCCAGTACTCTTCTGGTCACAGAACCTCTCACTACCGAAAATTACTCCACTTGGTCCAGATCGATTCAAAGAGCTCTTAGGGCCAAGAATAAACTCGGATTTATTGATGGAACCATTGCCAAACCTACCTCTACCTCTAAAACACTCCTCTTATTGTGGGAACGATGCAATGATATCCTTGTGTCCTGGCTTCAAAATGCTATCAGCCTACCACTTCGTCCGTCCGTGGCATTTGTTGATGATGCACGGGATTATGGCTGGAACTACAAGACCGTTTCTCCCCTCAAAATGGTCCCCGCATCTATGAATTGAAGAAAACCCTTGCAAACTTGTCCCAAGAAACCGATACAGTCAGCACCTACTATGGCAAACTTAAATCCCTTTGGGATGAGCTCTCTCTTTATGACCCTCTACCTGTTTGTTCTTGTGCCTCAACCAAACTCATCTCTGACCGATACCAACGAGACTGTGTGATTCAGTTTCTTATGGGCCTCCATGATTCATTCACAAATGTTCGTGACCAGCTTATGTTGCTTGACCCTCTACCACCTGTCAACAAGGTATTTTCCTACATTCAACAACAAGAGAGGCATCATCTCATCACTTCAGCTGCTCCTCTAGTTGATACTATTGCATTAGCTGCCCGTAGATCATTTCCTTTTTCTCCCAAGCGAGACAAACCTTACTACACTCATTGTAAAATCACGGGCCATACTTTGGCTCAATGCTTCAAATCTGGAAATGCCACAGCCCCTGTTTGTACACATTGTGAAATGACTGGACACACTGCTGACTGTTGCGACAAACTTCACGGCTACCCACCAGGACACAAGTATCACAGGCCACGTCTCAATGCTGTCTCCATTGAAGCACCTCCTTCGGCAACCAACAATGACTCAAATATGGTGTTTACTAAAGAGCAATATCAAGAACTTGTAGCCTTGCTCCACAACAAGAACTCGGCTGCTTCTCCATTTGCAAACCAACTCCAAACAGTTTCTCCAACTCAACATCATATTTCATCAGCTGCTTGTATCTCTTTGTGTTTATCCTCTTTTTATTCTAAACCTTGGATCATTGACACGGGGGCGATCTGCAGCCCCTCCTTTTTCACCACAATAACATCAACCATGTCCAATTTTGTTAAACTCTCAAATGGTGCAGTAGCTACTGTCACTCGCATTGGTACCGTGTAAGTAACAAAAACTCTTCTCCTTCATGATGTTTTATGTGTTCCCAATTTTCATTTTAATTTGTTGTCTGCAGCTAAACTTGCCAAACAAGTGCATTGTTCTCTCATGTTTTTCTCTGATGTTTGCTTTATACAGGGCCTTTCTCCTTGGACAACGATTGGGAAGGGTAGCCTACTACATGGTCTCTATCATTTACACACTGAAGATATTTCGCCTCAAGCTTTAGTCCATACTTTTCCACAACATTTTATTGTTCCAAATTCCATTTCAGCCTCGGTTCAACCTCTCGACAGTGCTCATAATTTATGGCATTGTCGATTAGGTCACCCCTCTCATTCTCGCATGTTACACATACATGATATCAATGTATCCACTCATATGAATATCAATAAAAATTTACCTTGTCTTACTTGTCCTCTTGCCAAGCAAACACGGCTTCCATTTCCTTCTCGCACTAATTTAACTTCTGCTTGCTTTGACATTGTTCACTGTGATTTATGGGGACCACACCACATTTCAGACCACAATGGTTCTCGATTTTTCCTCACTATTGTTGACGACTTCTCTCGCTGCACTTGGGTGTATATTCTGAAAAATAAATCTGATGCGCGTTCTTGTTTAAAATCTTTTTGCAATCTGGTTGTCACTCAATTTAATACAAAAATTAAAACCTTGCGTAGCGACAATGGTATGGAATTTTCCATGATTGCATTCTACTCTGAACATGGCATAATTCATCAAACCTCTTGTGTCGAAACCCCCCAACAAAATGGCGTGGTTGAAAGAAAACATCGTCATCTTCTTCAAGTGGCTCGTGCATTGCGTTTCCAATCTGGAATACCATTAGAATTCTGGTCTGCTTGTGTTCTTACAGCCACCTACTTAATAAACCGTATTCCCACCCCTCTTCTTCACAACAAAGCCCCATATGAAGTCTTGTTCAATAAACGTCCCTCCTATTCACATCTTCGTGTCTTCGGGTGCCTTGCATTTGCTTCCACCTCCTCTAACCATCGTCATAAATTCGATCCTCGTAGTCGACGTTGTGCCTTTATTGGCTATCCTTTTGGTGTGAAAGGCTATCGGCTACTTGACCTTAACACTCATAAAATTTTCATTTCAAGGGACGTTATCTTTCATGAAACTCTATTCCCATTCCAAAATCCATCTTTGCTTCCCACACCATCTACTGCCTCCCCTTATTCCTTGTTTCCCAATTTCCAATTACCTGATCCAGACTTTATACCACCACACACTCAACAACATACAGTCACTCCAACACCTGCTTCACCTCCCATTAACACATCCACAACACCCCCTCCTCCTTTAGTTCGTAGGTCTACTCGCTCCCGTCGCCCTCCCCCTCATTTAAGTGACTTTATATGCTCCCCACCAATGGTTCCTCCACCTTCTCAAACAATGCTACTTAACCCAGAGTCAGAGACGTGTAACCAGGCTGCTTCCTTATCTTTGTCCACGGCAAGGCCCTACAACTCAGGTGAACCATTTCCACTCTCCTCTTCTATTTCCTTTCATAAACTTTCTTCCTCTTATCATGCTTTTATTTCTACTTTGTCTGCCACATTTGAACCTACATCTTATGGAGAAGCTATCAAGTATCCTCACTGGTGTGAGGCTATGAATTCTGAAATATCTGCTCTTGAACACAACCATACTTGGTCACTTGTTGATTTACCACCTGGTAAGCATGCCATTGGCTCCAAATGGATTTTTAAAGTCAAGCATAATTCTGATGGGAGCATTGAGCACTACAAAGCTCGTCTTGTCGCCAAAGGATTTACACAACAAGAGGGACTTGACTACAATGAAACCTTTGCCCCGGTAGCAAAACTTGTTACTGTTCGGACCTTGTTAGCAACTGCCTCTATCAAAGGCTGGTTTCTTAGGCAATTTGATGTTCAAAATGCTTTCCTCCATGGCGACTTGGAAGAAGAAGTTTTCATGCGCAAACCCCCTGGTTATTTCAAAGGATTCCCAAATCAGGTGTGCCGCTTACACAAGAGTATCTATGGATTAAAATAAGCCCCGCGACAATGTTATTCCAAGTTTTCTCAGGCCTTGTTCACCTTCAGATTTCAGCAATCTCAGGCTGATCACAGCCTCTTTACTCGGTTACAAAATGGCTCTTTCACGGCTCTTCTCGTCTATGTTGACGACATCATTGTGGCCAGCTCAAACATGGACTCTATTGCTGCTCTTCAGTCATTTCTCAGTGAGCAATTTCGAATCAAATGTCTTGGTGATCTTTGCTATTTTCTTGGCATTGAAGTAGCTCGTTCCTCCAAGGGTATATCTATTTGTCAACGAAAGTATACTCTTGATATATTATCTGATGCTGGTGCTCTTGGTACTCGACCACTCAAGTTGCCAATGGAACAAAATTTAAAGCTCCGAATAGATGATGGACAGCCTCTCCTGGATCCTCAACCTTATCGCCGTTTGATTGGTCGATTAATTTATCTCACAATTACTCGCCCAGATATAAGCTATGTTGTCCATGTTTTAAGTCAATTTATGACTTCTCCCACTTCCTCACATCAACATGCAGCACACCAGGTTCTTCGCTATCTCAAGAATGCACCTGGTCAAGGACTACTTTTTCCATCCAGCTCCACCCTTCATCTTCGAGGATACACTGACTCAGATTGGGCCTCCTGCCCCGATTCTCGTCGCTCCATCACGGGTTTTTTTATCTTCCTTGGCTCCTCATTGATCTCATGGCGATCAAAGAAGCAAACTGTGGTCTCTCGCTCCTCTGCTGAAGCTGAGTATCGAGCCATGGCAACTACTTCTTGTGAACTACAATGGCTCTCTTACATTTTACAGGACTTGCACATCTCGGTCTCACTTCCAGCTGATCTCTACTGCGATAATCAAGCTGCCATACATATTGCAGCAAATCCAATGTTTCACGAGCGCACAAAGCACATCGAGATAGATTGCCACCTCATTCGAGATAAAATTCAATCTGGTTTTTTGCGCACTAGTTATGTTCGTTCTTCACTCCAGCTTGCGAATGTCTTCACCAAGGCACTCCCTTCCATGCAACTTGCCTTTCTTTTATCCAAGATGGGAATAGAAAACATCTATTCTCCATCTTGCGGGGGGATATTAATGAATGAGGAATCAACTGCCACACAAAAAGAGCAAAACCGAGAGAGCAACAACACTACATCAGCTGCCACACAAAAGGAGCAGGACAGAGAGCACAACACCACTACATGCCCAACAGATTCTCAACAGAATGGATAGTGATATTTTGGGCTGTACACTCTTGGGGGCAATATTGTACATTCATTTATTTTTTATGTATAGATGGTTATTATGTCTCTTGTATAAATAGGCTACTGTACAGATTTACGAAGATAGAATTCTTGAATACAAAATAGAGTATTTTTCTCTTCATCTCCATTGTTGTTCTGCAACTTTTCTTCTAGTAAACCAGACCTTCACTAAATCTATCAGGTTGAATGGTAATTGTTTTCATGTTTGCCCAACCAGAGTATAGACGGAAATGAAAAGTGAAGTTGGTGAGTTATAGTGGAGTTATTTTGGTAATGACCGGTGGCGGTGGAAGCTACTTTTCTATTGTGCGGCGGTGAAACTGGAAGCACAGATCAATCTTCCTATCGTGATTGATTCTATTTCTTTATTTTTCATGTGAATGAGTGTGTTTAGAGTTTGGTGTAATTTCTGAAGTGGCAAGATATAAGTTGAAGGCTGTTAAACAAGAAAAAATGGCCTGGCCGCTTAGAAGCGGAGCGGTTCTGATTGAACATTGCTGACTTAGTTGTAGTAGTTATAATGCTAAAAATAATAGCAATAGGCTTTACGAAAAGGCATGGCTTTTTCTACTCGTCAGATGAATTTTCTCCAAGTTCATGCATGTTTGGCAAAATGTGATGCCAACTGCTGGGTGAATTAATGCTTAATTAGTTATCGAAGTTCGATCAATTGGTTAGCATTTGAAAATGTTCGTAAATTAAGCTTTTTACGTTATTGATGCCGGACTACATTAAGATTACATTGGCGGCTACTTAATTAACATGAAATTAACTGTAGTTAAGATTCTGGATCAAGATGTGGACCACCATGTATAAGCTGGTGATTTCCACATGCACGCTTAAATGAGCTTTCCGAATAATTGGAGTCTTATATTCGATTCTCATACAAGTAACCAAAATCATAACTAAAATACTAACATAAGCACAATATTGCCCCGAGTATCTTTTCTATTTCAAGGCATATTTGCACTGATAAATCTTCTCAAGGTAGTTCAACGATTTTAATGTAAAATATCTATCAAATTTGTATCATAAAATCTGGATCTCCCTGCATCAGTTATTCTTCTTTTTCGTCAGAATAAATTCTGTTCCAAATGATGATAAAAATGAAAATAAAAGAGAAATAAATGATAAAATGCCTTTTACTTTTTATTTATTTTTCATTTTGATAATATCATTTTAATCCCGTTTTATTATTCTTCTACCTCACAATTACAGTACATACACATTCCCATTTTTTTTTTTTCAATACATATTTTTCTAATATTAGTACGCATGTTTTCTCCAACAGTACCCCTGGTGATCATTAAATGATCACATGAAGATCTCGTACATTATAAAGGACAAAATATCCAGCCCAAGCTACTACTAAAAGAGAAGAGGAAAAGTACGAAGGTAAGGGAGAAAGAGTGTGTTAGAAGATAAGAGATAGTGTAAAGAGGAAGTGGAAAAGTGAGTGAAAAAGTGAGAGGTAGTCAGACACGTAAGGGCATTCACATTGACCTATGCATCCACATATACAAAGTCAGTTTTACATAATATTAGCATAAAACCGACCCACATTGGATTCTTCATTTCTAAAATTTTAGCTAACTATAAACAGTAGATTTACAACTTTCCATATCCACTATTTTCTCTCCAAATTATATTTTAATAGTTACTTCTCTCTCCTCCCACACTCTCTCTCCCCGAAACCCCCCCAAACGGTATTATTTCTCTCTCTCCCCGAAACCCCCCCAAGGGATTATTTCTCTTGAAGCAGAGCTCTCCACACGGTTTCTCCCCTCCGAATCTCCATCCCTCTCTCGACCCAAACAACCCCACTGGAAGAAGAGAATCCGTGCACCTCTCTAAGGTGACGGTTGTCGACGGAGCTTGCAACTACTGAAGTGAATCATCCCGGTTGCTGGTTTGCTGAAATTTCTTCTATTTCAGGTATGATTTCTCTGTTTCTCTTCACGGTTTCGGTTAGGGTTTTAGATTAGTGAAAGTGTTTTTGTGTTCTGCTGTTGCCATTTCTTCATTTCATGTTTTTCTTGGTTTTAGATTAGGGTTTGTACATTTCAGATCAGGAGCCATCGATAGGTTTCTGTTCTTGCCCACTATTATTTCTAGAAAGAGTTTAAACAGAAAATAGGCAATGAAACCGTGATGATTCCCTGTGTACGAGAGGTTTCTGATTTTAGGAGCCATCAATAGGTTGATGTTTATGAAATTGTCTGTGTATCTAGGCAATGAAACAGAAAATCGTAAAAAAATAAAACTTTGAAGCATGTTCTGAACTCTGTTTTAGTGCTTTTCTTGATTGGAGATTGTTTAAATGGTAGACAGTGCCATAATCTGTAGATGTTAGTGAGAATCATTGTCGTGCTTGTGCTCCCTGCCTATTGCTTTTCCTGAAACCTTTTGCTCTTCTTTTGGGATTGTTGACATTAAATTGAGATTGAATATAATGAATCATTATAGAGAGAGCCACAGAGCGAAAGGGAGAGGGATTAAAATCGATGATGCATTAATGGAAGTAATTCTCTTTGTATGGCATTGTCTTTTGGTTCTGCTTGAACACTTACTCATGATGTGGAGCTGCACTTCCTGAGCTTCTCCCATGTTGAATATCAAGATGTTTCAAAGATATAGATATATAGAGAGACAAAACTAAATGGCAATAATTGCTTAATCTAAATTTTGTAAACTGTTGACCTTGCTTAATATGAATTTTGGCCTTGTTTTTTGTAATATGTGCTGTTTTGTACCTCTCTTTATGGGGAGATTGTTTTGTTGGTGGTTGGTGGTGGGTGGGAACATTTTGTTGGATGAATTTTGTTTGGGTGGGATATTGTTGTATTACTTGCTACTTGTTGGTGCTGGAGCCGCTGGAGGACCCAATGGCAAGGCTGTTTTTGTTACTGCTGAAGGGTGCTGGAGGGTGCTGGAGCTGCTGAGGCTGCTGGAGGGTGCTGGGCGTGCAGTTATTTTCTGGTTGCTGAATTTCATATATGCTGAATTTGTTGGTTGCTGAATTTGTATAAAAATCAACTTTTTGCAACTTGTATTAAGTTGATTTTGATACATAGAATTAGTCACATGTAAATTCTAAAGTTGATATTAGTCAAATGTAATCTGAAGTTGATATTAGTCAGAAATTATTATATATAGAATGTTAGAAATTTGGATGCATGAAAGGGTGGTATGGATGCAGCACATAGTCTATATTATTTCATTGACAGGTTCGGTTTTAATGGATATTATCTATGTACTGGGTACTGATTACATGTACAAACCAATACATGGAAATTGCAAGGTAAAAAAATTAATATTAGGCAAAAAAAAAAAAAATAAATAAAATGATAATATTTTATTATTATTTTGTTTTAAATATGCATAAGCCAATGTGGGAATTTTGTTGAAATGACAAAGTGGATATACAAAAGAGTTAATTTTGCATATGCATATCCAGATACCAATGTGAATGCTCTAAAGGGGATATCACTCACCACTATCGAGATGCACACAAGGAAAGGGTCAGATAAAAAGCGAGTGGCCAAATAACTTGAGGACTTCGACTTATTCTTTAACCTCTCGAAGGGAAACTCCAACAAGGGAGTCTTTTCTAGAAAATATATTCAAGATTTTAACTGTACAATAAAAAATGAGAGGTTATGAGAAATTGTAAACAAGTATATTATAGTAGATTTCTTCTTTCTAAATACCTGCAGATGTAACATTATGTCAAACTATGTAAATCTCTGTGTTTCAATTTCTTGCATTATGTCGAATTATGTAAATCTTTGTATTTCAATTTCTTACTTTCTCTGCATTTGTTTTCTATAAATTATATATGTACTAACACCGTATGGCCGCACTGGACTACTGCTGGGGCACCAGACTATTGATTGAGGCTCGAATCATCATAATGGGCCAATAATGACTCTTTGCTCCATTCTGACTTGTTGAGTGATTTTTTACGCATCAACATACATTATATATTAAAATAGACACAATACTTGTAAATTTTAGAATCTACGAGTACTTGACCTTAATTTTCTTTTTGTACTCTTATAAAATAACGCATCAGTTGACTTGCAGCAGGATCGATAAAAGGTTAACATCTTTAATTAGTACCTACAGGCTTGTGATCCAAGCTTATGTTGAACAATCTAATTACTTCAAATGCAAATGGGAGCTCATTAATTTTATTTTCTCCATAATAAACGATATTTGTCATTAAGTAGTACTAGAGAAAACTTTTTTTTTTTTTTTTAAATTTTTTTTTACCAAAATACGGCCATGCACTTGATACATCGAGAAGAAAATTATCGAGAATTAGGAAAAAGATGATTACTGTTATAAACTTATTTGTATGATTATTTTTAGCCGTTAATTATGACTTAAGTTAAACATAAACCGTCTTTGTACTCCTATATATATGGGTATCATTCACTTGTATAAGTTCAAGGTTTTCATTATTGAATAATGTACAACGCTTTCTCTTTCAATATCATTTTTCTTTTAGTTTCATAACACGTTATCAATACGAATGTTTGTTGATTCTGAAGCTAACGGTCTTCTACTTGAAGGAAGTTTTTCAATATATTATTTACAGTCTCCAAGGTGAATATTAAAGACTATATTACTTATTATTACTTAATAAAATTTTACATTTATTTCTATAGTTTACATTTCAGTTATATCTATGGTGAATTAATATTTCCATAATTTATTTTTTAGTTATATCTGTGGGGAATATTATCTATGGTGAATAAAATTTTCATAATTTACATTTCAATTATATCTGTGGTTAGTTTTTATTCACATAGTTTATATATAAGTTCTATTTATTTTTTATACTTGTTATGAATTATTGATGATAAGATTCATCTTGGAATAGAATTTGAACATCTTAGAAGGATCGCTCTAGACCAATAATTTTATTGAGTATCTCATAATAAAAGATCTATTGATACTGTGAGATAGTTTAAATGAGCGATACATGTACCAAAAGATTGGGATCCTTCCAAAAGCTCATTATGATTAATGTACTTGAAGTTGCATAATTAAAATTATGTAGAGAAAATCCACTAAAAAATATTTGTTTAAAATGAATGCCTCGAATGTGCTCCTGAAGTAGCAATATCGAGTATGAAAGTTCACAAGATATTCTAAACTTATATCTTGTCTTCTGGTGTCTGAGCAAAATAATGAACTTTTATTAAAAAATCATCAGTCACGTCCTAGTAGTTCAACATCATTTCCTGAAGTGAATGGTATTAGATTTATATGATTCCCTGAAGCGAATGGTACATTTTTTTTCAAAGAAACCAAAAGCTTGGACGTGGTAATGAATATCTTTATACTACTTCTATGATTTCAGGCCAGAAGCTCGCATTGAAAAAACTACCAGCTTTCTTTTTAAGATGATATTATACAACTATTGAATCAAATATTATGATGTATCAAAAATGATATGATTCAAAATATTTGTATGTTTTTCATGATTAACTTGATCATCTAAAATCAATTACGATAACTCAAATAATTTTCATATGGATGTTTATAAAAGAACCAGAAGATTCTTTTACTATAAAGTCTTCCTACCATGAGCAGAAAGAAAAATTTGCTTAAAACAAATAAAATAAAATAATTCAATGTTATTTTGATTATCATAGGTGAACTAGAAATTCAGATGATAATTAATTTATGGATACAATAAGATAAAAATGTCTCATATTCTAGCTGCTAAAATCCCAACGAGAATTGAAGTCCTTATAGGACAATTAAGAAATTTAGCAGTCTAATGAACATAAGGCATGTCTAAAAGCATGGGAGATCTATTGATACAAAAGATAAAGCATCTCGAAAGAGAAAAGTACAAAAAAAAAGAAATTGGTGCTCCTGAAGAAGCTGTACCTCCAAAACAAGAAATAAGATTCATCCAAACTTTCTGTATAAAATTCTCTCATAATAAAATCTTCTGAAGAGTATAATCCTCCTGAAAAGTATCTCCTGAAGAATAATCTTCTTGAAGAGGAAACTACTGAAGAGTACCTCCTGAAGAGATTTTTAATGAAATGTCTTCCCTTGAAGAGGGACAGGTACCTGAAAATAACGAGATCTCGATACATTTGATGAGTATTGGAAATATTCTGAATAGAAATAAAATCGTTGTCAACAACGTATTTTCATATAAGATAGCACTTGACATTATCAGAAGTAACAAAGAAAGTGAACAAGAACAGTCGAAAAGTACCGACGTAAAAGTAGTGGCCAAAATTGAAAAAAATAATTCCTGTAGAATTGATATCACTTGTAAAATGTAATACATATGAACTTGTAGTCCAAACACCTAAAAGGTGATGCTTGTTGAATATCAGTGGGTATTTGTATAAAGGAAATGAAAATGTAATATATAAATTACGAGTCGGTTTCTCACAGAAATAATATTGATATGTTTTTAAAGTGGATGAAATTATATTGAGGTTTTTATTAGCTTGATAATTACCGAGAGTTTAGGTATACATGATTAACTGCATATTTACATATATCACTAGGTATGAAATGCATGAAGCATATAATCCTAAAGTACTTATTCTATCAAATTTAAAAAATCTTTATATGATTTAAAACAATCCAAACACATGTGGAGCATGCTATTTTTCATATATTTTTAGTATCTAGATTAGTTTTTATTGCAGTTTATATAGATGATTTAAATGTCATTAAGGCTTCAGAAGAACTCATAAAAACTGCACATATTTGAAATATAAATCAAAAACCTTTTCGCCTTCGAGGATGAGATGAATGAAATTATTAGTTCTAAAATACCATTTCTTAAATGCAATTAGTATTTCAGATTCATATTATGGTTTTGTAAGAAATGTGCATGATTAAAGGAGAAATAAAATGAAGTACACAGAAAATCTACCAGAAGATAGAAACATAAAGTGAATATTTGTGAAATATTATTTTATTATCTCGAAACAAAATTACAAAAATTTGAGGCTCTTCGCCTCATTCTTTAAACGATCTTACTCTTCATAAATTTGTATAGCATCCCTATCTAAAGGAGTAGACAATCGAAAAAAAGAGTTAAGCAAAGATTTTAAATTCCTATTCTCTTACTTTATTACTCCTACCTTTATGTTGGACTCAAGAAGAAGTCGCTGAAAGATAGAAATTTTTTCGTTGAGTTTGTTAACCTCACAAGTTTTGAATTATAGTCGCTGAGAAAATACAACAATGGTTGATGAATATCGGGTATCGAGACTCACAAGCTCACAGATAGCATTATCATCTGACATATTAGTCAGATCATTTTTGTATTATATTATAGCACATATGGTAGAAGCAGAAACATTTGGTGAATGAGGTGTAGAATACCTCATATATTGGTCATGAAAAGATTGCAGAGTAAGAATACAGACTAATTACAGAAAAGTAAAGAAGATGGGATGTGAATGAAGATGAGCTAAATATTTCTTTTATAGAGAAAATTATGAAAGTAAGACAAAATTACATATATTGATAGAAGATACACTAAACATAATATCTTATAGTTATTTATTAGGTCGTGAAATTAAAAGCAGTTTGCCTCTACTCTCTTAGAAGTTGGATTTTTTCAGATATCTAAGACGAGATTAAATGCAGATTGTCCTTATTCTCTAAGTATTTTGACTTCTTCAAATATCCGTTGCTGCTGATCCTGAAGATCTCGAGCATACTGTTTTAGCGCTTTATTCTTCTCCTTTAGTTTCTTGTTCTTACGACTTTTTGTAGAGAGCTTCTAACTCAATTAAGATATTTGATTATTGAGTTGGTTGACCTTATTCACTTTAGCTAATAACCTCCGAGACATCGTCGTAACAAAAGCAAAATATTGAGCACTAAGAAATCTTGATTCTGAAACAACATCAGAATAACTCATTTCAGGAAAACGAATCTCTGCTCCTATCATAAGAGCAACATCGTCAGGTGAGTAAAAGGAGGAACAAAGCATCTCTATTACTTCACAGTATCTCTCGTGAAGCATCTATCTACAAGAGACAAGAGATGTAGCATCATAGCCTTGCGGCGCTTGACAGCTCTAGAAGAGCTGTAAAATCCTGCGGTGTTTGTCTAGTCTAAAAAAGTTGCCACCATTTTTGTTGAATATGAACGTTGGCGGTTTAACTTTGATGATTTCTCTACTAATCATGTTAGTCACAAGAACTCCAGAAGAGCACAACTCTAGAAGAGTAGTGAATTTAATATTAAAAGGATCTTAAATTAATATAACGAATTTGTTTATTAAAACATTACCAACTGCATCATTTAAAGAGTTGGTACACAATATTGAGATGTATCAACGCAAAAACTTTTCATTATAAAGTCTTGAAGCACTCTTATATGGACAAAACTCATCTCCTGAGTAATCCAATGGTTGTTCGATTACCTGATGTGCAGAAAGATCCATTTCGTTCTTGTGAAGACGATGAAGAAATTCTTGGTCTTGAAATGCTTAATCTTAGTGCAATTAAAACCCTGATATATCTTGCAACTTACACTCAGTTTGATATTGCATTTTCAGTTAATTTAATTTACTTGCAAGATATAGTTATGCACAAACTTAAAGACATTTGAATGGTATTAAACATGTTATTCGTTACGTCCAAGGTACGATTGATATGAGATTATTTTATCAACATGGATCAAGTCTACAATTAGTTAGATATGCAGATACAAGTTATCTTTCAGATCCACACAGAGGTAGATCTCAAACTGAATATGTATTTACTTATGAAAATTCTGCTATATCATAGGGAACTGTCAAGCAAACACTATCTGCTACCTCTTCAAATCACTTAGAGATTATCGCAATTCATGAGTAGAAATGTGAAATTGATGTCAAGCAGATACGGTCAAGTGATAATTTGGCAGATTTATTCACTAAGGCATTACCAAATGTAACATTTAAGAAGATTGTGCAGAACATTAGAATGCAGAGACTTGAAAATCTATTATCATGCATTTTTCAGGGAGAGTAAATGTCTTAAAGACTTGTGTTGATTGTATTCTTTTTCCTTCGTAAAGATTTTATCCCACTGGATTTTCCTTTGCAAGGTTTTAATTAGGCAATCCTAAAGCGTTTGGCGGTACATATGAATACTGTACTCTTTTTCCTTTACCATTGATTCTTTTTCCATAGGGTTTTTCCTTGGTAAAGTTTTAATGAGGCATGCTCTTTATGTATGATCATCCAAATAGAGAGTGTTATAAACCTACTTATATGACCACCTTTAGCAGTCAATTATGACTTAAGTTATATATAAACCATTTTTGTACTTGTATATATAGATATGGATATCATTCATTTGTATAAATTCAAAGTTTTCGTTATTGAATAATAATATTTTCTCTTGTAATATCATTTCTCTTTTTATAACAATGACATATTTTTGTGGTGAACGTCCCAATATATAAGTAATTAGGGTTACCCTACCAAGTAGTACTACATAGTATTTTCTAGCAGTACCCTTATACATTTACTCCAACATAATTAATTAGGAAAATTTTTCTTGTCATCTTCACACTTCACACATCATACTTATTTTAATTTTTTATTTTTTTATAATAAATATATAGTGTGTGAATGATAAATAGAGTAGTATTTCTCGATTAATTATATGTAGTCAAGCAGTTTTGGGTCAGGCTCGCGATTCGGATCTTCGGTCTTTAACTTACGCACTTTAAAAAAAATACAAATAATCAAGGCCTTGATGGAGGCCCAAGTTGAGAGAGAGAGAATGAGAGATCACTCAGATCTGGTCAGATACCCAGTATGAGGATACGTGGCCTCAGCCAAGAGTCAAAAAGACTACTCTAGTTTTTTTTTTTTTTTTTTTTTTGGAGGGTAGACTACTCTAGTTTACTAATGGAGAAGTTGGCCCCAAGATGGAATACTTGCCACGTGATAGAAAATAAAGAAGTGGGATTGCCATAAATTCAGATAGTGTCCTTTAATTAATATTAGTCTTCGGTAAATGTCAATTTAATATTTAAAAAATGACTAGACAAATTATCAACTTTTAAATTAAAAGAAAATTATATATATATCTTCTATATATAAAAAGTGCCTATCAAACATAATTTTATTGTTTTAACAGAAAATCTTGTTTTTCCGTTAATTTTATTATTCCCGTTAAGTATCGGTTAAGCCACCGTTTGTGGCAATTTGTGTCGTGTACTGTGAATGTAAAGGATCGATGTATTTGAATTAAACTTCATTAAATCCTGTATTTATTTCCTTCAATATCTCTTCGTCTTCTCTCTTATTTAAGTACGACGACGAGACCGCTTCGATTTTCACAATCAAAAACACTCCCATTTCAGAAACCACGAAAGCCAAGACTGATCAGTCGGTAAAAACTGAAACTTCCTCATCCCGTAACTTGGAGAAGAGCTCGGGATCCGCTGCTGAAAATAGCGGAGCATCATACGATTTGGCCAACCCCCAAGTAGTACTAACGTCGTCGGTGGCCCAACCGGGATCAACAATTAAATCGGAAAGGAATCATATATCGAATTTGAAGGCTTTGACCGAGGAATCGGAGGAGAAGTCCGTGGGAGTGAAAGAGGAGCCTCCTCGATCACCCAAGAAGGAATCATTTGTGCTCATAGTGGATGATAATTACGACGTGCGAAAGCGAAAAAGGCGTGAGCATTTTAGATTTTTATTTTTGAACTTTTTTGTCGAGAGCTTGTAAAGCTGTGAACGAATATCTATTTTTTTTTTTTTTAATGGTGGGTGGGGATGTTATGCAGGAATTCAATGATCTCTATGGCTGAGGTCAGCCCTGTTTTGCTTCTCAAAAACAGAGCAAGCTCTTCTGAGGAGCCCTACATCGTGTTTTTCGCCAGCCTCCATCCCGTTGGCCTCTGTTGGTAAGCCTCCCTGCAATATTTTGTTTCCTTCTCAAGAGCTTGTCGGCTAGAAGAATCTTGAGAAGAAAGTACTCAGAACAATGATTAGCTTGCATAACTTCAACCTTCAAACCTGCCAACTGGTAACTTCTTCTGAATACCGCGTCAAAAAAAGCATTACAACAATGAACCCATCTATATTTAGTGTGGGAGAGACTTCTCAAAACCAGTTAAGTGAAATTGCGACTTAATTAAAAATAAATAAATAAATAAGTCAAATTCGTGAACCTAACTGCATAGTGCATTCCATCACCTTGAAAAGAATGGCACGATGCCTACAAAGTCCGATAGAAAGACTGCCAATAGGGAGCACAATGCATTGCTGAAATTCCCTCAATCTCTCACTAACTAATTTCCAGCACATGTGGATATCTCCTTGCTCCACTGGAAAAGTGCCCCTTCAAAATTGGAAAAATTTGAAATACATAAGCCAATAAACTATCTTCATTGTTGAAATTTACCAGCGCCTCCCCCAGCCCCTCTAAAAAATAAAAAAGGTTGAAACCTACCCCATGTAGATAGCAACAAGTTTGCCTAGCTTCTCCACCAACATTAAGGTATTCTCTGAAGCACAATACAATTCTTGAGCTTTATCTTCAAGTTCCTTAAGGCGAGAGTCCCCACGTCTATCAACAAGCACCACCTCCATAGACGTTTCACTGGGGTCAATTGCTTTAAGCGACATCAATGGTGGCAGCCGCCAACCTTTCTCTACATCATTACACATCAGCCACAGATACGGATTCATTCCCAATATGTTCTAGAAACCGTCTGATATCTTGTCAGTGTAAGACAAGCAACCACTAACCTGAACAACAAACAAATTTACATTCGTTGAAAGATGATGTAGAGAAAGTTAAACGCTTAAAACATTCCAAATAGCGGTAGAGCTAATTCAATAAAAGTTTAAAGCGTTACTAAGTAACTCACAATGATCACAAGTAATTAACTTTATAGTGTAGCAATATATTTGTAAGGCCACATGGCTCAGTAGATGGAATGAAGCAGTATATAAATTCTAGATAGTAGCTCAATGTGAAAAATAATAACGGATATGCATGCATGCGAGGCCTAGAGAGAGTACCCAGAGACGATATGAAACAGTTTCCGCATCCAAAGCCAGCACCGGTCCACCCTCAACCATGAGCAAGGGCTCACAAGCGAGACTGGCTTGGGAAGCAAGCCTCCTAGCAAGAATAAGCTACAGATAGTGACTCTCCCTCACACTCTGTTGCATGTGGCGTTGCTGCGTGTAGGAGGAAGATATGCGGCGGTGGCTAGCTTGGTAGGGTGTGTTTCTACAAGTAGAAGCTTGCCGTGCGTGTGGAGCAAACACGGTGGCTGAGTCAAAGGAGTTTCAATGTTTTTAGTATAATTACATTTATGCCCTTTTATGTTATAATTTATAGTCGATTATATGGGACAGTTTTTTTTTTTTTTTTTTTTTTTTTTTTTTTTTTTTCACGTGGGTTTAATATTAAGGGAGGATTTGATCTTATTGTTTGAAATAAATCTGATCTTAAAAGTTTATTGTTTGAAATGAACCTTTAAGGTTATTTTTTTAGTTATATCTATGTGATTAAAATTATATTTGTAAAATGAAAGAATATGTTAAGAATATTTAAATCATATGGGTATTATTATATGCTTTGTGAAGTTGAATACTTATGTTAATTAAAAGAAAGTAAGCATATTTTAAGAGATAGGGTTTTCACGACTTATTTTATGGAAATTTAAAGTATCCAAATTATTCCTTTTTTTATTTTTTATAATATGTTTTTAGTATTTTAAATATTATTCGACTATGTTCTTCTTTATAAATTTGATTAAGTAAATATTGAAGAATTTATAAGGTGACAGCATTTTAGGGTTAAGAGAATTTTAGGCTCTGAATAATTAAAATAAGTGATTTGAGTATTTCAAGTATAAATAAGTGATAATTATTTAATTGGAGATTTACTCGGGGTACATGAATTTTTATAGGTGAGGATTGATATTCGTTGGCTCTATTGTGAGGAAATTCAAAAAAGTTAAGAAGTACAAGTAAGCGGGTTCATATACTAACTTTGCACAAAAGAAATGAAATGAGGTTGACTTTGAAAATATGCACATTTATTTTTATTTTTTAAATAAATCTGAAAACGACCTCATATGTTTGTTTTACATGTGCATAAATTTTATATATGAGAATATTTTATGTGATGACTGGTGTAGACATGAGTTAATTTTATACATTTTATTTTCTGAATTGAGAAAAAAACGAATACAATATTTTTTTAAAAAATGTTGCTTTGATTTAATAAAGATATTCTGATTATTAGATCTAAAAGTTTTGCTGTGATTAAATGAAGATGTTTTCATTCTATTTATTTCGAACAGTTTTCATAAAATTGTGGGCGATGTTGGATCGTCATCCTAGAATTAAAATTATTACATCCTTAGTAATAAAAAAAATTAATTTTTAACAAAAAAAATTAAATATAAACTAAACAAACGTGTATTGCACGTTGATTTCACCTAATATATATATATATATATAAATAAGTACATGTTAATTGGTTGGTACTGGCTTGCTTTTGATAAAGCAACAATTTTCTGTCCCCGATCTCCAAAGAATAATGCAATGTCCGTTACTAACACCACAATTGACAACCCACGCGTATTTCGTTTCGGTATAAAGCCTCAAGGACAAATGATCATAGGATATTCCTGAAAAAAAAAAAAAAAATTATATGTGTTAATCACCTACTCCTTTTCAGGTCTCTCGGCCGCGTGGTGACATTAATTATCAAATCTAAAGTATTATTTCAATAAAAAAAAAATAACTCGTTTTGACCGGGAAATGTCCAATATTATTCTGCAAAGAAAGATGGATATGGAATTACGGTCCATACGGATGCTTCATAACTTTTAGGAGTTTAAACTATAATTTTTTTGTAAAAGAAAACGGAAATGTAGCCTCCAAAATTTCTTTAAAATTTTAGAGAATTAATTGGTAGTTATAAAGGAGAAATAATATTTACAGTAATAAATTATGTAAGTGCTATATAATTCATTTAAAAAAATAAATAAATATGAGACCATTAAAAAAAACTAAATTTTTAATAGTACTGAATCTTACTCTTTATCAAAAGGATGAACTTTGTTATTCATCATCTCAAACATCAAATTTATTTTTAGTTTTTATTTTTTCTTTTAAACTAATTAATTGAATCCTTCTACTCGTCATCCATATACCACACATTTGATAAGAGGAAAAAAATTAAAAACTAAAAAATTATGTGTGATGTGTGGATGATGAGTAGAATTTTTTTATTTTTTATTTTTTATTTTGATTTTGTTTAATTCATCTAATTTATATATGATTTCTTTTCAGTTTCGCTTATAATAATTGTAATATATTTTAGGATCAACAATGTCACTATTCATCCTAAATTGTTCCATTCATCTTTAATCTCACTTGTTAATATATCATATTTGAAGTGATCTTATTATAATATTCCTATCATTAAAATAGAGGATAATTTCAAATATTACATATCAAGAAATATAATTGACACGGGAAAATTTAAAATGAAGTACATCATTTTTCTTTTTTAAATTTGAAGCTACTATCCGCATTATTCAAAAGCATTATTTGAAAAAAAAAGTATCTTTAGATTCATGAATAAATATTATATTTAATTTGATGCCATAACTAAAATTATTAATGTGAATTAATTGTGGTTAAGAAATTAGGAATAAATTTAATTAAATATCATACGTCAATGACTCGTTGTTGAGATCTATATATATGATAAGAAGGATATATATGCTTGAGGCGTAGAGCAGATTTTTATTTTATTTTTATTTTTTTAAAGTTGCGAATTGCTTTCATCAATTCAAAGTAGATATGAGATGTTCAACCAGAACCCAACTATATTGTATTTTTTACGAGTAAATTAGATTACCAAATGAAAAAAATGATCATTGATAATTGGGATCTCAATGAATATTTACAAAAATACGAAATTATTCCATAGAAAATAAAAATAAATCGAGAAATGGAACCAATCCATAATAGTAATGGAGCAAAAGCTTAACATAATTTATTGGATTAAATTCTAAGCAGACGGTTTTTATTTGATTATGACCAAAACTCATGTTTTGAAATTAAAAATTTACAATTAAAGTAAATTTTTCCGAGAATTCTATTACAATTAAAGTACGTCAAAGTCACCGTTTGGAAAGTTGAGCTAGTGGCATCGATAGTGCGCTACTGCCCTTGCTACTCTCCATCAATTAATTAATGCTGAATACAAAACGAAATAAACCAGTACTGGTCAAGCATAAAGCGGAACCATGATCCTGACCCATCTTCCGTCTCTTGCATGTACAGCGTCTGAATGCGCTCTAATACTGGTGAGGAAAATCCCAAAAAGAGGCTTGAGTCTTCGAGAATGCATGAAATTAATTTCCTTTGGAGTTGCTGATCAACTTCACACACCTGATACTAGCCTACATTCATGTTACAGTTGATGTGACACTTTTGTCAATGTTTGTTGTGACAGTAGTCCGTGATGATGACCGCATTAATGTATTTTCTTCATCCTATTTCTCGCTTAAAATGGCTGAAGTTGATTGCTTCTCAGACAAAATAAATGGCCCAATATTTCCCGGTCAAAGGGCACATACTTTTTTTTTTTTTTTTTTTTTTGAAAGAAATCACCATTTCATTAAACCAAGGAAGATGGAGTTACATGATTACAGGGAGGTCCAAAGACCACAACAACCGAATCCTCCTCTAGCCTAAGGGCATCCTTGGCCAGATTGTGTGCCATTTGATTGCCACACCTCCTGACAAAAACCACAGACCATTGGCCTAACCTGGAGAGTACCAAACCAGTGTCATACATGACCATTCCCACCCTATCCCATCTCTCAAGCTGATGATTAATGCCATTCACTATCTGCACAGCGTCCCCTTCCAGGATGACAGGGCTGAACTCCATGTCCCTAGCCAGAGAAGCTGCCTGGAAAGCTCCTAAACCTTCAGCCAATAGAGGGTCAGGAATGCTTGAGATAATGAGCTGCTTTGTAACTAAGATCCTGCCCTCATGGTCTCGGGCCACCAGACCAATGCCAACCTTAGCTTGAGGCACATCCACAGCAGCATCCCAGTTGATCTTAATAGAGCCTGAGGGAGGAGGATACCACCCAGTCATTCGAGTACTAGAAGCTTGAGGAGTACTTTTCCTACTTCCTTGGGCCTCCTTATAAGCTGCAAGTGATAAAGATGCTTGACTCACCACCAGGTTGGGATGCATGAAGGAACCCTCAAAAACCAGTTTATTCCTTCTAAGCCATATGTTCCTGGATATGACTGAAAACAGTTCCATTAGAGGTTGAGTACCCTGCTCTCTGAGGCACTCGAATAGATCCTTAAAACTGTCCACCCTGAAAGAGCTTTTTTGGAAAAATATGTGGCTTTGACTCCATACATCCATGGCAGAAATGCAGTTCCAGAGAGCATGAGTGGTGGTTTCCTCTTCCAAGCAACAGATAGGGCATATAGGAGAGTCCACAATCCTTTTCCTGCAGAGGTTGAGCTTTGTAGGGAGAGCTTCTAAGCATGCACGCCATAAGAAAGATTTGTTAGCATTGGGGATCTGCATCTTCCACAAGTCAGTCCAGTCCCTCTGCCTCGGTAACCCCCTAGAAGATTGTCCCTTGAGCTGTGCATAGAGTTCCTTTTGTAGGTGATAGGCACTCTTAACTGTGAAAGAGCCATCTTTGGATCCCAACCAGATTAGTTTATCCATAAGACCAGATGAGCTTAAGGGAATTCTCTGGATCACTGCTGCTACCTCAGGGCCAAAAACTTCTGTTATCAAGCCTCTATCCCACTGCTTAGTTTCTTGGTTTATGAGTCTAGCCACTTTCTCATCCTCCAGCAGAATGTTTACAGGTGATTGGATTCTGTAGCTTGTAGGTTGTGGCAGCCACCTATCTTTCCATATTTTGGTGCTTTGACCATCACCAATACGCCATATGGAGCCTTTTTCTATCAGACCCTTTGCAGCACAGAAACTTCTCCATATAAATGAAGGTCTATAACCCACTTTGGCTTGAAAGAAATCAACACTTGGAAAATATTTCAATTTTAGAACCTGTGCAGCAAGGGAATTGGGCTGTTGGATGATTCTCCATCCTTGTTTAGCCAAAAGAGCTAAATTGAAACTCTCAAGGTCCCTAAAACCCAAACCACCTGCGGATTTTGATCTTCCCATTTGACCCCAAGATACCCAGTGCACCCTTTTTTCATTTTGTAGATGGCCCCACCAGTAATGGTGCATAATTTTGTTGATTTCATTCAAAAGGGATTTAGGAAGTTTGAAAACTCCCATGCAATAAGTGGGAAGGGCTTGAATCACAGCCTTGAGAAGTATTTCCTTCCCTGCCTGAGAGAGAAACTTGTTTTTCCAGTTGCTGATTCTTCCTCTGATTCTGTCAGTGATACCCTTAAAAGCAGCATTCTTAGATCTACCAATGAGAGCTGGTAATCCAAGGTACTTCTCATAGCTTGAGGAGGCCCTTGTTCCAGCCAGTTTCAAAATATATTCCCTTGCAGCTGGCTTTGTACTGGAACTGAAGAAAATAGAGGTTTTGGTCTTGTTAAGTTTCTGACCCGAGGCTTCTTCATAAAGGTTCAGCAGAGCCTGGGTAGATGACCACTCTCCTGCATTGGCTCTACAGAAAATCAAGCTATCATCAGCAAAAAAGAGGTGATTGATGCTAAGCTTCCCCCTGGAAATGGGAAAACCATGAATCATCTTGATACTTTCAGCATGGTTCATTAAGCTACTAAGCACCTCAGCCACCAATATGAAAAGATAGGGGGAGAGAGGATCTCCCTGTCTGATTCCTCTAGTTGGGATAAAACTGCATTGAGAGCTACCATTTATAAGGAGAGAATAGGATACTGTAGTTACACACTGCATGACCAAGTTAATCCATCTATTGCTGAAGCCCATCTTACCCATGACCCTTCTCAAGAAGACCCATTCCACTCTATCGTAGGCCTTGCTCATGTCTAGCTTTATGGCCATATATCCTTGCTTCCCTTTGCCTTTGGTTGACATTGCATGAAGAGTTTCAAAGGCCACTATGACGTTGTCCATAATCATTCTGCCAGGGATAAAAGCACTTTGGGACTGTGCAATAATAGAAGGGAGAATCAGTTTGAGTCTATTCGAGAGAACTTTGGACACCACCTTATAAACGACATTGCAAAGAGAGATAGGCCTAAAATCCAGGACAGTTTGGGGACATCTGATTTTTGGAATTAGTACTATGAAAGTATCATTAATAGCTGCAATATTACCATTCCCATTTAATATTTCCAGGACAGCATCAGTGAGATCAGCTCCCACAATATCCCAGTGTGATTGGTAGAACAAAGCAGGGTATCCATCTGGTCCTGGTGATCCCATTGGATTCATATGGAATATAGCACACTTTACCTCTTCAGCTGAAAACTATTTGGTTAAGTTGGCATTCATCTCTCTGTCTACCCGAGGATGGACCTGGTTCAGACATGCCTCAATTCCCCTTGGATTTGATGATGTAAATAGATCTTGGTAGTACTGAGAAAACAAACCAGAAATCTCTCTCAAATCTGTTGTAAAGCTTTCATCAGTTCTCATAAGCTTGTGAATTCCATTGTTCTTCCTCCTCTGGTTGGCACATTTATGGAAGAATTTAGAGTTTCTGTCCCCATCTCTTAACCACAGTTGTTTTGCTCTCTGTTGCCATCTTAGGTTCTCTTCCTCAAGAGATTTATCAATTTCCTTCTGAAGCGCTTTTATGGCTGCTGTGTTAGAGCCCATATTTGAGTCCTGCATCCTCAAAAGAAGCTTTAGTTGTCCTTGTATGTCCCTCTGTTTTTTCCCAAGGCTCGAGCTCCAATGCTTTAAGGACTCCTTGCAACTTTTTAGTTTCCTCATGAATAAATTCATTTTAGGGCCCTGAGCTGAACCCTGTGCAGACCAAGTAGATACTGTCAAAGGGCACATACTGTGAAGAAGTAGAGGTGGGAGACATCGAGATATGCAATTAACGCACACCCATCAAGTGTATATATATATATATATTATTAATAGCAGTAACACGAAAGCAAGCGTCGTGATTTGGGGTAAGAAATCACGAATTTGACGTTCATGCAATATATATTGCTTATCTACATCACAGCTAGCGGTCGGAATATATATTGTAAATGATGCATATATGCATGCAGTTTCATGCGTTACATTGATCAAATGCCTATACATGATGAGTTCTAGCTAGCTATTTATTTTTCAAAGATTAGTGTGTGTTGGATTATAAAAGCTTCACATGATGAAGCAGATCGAGTAAATTGTAAAGAATTGAACATTGCTGGCTTGATTTGTTATAGTAGTAGTTATATATATTAACGCTAATAATAATAGCACGATTGGATTTAGGAAAAGGCATGGCTTTTTCTAGTTGTCAGATGAATTTTCTCCAAACTGTTCATGCTTGGTTGAACAATCTAATTGAAGTCAAATAGTCAAATACAAATGGGAGCTCAATTTTCTTCTCTCTAGTAAACGATATTTGTCATTAAGTAGTACTAGAGAAAACTATTTTTTTATTTTTTATTTTACCAAAATACTGCCATGTACTTGATACATTGGTACAGTTATCGTGATGATCATCCACTTAATTAAAATTAAATAAATGAGAAGAAAATCATCGAGAAGGAAAATTAAAGATGAAGAAATTTTTGTCTAAAACCCAATATATAAGCAACTAGACAGGTTACCATACCAATACTACGTACATCGAAATTTCGGGCAGTAACCCTGTGCATTTTTACTCCATTAACATGATGATAATTATATGAGAACAATAATAATTGCACAGACTAATAAAGTTCCACACACAATTGAACATGGACCGAGGAAAGCAGAAGTATTGATAGCAAACGACTTGAATCAGACGCGCATGTCCTTTCTTCCTTCTCTATCTTACTTTATTATTCACTTTTCCAACCTTATCTATCTTTTTATAAAACAAGTACTACCCCACACGTACGCTGGGAAAACATAGAAAATGACCACTTTTAACCTTTGGAGACGTTGCTTGTGTCAGTAAACACATCTTCACACTTCCCAATATCAGAATCAAGACTAGGGTAGGTCATCCCAGTATTATTTGAAGTCAACCAGGTTCCACTATCCAATTCCGACCCCTGCCCGCTGAAAATGTTATTGTATCGGCGAGTTTCAGTGGTATCAGAAACATGGAATGATAATACCTCTCTATAGGTTTCCTTGCCGTCTGGATTGACTTTCTCCTTCGTAGCGTCTGCTTCTTTCTGCAATTGCAATGCAAAACTAAGTTTATCCATAACATCGTTCATGGTGGGCCGTTGGCTCCCCTGATCACGCACGCAACTCTCTGCGATATCTACGTACACCTTAAAACATTCTGGAGCTATCTTGCCCATCAGATTCGAATCTATAATCTCACCCATGGTCCCCTTTTCAATGCATTTTCGGGCCCAGTTGGCCAGATTCCATTGCTCCTCTTCCAGTTTTGGATTCAGTGCTTTTCGGGCACATAATACCTCAAAGAGCACTACGCCAAATGAGTACACGTCTGATTTTTCTGTCAGTTGTCGACGCCTGGCGTAATCCGGATCCAAATACCCGAACGTGCCCTTTACCAAGGTACTAACCGCCTTGTCATCCTGACCTTCTTTGGACAACCCGAAATCCGAAACCTTGGCCACACAATTTTCGTCCAATAAAATGTTGGTCGTCTTCACGTCACGGTGGATGATGGGGTGCTTCACTCCTGTGTGCAGGTAGTTCAGACCGCATGCAGCTCCGATGCAAATTTCAAGCCTTCGTATCCACGGGAGGGAATCCTTGTTTGTGTCATAGAGGTGTTCCCGTAGTGTCCCATTGGACATGTAGTCGTAGACAAGGACCAGCTCCCTCTCGTCGTTGGAGTATCCAATGAGAGAGACGAGGTGGACATGGCGAAGTTGGGAGAGCATCTCAATCTCCTTCCAAAACTCTTTGGGCCCTTGCCTTGACTCTGGGTTCAAACGCTTGATCGCCACAACCATAGTGCCATCGTCAATGAAACCCTTATATACCTTTCCAAAGCCACCGACGCCTATAACTAATTCTTCATCGAAGTTGTGGGTTGCTGTTTTGATTTCTTCAAGTGAGAATTGGCGGCATAAATCTTCGGGCAGTGATGAGGCTTTTGTCCTCATTGACTTTCCTTTGTTTTGGTCAGACCAGAACCAGCATTTCGATACTGGATAGTAAGAACTATAACGCTTAGATGTCCGCAGTTTCCAAACAACCAAGCAACACGCTAGAGTGAGCAAGGCCAAGAATAAGCCTACACCGGTTCCAATGGCAATGAATCTTGTTTTCCTTGACTTGGATGTCGAACCAGGTTGTTGAGCCGGAGGTGGAGGGGGCAGCAAAGTACTGGGAGGATTGGGTCCGGCTAGGTTGTTATTGTTGTCGCTCAGTTTGAACACTTCTACCCCATTTAAAATGGCATCGTAGATTGCATTGGTAGCTTTTCCTGGGTGTAGATCAATAAAGAGTGTACTCGTATCCTGATCATCTCCCATCTTTTGGATCATCACTATATAATCCTGAAACACAGGCGTATCCCTTCCTCCGCTCCACATAATTACATCAGCGTTACCTTCGGCTGTCTTGTTGTCTATATAGATAATGAATGGCCTTTCACCAGCCATCGTTATATTGGGCTCGATTTCGCAGAAATGAAGCCTGACCAGATAATTGAATCCCGGATCTACAGGTAAACCCCATGTCAAATTAGAATGCAAATTCCAAGTTGTGTTTGGACCCATCGTGATTGCAGACCGATAAACGTCATCAGGGGCAGTGTAATTTGGTATTGCCGAGTATTTAAGTGCCAAATTAGGCTGACGGGGGATCACGCCTCCACTTAACAAGTACTTGTTGTCGGACCATTCTCTAAACATGCCAGTGTCTCCCATTGGCGATATCGAGCTCCCACCTATATTGAGTCGATGAATCATCTCGAGTGCCTTGTTGTTGTCTATAGCGAACCGAAAAGTTTGGCCAACGTAAGGTGGGCTTGTCTTTTCTGGATCGCTATAGTAGAGGTACTTTGGCATAGAGACGATCTCAATTCCATTAACAAAAGCAAAGAATCTGCTAGAAGCAGTACTTGGCGTTGGAATGAATGTCAAATTCAATTTTTGATCCTCTTCAATGATGATGCAGAACTCTTTAGAAAGATGTCTCGAGTCCCCCAAATCAGCATGAATTGAAGCACTGAAGTTTCTAAGGAAGGTGAACTTGGTATTTGCTTTGACGGTAAAAAAGGCTAGAGATCGATCAAAACCAGAGTATGAAACTGCGTAAAAGTACAAACGGACAAATATAGGACCTGGGGTGACAGGAAATACGTAGGTGAATTGGGAATAGGATAAACGGGCAGTCTCGTAGGGGACAGGATCGCCAAGGTCTGGGCTATTTGGGGCGTCAGAGGTATTAGATTTCTGGCTATGTTCTTCTGTTGGAGCGAATTTGGAGGGCTCCTTGTCTCCAATCCAGTAGCGCCCATACTCATCCGTTAAGTTGCCATCAGAGCCGCAATTGAGGGCAATATTAACAACAGGAATGTAACGAGGAGTAGAAGTAGTGATTGAAATGTGAGAGAGAAGGAAGAGTAAGAAGACGAGCAGAATAGGTTTGAGTCTTGAGATGTTCCCCATGGGTGCATGCAAGAGATGATCACTGATGACTGTAACAGCGTGGGAACCAACAAACGGGAAAAACAAGGGCTCCTTTTTATTGTATCTGCATAAAGTTGCCTCAAAGCTAACATTGTGGAATTATTGTGCCACGCAGCCGAGCTCGGAATCTCATCCGATCGAGCTGGCCCCCATTAGCTTTTGGTAAAAGTAGGATGGGCGAATTGAAAGCGGCTCCTCCGTAACTTTATTTGTAGTAGGGCTGTATGAGCTCTTTGTAAAAAAGCAAACATATAAATTTAAAAAAATAACATTATTTTAATCAAAAATTGTATAAAACTGTTGAAATGATTTTTGCTTTTATTATTTTGTTTTATTAGTTAGGTATTTTTTTCCTCGTACGTATAATATCATAGGCAAATTAGTTGAAAAATAATATTTTCAGTTAAGTGCATAAATATCGAGTATTTTTTTTTTAAAAGTGAGTAAAAATGAAATTTTTATGGAAAAAAAATTGATTTATTAATAATAAACTCAACACTTTTTTAAATTAAATGTATGGCACTTATATAACTCATAACTGTATCTAATATTATTTAAATTAATATTGTGATAATTAAATACATTTTGAAGTAATATCACAAGTACTATTATAAACCGGAGACAAAATATAGTATCAATAGGAAAATATTACCTGTAATGAGTCTTTAATTAGAAAAAAGTGCATTTGCGAGCCTTTAGGAAAATTTTGAAGATTTCATACTAACGATGAGTTAATACTTGAGATTCCTCAAAATTAATAGTGAATCAACAAATAGCAAATTAAAAATAAAAGATAAAAAGCCGGCGAAGTGGGAAAGTATGGACGGACAATGGTAGTTGAGGAACAGATCAAAAGAGATGGAAAGAATCTGCTTTTATGAGGGGCCCAATTAGTTTCTCAAATTCAATTATTGACCTCATTTTCCAAGGCTAAACGCGCTCATCCAAACAAACCTATTACAAATTTTAGGACTTTGTTACATACAGTCGGGAAATGTAATCGGCGTACAGTCGGCTGTACAGAATAAATAAAAAAAAATTACAAAAAAATTATTTTATATTCAGGGGGACCTACATGAATTATAAAAAGTTATAAAAAAATTTTTTTTTCATATAGGTCCCGTATTAATTTTTTTTTTACAGCCGACTGCACGTCGACTGCATTTCCCGACTGCACAAATCATTTCTGCAAATTTTATTACCCGCATAAAAATTTAGAATTTTTTTATATGTGTTAATTTACGTATTAATATTAATTTTTTTATATTTAAATTTTAAATTAATATTATTTTTAATAAAATTTATTTTTTATCTAATTATAATAGATTAATACACATATTAATATATAATTATATTTATAAGATTTTTTTAAAAAATCTATCATTGTATATATGAAAACAATACTTTTATATTCAATAAAAAAAATGTCTAAACTACTAAACTAACAACGTCTCTCTTACACAATTTTACAACTCTATATTAAATAAATAGTAGCTTAGTAAAATTAAAATTTATTTTTAATTGAGTTGTGTAATTACATTAATTAATTGTGAAATAAATTGTAAAAGTGCTATAATAAAGTTATAAATGTTTTAATTATTACTCATATTCAATTATGAAAAAAGTTACTATGCCCACTAAATTTGACCGTTTCATGTGACCGTTTTGTAATTTTTTTTATTTAATAATTAAGGATTTAATTTTAAATGTATTGATATATATATTTTTATTTTTAAAAATTTAAATATATTAAAAAATATGAAAAACAAATTAAAAAGAATTAAAAAATGACTAGCGCTCGGTGTTAGTCACGCGGCAAAGGAGCCAGCTCCTTAATTATTTTTATCAATTCAGCTGATCAACAAAAGATAATTACGAAAAGAGTTGTTGCCAGCTTGAGAGGACGTTTAGTACAGTGGTCATGACTCATGCCGTCAAAGTGACCTTTTGGAAAGTTGAGAGTCCGGCATTCAGCGTGGATAGTGCGCTAATTCAGAGTTGAACTTTAATTACGACGACGACCCACTGAACTTCGAAGGTGACTGCTTTATTTTTACAAATCATTTAATCTTATTAAATTATAATTTTTTTAAATTTTTAAATAAAATATTAAAAATTATTAAACTTTTTTAAGTTTCAAAATATAAATCATATATAAAAATTAGTACTGCCCAAACGTACGAAACCAACTTGTACTGGTCAAGCATAACGCGGAATCATCACTCGACTTCGATCTCTTCCATGCACAACGTCTGGATGCGCTCTACTCGTGAGACAAAAAAATAAAAAATAAAAAAGAAAATAAAATAAAAAGTAAGAGAAAGGCTTGAGGCTTTATTAAACTAGTTTTCATAAAAATAAAATGCATGACATACTCATTGTGTTGATATTCTATCACTGTTTTTAAAGGCTCACAAGATTAAGAAATATAGCTTGGAATTGGCTTGTACTTGAGCTGTTCATCACACAAGGCCTTGAGTTTAGTGTAATAAGTACTCACCGGGGACTGATCTTGTGTACAAGTGAAGCAACAACTTTTGGTAACTGATATATCATTGGACCATTGCATTGTGCAAACTATTCTTTAAGAACTTTCCAGATTTCTAATGCAATATTGATATATATAATACATTTTGCTATCTCTTTAGATATAGAATTTAAGATTTAAAAAATACCATATTGTTGTATTGGATCCAGATATTATACAACAGATCAGATGGAGATGGTTTGCGAAGAGAATCGTAAACAAAAACAGTCTTGTTCTTCACACTCAAAGCCATGTACATTGAACGAGTCCAAATGTGATAATTGTCGCCAACTAGGGTTTGAGACACGAGCAATACTCTTGGACTATCTCTATTGTGAAGATAGTAAGGACTTGAGAAATCCTCAATGAAAGAAGAAGAAGAAGAAGTAGATGATGCCATGGCAAAACTTAATGCTTTGATACCATGTCAAAAATCAAAGCTCAAGAAGAACAGAAGGGGAAGATAACATGGAGCAAGAGTAAGAGATCAAGAAGATTCCACAATGATCAAGAGAAATTGGGAAACTATAATATGATTTTCTTAGCTTAATACAAAGAGCTCTATATATATATATATATATATATATATATATATATATATATATATATATATATATATTTATACAAGTAACTTTTAGCTCATCATTCTAACTAATCTTTCAGCTCAGAGCTCATCCAGCTCTCTATTTGTCAATTCATGTTTTACGATATCTTAAAGCTCATCCAGCTTAGGGACTTTTCTTCTTAACTTCTTACAATTTTCATCTTAAGGCTTTTCGCAATTCTAATTGGGCTGGTTTTGTCAACACCTATCGTTTTGTTACTGGTTATTGCATTCTCCTTGGTGATGCTTTTGCTTCATAGAAATAAAAGAAATAGACCATTGTTTTTAGGAGTTTAGCCAAGGCTGAGTATAGGGCTATGGCTTCCACCTATTGTGAAATCACTTGGCTTCTCTCTTCACTTTGTGATCTAACTGTTGTTCATTCCAGGCTGCTTTCATGTTCTAGGATAATTAAGTTTCCCTTCATATTGCAGCTAATCCATTGTTTCATGAGGGAACAAAGCATATTGAAATTGGTTGTCATATTGTTAGAGAAAAGTTGCAGACTAGAGTTATTAAAACACTACATGTTTTTTCTTCAAATAAGCTGGCAGACTTGTTTATTAAGCCTCTTGGTTCTCAATTGTTTCATGATTTTCTTTCCAAGATGAGTGTTCCTAACATCTACACTCCATCTTGAGTGGGAGTATTAAACTAGTTTTCATCAGATTATTTAGTCAGTAACAGAATTTACAATTAAGTTTGTTATACTGAACTGGAAGATTAGTTAGAATGATGAGATGAAAGTTACTTGTATAAATATGTACAGAACTCTTTGAATTAAGCTAAGAAAATCCTATTACAGTTTCCCAATTTCCCTTGATCATTACGGAATCTTCTTCATCTTTTACTCTTGCTCCACATTATCTTTCCCTTCTATTCTCCTTAAGCTTTGATTTATGAAAGGTTTCGAGAATGCATGAAATTGCCTTTGGAGTTGCTGATGACCAACTTCCCCCACCAAATAGCTAGATTCATGTTATGGTTGATGTGATACTTTTGTACGTCAGTGTTGTGATAGTTCTTGACTGCATTAATGTGTTTTCTTGATCCTATTTCTCGGTTAAAGTGGCTGAAGTTGTTGGCTTCTTAGAGAAAATATATGGCCCAATATCTCCCGGTTTAAAGGGCAAATATTGTGATGAAGCAGAGGGGGGAGATCATATTGAGACATGTAATTAACACATACCGCTTGGGAGGGATGCTTCCCAGTGGGCCCATTATAAATGGGCTTGGGCAAAACGATGAGGCTCATAGTAGCTTGGGCCTTACTCTCCAGCTACCCCTAGAATTGTCAAAAGAACCTGGGTCTCCAAGTGCATCTGACTAAGGGCACAAAGCGCGAGAAGCCAAATGAAGGGGGATAGAAGAGACGTGCCAACTTTGACATCTTCTGCGACACCGACTCCACTATGACTGACTTTATAGTGGTAAATGCCCCCTCCTTGTACAACGACATACTGGGGCGTCATACACTCAACAGTATTTAGGCGGCAACATTAATTTGCCACCTGAAGATGAAGTTCCCAACCCCCACGGGGGTGGGCAAGATCCGCAGTGAGCAAGTCCTGGTACGAGCTGATCAGGCAGCAAAAGGTGGGGACAACATAATAGAACCCCTAGACGAAAACTGTGCCCCGCCACCTCTTCCTGAGTTCATCACAAGGGGAGGGGTGAGAAGCCAAGGATAGGCAAGCTCTTCGATGAATAGAGCCAAACGAGCCACTCTCCGACAAGCTCTCCGAGCCTGTATAGACTCAAAGATTTATGAGGGAATGACCTGACACACCCATGGGACGCCAAGCACCTATGAGAATACTTTTATCAAAAGTGTAAGCTATGTTTGATTTTGATAATGTATAAGCTATAAATGAAATTGTGATTGTCCCCCATGAGTATGTGTGGTCTTGTCCAAGTCAACGAGTCGAGTCTAGTCTAATGTACTGCTAGACCTCCATCAAGTCTCTAAGTCCCCATGGTTAGTCCAGTTTAACGTACGGCTCAACCCCCCTCATGCCTGTGAGGGTCAATGAGGCGAGTCCAATCTAACATATTGCTCGACCTCCATCAAGTCTCTAAGTCTCCAAGGCGATTCCAATTTAACGTACTGCTCGGTCCCCTTGACGCCTACGAGGCCAACGAGGCGGGTCCACTCTAATATACTGCTCAACCTCCATCAAGTCTCAAAGTCAACAAGGTGAGTCCAATCTGACGTATGGCTCAACCCCCTTCATGCTTGCAAGGGCCAACGAAGCGAGTCCAGTCTAACCTATTACTTAACCTCCATCAAGTCTCCAAGTCAACGAGGTGAGTCTAGTCTAACGTTCTGCTTGACCTCCGTCATGTCTCCGAGTCCCTAGGAAGAGTCCTGTCTAATGTACTGCTCGACCTCCATCAAGTCTCCAAGTCAACGAGGTGAGTCCAATCTAATGTACTACTCGACCTCCGTCAAGTCTCCAAGTCTCTAGGGTGAGTCTAGTCTAACATACTGCTTGGCCCACCTCACGCTTGAGAGGGCCAACGAGGCGAGTCTAGTCTAACTTACTACTCGACCCACCTTGCACCTGCAAGGGCCAATGAGGCGAGTCTAGTCTAACGTACTGCTCAACCTCTATCAAGTCGCAAAGTCAACGAGGTGAGTTCAATCTAACGTACTGCTTGACCCCCGTAAAGTCTCCAAGTCCCCAGGCCGAGTCTAGTCTAACAAAGTTTAATCATCTTACATCTAGAGTTTGGTTGTTTACGTCGATTGATATGAATTGCTTTCAACACCATTACACTCCCCAACTGAGCAAGTAAAAAAAAGGAAGTGAAAGGAGAGAGGAAGACAAAGAGTTCGAGAAGAAGAAAAATTATATTATTAATGTATATGTCTGGTACAAAGAGCGCGAGCTTATACAAAAAAAAGGGAAGAAGAGAAGACTCTAAAGGAACGGGAAGTCAGTTGGCGGGGTCATCAGGGAAGGTACCTGGCATAAGATCTTTGCCCCCATTAGCATCATGCTCCAGGGTAGCCACATTTGAGGGAAGAGACTTTAGATCACCTTGTGAGTTCACCAACGCGCGGCCAACATCCTTTCTAAGCCTTGGATGTAGCCAAAATACTAGGCCTGATCACAGGCTGTCTTGACCAAACCCAGCTAATCGTACAAATGGGGAACGAAATCTCAACCTAGGACAAGTCTGACTTTAGGTCCTAAGTAACCAAGCTGCGAGAAAACACTAGAGGGTCCATCCGACCCCTTCTAGCTTCCATCTCCTCTGCACATGACTTCCCCAATGGCACTACGGCATGAGCCCCAACTATCTCAAGAGCTATGCCACATTGAAAGCTCTGCTTCAAAATGCCACGTCACATTAAATACCAGACTAGGATAGACGCGAGCGAGAAGGCTTAACTCTGACATGTGGAATATAATGTTCCCTTTGAACTTCATATAAAAGCTACTTCTTAGGTACAAAGAACTATCTCTGAATTGAATTATTCTAAGCGAACGCTAAGAACATGCAAGATTAACTTAGGCATCAGAGGTTCCCCAAATCACCCCGAGCCCACCTTCTCCTTTGTGTTTGCAAGTAAAAACCCCAGCTCGAGTTGCTTGAATATTATCTAGGTATACGAAACATGACGTTAACACCCATCATGTATATTATACATATATATATATATATATGTATGTATTTCATTAATACCTGAAATACAAGAGTAGTCAAGCATCCTGATTGGGTTGAGAAATAAGGGTCTATTATAAATCATGAATTTAACGTATGTTCATGCAATATTGCTTATATAGACCGAGGTTGGTATATTTTAAATGATGCATGCAGTTTGATGTGTTACATTCAAATGTCTATACAATTCTAGCTATTTGTTTTTCAAAGATTAGTGTGTTTTGGATTATAAAATTAAGCTTGATCACACAAAGCAGATCGATTCAAACTATATGGATATCTATTGTAAATAATTCAATATGAGAATTCCTTGGAACTGGTCGGGCTTATCTTCCCCCAAAACTAGCCCTCCAATAACCTAATGCCACGAAGGCGTTTCATTAAAAGTACAATGAGACCGCACCCAGGAAAAAATTCCAAGAGACACATAGATTTGATTCTCTCAGACCTCTTCTTCGACCAAAAATAGCCCCTCAGACCCCCTTGTGTGTTGCATCCCCCTTTGTTTTTTCTTTTCTTTTTGATTCATTTGGCCTTTGACGGCGACGAGAAGATTTCTGCAGAACTCGACCGGAGTGAGATCAGAGAACTTGGTGATGCCGTGTACGGCGCCAAGGTCCAACTTCTGGTGTCGCTTTGCTCAACATAGGTTGGCCTTGATCACGTCGAATCTGTAGTCATGCTCCTCGTAGTTGGTATAGCTCTTATCGAACCTGGCCTCTAATTCTATTTTTTGTCCTTTTATTTTTGAAATCAACCTTAACTCTCTCTTTCGAGTGGCATGGAAGCCCTCTTGCCCATGGATGATTTTCATTTTCATTAATATATTTTAAATTGTTAGCATACTTACTGGTCATCGGGTATGAGAGGCAGAGAGAAGAAAATGTGACAGTGAATTGGTCATTACTTTGGAATTTTTCTAGGTGGACGAAGAAGAGATCTGAGAGGGGAGATCTGTTTGCTTTGTGTTTTCTTATTGCTACATTTTCTCTTCTTTGAAGCTTGAAGGAATGGAAGGATGAGCCCTAGGGTTGGCAGGTTGAATGGTAACTGTTTTCTTGTTTGCCCAACTAGAGTGTAAACGGAAATGAAAAGTGGAGTTGGTGAGTGATAGTGGAGTTATTTTGGTAATGACTGGTGGCAGTGGAAGCTAATTTTCTATAGTAAGGTAGTGAAATTGGAAGCACAAATCGATCTTCCTATCGTGACTGATTCTATTCCTTTGTTTTTCATGTGAACGAGTGTATTTAGAGTTGGGTATAATTTCTGTGGTGACAACATATAAGTATAAGGCTGTTAAACAAGGAAAAATGGCCCGACCGCTTAGATGCGGTTCTGATTGAACATTGCTGACTTAGAGCATTCACATTGGTCTATGCATATGTATATGTAAAGTCATTTTCGCATAATATGAGCATAAATTCAACTGCATTGGATTATCCATATTCAAATATTTGGCTAGCTATAAACAGTGACTTTACAATTTTACATATCTATTATTTACTCTCTAAAATATATTTTGCTTATTCTTTCTCTTTGCTCTCACACTCTCCCACACTCTCTACTATTTCTCTCTCTTCTAAAATAATAAAATAGAATATTTTATTATTATTTTATCTCAAATATGCATAAGTCAATGTGAGTTTTATTTGAATGACAAAATGGATATGCAAAAGAGGTGATTTTGCATATGGATATTTATAGATCAATGTAGATGCTCTTAGTTGTAATAAGGGCTAATAATAATAGCAATAGGCTTTACGAAAAGGCATGGCTTTTTCTACTCGTCAGATGAATTTTCTCCAAGTTCATGCATGTTCCGTAAAATGTGATGCCAACTGCTGGGAGAATTAATGCTTAATTAGTTATCGAAGTTCAATCAGTTAGTCAGCATTTGAAAATGTGCATAAATTAAGCTTTTGACGTTATCGATGCCGGACTAAATTAAGATTACATTGGCGGCTAGTTAATCAACATGAAATTAAGGATTGAGATGGTGAAAATATGCAAAATTAAAGTTAAAACTTTGAGATCAGTGAAGTTTATCAATAAAATTCGAAATTAAGTTCTAAAACTCACAAGCCTGGGCACGTACTCAACTATCTAAAATTCTAATTATTGTATAAAAATAAAACATATAACTAAATATGAATCCTGCAAAATACCTGCCTAAAATTAGAATTAAACCGATCAACTCTAAAATAAAACTGAAATATTTCCCTCAAAGACCTAAAAAAACAAAAAAACATAAATTAACGTTTTGAAGGGAAAAACCTGAATTCTGGATCAAGATGTGGACCACCATGTATAAGCTGGTGATTTCGACGTGCACGCTGAAACGAGTTTTTCGAATAATTGGGATCTTATATTCGATTCTAATACAAGTAACCAAAATCATATCTAAAATACTAACATAAGCAAAATAATGCCCCAAGTATCTTTTCTGTTTTTTGACATATTTGATAGAGGAATGCTACACATCATCTTACACCACACATTTTATATATTAAAATATTATTTATTATTTTTTTATTTTTTATTTCATTTTATTCTTATTAAACTAATTGAATTATTTTATTTATCATCCACACACTACATATTTATTATAGAAAAAATAAAAATAAAATTAAAATAAGTGTAATGTGTGAAGTGTGAAGATGACAAGAAAAATTTTCCTATTTGATATGATAAATCTTCTCAAGGTAGTTCAACGATATTAATGTAAAATATCTATCAAATTTGTACCATCATTTCTATATCTCTCTGCATCAGTTATTCTTCTTTTTCGTCAATGAAATGAATAAATTTTGTTCCAAAAGATGGTAAAAAGGAGAAGAAAAGAGAAATAAATGATAAAATGCCTTTTCCTGTTTATTTATTTTTCATTTTAATAATATCATTTCAATCCTGTTTTATTATTCTTATACATCACAGTCATACACGTTCCCATTTTTTTTTTTCAATACATATTTTTCTAATGTTAGTAGTACGCATGTTTTCTCCCACAATGGCTTTGCTAGATGCAGTCGGGAAACGCAGTCGGGATGCAAACGGCTGTACGGAATAAATAAATAAAAATTATAAATTTTTTTTCATAGGGGACCTACATGAATAAAAAAAAGTTATAAAAATTTTTTTTTTCATGTAGGTCCCATATTAATTCACTTTTTTCTCCACGACTGCACGCCGACTGCGTTTCCCGACTACACAAATCATTTCTGCTCCCACAATACCCATAATGATTAAGATCACATGAATATCTCATACATTGTAAGGGCTAAAATATCCGGGCCAAGACCACCAGGTCATTAGGAGAGAAGAGAAAGAGCAGGAAGGTAAGGGAGAAGAGTGTATCAAAAGGTAAGGGGGCAGTGTTAAGAGAAAGTGAAAAAGGGAGAGGTGGTCAGACACTCAAAGGAGACGTCCCTCACAACTATCGAGGTGCATGTGAGGATCGAGGGTTAGATAAAAAGCGAGCGGCCAAACAACTTGGGGACTTTGACTTCTTCTTCAACCTCTCATGGGGAGCTCCAATGAGGGGGTTGATCTTCTCCACTAAAAAAATTCAATATCTCTATTGTACAGTGAGAAATAAGAGACTATGAGAGATTGTAAACAAGTATATTATACTGAATTTTTTCTCCCCAAATGCTCGTGGACATAAGCATTATGCAGATTCATGTAAATCTTTGTGTCTCAATCTCTTACTTTCCCTGCATTTGTTTTCTATACATTGCCATGGATGTACACACCGATACCATATGGCCATATTGAACCATTGTTGGGGGAACCAGACCACACCGATCGCCGAATCATTATAACGGGCCAAGAATGACTCTTTGTTCCATTCCAACCTGTTTTGTGATTTTTTACACATCAACATACATTATATAATAAAATAGACACACTCGTAAATATTAGAATTTACAACTTAATTTTCTTTTACTCTTATCAAATAACGCATCAGTTAAGTTGCAGCACGATCGATAAAAAGGTTAACATCCCTAATTAGTACTTGCAGGCTTGTGATCCAAGCTTATGTTGAACAATCTAATTAATTCAAATACAAATTGGGGTTCAATTTTCTTTTCTCTATAGTAAATGATATTTGTCATTAAGTAGTACTAGAGAAAACTTTTTTTTTTTTTTACCAAAATATGGCCATGTACTTGATACATCGGTATAGTTATCATGGGAATCATCCATGTTAAGGCAGAGGACAAGTCAACAGCCACACAAGAAAGCATGGCAACGTGCAAAGGAGAGGTACCAACCCAGTTAGCACTACACACAAAGCTAGCACAAGAAAACAATGGAGAAACCTCTAGAAATATGAATTCCTCTATGGTGGGACAGGTGTCAATAAATCCTGCAATCTTGTAAAATCGTTAGGCTCTTTCCTTTTCTATATATACATGTAAATGGGCACTGAAATCCACACAAAAAAATAGAGTATATGCAAATACATTTTCCTTTTGCACATTCTATTGAGCAGCTAGTGTGCACTCTAGTCTCTTAATTGAATATGGTATCAAGAGCTTGTTGACAGACCAACGTCTGCTACAATTTTTTTTTCCCTCTCTCTTTCTGTGTCCTTTTGTTTTTCTTTCCTTACTGCTCTTCATTGCCTTCTTCAATGGCGTATGAAGATTCAGTACCCATTTCTATTACACAGAACACTTCACCAACCAACCCAACTACACAAAATCCATCTCTCTTGGTTAACTCCTCTGTCATCAACAATGCAAGTCATTTTGTTACCAGCAAACTTTCCATAGACAACTATTTACTATGGAAGGCCCAAATGGTACCGTTCCTCAAAGGCATCAGTTATACAGTCATGTGGATGGCACTGTCCCTATGCCATCCCCCATGGTCGCTGATAGTCCTAATCTTGAGCATGCTCAATGGCTACATTTGGACCAATTGATACTTTTGGCCCTCAACTCCTCTCTTACAGACCAAGTTTTATCCCAAGTGCTGGACTGCACTACTTCTCATGAAGTTTGGACAACCTTAAATAGTCTGTTTGCTGAGTTCCCGGTGTATCTCCAGTAGGACTAGGAACTGATTTTGAGTCTTTGGTTACCTCTCTCACAACCCGCCCAGACCCACTCTCCCGTCATCAGGTATACAATTTTTTACTTAATCATGAATCCCGATTAAATCATCAGCACCAAAATCTTCTTAGTGGCAACCCCATTACAGCCAACGTCACAACCAAATCCCCTTTTACTCATCCTGATTTTTCAAGAGGTAGGGGCTCTAGGAATTCATGGGGTCGTCGTGGGGGAGGTCGCTCAAACCCAAACTCAAATTATTTCTCCAACCGAAATGAGTCACGTCCTTTTTGTCAAGTTTGTAATAAGCCTGGGCACACTGCCCTCACATGCCACCATAGATTTAATCACAGCTATCAAGCCTCATCTCCTCCCTCTTTGCCTGTGAACTTCATTGCCATTCCATCACCACCCTCTCATATCCATTCTTGGTTCCCAGACACAACTGCCACAAATCATTTTACCTCTGACTTTAGCAATCTTAACTTAGATGCTTCATCCTACAATGGCATGGATCAAGTGAATATTGGAGATGGTTCTACTATGCCGATTCAGCATACAGGCTTTGCACATCTTCACACTCCTTCTGGCAAATTTCTATTGTCTAAACTTCTTCATGTTCCTTTGATTACAAAGAACTTGTTATCTGTGCATCAGTTTTGTCAAGATAATTTTGTCTTTTTTAAATTTAACTCTGATTCTTTTTTTGTGAAGGATATCTATACCCAGGAGGCTCTTCTTTAGGGCAACGTTAAAGATGGGCTGTATGTCTTACCTGCAAGTGCCACAACCTCACCAACCTCACTTTCATCCTCACCGAAAGCCTTCATTGGAGAACGCACATCATCCTCTCAGTGGCATCAAAGACTGGGTCATCCCTCCTCTCAACCTACTACCTTTACTATTAATCACTTTAACCTTCCAATCAAGACCACCACATCTGTATCACAATGCACGGCTTGCTCACAAGCTAAGACACATGCTCTTCCTCACCCACTCTCTTCCTCTCAATCACATCATCCTTTTGAGTTGTTATTTCTAGATGTGTGGGGTCCGGCTCCTGTATTATCATCAAATGGTTATAGATTTTATTTTTCAATTATTGATGATAACTCTAAATATATATGGTTTTTCCCTCTTCAGTCTAAATCTGACGTCTCCACAATTTTTGTTGCCTTTTTACGTTATGTAAATAATTACTTTTCATAAAAATTAAAGGCGGTCCAATCTGACTGGGGAGGTGAATTTAAAGCTCTCAAAAATTTTTTTGCAAACCCATGGCATTGTTCATCGCATAACATGTCCATTTTCCCATGCCCAAAATGGGACCGTTGAGCGTTGTCATAGGCATGTAGTTGAAACGGGCCTCTCTTTGCTGGCTCACACATTCATGCCAACTCAATATTGGTGTGATGCATTTCAAACTTTGGTTTTCTTAATAAATCGAATGCCTACTCTGGTTTTGAAAAACAAGTCCCATTTTCAAGTTTTATTTCACGAAATTCTGGATTACAAATTTTTAAGCACTTTTGGTTCCCTATGTTGGCCCAATCTTCAGCCCTACAATCGTCATAAGATGGACTTCCGATCCATCCCATGTGTGATCTTGGGCTACAATCCCGATCATAAGGGATATAAGTGTCTTCATTTACAAACAGGCTAGATCTACATATCTAGGGATGTCACCTTTAATGAGGCCCAATTTCCCTTTCAAATTCGGCCCCAACCTTTAGCTAACTCACGGCCTCAAAACTCTCCTGCATTGGCCTGCATCCCTTTAAGTCCTACACTAGATACATTGGCCCAATCCAGCCCAGCACTACCTACAAATGCTTATTCACATTCACCTACTTTTACAAATCCTCACTTAAACACTCAGCCCACTACTCACGGATAGGGTCCAAGCCCAACACCCACTACTTTCTCAATGCAGCCCACCACTCAACACTTAAACCTGAATGATCCTTCATCTTCCTCAACGTAGCATCTTGCACATGAGCTCCTGATTTCAACGCAACACTCTTCTAGTCAGCCACCGCACTCATCTAGCTCAAATCCAAGCCACAATCTTCACCCAATGATCACTCATGCAAAGGTAAACGTCTGTTGCCCTCTTACTTGACAAGATGGTGCTATTCCTTGGCCCCCAAAAAAACCCTCAGCTTCACTCACTCTCATGGATTCCGCACTTCACACACAAATTCCTAAAGAACCCACATCTTACACAGAAGCATCTAAATACTCTGAGTGGCGTAAAGCCATGAACATGGAAATTCACGCTCTATTACACCATCACACATGGGATTTGGTCCCTCCCTCACCATCCTTCAATGTTTTAGGCCCCAAATGGGTGCTCAAAACAAAAAGAAATGCAGATAAAACACTAGAAAGACGTAAAGCACGTCTAGTAGCCAAGGGCTTTCACCAGCAAGCTGGTGTTGATTACACTGAAACATTTAGCCTAGTGATCAAACCCAATACCATTCGACTCATTCTATCCCTTGTTGTGTCTCATAACTAGCCACTATAGCAATTAGACATACATAATGCCTTCTTACATGGTGACTTGCTAGAAACAGTGTACATGAGCCAACCTCCTGGGTTTGTGCATTTGGATTTTCCATCTCATGTGTGCAAACTAAGGAAAGCTATTTATGGTCTAAAACAGGCCCCTTGGACCTAGTTTTCAAAACTTAGCACTAAATTTCTTTCTCTTGGCTTTGTGGAATCCAAATCTGACTCCTCTTTGTTTATTTTCCACACTGATTCTAATCTGATCTTTGTTCTTATCTATGTTGATGACATCATTGTCATTGGGTCTAGTTCCAAATTAATTTCAGATTTCATCTCTACTCTTGGCATGTCTTTTCCTGTTAAGGACTTAGGTCATCTTCATTTTTTTTAGGCATTGAAATAATTCGAACTAATCAGGGATTATACTTGTGTCAATCTAAGTATATCATTTTTTTTAGGCATTGAAATAATTCGAACTAATCAGGGATTATACTTGTGTCAATCTAAGTATATCATTAAGTTGCTTCATCGCACAAGTATAAGTAATGCCAAACCAGTTTCCACCCCAATGGTTTCATCCATTAAACTCACGGCATTCAATGGGAATACCTTTGAAGATCCTCACTTGTATTGCAGTATTGTTGGCAGTTTGCAGTATCTATCTTTTACCCACCCAGACATATCCTTTGTTGTAAATAAAGTGTCAATACATGCATAATCCTAAACTCCCTCATTGGCAAGCTGTGAAACATATCCTTAGGTACCTTAAACTCACTTCAAATTTTGGTATTCATTTCTCAAAAAATTCCAAACTTAACATTTCGGCCTTTTCAGATGTGGATTGGGCGGGTTGCCCTGATGACAGAAAATCAACGGGGGGTTTTTGTGTGTTTGTTGGATTTCACTTTATTTCTTGTTTCTTGGGGATCCAAAAAGCAACCTACCATAGCTAGGTCCTCCACAGAGGCTGAGTATAAATCAGTTTCTAATACAACATGTGAAGTCCTATGGATTCAATTTTTATTGATGGAACTTGGAATGTATTTAGCTGATCCACCAACGTTATGGTGTGACAATCTAGGGGCTACGTATCTTTCGGTTAATCCCGTTTTACATGCATGCACCAAGCATGTTGAACTTATTATTATTTTGTAAGAGATAGAGTAGCTGCCAAAACTCTCAATGTATCATTTTTGTCTAGCAAAGATCAGATTGCAGATATCCTCACTAAGCCTCTATCAACAACCCGTTTTCTCTTGCTCCAATCAAGCCTCACCACCACTCCGGTGACACTTGCATTGCGGGGAACTGTTAAGGCAGAGGACAAGTCAGCAACCACACAAGAAAGCATGGCAACGTGCAAAGGAGAGGTACCAACCCAATCAGCACTACACACAAAGCCATCACAGCAGAACAATGGCGAAACCTCTAGAAACATGAATTCCTCTATGGTGGGACAGGTGTCAATAAATCCTACAATCTTGTAAAATCGATAGGCTATTTCCTTCTCTATATATACATGTAAATGGGCTCTGAAATCCACACAGAAAAACAGAGTATATGCAAATACATTTTCCTTTTGCACATTCTATCGAGCAGCTATTGTGCACTCTGGTCTATTGATTGAATAATCGACTTAATTAAAACTAAATAAATGAGAAGAAAATTATCGTGAAGGAGAAGATGAAGACATATTTTTGTCTCAAAGGTCCCAATATATAAGTAACTAGGGTTACCTTACCAACTAGTACTGCATAGAATTTTCAAGCAGTACCCTTTAACATTTACTCTATTTATAACATGATTATAGGTAGTCAACTAGTCAAGCGGCTTTAGGCCACACTTCCAGCATTTGCATCTTCGGTCTTTAACTTGTACACTTACAAAAAAAAAAAACACAGAGCCGAAAGCCTTGGTGAGGCCCAAGTTGAGTGAGAGAGAATGAGAGATCACTCAGGTCTGGTCAGATACTCAGCAAAGAGTCAAAAAGATTACTCTAGTTTACTAAAGGAGAAGTTGGCCCCAACATGGAAAACATACCACGTGATAGAAAATGACGTCAATGTTATTCAGATAGGGTACTTTAATATATATTAATCTTCAGTCAAAGTCAATTTAATATTTCAAAAATGACTGGACAAATTATCAACTTTAAAATTAAAAGAAAATTATATATATATATATATATATATATATATACTAGTAGAATTAAAATGTCCAAAGGACGTTTGCCTAGTGGAGGCAAATTATAAATGTAAAACTTTTCCATGAAAGCAAATAATAGTATAAAAGAAAAATATAGCAATTGTATTAAAACATCTGTATGTCTTAGAAATTGGAACATAACAAGTTGTCTTCTACAACAATAATAGATTGTGGCACCCAAAGACATGGACCATGGTTGAAAGTCTGATGTACAACCTTCACTGCTAAATCAACACAAAATGATAAAAAAATATATATATGAGTCCTTTGATATTTTTATTTTGATCCATCATTTTGTGTCATCCTATACAGCATCAATAGAGACCAAGTTAGAAGTGAACACAAATGAGCCATAAAGACCATTTTAAGGTGCCTGTTATTCTTAATCATCCAGACGTCCTATCACCTTGTCAAACCACTGCTGCAACCAAATCTCTTTACGGATTCATGATGACTTATAATCTATTACTGTATACCTTTAGTCATATTTGTACGTATGACATTTGCCCAATTACTTGACACCATTGTTTTCATTACATAAGACAAAATTTAGTGGAAGATGGCAATACACATTTAAATATGTGAACGATCCTTACAAATTAAATTATTATATCCTAAAATCCTTTTAATTGGAAAACCCCGAGATTAGTGCTAACTTCGAGTCCCTCACGTCTATGATTCCTGTGGTAGCTTTCGTTTAACAACAAAATTAAGTGGTACCCATCTCAAATTTCATTTCTTTAATTGTTTATGATTTGTGGCTCTCTCCCATACCCCTTTTTTTTCTCAGGATGGTAATATTTTTCTTGATGTTGAGATTGACAGCAAATCTACAAAAGATATCCATATTTAATATCTTTCGTCCTAAGTGCAGACTCACATCACACATGAATTGGCAAAATTTTATAGGCAAAATCAATTTTTTCTATTATTTCTTTATTATTTTTTTCAATCACTTCCCTTTATATATATTCTACTAAAATCAAAACTTAATTTGATGAATTTTTGTCGCTTTTCATGTTTGTTTCCTATAAGGTAGGCCAGTACGTACGTAGTGCAATAATTCAACATCGATCATGATAATGATTCCATATTTTTATAACTATTATTATATGTAACATATTTTTTGCATGAGAATAATGCTTTTACATATCATAGATTATTTTGAAACTTATCATGGATTATTTTAAGAAGTCTTTATAGTGAAAATATCAAAAGCAAAGGAACATTCATATCTTGTGTGTACAAGCAGGATAGATATTGTCGGGGTAAAACCAGATTGATATGAGTCATGATTGGTTTGAGAAATTACGTGCAGCTCCCGACCTTGGGGCTATATATACATAGGATTTATATACCACGTACCCTCCATTTACCAAGCTTAGGATTTATTATATATATTAATAAAAAATTCAAAAAATAAATATATATTTTTTTATTTAAGTAGATCAATATGTCAATATTTTTTATGTGGTGTGTCAATAAAAAAACATGTTAATTGATTTATTATTTTATATTTTAAATGCTAATTTGATTTTGATTGTACCCTTGATAGTTGAAAACTTGAAAATCACATGCACAATAAAGAACCAGCTGGTGTACTCGCCAATTTGTGTCCGCTTCTCCCTTTAAATTTTTAAATTTGTTTTTAATTTTTTTTACATTTATTTTTTTAAAATTAATTTAGTTTTATTTATTTATTATTCATATACTAAATATTTAATAAAAAATAAAAAATATTTGTTCATATACGGGTTTAAACCAGTTCATATTAAATTATCATCCAAAATTGTAATAGATATGTTATCCAAAATCATTCTTTAAATCTAATGCGATCTTAAGGTTATATTCTTTTAATAATAACAATTTAATTTAATCATACAAATATGAGAATTAATTACCAGTTAAATACATTGACACATAATTAATTTGTTTATCAATTTTTTTTTATAGAAACGAAATTATTTGGAGTGATTGAGTCTGGAAATTGATATGCATAAACCATTACATCTTCTCGTGAAGAACATGCTTTAGTACTAATATCTCTCTACTTTTTGCTGTTGAAAATGATCAGCTACATCACCTCAGATTGCGATGCGGTCTCCATCATCCATGATGATCAAAGATATGCCAAATCACCCGAAGATGCAGTTGTGGATGTCCTCAAAGCTGGTGCGTAAATTTTAAAGATTTTTTTTCCCTAATTTATAAGAATTTTACAAAAATAATAAAAAATTTGCAATAGAATTATTTTATAAGAAGAGTGGCTGTACAGCCACCGCCTCATTTGGGCCCCGACAAGTGTAAAAATCTTTTTTTTTTCTTTTTTTTTTTCCATGTATTTTTAAAATACTCTTAAATATTAAAAATAAAAAATAAAATTCACACTTACTTAATTGCTAAGTTAAAAAAAAAAAAAAAATCTTTTTCTTCGGCAGCTGTCCCTTTAGCTTGTACGTCTCTGGTCTCCAGTCATAAAGATGGGCCCAATTGCCTTAATACGAATGTCAATAATTATCAACAAGTGGACCATCAGTCTGTGGTCCCTCCTGGTAGATGGATTTTAATTTTTATGGAAATTTATGGGATTAGATTTTAGGGAAAAAGGTGACACGCACTAAAAGGCAAGCAATCCAATTGTGATCTTGAAGCTGCCTCAAGCTTCCATAATTCAAAGTGTCATCCATATGTACATAACCTGTTTTTTTTTTTTTTTTTTTTTTTCAATCAATCATTTCTAGCAAGTATTGTTGTTATAAACTTTTTAAGCGGACATAATTTAATTTTAATTTAATTTAATTAATTAAGTAGTAGGTAATTTTAAATAAACTTATATCTTAATAAAATGACAAAAAAAGAGTGTTAGGATAAGACTGTCAACCTATATTTTTAGCGTGTCCCAAATACAACAGGTTACAGTTTGTTTGTTTTTTTCACTTAGTCTGTGAAGTGACTTTTTGTTTTTGAAAACGCTGCAGCCTGACCTCCTTTCATTAAAAACATAAAAGATGAAAAAGAGGAAAGACTTCGTGAATCCATTTAATAAATGACAGATCATTTCAATTAGGGATGCCCACTTGGGATACCCATACCCTGTTTTCATTTGGTTTTATATATTGTTTGCTTTGTTTTAGACACAAGTGCAAGATTTGGTGATGACTTTGGAAGATATCACACAGATCTCGAGCACAGGCATATCAATAATGCATTAGAAAGACAGATAATAAAGGAAGGAACGTCGAGATAAGGATGGGTCTGAGTTTAGAGAGAGAACTTGGGAGGAATACGAAGCCGAGAATGAAAGATTTTGTGTGGTCTGAAATTTTTTTGAAAAAATATCACTGACACAATCTCACTAAAGACTAAAACATCCTTATATAAACGGACACAAAAAAAGGAAACAAAAGGTTAAAAAAGTAACTATGCAAAACTTTCCCATGAAAGTAAATAATAGTAATTAGCAACACGTTCAGCAATCAGCAACACTGCTATGCACTGCTCAACAGCAAGTAAGAGAGGGGTGAAATGCCCTAAAATAAAGAACAGAAGAAATAAGTACATCTCATTCAGTATACTGAAACAACTGATGTTATTCATGTGAATCAACCTATTTAGAAGGAGAGCAGCAACACTGTCATAATTGTTGATATCTTGATCCCGTGGATTTTTTCCAAATAACAAGCAAAGATTTTACAAGTGAACTGTAACTAACAAAATTTGTAAAATGAGAAGCTTCAGTTGGGATTTAGAGAACATTCATGGAGGAGATGAATGAAATTATTAGATCTAAAATACCATCTCTTAAATACAATTAGTATTTCAGATTCATATTATGGTTTTGTAAGAAATTGTGCATTATTAAAGGAGAAATAAAATGGAACACACAGAAGATCTAATAGAAGATAGAAACATAAATATGAATATTTGTGAAGTATTATTTTATTATCACAAAGTAAAATTACAGAAATTTAAGGCTCTTTGCCTCAATCTTTAAACGCTCTTGCTCTTCAAAAATCTGCATGCCTTTCCTATCTAAAGGAGTAGCCACTCGAAAAGAAGAGTTAAGCAAAGATTTTAAATCTCTGTTCTCTCGCTTTACTGCTTCTATCTTCATGTTGAACTCCATAAGAAGCCGCTGAAGGATAAAAATATTCTCGTGGAGTTTGTCAACCCCACCAGTCCTAGATTGTAGTCGCTGAGAATATGCGACAAGGGTTGATGAGTATCGGGTACCGAGACTCACAAGCTCGTAGATAATTTCATTATCTGACTTATTAGTCAGATCATTATTGGATTGCATTATAGCACCTACGGAAGAAGAAGAAGCAGAAACAACTGGTGAACGAGGTGCAGAATACCTCATATATTGGTGATGGGAAGATTGCTGAGCCATTGCAAAGTGAGAAAGCAGAAAGAGATTACAGAGTAAGAATACAGACTAAATTTAAAAAAGTGAAGAAGATAAGATGCGAAAGAAGATGAGCTGAATAATTCTTTTATAGAGAAAATTATGACAAAGTATCACTCTATTACTTCATAACATCTTTCGTGAAGCATCTCTCTACAAGAGACAAGAGATGTAGCATCATAGCTGCGGCTCCTAACAGATACAGAAGAGCGATGTAGTATCATAGCTGCGGCGCCTGACAGCTACAGAAGACCTGTAAAAATCTTACGGATCAGAGTTTTCTGGTCTAAAATAGAGGGTCACCGTTTTTGTTGAAAGAGAGAGAGAGAGAGAGAGAGAGAGAGAGAGAGAGAGAGAGAGAGAGAGAGAGAGAGAGAGAGAGAGAGAGAGAGAGAGGTTAACAGTTTAATTTTGATGAATTCTTTACTGAGTATGTTATTTAGAAGAACACTTAAAGTATATCATTTATTTTTTTTAAAGCAATCGAGAGTTTACCACTAAAACTGAAGATGTTAGACATGGGTACAGCTGAAAAAATCCCAGGAGGTCGAATCCGCACCGTTTTCCATCAGAAAACCCTCCAAACAGAGCAAAAAAGAGAAAACCAAAGAAGACAACGACCAAAATCTATTCTTACAGAGCTTTATCAACAAAAACGGAAACGCACATGTAAATTCTATGAGATATGGCAAAAAAAAGTAGAGAAAATAAGTGAGAGGAAAGAGAAGGTGAGGAGCGAAATGATAGGAGTCGGGGTGGGTAAATGGAGAACAGTTTTATTTCGTGAGAGGAATGTGGGAGGTTTGTGTACGCGATAATACACACAAGGGAAACCCACATGCAATGTATTTGTGCTGAGAAGTGGATTCTCTCCCACCAAATGAAAACCAGGTGTCCTTAAAGCGGTTTTTGGTTTTATTTTTTTGGTGAATTACGACTTGTTTGGATGCTCGACTAAGTATGTTTTCGACCCGTTAGATCCTTAGATTAACTACTCTACTCGCAACACCATCAACATGATATAACATCATATTTAATACATTAGACTACCCGTTCATTATTAATCAATCATTCAATTACAGTATTGGCATTTCATATTTTTATTTTTTAAATTCTTTTTTAAATTTTTTTACATTTATTTTTTTAAATTAATTTAATTTTTTTTATTTATTATTCATATACTAAATATTTAATAAAAAATAAAAAAATATTTGTTCATATACGGGTTTAAACCAGTATATATGAACAAATTTAGTAAAATGAGATCACTAATTAGCTTCCACCTATCTATTAATTAATGGTATGAACGGACAAGATTATACAAACAATGAAATTGTTTATAATGATAAAATCAAGATAATCATGATTAATTGTCAAGATCATCTTGTAAATATTAGTGTAAATATTAGTGTTTAGTAATGAAAAGATCATCAGCACATGGAGGCCCCTTTCAGCTTTTGGACGCAAGGGAGAGTTTTCTTTTTCCTTTTTGAAAGACACGCATTTAGCTGTTTTGGACAATGGCAATATATTACAATAAAACTTTCAAAAGCTTGGCCATTTGCTGACTCTGGTCTGCTACATCTTGATTTTGGCACTATCAATTCTGTTCTTGTGGTCAAACGCATCCACCTTCATCCAAAAGTAAGGCTGCACTTGTTGTGGTAGTTTAATTATTTCAATTTCTCTATTTTGAGTCGTTTTGCTCATACATCTATTTGATCATGTAGATGTCCACCACACATTCCAGAATTCCATATCTCAGATGAACCACTTTTAGAGTTTGCTGCAACTCTGAGGATAGAGATCAACCGTGCTTTTGTTGTTCTGCGTGATATTGCGTCAGGAACCATTAACTTCATTTATTATTTTTTAATCATACCTTTATTTATTATTTATTTTATCAAACTTTTAATATTAATATATTAATATGACTATCCTTACAAATAGTAAAACTCTTAAATTTTCTTTTTAGGTAGTGTTGGCTGTGGGAGCTGGAAAAGATGATACCAAAGACAATGGATTTGATGTGTCTACGATTAATAGCAGCAGTCCTATTTCTTGTACTCTTTATAATTATTTAGTTCCCTTAGGACCAATTTGTCAAAAGTTAAATCATCTATGTCAATGGTCTGATCATTAGGAAAAGTAGTTAAAATTTTATTATTTTTTAATCATACCTTTATTTATTATTTATTTTATCAAACTTTTAATATTAATATATTAATATGACTATCCTTACAAATAGTAAAACTCTTAAATTTTGTTTTTAGGTAGTGTTGGCTGTGGGAGCTGGAAAAGATGATACCAAAGACAATGGATTTGATGTGTCTACGATTAATGGCAGCAGTCCTATTCCTTGTCCTCTTTATAATTATTTAGTTCCCTTAGGACCAATTTGTCAAAAGTTTAATCGTCTATGTCAATGGTCTGATCATTAGGAAAAGTAGTTGAAATTAACAGTGCCGAATCAAGTTCAGTTTCACTCGAAATCAGAACTTAAAATATGGGAAATCAGTCGGCAAGAGCAGAAAGTAACGACAAATTAGGAAAAAAATAGACATGATTAAGAATAAAAAATTTAAAACAAATCGCCTAACCACTATAATGAATTGATGCCTTGGTTGTGGTTAACCTTGATTCCACTATTATTACTACATCACTCCTAATCATCCCCACCACAATTAATTAATTAATTAATTTTCAAGTTTTCAACTATCAAGGGTACAATCAAAATCAAATTAGGATTTGGCAAATCCTAATGAAATTGACAACAATGGAGACATGAGAGGATTCCGATGGGCAGAAGAATAATAATTTCCTACTAATATCTTAAATAAATACTTCAAATGTTATCCTTAAAAAATTGCACAAGTCAGAAATAATAAAAACACTGCATGTGTATTGCCATCTTCCAGTAAATTTTGTCTTCTGTAATGAAAACAATGGTGTCAAGTAATTCGGATAGAGATCAACCGTGCTTTTGTTGTTCTGCGTGATATTGCGTTAGGAACCATTAACTTCATCTATTATTTTTTAATCATACCTTTAATTTATTATTTATTTTATCAAACTTTTAATATTAATATATTAATATGACTATCCTTACAAATAGTAAAACTCTTAAATTTTCTTTTAGGTAGTGTTGGCTGTGGGAGCTGGAAAAGATAATACCAAAGACAATGGATTTGATGTGTCTACGATTAATAGCAGCAGTCCTATTTCTTGTCCTCTTTATAATTATTTAGTTCCCTTAGGACCAATTTGTCAAAAGTTAAATTATGTCAATGGTCTGATCATTAGGAAAAGTAGTTAAAATTTTATAATTTTTTAATCATACCTTTATTTATTATTTATTTTATCAAACTTTTAATATTAATATATTAATATGACTATCCTTACAAATAGTAAAACTCTTAATTTTTTTTTTTTTAGGTAGTGTTGGCTGTGGGAGCTGGAAAAGATGATACCAAAGACAATGGATTTGATGTGTCTACGATTAATGGCAGCAGTCCTATTCCTTGTCCTCTTTATAATTATTTAGTTCCCTTAGGACCAATTTGTCAAAAGTTAAATCGTCTATATCAATGGTCTGATCATTAGGAAAAGTAGTTGAAATTAACAGTGTTTCAGTGAACATCTGATCGTGATCGAATGGCTGATAACAGGCTTTGAAACTGTGGTAATGATCGAAGGGTGAGTTGCCAATTGGAAGAGAAGGCAAGGGCTCTCTAATCGTGGGAGATGAAGGAATCTGTCATGGAGCTCTTCATCGACGAGCGGGCTTGTGTGTTTTGCTGTAGGACTGAGGAACATCATGTTGTTAGTGTGGACGTCGGAGATGCTGATGTTGCTGAATGACTCATTTTCCGGCTTGCAATTCCTTCCCATGTATAGAAGTATTTGATCCAGGACGCCTTCATTTCTGGAGCCAAGAATCTGAGCGTTTGAATCCGTTGAGATTGAGGAGGTTTTAGGACTCTCTGCTGCTTTCTGAAAATTCTTCTTGAAGACACGGCACACCACCCACCCATCTTCGGTCATGGCTCGCGACCTACGTCGGCGTGCGTGTCTTCACGAAGTTTCTCGATATTCCTATCCAAGCTCCTTTCCCCACTTTCTGCAAACCCAGCAGGAATAGCTTGTGCTCCTCCTCCGTCCACGGAACCCCTGCACAACATACATAATCAATCACCCACAAAACAAACTCTCTCTCTCTCTCTCTCTCTCTCTCTCTCTCTCTCTCTCTCTCTCTCTCTCTCTCTCTCTCTCTCTCTCTCTCTCTCTCTCTCTCTCTCTCCGTGTGTTTTTGAAGCATCTTAGAGGGCATCGATGGAGTCAATCTCTCCAAGATATTAAGAAACTCAGAACGCAAGTCCATCTTTCTTGCCATCCCCCAACAGCCGTAGCTCCAACAGTAGCAGCAGCAGCAGCGCCACCAACAGCAATTTCCACACCAGAAATAAAATTAGAATAGACAGAAGCAAAGAAACAAAAAAAAAAGAACTCGAAAACAATTTCCATATCATTTCATGAGGCAATCATAGAAAAGAGGAGTTTTTTAACGTACGTTTGCCACCACTGAAAATCTTATGCACAGGCTTTTCCCTCCCAAAGAGCCGGTAAATATTGGACTTCATCGACGAAGGAGAAGGAGAGGAGGAGGAGAAGAAGAAGAGCTGCTCTTTTTCTTCTCCTGAGGAGGAGTTGAAAAGCAAAAAGACATGGAGTTGAAATTACCACGATCTTCAAGCCAATCGGAGTGATATGTTCCTTCTTCTGCAAACAAAAATCACAGATCATCAAATTCATAAACAAAATAATACATAAATTCAAAAACGGAGAGAGAGAGAGAGAGTGGTTCAGCAAGATGAAGAGAAATCGAGAGTCGCGAGATAGAGAGAGAGAATAGAGGATGTGTCTGAGTTTAAAGAGAGAACTTGGGAGGAATACGAAGACGAGAATGAAAGATTTGTATGGTCTGAAATTCTTTTGAATGACACAATCTCACTAAAGACCAAAACATCCTTATATAAACAGACACAAAGGAAGAAAACAAAAGGTTAAAAAAGTAACTATGCAATAAAAACGGAAGAAAAAAACGGAACGCAACAATTTACTGCTCATTCCTGTAGAAGCGCGATAGGCGCTTATTATTATAGATATATATATATATATATATATATATATATAAGTACATTTTAATGGGTTGGTATTGGCTTGCTTTTGATAAAGCAACTATTTTCTGTCCCCGATCTCCAAACAAAAAGGCAATGTCCATTAGTGGCAGCACTATTGACACCCTAGCTAATGCGCAAACGCTTGCATTTCCTCTTTGTATAAAGCTTGAAGGACAAATGATCACAGGATATTCCTGAAAAAAAAAAAAAAAGTAGGAGGTTGTTGAACATAAGGTTTCAAGTTTTGTGTAATTATATATCTACACATGGATTTTGATGATAACAAATGAATTCAAAGAATGAAGGAGTCTCAAGCTCAAGTTGTCCACACAATGGAGTCAAGCACATCAAGGAAACAAGCATGAGCAAGAAGGGAACAAGTTCACATTAAAGTTATAGAGTAATGTTGTAAATCTCTTCAAAATTCGAAATTAGGATTAATGCTCAAAATTAATATTTTATCATAAAGCATTAAAATACATTTTCCACATGTGCATGAATATTTTTGAAAATTAAATTTGAAAATTTTGAAATATGATTGATTGTCATCTTTTACATGTGCATGCCTTGATTAAAGGGTTGAACTTTGAAAATATTAAAGATGATTGATTGTCATCTTTCACATGTGCATGTTTTATTTGAATATTTTCAAAAATGATTGATGCTTTTTTTTTTTTACTTATGCAAAAGGTAGATGATTTTGTTTGAAAAATTTGAAAAGTAAAGTGTACTCCTTTTGTCATATGCCAAAAGTAAAAGATTAGGTTTGAAGTTTTTGAAAAATGAATGATGTTGTCTTTGACAATTGAAAAAGAAGAACCTTTTATTTGAATTTTTTGAAAAAGTGAATGATGTTGTCTTTGACATGTGAATCTTTTTAAATTTGAATATGAAGTCACATATGCCTATAAATAGATCATTTGAGAGCTTCACATTTATAACATCCAAAGCATACAACATTCATTCAAAGCTTTCATTCTCTCTTCTCTAAGCATTGAGCCTTAATCCTTATTCATTTTGAGAGATATAGTTTGTGCTGTATTGTTCTTATTTCACTCATTGAGGAGTGTTTTCTGATAACCTACCCACTATCAGCTCGTGTATCAGTAAAAGGGTGTGTATAACCCTTGTGCGTGTAGAAAGTGTTCTACACAGGGAATAGTTGAATCACCACGTGTAAGGTGATTGCAAGTGTAAAGGGTGCTCTACACGGATCCTTTGTAGCGGTGTTGTTCAAAGGTGTAATAGGTTTCTATCTCCACCTGAAGGAGGTTGAATGGTGAATTTGGGAATCCTCAAGGGGTAGCTTGAGTCGAGGTCGTAGGCAGTGGGGCCGAACCTTGTTAACATACTGAGTTTGCTTCTCTCTTACCCTTACTCTTTATATTTATTGCTATTTCATATTTTGTTTATATTTTATATTGTATATTTGATTTATAATTTTTTTTTAATACAACTCAATTCACCCCCTCTCTTGTGTTAGTCATCTGGGCAACAATTGGTATCAGAGCTAGTTGACCTGTACTGTTCATACAGGCAGATCACTCATGGGAACTCTCGCTTGTGACTGTGTCACCGAAGCAAGACTCTCCGACCATGAGTGACGGTGCACCGGTAGAGACGGTGGCCGGCTAGTCTGGTAGGTACAATTGTTAGGTGACATAGGTGCGGCCTATGATCAGTAACAATTGGTATCAGAGCTAGTTGACCTGTACTGTTCATACAGGCAGATCACTCATGGGAACTCTCGCTTGTGACTGTGTCACCGAAGCAAGACTCTCCGACTATGAGTGACGGTGCACCGGTAGAGACTGTGGCCGGCTAGTCTGGTAGGTACAATTGTTAGGTGATATAGGTGCGGCCTATGATCAGTAACAATTGGTATCAGAGCTAAGAGCTCTATTATAAGATTAACTATCTTTTGAGTTAAGATCTTATGGCTAACATTGCAGTTTCATTTGGTGAAGGTCAATCTAGCAGTCGGCCTCCACTATTTTGTGGAGACAATTACTCATTCTGGAAAGTTAGAATGAGAATATTCCTTCAGGCTCAAGGTCGAGAAATCTGGAAATGCATTGTAAATGGACCTTATATTCCACAAAAGTAGTTGATGGAGTAAAAGTCAAAAAGGAAGAAGAAGAGTTTGATCGTGAAGACGATAGACTTTATACTTTGAATTTAACTGCTATGAATTTATTATTTAATGCACTTAATGGAAATGAGTTTAATAGAATAATGACTTGTGCTACGGCAAAAGAAATTTGGGATAATTTGGAAGTTACTTATGAAGAAATTTCGCAAGTCAAGGAATCAAAAATTTATATTCTTACTTATGAATATGAAATGTTTAAGATGAATGATGATAAATCTATTTCTAGTATGCACACTCGTTTTACTAACATCATAAACAGCTTGACAGCTCTTGGCAAAGTTTATTCCAAGGTGGAAATAGTAAGAAAAATTCTCAACTCTCTACCAAAACGCTGGGAATCAAAAGTGACAGCGATTCTTGAAGCTAGAGACCTCAAGAAACTTGAAGTGAATGAACTCATCGGGTCACTTATCACCCATGAGTACACATTGAAAAGAGGAGAAGAAGAAGGAAAGTCAAAGATGAGCTTGGCACTTAAAACTGTTCCTCATGAAAGTGAAAGTGATGAAGATGAGGAAAATGAAGACAAAAATGAAGAAGTTGCGATGATAACAAGAAGAATTCAGAGGTTCTTAAAGAAAAATAAAACTCATCCGAGGAAATCCTTCAAAAAGTTTTCCAAGAAAGATTCAGGTAAAAATGACACTTTAATTTGTTATAAATGCAATAAGCCTGGTCATATCAAGCCAGATTGTCCCCTGCTAAAGAAAGATCGAAATAAGGGCAAGAAAGCAATGAAAGCTACATGGGATAATGATTCAAGTAGCTTAGATAGTGAAGCAAGTAATGGAGAATCAGCAAATCTTTGTCTTATGGCTAAAGATGACATTGAGGTAACAAATTTTGATAATATTGAAGATCATTCATATGAAGAATTGTAAAATATTTTAGAAGAGGTTTATGAGGAATTTGAAAAATTAGGTATCAAATATACTGCTTTGAAAAAGAAAAATTCTTCTTTAACAAACGAAATTGATATTTTAAGAAAAGAAAGTATCATTTTGAAAGATGAAAATCTTAAGTTAAATAAGAAGAAAACCGATTTAGAAAATATTGTTGAAAACTTTACGAATGGAAAAAGAAATTTTGAAAAACTTCTTGGTAGTCAAATATGTGTTTTTGACAAGGCAGATTTGGGATATATGCCAAAACAAAAATACAAACCTTATAAAAATTTCTTTGATAATCCTTCTACATCAAAGACCAATATTCAAAATTCTTTTCATAAAAATAATTTTGTCAAAAAACAAAAAAAGATATTATTATAATTATTCAAGTTCTTCATATATGTCACATGCTATTTGCAATTTCTATAATAGAAATTGTCATAATTATCATACTTGTCCTATTAGAAGAAATCATACAATGACTATTAGGACCATATGGGTACCTAAAAATCTTGTTTCTTCTAATACTAATAAATAAAGGACCCAAAGAACTTGGGTACCAAGAAATATCATTTTAATTGTTTTTATAGGTATGCATGAAGTCATCCACAAGCAAAAACAAGTGGTTTTTAGATAGTGGATGTTCAATACACATGACGGGAGACAAGACTAAGTTCTTTGATCTTAGATCTAAAGAAGAAGGATACGTGACATTTGAAGACAACTCGAAAGGGAAGATCGTGGGAATAGGTAAAATTGGTAATGAATATTCTTTCATAATTGAAGATGTTCTACTTGTTGAAGGTCTAAAACATAATCTTTTGAGCATGAGTAAATTATGTGATAAAGGATTTACAGTTACTTTCAAAATAGATAAGTGCATTATTTTGAATGATCATGATTGTAATATTTGTTTTATTGCTTTTAGAAACAATAATGTTTATACAATCGATTTTGAAGAAATTACTTCACAAAATGCTATTTGCTTTTCAGCTCAAAATGAAACTAGTTGGCTATGACATAGAAGATTAGGTCATGCCAATATGGAACTTATTTCCAAACTTTCAAAAAATGATCTTGTGAGAGGTTTACCAAAAACGAATTTTCTTAAAGACAAAATTTGTGATGCATGCCAATTTGGTAAACAAACAAAAACTTCTTTTAAAACCAAGAAACATATTTTCACTACTAGACCATTGCAACTGATACACATGGATCTTTTTGGACCAAATAGAGTTGCAAGTCTAGGAGGAAAATATTATGCATTTGTTATTGTTGATGATTTCTCTAAATATACTTGGGTCATCTTTCTTGCTCATAAAGATGAGGCACATAATGCATTTACCAAGTTATGCAAGAGAATTCAAAATGAAAAGAGCTATACTATTTCAAGTATCCGAAATGATAGGAAAAAAGAGTTTGTTAATAAAAATATTGAAACATTTTGTGATGAAAATGGTTTTGTGCATAATTTTTCTGCTCCTCGAACTCCTCAACAAAATGAGGTAGTAGAGAGGAAAAATATATCTCTTCAAGAGATGGCAAGAACAATGCTCAATGAGAACAACTTGCCTAGTTATTTTTGGGCCGAAGCAGTAAGTACTGCATGTTATGTTATAAATAGAGTTATGCTAAGGTCTAAGTTAGATAAAACCCCATATGAGCTTTGGAATGAGAAAAAGTCCAACATTGGTTACTTTTATGTATTTGGATGCAAATGTTTTATTTTGAATGACAGAGATAATTTAGGCAAGTTTGATGCAAAATCTGATGAAAGTATCTTTCTCGAGTATTCTACTAATAGTAAAGCTTATAGAGTATTCAATAAAAAGACTTTGACTGTACAAGAATCTATGCATGTAGTATTTGATGAATCTAATTCTCCACTCTCCAAGAAATCTATTGATGAAGAAACAGGAGGTATAAATAATATGGAAAGTCTCAATCTCAACAAAGAGAACACAATAGAGGAAGCCATCAGGAAAGATCATCAAAATTTAATACAAGATGCAACCAAACAGTGAAAATTTGTGAAAGATCATCCAGTGGAACAAATTTTGGGAGAACCTTCACGAGGTATAAGTACTCGATCATCTCTTAGAAATATTTGCAATCATACTGCTTTTCTATCTCAGATTGAACCCAAAAATATTGATGAAGCATTTTTTGATGAATCTTGGATTCTAGTTATGCAAGAAGAGTTGAATCAATTTGAAAGAAATGATGTTTGGACACTTATTCCTAGACCCAAAAAACATACTATTATTGGAACAAAATGGATTTTTAGAAATAAGAAATATGAGTCCGGAATCATTACTAGAAATAAGGCTCGACTTGTAGCCCAAGGTTTTAATCAAGAAGAAGGAATCGATTATGATGAGACATATGCACTAGTCGCAAGATTAGAAGCTATTCGAATGTTGCTTGCATATGCTTGTTATAAAGATTTCAAACTTTTTCAAATGGATGTTAAAAGTGCTTTCTTAAATGGTTTTATAAATGAAGAGGTATATGTTAAGCAACCTCCAGGTTTTGAAAATCATATTTCTCCAAATCATGTTTTCAAACTCACAAAAGCACTATATGGACTCAAACAAGCTTCTAGAGCTTGGTACGAGAGACTCAGTAGTTTCTTGATTAAAAAAGGTTTTTCAAGAGGAAAAATCGACACAACTCTTTTCATTAAATATGAAAATGATGATATTCTTTTGATTCAGATTTATATTAATGATATAATATTCGGTGCTACTAATGAAAATATGTGTCAAGTTTTTGCTAAGACTATGCAGGAAGAATTTGAGATGAGCATGATGGGAGAACTTACATTCTTTCTCGGATTGCAAATTAAGCAAGCAAAAAGTGAGACATTCATTAATCAATCAAAATATATTAAGGAATTACTGAAGAAGTTTGGGATGGAATGTGCTAAGGAAATTGGAACACCAATGAGTCCATCAATTAAACTTGATAAAGATGAATCCGGTAAGCTAGTTGACTCGAAAATATATCGAAGTATGATTGGTGTTTAGTGTATGCTTATGTGCACGCTTTCAATCAGTACCAAAAGAATCACATTTAATTACAGTTAAACGCATTCTTAGATATCTTAGTGGTACAATTAACCTAGGGTTATGGTACCCTAAGCACACATCTTTCAATCTAATCAGCTACACAGATGCAGATTATGCTAGTTGTAAAATAGATCGAAAAAACACTAGTGGAGCATGTCATTTCTTAGGTCATGCACTAGTTTCCTGGTTTAGTAAAAAATAAAATTCTGTTGCACTATCTACTCCTGAGGCAGAATATGTTGCTACGGGTAGTTGTTGTGCTCAAGTTCTCTACATGAAGCAACAACTTGAAGATTTTAAATTCATGTATAATCACATTCTAATCGAATGTGATAATACAAGTGCTATAAATCTTTCGAAGAACCCAATACAACATTCTAGAACTAAGCATATTGAAATAAGATATCATTTTCTTCGAGATCATGTGCAGAAAGGCAATATAGTACTAGAGTTCACAAACACACACGATCAGTTAGCAGATATATTCACAAAACCTTTACCAGAAGATAGATTATGTATGATTAGAAGAGAAATAAGTATGATGCATGTTATGAATATCTCTTAAAAGATAGATCAGAGTTCATAAAAATAGAAAGATATTTTTTAAATACTTTTACATAAACTTGAGGTTCTTAGCCTCATGTTTGAGACGCTCATTCTCTTCATACAATATCATGTCATTCCTATCCATGGGAACTGGCAATCGGAATGAAGAATCTAATAGAGATTTCAACTTTTTATTCTTCTGCCGAATGATTCCTTCCCTTGTATGAGACTCTTGAACAATTCGTTGAAGTACAACAATTTGTTCTTTAAGCCTTTCAACCTCATGGTTTTTGGCTTGTACTCGCTGGGAAAAAGCAACAATAGAGGATGAGTAGCGAGTCCCAAGACTCACCAAGTCGTAGATAGCATCGGAGTCTGACTTATTAGCACAACTATTATTCTCTTGCTGCAACATGGCACCAATGGTAGCTGCAGAAAGGACAGGAGGTTGAGGTGCTGAATACCTCATGGATGAATCTAAAGGAATGTTAGAAGAATGAGCCATTGAGAAAAGAATTGAAAACTTAAAGCGAGAATGTTGAAGGAATGCATATGAGTTATAGAGATGAGAATAAGATTTGATACAAATCGGATGAACTTTAAGACTGATTTTATAGAGATAGCATAAAGAACAAGACAAACAATTGTCTCTTCAAATCTTATTTAGTCAAAAGAAATACAAGATATGCTGGATACATATTGTCAAAAGTTTTCTTACTAAGCCAGCGAGATTAACAGTAGATTGTCCCTATTTTTCTAGTAAACGATGAACCTCTGCTATTATCTGCCGATGTTGACCTTGTATCTGAACCCTTTCTCGTTCCAGCCCCTCTATTCGTGGTTGCAGATCATGAGCATACCAATCTGTAAATTTTTTCAACTCTTTGTTTTCCTGCTTTAGCCTTTTATTCTCTCTATCCTTATTAGCAAGCTTCTGTCGTAACTCAGATATTTGGATGTTAAGATGATCAATCTCACTCATCCTCGCCATTAACCTCTGAGACATGATCGTAACAGAGGCAGCATATTGACTACTGAGCATTCTTGATTCTGCAATAATCTCAGAATCAGTCCTACTGGAAAAACAGTTCTCTGCTCCTATCATGGTATTGACGGTCTCAGGAGAGAAGATTGATGGTTGATGCGTCAAGGGTTCCTGATTCAAGTCTGGAACATTAGTGGAAGAGAATTGTTCGGCCATTCTATCGTTATGGAAAAACAGAACTCAGGTCAATAAGCGATGTATTTTTTTTGGTATCCGATAGGTGAAAATGATCATTTTTTTTATAGAAACTTAGAGCCTTCAATCCCGTTTGTCAACAATATCAGGTGATTGTTTAAATCTTCAGCCGCACTAAATTCATAGAGTTAGGCCTCGAGGCTTTGCAGCACTTGTCGGGTCACGGATGGCTCCATTTTTCAACTATCTACAGTGTCTATTAACGCACCGTTTTCTTCAGTCCATTTATTTGCTGCCAATCCTTTTTAATGATGCCAAAAGGGGGAGAAGTTTTAGACTAGAACATTAACATTGTTTAAATTGCTAAACTTTTTATATATGTTTGGAATTATATTTATATATTTTTGCTTGAAAAACTAACGCACATTCTCAGGGAGAGCTTAAGTATTAATACAGGCTTCAGGTTCTATCAAGTATTTGTCATCATCAAAAAGGGGGAGATTGTTGAACATAAGGTTTCAAGCTTTGTGTAATTATATATCTACACATGGATTTTGATGATAACAAATGAATTCAAAGAATGAAGGAGTCTCAAGCTCAAGTTGTCCACACAATGGAGTCAAGCACATCAAGGAAACAAGCATGAGCAAGAAGGGAACAAGTTCACATTAAAGTTATAGAGTAATGTTGTAAATCTCTTCAAAATTTGAAATTAGGATTAATGCTCAAAATTAATATTTTATCATAAAGCATTAAAATACATTTTCCACATGTGCATGAATATTTTTGAAAATTAAATTTGAAAATTTTGAAAGATGATTGATTGTCATCTTTTACATATGCATGCCTTGATTAAAGGGTTGAACTTTGAAAATATTAAAAATGATTGATTGTCATCTTTTACATGTACATGCCTTGATTAAAGGGTTGAACTTTGAAAATATTAAAGATGATTGATTGTCATATTTCACATGTGCATATTTTATTTGAATATTTTCAAAAGTAATTGATGTTTTTTTTTTACTTATGCAAAAGGTAGATGATTTTGTTTGAAAAATTTGAAAAGTAAAGTGTGCTCCTTTTGTCATATGCCAAAAGTAAAAGATTAGGTTGAAGTTTTTGAAAAATGAATGATGTTGTCTTTGACAATTGAAAAAGAAGAACCTTTTATTTGAATTTTTTGAAAAAATGAATGATGTTGTCTTTGACATGTGAATCTTTTTAAATTTGAATATGAAGTCACATATGCCTATAAATAGATCATTTGAGAGCTTCACATTTATAACATCCAAAGCATACAACATTCATTCAAAACTTTCATTCTCTCTTCTCTAAGCATTGAGCCTTAATCCTTATTCATTTTGAGAGATATAGTTTGTGTTGTATTGTTCTTATTTCACTCATTGAGGAGTGTTTTCTGATAACCTACCCACTATCAGCTCGTGTATCAGTAAAAGGGTGTGTATAACCCTTGTGCGTGTAGAAAGTGTTCTACACAGGGAATAGTTGAATCACCACGTGTAAGGTGATTGCAAGTGTAAAGGGTGTTCTACACGGATCCTTTGTAGCGGTGTTGTTCAAAGGTGTAATAGGTTTCTATTTCCACCAGAAGGAGGTTGAATAGTAAATTTGGGAATCCTCAAGGGGTAACTTGAGGCGAGGACGTAGGCAGTGGGGCCGAACTTCGTTAACATACTGAGTTTGCTTCTCTCTTACCCTTACTCTTTATATTTATTGCTATTTCATATTTTGTTTATATTTTATATTGTATATTTGATTTATAATTTTTTTAATACAACTCAATTCACCCTCCCTCTTATGTTAGTCATCTGGGCAACAGAGGTTATATGTGTTATTCCCCTACTCCTTTTCAGGTCTCTCGACCGCCTCAGCGTGGTGACATTAATTATCAAATCTTAATGTATAATGTCAATAAAAAATTAAAAAAAAAGACCTCGTTTTGACCGGACAATGTCCATGATGCAAAGAAATATGGATATGGAAGTATGCTCCATACGGATGCTTCATAACTTTCAGGAGTTTAAAGTATATATATTTTTTTTTGAAGAGTTATTCTACTGTTATCGAATAAATCATCCGAAAAAGCATCTCGAATGTTATATTTCTTTTTTCAATGCATTTTTTTAATTATTATAAACATTTTAAAAAAAATACAATATTATTTAAAAACACTTCCTTAATAACTAAGTAAAATAAAAAAAAAAAGAATTCGAAACACATATTCAGGACAAATTGTATTTCTATTTGAAAATAGAAACAGAAATCTAGCCTCCAAAATTTCTTTAAAATTCTAGGGCATTAATTGGTAATAATAAAAGAACAATGATATTTGCAATTGTAAAATATATAAATGTTATGCAATTTTTTAAAAAAAATGAGTAAATACAGGACTATTATGAAAAAAATTAATTTTATAATAATAGATTTAACTCTTTATCAAAATGACGAACTTTGTTATTCATCATCTCACACACCACATACCACACTTATTTTTTTTTATTCTTTTTAAATTAATTGAATTTTTTTATTTATTATCCATACACCATACATTTGGTAAGAGAATGAAAATTAAAAATTAAAAATTTATGTATGGTGTGTGGATGATAAGTAGAATTTTTCTTTTTGGCTTATAATAATTGTAATATATTGTGGGATCAACAATGTCACCATTCATCCTAAATTGTAGCATGCATCTTTAATCTCACTTGTTAATATATAATATTTTAAGTGATCTTATTATAATATGCCTATCATTAAAATAGAGGATAATTTCAAATATTACGTATCAGGAAACATAATTGACATGGGAAAATCTAAAATGAAGTACATCTTTTTTCTTATATAGATATTGTACGAAAGTATGATTGACCCGCATGGGCATAGTTTTCCCACATGCAAGTTCGTAAAAATAACTAGTTAATGTTTAAAAAAGTTCAGTTGCCAATTTTATTGGAATTGCGGTGGATAATATACCTTTTAATGTAAGGCTTATAGTTCATACTTCAAGTAAAAATTAAGTAATAAGCTCTATTAATATTAAATCATTTTTAAATATGTTACAATATTCATTTGGAAAAATAATATAAAAAAGAGTTTTTTGAGATATAAATGCCATTTAAAAGTTGTAGTGTCATGTAAGTGATAAAATCAAAAGGAAAAATTATAATTATTTGAAAACTATATAGATATTTTCACCTATTAATAATCTCTTTTATACTTGAAATTACACTCCGCATTAATGATTCAAAATGAACCAGTATTATAATTAATTTGATGCCATAACTAAGTATAATAAAAAAGGGAGGAATTAAATAGAGGGAAAGAACTAAGAAGTACCCCTGCTTTAATGGATATACCGATCGTTACTCGGAAAGAATTTGCTTTTACAAGGAGGAGCGCCAAGTTCTATCTTTTCATGAAAACAAATTTAATTTAATTGTTACGTCGCGCCAATTAGTTTATCAATTTACGAGGGGCCCAATTAGTTTGTAAAATTCAATTATTGACCTACTTAGTACTTTCCCCAGGCTGAACGCACTCATCATCCAATTAAACCTACAAATTAATTTATTACTCATACATATATATATATATATTTATATTCATCATTCATTTTTTATTATACTCTCGTCATCTCATGATATAACATTAGATGATAGATTCAGAATTAAAATAAATAATCTTAAATAATATAATATCACAAATTATGAGAATTAGAATAATGAGTAACATTACTCTATATATAAATCCGTCCAACATATAAAAACAATACTATTATATTCAATAAAAAATTATCTTAAAACTATGTCTCTCTTGAGTCAGCTTACACAATTTTACAACTCTATATTAAATAAATAGTAGCTTTATAAAATTAAAATTTACTTTTAATTGAGATATAATTACATTAATTAATTGTGAAATAAATTGTAAAAGTGCTGTAAGAAAGTTATAAATGTATTAATTATTACTCATATTCAATTATTTTTATCAATTCAGTTGAATTGAAAACTTAGCATACACATAAAAAATACAAGAAAGAAAAAAAATTATGTAAGGTAATTACCAAAGAATAATGTTATTCCCACCGTTGGGAATATTTTTTTTTTTAATTTTTGATTAAAAAATATTTTTTAATAATTTTGTGATTTTTTTTTTTAAAAAAAATATATATTTATAAGTATTAAAATATATATATATATATATAAAATTATAAAAACACATAAATATAACTAGCAGTAGCTCCTGCCTACCGACGCTCATTACCAAAAGGGTTGTTGCCTTGAGAGGATGTTCAGTATTGGTCATGATGACAGCTCATACCGTCAAAGTCACCGTTTGGAAAGTTGAGATTCCGGCCAGTGGCATCGATTGGTTGCTAATTCAGACTCACAGGTCTGAGTCTCTCCATGCAGTAGCATAAAGATCAGTACTAGTACTGCCCTTGCTACTCTCCATCAATTAATTAATGCTGAATACAAAACGAAATAAACCAGTACTGGTCAAGCATAACGCGGAACCATGACCCTGACCCATCTTCCATCTCTTCCATGTACAGCGTCTGAATGCGCTCTAATATTGGTGAGGAAAATCCAGAAAAAAGGCTTGAGGCTTCGAGAATGCATGAAATTAATTTCCTTTGGAGTTGCTGGTCAAAGTCTTCCCCCGGCCCACCTAATAACTAGATTCATGTTGCGTACAGTTGATCATGTGATATTTTTGTCAATGTTCGTTGTCACAGTTAATGACTGCATTAATGTATTTCTTGATCCTATCTCTCGGTTAAAATGGCTAGAGTTGTTGGCTCCTCAGAGAAAGTAAATGGCCCAATATTTCCCGGTTAAAAGGGCACATACTGTGAAGAAGCAGAGATGGAGACAGACATGCAAGTAACGCACACCCTTCATGTATATTATACAGATATATATATCTTTATATATATAAAATGGCTATCTAACGGAATTTTATTGGTTTAACGATTTTTGTTATTTTACCGTTAAAATTAACGTCGTTAGTTACATGAATAAATTAAAGTAGCTCTCTCTCTTCTTAAAAGTTCTTATTTTTTTAATCTCTCTCTCCAATCAATTATAAATAAATTCATTGTTATCAAAATTCATACAGCATGCATCGATCTTGGAACCCATGCATTAATGATAATTTATTTAAGTGGTACTTTATATATATCTATATAAATTATAATTTATATATAAATTTATATGTGTGATTTAAAATTTCTATTCATTCTTTATATAAATAAAGAGAAACGTAAAATAATTAAATTTAAATCTATTACTAACTACATTTATGAATACAATTATTTCAATAAAATATTATTTATTTATCAATTTAAATCATTATGAAACATTAAAATCAAATAATAATATCTTCTAAAAACCTTAGTATTTGATTTCTTTACAAAAATTATATCACTTTTTAAAAATAATCGCTTTATTAAACTAAGAAAACGTACTCTGCACATTGCTTTACTGTTATGGCTTGTCTTATGCGCTGCACAATTTTGGTTTAAGGATTTTTTTTTTCACATATTTGTTGTTTCCAGCCGTACCAGGAGCACAAGCAGTAGTAAATAATAAGATTTTAATTCTAAATACTTTAAAACCGATTTAAGTCTATCTTACTATTTGATGTTAGAAATTATAATTTTTTTTCTAAAAGCATCACATTATTAATCAAAAAATTTTCCTTAATAAAAATAATATTTCTATACACTAGGCAAACGTCCATTGGACGTTGTCCAACTACTAGTATATATATATATACACAAGCATATTAGGACGAAGCAACATGCAAAATGCACGTTTGTGTAGTTCAGTGAAATAATTATTTCTTTAAAAATAATATATGGTGATGACAGTTAAGTAAAATACAATAATTATATATATGCATAGATTAGAAAATAAAAATATTAATTTAAAATATAACATAGTCTAAAGAGTGAAAATTATTTAATAATTATTGAGCAATACCTATGAATATATTAATAAAAAGTAATATTTATGTATATGCACGCACAGAAGATTGTTTATCAATTTACGAGGGGCCCAAATAGTTTGTCAAATGCAATTATTGACCTACGTTCCTAAGGCTAAACGCACGCATGATACAAACAAATTGTAATAGTGGTATAAAAAATGTATAAATGTATTAATTATAATTTATTACTTATATTCAATTATTTTTATCAATTATAAAAGGTAATTACTAAAACAGCGTGCTATTATGTTGCTTGAGAAGTATCGTATTTTGTTACACTTAAGTAAAAATTATTTTTTAATTATTTTTAATTTTTGTATTCATATTTTTTATCATTTTAAAATATTTTTTAAAAATATAAAAAATATCAATATATTAATAATTACTTCTTCCATCCTTAATTAGAAATAAAATTAAAAATAATTACAATATATAAATTATCAAAATGAGTAGATAAAATAGTTTCTCTCTTGTTAAAAGGATTGTTGCCTTGAGACTTGAGAGGATGTTTAGTCCAGCGGCCATGCTGATAGCTCATACCGTCAACGTCACTGTTTGGAAAGTTTGAGGGTTCGGCCAGTGGCATCGATCGATAGTGCGCTAATTCAGAGTTGACCCTTAATTACGACGAAGACCCTTTGAACTTCATAGGTCTGAGTCTCTCCATGCAGTAGCATAAAGATCAGTACTAGTACTGCACTTGCTACTCTGCATCAATTTATTAATGCTGAATACAAAACGGATTAAACAGGTACTGGCCAAGAGTAAATATTGGATGTGGAAGTTCATATCATTGCGCTCTTCTATCTAATGGTTATAGGTATGCACTTTTTATTATATTTTTTATGAGAGATCTTGAAATTTTTCAGATTTTATTCAAAATCCAACCAGTTGTATTAGAGTAAGTTGTCAAATCTGTGCAGAAATAACCTCTTTTTTTTTTTTTTGGGTGCAAAAATAACCGAAATACGTATTTTTCGTATTTTGTAATTTTTTGCCACTCCAGTTAATACATTTTCAGTTTCGGAATTCTTGGTGACAAGAAATTTTTGCTTTGAGTTTCTGTGGCCATCGCCGGTGTGCAACCTAATGGAACTGTCAAAAACTGCCACTTTTGGTGGCCAAAAATGTTTATTTTATTTTTTGGTATTCTCGACTTTTTGACTTAAAATGACTGTTGAAGACATGGGAGGATACCAGAAATATCCTTACCGGCGTCCCCTCTTCCAGATCTACTGGAAAAACGATTTGGTTGGCCGAACCGATGGCCAGAATAGTCGTAGGAACAATAATAGCGCCGCAGTTCCATTTATGCTACAGTAACTCGGGTCAGAAGAATAAGAAACTTGGGTTGGATTTTCTTTTTAATTGGATTTGGTTTTTAATTCAAGTCTTGGGTTTGGTTTAAGTTGATCCAATTTCTGGGTTGATTTCTATTATGGGTATGAGATGAATTGGGTTTTAATGAAGGGATGGGTTAATGTGTTTGTCTAGCCCATGTTTTGGACCCTTGTCATAAGGCATTACTATTGAGAAAATATGTGAGCTGAATGGGCAAAGGCCATACGTATGGGATGAATCCCATTTGACTTTGACACATCCATGACCCAGTTTGACCACCCAATTTGACCTTAATCTTGATCCTGATCTGGATCCGACAGATTATAATAATATTATTTATTATTTTAATATTTTACAAAAATATTAAAAAAATCCTGTAATATCTCTACATTGTATACACATTGTTTTATATTGTCTTATTTGTATGAAAATTTTATTTTGAGATATTTAATAGCAATTCATACATGTGGCTTACAGAAATTAAAGTGAGATGTCACTTAATTGATCAATGTCATAAAAGTTTTCTCCTTAGTCATATAAAAGTTTAATGAATTGCATCAAGTTACATTTATATCTATGCAAATGATAATCGGCCCACATGAAGGTTGTTATTTGGCTAGATCATAGATGTTATAAGGTGATTATTTGTAAAATGCATAATTTCCTTTTTGAGATAAGCCTATACATTCGATAGTCGGCTCAAAAGACGGCTATTGTTTGGCCAGGTTGTATAAATACTTTTGGATTAGCCTATGCATTCATTAGTTGGCCCAAATGAAGGCTATTGTTTGGCCACTTCAGTTTTGCCTTATTCACTATAACCAACCTTATTGGGAGAGGACCACTTGCATGTTGTAATTATTGTCCAAAGAGTTGGTTGCAATGACGCACTAGGTCTCTCATAAGGGCCCACTTTTATAAAATTATAATTTCTTTATTTAATTTTGTCATATTGTCTAATTGATTTTGTTGTTCAGTTGCATTAAAGTTTGTATGAAAAAATTATGGTTTGTTTATTTATATTTCAAGATTAATGGGATGCTTATTTATTGTAAGTTTCTTTTTTTTTTTTTTTTTTTTTCTTATAGTTAATACATCCTCAATATCTGCCAATTTAAATAACATTCCAGTCCTTATTAGATCAAATTTTACAAAATGAAAAGAGCATGTTACTATTGTTCTTAGGTGTATGGATCTAGAATATGCGCTTTGGGTTGATGAGCCTCTCAAGTTTATTAATCAGAGTTCTGCTGATCAAAGGACAACTTATGAAAAGTGGGAGCACTCTAATTGCATGAGTTTTATGATAATGAAGCATTCTATTCCTGATTCTACTCAAGGTGCAATGCCTGAAGAGGAAAATGCCAAAAGGTTCCTGAGCCAAATAGCAAACCGATTTGTTGCATTGGAAAAAGTAGAGACAAGTACGCTTCTTAGCAAACTTGTCTCAATGCGGTATAATGGCAAAGGGAACATAAGGGAGTACATTATGGAAATGTCCAATCTTGTTATCAAATTGAGAACACTAAAGTTAGATTTTTTGATGAAATTATTGTGCATCTCATTCTGATTTCTCTTTATGTACAATTTGGTCCTTTCAAAATTAATTGTAATACTCAAAAGAAGAAATGGATTCTGAATGATCTCATTGCTCATTGTGTGCAAAAGGAAGAGAGATTGAAACAAGAAAGGACAAAAAGTGCTCACATGCTAGTTTTTCCTCAAGGAAATTTGAGCATCCTCATGGAAATTTGGGCACCAAGAAAAGAAAGAGGATTGATAAAGTTAAGGCAACTGTGGATGCTAGAACTTCACATCCAATTGTGCAACAAGAATAGGATAAGATTACTGGTTGTTACTTTTGCAAAAGGGATGGCCATTTGAAGAAAAATTATTTCCAATATAAGAAATGGTTTGCAAATAACGGGTAACCTAAAGTGCTGAAAACCAAGTGATGCAGAAAACTTTCTCTACTTGGGGGATGGCAATAAAGTTAGTGTTGGGGTAATTGGAGTCTACAAGTTAAAATTAGAGTCTGGTTTTTATTTGGATTTGGATGAGACTTTCTATGTGCCATCATTTAGACGGAATTTAATTTATGTTTCTTGTTTGGACAAATATGGTTATTCTTGTTCGGATAAATATGGTTTTTCTTGTTCATTTAGAAATGAGAAATTTAGTATTTTTCGAAATTCAAATGTTGTTAGTACTGGCTCTTTGATTAATAATCTTTACTTATTAGACTTGGATGCTTCTCACTTAAAGATAAACGGAACCTTGCATGTGAATAGTTATATTACAAAGAGGAGATTGATCAATGTGAATTCCTCTGTATTATGGCACAAGTGGTTGGGACATACCTCGAAAGAGAGAATTGAAAGGCTTATGTCAACTGGAATTCTTAGTCCTCTTGATTTTTCAGATTTTAACATCTGTGTTGAATGTATAAAATGTAAGCAAACAAATATAAGGAAAATAGTCTTAGAAGTGATACATACTGACATTTGTGGTCCATTTCCTGTGGCATCTTAGAATAGTCAACGATATTTTATCATTTGTATAGATGATTATTCTCGTTATGTGTATCTATTTTTAATACATGAAGAATCACAGGCGCTCGACATTCTTAAGGCTTATAAAGTTGAAGTTGAAAATCAGCTTGATAAGAAAATTAAAGCTGTTAGATTTGACCGTGGTGATGAATACTATGGTAGATATAATGGATCATGTGAACAATGTCCTCAGCCTTTTGCAAGGTACTTAAAAGAATGTGGCATCGTTCCTCAATATACCATACCAGGGACTCCACGTCAAAACGGTGTAGCTGAGAGACGAAACCGGATCCTAAAAGACATGGTTAGAAGTATGATATCTCATTCTTCTTTACCAGAATCACTATGGAGATAGGTCTTAAAAACTGTAGTTTACATTCTCAATCGAGTACTAGTAAAGCAGTAGCCAAAACCCCTTATGAGTTATAGATTGGAAAGAGGCCTAGTATTAGGCATTTACATGGCCGGGGTTGTCCAGCTGAGGCTAGGCCCTATAAACCAAATAAAAAGAAACTAGACTCGAGAACAGTTAAATGCTTCTTTATTGGATATTCTGAGAGATTGAGGGATTTCAAGTTTTATTACCCTTCAAGTAATACCATTATTGAGATAGATAATGCCAAATTAATTGAGGATATTCAAAATAGTGGGAGTGCACAACCCAAAAATATTGTGTTTGAAGATGAACATATTGAAATATCTCTAACAAATACTGAGGGTGATAAGATGGTCACATTTGTCATAGCACAAGATGCGAAGGTGGATCATCAAATCATTTCTGAGTTGCCTCTAACTAATATGGAAGAACCTGAGCAACCTCAACAGGAAGTGCCATTAAGGAGATCATAGAGGGAAGAGATCGACAATTCTAGATGATTACATTGTTTATCTCCAAGAGCATGAGTTTGATATAGGATTGGAAGATGATCCAATCTCTTACAATTAAGCCAAACAAAGTGCTAACTCTCAAAAGTGGATAGGTGCAATACTAGATAAGCTCAAGTCTATGAAGAACAATGATGTTTAGGACCTTGTCGAATTGCCTAATGGTATTAAACCAATTGGTTGTAAATGGGTCTTCAAAACCAAGTGAGACTCTAAAGGCAATATGGAAAGGTATAAATCACGTATAGTTGCAAAAGACTTTACTTAAAAGGAAGGCATTGGCTATAAAGAGACTTTCTCTCCAGTTTCATCAAAAGACTCTTTTAAGATTATTATGGCACTTGTAACTCATTATGATTTAGAGTTTCATTAGATGGATGTAAAGATTATTTTTTTCAATTGTAACATTGAGGAAATAATATATATGATGCAACCAGAAGGCTTAAAGATTGAAGAATCGAGTCATTTGATTTGCAAATTAAAAAAATCCATCTATGGTTTAAAGCAGACATCTTGCCAATGGTATCAAAAGTTTGTCAAATAGTTTCCTCTTTTGGTTTTAAGGAAAATACTGTGGATCAATGTATTTATCATAAAATCAGTGGGAGCAAATTTATAATTTAGGTGCTATATGTCGATGACATTCTACTGGCAAGCAGTGACATAGGTCTTTTATAGGAAACCAAGAGATTTATTTCGAAACACTTTGAAATGAAAGATCTTGGTGAGGAATCTTTTGTGTTAGGCATTCATATTCATCGTGATAGATCACGTGGCATAGTTAGCCTATCATTGAGGGTATATGTCGAGAAAATATTCAGTATGTTTGGTATGCAAAATTGTGCATATGGGGATACACTAATTGCAAAAAGTGATCAATTAAGTTTGCTCTATTGCCCAAAGAACAATATTGAAAAGAAACAAATGGAGGATATCCCTTATGCATCAGCTATAGGGAGCCTCATATATGCTCAAGTTTGCACACCCCCAGATATTGCGTATGCTGTTGGAATGCTTGGCAGATATTTGAGTAATCCAAGCATGGATCACTGGAAAGCTACTAAAAAGGGTAATGTGGTACTTGCAAAGAACAAAAGATTATATGCTCACATATGGGAGGTCAAAACATCTTGAGATCGTTGGATTTTCAGACTCCGATTTTGGTAGTTGCCTTGATAGTAGGAGATCCACTTCAAGGTATGTTTTCATGTTGGTTGGAGGAGTTGTGTCATGGAAAAGTGTCAAACATACACTTATAGCTTCTTCTACCATGGAAGCACAATTTATTGCTTGATTGGATGCCTCAAGCAATATGGTTGCAGAATTTTATCACCGGTCTTCAAGTCGTGTATTGTATTGAGAATCCACTAAAGATTTATTGTGATAATAAGGCCGCTGAGTTATATTCTAAGAACGATAAGAGTTCGTTAAAATCTAAACACATTGACATAAATTTTCTTTCCGTGAAAGAAATGGTTCAGAATCATCATGTATCAATTGAGTACATTAGTACAAATCTCATGGTTGCGAAATCACTCACTAAGGGCTTACCACCTAAAGTGTTTAAGGAGTATGTAGCTCGTATGAAAGTGGTTAGGTCTAGTGACATATTTTATTAAGTGAGAGTTTGTTTGTTACGTACTTGATTTATTTGACACTTTCTACGATCGTGTTTTGGTTTATTGATGATTCTAAAATTGCATTTCTTTCAAATTATGGTAATATGTAAGGCTTATCACAATTAGGATGATGAGAATTAGGATGATGAATAGTTTTATTGTAAAAGAATTATGCAGGGACCTATTCGAAATAGGAATGATAAAGGATCACATTACATGAAATTTCCATGCTATACATCTGTACTGAATTATGTTGTTGATGATGTTTGTGTTTGCGTACTTGATTTATGTTGTTGATGATGTTTGTGTTTGTGACCATGGATGGGTCCTATCACCATAGATGGGTCCTATCACGATAAATGTGGCAATGCTTGCCATGATCCTATACTAATATTATTCAATAAACTAGATTGTTTTGAGAGGATATCCATGAAGTCTGGCAATTATAGTTTGAGCTCATAAAGTTTACAATGTTTGATTTTTTCAAAAATATATGTGATTTAAGTGGGAGATTGTTTGCATTATTTAAATTATTGGACCTATATAGATTAGGAATTTCACATTGTATAATTTCCTAATATAAAGTTTGGTAATGTTTATAGCGCCCAAGAACTATGATCAATAAAGTGACATAACCGAGTCAACACATCTCTAGAAGCCCATGATTTTGGTCTAGTCATGAGCATAAAGTGGTACGCCCAATCATGTGTAGAGATCAATTAATGACCTATATAATTCCATTGTTTTATAATGGAAAAATTGGAATTTAGGGTGTTATATAAAGATCATGGTATTCAGTACTCTAAATTCATTTTCTACTCTACACATCCCATCATTTTGAGTTTTGTTTTTTTACAGAGAATGAATATTAGACGTGGAAGATTATACCGCTATGCTCATCTATCAAATGGCTACAGGTATGCATTCTTTATTATATTTCTACATAGATTTGACAAGAAATCTATAAATTTTTCAGAGTTTATTCAAAATCTAACATTGAGGCTTCGACAATGCATGAAATTAATTGCCTTTGGAGTTGCTGATCAACTAGATTCATGTTACAGTTGATGTGATACTTTTGTCAATGTTCATTGTGACAGTAGTTCGTGATGACCGCATTAATGTATTTTCTTTATCCATTGGAAAATACAATTAGAAGAGCGCGCACACACACAGATTATATATATATATATATATATGTATTTATATATCCATTGGAAGTGATTTAAGGAAGAAAAATATATCCATAATCTTTTTAAGTTTTAACCAGCATAATTTTAATTATCATGATCTCTTAAAATTAATGACATTAAGTGATTGGTCTATACTTAATAAATAATAAATAATCTTTTAATAATTTGATGCTGCGTTAGTACATAGTGAAAAAATTATAATTAAAAAGATTATTAATAATAATACGTGCTCTTTTAAAAAGTATCTCTTTTTTTTTTTTCCCTCAGCAAGTAGGATATTTATAGATAAACTAACGGATACAAGATACAAATTTGATGGGGTGGGAGTCCCTTATAGTTTTCTCAAAGCCAACACACATTAAAACACGAAAAACAAAACGGGTGATCGGAACCAAACAAATGGCTCCCACCCAATTCCCATAAGGGAAGACTGATTGGTAACGATTTTAACATAGTCTGATGAACAGACTATAAAACTGCAGCTGGAAGCCGTAGTACAAAGGGGTGTGCTACAACGTGTTGGTCTGGACTAGCTAGAAGGAACTATCACATCCACTTTTACTCGATCTTGAATTAGAGAAAGCTGAAACTAGAACATAGCATAGCAACCAAACACTGTGACGAATCGCAGGCGAAGGGCCAACACTGGCGGTGGTGACGCATGCAGGCCACGCGCCACAACTAGAGAGATAAAAATAGTTAGATTTGGAAGATCCGAAGGTGTTGGTCCCGAACTTGCCGTGCGTGGCGGCATAAAACTCCCTAAAATACGACGGCGCGTGGATTACACTCGGTGCACAAGCCGCTCGTGAGCATAACGCACCTTACAAAAAGAGCGGATTTCTTCTGCAACCAAGACGATCGGCACCTGGGGAAGCTGGCTGAGGGGCGCGTGTCAGCCTTTGATCACCGGAAGGCAGTAGATCGGCAAGTGATGGTACTACTGGAAAAAAACAAAAAAAAAAAACCAACTGAAAAATTACATAAATAAACGGAAAGAACACTACCGTGACTGGCGAGGAGGGGAGGTGGGTGGAGCCGAAGCACCAACCCCCCTCCCCTCGGCGAACAGTGACAAAAACTGAGTGGGGCGATAGGACGGTTTTTTATGGGAGAGCAAAATTTTAAAGGGTTCTTTTTGATGGTTTAAAAAGTATCTCTTATCTTGCAAGAACATATTTTAGGAAGGAGAAGCACATGTATTTTGAACAGGTCTAAATATGTCTTCTTTTTGTAAATACTGATTTTATTAATGATGAATAAACAAATAGTTCATTTTTTTTTTAACTCTTAGTGAACTTTATGAAATGAGTAATGTTATATATAGTTACTTTTACGTACTTCTTGCGCACTCCGTTGATGTGATTGACAGTATCAATTTTTTTAATACTCAACCAATCATATCAATAGAGTGCGCAAAATGATACACAAAAGTGACTGTACATAGAATTTTTGTTATGGAATACCATTGTGGGTTGGGTAGAGAAGGAGTGAGCATGCAAGACATTGAATGAGCTTTAATTTCTATTTCGTGCAGTTTTTTTAATAATTAGAGATTTGTTTCGATGCTAAGAGTATTTCAAATGAACTGAATTTATATGTGAATAGTAGTGGGTTAATATGTTTTTGAGTCAATTTTGTATAAAGTAAGTTGAGATATATTTAAATTTTTTTTATAGAAAGTTGAAAAAATAATAAGTTTTATCAATGATTAATTTGTTGTACTTGCAGTGATGGAATAATTATGAAAAGTTGAAAAAATAATGAGTCTCATTTTAGATGGACATGCTTGTGTGCGTTTGAGTGCTGAGTATAGTCTAACAATAAAACTATCTAAAATCACTTTAGCGTGCAAATGCAACCAAATAGTAAGCTTGTAAGTGGGTAAAGAAGAGTATGATGATTAAAATAACGAGAGTGTACACACATATAGAGACCCGGCCAGGGTGCATAGCAAGAGTGTACACACACATATATATATATAATATATGTCTGTATGTATGTTTGTGAAATTACAACTGCATTCCCTATTTTGTTGATTAAATTTGGAAATTACACCAATCACTTTAATTAACAAACCACTAAAATCAATGTTCTTGCTATTTCATTGATTTATTCGCAAATTAGTAACTAAGGAATTAAAAAGAGAAATTTTATTTGCAGTCTCTACTTAGGAATTATATGTACAGACCTTTTATTGAAGGAGAAAAAATATCATTTTAAGATAGATATTTTAATAATTTTAAAAAATTTTAAAGATAAAATTACCTATACTTATATTACAATCCCTAAATAAAAACTGTACATTGCATTACTCAAGAAAAAGTACTTTAATAAGTATTTTTTAACCCGTGATCCATGCCAGTACGTACGCTCACTTCGTGGTGCTTTGCTTGATCGTTAGGTCAACTTTAATTTTACAACTACTTTAATCTTCATAAGTGGCCAAGTGGGTCAGGTTTCTTCGGCACTCTCTTCTCTTCGTCGTAATGTCTACCTCCTCCTCCTCCTCCTCCTCCTTTTCTTCTTCTTCTTTTTATTAATTTATTTGAATTCTTCAATTCATCATATAATTATTATAAAAATAAAATAAAAAGAAGTAGTGCGGTATTGCATATCTGGTGTGTAAGATGCTAATTATTTTTAGAGTCTTGCTACATCTCCCGAGGGATGTAGCCCGAATTGCTACCGAATAATGCAAAAATTTTTTTTTCATTATTTTTTTTATTTTCAAATATTTCTTTTTAAATTCACAATATCATTAAAAAATACTTTTTCTATTACTAATTTTTTTAAAAAAAAAATTCGAGACCCAAAGTATTTATCTTATTTTTAAAGCCACGATGGTACGAAAAATTTAGTGCAGATATGATCTTTAACTTCTTTGGATATGAGAAACACAGACAATTAAAGTGTGATGCCACGCGCCATAAATGACCCAGTTATAAGCTCCATAATTATCCCCATGACCCCAGTATTGGTTTAGGGTGTGTCTATTAAGCCTGCAACCCGATGAGTCCAAGTCGGGTATGTGCCTGGTTCGATCCGACCTGGTTGGCTAAACGCGCCGACCCGACTCGGGGTTTGTACGGATGAATTTTTTTTTTTTTTTGTTTTTTTTAATCCTTGCAGGTGAGTTCATTTCTGTTTTGATCAAATTTTGCACCCACTCTATCTGTTTGGTTTCTTTTCCATACAAATCAATATCATTTCATTACTAAGGAGTGAGCTAGTACAAAGCTATCAACCAAAAAATTGCAAAATAAACACATTTTTCTATACAATTGCTGTTAAAACTATTAAAACCAATTCCATAATTTGTTGAGAAGGCAGCAACAAAATTCCCTTGCATCCCTCATCCTTGGGTTTCCAAAGCTACTACCTACATTCCATTTTAATCCACCATTTTGCAAGTGAATCTACAAATCCAATATCAAAGATTTAGAAACTAACACTGGGGAAAATCAAATAAGAATTTTTAATTCATGCAAATTATATACAAATGAGTGAAAATAAAAATCATACCATTCACCTTGAGTTACTCCTCAATCTCATCATCATAAGCAAAGCTTGATTTTGGACCAAACTCTAAAAAAACACACGATGATTATTAAAATGATATAAAAATAAACATTATGAAAAAGTTTAATAAATATGTAAATAAGAAATAAATTCATTACTCAATTCTGCCTCAAAGCTTTCAATATTATCTAAGGAGGCACGAAGATCAATGGATATTAGATCCTTCAACCAATTTTGTGTACAAACAAGTGCCTCCACTGTTCTTGGAGATAGTGAACTACGAAATGGGTCAAGCACACGACCCCTTGCATTGAAGGCTGAGTCAGAAGAAACTGTAGAAACGGGAATGACCATTACATCCTGTGCAACTTTTGTCAAAATAGGATATTTTACTTCATTGATCTTCCACCAATCCAAAATATCAAAATTTGGAGCTCGTGCCTCACAACCATGTTCTAAGTACTGATTGATTTCTGATTTTTTCATCAAATTAGACTCAATAATTTCTTACTCATACTCAATCCAAAAACTCTGTTGAGAATCAGAATCAATCACAGTAGGATCAACTGAGGAAGGAGGCTCAGAATAGGAAACTCCACTTGAACTCCTATATACAATACTATACTCCCAGTAAATATCCATCATCAAGTGTTTCACTATTGCAATAATTTCTTCGACTAAATTACCACCATATATCTTTTTGAACAAAAAATGCAAAAGACTAAATTTGCATCTGGGATTAAGAACAACAGTAATAAATATCATCAAGTTAGTCTTTTAAATTGATCCCTAATATTCGTCATACTTAATCTTCATATTTTCCGCCATACATTTCAACTCTGCATCATTACTTTGACTCATTTTTTATAAATGTGATTGTATGCCACAAAGCTCCTGGAAATATGCATTAGATGTGACATACAAAGAGCCAGAAAGTCTCACAGTAGCATCATAAAAAATCTTCAAAAACTTTATCAATACTCTAACTCTCTCCCAATCATTAGAGTTAGGGGGGTCCAACTTCATACTACGACAATAACGAACAAAAGAATCATCATCCTTCTCCAATCGCAAAAAAGGTTTTTTTGTTTTTTTGTTTTTTGTTTTTTTATATATATTTCTGCAACTTCTAGCATTAGATAAGTCGAATTCCATGTCGTGGAAACATCAAGGCATACCAATTTTGTACAATCAATTTTCTCCTTCTCTGTACACTTTTTGAATTTCTCCATTCTTGCAGGAGATGATCTAACATACCTAACTGCATTGCGCACCCTTGTGATTGAATCATCACAATCTCTTAGCCCATCATTCACAATGAGGTTCATTATATGGGCACAACACCTGATGTGAATATATTTCCTTTCAAACAAATGACCTCCTATAAACTTTCTCAAATACTCAATTGTAACATCATTTGTAGAAGCATTGTCAACTGTAACAGTAAAGATTTTGTCAATGCCCCAATCTTGTAGACATGAATTTATACACTTTCCAATAGTTTCTCCTTTGTGATTAGAGATCATACAAAAGTTTAGAATTCTTTTGTATAGTTTTCAGTTAGAGTCGATAAATTGTGCAGTAAAATACATATAATTTAAGTTTTGAATTGACGTCCATGTGTCAGTGATTAAACTAACCCGCCCAACCGTCTTAAAAATTTTCCTTAACTTCTCATTCTCCATCTTAAACAGTTTAATACAATCTCTCGCTACAGTGGTTCGAGATGGCACTTGAAACCTTGGTTCAAGAGATCTACATACCTTCCTAAATCCCTGGGCTTCTACTATCCTAAATGGAAGTTCATCACAAATGATCATTTCAGCAATTGTCATTCGTACAATTTCCAAATCAAACTTATGTGCATTTGCCGAGTTACTAACATCACTATCTCCAACTCCCTCAAAAGGCCAATCATGACTCATATTCTGTTGATCCGTAAGTCTGATTCTATGAGGATGTTGCTTACAAACACCAAGATGCTGCAACGTACTTGATGTACCATGTCTTTTGGGATGACAAGAGTAAATCTTGTGACAATAATTACACTCCGCTTTTGGGTCATTTAAATGGCATCCATCTATTTTAGTGAAATGGTCCCACACAACTGAAGGCTCCTTATTTGCCCTCCTTTTACGAGGAGGGAGACTTGTGTCACTAGACAAGTTAATATTTGATGCCTTTTGTGATCGGTTATCCAAAGGAGTAGTTGTCTCATTATCTCTTAAATTGGTATGAGTGTCACTTTCGAAGCAATCCATATATGAACTGACACATAATATTAGATAAAAAAAATCAAGATATTAGTAATGCATAGATGCATCCAGCCACACACACACAAATATAAAACTAGTACAAGAAAGGAAAGCTTCCAAGTGTTTAAGTAAGAGAGAATAATAGAGATATGAAAGATAGAACCTTAACTTAAAAAAAGGTTGATTAATATATGATGAATAGTTCTCCAACACCCTTTATAAATGGTTTCACTGGTTAGATGCATTGAAGTAGCAAAATTGGTTGTCCACCCTGTGTTGGTGGTACAATTTTTATGTAGAATCTCTTCTATTTGGTTGTATTTGCAAGTGGAAGAGTCATATTGTTATGATGCACACCTTTAGAAATTCTTGTTGGATATAAAAACTAATTTGTGGCTTTTTCCATAATAGAAAGTGGTCAGAAAAAGCTAAGATTAATGGCAAAAAAGAATTTTCCGACCAAAATTTTTCATGGGATGTTGGTGGCATATAATAAGTGACGAATACTATTTTGCCACCAAATTTTTTTTTCATGGGAAAAGGTAGATTTTTTCCACGAATCCAATTTGTGATAAAAACTAATTTAGTTCGTGACAAAAGCAGTTTGGATTTAAGCCTTTGTGGTCTTTTAAATTTATTTACCCACTAATCTTTTGGTAGAAAATAATACAATTCCCACGATAATATTTATTGAAAATATGGTGACATAAAGTTTTTTGTGATGTATATTGTTGTGCCAAAAACATGTTTGTAATAGACTTTGTGGTGCCAATTATATCACGAATGTCTACAGTTTTGTGGCAAATATGCATTAGCTAGTGAGCATATAGTGGTAAAAAGTATTTTCCATGAGTTGCATTCATAGCAAATGCTCTGATATTTTACAAAAAAAAAAATTGCAAAAAAAAAAAAAAAGAAAGAAAGAAAAACAAAAAGAAAAGAAGAAAAAAGAGATTTAGCCAAAAATAATCATAACAAATAGTCTCCATTATAGGCTTAAATAAATATATTCCAACATTAGAGATTAAAATTGACACTTATAATAATTTAAAAAGAAAAAGGGCCAAACTTATCCATTCCCAATACATTTGTTTTTACAAACTTATCCATTCCCAATACATTCAAGATTTAGACACCAACACCAAATCCTTTACAAACTCAAAACTGCTCCTCACTTAATCCCAACACTTCAAAATAATTTATCTTTATCCAACTCCATTCCATGCTCAAACATCAACACAAATGAAGCCAAATTACCTGTAAAATAATGGGTGTCTAATCAACTTGACCTACAAATAACTAAAGTTCAACATTTATCAATAAAAAAGAAACTAGCAAAAAATGAACACTATTATAATATCATTCTTAATGAACGCTACTGCAATGAACACATTCCAATGAACATTACTACAATGAACACATATTCCAATGAACACTCCTTCAACCACGAGTAAGCACTTTAGCAAAAGGATAAAAGGATATTATCAGTTGAATTGGGGAGCAATTATGGTCATAACCTGATAATATATATGAACTATATACATAACAAAATAAAACAATTTACAGATAATATTCATATGCATCTCAAAATAAGCTAATATACACATCAATCACAGTAATATAGATTTTAAAATAAAACAAAATAATCATGTATGTTACTATGCATCTCAAAATGAAGGAAGATATGCATCCATTATAATAATATACATACCAAAATAAAATCTCACATAATACATTTCAGTAGCAACAAATACTTGGCTAAATCTATTGACTTTCACTTATTAATATACAATCAATACATGGGTGCTAAAAATCATTGAGTATTGGCCAGACAAACAGAGAGAAAAAATCAGAGGCACTGGAAATTAATTAATAAAAACAAGTTTATTAAAGAATAACTAACCAAGAAAGGATGGTTCTCAAATGGTAACTGGTAATGGGAACAGCTTGTCCAGCTTGTTATTAGAGAGGAAGTGGAAGAATTTAAAAGATGGCATTCTAGCTGTCTTCACAACATGACCAGAGAGGAAGAAAAAGAAAGAACAGATGCCCAAGACACTGTTCTAGGAAACAGCAGTATGGATGACCAATGCATGCTTACCCTAACCATTAAATCTTGCAGCATGAACAAGAGCTTTGGAAGAATTCAAAGTACCAACGATCCTCAAGATTAAAAGAAAAGAAGTTCAAAATATTAAGGAATGTGAAACCTTTGAGGTAAACGGATCTCGAACCAAGGGAGGATGTGTGTGTGTGTGTGTGTGTGTGTGTGAGAGAGAGAGAGAGAGAGAGAGAGAGAGAGAGAGAGAGAGAGAGAGAGAGAGAGAGAGAGAGAGAGAGAGAGATTTTAGAGATTTCTTATAACTAGTTCCCTAATATCATCTTGTTCATGTGCCATCTAATTTGAAACTGAAACCTGGAGGTTATGAATTGATTTGTTTTGAAATCAATCAAGGCCCACTATGTATTTGCAGCATAAGAAATAAGACAATTGGAAACCCTCTTACACAAAAATAAAGATATTAGAGGCAATCAATATAATTGTGCAAGCAGTTTTAAGTAACACATTGCCCAGCAGGTCATACCTGCACGTTCTTTCTAACATTTGAATCCTCAGAACGTCCAGCTGCAGAAAGCCTCTGCAGTTTCTTCTCTGATCTCTTTATCAATCCAGTGATCTCTTGTGAAAGAGACTCGATCAAACGTTGATCTTCTTTACCTTGGCTAACTCAGCCATTCTAGTCCGTGCACGCTGGACATTTGCCGCTATTTCTTCATAAACATCAACCCAAGCTGGAGGTAGACCCACAGTAAGTGCACCCTTACTGCAGAAAAAGAACAAAAAAACATGATTTTACAGGCAAAATTTGATGCACCCTTACATTCGAAAGAAAAGCTTAACAGGAACCTATGGTTGCACTCTAATAACACTATTCACGCTAATTTGGAAGATAGGATTTTTTGGAGAATAGCAAATTTCATAGCCAACTCCTTTGCAGCGAGTCCACCATTGGTACCAAATTCAAATCTGAAATACCAATTAATATAAAGGTGTTTGGTATACCCCAGTATGTCAGCTTCATAGTAGAAACAACCAATTTCCTCTTCTAAATAATAATCATAATCATAATAATAACAACAATAATAATCATAATATAAGCAATCATCAGGACTTATTTATATTAATTGGTCCAACAAATGGCATCAAAACTTGTTAAATGACAACCCCATATTGCTAACAGTTACTTCAAATCCATGTAATTTCAAAAACAACTACCCAAACCTTGCTAATCAGCAGAAGGTGCTCAGCTATTACTAATATAGGGTAAAATTGTTTAGTCACAGAACAATGTTAGAAACTGCTTTACCACTGCATGACCATGCTCATGCCATCCTCTCTATCTCATATTTTCTAAAAACAGCCCTTTTTATCAGTAAAACAACCATGTTTTTCATTGATGCAAGTTGACAATATATAACCTAGATAAATTAAAACCTAGATACAAACCAAAAATAATACAATGAAATTTTCCTATGAGGCTGCAGGAGCCCAGACGACATCATGCAGGGACATTCTTTGATCTCTGTAATAGCAAGTGCAAGTTATTATCAATGGCACATATACTTTGATATTTATATATACGGACTATTTTCAGACACTAGCATCAATTTTCATACATCAATGGCACAAATATTTTCAGACATCAATGGCAAAGAACAGAGATCCACTATCTATTGCAAATAACAAAGATTAGTGAAACTCACAAATGACTAAAAAAACTAGGGTTTTGAGTTAGTAAGAACATATCTCAGTGCAATGCAACCAAGAAGAAATTCAAATACGTACAACCAAGGACAGATCTCGAATACATACCCTAAATCACAAAATGAATCTCATATGAAAGCATATATATGATGGTGGCTTGAATGCGGGTTGCGACAACGATGTGGAGAAGTCGAGAGGGAATTATTGAGGTATCCAACCATCTACACAAAAAATTAAAATCTGAAAACCAAGCTCTTAGTTAATCAGAAAAACTACAAGGGGCTCTTATAGAGATGAGAGAAACAGAGAGATGAGGGAGAGACCGTGGGGTATCGGGGCTTGAAGAGGGAGAAACTTGAGTGGATGTGAGAGAGCTTCTTGCACGGCTGAGAGGAAATCGATGTCGGTGGCTAGGCTTGCGACGGCGCACGACGACAAGGAGGGGGAGAAAACAGAGAAATAGAGAGGGAGTAGAGTAAGGGTTAGGGCGCAATGGTGGACGGAGAGAAAGGAGGGGGAGAGGGAGAAGTGGTTCGGCGACGGCGTCGTGGTGCTGTCGATGGCGGCAGCGCGGGCTAGCTAGGGTGGTCACAGGAGGGGCCGGCATAGCTGGGGGGGGGGGGGAGGGGGGAGGCGAGAAAGAGGAAATGAGAGGGATTAGAGTTTTGGGCGCGGGGGGGGGGGGGGGGGGGGAAGGGCGTTTGTTTTTGTGAGTATTGGCGCCGATGCTATTTGATTGAGTATTTAAATTTTAATTACCGCTAATATTTTCATCGCTAAAAATAGATAAGCCACACTAATAAGGATACAAATTAAATAATTTTTTGTGATGACTTTATTTTATGATAAAAAGACAATCAACTCGTCACAATAATTATTTTTCCACTAAAAATCTATATGCTGTCTATGTTTATTATTCAAGAAATAAGTTAGTCACAAAAATTACGGAGGTGGTAGGAAAAAATCTTTTGCCATTAAATATTATCGACCACAACAATCTCATGGGAAAATGCCTATGTTTATTCTCTCCAATAATTTTAGTGACAAAAGGCCATTTTTTCTCACGATATTATGCCGCGGAAAAAAAACTCGTGGCAAAAGTCCCAATTTGTTGTAGTGATATAAAGTTGTAAAATCTGAGGGCATAGTAGATTGCAAGGTGGGGGTGGGGGTCTAGCATGTTCAAAATGAGGCTAAGCTTAAGAAGGAAGGAAAAAGAATAACAAGAGTTATAGAAGTTGTTTTAAATGCCAGATCACAAGTATTTTTTCAATGACCAAATTATCAAACTAGGGATTTCTAGTAAGAAGACCTTTTTACACCTTAAGCATTTGATTAAGGTGCATAATCTGTGTATGGTGGTCGTGCTGGATCCAATGGTGGCTTTTAATAAGTCTTTAGATATTGCAAGAAGGTTGGGTTTGTCTCAATCTTTTTCAAATGAGGAGAATGGGGAAAAAGTCTAGTTGCTAGCTAAGGAGGGTGTTTGGCAATTGTTGATAAAACTTTGATGGTCATAGGAGATTTCAATATCATTAAAAATGATCTAGAGAAGGTTAAGGGTGTTCCTATGTCGACTGCAGCTACAGAAGAGTTTTTTAATTTTATTGAGGTAAACTCATTGTAAGATCTTCTTTACTCTGGCTCTACAATATTCACATGGCGTTGCAGAAGAGATGGTCATTTTAATTGAGAATTATTGGATAGAGCTTTAGTTACTCAATCTTGGCTAGCTTCTTTTTTGCATGTTGTTCTATCACACCTGGAAAGATTACATTCAGATCATTACCTTCTGTTAATTGAAAATAAGGGGGTTGAAAAGCTAGCCATTCTCTTCTTTTAGATTCCAAAATATGTGGATATTTCACCTAAATTTTCTGGAGCTTGTCTCAAGTTTGGAAAATCAGCCTTGTCATAAGACTAGTAATAGGACAACATTTAAATTGAAAAGGCTGAAGACAACTTTGAAGAATTGTAATGCTTTAGTTTTTGCTGATATTTTTTAGAAGCTATCTAAGTTAATGGATAGTATACAATTGGCTGAATCGACATTACAATCATCAAACTCAGAGGCTAATCTAAGTCATTTGCAAAAGTTAGAATCTAAGTATGATCAAATTTTGCTTCAAGAGGAAATGTTTTACAAGCAAAAGTCTAGAATCCATTTGCTAAAAAAAGGGATAGAAATTTGACATTCTTCCATAAGATGTTTTTAGGTAAAAGGAGAAAGTCAAGAGCTGTATCTCTAACCTTGCCTAATGGGATGGTTTCTACCAATCATGGTGATATACTATCTGCTGCAGTTACCTATTTTTAAACTCATTTAACCTAAGAGGCTGTCTCATGTTGCTATGAAATTATCCAAGTTATTCCACAGTTGACGATGATAGAAATTTGTACATGTTGTGGCCACCCACTTTAGAAGATGTTAAAGTTGTTGTTGACTCCATTCCAACTGATTTAGCTCCTGGACTAGATGGACTCTCATTGTTTTTTTTTTTTTTTTTTCAGCTCAGGGTTTGCTTTCCTCAAATTTATGTATTCCCATAAATAGAAACAACATTGTGGTGTATCAAACTCCTATATTTCTGGACATTTCAAATATTACTGAGTATAAATCATTTAAATTGCAGAACCCAACAAAGCACCATCACCCACTTCAATAACTCCAACCAAACCAAACCCCACACCCTCATCTTAAAGAGAAATACAAACATCGTTCATCCTCCAAGCAAAACCCAATACAAAATCACAAAGATAAATCACACAAAGCAAAACCAAGCAGAAAATCATATTTTTAGTTTTCAGTTTTGGGGGAAATACGTTAAATAGAGGGACTCACTGGCTTGAACGACCACGAACGGTGAAGACGACAGCAACGAATGGCGATGGACGACGGAGTGGTCACACTGGTGGCTAGGGTTTGTGAAACGAGGGAAAGAGGTCTGCCTTGGTTCAAAACACATAGACGATATCGGTTTCAACCAATAATACTTAGCTCAACCCGCTAGTGACGTGGATCCGAAGAACTCGACTTTTGTCGGATGGGCTCAACCCGACTTAGTGTCTATGGTCTCCGCTAGGCCATTTTAATTATTTTTTACATTATTTTTTAATTTTTTTTAAAAAAGTATAATATTATTAAATAATATTTTGAATTATTTAAAAAAATTAAGAAATATAGAGCAGGAGCTCCCAGCAGAATCCCCTAACCTTTTCCTATTGGTTTATTTGGAGACAACAGCTATAAGCCGGCCTTTAGCTGGGTTTTTGTTGCTTATGATGATCCTAAACATTTCCTTCTTGAGCTCGATCGACCTGAAATATAAATTCAAGCTTAAAACTTAATTTGTTGTTTTGTTGGTTAAACGCACACTAGTACTTGATTTAATATAAAGTAATTATTTTGTTTAATAAACGGATAATTAATTTCTTCTTTGTTAGTACGTACGTACTTCATTCATTAGCCCTTCAACAGTGATCGTTGTCTGTACAGGTAGCATGGAATAAAATAAATAATTGCAACTTTATATATATATATATATGATCATATCAACATTGTGATCTGATGGGGTGATGAGAAAGTCTACATGATTGAATCATAGCATTTCTCCTGTTATATATATAATTATATAGTTTTAATTACATACAGTTATATACGTGTAACCTTTAAATTTTTTGTGGAAATTGTAGTTTATTCTCCAGCAAAATTAGACATACACATCAATTCAAACATACGAACATAACTGGGAGTAGTAGTCTGGTAATATTGCGGCCAATCCTTAAAGAAAACAACAACAAAAGGATTAAAAAAGAGACGCACACATAAGCATATATAGGATGTCATAAAATTACGAAGTTTACAGCTGATCAAAGACTAGGCGAATTGCCACGATTCAATATCATGATCAGCAGCGCTTGAAGATACTGTCCTTGACACAAAGGTTATATTTGTTCTTTATCTTGGAGATGCATACATCATAAGGATCCTGTGCGTGCCCACAAGCAATGGCTGGCTCTCCAGGTTTGTCGGTTTTGGGCCTTGGATAGTCAATGAGCATCCGGCTTACGTAAGGATTCATCAGCAACTCCAACTCCAATTCCTCCTCGAACAGGCATTCATCGAGGCGGCCATTGCATCGGAAACTGCTGTTACTCTTCACAATGACCGAAGCGTTGCAACAATATGCGTTGAAGAGTATGATTAGCATCGCGAAAAATGCCAGATCATGATGCATCCTCCCCGATCCCACCTTGGTCTTATATGTGACGACCTCCATTTCAGTATTCCTTAATTTCTACTGATAACTCTTACTAGCTTATCAGAGCTCCCTTCACAAATCACTGGCATGCATCATGTCTGTTAAGGCTGGCACTATATAATAGCGTGTAAAGAATATCAGTGTTAAGCGAAAGAAGGATAGAGATCCCTATAGAGTATAGTGCGCCACTAGAGCTTATTGTTTAATGGGAAAAATTGTACCGACAGCACCTTTATTAAAGTTTTAGGACCCCGAGAATACACCACTATAGATATTCGATCTTCTCTATTAAAATAGATAGACCCTAACTTCACAGATTTAAAAGATATGTTGTGCGGCCAACCTCGCACCATATACAAGAAATGAATTCCTAACATATTAGATACAGTTTTAGAATAATGTACAAGTTGTATATTTTTTTTTTTAAAAGTCAAATTTATTATTAGAAAAATAAATTTTTTTATATAAATTTTAAATTTATCTACTTTTTAAAATGAAGTGTACCATATTTCCACATAATAACACTATAAATATCATTTTTAAAGTACTTTATAGCTAATTCGGTCTTTTTGAATATATAGTACTCATGATCAGGGTTAGCTAGGTTTCTCTCGCTCCAATAATTAAGCTCTAACCCAGTTCTTATGAACCCACTTTATTTAGTCTAAATGCGCGCATGCAGGCTGCGCCCCTTATTATATCTTACTTTCTACGGAGATTATCCAATGCTTGGTGAACTCTTTCCAAACCAAAACGTTGTTGGTGCAATATCTATTTCATCTACTCTTTCCAAATGCAAATGTCGTATTATGTTATGACAAGTTGTGGTTAATAAATTATGCGAAAACTTTAATGATTTTTATCCTTGTTCATTTTCTTTTTAAATGTTCACCAATTTGAACTTGGAATTGAAACGAAATTCAAAGTGTGATTGATCTACTAATTCTAGCTTTACAAGTGAACCATCTTTTTGTTTTAAAAATGGTCCACCATATATATAATATGTTCTCTGAATTTCTCTCTGATCCTTTATCTCTTTATTCCTTAGCAAAGCAATATTATTCAATATCAAAGCTGAGGTAGCTTGTCGATAAGATGTTTTTCGGTGGCTCCTTTTGGGTCCGGCCGGGTATAATTAAACAACTAAACAAGTATATATGAACAAAGTTAGTAAAATGAGATCACTGATTAGCTTCCACCTATCTATTAATTAATAGATCATACAAAAAATAAAATTTTTTATAATGATAAAATCAAGATAATCATGAAATGTCAAGATCATCTTGTAAATATTAGTGTTTAATAATAAAAAGATGAAGATTATTTACTCGAGATGACATGAATTCACCTAATCATTTGATCGAGGACGAATCATATTAAGGCCAGTGGCTAGGGAGGGCTAAGAAAAAAGGAAAAGAGAAAAGAGGAAAAGTTAAAAAAAAAATATATATATATATATATATTATCTCCGTTATAAAGTGGGCCGCTTGAGTTAAATGTTTCACGTGATTGATCGTGGCAATCGCATTGTGTAGTATTTTTCGGTACTTTATATTTTTTTTTTATAAAAAAGGAAAAACCAGAAATACTATTCTTTAATTTAAATTTTATCATCTACAATCATAATTATTATATGATATATTTTAAGTAACTATTATTTAAATAATTAATATACAAAATTACTTTAAAATAATTTTAAATCAATCAATAAATAAATACTGATAACATTTTACGTTGATAAGCAGTACTCCATTATTGATGTTGGAATCTTCTTCGTTTAATCTAACTAATTATAAGATAAAATAAATAGACTTTTATCTGTCCAAGTGGGTCAGGTTTACTTTCTTAAGCAGAGCCTTTTATTTTGTTAATTAGTGCATATGTATTTCACTTTTATCTGTACAAATGAAGAAGTTAACGCCACGCGCCAAAAACAAACGAAGAAACTTGAGCCCTTCTAATGGTCTGTCTCACGTATTGAATAGGTGGGGTCCATTCGGTAGAGGAGCTGTGTCACTAATCCACGTTAAATCTGTTATAAAACTATCGAAAGGAGAGAGAGATAGAACTCTAGAAGTTATGAAACTTATGAATTTCTTAAAGAATTCAACGATATATATAGGCGTACAAAGGGAACTATGCAAGTTACTATGCAGTACTATACTGGCACTGTGCATATTTACTATGCAGTACTATACTGGCACTATGCACTGTGTGATGTCGGCCATTTACTATGCCAGTTACTATGCAGTACTATGCTGGCACTATGTGCACTGTGCGATGTCGGCCATTTACTATGCCAGTTACTATGCAGTACTATGCTGGCACTATGCACTGTGCATTTGACGGCTAGCTCAAGGTGGTCATACAATTTTACAATGTTATTTTACAACACTCCCCCTTTGGATGACCACATATAATGAATATGTCTCGTTAAAACCTTGCCAAGGAAAAACCCTGTGGGAAAAAACCAATGGCGAAGGAAAAAGAGTACAATATTCATGTGTACCGTAAAATGCTTTAAGATTGCCTCATTAAAACCTTGCGAAGGAAAACCCAGTGGGATAAAACCTTAGCGAAGGAAAAAGAGTACAATCAGCATAAGTCTTCAAGACGTTACTCCCCCTGAAAAGTGCATGATAAAAGGTCTTCAAGTCTCCGCATTCCAATGTTCTGCACAATCTTCTTAAATGTTGCAGTTGGTAATGCTTTTGTGAATAAATCTGCCAGATTATCACTTGATCATATCTGCTTGACTTTAATTTCACCTTTTTCTTGAAGTTCATGAGTATAAAAGAATTTAGGTGAAATATGTTTGGTTCTATCACCTTTGATATATCCTCCTCTAATTTGAGCAATACAAGCAGCATTATCTTCGTATAAAGTTGTTGGACTATCATTAATCACTGGAAGACCACACTTTTCTTGAATATGTTGGATCATTGATCTTAGCCAAATGCATTCTCGACTTGTTTCATGAATTGCAATGATCTCTGAGTGATTTGAAGATGTAGCAGATAGTGTTTGTTTGACAGATCTCCATGATATAGCAGAATTTCCATAAGTAAATACATATCCAGTCTGAGATCTACCTCTGTGTGGATCTGAAAGATAACCTGCATCTGCATATCCAACTAATTGTGGACTTGAACCATATTGATAAAATAATCCCATATCAACCGTACCTCGAAGGTATCGAAGGATATGTTTAATGCCATTCCAATGTCTTCGAGTTGGTGCGGAACTATATCTTGCAAGTAAATTAACTGAAAATGCAATATCAGGCCGAGTGCAATTTGCAAGATACATCAGGGCTCCAATTGCACTGAGATAAGGTATTTCAGAACCAAGAATTTCTTCATTGTCTTCACAAGGACGAAATGGATCCTTCTACACATCAAGTGATCGAACAACCATTGGAGTACTCAGGGGATGAGCTTTGTCCATGTAAAAGTGTTTCAAGACTTTCTCTGTATAATTTGATTGATGAATGAGAATTCCATTTGGCAAATGTTCGAGCTGCAGGCCGAGACAAAATTTCGTTTTGCCAAGATCTTTCATTTCAAATTCATTCTTTAAATATGTAGCAGTTCTTCTGATCTCTTCAGGAGTTCCAACAAGATTTAGATCATCAACATAAACCGCAATAATAACAAATCCGAAGTCTGATTTCTTAATAAAAACACATGGGCATATTGGATTATTCTCAAATCCTTCTTTCAATAGATATTTGCTAAGGCGTTTATACCACATGCGTCCGGATTGTTTTAACCCATATAAAGATCTTTGAAGCTTAATAGAATACATACTTCTGGATGTACTCAGATTAGAAGCTTCAGGCATTTTATATCCTTCAGGGATTTTCATATATATGTCATGATCTAATGATCCATATAAATATGCGGTGACCACATCCATCAACTGCATATCCAATCTTTTTATAACTGCCAAACTAATCAAATATCTGAATGTGATTGCATCCATAACAGGAGAGTATGTTTCCTCATAATCAATCCCCGGTTTCTGCAGGAAACCTTGTGCAACAAGTCGTGCTTTATATCGCACAATTTCATTACTTTCATTACGTTTACGTATAAATACCCATTTATATCCAACGGGTATTACACCCTTTGGTGTTTGTATAATTGGTCCAAAGACCTCTCGCTTTGCTAGCGAGTTTAATTCAGCTTCAATAGCTGATTTCCATTTTGGCCAGTCATCTCTATGTCGACATTCTTCGACAGTTCTTGGCTCAATTTTTTCATTACTTCTGGTAATGTCAAGAGCCATTTTATATGAGAATATGTTGTCGACAACAGTTTTATTTCTATTCAAAATTTCTCCTGTATTCATGAAATGTATCGAGATCTCGTTATTTTCAGGTACCTGTCCCTCTTCAAGGGTAGACATTTTATGAAATACCTCTTCAAGAGGTTCTTTCTCAGGAGATTTACTCTTTTTATGAGCATCAATTACTCTTATGGCCTGTGTTGGTATGGACTCTTCAGGAGTACCAAATTCATTTTGTATTTTCCTCTTCCGAGGAATTTTGTCCTTAGCACCAATAGGCCGTCCACGCTTCAGGCGTATCTTAGACTCGCCTATTGCTATTTTGGCAACTTGTCCTTCAGGGACTGCAATCCTTGCTGGAACATTAACAGCAGGAATATATGATTTTACCACACCTTTAGTGTCAGTAAATGCATCCGATAATTAGTTTGCAACACTTTGCAAATGAATAATCTTTTGAACCTCTAGATTACATTCTTTTGTACGAGGATCAAATTGGGAAAGAGCTTTATTTTCCCAAGTAATTTCTTGTCGTGCTTCAGGCACCGACTTCTCATTACACAATGTTTGTCGTGCTTCAGGCACCGACTTCTCATTACCCATTGTTGGAAAAATGGATTCGTCAAAATGACAATCCTCAAAACGTGCCTTAAACATATCCCCCGTAAGAGGCTCAAGGTATCTGATAATAGATGGAGAATCAAACCCAACATATATCCCAAGTCTACGTTGAGGGCCCATCTTTGTACGTTGTGGAGGTGCAATTGAAACATATACAGTACATCCAAAAGTACGAAAATGAGAAATATTTGGTTCCTGACCAAATGCAAGCTGTAATGGTGAATATTTGTGATATGCTGATGGTCTAACTCGAATTAATGATGCTGCATGAATTATAGCATGTCCCCAAGCAGAAATAGGAAGATTTGATTTCATGAGTAAAGGTCTAGCGATTAGCTGAAGCCTTTTAATCAATGATTCAGCTAAACCATTTTGAGTATGTGTGTGGGCAACTGGATGTTCAACATCTATTCCTATTGACATGCAATAATTATCAAAAGCTTGAGATGTAAATTCTCCTGCATTATCCAATCGAATAGTTTTAATTGGATAGTCAGGGAATTGTGCTCGTAGCTTAATTATTTGTGCAAGAAGTTTAGCAAATGCAGCATTTCTAGTGGAAAGTAAACAAACATGTGACCATCGACTTGATGCATCAATTAAAACCATAAAATATCTGAACGGTCCACTTGATGGTTGAATAGGCCCACATATATCTCCATGAATCCTTTGTAAAAAAGATGGAGATTCAAAACCAACCTTTGAGATAGATGGTTTGATAATCAATTTACCTTGAGAACATGCAGAGCATGGATATTCATTGGGTAAGATAATCTTCTGATTCTTTAGGGGATGCCCATACGAATTATCAATTATTCGTCTCATCATTATTGATCCCGGATGTCCAAGGCGATCATGCCAAGTCATAAATATTTTGGGATCAATGCACTTCTGGTGCATTACAACATGTGATTCAATTGTTCTCATTTTTGTATAATACAATCCAGATGAGAGGGCAGACAGTTTTTCTAATACGAGCTTCTGGCTCGAAATTATTTTAGTAATGAGAAGATGCTCTTTATCGTCTTCGTTAATGGTTTCAATATGACAACCATTATGACGTATATCTTTAAAACTTAATAAATTTCTTCTGGATTGTGAAGAAAATAGAGCATCATCAATGCAAAATTTGGTGCCATTAGGCAACACAATATAAGCTCTTCCGGAGCCTTCAATTAGATTCGATGAACCGGAGATGGTATGAACATAGGCTTTACTCAATGTTAGATTTTGAAAATATTTTTTATCCTTAAGAATTGTGTGAGTTGTAGCACTGTCAGCCAGACATACATCTTTATTATTCATCTCGGAGATAGAAAGTTCATCAATAAGACTCATGATTCTACAAAATATATAAAACTTTCATTACTAAAAAAAACATTACAGAATAAAAATATTTTACAATAATATAAAGGAAATACATTAATTAAAAAGGAACACTTCCATGATCAACTCTACCATTAGAATCCTCAAAGAAATCAGAAACATCAAGACTTGTAATATCTTCTCCATCTATAGAATTTAAAGCATATGATGGTTCAGCAAAATTTGTTTCAAATTTCTTTGTTTTTTCTTTTATGGAAGATTGGTATAAGTCAACCAAGTGTTTAGCTGTACGACAGGTACGAGACCAATGTCCAGTCATACCACATCTATGGCATTCATCTTCATATTTCTTTACAAATTTATTTTGAGGACCTTTGCCCTTTTCTGAGTTGAACCACTTCTGGTGGTACGGTGTATATCTATTATTTTCCCTTTTAGTGTGGTCACTTCTAGGACCTCCACTTCTATAGTTTTTCTTACCACGTCCACGCCATCTTTTTCTTTGAAAAGATGTACCATTCGCTTCTGGGAATGATATAAATCTAGTACCATTCACTTCAGGGAATGAAATAGAACCAGTAGGACGTGACTGGTGATTTCTTAATAAAAGCTCATTATTTTGCTCAGCTAATAGAAGACAAGATATAAGTTCAGAATATTTCTTGAACTTTCGCTCTCGATACTGCTGCTGCAGGAGCACATTCGAGGCATGAAAAGTAGTATATGTCTTCTCTAACAAGTCATCATCAGTGACTTTTTCACCACATAATTTCAATAGCGAGCTAATTTTAAAGAGTGCAGAGTTATACTCACTAACACTCTTGAAGTCTTGCAACCTCAGGTGCATCCAATCATGACGAGCTTTTGGGAGGATTACAGTTTTCTGGTGTTCATATCTCTCCCTTAAATCATTCCACAAAATAAGTGGATCTTTCACCGTTAGATACTCAGTTTTTAATTCTTCATGAAGATGGTGCCGAAGGAAAATCATTGCCTTAGCACGGTCCTGCAGGGACCCTTGATTTCCTTCTTTAATTGTATCTCCCAGGTTCATTGCATCCAGATGGATCTCAGCATCAAGGATCCAAGATAAATAATTTTTCCCAGAAATGTCAAGAGCAACGAATTCCAATTTTGTAAGATTTGACATTTTCTACATATATAAATCAAGAACATAAGTATGTTTAATATTTCATATTCATTTTGAAAACTATAAAAAAAAATATATTGAAAGACTTACTTGAAGTAGAGGACTATTAGCTTCAAGATCGTCAGAACTCTCGTGCTGATAACGTGTTATAAAACTATCGAAAGGAGAGAGAGAGAGAGAGAGAGAGAGAGAGAGAGATAGAACTCTAGAAGTTATGAAACTTATGAATTTCTTAAAGAATTCAACGATATATATAGGCGTACAAAGGGAACTATGCAAGTTACTATGCAGTACTATGCTGGCACTGTGCATATTTACTATGTAGTACTATGCTGGCACTATGCACTGTGCGATGTCGGCCATTTACTATGCCAGTTACTATGCAGTACTATGCTGGCACTATGCGCACTGTGCGATGTCGGCCATTTACTATGCCAGTTACTATGCAGTACTATGCTGGCACTATGCGCACTGTGCGATGTCGGTCATTTACTATGCCAGTTACTATGCAGTACTATGCTGGCACTATGCACTGTGCATTTGACGGCTAGCTCAAGGTGGTCATACAATTTTACAATGTTATTTTACAACAAAATCTTAATTATTTTGGTTTATTTGGAGACAAGTGCTGTAGCCTTAATGGTTTTGTTGCCATCCTAAACATTTTATTTTCTTCTTGAACTTGACCTAAATTCAAGCTTAAAATCGTGCCGTCTCGTTTCATGTTACGTTCAAAGGCTGGTTTTATGATCAATCGAATTAATAGCTTCAACTTCTTCACGAAATTTTTTATTTTGTTGATTAGATACAATTATTTGAGATAATTTTTTTTTAAAGAAACCCAACATATATATATATATATATATATATGTATTTGGATCTTTATCAAGAGCATATATTTTAATATTAATATAGTAGCTATATATCTATGTACTCCAAAAAAATGTTTCAAAAAAATAATATTGTTCACATGATATTAATATGATAAATTAGATCCTGACGTGACATGAAAACTGGCTCATTGCCAAGCAAATATAGTGTGGCGTGTTTGTGAGGTGAGCCATGACTGTGTTCTGCACTGAACAAACACACCACACTATATTATTTTTCTTAAGGCTGGCAGCTTGGACCATTGGCTGTGAGCCTCATCATAAAACGGTGCCTTCAGCATGAAAAAGTGTTTGGGCTTTGCTGCGATTTCCTTCAAGTCGGTTCCCTTAAGAAATCTTTGTCTTCACTTGGAAGCTTGGGAACAATGGTTGATGATAGAGTTCAACAACGTGGAGGTTGGTACTCGCATGTTTTCTTTGATAGACACTTAGCAAGAGGGGCGTGCATGGTAGAATTTTTCTCCAATTTTTGGCATAGATCTCTGTCTTGGACGTGTCCCATCACTAAAAAGGCAACCGTCACCTGCATGATATAATAAAACTTCGACGTGATACGCCTAAAAATATTCCAATGCTTAAATCAGTAAAATATATTACTTAGTTAATTCGAAATTTAAAGATAAATTGTTTTTGAGGTTACCTGATATGTATAAAAGTTTTCTGTTGGATTAGATCAGTACTATATATGATTATCTTCACGTGATGTCTATCTTGTGCAATATTGATCAAATTAGATCATTTCTAAGTAATCGAAACAATTACTTACATGCATGAAATCCGCTCCTTCCCAAGTTAGGCGGCGTGTAGCTTGTAGATCCCTGCTGTGCCTGGATTCTTTAGTTTAGACTGGTTGACAGAGAACTTTTATATTAGGCTTAGATACCAAATGGGCTCTCCAATCTCATTCACTCATATTCTTGGAAAGAGAGAGTATGCAACTTGGTGGACTATATTTAGAGGCTTAGACCAGGCATCTCTTAGACTCTTACTGCCCAGATTGTTCTATCATTAATCCTATGGGAACTATGGTTGGCTAGAAATGCTAAAAGAATTGAAAAGAAACAATCTATTTAAAAGCATTTTTTTAACATAACATTCGGCACACTGCTAAGGTGGAAGTTTTTCACATCAGTTATACTAAAAAATAATTGTATTTTAATTTTTTTAGTATAGTTGAGGACAGATGTGAAGCGCATAGGCATAGTTTTTCGACAAGTTTGTAAAAATACCTAGTTCATGTTAAAAAATGTTCAGTTGTCAATTTTATTGGGATTGTGGTGAATGATATACCTTTTAGCTTAAGATTTATAGTTGCAGAGGTTAAGTAATAAGTTTTATTATTAAAAAAAATTTACTATTTAGTAACCGTAGGTTTAAATCACTTTCAAATATGCTACAATAATTATTTAGAAAAACAAAAAAAAAACAAAAAAAAGAGTTTTTTTGAGATAGAAATAACATAATATGCTATTTGAAAGTTGTCATGTCATGTATGTGATAAAATCAAAGGGTGAAATTATAATTATTTGAAAACTGAATAGATATTTTTGCTTATTAACAATATTTTTTAAATTTGATACTACGCTTGGCATTATTCAAAAGCATTATTCAAAAAAATATATTTGAGAAAAAACATCTTTGGTTGATTGATACGAATCAATATTATACATGGTTACATAGATGAGATGAGATATTTTGAATAGTAATAAAATAAAATATTATTATAATATAATTTTTTAATATTAATTTTGTATTGAAATTTGAAAAAGTTAAATTATTTATTATATTTTGTATGGAGATTTGAAAAAATTATAATGATGAGTTGAAATAAGATGAGATGAGATTTTTAGCTTTGGTTAATCAAGGGGGCTTGCCACAACTATACAATTATTAATACGAATTAATTGTGGTTTAGAAATTAGGACTAAATTTTCATATCATACGTCAATGTTGAGATCTATATATGATCAGAAGCATATACATATATATTTATATGCTTGAGGGGTGGGGCAGATTTTTTTTTTTTTTTTCAATAAAAAAAGGTGCGAATTGCTTTCATCATTTGAAGTAGAGATGAGATGTTCAACCAGAACCCAACTATATTGTTTTTTTACGAGTGAATCAGATTACTAAATTAAAAAAATGATCATAGATAATTGGGATCTCAATAAATATTTACAAAAATAGGAAATTATTCCATTAAAAATAAAAATAAATCGAGAAATGGAACCGATCCATAATAGTAATGGAGCAAAACCTTAACATAATTTATTGGATTAAATTCTAATCAGACGGTTTTTATTTGATTATGACCAAAACTCAGGTTTTGAAATTAAAAATTTACAATTAAAGTACATCTTTCTCCTAATTCTATTACGATTCACACGTTTTTGCTTTAAAAAAAGGAGTAATGTTACCTATAATGTTAAGATAGGTAAGTCTTGCATAATTATTTTAAAATTTATTATAAAAAACTAATTTTTTTATATAAATTTTTTATTTATCTTTTTTTTTTTAAATACATATTACTTCCACATTCTCAATTATATATATCATTTCTGTCCAAAAGGGAGGAAATAGAGGAAACAAGTACCCCTGCTTTAATGGATGTCCCGATCATTACTCGGAAAGAATCTGCTTTTACGAGGAGCAAGGGGCCCAACTTTTGTCTTTTCATGAAAACAATTTTAATTTAATTCATTACATCGTGTCAATTAGTTTATCAATTTATGAGGGCCCAATTAGTTTGTCAAATTCAATTATTGACCTACTTTCCAAGTACTAAATAGAATTTAGCTTGCACATTGCACAGACTAAGGATTTGGATGTGAAAAAGTACTTAAATATGTTATAAATAATAGTAAAAAAATAAATAAAAAATAATAAAAAATAATTGAATAATAGTAAAAAATAATTAATAATAATAAAAAATAGATAAAAATAATAATAAAATCATAAATAATAATAAATTATGTTAAGAAGTGTTGAAAAACACAATATGAACATGGACTGAGAAAGCAAAAGTATTCATGATGGCGAATGAATTGATTCGGACGCGCATATCTTTTCTTCCTTCTCTAGCTTTCTTTATTATTCACTTTTCCAACCTTATCTCATCTTTATATAACTGGTACTACCCCACACGTATGCTGGGAAAATATAGAAAAAGACCACTTTTAAGCTTTGGAGACGTTGGTGGTGTTCTTAAACACATCTTCGCCGTTCACAGTATGAGAATCAAGACTTGGGTAGGTCATCCCTGTTTTAGTTGTAGTCAATCAAGTTCCACTATCCGATTCCGACACGTGCCACTGAAAATGTTATTGCATTAGCGAGTTTTAGTTGTATCGGAAACAAGGAATGATAATTCCTCTGTATAGGTTTTCTTGCCGTCGGGATTGACTTTCTCACTGGCAACGTCTACTTCCTCCTGTCGTTGTAATGCAAAGCTAAGTTTATCCATAACATCGTGGGCCGTTGGCTCCCTTGATCACTCACGCAACTCTCTGCGGTATCCATGTACACCTTGAAACACTTTGGAGCTATCTTGCCCATCAGATTCGAATCAATGATCTCACCCACGATCCCCTTCTCAATGTATTTTCGGGCACAGGGGACCAAATTCCATTGCTCCTCCTCCAGTTTTGGATTCAGTGCTTTTGGGGCACATAATACCTCAAAGAGCACTATGCCAAATGAGTACACGTTTGATTTTTCTCTCAGTTGTTGATGCCTGGCATAATTCGGATCCAAATACCCGAACATGCCCTTTACCATGGTACTAATTACCTTGTCATCTTGACCTTCTTTAGAGAACCCAAAATCAGAAACCTCGGCCACACAATTCTCGTCCAATAAAATGTTGGTTGTCTTCACGTCACAATGGATGATGAGGTGCTTTGGTCCAGTGTGCAGGTAGTTTAAACCACATGCCGCTCCATTGCAAATTTTGAGCCTTTGTTTCCATGGGAGGGAATCCTTGTCCATGTCGTAGAGGTGTTCTCATAGTGTCGCATTGGACATGTAGTTGTAGACAAGGATCATCTCCCTCTAGTCATTGGAGTATCTAATGAGAGAGATGAGATGGATATGGGAAAGCTAGGAGAGCATCACAATCTCCCTCCAAAGCTCTTGGCGCCCTTGCTTTGACTCTAGGTTCAAATGCTTGATTGCCACGGTCATAGTTCCATCGTCAACAATGATAGATTTTGAATATTGACAATATTTTAAATACTAAAAAACAACCAACTTTTTAGTACTAATGATACATTGACTTGTATAATAAAAATACAAAGTTTATAGGTTATATTCTAGGAAAGCAGGCTATGATTGTGGCTGTAAAATGCTAACTATTACAAATATTAATTTCTGTAATTTGGTGATTGTTACGGACATGATTCTAAGATCATCATAAGAAATTGGATGATCAATGAGATCAATCTCATCTGCAAGTGACTTTATAGTGTGCATGTAATCTTGAATTGTCTTATTACCCCGCTTAATCAAAGTGAGTTCCTCTTTGAGTTGCATGGCTCTTGTGCGAGATTTGCTTGCATACATTGTATTGAGTTTTTTCCATACTTCTTGAGAGGTTTTCACAACGGAGATAAAAGGGGTGATGGTGGTGTTAGTGGATGCCAAAATGACATTGAGAATGAGTTTATCTTGCCTGGCCCAATAGGTTTTTTTATGTGAGGATGTGGAGGTGCCAGTGTGGTTTGGGCATGGAGGTGAAATAATCTAGAAGATTATACCCAATAAGAAGTGCTTCAAACTGTGCACGCCATTAAGGAAATGTTGAAGGGGTGAGTTTTTCATTGATTTGGGTAGAAATGTTTAGAGCAATCAAGGGAGTATCAATTGGGGATGATGGATTTGTGATAGAAGTATGTGAGTTGGTGATCGAATTCTCGTGAGAGGATGGTTCTCCTGATACCATGATGGATTTTGAATATTGATAGAATTTTTATTACTAAAAAACAACCAACTTTTCAGACTAATGACACATTGACTCGTATAGTATAAATATAAAGTTTACTAGTGCTATTCTAGGAAAGCAAGCTAAGACTGTGGTTGTAAAATGCTAACTATTACAAAGATTAATTTCTATGATTTGGTGATTGTTACACACATGATTCTTGCCAAACTTGCTGTTGTGTGATCTTTGCCTTGATTTGTGGAATCATCCTTTATAGATGAAACACTTATATACCTTCCCAAAGCCATTGACGCTAATAACTAATCCTTATCGATGTTGTGGGTTGCTGTTTTGATTTCTTCAAGTGAGAATTGGAGGCATAACTCTTCGGGCAGTGATGAGACTTTTGTCCTCGTTGAGTTTCCTTTGTTTTGGTTAGACCAAAGCCAGCACTTTGATATTGGATGGTAAGAACCAAAACGCTTAGATGCCCGCAGTTTCCAAACAACCACGCAACACACTAGAGTGAGCAAGGCCAAGAATAAGCCTACAACGGTTCCAGTGGCATTGAATCTTGTTTTCCTTGAGTTGGATGTCGAAGCAGGTAGTTGAGCCAGAGGTGGAGAGGGAGGCAAAGTACCGGCAGGATTGGGTGCGGCTAGGTTGTCATTGCTGTCGCTCAGTTTGAACACTTCTACCCCATTTAAAATGGCATCATAGATTGCATTGGTAGCTTTTCCAGGGTGTAGAGCAATAAAGAGTGTACTCTTATGATCCTCAACTCCCATCTTTTGAATCAGCACAACATAATCCTGAAACACAGGTGTATCCCTTCCTCCGCTCCACATAATTACATCAGCGGTACCTTCGGCTGTCTGGTTGTCTATATATATAATGAATGGCCTTTCACCAGCCATCGTTATATTGGGCTCGATTTCGCAGAAATGAAGCCTGACCAGATAATTGAATCCCGGATCTACAGGTAAACCCCATGTCAAATTAGAATGCAAGTTCCAAGTTATGTTTGGACCCATCGTGATTGCAGACCGATAAACGTTATCGGGGGCAATGTAATTTGGTATTGCTAAGTATTTGAGCGTCAAATCTGGCTGACGGGGGATCACGCCTCCACTCAACAAGTAAGGGATGTCTGGGGACCATTCTCTAAACATGCCAGTGTCTCCCGTCGGCGATATCGAGCTCCCGCCCATATTAAGTCGAAGAATCATCTCGAGTGCCCTACTGTTGTCTATAGAGAACAGAAAATTTTGGCCAACGTAAGGTGGGCTTGGATTTTCTGGATTGCTATAGTAGAGGTACGTTGGCATGGAGACGATCTCAATTCCATTAACAAAAGCGAAGAATCTGCTAGAAGCAGTACTTGGCGTTGGAATGAATGTCAAACTCAATTTTTGATCCTCCTCAACGTTGATGCAGAACTCTTTAGAAAGAGTAAGTTTTGAGCCCCCCAAGTGTTTAGCAAGAATGGAAACACTGAAGTTTCTAAGTAAGGTGAACTTACTGTTTGCTTTGACGGTAAAAAAGGCCAGAGATCCATCAAAACCAAAATATGAATCTGCGTAAAAGTACAACCGAACAAATTTAGGACCGGAGGTGACAGGAAATACGTAGGTGAATTGGAAATAGGATAAACGGGCGGTCATGTAGGGGACAGTTTCTACAGATGAGTCTTGGCTTTGGGCTTTAGATGTAATAGATTTCTGGTTACGTTCTTCTATGGGAGCGAATCTGGAGGGCTCCAAGTCTCCAATCCACATGCGCTTATCCATATCCGTTGAGTTGCCAGCAGAGCCACAGTTGAGGGAAATATTATCAACGGCAATGTAACGAGGAGTAGAATTAGCGATTGAAATATGGGGGAGAAGGAAGAGTAAGAAAACGAGCAGAATAGGCTTGAGTATTGAGACGTTCGCCATGGGAGCAAGAGATGATCACGCACAAACGGGAAAACAAAAGGGCTAGCTCCTTTATATTCTAACAGCATAAAGATGTCTGACAGCTAACAATGTTGAATTATTCATGTACCTGCCAAGCACCCCCGTACGCGCTTCGAAATTTCATACCAGCTTCCCCCAATTCGCTTTCGGTAAAAGTAGCATAGCATGAGTGACTTGTGAGCTGTCCTCCATAACTTTATTTGTTACGAGCTTTTTGTCAAGAAGCAAACAGAAAACATAAAAATTTAAAAAACAATATTATTTTATTCAAAATTTGTAATTTTGAAATGATTTTGTGCTTATATTATTTTATTTAATTAGTTAAGTACGTATTTCTTCCGACGTATAATATCCGATACAAATTAATATCCTGATAATTAAATACCTTTTGAAATAATATCACAATTAAGTAATATTATAAACAGGAGACAAAATATAGTATCACTGGGAAAAATTTTACCTGTAATGAGTCTTTAGAAAAAAGCTGCAAATTTGTAAGCCTTTAGGAAATTTTGAAGATTTCATATATATATATATATAAAGAATGAAATATTTGCCATTCCTCAAAATTAATATATAGTGATGAATCCTAAAAAAATTAGCAAATTAAAAACAAATTAAAGATTCGAAGCCAGCTAGCGAAGGGCCGGGAAACATATTACACATATATGGACAAGGGTACGTAGTACTAGAGGAACAGATCAAAAGAGAGAGAAAATTGTGCTTCGGGAGCCATACGATCATAAAGATCATGAATGAGCGGAGCTTTCTATGTTTTGAATAGAATTAAATTTCGTTAACCTGAGGTATGCCTTTGTACTTTGTAGTGGCGCAATATCGTGTATTTCTCCACGGAAACAAAGCAGAGATTTCAAGGTGCATGTAATAATTTACAGCACAAAGACCTCCTTAATTTAGAGTTTAGACAGCTCCAGCTCATCAGCATCTTTGCATTCAATTAACAATATTTGTAAAATACCACTGTGGGTTGGGCAGAGACGGAGGGAGCATGAAAGACACTGAATGGGCTTTATTTTCTATTTGGTGTGGGCTTTTTTTTTTTAACGATTAACGATCTGTTTTGATGATAGGGATATTTCAGATTATATGAATTTATATATAAATAGTAGAGAGTTAAAGATGTTTTTGAATGAGTTTTGTATAAAAATTTGAGTTCTATTGAAATTTATTTGAATGTATAAAATAAGTTGAGATATATTTAAATTTTTATAAAAAGTTGAAAATGTAGTAAGTTTTATCAATGATAGACACTACAAAAAGAAAAAAGACTTTTTACGTCACTTAAATTAGATGCAAAAAATGTAAAATGGTTGTCAAAGTTCTTTTCGCAACTATTTTATATTTTTTGCATCCAATTTAAGTGACGCAAAAAATTATTTTTCTTGTAGTGAGATTTTTTGTTGTAGTAATTGAATAATTATGAGGAGTTGAAAAAATAATGAGTCTCAATATTTTAGATGAACATACTTGTGTGCAGTTGAATGCAAAGTATAGTCTAATTTATAAAACTATCTCAAATCACTTTAGCATCCAAATGTAACCTAATAGTACTATTCTTGTAAGTGTGGGTAAAGAAGAATGTGATGATCGTGATTGAAAGAACGAGGTTGTACACACACATATTAAATATATATGTGTGTGTGTGTGTGAATACATATACTCTTGCGGCGCACCCTGGCCGGGTCTCTATATGTGATATATATGCGCGTGTGTGCGTGCAGTGTGTGTGTGTTTAATGGAACAATCATACTAATAATAATTCAGCTTTTCAGGTTCGTGAAATTACAACTGCATTCCCTATTTGTTGATTAAATTTGGAAATTACACCAATCACTTTAATTAACAAACCACTAAAATCAATGTTCTTGCTATTTTATTGATTTATTCGCAAATTAATTAGTAACCAAGGAAAAATACTTTGTAATTTCTAGTTCTAATAATTTTTTTTATTTTTATTTTTACCCGTGATCCATGCCAGTACGTCCTCTCACTTCATGCTGTGCTTTGCTTGATCATTAGGTCAACTTTAATTTTACAAGTACTTTAATCTTCATAAGTGGGTCAGATTTCTTCGGCACTCTCTTCTCTTCGTCGTAATGTCTACCTTTTTTCTTTTTTAAGGGTTAAGCTATCTTTATCACATTCTATATATATTTTAAATTATTTATTTATTTTTTATTAAATTAATTGAGTTATTCTATTCATCATGTATTTATCATATATTTATTATAAAAATAAAATAAAAAGTAGTGTGGTATTGTGTATCTAGTGTGTGAGATGCTAATTATTTTTAAAGCTACGGTCTTGGTGGGAAAAATTTAGTGCAGATATGATGTTGAACTTCTTTGGATCTGAGAAACACAGACAATTAAAGAAGCTGTGTGATGCCACGCGCCACAAACGACCTAGTTAAGCTCCATAATTATCTCCATGACCCCAATAACGATTTGGAAAAATATATATAGTTGCAAGTAAAATTATGTATTAATGTGATGTGATTGGTCAAAAAGTAGATTTTATTGAAAACAATATTAATTTAAATTTTAAGTATGAATAAATCAGTATTGATACACAGATTAGTACGCGACTGTGCTTGTATATAGCAAAACTCTAATGGTTTATTAGGAGACGACAGCTATAAGCCTTTAGGGTTTTTGTTGCTTATATATGAAATGATGATGATCCTAAACATTTTCTTCTTGAGCTCGATCGAGCTGAAATATATATTCAAGCTTAAAACTTAATTTGTTGTTTTGTTGGTTAAACGCACATGACTAGTACTTGATTTAATATAAAGTAATTATTTTATTTTATAAACGGATACTTAATATATATTTCTTCTTTGTTAGTGCGTACGCAGTTCATTCATGAACCCTTCAACAGTGATCGTTGGGGTGATGAGAAAGTCTACATGATTAAATCATAGCATTTCTCCTGTTATATATATAATTATATAGTTTTAATTACATACAGTTATATACGTGTAACCTTTAAAATTGTTGTGGAAATTGTAGTTTATTCTCCAGCAAAATTAGACATACACATCGATTCAAACATACGAACATAACTGGTAATAGTTTCTGGCCAATCCTCAGAGAAAACGACAACAAAAGGATTAAAAAAAACACACACATAGCATAGGATATTATAAAATAACGAAGTTTACAATTGATCACGGAGGATTATTGTCACCGCAGCGTGTGAAGATACTGCCCTGGACACAAAGGTGCAAGTCTCTCTTTACCTCGGCGATACATGTATTATATTGAGGATTAGCTGCATCTTGAGGTTTCCCACAAGCAATGGCTGGTTGTCCAGCTATGCCGGGTGTGGGCTTTATTTTATAGCTAACGAGCATCCGGCTTACGTAGGGATTCATCAGCAACTCCAACTCCAATTCCTCCTCGAACAGGCATTCATCGAGGCGGCCACTGCATCGGAAACTGTTGTTACTCTTCACAATGACAAAAGCATTGCAACAATATGCGTTGAGAAGTATGAAAAGCATCGCGAAGAATGCCAGATCAGGATGCATCCTCCCCGATCCCACCTTCGTCTTATAAGTGACGACCTCCATTTCAATTTTCAGTATTCCTTAATTTCTACTGATAACTCTTACTAGCTGATCAGAACTCCCTTCACAAATCACTCGCATGCATGCATCATGTCTGATAAGGGTACTATACTTATAATAGCGTGTAAAGAATATCAGTGTTAACCAAAAGAAGGATAGATCCCTATAGAGTATAGTGCGCCACTAGAGCTTATTGTTTAATGGGAAAAATTGTACTGACAGCACCTTTATTAAAGTTTTGGGACCATGAGATTACACCACTTTATTCGATTTTTTTTTTATTAAAATAGATAGACCCCAGAGTAATTCTATACACCACATGCATCATCATCTCATTTGCATCCTACTATATATAATGTGGTATATTTATCACAATTTGATGATAAAAAAATATACAATAAATGATTATTCAATAGTGATAAATATGCCATATCTTACACTATAACGCAATTTGTATTTTGTGATAGAGGAAACCGTCACAAAAAATGACTAAAATGTCACCAAATACATTTGATGACAGTTTGAAACCGTCACCACAAACGTCACCTAATGTGTGGCACAGAATACAATTGGTGTTCCGTTTGGTATAACGTTCAAACGTGAAATTTTTTTGTAACGGTTGAAAACTGTCATAGAAGGTAATATTTGAACGTATGATATAACGTTCGAACATTAACCCGACCTATTGACATTCGAATGACAGAAGTTGACATTCGTTGATTATTGTTCAAACGTATCAGTAAAACATTTGAACATTGATACGTCCGAATGTTAACTGCAATAAACATTCTAATTTTAGTTCGGACGTTAATAGACCAATGTTCGAACATAACTAGTATAACGTTCGGAGGCTAATTCGAATGTTAACGAAGAAGTGTTCGAACGAATGTGTATAGGTTCGGATGTTTGTTCGAACGTTAATCATTTAAACATTCGAACGATTTGTTAGTTTGAGTATGTTTACATTCGAACGTTTAGTTGTACATTGGAACATTACTTTTTAATTTTGTTCAATTGCGTTTGAACGTTTGTTCGAAGATGAACCAACGTTCGAACGTTTTGTATTTATATTCGAATGTACAAATAAGAAATACTAATTTCATAAAATTAAAAAAATTAAAAACCATACCAATTGTATCATATTTACACACCATTGTTTAATAACTAACAATGTCTTATAATGTTTTAAAATTAGATATTAAAACACTGATAAAATTAATAAAATTTATTTCTTCTTCTTTCCTCCTCACCCACCGCAATTTTGTTGTAAAGACATAATACACTCCATTTGCACCATCATCTTCCGCTATACGTACTTGCTCTTGGACTTCATTGCGTATTCTTTCCTCTTGGTATCTCTGTTGGTCCTGTAAACGCATCTCTAAATGAGATTGTTGCTCTAAGAGGGACTCGAACTCTTGTTGTCTCGACTTCATATACTCATTCTCGTACGGTGCAGCTTCTAAATCTCTTTTGTAAGATTATTAATATGTGAAATCGATGAGGTTGAGAAAAATAAACCGGAGGAATGCTTGAAAGATTGTCCCAAACTTCTTGCCATACTAGACTTGGGTCAAAGCATTTACGTTAATATGTTTATGTCATTCAGAGAGGATTCCCCATAAGTTGACTGCATTTCCATCATTTTTTCCTGCAATTTGAAAGAAAACACATAATAAGTAATATATTAAAAGAAATACAAATAAAAAATAATCTAAATAACATGTTGCATAATTTATTTAACAAAATTAACTCCGCTTACATAATTATCTGCAGTGGTAGGATCCATCCACTCATTACGCTCATTAGTATGAGCAGCAGTATAGACATGAACGAGGGAAAAGTTTTCAGGATCATCACATTTCTAACAAAGTGACATCAGCAATTTTAAAAAGATAGTGTTAGTGCTTATATAAAAGAATATCAGAAAAATAAATGAATTCTATAATTTATTAATTACCATTTTTTTAGCAAAATGGTGGAATGACCTTGAACTGGTATGATGGTGGACAGTTAGAGTGGATCTATTCTGTGTATTAAGTGCTACAACATTAATTAAGAATGTTAATTGTAATATATATACATATAATATATAGAACGAATATAAATGTAAATAATTAAAGTAAATAAATCTAGAATACCTAATAATCTTAAGATGTAAAAATATCACAACATTTTCTCCAATCATCTAATTTCATCTGTTGGAAAGGGGACTGCATAGCCTTTTCTAACGTCTCAAACTTCTTAAAGTGGTCGTGACACCGTCCTTTGTGACGTCGGAATAATGTAGCCATTAACTCATTCATAATTCTCAAATCCTCGCTACGGCCAAAGTCGAGGTTGAATTCATCCTAGTAAGTGAATTACGTCAAAAATATTATACTAATCTAGGTGAAAAAAATGTATTCTCAAAGTAAACTCACCAGCACATGACTCCAAATGTGCTTCTTAATTTCATTCAGAACATCTTTCTATGATCACACATGAAATTGAGTATAAGCACGGGCTACTGTGCCAATATAGGAGGAAAGTATTGCTGGATTATTATCCACTCCTTTAGTAGAATTATCCAGAATGTTGACTTTGAGTTTTCTGTGCCTTCGATTTTTTTTTTCTAGAGAAATGCCTCGTGTATAGCCACGGACTCGACGAGCAGATGCATGAACTAATAGATAATAGTATAATTAATTAATAATATAGTTATTGACACAAAATTATTAATATATAATTAATTATCATAGAAATTTCAATAAATTCCTCGGGTGGGGAGTCCTCAACGGGTTCGGGATTTAGATTTGGCAGAAGAGGCACATTTCTTCTTTGTCGTTTTGGCGGGCGATATTATGGCTGGTGGTCGTATGGCCGGTCTCTATAGTAAAGGTTGTGGTCCATGCGTGAGCTGGGTGCTCGTGCCGTTCTGGGCTCATGCAGCTGATGCCTGCGGTAGGTGTGCTGTCGGGACTCAGGTTGGTGCTTGGGGTTCTGTTTTATGTTTGTTTTGCATGGTAGTTTGCTATTTAGTTATTAATATCATAGAATTAGGCTATTGGACTTGGTATCCATAGTAACAGTGTACTGTATTCCGCCTCCTTGGGAGGATGGAGGGGGTCTTTCCTCTCTGTTAATACAGAGCGCTCTCTCTCTCTCTCTCTCTCTCTCTCTCTCTCTCTCTCTCTCTCTCGCTTAGGAGAGATTTAAAAGTTAAGATAATATCCGCTACTATGTATGCGGGGATGCTTCAGAGCAGATGCGTAGGTTGGCTTATAGTCTGAATTTTTCTGTATTGATAAGTCACACTTGTAACTTCGATTTATTGAATGAATTCTGAAATTCCCAACGTACCCCTGTAAAACCACGAAATTGTCTACCAATTTCCTTGAACAAATAAGTTAGATCTCAATTATCAAGATTATGAAACGAATCAAATACTTTAAAATAAATAATCAAACTTGCAAGACACAAAGATTAGTTACGAAGGGAAACCCTTTAAAGAACTCTTTAAAGGTAAAACCCTACGGGGCAGCCAAACCCAGGAAAATCAATCTTATTATTTGAAAAACAATTACAAGCAATAATCAATTACAAAACCTTTGCAATTCAACTCTCTTACTTGCCTAGACAAACGACCCGTTTGTCTTCTACCGCAGTAGCAGCCAGAACCTCTGGCGATCTTCAAATGTTGACTTCCCTTCTGGAACTCCAGAGGCTGAAATCCAATCGATGTTCCTTCACACTCAAAACATAATCACACTCAAGAAGATATGAAAAACCCCATGAAAATTCTCAAGTGAATTTTCTCTCATGAACACTCAGAATCTTCTCTGTAAAATTCATGGCTTGTGGTCCTTGAAAAGATACAAAACCGAATCCCTTTAAATAGAAAGTCTGGAAAGAGTTCTAGTCGCAGTAGGACTCTGCGGACGGTTAGCAACAGACGCGAAAACGTGTTCCGACGAACTGCTAACATTTCGCGATAATATCTTCTGTTATTGACTAAACTCTATTCAAAAGAGTTCTAGTCGTAGTAGGACTCTGCTGACGGTTAGCAACAGACACGAAAACGTGTTCCGACGGACTGCTAACATTTCGCGATAATATCTTCTGTTATTGACTAAACTCTGTTCAGCTTTCTTCTTGATAAATACCAATCTTCCAGAACTTGATTTTAACCTCAAAGACTTATCTAAACAACACCTAAGACTTCTAGATAGACTCAATATTGTTTAGATACAAATCAATACTTATTTTACATTCATCCAAATTTAATCAAATAATGATAAGATGAACCTTATCATTCATCCAAATTTAATCAAATAATGATAAGATAAACCTTATCATTTAGTCATCTAATCCTAGCCAATTTTTGCCTTTACAATCTCCCCCTTTGGCAGATTGGTGACAAAACCAACTTGATGAATGTCTTGCATATACAATCTTCCCTTTGGTGGATCGGTCACAAAACCAATTTGATGAATGTAGTGTGTACCTAAGATAGAAACAACCAGCAGACCAAGATCTCGTGAAAAATATCTTAATACAGTTATGATAAGAAATGACATAGAACATTCATTGAAACTAGTCCCAATAATAATCAAAGGTTAGATGTAATGTAAACCAACAAAAAAAAAGTGTTCTAGTCATCATCAATAACCATGTTCAATACTTAGTTCTCCCCCTCAATATTCTGCTGCTCCCCTTTTTACTTTCAGCAAATTCATTAAACTCTCACTTACTCAAACTACCCCTAAAATTCATAATATCAAGATATTCTAATTTCTTTTTCTTCCCCTTTTTGTCACTAATCTGACAAGACACAAAATAGAATAAATATCACTTATGTGAGCCAATATGAAGATACTAAGAAAGACATGATGAACAACTCACATGTGTCTCAATTTTTCATGGATTAAATGCACATGATGTATTAGCATGAATGTATGTTTAAACAATGAGCAAATGATTGAGACAACTTGGTTGAGACAAAAAAACAAACACTTGGTGGGCATTCCATGAAAACTGAATGACAAAGGCTAAAGACCCATTCAAAAACCATCTTCAATACATGCATAGAGTAGATATAACAAAAAAAACATTGAATTTTTTTATAATTTTTTTTTTTTATAAAAAACAACAAAAGGGCAAGTAACATGCTTAAATGCATCTTAATTCAAACAGTGTAACTCACAAAACAAATTCAATAAAGTACACCCTTTTATTTGCACCAATCACTATGGATGTTCACTCCTCATAAGATCATCAATGTCAAAGTTCATGTGAGTGTGTGAGTGAGTATACTTATATCATGGCATGTTATAAACTCCTTTTTTTTTTTTTTTTTTTTTTTTTTTTTTCCGTTTTGCTTCCCCTTTTTTTTAATATATCTTTGAGACCTTTGTTCAAAGAAAGATTACTTTTGATAGATGCTCTCAAGAGTTTGTTACTTGACCTTAAAAGTCAAACTTTATGCTAGGGTCTAGATACATGAGCATCTCCTCCAAACACTAGTTTGTACACCCCCTTTGTTCATGTTGGCTGCTCATCTTTTTCCATAATGATTAGAGCAACGATTTTTTCTGTAAGAACTCAAGGTGATAGATCCGTGTAGGGTGTTTGTCTTTTTTCGCAATGAATTAACACCGACTTTTTCTATATGGATCACTCTTTGTGTTTGGCAAGAAGATAGCTCTTTATATATGAACTAGGTTCAACTAGTATTAGTCAATTCAAGGCATGAACTCCCCCTTTGATGAGCATCTAAAAAAGAAACGTATTAATTATAGGATGCTTACATATAGGTTCCTCACAGTGCATTAAAAATGAACTTTGCCAAGATAATCCATAGGGTTAGTATGCACAAAGTGAATTGCACAAAGTAGAGAGATGCATAGATTCAGGAATTTATTAAGTGAGAACACAAATGCTCAAACTTTGACATATCAAGCATGCACTTTCCTTAAAGAAAAGTTTTGAACCAAAGCAGAATTTTTTTTTATATTATATTTTTCTTATTTAAAACTGAAAAACAGAAACATAAAACAAAACAGAAAAATAAAATGCATGTCCTAGGCTAATGCAATAATATAACGGATGCAAGAACATGCAAGAAATCCTATCTATTAATGTGACATGACATCCTCTTTGACCACCCATTTTGTTTTAAATTTTGGCCTATTCTTTTTATCAACATCACTTTGTATGATCTTTTCTTTATTTTGAAAGCAAAAATCTGTTATTTCACCAATTTTGAGATTTAAAAAATTGATTTGTTGACTCATATCACAAATTTGATTCTCTAAACTATTTCCTTTCCTTTTTGGATTTCTTTCACATCCATTTTCCTTCACTTTATTCAAGTTAAAGCAATTTGGCCTTATATGACCAATAACACCACAATAATGACAAGTAGGAATAAACTTACCTTTGGACTTACCTTGGTTGAGCTTCTTTGTCATTTATCTATCATGTGAGGCTCTTGGAACATGAGTTGTAGACACGGCCTTCTTTGGAGTTTCCTCATCTTGACTTCCTTTAACAAAAATGATATCTTTTGATGAGGTGGCAGCGGATGATGAGTCTTTAAGTTCCATACCTTTGGAAGTCATATACCCCAAACCCGTGCGATCACAACTAGATTTTTGAATACTCAACATCTCTTCTAATTTTTGTGTTGCTGTTTTTTCTTGAACCTTTTCCAACTCTTTTTCTAATGCAATTTTTTGATCCCTTAATCTTGCTATTTCAATATCAGAAATTTTGAATGCCTCAAACAAGTTATTTTTCTTACTCTCCATATTAGTGAATTTCATGTACAGCTTCTTGTTGAGTTTCTTTAGGCCCCGTTTGGTTACACAGATGAGATGAGATGAGATGAGATGTTTTAAATAGTAATAAATAAAATATTGTTATAATATAATTTTTGAATATTAATTTGTATTGGGATTTGAAAAAGTTAGATTGTTTATTATATTTTGTATTGAAATTTGAAAAAGGTGTAATGATGAGTTGAGATGAGATGAGATGAGATTTTTGGTTTTGGCTAAACAAACAAGGCCTTAATTTGATCACTTCTTCACACACATCATTGTAAGCTTCTTGTAAACTTAACTCATGATCCTCCACAACTAGAGCAACCTCCGAATCACTATTGCCATCATCACTTTCAGATTTTGTTAGCTCAATATCAGAAAAATCATTAACAACAGTAAAAAAAGCCACAAAAGTATTGTCATAATCAGATGATGAACTTGAAATTTCAGATTCTGAACTATCACTAAGTGTGACATTCAATGCTTTTCCTTTACTTTTCTTGAAATTTGGACATTCAATTCTTATATGACCATAACCAGAACATTCATGACACTTTACTTTATCAGATTTTTCTTTATTCCATTTTTCAAAATAATTTTTCTTTGCAGAAAATTCTCTACCTCTTTTTTTCTTTTCACTATACTTTTTACTAAACATGAATTTTCTGAATTTTCTTACTATAAGATCTATATCCTCATTGTTAAGATTTTCTTCATCAGAAAAATCATCTTGATTTTCTTCTATAGTTTTTAAGGCAATAGACTTACCTTTTCTTGCTTGAGGAAGCGAAGATTCATATGTTTGTAAAGATCCTACCAATTCTTCTACCCTTATTGCATCAAGATCTTTACTTTCTTCAATAACGGTAACTTTGGGTCGAAATCTTTCAGGTAAAGACCTTAGAATCTTCCTCACGATCCTTGAATCCTCCACTTTTTCGCCGAGATTAAACCTGGAATTCACAATATCATTCAGTTTAGCATAAAAATCATTAAAATTTTCATCTTCCAACATTTTAATCTCTTCAAATTTTGAGGTTAGCATTTGCAATTTTGAATTTTTTACTATTCTTGTGCCTTCATGTGTAACCTCTAAAATATCCCAAGCTTCTTTAGCAATCTTACACATGGAGATTCTTTTGAATTCTTCGGAGGATACCACCATGAAAATAGCATTAAGTCCTTTGCTATTCAAATTGCAATTGCTAATTTTATCTTTTGTCCAAGCATCTATAGATGTCTCGGGTTTAGTCCATCCTCGTTCAACCAAATACCATACACGTTCATCTAAAGACTTGAGAAAAGCCCTCATACGAACTTTCCAATAAGCATAGTTTTCCCCATCGAAGTATGGTGGAACGTGTAATGACGTCGACATGATCTACAAGGGCACGGATCACACTCGAATGAGTGAACCACGCTCTGATGCCAATTGAAATTCCCAACGTACCCCTGTAAAACCACGAAATTGTCTACCAATTTCCTTGAACAAATAAGTTAGATCTCAATTATCAAGATTATGAAACGAATCAAATATTTTAAAATAAATAATCAAACTTGCAAGACACAAAGATTGGTTACGAAGGGAAACCCTTTAAAGAACTCTTTAAAAATAAAACCCTACGGGGCAGCCAAACCCAGGAAAGTCAATCTTATTATTTGAAGAACAATTACAAGCAATAATCAATTACAAAACCTTTGCAATTCGACTCTCTTACTTGCCTAGACAAACGACCCGTTTGTCTTCTACCGCAGTAGCAGCCAGAACCTCTGGCGATCTTCAAATGTTGACTTCCCTTCTGGAACTCCAGAGGCTGAAATCCAATCGATGTTCCTTCACACTCAAAACATGATCACACTCAAGAAGATATGAAAAACCCCATGAAAATTCTCAAGTGAATTTTCTCTCATGAACACTCAGAATCTTCTCTGTAAAATTCATGGCTTGTGGTCCTTGAAAAGATACAAAACCGAATCCATTTAAATAGAAAGTCTGGAAAGAGTTCTAGTCGCAGTAGGACTCTGCTGACGGTTAGCAACAGACGCGAAAACGTGTTCCGACGAACTGCTAACATTTCGCGATAATATCTTTTGTTATTGACTAAACTCTGTTCAAAAGAGTTCTAGTCGTAGTAGGACTCTGCTGACGGTTAGCAACAGACACGAAAACGTGTTCCGACGGACTGCTAACATTTCGCGATAATATCTTCTGTTATTGACTAAACTCTGTTCAGCTTTCTTCTTGATAAATACCAATCTTCCAGAACTTGATTTTAACCTCAAAGACTTATCTAAACAACACCTAAGACTTCTAGATAGACTCAATATTGTTTAGATACAAATCAATACTTATTTTACATTCATCCAAATTTAATCAAATAATGATAAGATGAACCTTATCATTCATCCAAATTTAATCAAATAATGATAAGATAAACCTTATCATTTAGTCATCTAATCCTAGCCAATTTTTGCCTTTACAAATTCAATGTTCTATTTTTTTTAAATAAAAAAGGAAAGTGGATGCAGGATGCAAACTATTATATATATATAATGCAAACTATTGGATGTTTTAAAAGGTGAAGCAGTTAAATCAACACCTAAATGAGAAATAACAATTGCCTCTGAAGGAGGATGACTAGACTTAATTGTAGTCCTTCCTTCTTTCTTGACAAAATCAGTTTTTAAAACATTCAAACTATTTTTTGAAACGTAGTGATTTTCGAGGAAATCAAAGAAAAGAATATACTTTTGGTATCAGAGCCATCTTTTCGGCTCCTAGTAATTGATAGTTCGTAATTACTTCTTCTCATTTCACCTATTTTTTTGTTCTACAAACCAAAGACTGAGCTCCTACTCTGTATAGTTATCTCCAAACTTGTCTAGAGACCTACTGTCCTGTAAGACCCGTTGCTAGGTGAGCGTAGGGCAATTGAACGCCAGGGTGAGATTAGTTTTGAGAGTACCTGAGACTTCTGAGGTGTAAGGCACTGTTTTATTTAAGAACAAAATAAGTAAAATGTATAGATCTAATTCAACTATTAGTTTCAGTTCCAGGAGTGAACCCCCTGATATCATTAATGAGGAAGATTTCTCAGTTGAAGAAACTAATTCTTCTGTTAACTGGAATCAATGGACGATTCCACGTATTCAACCCAGTTCTATTTACCAAACAAGTTGGTTTAAGTCTAATCTTAGTTTTAATTCAGAATTCAAAGTTAAAACTGTTGAACAAACTTGTGAAGTCTCCAATATTCAAGAAAAATATCATCTTTTCACTAAGAAATCCATACAGGAATTCTTGTCAAAAGGTTATAAGTTTCTTCATATTGGATCTGTCCAAATCACTGTTAAACCATTAACAAGATTAGGAATTAATGCTTCTATTCTTCTATGCTTAAGAGATGCTAGACACAACCAGTTTGAAACTAGCATACTTGTTATGATTCAATCTTCTTTGTTCAATGGTCCTGTTTACTTTGATTGCTTTCCTGACTTACCACTTGCTTTGAATGATCCAAATATTCTAAAAGCTTTAACTTTAAATATTGCTACCTCTGGTTATGATATGATCAAAGGAAGCAAACCCCTTGTAGTTATTTACCGTATCTATTATAGGGTTTTAAAATCAACTTTAAATCCCAAAACAGTTCTGAAATCTACAGGAAATAAAACTTTGTTAATCCAAAGTTCAACTCCTGATGCCAATGTTCAGGTTTCGACAATGATTCATTGGAAGGATATTACTCTTCCTAGTGAATGGATCCTAGAACGCGAAGTCCCTCCTGCTCCGATCTTAATTGATAAACCTGATCTTGATTATATTCAACAATATTTAGATGGTACTGTCAAAATTAGCTTTGATCCAACCCTAGCAACAAGTTTCAGAAGAAACTCCTTTGCTGGATCCAGGTCTTCTTTTAATCCTGCAGTAGAAAACCAGGAAAGAAGAGATCAAAATCTCAATATCTTTCTTAAGAATTCTGCAAAAGCAGCTCAACCTGTTTTAAATAATTTTGATTTAAAGATGAAAGGACTCTCTACATCCTCTCAAATTACCTCTGCTTTTTATTCAGCCAAAGATGTTGAAACATCTAAAGGCAAATCCATAAAGGAAGAAGCCAATAAGGATGATGAAGATACTTCTACTTTGTCTCCTACAGCTTCGAATATGGCTGCTTCCATTGCCTCTCTACCCAGTCAGCTTTGTGTTATTAACAGAAATCATTTTGAGATAGATTTAATTTCTTTATTCAAAGATTACAATTCAAAAGAAAACCGTGATAAGAGAAAAACTTATCATGCGACTTTTTCTGATTTTGAAAAGTCACGTGTTAAACGCAAATGGAAAGAAAGGATGTATGCTGATCAAAAGCATATTCTTTTCTTTGATTTCCTCGAAAATCACTATGTTTCAAAAAATAGTTTGAATATTTTAAAAACTCATTTTGTCAAGGAAGAAGGAAGGACTACAGTTAAGTCTAGTCATCCTCCTTCAGAGGCAATTGTTATTTCTCATTTAGGTATTGATTTAACTGCTTCACCTTTTAAAACATCCAACGCAGAGTCTAATGATCGGGAGATTAACACAGTTTTGTCTGAAACAAAGAAGATTATTCAACAGAATAATTTTTCTAATACTTATCTCCAAACCATCGGACAACAGCTGGATAGAATTGAAGAAAAGATAGAAAATCCAATTTCTATCCAATCTTCAAAACCTGTTTTGCAGTCTATTGAAAAACCTTTGATTATTTTACCAGAGAAAAGGCCAATCTTTGATCCTAAAACAAAATAGGCCCAAACTCTTGATAAAATTAATCAAATGCTAAATAAAATTAAGATTGAAAAACCTTCCTCTAGTAAAACTGATAAGCTTTCTACTAATGCTTTAACTAACAAAGAGGAAGAAGATGGTTTTGTTCAAACTACAGATGAAGATTCATCCGAGAGTGACTCTTCAACTGTAAGAAACATTGATTTACTTGAAAAGAATTTTCAAGGAGATGATTTGAAGCTTGCTGGTCTTGAATCCAAACCCAATCCTACGAGTTTTACAAGAAATTGGTATTCAAAATCTACCCCTCCTGATTTACAATTCGAAGAAAAGATCTTCCAATCCCAGTCTTCTTACTCTGCTGATAAAACTTACGAATGGAATATTGATGGTATGTCTAAACAAGAAATTCTAAATACCATGAGTAAAATGTCTTTAGTTGTACATGCTTACATTAATAATAATATTAGAGAACCTGATATTGTTGTTATTTTAACTACTGGTTTTACTAGAATGATCCGTAACTGGTGGGATAAACACCTCTTACCGAAGAGTAGAGAAGGAATCCAACATGCCGTCAAGAAAGATGACAATGGACTTCCTGTTTTTTATCCTTCTATTAACTCTACTTCTTTTGATGTTGTTAATACCTTAATCTATACTATTATTAAGCATTTTATTGGTACTCCTTCTAATATTACAAATCATGTTTCTGATTATTTGAATAATTTACAATGCCGTCAAATGTCTGACTACAGATGGTATTAAGATGTTTTTACCTCCAAAGTAATGCTTCGTGACGACAGTCAGAAGCCATACTGGAAAGAAAAATTCATCGATGGTTTACCTCATCTTTTTGCTCTCAAAGTCGAGGATGAACTTACTGATATCTCAGGATTTCTTAATTACGATAATTTCACTTATGGTGATATCTTCAGTGTAATTAAGAAGCTTGGTATTAGTATGTGCAATGAACAACGTATGCTTCGCCAACAGTTGAAAAATGGTAAGAAAGCCAGATACGAAATGGGGACATTTTGTAAACAATTTGGCATTCCTCCTATTGCTCCTTCTAGACGAAAGCCCAAACAGTTTTCCAAACCTCGTGGTGGTTACAGGAGAAAACCCCGTGATGATTTCTACAAAAAATCACCTAACAAAAAATCTTTTCCTAAAAAGAAGAATTTCCAAAATACTTCAAAAGGAAAATGTTTCAATTGTGGGAAGAAGGGACATTTTGCTGATAAATGCACCCAGAAACCCAACAAGATCAAAAATAAGCTTAATGCGTTGAATATTAGTGTCATTGATCAAGAAGAATTATTTCAACTCCTAGAAATGAAAGCTTCTTCCTCTGACATGAATGAGTTCAGTTCTAGTGATTCAGAGTATCACTCAGATACTGGATCCTCAGATTCTCCCAATATTAAGCTTGGTTGTAACTGCACCGATTCTTGTTGTAAGTCTACAGGAAAAGCAATTAATGTTTTATCCAAAGGTGAAGAACAAGAAAATCTTTTATTAACTATGATTTCACAAATTCAAGATCCAGAGCTTAAACAAGAATATCTTCTTAAGCTCAAGAAGACTCTAACTCACCCTGAGTCAGAACCTCCTAAACAAAGAATCAATTTTCAAGAAACTTTAGAAAGGTTTCAAAAGAAAAAACCTAAAGAAGTTTCCACCCAAGATTTACAAAATGAAGTTAATCTAATCAAAAAAGAGATCATTGAACTCAAGATTGAGATCAATAAACTCAAAGATTCAAACTTAGCTTTACAGCAGGATCTTTTATGTGTTAAAATTGATAAACATTTTGATCATGATATCCCTTCTGATGATGAGCAGCCTTCCAGTTCTGAGAAAGCTGAAGACAAATTTTCAGAAAATCAGATTGCTTTAATTCGCCATTCCATTCCTCCTAAATGGTTTTCACGAGTTAACATTGTTATTGCTCATGATTTTAATTTATTTGTTATTGCTATGATTGACTCCGGATCGGATATGAATTGTATCCAAGAAGGATTGGTTCCCAGTAGATATTATGAAAAGTCTACTGCAAGATTATCAGCAGCAAACGGATCTAAGATGAAGATCAATCATGAGTTAAGCAATGCTCATGTTTGCCAAGATAATGTTTGTTTTAAAATTCCCTCTGTTTTAGTCCAAAATATGTCTGATAAAGTCATATTAGGAATCCCTTTTATTTCTGCTTTGTATCCTTTCATTTCTGACAAAGACGGTATCACTACTGATCCTTTTGGACAGGAAATGAAATTTACATTTGCTTCAAAATTTGAAATTGACACTGATAAAAGCTTAAAATCTTTGCTTTCAGCAAAGAACCAACATTTGAATTCTCTTCAACAAGAAATCAAATACAAAAAAATCTCTGAACATTTGTCTAATCCTTTACTTCAATCAAAAATTGCTGATTTTAATCAAAGATTAATCTCTGATGTTTGTTCCGACCTTTCCAATGCTTTTTGGCATAGGAAAAAACATGCTGTTTCTCTTCCTTATGTTAAAAATTTCTCTGAGAAAAATATTCCTACTAAAGCTCGCCCTATTTAGATGAATAGTAAAACTTTAGAATTCTATAAACAAAAAATCAAAGATTTACTTGCTAAAAACATTATTAGACCTAGTAAGTCTCCTTGATCTTGTGCTGCTTTTTATGTCCAAAAAAATGCAGAAATAGAGAGAGGGACTCCCCGTCTAGTAATTAATTACAAACCTCTGAACAAAGTTTTAGAGTGGATTAGGTATCCCATCCCCAACAAAAATGACTTAATTCAGAGATTGAGTGATGCCATAGTCTTCTCCAAATTTGACCTTAAGTCAGGATTTTGGCAAATCCAGATCTGTGAGTCAGATAGATATAAAACCGCTTTCACTACTCCCCTTGGTCACTATGAGTGGAACGTGATGCCCTTTGGCCTAAAAAATGCCCCTAGTGAATTCCAAAATATCATGAATGACATTTTCAATGCCTTCACCCATTTTACCATAGTTTACATCGATGATGTTCTCATATTCTCCAAATCTATTGATGAACACTGGAAACATTTACAATCATTTCTTGATATCATCAGATTAAATGGTCTTGTTGTTTCTACAAAGAAAATCAATTTGTTTCAAACCAAGATTCATTTTCTTGGTTATGATATTTCAGAAAGCAAAATTAGACCCATCAATCGGGCTATAGAATTTGCTGACAAATTTTCTGATGTCATCACTGATAAAAATCAATTACAAAGATTCCTTAGTTCTCTCAATTATGTTGCTAAATTCTATCAAAACATGAGAAAACAGTGTAAACCATTGTTTGATCGTTTGCACACTAATCCTCCTGTTTGGACAGATATTCATACCAATCTTATTAAACAGATCAAGGCATATGTCAAAACCCTTCCATGCCTTGGTATCCCTACTCCTGATTCATTCAAAATTGTAGAAACAGATGCCTCAGACATTGGTTATGGTGGCATTCTGAAACAGAAAGTTTCACCAGATTCTTCTGAACAAATTGTTCATTTCCATTCTGGAGTTTGGAACCCTGCACAGCATAATTATAGCACTATTAAGAAAGAAATACTTGCTATAGTATTATGCATATCAAAATTTCAAAGTGATTTATTAAACAAGAAATTCCTACTACGCATTGACTGCATGAGTGCTAAATATGTATTAGAACAAGATGTTCAAAACATTGCATCCAAACATATTTTCGCCAGATGGCAAGCTATTTTGAGTGCTTTTGACTTTGATATTGAGTATATTAAAGGTTCTGATAATTCTATTCCTGATTTCCTTACTCGTGAATTCTTGCAGCAACCATGAGCAAAAAATGAGATAAAGAAAAACAGATTGCCCTGCTCAACCACAACCTATTTCAACCAAATCAACACCACCTGTAGATGTTGCTAACCGATTTACTACCTTGGGTAGTATATCACAACCTGCTTCTTTTGCTTCAACTGTTTCAACTCCATATGATCCATATGCCAAACCTATTGCTTCAGCAACAACAAGGCCTAGTCAACTATTTCTCCCTGCTTCAAAAACCCAGTACATCAAAAAGATGTACTCTTGGAACCTATTCTACATTGAATCCAATCGATCCAATGACACTGATCCCTACAAAATAGCTACCCGCTATTTTCCCCCTAATTTCCACTAGATCCGGAGAATCCAACCAAAAATCTCCAATTTTACTCCAGTATTCTGATCCACACTAATTCCTTAACCATTAAACCCATTTATGATAAAACAGATGATTCAAAATTGATTTATCATAGTGCTTACATTCTCAGATTCATCACTAAAGAAGATTGGGGTACACACCCCTCTACTCCAAAAAAACTCCATGACTCAGAAATTGCTTACAATTATTATGACTACATTGATGCCTGGTTCAGATTCATGCTTTTCCAAACACCAGATATGTCACATTCGTGGTTTTTTAACTTTGACAAAAATTTCAGAGGAAAAATTTCACTCTGGTTCAATAACTGGTGGCACCAATTTGGACTCATTCCTGACATTTTCCCAGAGGAACTCCAAAGGGCCTACAAATCCTTCATTCAAGCAATCTCTCCAAAGTTGGATGCATATGAGGCTAAATTCCCATACTGCATTCATTTTAGTAAAAGATTCAAACCTCCATGGATCCTGAAATGGTCCTATGAGAAAAATGGTGATTTATTACACAGGTTTGCCTTTGTTAAATGGTGGGATAGATTCCCTCATATGGCAAATATGATTAATACTATTTCTAAAGAGTTTGGTCAGACTACCCTTAATCTGAAAACCTCTGAAGAATTTCCTGCTATTGACCGATCAACGCCTGAATATCCATTAATCCAGGCACCAACCAGTTCACTTCAAAGAAGAAAACAAATATTTCTTCTTCCCAGAAGTCTGTTCAATCCTCCAAGTCCAAGAAGAAGAATGTTCCCACAGGACTAACAAAGAAGGATTTAATTCACCTACTCCAACAGTCGCTGAAGGAAGATAGCTCTGACCCAGAATCAAAAGCCTCCTCCGAAGCCTCCTACAGTAACACATTTGGACATGATTCAAATGACACTCCAAAACTATCTAATGACTGATCCACCATTATTCAGCTGACAGACAGCTGCCTTGATTCACGGGATTGAATACACTGTTTAATAATGAGCAACATGTTTACTGTACCTCTACCCATGATTGTGTACAGTACCATTTACTTTTACTTTCACTGTATCTCTACTTTAATGATTGTATACAGTGCTTTCTTGCTCTATAAAAGGAATGCCTGGCTTCAGCATTAGACACAACTTCTTTTAGAGCTTCTCCCTCACCTTCCTTCTCTTCTTCTCATCCCTAACCCCTCCAGATGTTCGTCTGTAATCCTGTTTGAACTTGTTTATATTAATAAACTTGTTTATATTCAGTACTTGTTTATTTTATTATTTATTTTCTTGCATTCATATTGGCAGGTTCTACCGCCCATTTATTTTCTGCAAACATATTTATATTTCAGTATTGCATTCACGCATTGGTCGGCTGAGCTGCAACATATTCTTGCTTACGTTTAATTCTTGTCATTAATCTTTGTGCTTAACTTCTGTTCTTCCCTACTCTCTACCTTCCGCTTTACTTTTGGTATCAGGTGGATAGAGCCATGGGCCCATGATGCCCTACATGTTTCCTAAGCATTATGCTTTTCCAGCTTTGTACGCACATCAAGATTCAAGAAAATTTAATTCGAGGTGGGGTCGATGTTTGTTGGCAATCATCAACAATTACATGAAGCGGCATGCACAGAAAATATCACGCAAAATTATAACCTTTGACCACGAAGGGAGAAGAGAGAGACACTGAGATATGGCTTACCAGTTACCACTTACTCCGGTTTTCTAATTTTAATATACTATATACTATATACTATATATTTTATTATAATATATAATATTATATTATATATTATAATTATATTATAGAGACTATAATGATATATTATAATATCATTATAATATATAATATAGTGATGTAGTATTAGTATAACTATTTATAGAATAAATTATAGTGATATAAGATTTTAAAATTTAATATTATTTTAATTAGTAATTTATCATATAATATAAAACTATTTTATATATAATTATATATTATATATAAAAATTATATACAATATAAAAAATTAAAAAATATATATATAAACCAGTCGATCCAATTTTAGAAAAAGAAAAATTGAAATCAGACCGATTTTGATTGGTTAAAAAAAAAAAAAAAATGGGTACCGATACCGAATGTGATGACCCGCTTTTACGTGTATTTTCACTGAATGGTTGTTTTTAATTTAATTAATATATTGGTTTATTTATTTTAAATTATTGTGTTTTAAATTGGTTTTTAATTTATTTGAGGTTGTGTTTTATTTCTTTTAGTTGTTGTGTGGTTTTAATCTTTTTCGGCAGTTTGTTTCGTTTCCCGGAATGAGGATTGGACCTCATTTCTTTTCACATCTTTTTCCTTTTTCCTTTTTTCTTTTTCCCTTCTTTTCTTTTTTCCTTTCTTTTTCTTTTTCTTCTTTTTCTTTTTTTCTTTTTTTTCTTTCTTCTTCCCGCTCGTTCGGACCCCCCCCGTGATCTCTCTCTCTCCTCCCTCTCCCTCACGCCGGCGTCCTCTTCTCTCTACCATACCGCCGCCGTCCGGCCACCGTTCGGCCTCTCACCGGTCCCATTCTCTTCCTCTCCCTCCGGTGCACCACCCCTCCAAAGCCTACCCCCAACCGGCCGGCCGTTTGGCCGGAAAAGCTCCAAGAAGGGCGCACGGATTTTGCTCCGATCCGCCGCCGTCACTCCACCTCCGGCCACCATTTCTTCACCACTTCATCACCGACTCCTTGCCGTCCTAACCCACCCATTTCCGGGCCTCCAACGACCACCAGAACAGCTCCTACGAGCTTAGTTTCCGTTTTGGGTAATCCGGCCATTCCGCCGCCACCCACGGCCGTTCATCACTTCCAATAGCTTCACAACCATCCCTAGACCATACCCTATCAATCTCGTGTTCTAGTTTGTCCTCGTTCAAAAGTGGGTTTTTCAAACCCACGGCCACAGTGAATTTTCACTGTGACGTTGCTTTTCCGGCGCCGTTTGCAACGCCGCTTGTTTTCTAAAATTGCCGTATAGCGCTGTAAGTATTTTCCAAACCCTATTTTCAGATTTTAATATATATTGCTCATTCAATTATTTACTGTTGTTGGTTGTTGATTCCGGACTGAGTCCGAGGAGTTTCGGGGGTCGGATGGATGGAGGACGGAGTTGTCTGTTTAATTGTTTTATGTTGTTTGATTATGGTATTATGCATTGTTATGGCATTTCATGGTGCATGCACGTGTGTTTGTGGAATTGTGTGAAAAGCCTGTGTATTGGCGTAAGTGTATTGCGGGTGCGTGTGTATCACGAGCCCAAGCCGGGATGGGTTATTATCTCGGTGGAGCTCCTCTGGTCACTCGGGAGCGGAATAAACTGAGTGATGTCCCCTGAGTTGTCGAGAGCGATGACGGGAGCGGGGCTAGGGGATGCTTGGCTACGAACGCGCCGGGCGTGGAACCGGGCATCGCCCTACTCACCGACTCCGTGGCCCTTCGCTGGCGAGGGCTAGAGGATGCTTGGCTACGCACGCGCGGGGCGCGGAACTGGGCATCGCTCGTTAGGTGTCACATGCGTGGTGGTACTCTACGGTGTGACACTGGAGCCAGGGTGTGCGGATGACCCCTAGGGGAGGTCATGGTGCATACGGTTAAAATTGGTTAATGGTTTATGAGGCCAAATGGGACTTTTGGCGTGGGCCAGATGGACTTCTGGCGAGATATTGGGCCGGATGGACTTCTGGCGAGATATTGGGCCAAATGGACTTTTGGCGGCCAAATGTGACTTTTGGCGTGTTTTTCATAAAGGATATGCTTTTGGGCCAAATGGGTTTTTGGCGTGTGTGGAAAACTTGGGTTTTATGGGCTTTGTGCATTGGGCATGGTTCATGCATCTTGTTTGAGTTTTATGTATTTTTATCTGGTAGTGTTTGGGTTTTACTTACCTGCGGTACCATTCGTGGTTCCGTAGCTTTTGGTGCAGAGTTAGAGGACGAAGAGGAGGAGGCTGAGCCCGAGGATGCGGCTCCGCCGGGTTGCTGATGCTATCTTTTATATTTGTTTAAAACTGTATTTGGGTTTTTGTAATATTTTATCTATGTATGTTTTAAACAGCTTGTATTTACGTTGAGAAAAATTCTGGTACTTAGTTATGACTTTCGTTATCCGCTGCGTGTTTCTCTGTACACATCTGTTGCCTTGCACACACTCGGCACCCGTCGATGGGATGGTGACCCGGGTTGTCACCATCCGGACGTCTCAATTTTCCCGTGTTCGGGCGTGGGGATTTGGGGGCGTCACACCGAACCAAACTTGGTACTGGACCAAATCCACCGATTCGATCCAGTCCAGTACAGTTTACCGATTCACCGGTTTTTTTTACACTCCTAAAAGTAGTGGCCGACATGAACTTCAGTTACGTTTAGATGCTGAGGTAATTTTAGATAATTTGAGATTATATGTAAATAGTAACATTTTATGGGCTCTATTAAAATATGTTTGAATATAAATATGTTAAAATATGTGTTTGATTATATAAAATAGGTTAAGATAAATTTAACATTTTTTATAAAAAATTAAAAAAGTAACAGGTCCCATCAATAATTAATTTGGGATGAATTTCTAGTAACCAAACATCGTCCATGGCCCCATTTCACGTGATCCATGCCACTCACATCCGACACTAGCATTCTTTGCTTGGCTAGTCTTCCGATATTGTCTTTTTTTTTTTTTCTCGATAATTGGGTTCTTTTGCACTCTCCATCAATTATTTGATGTTAGATCTTTCGATTAAAGCAAGAATTATTGATGTTCATTAAAAAGTAATCCATCCATTAGAGCATCCCCATCCGGTTCTCCAAAGCACTAAAATCCCCATAATTTGAGGTTTATTTTGAGGTTTTGATCAAAATACCCCCTACATCCAGATCCCTATTTTAGGGAAAAGGTTTAGGGAATAAACAGTAAGTCCCCATATTTGGGGACTCACTATTCAGTCCCTAAATCATTTTTATCAATATTTTATTCTAATATATAAAATAAATAATTTTTCAATCATCTACACTTTCTCTCATATTCATATTTATTATAGTTTTAAATAATAATTTTAAAAATAATTTAATTAATTACGAAAATATAAAAAATTTAATTTTAAAAATATTATCATATTCACAAAAAAATAATTTAAATTTTTGTTTAAAATATTCACTAGAATAATAGTTCAAAAAATAAGAAAAAATATTGAGTAGTTAAATTTGTAAATAGAAGTGAAAGAAAAAAGTAATAAAAAAGAATAGAAAAATATTATTTAATAGAATAGAGATAGGGATGGGGAATGGGATGTAGGAGGTTTTTGAAAGATGAATAAAATTTAGGGAAAAATTTGAGGAAATGTGATTTTGAGTTAAATTTTAGGGATGTGGATGAGGAATGGGATGAGGATGCTCTAATTAGTGATTTAACATTTAACATTTATATAAATGGTTGGCTTTCTTTACTCTCCATCTAATTTATTTGTCATCTTTATTTTTTCTTAAGCTACGATGACTTATATGAGTTTGAGATAAAATAGAATAGAGATAAAAGTTTTGTTACTCATCATCTTACATACCACACAATACACTATATTTTATTTATTTATTTATTTTTAGTTTTATTCCTACTAAATTAATTGAATTCATCTACTCATAATCTCTATACCACATATTTGCTAAATAAAAAAATAAAAAAAAAATAAAAGTCATGTATAGTATATAACTGATGGGTATAATTTTTCATATCAGAATCCATAAAAATAATAAAGATACAATTCCTATTTATGACTTTTTTTTTTAAATTGAGGACATATTTATAAAATAAAATTGTATGGTATCATTATTATTTTATAATCTTTATAAAGATATAATAAATAAATTGAGGACCCAATAATAAAGATATCATCGTTATAAAATAAAGATACCTTACAATTTTATTTTATAAAAAATACTCTCTATTTAAAATAGAATTAGTAAAATAACTATGAAATATATGATAATGTCCGATTTACAAACATTTTAAAAAAAATTTCAACTATATTAAACTAAAGCAAACATCTTTAAATCTCAAATTTCTTATTTCAACTTTTATACTTTTCATCCAACGATTAACCAATCATTATTTACACATAAAAATCAATACAAATTTTTAAAAACTATTAAAAAAAATATTCTTAAATTAGTTTTAACTTTTACATATTCACTTTCACAATAACACTTATTTTAAAGAAAAATTTCATTAAGTCAGTGTTAGAACATATTTGATTTAAAAAATAAATTTTGAAATTTTAATTTACAGGTAAAATCATACCATTTAAGTGATATAAATAGTGTGTTCTATACATTAACTTTAAAATAAAATAATTTTATTTAAAAAAAATATTATTCAAGTTGGGTTTGTTCGAGCTCAATAGGTTAGGTAAAGAACTTTAAATATGGGCTCTGTTTTAATTTGTTTAGTTAATGAACGAACTCGAGTCTCAAGCAAACATTCTTTATGAACCGAACTCAAAATTGTTGACAAGCCGTTCGGTTTATGAGGTCTGGTCCATCTACCTTAGGGCCTGCCATAAACTGTGTTTAGAATGATCTTTAGTTATAGGCCCATCTTGAGAACCGGATGGAAAGATGATTGAAGTGTCTTTGCAATGGGTCCGGCCTAAAGTAACAGTTGTGATTAGTGATGACAATAATTTTGTAGAGTTCTTCTATATGCAAGCATACCGCGAACGAAAATGCTGACCATTGATGACGTGGTAAATAAAAAATATATATATAATTGTAAATATAATTGTGTATTAATCTGTGTATCAATGTAATGTGATTGGTCAAAAAATAAATTTTATTGAAAATAGTATTAATTTAAATTTTAAATATGAATAAATTAATATTAGTACATAGATTAGTGCGCGACTGTGTTTGTATGTAGCAAAACTCTAAAAAAAAAAAAAAAAAGAGAGAAGTAAAATAGTAAAAAGAGGAAAAACACGAAACGTGCTTGAGAAGATTTGTTTCATCTCCCCCGTCCATCCGCTGTAGCCTCCGCGAGCACGTCCTCCGAGTTCACTTCACAGATCTCCTCCACCATTTTCAGTATCGCGACCAACTCTTGTCTCACTTTCTCCATTTTCATCTCTCATTTGTCTCTGCGATTGGTCCGTTGCGCGTCTGCAATAAGACTCTTTTTTTCATTTAAAAAAAACGACGTGAAGAAGATTGGACGACCTCAACCATTTTCATCTCTCTCCACTTGAAAATACGACGCAAATCTCCTCAGCCATTTTCGTCTCCCCTCCACTGCAGATTGGCCGATCTCCTCCGCAACCTACCTCCTAAGCGTCAGATCCTAAAGCTCGGCTACACTACTCCGCGGCTCCGCCACTCTGCATCATCTCTAGTAGGTACGCTCCATCCATGCATTTTTCTTTTGATACCCAATTTATTTTATTCCTGGAGATGCATCATTTGATTTAGTTTTTTTATCGAACAGATTTGGTTGATTTATACCCTTGTTTTCGATTTATGTCCATTCCATGATATGTGCCCTTTCTTGCCCAAGTTTTATGCCCATTTCTTCGACTTCTTATGGGATCTGATCTATGCTCATTTAGCCCGATAGATGATCGCTCCTGAAGCTGCAATGTAGAGACCTACCTCAACCAATTTGCTTAAAATTTGTTGTAACTACCTTAGTCTGGTGTTCTTAAAAACTGGGAGTGGGATGGATTTAGGTAGAGGAGAGAACGAGAATCAATGGGAGAGGAGAAGAGAATGTAGCCTTAGGAATTAAATTTGTGGCTTCTCAGCTGCACATGACAAAAAGCAAAGGAAATGCTCTATCTGAACTTGGTGTTCCCTGCCATCCCTATCGCTACATGTAGCCTTTTCTTTTTAATAATTAGTAAGAAAATAACATGATTTGCCTTCAACAACTTACCAACTGGCTTTTTGTTGCAGTATTTCAAGTGATTAATTTGTAAACTTATTTATTTATTTATTTATGAGTAATTTGTAAATTTGTAAGCAATGTTACTAGTTAATACCTCCTTGCGGCGTGCACTCTTCTGATTTTATCTTCAGTAAGGGGTAGTTCATGAAGAAGCATGGTAGCATTAACATCATTGAGGATTTCTAGTTCTTCATATGACTAATCGCCACGTAATTATGAAGCTATTATTTAAAAAAGCCACAATATTTTGCATGAATGAATAGAAAAGGAAGAGGTTCAACTTCTGCATTGTAAAACTATCGCATCTCTAATGAGGAAAACTTCCTAAAACCATTTTGTTTGGGTTAACAGGTAATACAAGGTGGTCAATAACCACATATATTTTAATTTCAGAGCTCTTATTCTCCTATATGTTGACTTCTTCTTCTTATCCTTGATGTATCTGGTCAACCAAATTGTTACGAAAATATGAGAATTTGAAACCTCCAAAAACCTGGTCTTGCTAAGTAAAAGATCTTATTTGACACACATGGATGGCCTCATATATGATATATGTATATATATATATATTTATATGCACATTTGTATAAAGTGTAAGGAGTGAAAAAAAGGCTGCAAAATTATTCCATTTGTGTCTGCACACTTATGCCTAGATCTCCTAGCTAGGTGGAACCTATTGCCTGATTATGGGTAGTGAAATCTTTTTTGCAATGTAAGGTCACATAATGCCTTTAGTTTGTGATGCATGACTTCTTTTGCAATACAGGAAAATATCATTATTAGACTGCTTGTAGATTGGTGTGAAAGTGTTCTGCATCAAATAGATTAGAGTTCCTATATGTGTAAAGATTGAGTGTCAGACAACTGCACCTGAGTCCAGCTCAATGGGGATAGTATATGTTAGAATACATTATGCATAGGAAGCGAACAAGGATCCTAGAAATGTAGATAAAGTCTAAAGGTAAGTATAACAAACATTTCTGATTAAGAGAAGTACATGTTTGGAGTTGGGCATGTAGCAAAATTGTATGTGCATTTATGCGTGCAAGGTTGCATATTTGATTTTTTGTGTTTCTTGTAAGTGGTCTCATGGTGTACTTTGATTATTTCAAGGACATAAATTGATCCCTTTTTTTTTCTTTTTTTTCTTTTTTTAATCTATTGTTAGCCGCCCCAAAACACTATCGAATGGTTGGATTTTTGTGGAACCCAGTTTAGCTTTGCAGTGATTGAGACTCAAAAAAGTGTAATTGATCTTGTTTAACTTTGTCACTCTCTCTAAAGTGATTGATTTTGTTACATATGGATGAGTTTTTAACTGTTATATTATGTTCACAGATTCAACTTGGGGTGGATGGAACCCAGCCGGATAGCTTGTCTGGGACACAACTGTAGCTACAAGTTAATGTACCTGGGGAAAACCTGGGATACAGCCGGATAAATATTGTTCCAAATTAGCAGAATTGAATCATAAACTCTCTCATATCTGCAAGTTCAGCTAGCTTTCCTAGAATTAATGTAAGGGACCCATACAAACGACTTGGAATAAGCAGGGAGGCCTCTGAAGATGAAATTCAAGCTGCCAGAAACTTCCTTGTTCGTCAATATGTTGGGCAGAAACCAAGTGTGCTATTGTCTTCCCCAATTTTATCCTTTAGAATCAGACTTGTGCTTTGTAATGTTAGAATAAGCAAGTGTGGTTTTTTCTTTAAAACACAAGTTGTCTTGGGTATTTTGAATGTATTTTAATTATTTTATGAATATGGATTTATATAAAATGTGTACAGGCTTCGTAAATGAAAATGTGTACAGAATTTATATAAAATGTTTCTGGATTCGTAAATGATTTATATAAAATGTTTCTGGATTCGTAAATGAAAATGTGTACAGGATTGGTATACATTATTTCCTGGTAGTACATGCTGCCATCATTTTCTTCATGTTCAATTTGCCATCATTGATATTCTGAGTTTTGAAAACATAGCAATACAAACTGTCTGAAAACATAACACTTACCATTATATTAAATAAGTATTACAGGTTCTGAGAGTTTCATAAATAGTTGTTAGGTTTGAATATTACAAGAGTGATAAAGGTTCTAAACCTATTACAACCTGAACAAAGTTACACAGTTTTTTATCCTATCCAACAACATGAAATTTGAATTGAAAGTCTCCAATACACATAGTTACACAGTTGACGTTGAAGCTCATCCCGATCATTAAGAAATCCCAACACTCTATTTTGGATGTCCTCCTCCCTTTTTTGAATTTCTTCCCTTGCATAGTGGACAAGAAGTCCCAACACTCTATTCATAAACTTTCGACAGCACCCAAATGCTTCTGTAGACATCCACAGAAGAAAATCATCAAGTGATGAAGTAGCTGGCTTAGCAATGCAACTTGAGTCTGGTGCTAAGGATTCTCTGGCAATATACAGTAGAAAAAGACAAATAATTCAAATTAAGAGAATGAATTAAGTGGACAACCAATGAAAAAGGAATATGAACATGATCAAGTGAGATAGGTAGCACACTTGTCTAACAGGGGTAATTATTCAATTTTCAAGCATCTATCCTGATGTATGTTTCTCACATGTACAAGGAATCATGTTAAGAATGTAAACATCTCAATCTGGCACTCTATGACTTAAACCACTACAAAAGCGTGGTGTTCTACAGTCAAGAGACTGCTAAGTAAGTGCTAAGCACTTGCTGCTTGCTAGAATAAAGCATTAAAAAAATATTATATTTGAAACTGTACAAATGACAGCTAAAAGCACATCTATGATTACCAAGGAATCAGAAGTTGACTAATATATCCACCCAAGAAATGTGCCAACTTCAATACTTGTGGCTAACAGATCAATTATCTCAATCTCATGCATGGTTTCTCTAGGAATGTGACTACAAACTCTAGCACTTTAAAATGAATCTTGAAAATTCTTAGTAACACGATGACAAGCAATTGTGAATGATTTGGTTTGGATCTTCAAAATTCTTAGTAACCAATCAGAATTGTTTGATTTACATGTGTTATTATTTTGACAATCATGAACATCACTCGCAAAAAAGAAAGACAACTACGATCAGACCTTAAGGTCTGTGACATCAAACTTGGCAATTGTTCAAGCAAAGTATTTACATACAATTTTGCCAAAGTAAAGGTCAGTTCATGTCTAAACTCATATCATAACTTTTGCATTTCCAAAGTCAACTCATAACAGATTACCATGTAACGCAAGACTCTTTTGTGCCAACGAACAAACTCATTCACATCTATCCAAACGATACAGGCATGTATTTATATTGTACCTAATAGTTCTATCCTGACACTTCATTTGCAAGGCCTCTATGGTTGCTTAAAGATGTGTTTTCAAAGTTTTCCTGCGCACAAAATTAAATCCAAAACACATTACCACCAAACCCGGGTATCAAATCATCGAAACCTGCCAGCACACCCTTCACCTCTGTCTTCGATCCCCTTAAGCCAGAACCTTTTGACTCACTCCCCTTGGACTACGACGCCGAAACCGACGCAAAAACATCTTCATACTTCACCCTCGATGCCGAAACTGCACAGCCTTGTAGGGCTCAGTTTCGAACAAGTGAAGGAAATCATGGACCAACAGATTTCGAGCTTGGCATGGGTTTTTTATTTCCAAATTTAAAATCATTGGAATTTTGAATGAAAAGAGTATACCCAGATTTAAAATCTCATTTCTTTTCAAGAGAGAGATCAAGCAAAAAATAGGAAAAACAAAGATAGAGAAGGGGAGAGAGAGAGAGAGGGAGAGAGAGAGAGAGAGAGAGAGAGAGAGAGAGAGAGAGAGAGAGAGAGAGAGAGAGAGAGAGAGAGAGAGAGAGAGAGAGAATGAACGAAAATGGAGGAGAAATCTGGAGAATGAATTAGAATGGAGAAGAATGAGATGAAATGGTGCGTTTGCATTTTTTCTTTCATATCCTTAAGTTTCATTTCAATTTCCTTCCCGCCCAACACATTCACTTTTGTCAGATTGAAACATACCGTTTCATTAAACGGATTATTTTTATCAATTGGTGCACAATCGGTCCCCAAACTGCTTGCATTAAGACTTTTCCGAATTACAATAACTAAAAACAATTTTTTTAAAAACAGGATCCGATTACAACTATCCTATTATGTAATCGGATTCGTACCCAGTTTCCCACCCACCCGGATTTATTTTACCCGCTTGGGTCCACCTGGTTTCCTGTTCTAGATTGGACTAGAAACAAATCGATTCCGATTCTACACCCATAAAGTTAATGCTGTAATTTTTATTTAATTTATTATTATTGACCATATAAAATAGGATTCGTACCCAATTTCCCACCCACCCGGATTTATTTTACCCGCTTGGGTCCACCTGGTTTCCTGGTTCTAGATTGGACTAGAAACAAATCGATTCCGATTCTACACCCATAAAGTTAATGATGTAATTTTTATTTAATTTATTATTATTGACCATATAAAATATTTTTTTAATGAGTTAGTTACATAATCTATACTAATAATTCGCTTAATTTTAATTTAATAATTTAAATAAGTTTTTTTTATTAATTTATTTAGAAAATAAAAATAAAAAAAATAATTAGACCGGACCAATCAGACCTTAAAGATAGCTACTGGTTTGGTCCTATCAGGAGAAAATGATGGGTCCATCACCTCCTGAACTAGACCAGACTGATTTACACTCCTAATTTAAGCCTATTTATGAGGTCAAGTCCAGCTACCTTAGGGCCTGCCATAGACTAGGTTTAGAATGATCTTAGTTATAGGCCCATCTTGAGTACCGGATGGAAAGATGATTGAAGTATCTTTGCTATGGATCTAGCCCAAAGTAACAGCTCTGATTAGTGATGACAATAATTTTTGTAACATCATGCACAACAAATAAACGTGATTTTGAATGGATTACAGGAAATCAAAGATAACTTTATTTTTTTTGTTGAATTTTCACATCTTGAAAAGATCGAATTGAACCAAATGACATCCAATTCTTAATAGATATCTATTATTATTAAGAGGAAAATCTTGGTCAATTTATTATAACATTTTCTTGTCCAGGTTCAACAAGGAGCATATGATCACGACGGATAATTAGGATGAGAATATAACTCTGGCAGCACTCCTAGGAGGAGTATGGCCCCGGTCCCAGGTCATGGCGGAATTGGCAAGGAGGACTCTCGCCACACTGCAGGAGTTCACGGAACAAGTCGACAACTTCATCAACGTCGAAGACATGCTCCGCACCTAACCGAACCAAGGAGGAGAGAATTGGAGTGAGCGAACAAGAACGGGAAGACTCTAACCAAGGGTAAAACTTGCGAAAAAGCAGGAAAGGGACCTCATGATGGGAGGAGGGAAGAAGCCCCCTCAAAGGGCCTGGGATTTTAGCTAGACCAATCGGCATTCGCCATCCAAAAGGATGACTGCCAACCCACACTTATTTTTATTTATTTTGGTTTAGCTCTTCCTAAACTAACGTAATTTTTCTACTCATAATTCATACATTACACAAGATTTGGCAAAGAAAAAAAAATTATATATGATATGTGGTGTGAGGTTGATGAATAGAATATTTCTATAGGAAACAAAGTTTGTTATCTCGACATAAACCAGGGAGGCCGTCTGTCCGTGTGAATCAAAGAGATGGTTTTGTTGAAGCCTTACCAAAACAGACTTCCTGGTCTCGAACCACCTACTGTTATTAAGTTTTCATTAATTTACAGCCTTGTACGTTGACCATAACTGTGGAAACTGCGAATTATTCTCCAAAAACAGATAGTTACATACGTACAAATTACATACATACATTCATTCACACATATATTAAATAGATTACGTGCACATAACACGGATTCACAAACCTTACCGAAAGTAATTATTATATATAGCAATACATCTTATTGAAAAAAGAAAGAAAAACAGGAAATAAGTCAGAATAAATGGAAGACAAGCAAGTGTACATGCAGCATATAGCAAACACATTGCCCTCAGAAAAAACAAAAACAAAAAAAGGACATAAAAGACGGGATTGCCACTATTCATGCATCCGGGTATATTTTCGTTCAGTTTTTCATCAGTGGCAATTATACGTCCCCGTACAACCTTGCTTGGCACCGACGCAACTAGCAATTGGATCGCCGGGATGTCCACAAGGAATGGCTGGCTTGCTAGCCTCCAAGGCGTCCATGGCAGGATGAACATCACCTGCACCCTGCTGCAGCATCCGGCTTACGTATGGGTTCACCAGCAACTCCAAATCCAACTCCTCCAGCTCGAACAGACATTCCTCCCGGCGGCCATTGCATTGGAAACTGGAGTTGCTCTTAACAAGGACAGCAGCGCCACAACAATATCCGTTGAGGCGTACTATCAACATCACACACAACATTATTGCCAGAGTATGTTTCCCACCTCCCTTCGTGTTCTGCACGTCCATTTGATCAGTAGTAATATTAATTCCTTGGTTTGCATTCAGTACTCTGGCCTGCTATCTAACTGATCTCTCCCAGGAGATCGATCCACGACCCAATTCGCATGCATTCTGCACCTTCAGAGATATGTACTTATAGTTAGCAAAGAAGAGAGTGAGAGACCTAAAGATCAACGTGAATGGACCCCCCTCGCAATGCACCACAGAAGTGTTTATATATCATGCAGTTTAATTAAGTTCATTAATATCGTAATGACTTTAGGACTAATACCTTCCAAATATTTTGAAATAACAAAAGAAACACTATCTCATGCTAATGAAACAAAATTAAATATAAATTATAAATTATCTAATGCACATATTTGTAATAGTGGAATTTGTTTAAAAATAATATTTATTTTAGTAAAAAATATTAAAACCAAAGTAATATTAGAAAATCTATTTCTTTCCTTACTTTTACCCCTTCTCTATAACAGAAGAAAAAATTTCTACCAAAATATTGGGATAAGAAATTCAATTGAAATTTTTATTTCCTCCGGTTTCAAAATAAATTAATTCCCTAAAAGAAGTTTCATTAATCAAAAAAATTAATTTTTTAACAAAAAATAAGATTAAAATAAAAGAAAACGGATAAATTTCTTAAAACAAGAATTAAAATATAAAAAAAATTAAACAATTAAAAAATCCATTATTATTAAAGCTTGGGAGTCGAAAAAATTACGCATTTTATTTTCCTGCTTAGAATTTGACATGCGCTAAATAACTTCGTGAGTTCGCATACAATGCCAGAAAGGCAAATATATATTGAATTGTTAAAAAGGGAGAAAATCATGATCCTAATAGCTTACGTTCTCATCTTGCAGCAGCGGGCATGATAGAAAAATAGTTTTTCACATCACTTAAAATTATCGTAAAAAATATAGAAAATATCGTAATATTTTTTCAGCGTCATTTAAAAATTGATGCAAGATGATTGTATATATATATATATATACGTATATATGCTACTGAATCCAAAAAAGTTTCACGTGATCGATCCATGCATGCATGGGGCCTGCACTAGCTAGTATTCTTTGCATGACCATAATGCATGTCATGGTCTTCCTTGTCTTTATTTTTATCATCAATAATTGGGTTCTTTGTACCCTCCTTCAATTATTGACGTTCGATCTTTCAATTAAAGCTGCAAGAATTACCGATGTTCATGAAAAAGGTTATCCATTAGTACTAATTTAAATCAACTTTTATCTTTATTGGTGGGTCTGGTTTCTTCACTCCCCCAACCTTTATTTGTCATCTTTACTTTCTTAAAGGTGAGATGACTTATATGAGTTTAGAGACCGACAAAAAAGATATATCAGAATTCATGAAAATAATAAGGATACAATTTTTATTTATGACTCTATTTTAAATTAAGAACATATTTATAAAATAAAATTATAAGGTAACACGTTATTTTATTAAAATAATCTTCATTTAAAATAAAATTAGTAAAAAATCACGTGATCCATACATGGCGCTCGCATCCTGCACTAATATTCTTTGCTTGACCATAATGCACGCAGCATGTCATGGTCTTCCATTGTCTTTATTTTTCTCATCAACAATTGGGTTCTTTTGTAGTCTAGCTCCTTCAATTATTGATGTTCGATCTTTCAATTAATAGAGCTGCAAGAATTAGTGATATTCATGTAAATCCACTTTATCAATCTTTATTGGTGGGTCTGGGTTCGTCACTCCTCCAATCTTTATTCGCTATTTTTACTTATCAGAGTCCATCAAAATACTCTCCATTTAAAATAGAAATAGTAAAAAAAATTATAAAATATATGGCCATACTCAGTTTACGAACATTTTAAACAATTTTCAATTATTTTTAAATACTAAAAAAAATTATAAAATATAAGGCCATATTCGGTTTACGAACATTTTAAACAATTTTCAATCATTTTTAAATTAAAACAAACATCTTTAAATCTCAAATTTCTTATTTCAACTTTTAAACTTTCCATTCAACCATTAATCATTATCTAAACATAAAAATTAATACAATTTTTAAATAGAAATTCACTAATATTCAATTCCTTAAGCATTAAGAATAAATAAATAAATAAAAATATATAAGTGGACAAATTTAATGGACATATTTAGTAGTCATACTATCATTTTCCAACACTTTTATAGTTCTCCAAATCAAGGTTTTCAAATTATTTGGTTGACTTCTACGCAAATCAACCTGGAAAAGGATCTTATATATATTTATAATAACCCTTTATTTAGTATAATAACCCTTTGATCTGAACTCCGGATTGATATTATAGTCTTTACAAGGCCAGATTAGTTTACCCTCCAATTCTTTATATATAAAAAGCGGCTATCAGACAAAAAATCTTATTTTAAAGGTTTATTGTTGTTTTTCGTTAAAGTTAACACCATTCGTCTAAATCCGTTCGCCTAAAACAATAATTTATAGGCCCTTTATGTGAAGCAACTTGACCTACAACCCCACACCATGCACGCCATTGTCGAGCTGCTACTGGCCAGATTCAAGGAGTCGTTTAGCCCATTTAAAAAGAAAATCGATCGGATTGATGAAGAAGAGGGAGAAAATTGGGTTTTCGATGCAGAGGAAGAATTGCAAGCGAGCAATAATAATAATACTATTCCGATGCAAATTGCGGAGAGATCGGACCGGGTTTCGGATCATTCTAAATCGTTGCAGAAGCTCCATGCGAGCTCATCGAATCGTCAAATGGTGCAATATCCAATGAAAATGCCACCAGTGAAACTGCTGAAGCATCCGAAGCCAAAGGCAAAACATTCGAACAAGAGGGGGATGAGTTTGGAGGAGCAGCACAAGCTGGGGATCAGGTTGCAGAGTACTCCACGCAGCAACATCACGGACGTAGAAACCCATAGAGCATGTCAAAAAAATAGAGCATGACCGAAACCCATAGCACACAGATTTGGAGAGAAACAGAGCATGAAAATGGAGCTAAAAACCGAGTATGGAAATGGCAAAAGAATGGCAAAAAAGATGGACCTACAATGAAAAGAAAAAAATGGAAATCGAAAGAGGAAGAAGAAGCAGCAACAATGAGACGAATGTGATTCCATCCTCCTAATTAGAAAAGCACATCGTCGTCGTGCAAGATTACTGCTTGGAATTAAATGGCTTTAGCACTCCACAAGCTCCTCAAAAAATCACTAGTCGCAAGATTCATCTCTGCTTTGCAAAACCACAAGTGCCGAATGCCACCGCATTCCATCTCTCCCTTCTCATCGAATCCACCAATTCAACCTTGTTTCTGACTTAACACAAAGCAGAGAACTTGACCCATTCCCAATTCTCGCTAATTTATCCCAACTTATCATATGGGTTTTACTTGAACCTGATTTGCTCAACTAGGTCGACGAGAAGGGAGAGAATAAAAGAAAACAAAGGAAGAAGAAGAAGAAAGAGGAAGCAGTGGCGCTAGCAGGAGGAAAGAAAGAAGAAACAAAGCCCTAAGGGTTGGGGAGCAAACGGCACCGTTTTGGGGGAGAAAGGGCACTGGGCTTAAGGCACACGGGCTGGGCCTGAAAACTGAAGGAATTTGGCCCAAAAACAAAGAAAAACTCACTAGAACAAAGCCCACCTGAAATTAGAAGTCTAACAAGATAAAAAGGCACAATAAAAATTCAATAAAAACAGTACAACTCAATATTAATAAAATAAAATAAACAAAACCTAACAATAAAATAATTTAAACTAGAGTGTAATTTAAATGCAAAAAGAATTATTAATATCAAGAAAGCACAATTTAAATTTTATAATTTAGAAATCACAAAACAATACTGTAAAAATCACATTTGATCCAACTAAGCAAACGTGCTTTGCACGTAGCTTTGACCTAGTATCTACTATATATATAAATGAGAATGTTAGATGAACAATGTTTTTGCCTAACATTTTCGTTTCCAGTTTTGCCCTTAATTTTATTTCAAAATTGCGATGCTTTTAGTTTTATTATTGTTTTGCTGACAAGTATTTGTCTTTCTACATTTTGACCGTCTATTTTTTTTTTCCTGTTTTGTTTTCAATTTTACCCCTTAGTTCTATTGTTTACTTCGCTGTCGTTTTGCTTCACTGCCTAAATGTTATTGTCTTTTTACATTTATGATCTTATCACTTAGTCTCACAGAGTCAATCGGACTCAAATTTAAAAGTTAATATTTGCATTATGTTCCTTTGTGCTCTCTATTCTCACTTCCTTAGAAAAAAAAAAAAAAAAATTGTCCATATTTTTCGAATTGGTGCTACTCATGAATCTCGACAGTTGTAGATATGCTTCTTATTCTTTCTTCTCTCTCAGTATTACATGAATAAATTTGTAATAGTATAATTACATGCATATGCATATGCATCATAGCAAAAAAAAAATTGAAAAAAAAAAAACCATATTTGCATATTCGCATCTGATCAAGTGGATTAGTAGTTCACAGAAAACAACCCAAACAAAATTAAACAAATCCATACGGATATACTAGGCCTGTGTAAAAAAAGCCCTAGGCCGATCCTTCTGCATGATCCGAAAATGGCCCACTCGACTTTTGTTAGGTTTATCGGATTAAGTTGAATAACGGGTTGGCTCCACCTATATTCGGTCAAAACCGAAGAAACCAAAAACTAGCTTCATCAAATAACCGGTTGGCTTAAGTTGAATAACGGGTTGGCTTAAGCAACACTTTTTGAATCGAGTTGTTCTCCTCAAAACCCTAGCTTTGTCGCTGTTTGTCATCTATATTCTTTGTCGCCCTTCTCAAACCTTCAAATAGAAAAAGCCCCAACATGTGGTTGGCAAATCCAACCTGCTCTCCTGCTATGCTCGACGAGCTCAAGAGCATGTTTTCTACAAAGGGAGGGCTCTTAAAGGAGACTAGAGGAAAATATTTTGTATAAAATCGCCCCAAAACAATCAAGGTAAAATTTTCTTGTTCTATTTTCCTCTATTCTACTAATAAAAAAAAAAAAATCCTCTTCTTCTCTATTTCTTTGGATTCTCTTTTATGTTGTGTTCTTGATGGTTTTGTCTTTGTTTTATCTTCCAGAACGAGCGGGTTATATGCAAAGGAGGAGCACGAGGTGGGAATAGGACCATAATCTAGAGGATGGGCAAGTGCATGACCAAGAAAATTTGAGCCGTCATTGCCACCCTTATCTTTCGGATGCTTATGAGGTTTGGTTCTTACTGTGATGCTGTCTTGCACCTCGTTCATTTCTCACTCATTTCCTATTTCTTGTTTCTGTTTCAGTTCATTTCCTGACCTCATTCTTTCTTCACCATCGTCGTTGATGACGTGGGACCAAGGACCAAATGGTCGAGACGGGAGCGTTGATGGTCTAGACCATGGAGGAGCAGCAGTGGTTGGACCAGAGGGTGTGGGTCGAGACTCGGTTGATTTGGAAGTAGATTGACTCGATGCAGCAATGGTTGGACCCGATGAAGAAGATGAGTTCAGCTTTTTCATTTTTTTTTAATAATAATATAAAACAGGTCATACGGGTTCGAGCCGATTTTGTTTTGGCAGGTCAGTTTGGATCAGGTTGTTGACTTGTTATGGATGTATTCGGGTCGGGCACAAACCCGGCTTAATCAGCTCAGGTTGCAGGCCTAAGATATACATGGCATCCAAAAATCAAACAAATCGCATCTTCTGATTTCCTCACCCTTTAGGAGAGAGGGAGACAAGTAAGGAACCTATGTACTAAGAACACACACACACACAAAAAAAAAAAAAAAAAAAAAAGGAACCAATGAGCGGAAAAAAACACAGATTTTCCTAGGATTTTGAAAAAAACAATCTAACATTTCAAAAGATATGTCGGTGGGGTTGTTCATGGTGGCTGCACAGAAGCACGGAAGTGGCTGCAAAACCCTAGGAACACAGATTGCAAGAAAAAAACTGTTTCTTCTACAGATCTGAAAAATACAAAGCTAATATACTTCAAATGCAGAACAAGAAAAAAAAAATAGAAGAAATCAAACGCAAGAAAAAAAAAATTTTGAATCAAAAACAGAAAAACCCTAGGAACACCGATCGCAAAAAAAAAAAATTGTTCTGCAGATTTGAAAAATACAAAGCTAATATACATCAAACACTGAAAAAAAAGAAGAAAAAAAATAGAAGAAATCAAACGCAAGACAAACAAAATAAACTTAAATCAAAAACAAAAAAACCCTAGGAACACAGATCGTAAGGAAAAAAAATTGTTCTATAGAAAATACAAGACCAAAAATAAATAAATAAATAATCCCCATGTAAATCAGAAATCACAACACTTTGAAAAATTTATACTCAAATCTGCGGGGAAAAAAAACCATAAAGAACAACGAGAAAATAAAACAAAAACCAAAAAACAAAAACAATTGAATTTGAACAAGATCTGTGAAAATCTGTAAGAACAAAAAACAAAATAAAGGACAACAACAAAACAAGGGAGGGGCAAAAAAGGAACACAATGAGATCTTTTCAAATCTGTAGGAAATCAACAAGATTTCTCCATTTGCGTACCGATCCATGTTGGAAAAATACACAGAGAGAGATGAAGAGTGACTATGATCATGCATAAGCCCAACAACAAAATTAGTTAAAACAAAAATAAAAAATAAACATGAATTGAAAAGATAAAAAGAATAAGTACGAAAATCTGAACACAGAAAAAAAAAACAAAAAAAAAAAAAAATGAACATCAACCTAGGCGTGTAACAAATAAAAAAATGGCTCCATAAACAGATAAAACAAACGAAATTTACGAAGCCAATATATATCAAACGCAAGGAAAAAAAATTCTACATATCTCAAACGTAGAACCTCCGATTTGTAAGATTTTTTTAAAAAAATTGTCCGAGAAAACAAAATAAACACAACAGACAAGAAGAACAAGATGACCGAAGAGAGACAGTGTAGACGAAAAGGCAAAACACGAAAGAATGAGAAGAAGAAAGGTGAGTGAGAGAGAGTAGGGATGCTACCCACACCATACGGTGCGGGGTAGCGCCCTCCCCGCACCCAACCCCGCATGGTGCGGGGGTGGGGTTTTCCTCCTCACCCCCTTATCCCGGGGGGTACCTCGCCCCGCTAGGCGGGGTGCTGGGCAGATATCCAATTCGCCCTACCTCATTTTGACTTCAAATATAGACTACATTTCACTATGTTTAAAAATTATTTCTAGATCCAAAAGTGATCAAAAATATATTTTTAGATCCAAATTGTAAATTTAAATTTTGTAAATATGACTATAATTTAAAAATTATGTAGTTTTTAAATTTGCTAGAGCATATTTTGTGTAAGTTATAGTGTAGTAGTTTTTAAATTTGCTAGTGTATACTTTGTGAACAAGTCTAATAAATTATAATATATATATTTACATATACACAATTTGTAAAATATAAATATATATTTATATTTATATATATAAACATATATTTATGTTTTTATATATATAATATATATATATAGGCGAGGTAGGGAGGGGGAAATGCGGGATGGTGTTGCCCACCCTGCATGCTGGGGCAGGGTAAACCGAGGCAGGGTAGTGGGGTGTGGGGCAACACTGCCCACCCCTAAGAGAGAGAGAGGACGAAAGAAAAATCTAGAAGGAGGCAAAATGAGGGGAAGGCTGAGTAAGGATGGATTTTCGTCTCTGATCATGCATACTACTGGACGTAGGGTTAGTGTTTTTTTGGGATAAAAACTGTAACAGCCCGCTAGAAATTCAATTGTGGAATTTCTATTGACTTTAGGAACCTCGTGAATAGTCTATAAGTTTTCACGAATCCATTAATCATATAGGTTTTAGGCTAACTACATAGTTAGTGTTATTACTCATTATGATATCAGAAGTGTTTTTGATTATTGGAGATAGTTAGAAGTGTCAAAATGTATTATAGTTTGTGCCATTAGACTCGGAGGGTTATTTAAGGTCTTATGGCGCAATAACATTTTTTCATATTTTCGGGCGAAACGTCTGTTCAAAACTGTAGATATTAATGGATAAAAATATCTTAAGCTAATTTTGTAGATATTATTGGATAAAAATATTTTAAGCTAATTTCGTGGATATTATTGGGTAAAAATATCTTGAGTTGATTTTTGTAGATATTATTAGGTAAGAGAGTCCTACACTCCACTCTCACTCCGGTAAGAGAGTCCTACACTTAACTCTCACTTCGGGTAAGAGAGTCCTACACTTAACTCTCACTCCAGCCTCATCTCTTCCATATCTCATCCACAAGTATCTCCAGCAACCCCTCCCCACGAAATTATCTTCATTTACACTTTCCATTGAAAGAATACCAAACACTCTCTCTCGGACAGCTTTTAAGAGTTCTTTTGCATGCCCATTTCGAAGCTGTTGTAAGTGTTTTATCATAAAATCTCCTTCATATAAGTTGTTCCTTTTTGAGTCTAGTTTACATGGATATCTTATTTTCCCCATTTGAAGATCATTTGGTCAGTCAAATATTGTGTAAACTATAGAAAGGTCATTCTGGGAGATAAACTGGAGAATATGTTATGGTTTGGAGTTTTTGACCAAGCTAATGGATAGATATTGGTCCGAAATTTTTATGGAGTATTGTTAACATGTATATATGACTATTGGTTGAGGATTTTTGTATGATTAAAGGCTTTGATGAAAGATTTTCTTAGATTTAGAAACTTAGAAACTGGAAGAGGAAAAACAGTTTCTGTTTTGAGAAAGTTTAACTCTTTGGTGGTCTAAACCTATTCTAATGACTTTGATAATTTTATTGGAGGATCCTAAGAATCTTATATACATGTTATATTATTATTTTGAAGATATTTCATGTTAGTTTCAAAGATATGAAATTTTATACAAAGAGATATTCAGATAAGTCAAAGTGTGGATATTCTTGGCTAAATTTATATTTTGGTTAATTTCTAACCATGTGATCTTGAATTAGAAGCTTATATATGTTTTAGAACATCTTTTTAAACCATGTGATGGTTTGGTTTGAAGATCATATATTTATAAGTCATAGATCAAGAGATTTATCAAAACTAGTTGAGGAAAAAGTTTCTGTTTTTGGACTAAGTGTAAAACCGAAAACTCTAAATGTTATTTTGTGATTTTGGTGACTTTAGTTTGATGATTTAAAGCATTGTTGATGTTAGGATGATATTATGAATATGTTAGAAGTAAGATTTGATTTTTGAAATGCTTGGAGATGTTTTGATGTAAGGTCAAAACTTGTGATTCAAGTGCTTGGATCTTTTTACAAAAAAGTTTGGTGTTGATTATTAGGTTTTTCTAAATAGATGTTTTAAGTATGGTTTTGAACTTAGGATTGGAAGATGTTTGTTGCAAAATTTTGATTTAAGCATGAGTTTTGAAGTTGGAAGGAATTGCAACAAAAATCAAGGGAAATGGCCTATGGATTTTTTGGCCATAGTATGTTTTCCATAGTTGTGTTTTGTTTTAAATTTTTCTGAGTTGATATTTAAGTTTATGACAAAATTTACATGAGAAATGTAAATTTTGAAAACTTTTGGAGTTAGTATGCAAAATCCTTAAGTTATGGGTAAAACGGTCATTTTCCTAGATGCAGAGAGTAAAATAGAAATTTTACTCTTTAAGTTAGTATTTTCCATATTTCAATTTATTATTGATTTAGTGCTAACTTTTAGAATCACTAATTTCAGTTCCTCGTGATCGCGCTTGAAGTTTTATAAGAAACGCAGAGATCGAGGTAAGTTAGCTTTTAACTTACTAGCAGTCTACTGTGTATGTGTGCTAAATAAAAGAACTACAGTGTATGTATGTATGTTATCATATATGTCATGCCATGCCAAGTTATCATGTAATTGTCTATTATACAGAATTTATTCTGTCATCAATTTTTATCTGTTACATAATATATTCTGTCATGTATTACTATACATTACAAATATGTCATGTTAAATATGTTGTCTGTTATATGTTATGCCATGTTACGAAATGTTACTATCTCAAGTTGGTTATGTATTTCAAATTATGTTCAAGTCACGTTATGTTACGTCAGGGTTTTAGTCCTTTCATATTCCAGTCACGTTTCATCATGAGTATATTCAGTTTATGTAGAATACATGGGGCCACAACAACTGTGGAGTATGTATTTAACTGCATAATGATGTGTAGAATACATGGGGCCACAACAACTGTAGAGTATGTATTTACACATAGAATACATGGGGCCACAACAACTGTGGAGTATGTATTTACACATAGAATACATGGGGCCACAACAACTGTGGAGTATGTATTTTTCATGTTAAGTCAAGTTTATGTAGGATACATGGGGCCACAACAACTGTGGAGTATGTATTTAACTGCATTGTGATGTGTAGAATACATGGGGCCACAACAACTGTGGAGTATGTATTTACACATAGAATACATGGGGCCACAACAACTGTGGAGTATGTATTTTGCATGTTAAGTCAAGTTTGTGTAGAATACATGGGGCCACAACAACTGTGGAGTATGTATTTACACGTAGAATACATGGGGCCACAACAACTGTGGAGTATGTATTTTTCATGCTAAGTCAAGTTTCAGATCAAGTTCATGTCAAGTCAAGTGCAGTTCATGTTTCAATTTAAGTCATGTCAATTATGCTATATTGTACGCTAAGTTATGCTTTAATTACTTATAAATTTGATTATGCATTTATCCTTTTACTGTCACCCATATATCATTAGTCTGTGTGTAAGTTTATTGTTAACTTGCTGAGATTTGTAATCAAATCTCACTGTGGTAGTCCCAACTACCATTCCCCCCGAATGGTAGATCTTGTTACAGAACCTGAAGGAGGATCAGGAGCTGACCAACTAGACACAGTCAACTGAACGACGGTGCGTCGTTAATGCTAATATAGTAGTTAAATTACTACTTGTACGATGGAGTTGCATCTCCAGTACTTTTTGGATCATAAGCATTTTGGACTAGTGTTGTGATCTTAGTTGTTCAATGGGTCTTTATGTATGAAGTATGTTTTAAGCAATTGGGATATTTTCAATTTGGTGCATAGTATTGTTAAAGAAAAAAATTATCCGCTGCGAATATTGCATAATGTTAGATGCACGTTAGGAATATTGCATCTTATATGTCATGAACGGGGGCAGGTAACCTTGTGTTGCATGTCTCGACGCTTCAAATGTCCGTCCGATCCCAAACGGAATTTGGGGGCGTCACAGGGTGGTATCAGAGCAATACATCTCTGGGCAGTAAATCCACATGTCCTTAGGAAATGCACCAAACATTAGGCTTGAAATTTTAGTCGTCATTAGGTTTGAATTTCTTAAGGTATGATAGGTAGTATGTGGTTTTAATACGTATACTCGTGTGTTTCAAGAAATGACACATGACTCGTAGTAGCATACCTCAAAATCCTAAGGGAGATAACAATGAAGAGGATCAGAATTCTCCGATGGATGAAGGATTAGCTGAGGTGGTAAGTTTGTTGACCAACGTGTTTAGACATCCACAATTACGGCAAGTGCACATACCCATTAGAGTATATGATGTCACTCAGAGAGATGTAGATACTGGCGCTCCAGGAACTGCAGGAGCTGGTATTGTCACTGGTATTTTACTAGGACCTATGTGTGGTTAAACGTAGTTAAGGTTGATCTGATTGCAATTGATGGTAGTATTGCATTATTGTTATTTTGGAGTAGGTCAACTCAATGGGGTTGATAAATTGTACATTGTTTGATTCAAACGAATCATTGTTTCTAGTAATTGTGGTAGTTCTTGAGAATTCAGATTAGAAGCTAAATTGTTACCCTAGTGGTAAGAGTAACAATTTTCATTAGAAGTATTATTGTTCATACCAATGTAGATATAGAATACCTTTTAATAATATGAGAAAGGATATTTAGGGTTGATGAATGGTATTCTACATATTTGGAGAATTGTTTTGATTCTGAGAATACGATGGAAATTGTGTTTGGAAGAGTAATTTGATTAGGAGAAGTTTTAGCCATAGTAGGATTCATTTATGATAATAGTTTTACCACGCCGTCAGTAAATGATCTCTGGCAAAGTACTATCTTTATGGATACATAGATTGATCTTCTTTTCTGGAGACTATTATATGGGGAGTAAAATCTTAGTTTTGAGGATTTTTGTGAACATTAGGAACAAATCATTTAGAGTTAGAATAAGTGATAACTCATGTTGGATAAAAGAGTTATGACAATCATAAGAGAGAAAGTCTCAAGTTTAAGTTATTAACTGGTCAGTTATCGAAGTACTACCTAGGAAGAGGACTGATTTTTGCGATTATAAAGAAGTAAGTTAGTCCTAGACCAGTAGAACTCCTTGAGGTTTTTATTAACTTGAAGATTACCGAGAGTTTGGATATGCATGATTAAATGCATATTTATATGAGTCATTGGATCGTGTTATATATATATGAAAATCCCTTAAAGAAATAAAATGGAGCACATAAAACATCTACCAGAAAATAGAAACACAAATATGAATATTTGTGAAGTTTTATTTTATTATCTTAAAGCAAAATTACAGAAATTTGAGGCTCTTTGCCTCAATCCTTAAACGCTCTTGCTCTTCAAAAATCTGCATGCCTTTCCTATCTAAAGGAGTAGCCACTCGAAAAGAAGATTTAAGCAAGGATTTTAAATCTCTGTTATCTCGCTTTAGTGCTTCTATCTTCATGTTAGACTCCATAAGAAGCCGTTGAAGGATAGCAATATTCTCGTGGAGTTTGTCAACCCCACCCGTCCTGGATTGTAGTCGCTGAGAATATGCGACAATGGCTGATGAGTATCGGGTACCGAGACTCACAAGCTCGTAGATAAGTTCATTTTCTGACTTATTAGTCAGATCATTATTTGATTGCATAATAGCACCTACGGAAGAAGCAGAAACAACTGGTGAACGAGGTGCAGAATACCTCATGTATTGGTAATGAGAAGATTGTTGAGCCATTGCAAAATGAGAAAGCAGAAAGAGATTGCAGAGTAAGAATGCAGACTAATTTCAGAAAAGTGAAGAAGATGAGATGCGAAAGAAGATGAACTGAATAATTCTTTTATAGAGAAAATTATGACGAATCATCTCTCTTGAAGCATTTCTGTACAAGAGACAAGAGCAATGTAGTATCATAGCTGCGGTGCCTGACAACTACAGAAGAACAAAGTAGTGTCATAGCTATGCGGCGCCTGACAACTACAGAAGACCTATAAAAATCATGCGGATCAGAGTTGTCTGGTCTAAAACAGAGTGCCACCGATTTTGTTAAAGAGAGAGATAGAGAGAGATAGAGAGAGAGAGAGAGAGAGAGAGAGAGAGAGAGAGAGAGAGAGAGAGAGAGAGAGAGGTTAATGGCTTAATTTTGATGAATTCTCTACTAACTATGGTATTTACAAGAACATTTAAAGTATATCACCTATGTTTTTCTAAAGAAGAGTTTCAGAAGATTATTTACTTAAAGTTTTAGGTTTGGAGAGTATGTCGTTACAACTTGGCCAACCTTGTGCAAAGAAGTATAATCTAATTGTTGATTAAAGTAAGAGAGTTAAGGAATGACATAATCTCAAAGGCAAATATATACGGGATAGACAGTAGGTTGGTAAGCAACACCTCCTCATTAAATTGCTATTTCTAATTTAATTCGATTTCGAGGACGAAATCTTTTTTTTAGGAGGGGAGATTGTAACAGCCCGCTAGAAATTCAATTGTGGAATTTCTATTGACTTTAGGAACCTCGTGAATAGTCTATAAGTTTTCACGAATCCATTAATCATATAGGTTTTAGGCTAACTACATAGTTAGTGTTATTACTCATTATGATATCAAAAGTGTTTTTGATTATTGGAGATAGTTAGAAGTGTCAAAATGTATTATGGTTTGTGCCATTAGACTCGGAGGGTTATTTAAGGTCTTATGGCGCAATAACATTTTTTCATATTTTCGGGCGAAACGTCTGTTCAAAACTGTAGATATTAATGGATAAAAATATCTTAAGCTAATTTTGTAGATATTATTGGATAAAAATCTTTTAAGCTAATTTTGTGGATATTATTGGGTAAAAATATCTTGAGTTGATTTTTGTAGATATTATTAGGTAAGAGAGTCCTACACTCCACTCTCACTCCGGTAAGAGAGTCCTACACTTAACTCTCATTTCGGGTAAAAGAGTCCCACACTTAACTCTCACTCCAGCCTCATCTCTTCCATATCTCATCCACAAGTATCTCCAGCAACCCCTCCCCACGAAATTATCTTCATTTACACTTTCCATTGAAAGAATACCAAACACTCTCTCTCGGACAGCTTTTAGGAGTTCTTTTGCACGCCCATTTCGAAGCTGTTGTAAGTGTTTTATCATAAAATCTCCTTCATATAAGTTGTTTCTTTTTTAGTCTAGTTTACATGGATATCTTATTTTCCCCATTTGAAGATCATTTGGTCAGTCAAATATTGTGTAAACTATAGAAAGGTCATTTTGGGAGATAAACTGGAGAATACGTTATGGTTTGGAGTTTTTGACCAAGCTAATGGATAGATATTGGTCTGAAATTTTTATGGAGTATTTTTAACATGTATATATGACTATTGGTTGAGGATTTTTGCATGATTAAAGGCTTTGATGAAAGATTTTCTTAGATTTAGAAACTTAGAAACTGGAAGAGGAAAAACAGTTTCTGTTTTGAGAAAGTTTAACTCTTTGGTGGTCTAAACCTATTCTAATGACTTTGATAATTTTATTGGAGGATCCTAAGCATCTTATATACATGTTATATTATTATTTTGAAGATATTTCATGTTAGTTTCAAAAATATGAAATTTTATGCAAAGAGATATTCAGATAAGTCAAAGTGTGGATATTCTTGGCTAAATTTATATTTTGGTTAATTTCTAACCATGTGATCTTGAATTAGAAGCTTATATATGTTTTAGGACATCTTTTTAAACCATGTGATGGTTTGGTTTGAAGATCATATATTTATAAGTCATAGATCAAGAGATTTATCAAAACTAGTTGAGGAAAAAGTTTCTGTTTTTGGACTAAGTGTAAAACTAAAAACTCTAAATGTTATTTTGTGATTTTGGTGACTTTAGTTTGATGATTTAAAGCATTGTTGCTGTTAGGATGATATTATGAATATGTTAGAAGTAAGATTTGATTTTTGAAATGCTTGGAGATGTTTTGATTTAAGGTCAAAACTTGTGATTCAAGTGTTTGGATCTTTTTACAAAAAAGTTTGGTGTTGATTATTAGGTTTTTCTAAATAGATGTTTTAAGTATGGTTTTGAACTTAGGATTGGAAGATGTTTGTTGCAAAATTTTGATTTAAGCATGAGTTTTGAAGTTGGAAGGAATTGCAACAAAAATCAAGGGAAATGGCCTATGGATTTTTTGGCCATAGTATGTTTTCCATAGTTGTGTTTTGTTTTAAATTTTTCTGAGTTGATATTTAAGTTTATGACAAAATTTACATGAGGAATGTAAATTTTGGAAACTTTTGGAGTTAGTATGCAAAATCCTTAAGTTATGGGTAAAACGGTCATTTTCCTAGATGCAGAGAGTAAAATAGAAATTTTACTCTTTAAGTTAGTATTTTCCATATTTCAATTTATTAGTGATTTAGTGCTAACTTTTAGAATCACTAATTTCAGTTCCTCGTGATCGCGCTTGAAGTTTTATAAGAAACGCAGAGATCGAGGTAAGTTAGCTTTTAACTTACTAGCAGTCTACTGTGTATGTGTGCTAAGTAAAAGAACTACAATGATGTATGTATGTTATCATATATGTCATGCCATGCCAAGTTATCATGTAATTGTCTATTATACAGAATTTATTCTGTCATCAATTTTTATCTGTTACATAATATATTCTGTCATGTATTACTATACATTACAAATATGTCATGTTAAATATATTGTCTGTTATATGTTATGCCATGTTACGAAATGTTACTATCTCAAGTTGGTTATGTATTTCAAATTATGTTCAAGTCACGTTATGTTACGTCAGGGCTTCAGTCCTTTCATATTCCAGTCACGTTTCATCATGAGTATATTCAGTTTATGTAGAATACATGGGGCCATAACAACTGTGGAGTATGTATTTAACTGCATAATGATGTGTAGAATACATGGGGCCACAACAACTGTGGAGTATGTATTTACACATAGAATACATGGGGCCACAACAACTGTGGAGTATGTATTTTTCATGTTAAGTCAAGTTTATGTAGGATACATGGGGCCACAACAACTGTGGAGTATGTATTTAACTGCATTGTGATGTTAAGTCAAGTTTATGTAGGATACATGGGGCCACAACAACTGTGGAGTATGTATTTAACTGTATTGTGATGTGTAGAATACATGGGGCCACAACAACTGTGGAGTATGTATTTAACTGCATTGTGATGTGTAGAATACATGGGCCACAACAACTGTGGAGTATGTATTTACAAATAGAATACATGGAGCCACAACAACTATGGAGTATGTATTTTGCATGCTAAGTCAAGTTTGTGTAGAATACATGGGGCCACAACAACTGTGGAGTATGTATTTACACGTAGAATATATGGGGCCACAACAACTGTGGAGTATGTATTTTTCATGCTAAGTCAAGTTTCAGATCAAGTTCATGTCAAGTCAAGTGCAGTTCATGTTTCAATTTAAGTCATGTCAATTTTGCTATGTTGTACGTTAAGTTATGCTTTAATTACTTATGAATTTGATTATGCATTTATGCTTTTACTGTCATCCATGCATCATTAGTCTATGTGGAAGTTTATTGTTAACTTGCTGAGATTTGTAATCAAATCTCACTGTGGTAGTCCCAACTACCATTCCCCCCGAATGGTAGATCTTGTTACAGGACCTGAAGGAAGATCAGGAGCTGACCAACTAGACACAGTCGACTGAACGACGGTGCGTCGTTAATGCTAATATAGTAGTTAAATTACTACTTGTACGATGGAGTTGCATCTCCAGTACTTTTTGGATCATAAGCATTTTGGACTAGTGTTGTGATCTTAGTTTTTCAATGGGTCTTTATGTATGAAGTATGTTTTAAGCAATTGGGATATTTTCAATTTGGTGCATAGTATTGCTAAAGAAAAAAATTATCCGCTGCGAATATTGCATAATGTTAGATGCATGTTAGGAATATTGCATCTTATATGTCATGAACGGGGGCAGGTAACCTTGTGTTGCATGTCTCGACGCTTCAAATGTCCGTCCGATCCCAAACGGAATTTGGGGGCGTCACAAAAACGGCGCCGTTTTCTGTTTGGGATGGGGTGTGTTAAGGGTTCCTGAGTTGAAAATGACACCGTTTTGGTGTTTTGGGCTGCTGGGTCAGCTTCGCTTTGTTGCCAATTTTGGGCCTAGAGTTGGGTCGGTTTTTTTTTTGTTTTTTCTTTCTAGATAAGAAAAAAAATCCGTTGTTATATCTTTGTAAATCTAGCTACTAGCATATGGTTTCTTTAAATTTTTTCACTTATTTGAATTTTACATAAAGTTTTATTAAGAATTTAAAATATTAAAATTTACATTATTGTAAAAATTTATTTTTTATTTATGCTCTAATATTTATTCCAAAACTAAAAATAATGTTTAAAAAAAATTGAATTTGTTAATGTCCTATGGGGAAATATAAACAGTTCTTCTATTTGCAACCGCCGGTGTGTAACCGGCGCGGAACCATCTGACGTGGTAGTGCCATGTCATTTAAAATAATAATTAAATTAAAAAAAAAAAAGGAACCCGATTGAAATATGCGGGAAAATGGGAGGGAAAGCTCAGACCCAGAACCGAGCGAGCTGACCCATTGCCACCGAACGACGTGGAGAACTATCGAGCTGAAACTCTCTCTCTCCGGTTGGTATGTGGTCGCTGATGACGTTTTGAAACTCTCTCTCTCTTTGACCGAGCTCTAAAACTCTCTATCTCCGACCGAGCTTGCTGATGACCGAGCTGAAACTCTCTCTCTCTCCAATTCCGTTTGTGTATGTGGTCGCTGCTGTGGACGGAATGTACTGTTGCGGTTAGACGCCGTTCTCACACATCTAGATTTTAGCCGCCGAACGACGTGGGTTGGACTCGATTTCTGCTCTGCTTCTTCCACTGCCACGATTGAGTTAGATGTATTTCTTTCTCTTCCACACCTTGATTTTCTGTTATCTTCAAACATTCTATGATTTGGAAGTTGTTCTTGTTCTTATTCTGCTTGCAAAACGAATTGAAATGGCAAAATGGATCATCTTTAAGGCATTTTCAGAGCTGGAAAGCATCATTTTTGTCTAATTTGTTGTGTAATATATTTTTTTTTTCCTTTACATCCCTGAATGGTTTGAGTCCACATCTAGTCAACTTCTTGTTCCCATTAGTTTCTACACATTTTCTTATTGCTATGTGGGATGTGGATCTTAAGGTAACGGATTATTTGAATAAGTATGCTATCGATGTCTTTTATGTTGTGAGTTATACAATTGGCGATAACTAATAAAATGAAAATGCCCATGGATCTTAATTGAAATTCACGACCCCACGGTATCACTCCTTCCTTCAATGCTTTTATGATCATCCAACCTATTATTTTCGATCCTTAGGAAAGAAATATAGGCAATTTAGTATTCTGACAGTTTGTTCCCATTTATGGGGTTTAATTAAACTTATTCCTGGGTTGGGATTGAATCCCAAGTATCGAGCATGTACTATCAACTACGTGGTATCGAGCATGTCTTTTATATTTTTGTGGTAAATAACCAAATTCTATACCCTAGAAGTTGGTGCTAATGGATTGGTGATTGGTAGTCCAAAATGTCTGACATACTAGTTCGTAGATTTTAATGTGGTTGGATGTTATACAATATTGGTATTGACAAGCTGCATTATCTTCCTCTTAGCATGGAAAAAGGAAAAGAACATCTTAGCACGCTAAGACCATCTAGCTCAAATCCCTAATCTGCGGTATGTAATTTTATTTAATATATCAATAACATTAGAGTAGAGATTAGTTGATATTTATTTTCAAAATACATCAACTATTTGAAAGTATTTCATTTTAGGACATTCCATCAACTTCTCCAAACATACCAATTCACGGTTACTATGGACCAGTGCCTGCGTGGTCACCGGCTTTTCTCAATGCCAACCAATATACAAGCAACCTACAGGTGGTGGTGTCATGTTTTCCGTTATATTTTAATAACTTGGTTTGTGTCAAGAGTTTAACTTGGTCTTCTTCTTCTCCTTTTACTTCAATATTTATGTCAATTACATTTGTTTTACATAGCCCTTGAGTAGTTTGAAGATGAGTTATAAAGAAGACAATATATTGTTGAATATTTGCATAATAAACTGTCAGTCAGGGTTCTTAATCTGACCAAAATTTGGTAGTTTAGGGGCTAGATTGACAGTTTTGGTAGTTGAGATAAATCCCATTTAAAATAAATAAACATATATATATATATTTAATCAAATGGAGTAGATTTGGTAGTTTAGGGTGTACATTGGTAGAAATTAATTTAATATGCAGGAACTTTCTAACGACAGTCTCATTTGGAATTGACTTGACAGGACCAATGGAACCTGATGCTATAATGACAGTATGTTGGGAGCAGTTTTGAGGTATATTTATTTCAGAAGTAACGTACAAGTGGGAGTTAGAAGTTGATGACTTTTTAAATATGTATCAGGTTCTTCAATTTATGGGTATGTATAAGACTTTGGTCTGATGTATACAGCAATTATTATGGCAGTCAATGGAGTAGATTTTTTGTGGTTATGTTGATATATTGTAAAGAAAGTGGAAAGATGTTGATGACTTGCGTGTCATGGTAAAACTGCAGCTTTAAGGCGTTTTTGGAATTATATTGAATGATTGTATTGACATTAGAAGTTTAATGAGGAAGATGGTATTAATGACAGCTGTACGTAAATTTGTCTGTGATTTTTGTGTTGTATTTAGAATACCAAGTATGGACTTGATCAGAGCTGCCCAGCTGTGTTTGGGTAAATGTTATTGTTGTATATGCCTAGCTATGTTTGCTATTATTTATATCGAAATTGGTATGTCACCCCTGTTATTGTAGAGCGAATAATCAAGTCTAAAGGTTTGAGTTGGTCTGTTAGTTGCGTGTCAAGATTAGAGTTACCAGTTGGCCACGGTTTATACCATTAAGCTGCATTACATGGTAGTATGTACAGTCAATTACGTTCACACCAATCTGGATATTCCAAACCCAACTTACTACTTCAAAATGATTAGTTTCAGCTGCATCTCATAAATGAGAATAGCATTACAAGACCAATTACAACTTTCAAAAGGCTAATCAAGTCTAGAGAAGTTCAATTCTGTCCTGTTTTGTGCATTCACACCAACTTCTCCAAACACCTTCAGGGAATAATTACAAACTAATTCACTTCTCTAGACTCCTTCCAAGTCTAGAGTACAAAAGCCTACAAATATTCAAAAGCCAAAATAATGCAGCAGCCAACGTCCAGAAATTCAAACATCAAAATACATAAAGTCTGGAGTTCAAAACAGAAGCCAATTTCCAAAAAGAAAACAGAGTACTAATGCAGCACCCCAATACATTCGCTTTAGTGACGCTAAACGCTTCCTTTCAGAAAGTTGTGCATGACGCACCAACTCCTTCTCGAGCTGATCCACTATCTTGCGAAGGTCAATTTCCCTCTTTTCGAGAAGCTCGACTATCTTCTCGAGATCTCTCTCCTTCCGTAGCAGCTCATCAATTCTTTCTCGGAGTTGGAGCTCAATTACTTGATTACTATATGCCCATTTGAAATACTTGCAGAATGGTAATCCCTGAGCATACAAATTCAGAATATTAATGAATGCTAATAGAAATGATTAATGTACGTACAAGAATGAGCTATCCATTACCTCTGTGTTGTAGTTTGGACACCCTAAGAAGGCTCGTCCAAGATTTTTTGCAGTAGTTGAGTACTTCAATGTGGGTTTGACTTCTTAATCATAGCTTAAATACATAATAAAAAAATATAAACAATCATATTCTTAATCAGAGCTCAAAACCTTAACAATAAAAATATAAACAATCAGCTTCTTAATCAGAGCTCAAATACATAACCAAAAAAAAAAAACAATCATGGACTTAATCAAAGCTCAAATACATAACAAAAAAAAATAAAAAATCATGGACTTAATCAGAGCTTAAATACAAAACAAAAAAATATAAACAATCATATTCTTAATTAGAGCTCAAATAACAAAAAAATATAAACAATCAGGCTATTTATCAGAGCACAAAAATATAACAAAAAAACACAATTAGAAATCGATAAACCAAAACACATTAAAAGGGGGAAAAATAACCTGATTTAGGATTAGGGTTAGGGTTAGGGTTAGGGTTTCGGTGCTATGTGGGCTTCACATTGTAGATGTGGTGGAGAAGATAACAAGGCTTCGTGGCTCTGGTATGTGGGTTGAAATCGGGTTTGTCGTTCTTGGCTATTCGGGTATGTGGTTCGTTCGTGGCTCTTCAGTAGGTTTGTGGGTCTTGGGTTTGAGAAAAAGACGAAGACCTTGGTGCCTACGGGGACTGCTATGTGGACTTCACATTCTAGATCTGGTAGAGGTCGCCATCGTTTCTTATGGATTTGTGTTTCGTGGGTATTCGGTATGACCGGTTGCAAGTAGACCAGTTGTTGGGTCTTCGGAGAGGATGAAGACAAAGAACAAACAAAATCAAAGAACAAAAGGTCTCGATTTGGATGGAAGGCAGGATCTGGAAGACGATGGAAATGGAGGGTCGCGGTGAGGAGGGTCTTCGGGAGGGGGAGAAAGTGAAATGAGTCGAAATCGAAAGTGAAATGAGTCATCGAGTACGGGGTTGTTTTTCATTCAAATTCACAACGACGCCGTTTTCATTTATTTGCCACATAGGACACGGGGGTTCCGCGAGGGTTACGCGAGCGGTTGCAAGTAGACTTTTTGAAATACAAAAGATGGTGCGTCAGTTGGGGTTCGCCACGCGATAGGACAAAATGGGAAAAAAAAATCACAAATGGGCTAGATCGGAATATAGAAGAAAGAAAAATATTGTTTAAAAAAAAAAATTGAACATTAGATGTTATTACAATTAATTAGAACATACAAAAATGTTAGATGAAAATTCTGTTCCTCTAATATTTGCATTTATATATATAGTAGATATTTTTATCATTTTTTTTATATTTTTTTAAAAACATATATGTTGATTATATCTTTGTTTTAGTTGCGTCCATCATTGGAATCTTTACGTTAATTTTTTCAAGAAAAATGATATATAAATTTATGGTTTTGGTCCAAACCGTTTTAAGTGCAATATTAATTAATGATTGCGTACAAACTGCTTTAATTAATGACTTTAGTAATAAATAACCAAAGGCCAACGTAGACTTAAAAACACATTTCTTTGCGTACATGAGTCCAGTACTACTTAGTGCCATTGTTTCCAAACTTTGGTGACAAAATTCCAAAAGCTTGATAAACGGTAGCTTATTAGTGCAAATACTATAACGAGAACTAAAAAGTATAAATTAGTGTTTCCAATGTTTTTCAATTTTTTTTTTTTTGGTTCTTTTACAATCTCTTATTTTATTTTATTTTGTTTCTCTTATTTGTTTTGTTAAAAATAGTATTCATAATAAATTTCATTTAATGTATTATTAGTTTCCTTCCAAATTTTTTCCTATAAATACTGAATTTATTTATTTCATTTGTTATTATTGTTAAATTGTTTTTTCTTTTTTCTTTTTTCTTTTTTTTTACAGATTTGCTACTTTTGTTTGTCCTCTACTTTCTGGTATGTTCTCTTCTATTTCATTTGAAAAAATGTTATTCAATTTTTTTACATTTATATAAATCTACTTGTAGTCAAGATAAATTGTTGTAATTATATGTTTGTTGTATGAATATTTTATTTTGTCATGATATTGATTTTTTAAAAGAAATTTTTTCTATTGTAAGATCTACTATCTTGTTTGGTTCACTTAATATAATCTATATGAAATTATTTTGAATTAATTATTTTCTTCTTTTGCTTTTACTATAAATGCTTATAATATTTGTTATGCATATATGTCGCTATATATCTACCCACATTTTTTATATGTTTTCAAATATTTTTTAAATTACGATCTGAAATTAACACGGAATTTATAATCTTCTATAACTTTATGCCAACTAATAAGATGACATTATTATGTCTGCATTGGAATAGCCTGCATCGCATTCTTTTTATCTCACTGTCATTTGGATTTCCTTGATTATTAGCACTACAGTTTCCATTATTTCTAAACATGATGAAAGGTTTCTACAAATTAACTACAAACTAAAAACAATAAGCATCTGTCTAAGAATAAAATAATCACAAATGATGTATGAGAAAGTTTTCGTAAAGGACTTGGTTCAAAAATTACCAAGGCCACTACAGAGAATTCTATTTAAATTGATTGTTCTATACAATGGTCGTGTCTAAAAGAATCTAGAAAATAAGTACAGAATATACAAAGAAGGAAAGAAAATAATTACAATAAACTGGAATGGTAAAATGGTGGAATGCTGCACATGTCACGGAAGGATCTTAGAAGACTGTCAAGTGGCTATTGATTGTGCGGAACTGCTATTAAGGTGTTGCAGATTTACATGCTGATTTACTGTTATGTTAACATCCCCCCGCAAGTGAATTGGGGGCTCAGAAACCATGAGCTTGTCTCGCAGGAGGCAAAACCGAGAGGAGGAAAGACCTTTGGTGAAGAGGTCAGCTAATTGATCAACAGTGGAAATGAAACGAATGGAAACATCTCGGTTTTGAACCTTCTCACGTATGAAATGAACATCAACTTCGACATGCTTAGTACGAGCATGAAACACCGGATTCGAAGCAAGAGAGATAGCTCCAAGATTATCACAATGAATAATAGGAGGAAAAGATAAGGAGATACGTAAATCTTTAAGAACCATTCGAATCCAGTAAACTTCAGCTGTGGTCATGGCAAGAGCGCGATATTCAGCCTCGGTACTCGATCGGGAAACAACCGATTGCTTCTTAGCACACCACGAGACCAAGCAAGGACCAAGAAAGACTCCATAGCCGGTAGTAGATCTGCGATCATCAGGATCGCCTGCCCAATCAGAGTCGGTAAAAGCATGTAAGTCAAGAGAACCACGTGTATAGTACAATCCATGATCTATAGTGCCCTTCAAGTAGCGTAAAACACGCTTGGCTGATGACCAATGTGCAGTGGTGGGAGAATGAAGATGCTGGCATAACTGATTCACTGAGTAGGCAATTTCAGGACGAGTGAGGGTGCAATATTGGAGAGCCCCCACAATTTGACGATACTCAGTGATATCTTCAAGAGGATCCCCCGAGGTAGAGGAGAGTTTGCCACCTGTAAGACATGGAGCAGTGTAGGGCTTGGCTCCAAGCATTTTAGCACGATGTAGCACATCAAGGATGTACTTACTTTGCCGAAGGTGGAGGCCATGAGAGTCCCGAAACACTTGGATTCCAAGAAAAAAAGTAAGAAGACCCAAATCCTTCAATGCAAACTCTATGTGAAGTTTAGCAATTAAGGAGGATATAAAAGAATCACTAGAACCCGTGATTAGTATATCATCAACATAAATTAAAATGTAAATGAGAACACCACCATGTTGATAAGTAAAAAGTGAATGATCCACTTGAGACCCAATAAAGCCAAGATCCACAAGAGATTGAGATAATCGTTTGAACCAAGCTCGAGGGGCTTGTTTAAGCCCATAAAGGGCTTTGTTGAGTTTACACACATAATCAGGAAAATTATGATCAACATAGCCACGAGGTTGTTCAATAAAAACTTCTTCATCAATGGTGCCATGTAGAAAGGCATTAGAAACATCCAATTGGCGTATGGGCCAACCAAAGTGAACGGCAATGGCTAAGACAAGTCGAACCGTGGCAGGTTTGATAACGGGACTGAACGTCTCTGAATAATCAATTCCATGAACTTGTTCAAAGCCTTTGGCGACCAATCTAGCCTTGCGACGATCAAGGCTCCCATCCTCTTTGTGTTTTGTTTTGTATACCCACTTAGTGTCAATGATGTGTTGGTCAAGGGGACGAGGACAAAGAGTCCACGTATTGTTTTTAATTAACGCAGCATATTCCTGATCCATAGCAGCTCTCCACTCTTCAGAAATTATGGCTTGGGAAAAGGTTTTTGGTGCAGATAAAGAGATGGTGGTGTTAAGGGCAAGGGGTGGATATTTTGTTGAGTAAAGGGAGGTGTAGTCGGGAAAGGACTTTGGGCGTAGGGAGCCCGTTTGAGAACGTGTGATCATGCGTGTATGGTTTTCAGGAGGAATGGATGAGTGAGTGTCGGGTAAGGAAATCTCAAGGGAGGTATTTGGTGTGTTAGGAATATTGTGGGGGATAGCGTTAGAGGGAGATGAGGAAGAATCGGTTAGGGGCAAAATTATAGGAGTGTTGAAAGTGGAGTGAGGTTGGGAATTAATGTTATCCGAATTATGGGAATTATGTTCGGATGGAATTTCCGTGGATGAGGATGTAACGGGAATTATGGGAGGATTGAGTGTATCATTTAATATGGATTGAGCCGAAGAGTGGGAGGAATTGTCGGTTGTAGGGGCTGTTGTGTTTTGGTTAAATTGGATTGGGAGAGATTCGGTTAAGGGAAGAGATATTTGAGTGGTCAAAGAATTATTATTGGGATGAGAAATGGAAGGTGACGTGAGATGAGTAGGTGAATGAGAGAATATATGGTCGGTGAAGGAAAGTGAATTTGAATTGGAATTTTGAGGATCATTGACCAAATAAAGTTGATTTGGTGTAATGGGAGAAGGTGTCGTGATCAAGTGGGGTAGAGAGAGATTTTCGGTGAGAGGATGCCTTTGGGAAGAGCTGGAGGTTCGTGAGGTGTCCACCTGTTTCTGTGCAGGAAATAAATTCTCATCAAAAACTACATGTCGGGACAAATAGACCTTTTTGGATATAGGATCAAGACACCGATATCCCTTATGGTTAGAAGAATACCCTAAGAAAATACATTGTTTGCTTCGAAATGCAAGTTTGTTAGGTGCAAAGGGTCTCAAGAGAGGGTAACAAGCACAACCAAACATCCTAAGTTGGGAATAATTAGGAGATTTTCGAAACAACTTGCTATAGGGTGACTCAAATTTTAACAAGGGAGTTGGGAGACGATTAATAAGGTGGATAGCAGTGGAAAATGCATCAACCCAAAAGGACGTAGGGAGATTGGACTGAGCGAGGAGAGAGAGTCCAATTTCCATGATATGACGGTGTTTACGCTCAGCAATCCCATTTTGTTGGGACGTATAAGGACAAGTTAAACGATGGTGAATTCCATTTGAATTTAGAAATGAGACAAATTGTTTGGATGTGAATTCACCACCATTATCGGACTGGAATTGTTTAATTTTGCAAGAAAAAAGGTTCTCAACAAGAAGTTTGAATTTGACAAAGCAAGAATAAACATCTGATTTATGAGAAATAGGGTACAACCATGTAAATCTAGAATAGTCGTCAATAAAAATTACATAATAGAGACAACCACCTTGAGACTTAATAGGTGATACCCATACATCAGAATGAATAATTTCTAGAGGACCTAGAGACACCCGATCGGAGTCATGAAAAGGAAGCTTTTTGCTTTTTCCCAACTGACAAGCAGAACAGAGATAATCTTTGTTAGTCGACCCTTGAAGAGGAAGTTTGAAAGAATCTATGACCCGCTTGGTAATTGGAGCTGAGGGGTGTCCTAGTCTTGCATGCCACACTTCTAAGGAAGTCTTAACACCAAAAAGGGCTACTTGTCCACGACACTTATTTATGCTATTTTTGTTGAGATGCACAGGATAGAGGCCACCTTCACTCGGACCCTCCAGAAGGATGGTTCCTGTTTTGTTGTCCTTAACAAAGTAATGAGAATTCGTTAGAACAAAAAAACAATCATTGTCAATGCAAAATTGATTTATGGAAAGAAGATTGGCCATGGCATTGGGGCAATGTAAAACACGGTTGAAAGTCAAATTTGTTTGTGGAGTGTGCAGAGAAAAGGAACCTGTGTTTTGAATAGTAAGACCATTACCATTACCCACGGCTACCGTCTCGGTGCCACCATAAGTCTCCTAAAGAGTGAGATTAGCCAAATCATTAGTAATATGCTGGTTGGCTCCACTATCAGCGTACCAAGTGCCATCTTCATGAAGAGTATTGCTATTGGCCACCATCGCTGCAAGTTGAGAAGGTGGGTGCCTTCCTTGATAGCTATAATCCATCCTGTGAAAACAGTCCAAAGCATTGTGATTAGTCTTACCACAAATCTGGCATGGTGCTCGCATAGGAGGAAAAAGGCTTTGCTGAGTAGAACTCTGTGGGAAAGAGTTTTGATGGGAAGGTTCACTGCGGATATTCTACTGCTGTGCAACGGGTCCAAAGTTCTTAGATTTTGGTTGCGAGTTCCTTTGTGGAAAATAATTTCGATTAGGTGGGAAGTTGTTGTTACGAGACTTCTTCGGACCATTTTGAAAATGGCCTTTGGAAGGTGCCATCATAGCAAAACTCTGTTGTTCCACGGTTCCATAGTTTTGATTTTCAATGAGAATCTCATAAGACAAGAGTTCCGATTGAAAATCATCCAAGCTCATCATGTTGTTCCGTAAGGCAAAGGAACACGAGACAATGAAGGGATTAAAAGAAGGGTTGAGACCTCCTATAATATAGGAGATTAGATCCTCCTCTTCTACGGGCTTCCCAGCAGCTGCCAAGTTATCAGCACATATCTTGGCGGTGTTTAGAAATTCAGTGCAACTCATTCCTCCTTGGCGCAAACTCTGCAATTTCCGTTTGAGAGTGCTAACCCGAGAACGCGCATGAGATGCGTATTTATTAGCCAAAGTTGTCCATACTTGCTTTGCCGAGTTTAAGCCATACACAGACGGTAAAACATGGTTAGCAAGTGTGGAGTTGAGTAACCCAAGAACAAACTGGTCCTTCTTGTGCCAGATCAAGAAGGCAGGGTTGATCTCAATCAAAGGTTTGCCTTGAGAATCGGACAGGTGCTTCTCTGGGCACGGTTCAGATCCATCCACGAAGCCCACGAGATCGTGACTTCTTAGTGCAGGTAGACACTGAGAAATCCAATTCAAATAATTCTCACCATCCATTTTCACCGAGATGAGTTGGACTACATTCGGTGCATTGAAAACAAGTGGAGTGGAAGAACTGGAGGACGCCATTTGCTAGCTACAGGATCAAGCGTGAGCAAAATGCTCTGATACCAAGAAAGTTTTCGTAAAGGACTTGGTTCAAAAATTACCAAGGCCACTACAGAGAATTCTATTTAAATTGATTGTTCTATACAATGGTCGTGTCTAAAAGAATCTAGAAAATAAGTACAGAATATACAAAGAAGGAAAGAAAATAATTACAATAAACTGGAATGGTAAAATGGTGGAATGCTCCACATGTCACGGAAGGATCTTAGAAGACTGTCAAGTGGCTACTGATTGTGCGGAACTGCTATTAAGGTGTTGCAGATTTACATGCTGATTTACTGCTATGTTAACAGTATGTACAATTATTTGACTGAATATCCTCAAGTACAACAATAAATTCAAATTTGTTGTAGGGCAGTGAACTAATAGTGAACAAACTCTTATGTCCATCATAAGCTTCTTTACTGCTAAGTCAATGTCATAAGTCTTCTGCACCCTATCAATCACCCTTCTGCTAAAATTAAAAAAACTAATCGACCATATTCACTGAGATTAAAAAAATTAATCAACAAGGTGGTGGCTGGGACAGTGGAACCAAATCAAGCACTTACTTTGGGGTCTGCAACAACCAGGACTCAAGTAGCAGTGCTCTCACTGGTGGTCGGAACAAGGGAATCGTATCAACGAATGAAGATGGTGCAAATAGGGAAAACAACTGGGGATGAACAAATGCTTTTGGTGGGAACAAGTGTGGCAAATCGACATTAGCCACGGAAATTAAAGAAACTAATCAGCAAGGGACTGGCTAGAACAACCAAAATTTAGGTTGTGATCGAGGGACGAGTACAGAGATTAGAGGTGATGGTGGAGATAATGTTGTTTTGATTAGAGTTTTTGTTCATCTTTTGCCTTTCGTTTCCATGGTGGAAAGAATCTAATACGTAAAGAAGTAGTACATATTTTTGGACTATATCTATCAATTCATTAGTTTGGCTCAAAGGACGAGACACAATGGAAATATTATGTCATCAAATATATGTAATATATAGTATTCCGGATCCCCTCTTCCATAATAAATGGTTAGGTTAAATTTTATATATATATATATATATATAATAAGACAGGTTGGGTGAAGTGGTGGGATATATATCACGGGACGAATCTTGCCAATTAATCCATATTATTTGTTTACACGTTGTACGTACGTACTCAATCCGTAGTAGTGTTCTTTTATTATTATTATTAAATTTCATGGTCCTTCATGTTGCTAAAGTTGCCATAAAATAATTCTATAAAGTAATTATTTTGAGAAAATGATAAACCCTATAATTATTTTATAACTGATAATCATGTAAATTAAAAATATTTTTTTTAATAAAGTGGCATTATAATTGCTGCTTGATGTGGAGGCATCATTTACCTTCCTGCAGATCTTTATTTCCATTCCTGTACATTATAGTGCCATTGTTTGTGGCTGTTTGAAGCCAATCCAAAATTTTTATGCAGGCAGTAGGTTGTTTATTGCCTGAAATTTGTGTATGCCTGTTATTGACTTCATGGATTGAATTCATTGCATTAAGAGTATATGCCGAACAGGCTTAATACCAAGTGCTTGTAGTCTTAATAGCTTATAACAATTCTATAATTTTTTTAAGTAATAAAATAGATGCTGAAATTAGTGTTCATGAAATTAGTGCTTCTTGGTTGCAATAAAATAGATGCTAGTGCTTCTTTTCATTTCCAGACTTTTAAGTGCAGCCATTTAAGAATATATTGCCATCATCAAGAGCATTAATGACATATATCTTCAAGCAAGGATGTTATAAAGTGCATTGATAAAATAAAAATTTTCTATATAATCATTTTTACAGTACGTATTCTTTTATGCACTTTATTAATATGATTAGTTGTGTATTAAAAAAATTAATGTGGTCAATCATATTAGTAAAATTTACAAAGAGTATACAAAAGTAACTGTATAGAAATTTACTCTTGATATAATTGTTTTTGTTAAAGTGATAGATATAAATATTTGACCAGTTTTCACTTTGCAATTTGGTGCCACTAGAAGAAGTTGGTGGGGTTGCCCAAATAAAAATTGGTTCAACAACAATGGTAGCTGACCATTCCTGAAATGTTCAGGCCTCTCTACTATCATTCACTCCATAAAAGGTTTTCGAGTCGTTGTTGATCTGTCCAAAGGACATAAAGGTAGAGTTGCTATATTATTTATGGTATGTCTCATTATGTAGCATCGTGTTTAAGGTTTATGACATCATCGGCCTATAACATCCACAATACTTGGAGCGTTTATTCTGGTTCTAGTAACAAATTCTTATTGAACTAAATCAAAGAATAGTTAACACAGTACAGGACTTTATAAATAAGCAATAATCTGTACAGCTATCATAGACTTTATTATGAGTAATTAGGCCATCAATATGTACGTATATATATATATATATAATATAGATAGATAGATGGATGGATGGATAGATGGATATTCAACACGGAGGATATATATCGGTTAGAACTCAATGGATACTTTGCAGAAAAATAATTTTGGTTGATTAAACCATGATGAAGAGAGACTCTGGTAATTGGCATATAACTAATTAAGCTACACTAGAGGTGATTCTCATTTCCTAGGAAAGATATTTGGTAGATCTTCTTAGGCCTCGTTTGGATTTAGAGATGAGATGAGATGATTTTAAATGAATAATAAGAATTAAATAAATTATTATTATTATTATTATTTTGAGACTTGAAAAAATTGAATTGTTTATTATATTAGTGTTAGCATGAAAGGCACCTCGAGTGTAGCCTAAAGAAAGTGTGCAATTCATGAATTGGCACATAGAATTTCTAAAACTTGGTCATTCTTATCTAATTCATGTTTCTATCAAGCATGAAAGACAAAAGTATGACCCAAAAAATTCAGGTATATAGTCACTTAATTAGAAATTGAAACAAATTCCTCCTTGGAAAAATTTAATATACATGTTAGTCTTTCAACATTGTTAAGTACTCATCATATATATAATAAAAAAGTGAGGCGTCTAAATGATATTGAACCAACTCCTACTTCATTTTTAATCCAGTTTTTATAGCCTAAATGTCCAAACAACAACAGCTACACATTTTCAAACGACACACAACAAGTTTAACAACAGCTCAATCGATTTTAACCAAACAAGCAACAAAATAAAGTTTCATCACTTGAACCACAAATATATAACACCGAAGTTTCTCTTCCTTTTCATGCATGCTCACTTGAACCAACAAGTAGTACTTTATTAGAAAAGCATAATTTTTTTTATATATAAAAGCAGAAGTCATTAAATGCATGCAAGCATGCACAGATTTTTTAGACACAGATTTTTTTTACTAAATGCATGCAAGCATAATATTATTTTTTTAGACACAGATTTTTTTAACTAAATGCATGAAAAGCATAATATTATTTTTTTAGACACAGATTTTTTTAACTAAATCAATAAACTCTTTGGAACTCAACCAAAGACAAGCACAAAATCTCTTACCTCCATTGAAGATTAACCAAGGATAAACTTTTCAGCATGAATGGGAATGGAGACTCACATCAGCCTCGGTTGAAGATGAAACTAGATGATCGTCTAAAGAAAATTAAAAATTGAGTTAGATGGATAATAAACCGAATTAGATAGATATTAAAAAAAATATTTCACGTTTCAAACTTACCTTCAAGGTCTATCGACTGTATGTATTCTTCCAAATCCCGAATGTTAATTGGTTTGGTCCTTAACCAATTTTGAGTGCAAATGAGAGCTTCAACAGTCTCTGGAGACAAGGAACTCCTAAAAGGATCCAATATGCGTCCTCCAGTACTAAATGCGGACTCCGAGGCAACAGTGGAAATGGGGGTGGCTAACACATCACGTGCTACCTCAGCAAGGACAGGATAGTTAACGGCATTAATTCTCCACCAATCTAAGATATCAAAAACCGAGCGAGTCGTCTATACACTTCTCAGAAAAATATCTATCTAGCTCCGATCTAAACTCCGTAACACACCGTTCCTTAAGAAAGTTGGTAAACATGATCTTAAATTTAGTAGGTGCTGGCTCATTACCAATATTTATATTAGTGCTGCTTGGCCTTCCTTGAGCCACATTAGAACTCCTCCCCACTAGCCACACGAAATGTGTTATACTGCTCAATCAAAGCGGCCTAAAAGGAGTTTAACCATGTCCTCTATCTTATTCGCCAACTCACACCCTCTGCATTTTTGCAACCAGAAATTCATTGCCATCATTTTATATCGTGGATCAAGCACAAAAGCAACATATATCATCAAGTTGAACCTATTTGTGCTATCCCAATACTTCTCATACTTGTTTCTCATATTTATGCCCATAGTACTAGTGATAATATCATCACTCAAGCACATATCATTTAATGTATCCTCAATTGTGTAAAGTTGCTCAAAATAAACATTAGCTGTCACATACAAAGAACCAGAAATGCTCAATGTAACATCATAAAAAACTTTCAGCAACTCCACAAAAATCTGTGCATTTTTCCAATCATTGCTTGTGGGGTTCAAGAATTGGTCATCCACAAACGCATATTGTTCAAAGGCTTGTTTGTGTTTTTCAGCGGTACTCAACATCAAATATGTAGAGTTCCATCTAGTAGGAACATCCAAGCAAATCATCCTCCCACTAATTTTTTCCTTTACCGCACAAGCCTTGAACTTGGCAAATCTTGAAGGTGAGGATTTCACATACCGGACAGCATCCCTTCAAGCCGTCCATAACAATCAGATTCAATATATGGGCAGCACATCGCATGTGAAGAAATTCACCACCCAGTATAGTACGATCATGGTCTTTTATTCTCCTCCTCATATAATCAACAGCAACATCATTTGAGGATGCATTATCAACTGTGATGGTTAAAATTTTATCAATACCCCATTCATGCAATCCTGAGTTTAACACTCTCCCAATGGTTTCGCCCCTATGGTCAGGAATTTGGCAAAACTTAAGTATTTTTTTGTGCAATCTCCAATTGCAATCAATAAAATGTGCGGTAATGCACATGTAGTTCAGATTTTGCACCGACGTCCAAGTATCGGTGGTAAGACAAATTCTTTGACCATCCAACAATTTTTTTAACTGTATCTTCTCTTCTTTATACAGTTTAATACAATCCCTTTTTAAAGTGCCTCGGGATGGCAAAGTAAATCGAGACTCTAAATCCGTTACATATTCAATAAAACCTTCATGCTCCACAAGCCTAAAAGGCAATTCGCATCTAATAAAATACTTAGCGGTTGACACCCTAAGTTTTTCTGCATCGTACTTTACTAGGACTTGTGGACTACACACTCTTCCCTCCGCATCCCTCTTAACACTAGAGGATTGACTTCTTCCAACTCCTTTAACTCTAAGAGGGGAAGTTTCACATGCATTCTGGAGGTGGTGTAACATAGATGAAGTGCCATTTTTGTAGTGGCAACTGTATAGCTTAGCGCAATAATTGCACTGAGCTTTTGGGTTATCGTGGTCAATAGGTTGCACTCTAGTATAGTGTTCCCATACCACAGATTGGTTGCTTGGTTTTTTTTTTGGATTTCTTGGGTAAAGGTGGGATGGAACGGGTAGGTTATTGTGTATGTGTGGATGAAGAAGGGATTGGAAGAGTCCCAAGCTCCTCTACATCCAATGGAATAGAAGAAGAGTCGCCAACCCCTTGGGTTATACCGACATTACAGCTCACAGAATCTTCTTCCATCTGTTAAAGTTACAAAAAAAAAAAAAAAAGGAAATTAAAACACAAGTATGACAGAGAAACTCTTGAAACTCAAAATGAGTTGGTATTTCTTTTGAATGTTTGATAAACATTATGTGATTAATTTTCTTTGCTTTAAAACTTATAAAATGTCTAAATGTGCAGCAAAACCAGCATAATGTAACAGTACATAACTTGAAAAACACAAGCAGCAGAACAAACTACAAACAAAACAAAAACTAAAACAGCCAGATTCCAACAGCATATCCAGTCCCACATTGGAAATATGAAAGCCTACAAAGATCGGGTAGTTATAAAGGTAGTCAGGTGTTAATTCCAACAGCCTATTGATACTGGAGCACTACATGACATGGTTCTAACAAGGATAGCATGAATTTTAGAGAGAGTTTGTAATACTTAAGTCTCAAATCGAGAATATGAATAACCCTCGCTTCTCTGCTTATATTTTTGGTTTCTCCGTCCCTCTCTCTAATCTTTTGCTTTCTATTTAAATTTGGCAACATATTAGCATATACATTGGATTACAACTCTGAAGCAAAGCGGTTGACTATCTTCATTGGTTTAATATGTGATTGTTTGATGCGTATTAGCACCAATAGATGCTTAATTTAGGCCACCTTTTTTAAAAAGAAATTAGAAGCAATTCTTGTAGGCCACCTTTTTACTTTTGTGAATACGAATACATATAAGATGTAGAACTACAGTCTACAAGTCTAGAACAAATGACTTTAAGCAGAGCAAAAGGAAAACAAAATAAAAGAATTGAGAAACCAACGTGCCAAGATGATCACATGAATGACTGTTTGTTTAAGTATGCGACGTTGTGTTCCTCTTGCATAATTGTAAATCAAATAAACATAACACAATAAATATCAGCACCAAATTGTGGTAGAACCGTCAAAGGATGTTCAAGAAAACATCACAGAGGAAGGAAAACATGTTTGTGAGATGCACCTCTTCCTTCCTATGAAGAGAAGTCAAGTTGTAGGAGATGCTAGCGAGAACCTACACAACATCACCTTCCATTTTCACCAAATTGGAAATAAAGTAGAACTATAGAGGACGAGGCTAAAAATGAACCTTATCAGCACAGATTTAAAAGCCTTTTTACTCAGTATGAGTTCACATCCAAACATAGTTCTACTCTGTCATGTGTTATCTTCAATTGAAATCCTTCTCTACCCTCAGATTTAAAAGTATTACCAAAATACTCAGATGAAAGGGATCATGATCATGTGGAACAAAAGGCTGAAATATATTAGTTTCTAATGGGGTTAGATAATGATTATATTAATGAAGGAGCTAATCGATCCATTATCTAAAGCAAAAGTGTCCATGCCATTGATAATGATGCATTAGCTTTATCATTGGTGCATCCTTTAGGTAGAAGTTGATTAAACTACCATCAGGAAATCAAAGTTTTTCTTAACTTTTATCAACTTTATCAACCTTTAGGATCCTTTATTGCTGACTGCACTTCTATTTTATTAATCTGTGGGACTTTGGTTTATTAACTTTCTTGAATTTTGAAACTTTACAGAATCTTCCCGATAGGAAAGAGGTATATCAGCAAAACTATACAGAATGCAATATCCAATCAAGTAGAAGCAGGACACGGTAAAAAAAATAAAGAAACCGAAATCACACCCAAATCAGAAACCCAAAACAAATCACACCCAAAATCAGAAACCACACCAACCAAATCACACCCACTAAAAAAACCACACCATAAACTAAAGAAACCGAAATGGAAGAAGAGTTTATCAAAAACTAACCTGATTTGTAGTGTTTCTGAGGATGACCAGATGAAACGACGACAAGATGACGGCGATGATGGGATGACGGCGACGACGGGATGACGGCGGCGACGGGATGAGGCTAGGGTTTCGGGAAGATTCTTTGAGAGAGAGAGAGAGAGAGAGAGAGAGAGAGAGAGAGAGTCAGATTGGGGGGGGGGGGGGAATCGAGCTGCCGAAGGGATATCCAATGTCAAAACGGCGTCGTTTTGGCACTGGGTTAGGGTTTTTAAAAAACCCGGGTACCGGATTTGAAACCCGGGTATCGGGTTTCAAATCCGGTACCCGGCCCGGGTTCACCCGGGTTGTAGAAACCGGGTACCGGCCCGGATGTTTTCCGGGCCGGTGCCCGTAACCGGAACCCGGTTATCCGGGTTCCGGACCGGGCCGGAAAAAAATCCGACCCGGTTGCCCAGCCCTAACAAGTACTTCATCGGGTTCAAAGGAGATTACAGGCACAAAAACTGGACAACATTTTCTATTCTCTACAACTATTTATTTTTTAGTATGTTGCTTTCATTTAGCCTCATCCTCAGATTTTATAAAAATAAAATAAATAAAATAAAATAAAAAAAGCTTCACCAATCCATCTTTGCACCTCCTCCTCATCCTCACATCGAGATCTCTAAATAACATCCCTAAAATCAATCCATTAAAAAGAACCTCCAATCTCTAATCTAACCAGCTTCAAATAAGCACAAACCAATAAACCAAAACCCAAAAGAAGTGCGTATGAGAAATCAACCCAAATCTCACTTAAAGTCACAAACTAGCTAGTAATAGAAATTTGTATTGGTATAAAGTCTTGATTCTTACCCTTGATAGAGGAGCTCTGTGTGGCGATTGGAAGTGGTGCAACGCTGATTGAAGAGCTTTGTGTAAATTAAGAAGAGGAGACAAATAAACCCACGATGCAATAAAACTGAACGAATTTATGAAAATGGAAAATTTAAGATGTAGAAAATGGCAAAACAATTATGACAGCGTGGATGATGGTGGAGTTCAAGCAATGCCGATTTAAGTAAATGGAGGAGTTGCATCGGTGATGGAAGCACGATCACAAGAAAAAATGACCAGGAACAAGCTATGAAGAACCAGGTGTGGAGAAGAAATTCTGGGACTTAGAGGCGAAATTTTCCTCAATCTATGAATAACGAATTGGCCCCAGGAGGAAGAAATTTTGAGAGAGTCGAGAAGGCAACAGAAACCTCACTGGCGATGGAGAGGGGCTGGCAATGGGGATGACCTGATGACAAGGACAAGGTGGAGAGAAAAATCACAAGAGGAGGGAGAGAACACAAAAGAGCAGTGGGAAGGAAACAGATGAAGTAAGGTCTCTGAGGAAATAATAAAAAGTACATTTGATTCTGCTACAGTGCCAGTCATATATGACTTATGGGATAGATTTACTGTGGCTTATATGGTGGATGAATGTAGTTTGACTAATTCAATGTGGCTCAAATGGTGATGATATTAGCTAAACTTATAGCTCCATTGGCATTTCTAAGAGCACTGGCATTTAGGATTGGCGTTTATTCTGCATTTTTAAGAGCATTGACATTAGAAATAGCACTTGCATCGTTATTATTTTATAATTATTATAAAGATATGTCTTTATAAATATGTAAAGATATAATAAATAAAATGAGGACCCAATAATGAAGATATAATGGTTATAAAATAAAGATACCTTACAATCTTATTTTATAAAAAATACTCTCCATTTAAAATAGAATTAGTAAAAAAATCTATAAAATATATGGTAGTGTCCGGTTTACAAACATTTTCAAAAAATCTCAATTATTTCTAAATTAAAGCAAACATCTTTAAACCTCAAATTTCTTATTTCAACTTTTATACTTTCCATCCAACCATTACCCAATCATTATCTACACACAAAAATAAATAAAAAATTTTAAAAACTATAAAACAAAAATCTGTTAAAAATTATATTAAAATAATTTTCAGTTTTAAATTTTACATATTCACTTTCACAATAAAACTTATTTAAAAAAAATTATTCTTAAACCTGTGTGTAAAGCATACCAAATAAAATGACTACATGATATAATTTAATTTAGAAAAAAAATTTAAAATTTGAACTTTATAAGTCAAATCTTGCAATTTAAATAATGTAAATTGTGTACTCTGTATACCGATTTGAAAATAAAATAATTTTATTTAAAATATATATATATATTATTCAAGTTGGGTTTGTTCAAGCTCATTCTGTTAGGTAATGGAATCTGTTTTAATTTGTTTAGTTAATGAACGAACTCGAGTCTCGAGTAAACATCTTAATGAACCGAACTCAAAATTGTTGACAAGTCATTCGGTTTATGAGGTCTGGTCCAGCTACCTTAGGGAATGCAATAAACCGGGTTTAGAATGATATTAGTTATAGGCCCATCTTGAGAACCGGATGGAAAGATGATTGAAGTATCTTTGGGGTACGGCCCAAAGTAACAGTTGTTACTAGTGATGACAATAATTTTGTAACATCATGCATAACAAATATAGGTGATTTTAAATGAATTAAAGGAAATCAAAGATAATATTATTTTGTATTTTTTGTTGAATTTTCACGTCTGGAAAAGATCGAACTGAACCAAATGACCTCCAATTCATAAAAGCTATATATATATATATATATATATATATATTATTAAGTGGAAAATCTTGGTCAATTTATTTTAACATTTTCTTGTATAACATATTTTGTGAATATATTACTGAAAATATCAGCCATATTTTCATTTTTGGCGATAGACTGATAACTACCTACTTCATTTAATAGAGAGTTAGTAAAAAATTATAAGATAATTGTAAGTTAAATAAACAATAATTCATCTTTTGTCTTTAGTTTCCATGGTGGCGAGAATCTTATACATATAGAAGTACATGTTTTTGGACTATCTACGATCTATCAATTCATTACTTTGGCTCAAAGGATGAGACACGTACAATGGAAATATTATGTCATCAAATATAAATAATAGATAAATATTTCTCATCATCTTTGTATTATATATCTACATGTGATTTGTCTTATTTATCTTTCTATTTAGATACACATATTTACACATTAATATGTGTTTAAATAAAATGGTAAAAATGAAAAATCATATGCTGATATGTAATGTAGGAATGATAAGTAAAATTTTCTTTTAAATTTTTGAAATAAAAAGTTATAAAAAAAAAAAAAGGTGTAATTAACACTAAGACATCCCGAGTGAGCAAATTAAAAGAACATAGTAGCCCTACTCGTACCCATCCCATCCCATCGGCCGGCCAAACCATCCCTCATTCTGAAAACCAATGGAACCCACAACAATGAATTCACTCTGAAATAACTGGAAAGAGATGCAATTGGAAGGATTAAATAAAGAACAGAGAAGTATGGTTAATTATCAGGGATACAACTGTAATTACACTTAGTCATTCAGGGAGATAAGCGGAATAAAAAAGTTTCTAACAAAATCACTTTTCATTCCGGTTCATTTGCGTATGGAAAAATATACTTGCAAGCATAATAGTGCACTAATCTGTGCACTAACTTGATGCGATTGGTCAAAAAGTAGATTTTATTGAAAACAGTATTAATTTAAATTTTAAGTATGAATGAATCAATATTAGTACGCAGATTAGTATGCAACTTTACTTGTATATAGCAAAACTCTTCGCGTATAGTGGCTTTTAAGATATAATGGATATATATATATATATATATATATATATATATATCTTTCATTAATAGCTGTAACACGAGAGCAAGCGTCGTGATTTGCAGTGAGAAACGTTAACAAGGGTACTCTATTATAAAAAAAGTTTTGAATTCCCTTCTGATGGCAGTTTCAGTTGAATTATTAGAATAAAATATTTTGATACTGTTTTGTTTTGGTGTACCGCTTTGAGATTGTTTTTATATAAATATATATATACAAAATATATATATATATATATATATTATAAAATAACATCGATATAATTCTTAATATGCCTTACCAACATGATTATATGAGAAGAGGAATGATATTTGCAGTCATGATTGTGCAAGCGGCATGCAGTCGCTTTGAAAAAAGTGAATTAATATGAGATCCACATAAAAAAAAATTATTTTTATAACTTTTTTTTATTCATTCCGTATAACCGTTTGCATCCCGCTTGCATTTGCCGACTACATGTAGCAGTTCTGTATATGAGAAATATAGACTACGTAGCACTATATACTATTGAGTAGCAATGTCAGTCATTCACAATCAAGTCTCAATCCATGGGAGCTTATTTTTTAAATCTAACTATAATAGATAGATAAATATTGATTGTATAAAAAATCATCCTAATTTGATTGATATGATCTAGAAAATTACTATAAATTATTGTTTTATGAAAATATATTAAGAGCACTAGATGACAAGTATACAATGTTTTTCAAAAAAATAAACCAAAAAGAAAGAGAAAGATCACTAGAGGACAAGTTTATAAATTTTCTCAACAATAAAAAAAGAAAATCTGTTTATAATTTTTTTTAAAAAAATGAAAAATAAAATAAAAAAGAAGTGAACAGTATGTGTGCATAGCAGGATAGACATCACTTATAGGAATGTTCATCCCGGACTGGGTACCTGGGTGTACCCGACCTGAAACCTTGGTTTTAAACCCGAGTTAGGTTTCGACCCGGATACATCCAGTTATGACCAGGTTCAAAACTCGGGTGAATACAAGTTTTTGAAATCCAAAAATCTAGATTGTAACCAGTTTTTTTTTTTTTAACAAAAACTTATATTATTAAATTTCTTTCGAGCAGCATATGTTTCATCTAGAAGTCTATATTCCATTACAAATTTTTCAATACAAAACGTTGCAAAGCATATTCTTTTATTTTAGAAAACTAATTACTTTTACACTTTTAACTAAATGCATCTAAAAAAAGAAATTTAATATTTATCACATTAATGCATGCAAAACATAATGCAATCACTACTTATTATATTATTTTATATTTATACATTACATTACAAAATATAAAATTGTAGTATCTGAAATGCAATTACATATCAAAAGTGGATTATATAAAGCTACCAATACATAATGTCTGCTTCATGCAATCAATGCACTCCTCCATAGCTGATACATGTGTAATGAGAATTTTCATTTCCATCTCCATTCTCAAATCTCCCACTAGGCAAAGTTGCAGTAGTTTAACTTATTATAAACAAATTAAAAAATTATGTAGGTTAACTTTTCAAAAACACTGCATGAAGTTGGTGGATCTCTCTACAAATCCTTAAGCTCCTTCAATATTCTCTTTGATGCCATTAAAAAAAGTTCAAAAATTTTGGACAGTTGAAAGTGGGCATGGTATAAATTCCATTATAAAGTTGCAAGGAAAGAATTATGAGAGATACTCTATGTTGATTTTTCTTTTCCATATTGTTTTTTAATTTTTACCTCAACCTGGAAGGCCTAAATTGCACATAGATGGCAGACTCCACAATTAGTCCCTGTTGTTGTATTTTGTGGTGCTTTACTAATTTTGACTTAACATATACATATAAATGATTGAAGGTATGAAGACTCGATCTCAAAACAATTTTTATGAGAGAGGATATAAATGCTACCAAACAGGTGCTAAAAAATGACGCATGGTAATTACTAATGCATACTTCAATGACCTCCATTAGCAAGTATATATGCTATGAACACAGCAAAAAAGGAAAGGGGAAAGAGCAACTATTAACTTATATGCTAGCATGACCCACATGATATTTAGGAAAATAAATGCGAAAAAACAGCTATATCTCAACTGTTAAATGGAACAAATGGAATAAAACGGGTTGATAACTCTAGAGCATAAGCAAAACAAAGATATTGATCTATACAAGAGGCCCACGGAAAAACAGAACAAAATAGATTAATAGACCTATTATACTTTCTAGAAATTAATAGATAAACAGAATAAATAAAAGTTTCACTTACTCTAATGTTTTTTAGCATAATTGGAAAGGCTGTTTCACTGCAGCCTCGGTTTAAGATAAAGCTAGATAATCATCTTAAAAAATATTAAAAAAATAAAGTTAGATATATAATAAACTAAGTTACATAAATATTAAAAAAATATTTCAAATTTCAAACTTACCTTCAAGTTCCATCAACTCTATGTATTCTTCTAACTCTATGACTCCTTATCCAAACCAAAAGCAAAGAGAGAAGTATTTTAATCCAGCGAAGTAGGTTTTTCCCATTGGGCATGTAGAAACCCAGAGATTTACATATATACAAACTTTGACCATATATATGCAAAAAAAAAAAAAAGGCAATATATAAGAAGAAAAACCCCTTGATAAAGTAATTTATAGTTATATAAAAAACTAAAAAACAACTATCTACATAATACTATTTTCGTTAAGAATTTTTGACAAATAGTTGGTAGCTTTTCCATTCCTCTGCAATTTAGCACCCTCAAACAAGCAAAATTTGCAATTTAAAATTTCTCAAAATATAAGGTCAAAATATAAGGTCCTTTACCCAGTAATGATTACATCTTAAATGGGGTTGTGGGAGAGGTTAGATACGATACTTTCCTTCAACATTTTTCCATGAAATGAAGAAATTGGCTCATGGTTACATATCTATTAAAGTAACACTTACAAAAATAAAAGCTTAATGAATATTCACAAGTTGAAACATAGAAATAAATCAGTCCAGAAACTAATCACATACACCTATTATTTTCACAACTAACTAATAGATATGTAAGACGATAGAGTGAGAGAGACAAGGAGAAAAACTTACTTCGATCGGCGCACAAGGAAGAAGACGACAGAGCGAAACTTCAATCGGCAGAGGAGGTTAGGGGTGAGAGAGAGAGAGAGAGAGAGAGAGGATGTTTGTGAGACTGCATTTGGGACTGGAGTCTAGGTAGTGTGTTTGGGTATTGGAAATTGCTACTACAAGTCGCGACAGTGCGTTTGCCGTTTAATAACTTTAGCCTAGGTTGTTTAAACTCGGGTACCGGGTTTTACACCCGGGTTCCGAGTTTAAAACTCAATACCAGGCCCGAGTTCACCCGAGTTTAGAAATGAGGGTTTCGGCCATGACCAAGGCTGAAAACCATAATCGGGAACCCGATTATCGAGGTTCCGGTCTGGGCCAGATGAACAGTCCTAATTATTTCTCTCTTAACTTTGAATTTAAAAAGTGATAGACGTAGACCCCACCAATCTGCCATGCCCAAGGCCTAGATTTCCTGTTAGTCATGAATATTGCAGACGAAATACATATTATTTCGGTCGAAACACCAGAATTCAACCGGAGTAGACCAAAATAACTAGAATTTAATCCAAAATGAAATAGTCTACTACACTGTGCTGATTACTATTTCAATACAAAAAATTTTGACCATTTCAGTCAGAACAAAATGAAATTTAAAATTTTGATTATAAATCACGAATTCGACGTTTATGCAATATGTATTGCTTATCTAGATCACAGCTATTCATGTAAATATATGCATGCAGCTTAATATGTTACGTACATTGATCAAATGCCTATACAGTTCTAGCTAGCTATTTATTTTTCAAAGATTAGTGTGTTTTGGATTATAAAAGCTTCACATGATGAAGCAGGTCAAGTAAATTGTAAAGAATTGAACATTGCTGACTTAATTTGTTGTAGTAGTAGTTATATATAATGCTAAATAATTGCAATGAGGTTTAGGAAAAGGCATGGCTTTTTCTACTCGTCTGATGAATTTTCTCCAAACTGTTCATGTTAGGTAGATTAATGCGATGGCCAACTGCTGGGAAAATTAAGCTTATGTTGAACAATCTAATTAGTTCAAATACAAATGGGAGTTCAATTTTCTTTCACTATATAAGTAACCGATTATTTATTTATTTAATTAATCGAGAAGGAAAAAGTTGAAGACATATTTTTGTCTCAAACCCAATACTACGTACATAGAATTTTCAGGCGGTAACCTTGTACATTTACTCCATTAACACGATGATATCATGAGAACAATAATAATTGCACAGACTGATAAAGTTCCATACATAATTGAACATGGACTGAGCAAAAGCAAAAGTATTGATAGCAAACGACTTGATTCAGACTCGCATATCCTTTCTTCCTTATCTATCTTTATTATTCACTTTCCAAACCTTATCTCATGTTTATATAACAAGTACTACCCCACACGCTGGGAAAACATAGAAAGTGACCACTTTTAAGCTTTGGAGACATTGCTTGTGTCTGTAAACACATCTTCACACTTCACAGTATCAGAATCAAGACTTGGATAAGTCATCCCTGTATTATTTGAAGTCAACCAGGTTCCACTATTCGATTCTGACACGTGCCCGCTGAAAATGTTATTACATCGGCGAGTTTCAGTGATATCAGAAACATGGAATGATAAGACCTCTGTATAGGTTTCCTTGCCGTCGGGATTGACTTTCTCCTTCGCAACGTCTGCTTCCTTCTGCAATTGCAATGCAAAGCTAAGTTTATCCATAACATCGTTCATGGTGGGCCGTTGGCTCCCCTGATCACGCACGCAACTCTCTGCAATATCCACGTATACCTTGAAACAATTTGGAGCTAACTTACCCAACAGATTCAGATCTATGATCTCACCCATGGTCCCATTCTGAATGCATTTTCGGGCCCAGTTGGCCAAATTCCATTGCTCCTCCTCTAGTCTAGGATTCAGTGCTTTTCGGGCACATAATACCTCAAAGAGCACTACGCCAAATGAGTACACGTCTGATTTTTCCGTCAGTTGTCGACGCCTGGCATAATCCGGATCCAAATACCCAAATGTGCCCTTTACCATGGTACTAACCGCCTTGTCATCCTGACCTTCTTTGGACAAACCGAAATCTGAAACCTTGGCCACACAATTCTCGTCCAATAAAATGTTAGTCGTCTTCACATCACGGTGGATGATGGGGTGCTTCAATCCCGTGTGCAAGTAGTTCAGACCACATGCTGCTCCGATGCAAATTTCGAGCCTTTGTATCCACGGGAGGGAATCCTTGTCCGTGTCATAGAGGTGTTCTCGTAGTGTCCCATTGGACATGTAGTCGTAGACAAGGATCATCTCCCTCTCATCGTTGGAGTATCCAATGAGAGAGACGAGGTGGACATGGCGAAGTTGGGAGAGCATCTCAATCTCCTTCCAAAACTCTTTGGGCCCTTGCTTTGACTCTGGGTTCAAACGCTTGATCGCCACGAGCATAGTGCCATCGTCAACGAAACCCCTATATACCTTTCCAAAGCCACCGACGCCTATAACTAATTCTTCATCGAAGTTGCGGGTTGCTGTTTTGATTTCTTCAAGTGAAAATTGGCGGCATAACCCTTCGGGAAGGGATGAGGCTTTTGTCCTCTTTGACTTTCCTTTGTTTTGGTCAGACCAGAACCAGCACTTCGATACTGGATAGTAAGAACCATAACGCTTAGATTTCCGCAGTTTCCAAACAACCACGCAACACAATAGAGTGAGTAAGGCCAAGAATAAGCCTACACTGGTTCCAATGGCAATGAATCTTGTTTTCCTTGAGTTGGATGTCGAACCAGGTTGTTGAGCTGGAGGTGGAGAGGGCAGCAAAGCACTGGAAGGATTGGGTCCGGCTAGGTTGTTATTGCTGTCGCTCAGTTTGAATACTTCTGCCCCATTTAAAATGGCATCATATATTGCATTGGTAGATTTTCCAGGGTGTAGAGCAATAAAGAGTGTACTCTTATCCTGATCAACACGCATCTCTCGGATCATTACTACATAATCCTGAAACACAGGCGTATCCCTTCCATCGCTCCACATAATTACATCAGCCATAGGAGCCGCTGTCTTGTTGTCTATATAGATAATGAATGGCCTTTGGCCGGGCATTGTTATACTGGGTTCGATTTCACAGAAATGAAGCCTGACCAGATAATTGAACCCTGGATCTACGGGTAAACCCCATGTCAAATTAGAAAGCAAGTTCCAAGTTATGTTTGGACCCATCGTAATTGCAGACCGATAAACGTCATCAGGGGCAGTGTCATTTGGTATTGCTGTGTATTTGAGTTCCAAATTTGGCTGACGGGGGATCACACCTCCACTCAACAAGTAAGGGCTGTCTTGGGACCATGCTCTGAACATGCCAGTGTCTCCGTTTGGCGATATTGAGCTCCCACCCATATTGAGTCGATGAATCATCTCGAGTGCCGTGCTGTTTTCTATAAGGAGCTGATCGTGTTGGTCAACATCGAAAGGTCGTCTTTGATTTTCTTCACTGCTATAGTAGAGGTATGTTGGCATGGAGACGATCTCAATTCCATTAACAAAAGCAAAGAATCTGCTAGAAGCAGTACTTGGCGTTGGAATGAATGTCAAATTCAATTTTTGATCCTTTTCAACGTTGATGCAGAACTCTTTAGAAAGGGTACGTGTTAATTCCCCCGAGTAATTAGCAAGAATGGAAGCACTGAAGTTTCTAAGCAAGGTGAACTTATTGTTTGCTTTGACGGTAAAAAAGGCTAGAGATTCATCAAAACCAGAGTATGAATCTGCATAAAAGTACAAACGAACAAATTTAGGACCGGAGGTGACAGGAAATACGTAGGTGAATTGGGAATAGGATAAACGGGCAGTCCCGTATGGGACAGGTTCGATAGATGAGTCTTGGCTTTGGGGTTCAGAAGTAACAGATTTCTGGTTACGTTCTTCTATGGGAGCGAATTTGGAGGGCTCCATGTCTCCAATCCATATGCGTTTATCCCCATCCGTTAAGTTGCCAACAGAGCCGCAGTTGAGGGGAATATTATCAACGGCAGTGTAACGAGGAGTAGAATTAGCGATTGAAATATAAGAGAGAAGGAAGAGTAAGAAGACGAGCATAATAGGTTCGAGTATTGAGATGTTCGCCATGGGAGCAAGAGATGATCACACACAAAAGGGCTAGCTCCTTTATATTCTAACTGCATAAACATGACTCACAGCTAACAATGTTGAATTTTCATAGCCACAGCTTCCCCAATTCACTTTTGGTAAAAGTAGACCGAATGGGCGACTTGAAAGCAGTCCTCCATAACTTTATTTGTAATACGAGCTTTTTGTCAAAAAGCAAACAAAAAACATATAAATTTAAAAATTAATATTATTTTATTCAAAAGTTAGGTTTTGCTTGGTAAACAAAAATTTTAATTTCAAATTCAAAATTCACATTTCATCATTACAACTTTTCCAAATTCTCATATAAAATATAATAAATAATTTAACTTTTTCTTAACTTTTTCAAATCCCAAAACAATAATAATATTAAAATATAATATTTTAATATTTCATCTTAAATTCAAAATTTTCATCTCACTTACCAAGCAGAACCGTATCAGAGTAAGTAATTTTGAAATGATTTTAAATAGTTAAGTACGTATTTCTTCCCACGTATAATATCAAATACAAATTAATATCGTGATAATTAAATACCTTTTGAAGTAACATCACAATTAAGTAATATTATAAATTACACGAGACAAAATATAGTATCAACGGGGAAAATATTACCTGCATGTAATGAGTCTCTAGAAAAAAAGCTGCACATTTATAAACCTTTAGGAAATTTTGAAGATTTCATATATATATATATATATATATAAAGAATGAAATATTTGCCATTCCTCAAAATTAATATATTGTGATGAATCCTAAAAAAAATAAGCAAATTAAAAACAAAGTATATTACTTCCAATAAAAAAAAAAATCACTAAATATATCTTGTTTTTATAAATGAACTGATTTTATTAATTGTGATGAATAAACAAATAGTTCATTTTTTTTTTTTTTTTTTTAACTCGTGATGACCTTATTGAATACCATTTTGAGTTGGGCAAAGGAGTGAGCATGAAAGAAATTGAATCGGCTTTATTTTCTACTTGTGTGGGCTTTTTTTAACAATTAACTATATGTTTTGATGCTAAGAATATGTCAAATTATATGAATTTATATGTAAATAGTAATGAGTTAAGATATTTTTGAGTCAGTTTTATATAAGAATATGAGTCTCATTGAAATGTATTTAGATGTATAAAATAATTGAGATATATTTAACTTTTTATAAAAAGTTAAAAAAGTAGTAAATTTTATCAATGATTGATTTGTTGTTGTACTGATATAATAATTATAAGAAGTTGAAAAAATAGTAAGCCATGTCTCATTTTAGATGGACATACTTAGATGCATTTGAATGCTGAGTATATATAGTCTAATGTACAAAACTATCTCAAATCACTTTAGCGTCCAAATGCAACCTAATAGTATTTTTGTAGGTTGGTAAAGAAGAGTGTGATGGTTAAAGGAACGATGGTGTGTACATACGCATATAGAGACCCGGCCAGGGTGCGCCACAAGAGTATACACACACCCACACACACATATATGTATATATGTATGTTTAATGGAACAATCATATTGATCATATTTGTTGATTAAATTTGGAAATTACACCAATGATCACTTTAATTAACAAACCACTAAAATCAATCATGTTCTTGCTATTTACAGCACAAAACAGATAATAATGAGAATAAAGGTCAATATTCCCACTACGAAGCACTCATCGAGCATTCAGGAAAAATGATCTCAAGCTTTTTCTACACAAATTTACACGTTTTTTAGCCTGTTTGGTTCCTGATCAGAAAATGTGAGGAAAACTTCAGAGCGAAAAAATCAAAACAAATAATAATTAACCGGCCTCCGCTCTCTACAATGCAATTATCTAGCTTGGTTCCTTAGTTCCTCATCCAACAAAACTCAACCAAAATATACTTTCCTTCCCACAGTTTTCTCAGCAACCAAAGGACGGAATGGAATGGCAAGAAAGGAAGGGAGGAAAAATGTTAAGCTTAAAAGCCTCGAGTTTCTCAGGCTTAGAATGCAATACCAATTTGTACGAATAGAAAGACTGGGATAAAGACATTTCACAGCCAGCTTTTTGTTTCGTAAATTCTCTTAACAACCAAACATTAACAAACATATTGGACACAGGGAAACATACCAAAATGATTCGATGAAATTAGAATCATGACAAATATGTGATTTGTCATTTTTCCATTTCTATTTAAATATATACATATTTAAATATTAAGATAGAATAACAAAAATAAAAAATCACATGTAATTCAAGTAGAAAAATGTGATTTAAGGATTCTTTATATAATTTCTCTTTTTACCCAACAACTTCTTGAAAAAGGTAAAACCACAAATAATGTTCTGTTTATGAATTAAAATAAATAAGGGAGAATGGTGCATGGAGTTCGAAATAAGGAAGAAGGGGGCTACAGGACTGGCATTAATATTGTTAGAATAAAATATTGTAGAGATGAAATGATCAGTTGAGATGAGATGAAATAATATGAAAGTTTAGATAATGAGTTGAGATGAAGATAAAAATTAAATAAAATAATGTTAGAATATTATTTTTTAATATTATTATTACTTTAAAATTTTAAAAATTTGAATTATTATTATATTTTATGTAAAAAAAATTATAATAATTATAATAATAAAATGAAATTAGATGAATTACAATTGATCCAAAGGATCCGTTTGAGGGCAATTCTAGTACTATTTCCTATGACTATTCATCCGGGCTGGATTTTTTTCCGGCCCTAATAGATTCCAGGCCGGAACTCGCATTACAAAAGTCCAGACTAATCCGGTTCGGGCGGATTATGAAACCCGAGTTCCGGGTTAAAACCCGATACCTGGGCTCTATATATATAAACCCATTAAACCCTTCGAAGCCCTAGCTCTCTCTCTCTCTCTCTCTCTCTCTCTCTCTCTCTCTCTCTCTCTCTCTCTCTCTCTCTCTCTCTCTCTCTCTCTCTCTCTCTCTCTCTCTCTCTCTCTCTCTCGATTGAGCACCGAAACCACAACCATCGCTGCTAGTGTTATCTGAGGCCACCATCCACGACTCCATAGAAGCGTTTTCGCAACTCTCAATACGTTCCTCTCTCTCTCTCTCTCTCTCTCTCTCTCTCTCTCTCTCTCTCTCTCTCTCTCTCTCTCTCTCTCTCTCTCTCTCTCTCTCTCTCTCTCTCTCTGTTTTGAGCATTTAGATCTCTTCTCCATAGGGGGAGGTTTCTTTCATATCAAGAGTGTGTTGGGGAAGCTAAAACCCTAGCCATCATTGTCATTGACTAGTAGAGGCTGCTGTTTGGCTAGATCTGCTTTTTTCTTTTTGGATTTTATTTTTTCGCCCAGATCTATAACCTGTTATATTGTGGTAGTGCGTGAGTAGTGTTTTGGTTGGCTAGATCGGCTCTTTTCTTTTTGGGTTTTATTTGTCCGAGTTTTGTTTAGCTTATGTGGGTATAAAGTGTATGCTGTTATTTGATAGATCTTTTCTTTTTTTTCTTTTTTTTTGGTTATTTTTTAAATGTGGGTATAAAGTATATGCTGTTATTTGATAGAGTTGGATTTTTTTGTTATTTTGATAGATCTGGGTTTTTACTTGCAGGAAACAAATGGTTGCTGCCGGTGGTTTTGTTTACTTGCAGAAGCTTGTTATTAGGGGAAACATTTGATTACAATGGATTGAGTATTTTCTATTTATTTGATTACAATGTATGGCCAGGGATGTTTGCTTTCAAAATGAATGAACTTTTAAGTTTGAAGGATTTTATTCTTTGGGTTTTGACATGTGTGCACACATGAATTCACGTTAGGCTCCCCCTGGTTCATTATGTGGTTCCAACTTATTCTCATACAATTAGAAGCAAATTTACTTGGCATGTTTCTTTTACCAAATGGAATGTCCACTGGGTTCCCACAAAGGCCTTTCATCAATACGGCTCTGTTGTATTAATGTGCATCTTTTTCCCCTGCATCATTTGTAACTATTGATGCTCACTTCCCTTGGTACTTATCAATGACTGAGCAAGCCAAATTTTTATATGTGAACAATTTTGCCTATTTTTTTCCTATGTATACTCTGCCAGTGCCACATGGTGTGCATGCGCGCCACGATCCACGTGTAATAGTACAGTCAATCAATGTTTGAAGATGCATGCAATAAAAAGGACTCAATTCAAGGTAATGCATCGATTCAATGCAGCGAGGAGTTATTGATCAAATATTCCTTAATACATGATCAAATACTAATTGAAAAGTTTTGCTACTCATTAGAAGTGTAAAAAAAATAGCCAAACTGGCCTTTGAAGTACGGAATTAGCCGAAATCAGCAAGGAACCAATCGGCCAACGGTAAAAATATCCAAAAACCGACGTCAGTCGGTTTGATTCTAGTTTGAACTTGTTTTAAACCTCCAAACAGACAAACCAGATATAGATTTTTTATATTTATGTTAGGTAAAACGATGTCATTTCACTCAGTGTCGTTTTATACATAATTGATGCAAAAAAAAATATAAGTGAAACGACATCGTTTGGTCTTACATCGTTTTACATGTAACATATTCAAAACAAATATAAGTCAAATGACGCTACGTCTTTTGATTTTAGCCTACCACCTTACTCCTTCACTCTCTTCTCTAATTTCTCTCATTCTGTCTCCCCTCTCTCAAGCTACAACTTTTTTTTTCTCTCCTCTCTCAGACGAACTTATATGCCACCGAGAACTGCCTGAATTGGTACAGCAAGTATTTCTCCTTCCATTGGCCGGTTTGATCGGTTCTTCCATGAAAATGACCTCCATCGATCAACGGCGATTTTTGTCAAAAACCATGCCAAAATGGTCGATTTTCACCCCTACTACTTATCATCTCTATACACTATATTTCTTTTTATTCTTTTATTTTATTCTTCCTAAACTAATTTAATTTTTCAACTCATCATTCATACACCACACATTTGGTAAGAGAAAAAAATAATAAAAACTTATGTGTGGTGTGTGGTATGAGAATAACAAGTAGAATTTTTCTATCAATAAACAAAGTTTGTTAACACGACATAAATTAGGGAGGCCATCTGTCAATGTGAATCGGAGATAGGATTTTTTTGAACCCTTACCAAAACAAACTTCCTGATCTCCAACCACCTATTGTTATTAAGTTTTCTTTAATTTACAGCTATGTATGTTTACCATCACCGTGGAAATTATAAATTTTTCTCCAAAAAAAGATAGTTACATATATACAAATTAGATACATACATTCATACGCACATATTGAATAGATCACGAGCACATAACGTGGATTCACAAACCTTACCAGAAGTAATTATTATATATAGCAATATATCTTATTGAAAAGAGAAAGAAGAACAGAAAATAAGTCAAAAAAATTGAAGACAAGCAAGTGTACATGCAGCAGATAGTAAACGCATTGCCCTCAAAAAAACAAAAACAAAATAACAAAAAAATGACATAAAAGATGGGATTGCCATGATTCATGCATTTCTCCCCGGGGGCATCAAGACAAGAACCATATGAATCACCAAGTCCACAAGGAATGGCTTGCTTGTTAGCCTCGTAGGCCGCATTCTCACCTGGATAACTATAACACCTAGGCCCATTAAACCCAAACCCAATGCCCAGGCTCATTGGATTTCTTTTTTTCTCTTCTCTTCTCTTTCTTTCCTTTCTTTCTTTCTTTTCCCTCCTGCTTTTCCCGAAACCTTCGATAACTCCCAAAATTTTTCCCCTATTTTCACGATGCCACTTTCTCTTCCTCCCTCTTTCTCCTCTGGTTCTTCCTCTTGGGCTCTCTCTCCATTTTGTTCCTTTTTCTTCTTTTTTTTTTTTTTTTTCAGCTTCTCCCTTCAATCTGCCCGCTCTCTCTATGCCTTCCTCTCCTTATAACCGCTATTCACCATTGTTGACTAAGTCTCCACCATGACGACACTACCACCATTGGCCAAGCCTTCCACAACGATGTCAGAGAGTTTTCCCAAAGTCTCTCTCTCTCTCTCTCTCTCTCTCTCTCTCTCTCTCTCTCTCTCTCTCTCTCTCTCTCTCTCTCTCTCTCTCTCTCTCTTGGCACTGCCACGTCGCAGTGGCTACCCCTGCCAAGCCTTCACGCTGCTCTAGTCATCATACTGAGCCCCTGCATCAAGTTCCATCCCCCGCGTCTGGAAATAGAAATTCCAGCCTCTAACCGTTGTCCATTCTTAATGTGCTTCTGCATGGCAGCGATCACCCTTCCACGCTGCCCAATCGTCATGCTTTTTATGATGTCGTTGTTGCATAGTAAGTCTGCCACTCAAATCATGTATAACGACACCATGGTATTCCATCCTACTGAATGGTATTGCAAAAGGATTTTTTAAAGGGGAAAGAGGTCTCCGACAGGGAGACCCCCTTTCGCCATATTTGTTCATTTTGATGGAGGAAGTGTTCACGAGGCTGCTAAAGAATCAATATGTGATGCAGGGGGATCCGAGACAGATGATGCTGAGCTGTCAGATTGCACCTTGATGGCGCTGAGATACCATGAGTTGGCAGATCAGCGCAAAGGCGGGGATTGATTGTGATATGTTCCTCATTGGGGCCGTTTTGAGTGTGTTTCAGTCTTTTGTCCATAACTTTGGCTACGGGTGTCGGAATCGCACATAAGACCCCAATTCGGAAAGCTCCTTTCGGCGCGCACGCTGTCCACATCGAGCATGGCTCCATGTGCCTTTTTTTCGACCTCAAATTCTGCTGTTTTCCCCTCCGAATCACTAGTTTTATTATTTTTTACTATTTATGGTAATATTTCGCTTGTCAGTTAGGAAGTCATTTTAAATCCGATTTGGGCCGAATTTTTTGCAGATTGCTTATTTTATTTCTAATTTCAATTTAGAGTGATTTTTGAGATTTTGCTATTTTTGGCAAAATTTGGATAAACACGATTTTTGGCTATAACAGTCCGGCTTGTGGACTGATTTTGGATGATTGCTTGATTTTATAATATTCCGTTAAACCCTAGAGACTTTTCTCTCTGGTTTTGGGCGATTTCTCTCCTGTGAATCATCTGTTCGAACTAGCCTGCAGGATAATCGCTATTCTGTCCGGCGTCAATATGTAAGTGGAACGATTGAAGGATTTTCCCAAGCTAGAGGAACGCCTCTCATCTCACACTTGTTATACGCAGATGACATAGTAATCTTTACTAACGGTGCGAAACGTTTTATAAAAGCAGTGGTCAAGGTACTGGGGGTCTACGAGAAGTGGTCTAAGCAGTAAGTGAATAAAGAGAAATCGGATTTTTTTTTTCCAAGCACATCTCTCAATCTAGAAGAAGGGAAGCTTTGAGATTTACGGGATTTGGAGAAGGCACCTTTCTGATGAAATATTTAGGAGTGAACATAGTAGATGGCAAACTAAAGGGTTGGCACCTAAAAGAATTAATTCACAAGAGTCAGAAAAAAGTCAGTGGCTGGAAGACGAGACTTCTTTCGGTAGGAGGGAAACTCATTCTTATTAAACATGTATTGTCGAGCATGCCAATATACCTCCTCTCAATATTGCAGGTTCCAAAACTGGCAACTTCCTCAATCAATCGCATTCTTAGCTCTTTCTTCTGGGGTGAAACAAGTGGCACACCAAAAAAGAAATGGTGTGCCTGGAGGAAAATTTGTAAACCGACGGCTGAGGGGGGGTTGGGAATCCGGGATTTAGAAGAAACTCAAAAAGCATTACATGCGAAGTTCGCCTGGAATATTATAAACGGAAACTCTCTATGGGCTTGCTTCTTTCGGGGGAAGTATGTAAGAGACTCCCATCTATCGCTTGTGCAGACCACGAAGGGCTCTCGATTTTGGAGAATGGTGATGAAATAGATGCCATTTGTTCTGAAAAATTCTCGTTGAAAAGTGCGTAGGGGTGATATTAATTTTTGGTTGGACTCCTGGATGGAAGAAGGACCACTGGCGGACACTTTACAAATAACAGAACATCCCGGTCTCAAGATACGTGAGTGTAAGATAGACAACGCATGGGACGTGTGACGCCCCCAAATTCTGTTTGGGATCGGACGGACATTTGAAGCGTCGAGACATGCAACACAAGGTTACCTGCCCCCGTTCATGACATATAAGATGCAATATTCCTAACATGCATCTAACAATATGCAATATTCACAACGGATAAATTTTTTCTTTAGCAATACTATGCACCAAATTGAAAATATCTCAAATGTTTAAAACATACTTCATACATAAAAATCCATTGAACAACTAAGATCACAACACTAGTCCAAAATGGTTATGATCCAAAAAGTAGTAGAGATACAACTCAATCGTACAAGTAATAATTTACGTTAATTACTATATCAACATTTATGTCGCACCGTCACTTAGTCAACTGTGTCTAGTTGATCAGCTCCTGATTCTCCTTCAGGTCCTGTAACAAGATCTATCATTCGGGGGGAATGGTAGTTGGGACTACCAAAGTGAGATTTGATTACAAATCTCAGTAAGTTAACAAAAAACTTCCACACAAGCTAATGATGCATGGATGACAGTAAAAGCATAAATGCATAATCAAATTCATAAGTAATTAAAGCATAACTTGGAGTACAACATAGCATAATTGACATAACTTAAATTGAAACATGAACTGAACTTGATCTGAAACTTGACTTAGCATGAACTTGCTTTGAAACTTGAATTAACATGAAAAATACATACTCCACAGTTGTTGTGGCCCCATGTATTTTACGTGTAAATACATACTCCACAGTTGTTGTGGCCCCATGTATTCTACGCAAACTTGAATTAACATGAAAAATACATACTCCACAGTTGTTGTGGCCCCATGTATTATACGTATAAATACATACTCCACAGTTGTTGTGACCCCATGTATTCTACACAAACTTGACTTAACATGAAAAATACATACTCCACAGTTGTTGTGGCCCCATGTATTCTACGTGTAAATACATACTCCACAGTTGTTGTGGCCCCATGTATTCTACGCATCACAATTGTAGTTAAATACATACTCCACAGTTGTTGTGGCCCATGTATTCTACACAAACATAATATACTCAAGATGAAACGTGACTGGAATACAAAATGACTGAAGCCCTGACGTAACATAACGTGACTTGAACATAACTTGAAATACATGACCAACTTGAGATAGAAACATTTCGTAACATGGCATAACATATAATAGACAACATATTTAACATGACATATTTGCAACAGTGAATATTACATGACTTGACATACATGTAATAGATGACATACTTAGCATGACGTACTTGTAATGTACAGTAATACATAACAGAATATATTATGTAACAGATAAAAATTGATGACAGAATAAATTCTGTATAATAGACAATTACGTGATAACTTGGCATGGAATGACATATATGATAACACACATACATACACTGTAGTTCTTTTACTTAGCATACATACACAGTAGACTGCTAGTAAGTTAAAAGCTAACTTACCTCGATCTCCGCGTTTCTTATAAAACTTCAAGTGCGATCACGAGAAACTGTAATTAGTGATTCTAAAAGTTAGAACTAAATCACTAATAATTTGAAATATGGAAAATACTAACTTAAAGAGTAAAATTTTCATTTTACTCTCTACATGTGGGAAAATGACCGTTTTACCCATAACTTAAGGATTTTGCATACTAACTCCAAAAGTTTCCAAAATTTACATTCCTCATGTAAATTTTGTCCTAAACTTAAATATCAACTCAGAAAAATTTAAAACAAAACACAACTATGGAAAACACACTGTGGCCGAAACATCCATAGGTCATTTCCTTTGATTTTTTTGTTGCAATTCTTTTCAACTTCAAAACTCATGCTTAAACCAAAATTTTGCAACAAACATCTTCCAATCCTAAGTTCAAAACCATACTTAAAACATCCATTTAGAAAAAGCTAATAATCAACACCAAACTTTTTTGTAAAAAGATCCAAGCACTTGAATCACAAGTTTTGACATTAAATCAAAACATCTCCAAGAGTTTCAAAAAATCAAATCTTACTTCTAACATATTCATCATATCATCCTAACATCAACCATGCTTTAAATCATCAAACCAAAGTCACCAAAATCACAAAATAACATTTGGAGTTTTTGGTTTTACACTTAGTCCAAAAACAGAAACTTTTTCCTCAACTAGTTTTGATAAATCTCTTGATCTATGACTTATAAATATATGATCTTCAAACCAAACCATCACATGGTTTAAAAAGATGTCCTAAAACATATATAAGCTTCTAATTCAAGATCACATGGTTAGAAATTAACCAAAACATAAATTTAGCCAAGAATATCCACACTTTGGCTTGTTTGAATATCTCTTTGCATAAAATTTCATATCTTTGAAACTAACATCAAATATCTTCAAAATAATAATATAAAATGTATATAAGATACTTAGGATCCTCCAATAAAATTATTAAAGTCATTAGAATAGGTTTAGACCACCAAAGAGTTAAATTTTCTCAAAACAGAAACTGTTTTTCTTCTTCCAGTTTCTAAGTTTCTAAATCTAAGTAAATCTTTCATCAAAACCTTTAATCATGCAAAAATCCTCAACCAATAGTCACATATACATGTTAACAATACTCCATAAAAATTTCGGACCAATATCTATCCATTAGCTTGGTCAAAAACTCCAAACTATAACATATTCTCCAGTTTATCTCCCAGAATGACCTTTTTATAGTTTACACAATATTTGACTGACCAAATGACCTTCAAATGGGGCAAATAAGATATCTATGTAAACTAGACTAAAAAAGGAACAACTTATATGAAGGAGACTTTATGATAAAACACTTACAAAAGTTTCGAAATGGGTGTACAAAAGACTTCCTAAAAGCTGTCCGAGAGAGAGTGTTTGATATTCTTTCAATGGAAAGTGTAAATGAAGATAATTTCGTGGGGAGAGGTGGCTGGAGATACTTATGGATGAGATATGGAAGAGATGAGGCTGGAGTTGAGAGTTGAGTGTAGTTTTCTCCTACCCAAAAAAAAATCTATCAATGATTATCTTATAATATTCTATCCAATAATATCTAAAAAAAAATCAACTTAAGATATTTTTATCTAATAATATCTATCAACTCAAAATATTTTTACCCAATAATATTCACGAAAATTACCTCAAGATATTTCTTTTTATCCAATAATATCTACAGTTTTGAACAGACATTTTGTCCGAAAATATGAAAAAATGTTATTGCGCCATAAGACTTTAAATAATCCTCCGAGTCTAATGGCACAAACTATAATACATTTTGACACTTCTAACTATCTCCAATAATCAAAAATACACTTATGATACCATAATAAATAATAACACTAACTATATAGTTAGACAAAAACCTATACGATTAATGGATTCGTGAAAACTTATGAGGTTTTCACAAGGTTCCTAAAGTTAATAGAAATTTCACAATTGAATTTCTAGCAGGCTGTTACAGGACGTGCACCTCTTAGAGCAACTGGTTGGGAGAGAAAAAACGGAGAAGATAACTGAAACACTGGGAAGTCCGAGAGAAGGGCCGGATCTACTCATATGGACAGCCTCTAAAGATGGAAAGTTTACGGCCCGAAATGCTTGGGAGTGCTTAAGAGTTAAAAGCCCGGAAACTCCATGGTCGACGTGGGTTTGGCATGGGTTGTTACCAAAAAACATTTCGATCATGGTGTGGAAAGTGTGGAACAATAGCTTGAGTGTGGATGACAGATTGAGAAGGATAGGAATCTCGGTGGTATCAAAATGCAATTGCTGCTGTGTAGGTGGATACGAGGATGTTAACCATGTGCTATATGCAGGTGAGTTTGCCCAACAAATATGGAGGAAATGTGCTCAGCGTTTGGGTTTTCCTTTTCGTGAGGGATCAACGTGGAAGGACAATATGTCTTTGTGGTTTAAGCGTGCGTCTCGGTCATCCCAAGTAGGAGTAAGCTGGGGAGTTATTCCTTCTATAGTAACGTGGAGACTGTGGTTGAGGAGATGCAGAGTACGAGCGGGAGAAAGAGCTGAATCCATAGAGGAAATATGGCAGGCAATCAGATTCTGGGTGGCAAGCTTGATGAAGAACTCTGCAAAATTCCAGAAGGTGTCGTGCGGGGACATAGAAATGCTGAAGAGTTTAAATATAGATCATATAGTCCCAATAAAGGAAAAACGAGTGCAAGTGGTTAGGTGGATAAAGCCATTACAAGGGAGCTTTAAGCTCAACACTGACGGAAGCAGTAATCCCGAAAACTCAGGTGCAAGTGGACTCCTCCGAAATGATGCAAGAAACTTGATTTTCACTTTCTCAGTGAATCTCGGAGCTGGTAGTAACAATGCAGCAGAATTGAGAGCAATCATATATGGCCTAAATATATGTCAAGAATAGAGGATTAGTAGAGTGGAGGTGGAAACTGACTCACAGCTGGTGATTAACTAGATTAGTGGTGCAAGGTGCGGCGCATGGTACCTCAAGGATTTCTGGGAAAAAGCTGTAAAATTTTTTAAGGAAGGCGAACACACGATCAAGCACACTTTCTGGGAGGGCAACGATCCAGCTGATTTCCTGGCAAAACTCAGTGCGCAAGGGATAAACCAAATATGGAACAACGTAATGCTGTTACCGAGGAAACTCCGTGGCCTCATCAGAACGGACAAGCTTAGCCTTCCCTATTTACGTATCCGTTAGTGTCTTGTTGCGTCCTGTGATGTTCTGGTTCTCGTTGTTTGGAGTCCTTTGTTTAGTATGAGTAATTCCATTATGGTCCTTCTCTGGGCTATGTAACATGGTTTCCCTCCACCTAAAGAGATGACTCCTTGAATATATATAGTGGACTCTTTGTCCACCTTTTATAAAAAAATAAAAAAAAAATAAAAAGTCTGCCACTCTCTCTCTCTCTCTCTCTCTCTCTCTCTCTCTCTCTCTCTCTCTCTCTCTCTCTCTCTCTCTCTCTCTCTCTCTCTCTCTCTCTCTCTCTCTCTCTCTCTCTCTCTCTCTCTCTCTCTCTCTCTCTCTCCCACCTATTGATTTCTTTGTTTTTTTAAAGGGTGTAAAATTTTCGTGTAGTAGCAGTGCTACACCGTAATTAATGGAGCCTCCATCGTTGTTCTTCCCTGTCGTGGTCATTCTGCATGGTTCCCTGACCGAGTCTAGTCAAACACTTTTTGCCCATGCACATGTTATTTAATCTACAGTTAGTTTGGGGTTGGTGTGTGGAGGTCCTTTTAATGAAATGTTGGAGACTGAAGGTTTTACAATCTCTATTGGTGTGTTTGAAATTCTGGAAATTGAGAATATATAGTGGGTTGCTGTGCATGGCTATATATTAGCTTGTCTTGGCAAGAGTAAGTGTAGGTTGTGTTGTTGACATGTGGTGAGGTTTGGTAAAGTGGAATTTCAGAGTTTGGATTAAAGTATTAGTGTGTTGGGAATTGAAGAAATTGTGTTTATGCCATGATCAGAAACCGAGGAGTGAATTATAGATCAAGTATGTTGATTCATAGTTAAGAGATCTTGAAACATGAGATTGTGGTCATGGAGTTGTTTAATTGTGTTGTTTCTTTTATATGTCTCAGTTTATTAGGTTAATAGTTTGTATTAATTATGTTTTCGATAACAATCAATTTCGCTTGACACGATTGTGAGAATTTTCAAACAGTCCAAGTGTCAAGTAAGTGGGATTTTTATACTAGACTTTATATAAAAAGAAAATGAAACGATGTTGATTTTAAAATATGTATCTTTGTTTTGAGAAAAAATGTAAAGACAATCTCATTTATTTGTTTTGCATTACTTGTGAAATCTGTATGAAAGATAAAAAGTTTTTTTTTTTTTTTTTTAGTGTAGATATGAGCTTATTTTAGCATTCAGTTTTTTAACTACAAAAAGAAAAACAAAAAATAGTGAATATGAGATCCAAAAATTTTTGCTTTGATTAAATGAAGATGCTTTGATTCTGCTATTTTGAATATGTGAAATGATCTAAAGCTATTCAGTTTTTTGTTTTTTATACGATGTGTCATTTGAAAATCTTGGCATAAATTTTTTATTCTATATCTGAATATAATCTAGCCCCGATGTTGTTTATGTTCTATTTCTGTAAAGACCCTGCCATAGGTATAATAGTGGTATTCAGTCTTACCACGGGTATAATAGTAGTATACTGTCCTGCTACAGCATACGGCCTGGTCACAAGTATAATGGTAGTTTATAACCCTACCACGAGGGTTAAACCTGATATACGGCTTAGCCATAGGTATAATAGTAGTATACGACCCCGCCACCAGTATAATGGTAGTTTATAACACTACTACAGAGTTAAACATGATATACAGCCCAACCACGGGTATAATGGTGGTTTATAACATACCACGGGAGTTATACATGGTCTTTGTGTTAATGTGATGTTTTGATATGATATCAAGATAATGTCTCAAATCATGATCTGCCAAAGGATTTTTTAATAAGAATGTTTTCTGAAAGTTTCGCTCTGATATTTTGATAACATGTTTTGGTTTTACATTCTGAAAGCAAATGATTCTGCACTCTGAAAGTGAATTTTTGTTCTGCATTTTGAACTCTGTAAATGCTCATGTTTACATACTAGTATATATCTCTGCTTACTAAGTTGTTGATAACTCACTCCTTATTTCTACAATATTTTTCAGATAATTTGAATATTTCAGCTATAGATCAAGATTATAGAACATGGGCGAGATGATTTAAGCATAGTGGATTAAGCATAGAAGGTTTCTATGAGTATTGAGGTATTTTACTATATAATTTTGTCGAGTTCTGATGACTAATTGGTATTTTGGGAGGTTGATTATATTGAGGTAGTTGGTTTGAAATAATAATTTTCTATGGCATTAAGAATTTGGAGTCCATAAATATATTGTTGGAATATGAGTTTAAGTATCAGGCAGTAACTCTCCGACCTTGTGGGACTGGTGCGTTACAATGATTGCCTGCAGGCTGCTGCAACATTCGGCCAACTCCTCCAACTCGAACATGCATTTATCCAAGCGGCCATCACATTGGAAACTAGAGTTGCTCTTAACTAGGACAACAACACCACAACAATATGCGTTGAGGAGTACTATCGACATCACACACAACATTGTTGCCAGAGTATGCATCCCACCTCTCTTCGTGTTATGCACCTCCATTTGATCAGTAGTACTATTAGTTCCTTGATTTGTACTCAGTACTCTGGCCTGCTATCTAACTGATCTCTTCCCGGAGATCGATCCACGACCCAATTCGCATGCATTCTACACCTTCAGAGATATGTACTTAGAATTGTTCAAAAGGGAGAAAATCATGATCGTAATTAGGGGTGTACAAATAAGCTGGCCTTCCGACCCGGCCGATTTAGCCGATCCGAACCGACCAAAAATGCCCGAACCGTTTCAATATTATTCGGAAGTAGAAATGGCCGTACCCGTTTTCCATTTAATCAGGAATTACCCGATACCCGTTTCTAAGTGACTTCTCGATTCTTCTTTTTGTTTCTGGATACAAGGGACTTCTTAACTTTTCTTTTTGCTCTCTTTCAGATACAAGGGACTCAGTCGACCTCGGGCATGTACAGCACGCCTTCGTCGTGCCGCATGAAGACGTAGTCGTGGCTGAGCGCAATCCGGAGGCAGCATGGCCGTTTATGGTGGCTATGGTGGGCATAGGGAGCGAGAGTAGCACGGAGGCGACCGGTCTGAAGGACTCAACCATGTGGTGGAGCCGCTCGCGGGCACTGGAGGAGGATCTAGCGGCTTGGGCCCAGGATAGGTGGAACCCATTGGAGAAGAACTTGCCGTGGGTAGTGGTGATCAGAGCGGAGCCACGAACGGCTTGGGATTTGACTTGGGAGAGAACCGAGATGAGGGAGTCGATGACTGTCGGGCTAAAGTGGTGCTCACCGTCGCCAGTGAGTGTTAGGAAGAAGAGGTCGCCGGGAGTCGATAACATATGTTAACCATACGTTTGCCTACTCCATTATTTCTTGGGCTGATTTCATCTGTAAAGCTTCTGCCTTTCAGGTACGACCATCTGCAAAGTTTTTTCCAGTTAATCAGTTAAGTTTCAAAATTTTTTAGTTCAGTTAATCGGTTAATCTCACCGGCTCGGAAGTCCCTTTTATCGAAAGGTTGTATTTTCGGGTCGGGTCGGAACAATGACTTTTCAGCTCGGGCTGGGTCGGATGAACAGGCCTAATCGTAATAGCATATGTACGTTCTCATTTTGAAGTAGCGGGCATGATGAGCTTCTATGTTTCACGTGATCCATGCATGGCACTCGCAGGCCTGCCCTAGTTTTCTTTGCTTGACCATAATGCATGTCATGGTCTTCCATTGTCTTTATTTTTCTAGTCAATAATTGGGTTCTTTTGTACTCTCCTTCAATTATTGATGTTCGATCTTTCAATTAAAACTGCAAGAATTAGTGATGTTCATGAAAAAGGTAATCCACTAGGGATTTAAATCAACTTTAATCTTTATTGGCGGGTCTGGTTTCTACACTCCCCCAACCTTTATTCGCCATCTTTACTTTTTTAAATCTGGGATGACTTATACGAGTTTGAAAGAACGACAAAAAAGATATATATATCAGAATACATGAAAATAATAAAGATACAATTCTTATTTAAGACTATTTTAAAATTTTAAATTAAGGACATATTTATAAAATAAAATTGTAAGGTACGTAGCACATTATTTTATAAAAATACTCTCCATTTAAAATAGAATTAGTAAAAAAATTATAAAATATATGGCCATGTTCGGTTTACGAATATTTTAAAGAATTTTTAATTATTTTTAAATTAAAACAAACATCTTTAAAGTTCAAATTGTTTATTTCAACTTTTATACTTTCCATCTAATTATGTCTTTACGGAACTTATTTTATCAATTTTTTAAATTTAAATTTTAAATTTCAAGTTTTATAATTTTCTTATATATCAATAATTGATATATGGAGAAATAAGATTTTTATAAATTTTTATTAAATACATTTAGCATTTATTAAGTATATTATAAGTTTTTTATAACATATGAATAGCTATATGATACGGTCTTTACTTCACATATCATCCATATAGTATAATTTGATTTTGAAAATAATATTAAAATTTGAATTTTATGAATCAAATTATTGCATATGGATAGTATGTAGTGTAAAGGCCTTAGATCGAATAGAATTTCTCCAAGATTTAGACTCAATTCAGATTCTAAAAGTATTTCATATTATCTGTAAAATAGTAATTAAATAGTTTGTGAAATATTAGTGGACCGTAATGAAGTAGTTTGAAAATATCTAAGAACATACATATTCCCAAATAAGCCGTAAATCTATATATTCCCATCAGCTTAATATTTTGGCCGAATAAGTGGTGATTTCACATGCATGACATTAGAACATAGTTCCTAAATTCAAATCATGGCTCTACAATTCAATCATTTCATTAAATATTTCACATGTTAAGCTGACTTATTAAGATAAAATTTAATAAAATTTGGCCCACACGTGAAGGGAGTATTAAGATAAATATAAAAGAATAAGAGTTTGTATGCTTAGATAATGACATGAGATGAGAATTCTATGAATAATAGCAAAATGATTTGTGAATAGTAGTTAAACGGTTGAGTTAGAAATTTTATTGAATTTTGATAAATGAGAGAGAAAATATTGAATATTTAAAAATATTATAAAGTTAAAAAATTGTTTTAAAATAATTTTTTAATATTGTTTTTGTTTTGAAATTTGAAAAAAGTTGTATTGTTTGTTGTTTCAAAAACTCTATTTGTAGTTATTTTTGTTTGAAATTTTAAAAAAGTTGTAATAATTAGGTGGGGATAAAATAAAAAAAGTTGAAGATTTGGAATTGAGAAATATTTTGTATATGAGTGATATTTAATAATGAAATTATGAGAAGTTTTGAGATCATGAAATGAGATGTTTTCAACTCATCTCACTTTCCAAACATAGCATAAATCTATATTTTGTCATCAGTTTAAACTTTCGGAATGAGTAATAATTTCACATAAAAGAAATTAAGTTATATATATATATATATATCTAAATTCGGCTATAAAAGGCCGCCGTAGTTTTTTATATATATATTTTATTAATAAATGGATAAAATTATTATTTGGTTAAATCAATTATTTATTTATTTTATTTGATATAATTACTTTATATATATATATATATATGTTCCTAAACATTTATGTTATATATTAATTTAGACATGCATATATTATATATATCGCGATCTGGTGCGTTGACGAGATCAAGAAACAACACAATATTCAAAGTTTTAAAAAATAAACATTAAAAAAAAAGATTTTGAAGAGCATGAAGAATAAGTTATATATGTAATTAATTTATTTCACATAATTAATTAAATGTGAAGTAGACAAAATACTCATTTGTATATATAAATTAATCCTCCTCGATATTAATTTATATTAACATTATCTGGCAATATTGGAAGATCAAAGAGATTAATGAGCTTCATGAGTTTGCCATGCATTTACTACTGGATCGGATCGAAGTAAATCCATTATCAATTAGTAGTTCGCCATTTAATTATATATATATATACTCTTAATCCGCAGGGCTCCCATATCGCATGCATATATGGAATTAAATCCTTGCCCGTCCAATTTTCTCCATCATGAAAACTATTCATCTACCAACTTTAGCTTTAGAAGTGGACCATATGTGTTATCTTCATTTTTTTTTTTTCCCTTATTGTTTTATTTCCTCTTTATTCCTCGATTGTGACCGTTTAGATGCTGAATAGATGATTTTAGATGATTATTTGAGTTGATATACAAATTATAGTATTTTATAAATCTCATGGAGATGTGTTTGAATATAAATATGTTAATATATATATTTAAATATATGAAATAAGTTGAGATCATAAATTTATAAAAAGTCAAAAAAATAATACGTCCAATCAATAATTGATTTTGGATAGTTTCTAGCAACCAAACATGGCCCATTTCACGTGATCCATGCCACTCACATCCTACGCTAGTATTCTTAGCTTTACCAGTCTTCTAATATTGTCTTTATTTTTCTCAATAATTGGGTTCTTTTGCACTCTCTTTCAATTATTGATGTTAGATCTTTCAATTAAAGCTGCAAGAATTAGTGATGTACGTTCATAAAAAAGGAAATCCATTAGTGATTTAAATGTTCAATTTTAAAAATTAAAGTTTTGATCAACTTTCATCTTTATATAAAGTGGATCGTGTTTCTTCACTCCCAATCTAAGTTATTCGTCATCTTTACTTTTATAAAGCTGCAATGACTTAATAGGAGTTTGAGAAACAGACAAACCGGCCAGTTATATTACAAGAATTTTGTTAATTATCATCTTACACACCACACACTGTATTTTTTATCTTTAATTTTTCGTTTCATTTCTGCTAAACTAATTGAGTTCTTCTACTCATCATCTTTATACCACATACTTGTTAAAATAAAAAATAAAAAATCATGTGTAATGTATGATGTATAAATGATCTGTATAATTTTTCATATCTGAATCCATAAAAATGATAAAGATACAATTCTCTATTTTAAATTGATGACATACTTATTAAATAAAATTGTAAGGTATCGTTATTATTTTATAATCATTATAAAGATATAATAAATAAATTGAGGACCCAATAATAATGATATAATCATTATAAAATAAAGATACCTTACAATTTTATTTTATAAAAAAAATACTCTCCATTTTTAAAAAAAAAAAAAAAAAACTATGAAATATATGGTAATGTCCGGTTTACAAACATTTTTAAAAAAATTAAATTATTTTTAAATTAAAGCAAACATCTTTAAATATCAAATTTCTTATTTCAACTTTTATACTTTTTATCCAACCATTACCCAATCATTATTTACACATAAAAATCAATACAAATTTTTAAAAACTATTAAACAAAAATAGTCTTAAAAATTATACTTTCAACTTTTACATATTCACTTTCACAATAACACTTATTTTAAAGAAAATTTTCATTCTGAAATTGGTGTGTAGAACATAATTGATTTGAAAAATAAATTCTAAATTTTAAATTTTACAAATTATTTTATATATGAAATAATTTTATTTAAAAAAATATTATTTAAGTTGGGTTTGTTCAAGCTTATTCTGCTAGGTAATGAACTTTAAACATGAGCTCTGTTTTAATTTGTTTAGTTAATGAAAGAACTCGAGTCTCGAGCAAACATCTTAATGAACCAAACTCAAAATTGTTGACAAGCCGTTCGGTTTATGAGGTCTGGTTCAGCTAACTTAGGGCCAGCCATAAACCGGGTTTAGAATGATATTAGTTCTAGGCCCATCTTGAGAACCGGATGGAAAGATGATTGAAGTATCTTTGCTATGGGTCCAGCCCAAAGTAACAGTTGTGATTAGTGATGACAATAATTTTGTAACACCATGCATAACAAATAGAGTGCTGTTAGGGTGCCGGCCCTGGGCAAAATACAATTTTTTAATTTTTTAATTCATATATTTTTAATATTTTTAAACATTTTTAAAAAATATAAAAAAAAATATTAATACATTAATAGTCACTTCCTTAGTGTATATTGTTTTCATCTATGATCTCTATGATCTTTCTCTTGTTCATGACATGGCACTATTGACATGCTTGATTGTTCTGTTGTACATTATAATTGCTGCTTGCCGTGGAGGCATCATCTACCTTCCTGCAGATCTTGATTCTCATTCCTGTACATTATAGTTGCATTGCTAGTTCCATTTTTTGTGACTGTTTGATGCCAATCCAAAATTTTTATGCAGGCAGTAGGTTGTAATTTACTGCCTGAAATTTGTGTATTTCTATTATTGATTTCATGGATTCAATTCGTTGCATGCATGAAATTTGTGTTCCAAAGTAGTGCTTCTTGGATGCAATAATATATTCTTTTCATTTCCGACTTTTAAGTGCAGCCATGTAAGAATATATTGCCATTAAGAGCATTGACATGTCTTTTCAAGCAAGTGATATATTTTCAAGCAAGGAGGAAGGAGGTTATAAAGATATAATTTTTATTTTTTATTTTTTTTGTTAACATCTATAAAAACTATCAGCTAGAGATGTTAATTTTATTTAAGAAAAAAATTTATTTATAAACGATTCTAAATATCAATACATGTATACATCTAATATAATTAGTTAAAAAGTCATATTATAATGAAAATGATATCAATTTAAATTTTAGATATAAAAATAATAATATTAATATATATATAAATATTTAAATTCGTTTATACTTAACAAAACTTAGTTTATAATTGAGTACCCTTGTTAACGTTTCTCACCACAAATCACGACGCTTGCTCTCGTGTTACAGCTATTAATGAAAGAGAGATATATATAAATATATCTTCTATATATAAAAAGTGTGTATGAAATGGAAAATCTTGTTTTAACAGTTTTTCTTGTTTTTCCGTTAAAGTTAACACCGTTTGTTTTAACGGTTTGACATATAAAATGAAGACATAAATATTGAGAGAGATAGCATTCAATGTTGTTATATGATTTATTAATCACAATAATAATAATACTTAATGGTTTATATAATAATAAGTAATTAAAGATTAGTTATTATATTTTTCTCATTTTCCTTAACATATACACGTGTATTAGGTGCATAAGACGTAAATTCCTAAATATAATATACGTGTATTATACGTTTCATTAACTCAGATTATTGAATATTTCAAATTTAAAAATCTCATATAATATATAATACAAGTTTGTTTAATCAAAATGTTTTTTCTTTTCCCATGGTAGTAGGACGTAACTTCCGCTAAGTCATATTCCACACGTAGGCTTGCTATGATGGGTACGTGACAAAGGTCGTGATCCTTGAACTAATCAAGAAAGAGTAAATTCGGCCAACAACTTCAAAATATATTTTAGGATTTATATATATGCTATATATAGAAAATATTATACCACAAATTTTATAAAAAGATTATGTTTTAACTTTATGTTGTCCCTGATCGACTCAACCAACAGCAAAATAAGAATTTCAATGTTGTCTCTATTGATCGTCTACAGGATAACATAAATTGATGAATAATAATACAAACATCAAACGACTCATATTTTGAACTACCGTTTATGTTAGACTTTTATTAAATTTTTTGTATACATCTTTGCTAAAATTATAGATGTTATAAACATGTATTAGATTATATGATATTTTGAATTAATTTTTTTATTTTCTCTAATATGCCTTAAATTATTAAGTGACATCAATAATTTTTATAAAATATATATTATTTTTTACAAATAATCATTTCATAAAATTAGACAAACGTGCTTTGCACGTTGCTCCCACCTAGTATATATATATATCCTTATATCTTAAAAGCTGCTGTATGAACAAGAATGACAAGTGCTTTTGTTTGAAATTTTTTTATTTCGCTTATGTCCCTACATGACCAAGTGTAATCACGGTTGTATCCCTTATAAAATAGGTTGTAAAATAATGGTAGAGGTATCAGACCGAAGGTGCCAGAAAAAATACGGATTTTTTTCCCATTTCATATTTTAGCTATTCTCTCTGCCTTTCCGCAGTTTAATTCCCACTCCATCTACCAATTCAATTCTTGACATGGTATCACAGCGTATTCGAGCTACTTTTGTACTATATTCTTCCTCTAATTGCATCGATCTATATGTTCCTCACTTGATTTTGAGCTAGATAACTACTGTTTTGTTCGTAATCACTGATCAGTCTTAATTTAGTGGCAGCACTGCTCGTGTGTGGTCTGTTCTAACCCTCACGATATGTGCATCAGTGAACCTCTTAAGAGCCGTACGTGTTTGATGAAACTTTGATCATTTCAGCTGTGATCATTTCTATTTCTTAATTTCTTTCGTATACTACATATTTATTAATTTGACAATTTGTCAAACTAGCTACGTGCATGGTTGTGGTAACATCCTCCTTATATACTAACATCCTCCTTATTTTCTTGCAGAAAAGTCACTAACAAATTCTGGATGGCATTCCCATTTTGCATGTCAGAGTTGAGAGAGGATAGATGGTCTCTAAATCCATAGATGGTCTCCTTATTTTTTGATTAGTTGTAAAAAAATACAGTTGTTGTGAGACCTCAATTACTTATCATACTAACATCCTCCTTATTTATTAGTTGATGAAATGTGTCTCTAAATCCTCTCTGTACAAGTGTTCATGATGTTGTTGCTTCCTTATGACACATTCTCGAAAGCTCGCCTCTATGATTCTCCCCTTTTTTTCCTCTCTTTTTTTCCCCTCTCATTGATATGGAATCAAAGAAGAGCTAAAAAATATCAATAAGGTAAGAGTGAGGACATTGTCCAAATGGGATCAAGGTTCCAAAATACGCATCACCTTTGACTCAATATAGAATCGTCAAGGTGACATGGCTATTAGAAACAGAACCATACAACTAAAAGGGGATAAGGGTAAGAACATATTTGCTCTGAACCCAATGACAGACTAAAAACATCCACATTTAATTTTTGATAGGTAAAAACGTCCACATTTAATGAACCAATATTTTCATATACACTTTTGAATGTCATACAATAGAGACCCCATTTTGTAAGTTATAAACAAAACACTTGAGAAGTACCATTATAGTTGATCCATTCAAAAATCATCTACTTCTTACAACATGCTATTTACATATAATTTATCCAAATCAAACCAAAAATATTACAAATGTGACAACCCAGTACAAATACAATAATTTTCACTTTTCCTTATGAAGAGTTCTCTCTCTCTCTCTCTCTCTCTCTCTCTCTCTCTCTCTCTCTCTCTCTCTCTCTCTCTCATTTTATCTTCCCTTTTTCGAACTTCATACTCTGTTTATGACCTGACCTGACAGCAGCTTCTAATGTTTTACCAGAAGAGCAGATGCCCTCATAAGCCCCAACAAACTCCTCACAGTAATTAGGCTCCTTATTATTTCCAGCAGTATCTCTTCTGACTTCACTTAAATCAAAACTGGCTGGAAATTTATTCTTCTTTAACCAATCTATAAAGTAGACCCCTGTATTGGTAAAACCAGTAGATGGAGTTTCCTCTCAGAATTAGCTAATTGAAATATTGATGTTAACCAGCAGTAGCAAATATCAGACTGAACTTTTGTTATTAAATGCTGAAATATGAAAGCAGCTGTGAACCAGTCTCCCTGGCATGCTGCATATGACCCAGCTTTGTAAGCAGGCCAGTAATACCCATCTTTCAACATCTTACTTGCAGAGTCTAGGGTAATAGTCTCTTTCTCAATCAAGTAACCATTAATAGAGTCTCTATTATGACTGCAAGATTCCTCACTTCCTTTCACCAAGCAACACCAAAAGATTCGATGGTGGAGTAACAGAGAGTAGATTGTACATGAATAGCAATCAAATGAGCTGCACTTACACACACCTTCAACCAGAAGCTTCACTTGTTCAAACACTATGACAGTGAGAGCACGAGCTTCTTTGAGATTTTGAAGACAGGCAACTACAAACCAGTATACGATATGTAAAAGCTTTGACCTAATGATTGTTCTCTTTTATCTTTTGAAGTCCATCTCGTGAAATAGAATATCTGATTGCCTTGTAGCCATGAAGTGGTCATGCACATTTGCAACATATTCAATAAATAAAGATATTTTATCCAGCACCAGAACACCCAGATCTGTATATTCTCCAACCAAAAGAACAAGAAGGTTGAGCAGACTATGAACTCCTTGAAACACTGGGGAGTCAATCTGGCAAAGATCCAATAATCGCTTTACCAGCAATGTAATCTGATCTATGATCAATAATATAACCCTCAATGGCAAAGGAAAGGAACCAAACAAACCAGATTCCATTTCCCTTATTCCCCTAAGCTTGATTGACATATCTACCAGAACCTGGATAAATAAAAAGTTCTTCGACATAATTGGAGATTGGGAGGAATCTTCAGCAATGGTTAACAGTTTTGTGATTTCAGGCATGTCCAAACTGGGCAAATGAGATGGCATATATGAAAGGATCTGCATATTGGCTAACATTGGTAAACATAGGGTAAATTTTAACAATATTCAATCCCAAGTTCTTCTACATTGCTCAGAAATGACCTTATGTAAAATCTTTAGAGCTTCATGTTGAATGAATGTCGGAACTTCGGGATCATTTAGAGTGCTCAATAATGCTTTGATTAGATCTGCATTTACAGGAAAATGGCATGGTCTTTTTATGAAAATGAAGTGTATGGCATCTTAACACTGCTGCTTTAATATGCATAGTTTTTTCTCGTCTAAGAAATTAGAAAAGCGTGTCCACCTGCATCATGATGTAAATGATATAATTAACTACCAATATGGCCACAACTCATCAAATAAAACGTCATGATCTCTGACCACTTTTCAGCATAGACAAGCAGGTGTTATTGTCATCCATTTAATCCCACCATACTTCACCTCCAAATTTTTTAATGTGATGCTAGTTACAATCTCAAATTGAGAATTTTATTCATAGCACAGCTTAATCTATAAGCATTCTGCCATTAAGAGTTGAACTAGGCGGACAAGATATGTATATGTACGGATTTATATACGCACAGTTGGCAAACTTATAATGAATATTCTGTTATTTAATCTTCTTTTATTATCTTGTGTAATTGATAGTCTAATATTAATATACTTATTTTCAGTTTTAAGAACAGGCAGGAAAGCAGATCTCTGCACATATGCCTCCTGCCTCTTTAACGACAACACAGAAAATTATGACGGGAAAGGATACCTGTTCAGAAAATGGTTGATTTGGAAGCGAGCTTGGTGAGTGAAATTAGCAACGTGACCAAAAAATCCCCTTCAGAAGAGTCCAACACCAATTTTAGACCTGTCTGTGACAAACAAATGTCAGTGTCATTCTCAACTGTATAATTAATTATATATTTGACCAAACAGACAAACTGTAGCGGAAAAAAGACACAGATCAAATTGCTTATGGTCAGTGAACACCAATCTTTGCTCAAAAAAAAAAACTTAATCTACAAGCAAAGATTTCAATTTGAGTAGTCAAGCCTTTACTGACATCACAAAACACACTACTTTTTTGGTCAATAATTAGAATAATTCAGAAAGATGAGTATCATTTCACAAAGATATCTATCATGATAGGGCAATTAAATACATCTAGCAATATCGCACTATTGTCGCATGATATCACCTTCCCACATTTTTTTAATTTTTTATCAAACCAATTCATACATTAATTCCAAGAATGCCTGTTCAAATGTTTACTAAGAAGACAAGATCAAAATGCCAAATACAAGATTATGGAATAAACGTACTACGTGTGATTTTAAATCACATTCTTAACAATCTCCAATTTGTCTAGGCATTAACCGTACGTATGTGGAAGGATCATCATCATGTGGCTATATATTTATTACTAATGACAGCATAAATATTTAATAAAAAATGTGTTTAATAATTAGTGATCATGTGATGCTATATATATATATATATATACACAATAAATTTGGATGATGATCAGCAGAAACAATGAATGACAGAAGTGATTTGGAGGTGGGCCTTGAGAACCTTGTAGGCGCCTCCATTACTTCAACTCTTCTGCCAAAGTTGGTCGTAGCGGTTGTCATCCTGCCCTGGTAGGCACCTCCCAATGTGGTTGTCGTGGCAACACTTTATCCGACCTAAATCGCTCTCAACCTGCTTCATTTCTGAGCTACATATTCCTTGGATTGACTCTCACAATGCACATTTCCCATCCCCTGTTTTTTTATCAGAGAGAAGGAAAAAAAAAAAAAGGCAATTGCATCCAGAATAGAACTAAATTTATAGCTTCATATAGATTTCTATGTGTTTTTCTCTAATTGAAACTAAATCAGAAGAGGTCCAGTACCTTGTAAGCTCTATTTGCAACTGAATATGAGAACTCTTCAGAGAATGGGCGACGGTGGGGGAGAGGATGGGCAACGCGGGGTTGGGAGTGGGGGTGGGGGAGAGGATGGGCTGGGAGACGCGGGGTTGGGGTTGGGGAAGAGGATTGGGGTCGGGGGAGGGGCTGGGCGACGCGGGGGAAGTGGATGGGTGAATTTCAAATGAGTGAAACGAGAGAGAGGGAACGTGCAGCTGTGAACGAGAAAAAAGGAAATTTACCTTAGGCCACGCATGTGTGCTCCGGCTGCTGCTAAATACGCATGTGTGCTCCGGCTGCTGCTAAATAGTGGTTGATGTTAAGATTATTTTTTTAAAAATTCAATTAACTAATAATCATTTATTAATTATTGAGTAAATAAGAAAAAACAATCGATCTATTTTGTCGGCAGAGTTCCTTGGTTCAACTAGCATTTTCTATTTAAAACAAGGCTAACCCAACAGCAAACAAACAGACCTAGAAGAAGAGAAATAAAAGAGACGGGAAAAACAGGGATAGCCTTTCGTTTGCCATCTCTTGAACTTTTTAGCTATTATCTAACTTTACTCTCTCGCTTTATATAATGTTCCTCGAGAGGAAGGAACTTAGAACATGGGAAAGAAAGAGATGGGCACTGAACTAAAGAAAGTACGCCTTGTGGCATGTTTTGCGGTACTCCTACTGATTTCACTCGGCACGAATCCGTCTGCAGCAGCCTCTACTTTTGATGGCAACAAAATCCTCTCACGCATTGATGCCACAATTGCCGAAGAAGTACAGCCCTTGATGGAGTCTGAAGTGAATAGAAGATTCCTCCAAACCAATACTCCAACTTATAGAACTCAAGGTAGGGGACCAGTTTGTAATGCAACGCTATATGGTAATTGTCTAATTCCCCTCAATGGAAAATCTGAGCGCTGCACTGTCTACAATAGGTGCCAACGCGGCGGCTCGCAATTGTGATGTTTGCGTTTAAGCTGGCTTCGTTAAATAGGTTATTGTTTATATATAACATTTGCACAGTTGGCAGTTGGGTAGGGATTGTTTCTGGTCTCTTTTTAGGGGGCTGCAATTCTAGTTGCAGTTAGCTCGGTGTTGTGGACACTGTATCACGTTGGTACTCGTGAATGTTAGCCGTTTAGAGTTTAGAGTAGAGTATTCCTGTTGTTTTCTTTGAGTTGTAAGTTGTAAATGTCCTGGAACAAGCTAAAGGCTGCCGATGGTGTTGATGTAATCTGGTAATTCTTTGCTCATTTGTTGCAACTGGTTGCCTCGGTTAATTACCTGGAGTCGGTTTAATCTTTACTAGTTTTTTGTGTTGTACGCTGGCCAGCTCTGTATATGGGCCTGTATTCCCCACATGCCAGTGTACGTTTATGTCATAGAGTAGTCTGCACGTTATTGCAACCTATGTTATCACTGCCGGTACTGTGACGCCCCCAAATTTCGTTTGAGATCGGACGGACATTTGAAGCGTCGAGATATGCAACACAAGGTTACCTACCCCCGTTCATGACATATAAGATGCAATATTCCTAACATGCATCTAACATTATGCAATATTCGCAGCGGATAATTTTTTTCTTTAGCAATACTATGCACCAAATTGAAAATCTCTCAATTGCTTAAAACATACTTCATACATAAAGACCCATTGAATAGATCACAACACTAGTAAAAAATAGTTATGATCCAAAAAATACTAAAGATGCAACTCCATTGTACAAGTAGTAATTTACGTGAACTACTATATTAACATTGACGTCACACCGTCGCTTAGTCAACTGTGTCTAGTTGATCAGCTCCTGATTCTCCTTCGGGTCCTGTAACAAGATCTACCATTCGGGGGAAATGGTAGTTGGGACTACCAAAGTGAGATTTGATTACAAATCTCAGTAAGTTAACAAAAAACTTCCACACAAGCTAATGATGCATGCATGACAGTAAAAGCATAAATGTATAATCAAATTCATAAGTAATTAAAGCATAACTTGGCATACAACATAGCATAATTGACATAACTTAAATTGAAACATGAACTGAACTTGACTTGACATGCACTTGATCTGAAACTTGACTTAACATGAAAAATACACACTCCACAGTTGTTGTGGTCCCATGTATTCTACGTGTAAATACATACTCCACAATTGTTGTGGCCCCATGTATTCTACGTGTAAATACATACTCCACAGTTGTTGTAGCCCCATGTATTCTACGTGTCACAATTGTTGTGTCTCACGTAGTGTATGCATCACAATTGCTGTGACCCCATACATAAGTAATCAAGATGAAATGTGACTGGAATACGAAAGGACTGAAACCCTGACGTAATATAACGTGACTTGAACATAACTTGAAATACATGACCAACTTGAGATAGAAATATTTCGTAACATGGCATAACATATAATAGACAACATATTTAACATGACATACTTGCAACAGTGAATATTACATGACTTGACATACATGTAATAGATGGCATACTTAGCATGACGTACTTGTACGGTACAATAATACATGACAGAATATATTATGTAACAGATAAAAATTTGATGATAGAATAAATTCTGTATAATAGACAATTACGTGATAACTTGGTATAGCATGACATATATGATAACACACATACATACACTGTAGTTCCTTTACTTAGCACACATACACATTAGACTGCTAGTAAGTTAAAAGCTAATTTACCTCGATCTCCGCGTTTCTTATAAAACTTTAAGTGCGACCACGAGGAACTGTAATTAGTGATTCTAAAAGTTAGAACTAAATCACTAAATATTTGAAATATGGAAAATACTAACTTAAAGAGTAAAATTTTCATTTTACTCTCTACATGTGGGAAAATGACCGTTTTACCCATAACTTAAGGATTTTGCATACTAACTCCAAAAGTTTTTAAAATTTACATTCCTCATGTAAATTTTGTCCTAAACTTAAATATCAACTCAGAAAAATTTAAAACAAAACACAACTATGAAGAACACACTATGGCCGAAACATCCATAGGCCATTTCCCTTGATTTTTGTTGCAATTCCTTCCAACTTCAAAACCCATGCTTAAACCAAAATTTTGCAACAAACATCTTCCAATCCTAAGTTCAAAACCATACTTAAAACATCCATTTAGAAAAAACTAATAATCAACACCAAACTTTTTGTAAAAAGATACAAGCACTTGAATCACAAGTTTTGACCTTAAATCAAAACGAATCCAAGAATTTCAAAAATCAAATCTTACTTCTAACATATTCATAATATCATCCTAATATCAACTATGCTTTAAATCATCAAACTAAAGTCACCAAAATCACAAAATAACATTTGGAGTTTTTGGTTTTACACTTAGTCCAAAAATAGAAACTTTTTCCTCAACTAATTTTGATAAATCTCTTGATCTATGACTTATAAATATATGATCTTCAAACCAAAACATTACATGGTTTAAAAAGATGTCCTAAAACATATATAAGCTTCTAATTCAAGATCACATGGTTAGAAATTAACCAAAACATAAATTTAGCCAAGAATATCCACACTTTGGCTTATCTGAATATCTCTTTGCATAAAATTTTATATCTTTGAAACTAACATCAATTATCCTCAAAATAATAATATAACATGTATATAAGATGTTTAGAATCCTCCAATAAAATTATCAAAGTCATTAGAATAGGTTTAGACCACCAAAGAGTTAAACTTTCTCAAAACAGAAACTGTTTTTCCTCTTCCAGTTTCTAAGTTTCTAAATCTAAGAAAATCTTTCATCAAAACCTTTAATCATGCAAAACTCCTCAACCAATAGTCATATATACATGTTAACAATACTCCATAAAAATTTCGGACCAATATCTATCCATTAGCTTGGTCAAAAACTCCAAACTATAACATATTCTCCAGTTTATCTCCCAGAATAACCTTTCTATAGCTTACACAATATTTGACTGACCAAATGATCTTCAAATGGGGCAAATAAGATATCCATGTAAACTAGACTAAAAAAGGAACAACTTATATGAAGGAGATTTTATGATAAAACACTTACAACAGCTTCGAAATGGGCGTGCAAAAGACCTCCTAAAAACTGTCCGAGAGAGAGTGTTTGATATTCTTTCAATGGAAAGTGTAAATGAAGATAATTTCGTGGGGAGAGGTGACTGGAGATACTTATGGATGAGATATGGAAGAGATGAGGCTGGAGTTGAGAGTTGAGTGTAGTTTTCTCCTACCCAAAATATCTATAAAAGATTATCTCATAATATTCTATCCAATAGTATCTACAAAAAATCAACTTAAGATATTTTTATCTAATAATATCTATAAAAATCAATTCAAAATATTTTTACCCAATAATATTCATGAAAATTACCTCAAGATATTTCTTTTTATCCAATAATATCTACAGTTTTGAACAGAAGTTTTGTCCGAAAATATGAAAAAAATGTTATTGCGCCATAAGACTTTAAATAACCCTCCGAGTCTAATGGCACAAACTATAATACATTTTGATACTTCTAACTATCTCCAATAATCAAAAACACACTTCTGATATCATAGTAAATAATAACACTAACTATGTAGTTAGACAAAAACCTATACGATTAATGGATTCGTGAAAACTTATGGAGTTTTCACGAGGTTCTCAAAGTTAATAGAAATTTCACAATTGAATTTCTAGCGAGCTGTTACAGGTACTAGTCCTGTCACCTAAACATTAATGTAGCTCAAAGTTTTTCTCAACTATAATTTTTTTTATATAATTCAGAACGGGACACAATTTTTCTTTTTTAAATAATCTAGGTAAATACAGTGGGGCCGTAGGCTCCGTATGAAAAATGCTAACTATTATTTAAAAAAAAATTATAAAAAATTTACTCATCTACATATTTAAATTTAAATTTTAAAAAAATTGACAAAATTAATTTTATAGTTAAAATTATAAATAAAATTATAAGTACAATTTGAAATTGCTTTAAAAGTCTTAAAAAATACTTAAAAATAATTTTAAAAGTATTTTAATAAAAAATAAATTATTTATGTATTACAAATTAAAATAATTTTTAATTTCAAATAAATTAAAAGCTACATTTGAAGAAAATATGCTTTTCCTCAAATATGTTTTTTCAAATAATTTGAAAGGTAATTCAAAGTTTAGAAATTTTTAATGTACGAAAATATCTATATAATATTTATATGATTACAACCTTTAAATTTTGAAGTATTAATATTTAAAAAATTAAATAATCATCATATAAAATATTTTTTTAATTTTTTTAAACAAATATAATATATTTAAAAATGTTTTAAATATATAGTTACTAATAAGAAATAATTTTTCAATAATAAAACTTATTAATTAAGTTATAAATTTTAAATTTTAAAATTATAAACTATATTTCCGCAAACATGCACGAAGTACTGTTCTACGAATATTAGGAAATTTCGCACAGAATTAACCAAAAAAAACTTTCCATCCACACAGGAGGTGCCCGATAATTCATTCACGAGAAAAACATCAGCTTGACCCAAGTCAAACGTACGTCGCTAGGCCAAACCACATGCACGGAGACGAATTATTAATTAAAGCCACACTTTCGCTCCGGCTCTGAGATATGATATTGTGCAACAAAGTGGTGTCGAATAACGTTTTGCCCCAATCTTCAATATCATGCACACGCTCGTGCTGATCTACCTATCCTTGTTCCTTTTCTTATCCAGCAACGCCGGTTCTACAACCGAAAGCCCACAGCGCCTTACACCCCCGCTGATAATCTTTTCCTGGACTGTGGTTCATCCTCCAGCCAAACTTTCGATGGACGATTTTGGAAAGAAGATTCACAATTCTCTCCTAAATCATCCTTACACTCCATCGCCACCGAACAAAGCCCTTCGGTTCCCCTCATCCCTTACATGACTGCTCGCATCTTTTACTCCGTCTCAACCTACTCCTTCTCCCTCTCACCTGGTCCAAAGTTCCTTCGCCTCTACTTCTACCCTGCTACATATCCCGGGCATGATAAAACCAAATCCTATTTCTCTGTCATGGCCAATGGTTTCACGCTCTTAAACAATTTTAGTGCCTTCCTCACTGTTTCCGCACTGGGAAGTGCAAAGCTCGTTAATGAATATATCGTCAACGTTCAAACAAATCAGAGGCTCAACGTAACTTTTACTCCATTGCCAAACTCTTACGCCTTCATTAACGGAATTGAAGTCGTTTCTATGCCCGACTACCTCTACACTGATCGTAGAGAAAACGCCGTCACCTTCATTGATTTCAATGCCATCCTCGATAATTCCACTGCTCTTGAGACCTTTTACAGGTTAAACGTTGGTGGAAAAGAAGTCTCCGGTACAGAAGATACTGGAATGTTCCGAGAATGAAATCAGGACGTGAACTATGTTTTTGACGTCGCTGGGACGACGCCCGTCGACACCAGTTTTAAGATTCAATACACTGCGGAAACGCCAGCCTACATGGCGCCGGAGATAGTTTACACTACCTTCCGTAAAATGTATAGAAATCCTAAAGACAACCTCAAGTACAATCTCATGTGGGTCTTCCCAGTCGATGTTGGATTTCTTTATCTTGTTAGGCTCCATTTCTGCGAGATTAAGCCGGAGGTTACGGAATCTTATCAGCTAGTGTTCACAATATACATCAATAATCAGACGGCGGAGTCTCAAGCGGACGTGATGCACTGGAGTAATGGTAGGAGAAACATTCCTGTCTACAAAGACTACGTGGTACGGGTGCACAATGAAAGGCAAGGCAAGCAAGATTTATGGCTAGCGCTGCACCCTAACATGAGATCACAACCACAATATGCTGACGCATTTTTGAATGGTCTAGAAATGTTCAAGTTGAACGATTCCAATGGTGTTCTCTCCGGGCCGAACCCTGACCCTTTACAGATGACACGTCCGACAATTTCAACCGGAAACAGAGCATCGACAAAGTCCAAAAGTAATTGGGCACTAATAATTGCAATCATTGGCGGTGCAGTTTCTGGCGTAGCTCTACTCGCCATTCTCGGTTCTTGACCATGCAGCTGACTAAGAGAGCAACGGCCTTGGGCTCCGCCGGTGGTTATTCATGGCGGAGTCTACTTTGTTCTACTACGACCAAGTCAACCAAGACGAAAGGCTCATCTTTACCGTCAGATTTATGTCGTCGCTTTTCATTTTCTGAAATCAAAGCCGCCACAAACAATTTTGACGATGTTTTGATCATCGGGGTTGGAGGATTCGGAAACGTGTACAAGGGGTACGTTGATGATGGGACCACCCGAGTTGCAATCAAACGGCTGAAATCGGGCTCCGAACAGGGATTTCACGAGTTCGTCACCGAGATTACGACGCTCTCCCAGCTACGACACCTCCATCTGGTGTCTTTGATTGGCTACTGCAACGATGACCACGAAATGATACTTGTTTATGATTACATGCCTCGTGCGACCCTCGGTGATCATCTCTACAACACCGATAATCCCCCTTTACCGTTGAAGCAACGGCTCGAGATCTGCATCGGTGCGGCACTAGGGTTGCAGTACCTCCACACCGGTGCAGCACATGATCATTCATCGAGACGTGAAGACGACGAATATTCTTTTGGATGAGAAATGGGTGGCCAAGGTTTCTGATTTCGGCCTCTCCAAAACTGGACCAACTAATGTGTCCAATACCCAAATAAACACCGAGGTCAAAGGTAGCTTCGGGTATTTGGACCCGGAATATATCAGACTTCAGAAGCTGACTGAAAAGTCCGACGTATACTCGTTCGGCGTAGTGTTGTGTGAAGTACTGTCTGCAAGGCCACCGTTTTTTCGTGCGGCTGAGAAGAACAAAGTGAGCCTTGTTGATTGGTTCCGAGAATGCTATAACGGCGACATGCTTGATCAGATTGTTGATCCTTTTCTGAAGGGAGAGATCACACCCGAGTGTTTGAAGAAGTTCGTGGATCTCGCAGTAAGTTGTTTACTAGATGACGGAAGCGAACGACCTTCTATGAACGACGTCGTGGGGAGTCTTGAGTTTGCATTACAACTGCAGGAGAGCGGCAATGATATCGGCCGCGGTGGGGACACGAAGGGACCCCTCGTTCAAAAGTTAGGGATAAGTGATAGCGATGAGATGCTTACTTCTTCTAGTGAAGGTGTATTCAATGCAGTGATCAGCAGCGATCTGAACTGTTCTGGAGACGACAGTTTGTTCTACTAAGGAGTCCAGTACTTGCCTCATGTCCGGAGTACTACTCGTGTTCTCTGAGCTTATGGATGGGAATGCGCTATAAAGGAATAATCGTTGAAATTCCTAGCAAACCTAAGAAACGGAATTGAGCTCCAGGGCAGATCACATGGGAAAGGTCCACGTGCGTATTTCATTTCAACGTGGAATGGTGTAATTCTATTTATTTTACTAGTTTTATTTTCGGTAGTATATCTTGGACCGGAGTTGCCGTACTTGCTTCGTTGCCTGTTTCATTGTTATTATTTGGAGTCCAAATTTAGTAAGAATTTAGATGTGAACAATGATCATTGTATAGCCTCTATCCGGTTTGGATATAAGAAATATCTTGTCTTATTTCATCGTATTTTATCATTATAATTTTTTTAAATCTCCAAATAAAATATAATAAATATTTCGATTTTTTTAAATCTCAAAATCATAATAATATTAAAAAAATATTCTAACAATATTTTATTCAACTTTCATATCAACTTATCTCATTTAATTCACTATCCAAACTATAATCCTAAATGTTTGGAATATAACTTTTCATGCTCCGGCTACATCCAAGTTACTATATTTAAAGTGAATCTTCTTTAAAATGAAATAAAAATGGTTTATGTTGGGTATACATAAATACTTTAGGACTCGAATTTGGGTCCGAGTTTTTGTCTCAAAAGTTTTTTTAATTCTTTTTTACTATTTTTTTTTTTACTTAGTGATTAAGAAAATATTTTATAGCGATGTTGTGAATTTTTTTTTAAAAAAAAAATATTTAAGAATATAAAAAATGAATGAAAAAAATTTTAAAAAAATAAATTGTTTTGCCTTATTTGGTAGGTTTTCGGACTACATCTCTTGGGAGATGTAGCATTACTCATTCCCAGTCTAAGATGATGGAAGCCAATATACACATGTACTGGTAGACAAGCAGTCAAGCGCCACATGTAGGGAATAGGGAAGCTAGACGGCGAGGAATGGGAAGGCTATGGGTGAGAAGTAACACAAAATAGTAGTCGGTGTGCATCAGGCAGTGGAGCTCTAAACGCCAATCCATTCGATTGCTAGATCTCAAATATTCAAGATTTGACTGGCCATGCCACACAACTATAAATCTCTTTGTATCTCTCATATGCATGTGATGCTATGATCGAGCCGATCCTCCATTCTTACCTGTCTTACTGCTTTTCTTAAAACTCGTCGATGGATCACTCGCTCCATATCCAAGTCTACAGAATAGGAGATGATAACCTTCCTCCACTGTAACAATATATCTAGAACTGGTGCAACCTCATCTATAGCACCCTTTCACAGCTGAAGTGGAAGGTTTAACCATAGATGTGTATTAACCAGTGAAGTGGAGGAGAGGGGCTTACGACAAAGTAACCGTGTGACTTGTTTGTCCGTCAACTTTCAATGTTGGTGAGCGATGGTGGCAGATCATGAGAGAGAGAAAGAGAGAGAGAGAGAGAGAGATGCTTACATATGGTGGCCGGGGTGTGTGTTAACTAAGAGGGAAAACTGCGTGGGAAGGAGCATGACCAAGTTGTGCAGGTTGACCAGTGTCAAACCGGTGATGGATAGTGTAACAGCCCATTAGAAATTTAATTGTGAAATTTCTATTGACTTTAGAAATCTCGTGAAGACTCTATAAGTTTTCACGAATCCATTAATCATATAAGTTTTAGTCTAACTACATAGTTAGTGTTATTACTCATTATGGTATCAGAAGTGTATTTTTGATTATTGGAGATAGTTAGAAGTGTCTAAATGTATTATGATTTGTTTCATTAGACTCGGTGGGTTATTTAAGGTCTTATGGCGCAATAACTATTTTTCATATTTTCGGACGAAATGTCTGTTCAAAACTGTAGATATTATTGGATAAAAAAATATCTTAATCTAATTTTGTAGATATTATTGGATAACAATATTTTAAGCTAATTTCATGGATATTATTGGGTAAAAATATCTTGAGTTGATTTTTGTAGATATTATTGAGTAAAAGAGTTCTACACTTAACTCTCACTCCGGGTAGGAGAGACCTACACTTAACTCTCACTCCGGGTAAGAGAGACATACACTCAACTCTCACTCCAGCCTCATCTCTTCCATATCTCGTCCACAAATATCTCCAGCCCCCACGAAATTATCTTCATTTACACTTTCCATTGAAAGAATACCAAAATACTCTCTCTCGGACAGCTTTTAGGTATTCTTTTACATGCCCATTTCGAAACTTTTATAAGTGTTTTATCATAAAGTCTTCTCATATAAGTTGTTCCTTTTTTAGTCTAATTTACGTGGATATCTTATTTGTCCCATTTGAAGATCATTTGGTCAGTTAAATATTGTGTAAACTATAGAAACGTCATTCTGGGAGATAAACTGGAGAATATGTTATAGTTTGGAGTTTTTGACCAAGCTAATGGATAGATATTGGTCCGAAATTTTTATGGAGTATTGTTAACATGTGTATATGATTATTGGTTAAGGATGTTGGCATGATTAAAGGTTTTGATGAAAGATTTTCTTAAATTTAGAAACTTAGAAACTGGAAGAGGAAAAACAGTTTATGTTTTGAGAAAGTTTAACTCTTTGGTGGTCTAAACCTATTCCAATGACTTTAATAATTTTATTGGAGGATGCTAAGCATCTTATATACATGTTATATTATTATTTTGAAGATATTTGATGTCAGTTTCAAAGATATGAAATTTTATGTAAAGAGATATTCAGGTAGGCCAAAGTGTGGATGTTCTTAGCTAAATTTATGTTTTGGTTAATTTTTAACTATATGATCTTGAATTAGAAGCTTATATATGTTTTAGGACATCTTTTTAAATCATGAGATTGTTTGGTTTGAAGATCACATATTTATAAGTCATAGATTAAAAGGTTAATCAAAACAAGTTAGAAACAAAAATCAATGGAAATAGCATATGGGAATTTCGGCCCTATGGAGTTTTAATAGTTGTGATTAGTTTTAAATTTTTATAATTTGATATTTGAGTTGAAGATAAAATTTACATGAAACATATAAATTTTAGTGACTTTTGGAGTTAGTATGCAAAATCCTTAAGTTATGGGTAAAACGGTCATTTTTCCACATGTAGAGAGTAAAATTGGAATTTTACTCTTTAAGTTAGTATTTTTCATATTTCAAATTATTAGTGATTTAATTCTAACTTTTAGAATCACTAATTACAGTTCCTCGTGATCGCGCTTGAAATTTTATAAAAAACACGGAGATCGAGATAAGTTAGTTTTTAACTTACTAGCAGTCTACTGTGTATGTATGCTAAGTAAAAGAACTATAGTGTATGTATGTGTGTTATCATATATGTCATGCCATGCCAAGTTATCACGTAATTGTCTATTATACAGAATTTATTCTGTCATCAGTTTTTATCTATTACATAATATATTTTGTTATGTATTACTGTACATTACAAGTACGTCATGCTAATTATGTCATCTATTACATGTATGTCAAGTCATGTAATATTCACTGTTACAAGTATGTAATGTTAAATATGTTGTCTATTATATGTTATGCCATATTACAAAATGTTTCTATCTCAAGTTGGTCATGTCTTTCAAGTTATGTTCAAGTCACATTATGTTACGTCAGGGTTTCAGTCTTTTCGTATTCCAGTCACGTTTCATCTTGAGTTACATTCAGTTTCGTGGAGTCCACAACAACTGTGACACACGAAGTATGGGTTCACAACAATTGTGACGCATACAGTACGCGAGACACAGCAATTGTGACACGTATAATACATGGGGCAACAATAACTGTGGAGTATGTTTTTAACTGTATTGTAACACATAGAATACATGAGGCCACAACAACTGTGGAGTATGTATTTAACTACATTGTGATGTGTAGAATATATGGAGCCACAACAACTGTGAAGTATGTATTTACACATAGAATAAATGGGACCATAACAACTGTAGAGTATGCATTTTTTATATTAAGTCAAGTTTCAGAACAAGTTCATATTAAGTCAAGTTTCAGATCACGTTCATGTCAAGTCAAGTTCAGTTCACGTTTTAATTTAAGTTATCTCAATTATGTTATATTGTACGTCAAGTTATGCTTTAATTACTTATAAATATGATTATGCATTCATGCTTTTACTGTCATCCATGCATCATTAGCCTGTGTGGAAGTTTTTTATTAACTTACTGAGATTTATAATCAAATCTCACTGTGGTAGTCTCAACTACCATTCATCCTGAATGGTAGATCTTGTTACAGGATCTGAAAAAGAATCAGGAGCTAATCAACTAGACACAGTTAACTAAGCGACAGTGCGACGTCAATGTTAATATAGTAGTTAACGTAAATTACTACTTGTACGATGGAGTTGCATTTCTAATACCTTTTGGATCATAACCATTTTGAACTAGTGTTGTGATCTTAGTTGTTCAATGAGTTTTTATGTATGAAGTATGTTTTAAGCATTTTGAATATTTTCAATTTGGTGCATAGTATTGCTAAAGAAAAAAATTTATCCGCTGCGAATATTGCATAATGTTAGATGCATGTTAGGAACATTGCATCTTACATGTCATGAACGGGGGCAGGTAACCTTGTGTTGCATGTCTCGACACTTTAAATGTCCTTCTGATCCTAAACGGAATTTAGGGGTGTCATAGGTAGTGGCTGATTGAGGTCGACAGTGGAGCACAGGGGTGAACAGCAAAGTGCAACACCCAATGAGAGGCTTGGTTTGTGATGATGTGGTTTGGGCAGTGCCCTATTTTTTGTGAGGGGAAACGGGCATGGAGTTCATAACGCAATGTGGCAACAATGTGGCTTAGCTTTGGTAGTGGAGTTGCCACATGGTGGTGGAGTTGCAATGAGGTTTCCTTAACAAAGAGGGTCTGTTGTGCGTGGGCTTTGGTTGTACCATGCAGTGTTTGTCCTGTGATGGTGGTTGGCATGTACATGAATGGCATGCTCAGGAGGCGGTTCTATGGCTGGGTGGTGGTGTGAGGAGGTACAGTGGATGCTCTGTTTTGAGTTGCGTAAAACAAATGCGTTTCGTGTGGCAAAATCATGTGTTATGGAGTGGTGGCATGGTGTAGGGATCTAGCATTGGTGACTTGCGGTTTTTTATTCTCTTAACATAGAGGGGCCTTCTGAAACTTGTACTGACGTGCATTAGTGTGGTGCAATCGTAGTGCATCATGGTGGAGGGGCTACTCTAAGCTAGGATGTTACGTTTAGCTTGTTGGTCGGTGGTTGCAAGGGGGGGTAGAAGCTACCACCACAACAATCCAACTCAGCCACTCAAGCCACAAGTTCCGACAACTCAGCAAGTATCCATCAGCAAAATGAAGATGATTCTAGAATAAATAAGCTGTAATTCTGTTGGAGATTTTATGTACAAATTGGTTAGAGAATCAAAATTTTAATTCATGCATATAATTACTATAATTGGGAAGCTTTGTAAATTGTAAAAGATGTGCATCAAATACAGAAAGTAATTTTATGCAACTTTCTTCTTCTCTGCATTCTATTGCATTTTCTCTGCTTCTTTACAAATCATCAAAGTTGTTATGGTATCAGAGAAGTAAATGGCTTCTGAGAACACCAATTCATCCTTCAACAACACCTCTTCCATCAATACCAATCCTAAAGACCTTTCCAGTCCCTACTTCCTTAACCCAAACGATGGTCTTGGAACCGTACTCATTAGCAACCTCCTCACTATTGAAAACTATCATTCTTGGACTTGTACAATATGTCACTCACTTTGAATCAAGAAAAAATTGAGCTTCATCGATGGGATTTTTTCTAAACCCCCTGCCTCCAACGATGCCCTATTAGAGCCATGGTTTGAATGTAAAGACATGGTTGTAACTTGGCTTCAAAATGCAATGTCTATTGAGATTTAAAAAAAAAAAAAAAAAAACAGTGTCGTGTATGTTAAGACAGGTCAAGCCCTATGGCTGGAGTTGGAGCAATGCTTTGCACAAAATAATGGACCACAAATCTATGAATTGAAGCAATCCATTCAATCCCTTACTCAAGGTGATGACTCTATCTACCTCTATTTCTCTAAATTAAAGGGTTTATTTGATGAATTGCTCAACTTTGAATTTATACCATCTTGTACCTATGGAGCTATGAAACCTGAGAACTAGCAATGTGCTAGGATGATGAAGTTCCTTATGGGACTCAATGATTCCTTCGCCAACACTAAAGCCCAAATTATCCTTATCAAACCCACCCCCACCTTAAGTGAAGTTTATGCTCTCGTTCAACAAGAAGAGAAGCGTAAACAACTCTCCACCATTCCTAACCTTCATGACACCCTTGCCTTAGCAACCAAAATCCATTTGCCAAACACTCGTGATAACCCCAAATATTTTGGTTCTCAAATGAGAGAAAAACTCTATTGCATTTTTTGCAAAATTTATGGCCATTCCATAGAAAAATGCTTCAAAGCCAATCTACAACTTGAAAAACTCACATGTACTCACTGCAATCTTATTAGCCATACTATTGATAGACATTACAAAATACATGGCTATCCCCTAGGCCATAAACTTGCCAATCGAGGCAAAGGATCTGACCCCTCTGTTAACCAAATCATCCTCTCCAACCAAGAACATATCACTGAGGACTCTCAAGCAGTTCTAACTAAAGAGCAATATCAACATCTCATTTCATTGCTCCAATCTCAACTTGCACAGCCATCTGCAAATCAAGTTTAGTCCATTGATACACCTCCAACTATCTCTAATTCTCCCTTGGCTTCCACCATGTCTGGTATATTTTCTTGTTTTTCAGTTTCTCACACAGCATCCTCACGCAACATACCTTGGATCATAGACACGGGTGCAACATATCACATGATCTGCTGCACCTCCATTTACACTCCTTTGCCTACTCAAGTTCATTTTAAAGTCAAATTTCCTAATGGAAATCATGTCGATGTTACTCGCAAAGGCATTGTCCAGCTCAATAATATCCTTACTCTCAAGGATGGATTATGCATCCCATCCTTTACTTTCAATCTTCTTTTAGCTAAAAAATTAATCCAAGACGTTAATTGTTGCTTCATTTTTTTTTTCAAACTGAATGTTATGTGCATGACCTTTTCTCTTGGAGCACGATTGGGAAGGGTGAGGTTCACAATGGTCTTTATCACCTCTAGTTGACAGACATGTCTCCTACAGCCCTCTCTTCTATCTTGTCCAAATTATCTTTTAATAAATCCTCTATCTCTGCCTTTGCTTCTCCTCATCAAAGTTATCACAGTTTATGGCATTTTCGGATGGGTCACTTGTCTGACTCACGTTTATCTTTGTTGCAATAGCATTTACCAAATTTGAAAATTATAAATCACAATGTTCTTCCACTTGTCATTTATCCAAACATCATAGATTACCTTTTCCTATTAGTGAAAACTGAGCATTAAAACCTTTTGATCTCATTCATTGTGACATATAGGGACCTTGTTCCCAAATAGCATATGATGAATCCAAATACTTTCTAACAATAGTTGATGACTTCTCAAGATCAATTTAAGTTTATTTAATGAACAATAAACCCCAAACCAAAACATTCATTCAATTTTTTTGTTCCCTTGTTGAAACACAATTTCAAACAAAAGTTAAAGTGATTCAATTTGATAATGGGAATGAATTTTTAATGACAACTTTTTACATTCAAAAGGAAATTATACATAAAAAGAGTTGTGATGAGAGCCCCCAACAAAATGGAGTTGTCGAACGAAAGCACCAACATATTTCAAATATTGCCCATGCCTTGAATTTCAATCTGGCATCCCCATATCTTTTTGGAATGATTGTATTTTGACTGCCACATACCTCATTAATAGAACAACCTCTCCGAATTTACAAAATCAAACACCCTATGAACTTCTTTTTAAATCCAAACCAACTTACACCCATTTAAGAACATTCGGTTGCTTTTGTTATGCATCAACACTAAAACACAATATGCACAAATTTGATGCTCGAGCAAAAAAATGCATCTTGCTTGATTACCCCTTTGCTTTGATACAAGTTACTTGACTTAGAAAGCAAACCTACCTTTCACTCGAGAGATGTCAACTTCTATGAACAAAAATTTCCCTACAAAAAGTCACCGTCCCCTTTGATTCCCACTCACTCCCAACACCATGAGAAGTTTTGATATAAAATAAGATGTTTTCAACTCATCTCACTTTCCAAACATGGCATAAATCTATATTGTTTCATCAGTTTAAACTTTCGAAATAAGTAATGATTACAAATAAATGAAATTATATCTAAATTCGGCTATAAGAGGCCACCGTATTTTTACATATAATTGTAAAGTGTGTAAATTCTATCTAAACTTTTTGAAAAAGAGTAGAATCAACTATTAAAAAATTAATTTTTTTTATATGGATCTCATGTTTTATTAACTTTTTCAAAGCAATTACACGACGATTATATAATTTATAGTTGTAAATATATTTTTTCTTTATTTATAAATGGATAAAATCAATTATTTATTTATTTTATTTGATATAATTACTTTATATATATATATTCCCAAACATTTATGTTATATATTAATTTATACGCATATATTTTATATATCGCGATCCGGTGCATACATTGACGAGATCAAGAGACAACACAAATATTCAAAGAAAATTCAAAGTTTTAAAAAAAAATAAGATTTTGAAGAGTATGAAGAATAACTTATATATGTAAATAATTTATCTCACATAATTAATTAAATGTGAAGTAGACAAAATACTAATTTGTATACATAAATTAATCCTCCTCGAAATATTGGAAGATCACACAGATTAATGAGCTTCATCATGAGTTTGCTATGCATTTACTACTGGATCGGATCAAAGTAAATCCATTATCAATTAGTAGTTTCCCATTTAATTACATATATACTCTTAATCCGAAGGGCTGCCGTATCGCATGCATATGAGGAAATCCTTGCCCGTCCAATTTTCTCCATCATGAAAACAATTCATCTACCAACTTTAGCTTTAGAAGTATGTGTTATCTGTTGTAAAATAACATTGTTGTAAAATAAATTGTATGACCACCTTGAGCTAGCCGTCAAATGCATAGTACATAGTGCTAGCATAGTACTAGCATAGTGAGTTGGCCGACATATGCATAGTGCATAGTACTAGCATAGTGAGTTGGCCGACATATGCATAGTGCATAGTGCTAGCATAGTACTAGCATAGTGAGTTGGCCAACATATGCATAGTGCATAGTGCTAGCATAGTGAGTTGGCAGACATATACATAGTGCATAGTGCTAGCATAGTACAGCATAGTAAGCTAGCATAGTTCCCTTTGTACGCCTATATATATCGTTGAATTTTTTAAAAAATTCATAAGTTTTATAATTTCTCTAATCTCTATCTCTCTCTCTCTCTCCTTTCGATAGTTTCATAACAAGTTATCAGCACGAAAGTTCTGACGATCTTGAAGCTAATAGTCCTCTACTTCAAGTATGTTTTTCAATATATTTTTGTAGCTTTCAAAATAAATATGAAATGTTAAACATACTTATGTTCCTGATTTATATATGTAGAAAATGTCAAATTTTACAAAATTGAAATTCGTTGCTCTTGACATTTCTGGGAAAAATTATTTATCTTGGATCCTTGATGCTGAGATCCATCTGGATGCTTGATGCTGAGATCCATCTGGATGCAATGAACCTGGGAGATACAATTAAAGAAGGAAATCAAGGGTCCCTGCAGGACCGTGCTAAGGCAATGATTTTCCTTCGGCACCATCTTCATGAAAAATTAAAAACTGAGTATCTAACGGTGAAAGATCCACTTATTTTGTGGAATGATTTAAGGGAGAGATATGAACACCAGAAAACTGTAATCCTCCCAAAAGCTCGTCATGATTGGATGCACCTGAGGTTGCAAGACTTCAAGAGTGTTAGTGAGTATAACTCTGCACTCTTTAAAATTAGCTCGCTATTGAAATTATGTGGTGAAAAAGTCACTGATGATGACTTGTTAGAGAAGACATTTACTACTTTTCATGCCTCGAATGTGCTCCTGCAGCAGCAGTGTCAAGAGCGAAAGTTCAAGAAATATTCTGAACTTATATCTTGTCTTCTATTAGCTGAGCAAAATAATGAGCTTTTATTAAGAAATCACCAGTCACGTCCTACTGGTTCTATATCATTCCTTGAAGTGAATGGTACTAGATTTACATCATTCCCAAAAGCAAATGGTACATCTTTTCAAAAAAAAAGAGGGCGTGGACGTGGTAAGAAAAACTATAGAAGTGGAGGTCCTAGAAGTGACCACACTAAAAGGGATAATAATAGATATACACCGTACCACCAGAAGTAGTTCAACTCAGAGAATGGCAAAGGTCCTCAAAACAAATTTTTAAAGAAAGATGAAGATGGATGCCATAGATGTGGTATGACTGGACATTGGGCTCGTACCTGTCGTACAGCTAAGCACTTGGTTGACTTATACCAATCTTCTATAAAAGAAAAAACAAAGAAATTTAAAACAAATTTTGTTGAACCATCATATACTTTAAATTCTATAGATAGAGAAGATATTACAAGCCTTGATGTTTCTGATTTCTTTGAGGATTCTAGTGGTAGAGTTGATCATGGAAGTGTTCCTTTTCAATTAATGTATTTCCTTTATATTATTGTAAAATATTTTTATTCTGCAATGTTTTTTTAGTAATGAAAGTTTTATATATTTTGTAGAATCATGAGTCTTATTGATGAACTTTCTATCTCCGAAATGAATAATAAAGATATATGTCTGGCTGACAGTGCTATCACACAATTCTTAAGGATAAAAAATATTTTCAAAATCTAACATTGAGTAAAGCCTATGTTCATACCATTTCCGGTTCATCGAATCTAATTGAAGGCTCCGGAAGAGCTTATATTGTGTTGCCTAATGGCACCAAATTTTGTATTAATGATGCTCTATTTTCTTCACAATCCAGAAGAAATTTATTAAGTTTTAAAGATATACGTCGTAATGGTTGTCATATTGAAACCATTAACGAAGACGATAAAGAGCATCTTCTCATTACTAAAATAATTTCGAGCCAGAAGCTCGTATTAGAAAAACTGATTGCCCTCTCATCTGGATTGTATTATACAGAAATGAGAACAATTGAATCACATGTTGTAATGCACCAGAAGTGCATTGATCCCAAAATATTTATGACTTGGCATGATCGCCTTGGACATCCGGGATCAATAATGATGAGACGAATAATTGATAATTTGTATGGGCATCCCCTAAATAATCAGAAGATTATCTTACCCAATGAATATCCATGCTCTGCATGTTCTCAAGGTAAATTGATTATCAAACCATATATTTCAAAGGTTGTTTTTTAATCTCCATCTTTTTTACAAAGGATTCATGGGGATATATGTGGGCCTATTCAACCATCAAGTGGACCGTTCAGATATTTTATGGTTTTAATTGATGCATCAAGTCGATGGTCACATGTTTGTCTACTTTCCACTAGAAATGCTGCATTTGTTAAACTTCTTGCACAAATAATTAAGCTACGAGCACAATTCCTTGACTATCCAATTAAAACTATTCGATTGGATAATGTAGGAGAATTTACATCTCAAGCTTTTGATAATTATTACATGTCAATAAGAATAGATGTTGAACATCCAGTTGCCCACACACACACACTCAAAATGGTTTAGCTGAATCATTGATTAAAAGGCTTCAGCTAATCGCTAGACCTTTACTCATGAAATCAAATCTTCCTATTTCTGCTTGGGGACATGCTATAATTCATGCAGCATCATTAATTCGAGTTAGGTCATCAGCATATCACAAATATTCACCATTACAGCTTGCATTTGGTCAGCAACCAAATATTTCTCATCTTCGTATTTTTGGATGTACTGTATATGTTCCAATTGCACCTCCACAACGTACAAAGATGGGCCCTCAACGTAGACTTGGGATATATGTTGGGTTTGATTCTCCATCTATTATCAGATACCTTGAGCCTCTTACAGGGGATATGTTTAAGGCACGTTTTGAGGATTGTCATTTTGACGAATCCATTTTTCCAACATTGGGTAATGAGAAGTCGGTGCCTAAAGCACGACAGGAAATTACTTGGAAAAATAAAGTTCTTTCCCAATTTGATCCTCGTACAAAAGAATGTAATCTAGAGGTTCAAAAGATTATTCATTTGCAAAGTGTTGGAAACCAATTACCGGATGTATTTACTGACACTAAAGGTGTGGTAAAATCATATATTCCTACTGTTAATGTTCCAGCAAGGATTGCAGTCCCTGAAGGACAAGTTGCCAAAATAGCAATAGGCGAATCTAAGATACGCCTAAAGCGTGGACGGCCTATTGGTGCTAAGGACAAAATTCCTCGGAAGAGAAAAATACAAAATGAATTTGGTACTCCTGAAGAGTCCATACCAACACAGGCCATAAGAGTAATTGATGCTCCTGAAGAGAGTAAATCTCCTGAGAAAGAACCTCCTGAAGAGGTATTTCATGAAATGTCTTCCCTTGAAGAGGGACAAGTACCTGAAAATAACGAGATCTCGATACATTTCATGAGTACAGGAGAAATTTTGAATAGAAATAAAATTGTTGTCGACAATATATTTTCATATAAAATGGCTCTTGACATTACCAGAAGTAATGAAGAAATTGAGCCAAAAACTGTCGAAGAATGTCGATGTAGAAATGACTGGCCAAAATGGAAATCAGCTATTGAAGCTGAATTAAACTCGCTAGCAAAGCGAGAGGTCTTTGGACCAATTATACAAACACCAAAGGGTGTAATGCCCGTTGGATATAAATGGGTATTTATACGTAAACGTAATGAAAGTAATGAAATTGTGCGATATAAAGCACGACTTGTTGCACAAGGTTTCCTGCAGAAACCGGGGATTGATTATGAGGAAACATACTCTCCTGTTATGGATGCAATCACATTCAGATATTTGATCAGTCTGGCAGTTATAAAAAGATTGAATATGCAATTGATGGATGTGGTCACTGCATATTTATATGGATCATTAGATCATGACATATATATGAAAATCCCTGAAGGATATAAAATGCCTTAAGATTCTAATCTGAGTACATCCTGAAGTATGTATTCTATTAAGCTTCAAAGATCTTTATATGGGTTAAAACAATCCGGACACATGTGGTATAAACGCCTTAGCGAATATCTATTGAAAGAAGGATTTGAGAATAATCCAATATGCCCATGTGTTTTTATTAAGAAATCAGACTCCGGATTTGTTATTATTGCGGTTTATGTTGATGATCTAAATCTTGTTGAAACTCCTAAAGAGATCAGAAGAACCGCTACATATTTAAAGAATGAATTTGAAATGAAGGATCTTGGCAAAACGAAATTTTGTCTCGGCCTGCAGCTCGAGCATTTGCCAAATGGAATTTTCATTCATCAGTCAAATTATACAGAGAAAGTCTTGAAACACTTTTACATGGACAAAACTCATCCCCTGAGTACTCCAATGGTTGTTCGATCACTTAATGTGCAGAAGGATCCATTTCGTCCTTGTAAAGACAATGAAGAAATTATTGGTCCTGAAATATCTTATCTCAGTGCAATTGGAGCCCTGATGTATCTTGCAAATTGCACTCGGCCTGATATTGCATTTTTAGTTAATTTACTTGCAAGATATAGTTCCGCACCAACTCGAAGACATTGGAATGGCATTAAACATATCATTCGATACCTTCGAGGTACGGTTGATATGGGATTATTTTATCAACATGGTTCAAGTCCACAATTAGTTGGATATGCAGATGCAGGTTATCTTTCAGATCCACACAGAGGTAGATCTCAAACTGGATATGTATTTACTTATGGAAATTCTGCTATATCATGGAGATCTGTCAAACAAACACTATCTGCTACCTCTTCAAATCACTCAGAGATCATTACAATTCATGAAGCAAGTCGAGAATGTATTTGGCTAAGATCAATGATCCAACATATTCAAGAAAAGTGTGGTCTTCCAATGATTAATGATAGCCCAACAACTTTATACGAAGATAATGCTGCTTGTATTACTCAAATTAGAGGAGGATATATCAAAGGTGATAGAACCAAACATATTTCACCTAAATTCTTTTATACTCATGAATTTCAAGAGAAATGTGAAATTAAAATCAAGCAGATACGATCAAATGATAATCTGGCAGATTTATTCACAAAAGCATTACCAACTGCAACATTTAAGAAGATTGTACAGAACATTGGAATGCAGAGACTTGAAAACCTTTTATCATGCACTTTTCAGGGGGAGTAATGTCTTGAAGACTTATACTGATTGTACTCTTTTTCCTTCGCTAAGGTTTTATCCCACTGGGTTTTCCTTTGCAAGGTTTTAATGAGGCAATCTTAAAACATTTTACGGTACACATGAATATTATACTCTTTTTCCTTCGCCATTGGTTTTTTCCCACAGGGTTTTTCCTTGGCAAGGTTTTAACGAGGCATATTCATTATATGTGGTCATCCAAAGGGGGAGTGTTATAAAATAACATTATTGTAAAATAAATTGTATGACCACCTTGAGCTAGCCGTCAAATGCATAGTGCATAGTGCTAGCATAGTACTAGCATAGTGAGTTGGCCGACATATACATAATGCATAGTACTAGTATAGTACTAGCATAGTGAGTTGGCCGACATATGCATAGTGCATAGTGCTAGCATAGTACTAGCATAGTGAGTTGGCCGACATATGCATAGTGCATAGTGCTAGTATAGTGCAACATAGTAAGCTAGTATAGTTCCCTTTGTACGCTTATATATATCGTTGAATTCTTTAAGAAATTCATAAGTTTCATAACTTCTCTGAGCTCTATCTCTCTCTCTCCTTTCGATAGTTTCATAACATTATCTTCACTTTTTTTTATTTTTCCTTGTTGTTTTATTTGCTCTTTATTCCTCGATCGTGACCAATTAAAGAAGCTGTAGTTTGTTTATCGAACAATGATCGTAATAGGATGTGTTATCTTCAGGCTGCGTTTAGATGCTGACTAGATGATTATTTGAATTGATATGCAAATTATAATATTTTGATAATTTTGTAAATCTTATGAAGATATGTTTGAATATAAATAGATTAAGATAGATGTTTGAATATATGAAATAGGTTGAGATCATGAATTTAACATTTTTATAAAACGTTGAAAAAATAATAGATCTTATCAATAATTGATTTTGAATAGTTTCTAGCAACTAAACATGGTCCACTTCACGTGATCCATGCCGCTCACATCCTACACTAGTGTTCTTTGCTTGACCACTCTTTCAATATTTGTCTTTATTTTTCTCAATAATTGGGTTCTTTTGCACTCTCCCTTGAATTATTGATGTTAGATCTTTCAATTAAAACTGTAGAATTACTGATGTACGTTCATGGAAAAGGAAATCCATTAGTGATTTAAATCAACTTTAATCTTTATTGGTGGGTCTGGGATGACTTATATGAGTTTGAGAGACCCACAAAATATATATATATATATATATATATATATATATATATATATATATATATATATATATATCAGAATCTTTGAAAATAATGAGGATACAATTCTTATTTACGACTCTATTTTTAATTAAGGACATATTTATAAAATAAAATTGTAAGGTAGCTCGTTATTTTATAAAAATAATGTCCATTTAAATTAGAATTAGTAAAATAAATTATAAAATATTTGGTCATGTTCGGTTTATGAACAATTTAAAGAATTTTGATCATTATTTAATTTTATATTACAACAAATATCTTTAAATCTCAAATTTCTTATTTCAACTTTTAAATTTTCCATTCAACCATCACTTAATCATTATCTAAATACAACATTCAATATAATTTTTAAATGCTATAAAACAAAAGTAATATTAAAAAATTATATTTAAGTAATTTTCAGTTTCAACTTCTACCTATTCACTTTCACAAACTTGGGTACAACACTGTTTGGGGTTGTGGTATGAATTTTTAAAAGTATTTAAATATTTTTAAAAGTTTTTTAATAAAAAAATTAGGTTGTTTGGGTATTATATATTAAAACATTTTTAATCTCAAATAAACAAAAAAGTAAGTTTAAGAAAAATTTTGATACTTTTTCTCAAACTTGTTTTTTCTGAATAATGCATAACATAATTTGAATTTTAAAAAGACTGTCAATAGATAAAAATATTCATACAACTTTAAGATTATTACAATTTTCAAACTTTTAAGGATATGATCATAATTTTTAAAAATTCAAATAATCGTCTTTTTTATATCAGAAAGTATTTTTTTAATTTGTTTCCAAACAAACGTAACATGTTTGAAACTGTTTTAAACATATGGTTACCAAACAGTAAATAATTTTTTAATAGTAGAACTTATTACTTTAGTTATAAGTTATAAGTCCTAAAATTATAAGTTATATTTTCTACCACAATTCCAAATATGCATTTAATTTAAAAGAAATATTATTCAGTTTGGGTTTGTTCAAGCTCATTCCGTTAGGTAATGAATTCAAACGTAGCTCTGTTTTAATTCATTTAGTTAATCATGATTAATGAACCAAACGCAAAACTGTTGAAAACCTTTCGGTTTATTAATTTTTGAGCCTGTTTTAACAAGGACAGCAGCTCCACAACGATGATATGAGTTGAGGAGTAGAACTATATATCAACATCATGTAAGAAAAAGCTGTAATGAATAAAAAGATCTATAGGATCTTTTACCTCCGGCCATTTGTGCTTGATAACTGGAAAACTTCAAATCTACAAAAGAGACTAGAGATTTTGCAGGGAATGGACTTCTAGTCTTTTGCCTTAGAACTTTTTTGGGTGAGTCTAATGGAAAACACAAGCCCCTTTATATAGGCAAGACTAGGGACCCTCATTTATTACTCCTACAACCTTTAGGCTACCCTCATTATTCCATCCATCACAAAATAGCAAGGGTCACCACTTTATTTATGAAGGGCAATTACCTATGCTTGATAGATGAAGTGTATCATCTTAGATGAAGTAAACCACTTTAGGGAAGACAAAGGTTTTCTAGGAAAACCAAAAGTCTAACATTCTCCCACTTGGTTCACTTAATAGGTAAAACTGAAATGGCCAAAATAATGCCCTTAATTCTGTTAAGGTATCCTATATACGAACCATGGTGGTATTGCTCTTTATAGTGAACATTTCCCTTCCATGTGTCACAATACATAGTATCCCTTAAAAATACTTTATGAACAACTATTAAAAGTCATTCGGGTCCAACTTAATCACCCAATGGATATGACGAATTCTTTACTTTATGCGCAAAACTAAAACTGAATTCAACTTTATTCTATATAGTAACATGAGAGATTACACTTTAGTTAGGCCCATACGATCCACATGACCTTGAAACTGTTTTACCGGTAAACCTTTGGTCATTGGATCAGCTAACATCAAGTCTGTATTGGTGTGCTCAATATACACCACATTATATTTGATGCTCTCTCTCACACTTAAATACTTTATGTCAATATGCTTGCTTCTGCTTCCGCTCTTATTGTTCTTTGAGAAGAACACTGCAGCGGTATTATCACAAAGAATCTTTATTGGTCTTTGAATGGAATCGACAATTTTAAGACCAGAAATAAAATTCTTCAACCATCTTGTGTCGTTGCTTCATAGCACGCAATGAATTCTGCCTCCATAGTAGACGTAGCAACTATAGATTGCTTCGTACTCTTCCAAGATATAGCTCATTCAGCAAGAAGAAAGATATATCCAGAAGTAGACTTTCTGGTGTCTACACAACCGGCAAAATCCGAATCTGAATAGCCAACCACTTGTAAATTTTCTGTATGCCTGTAGGTTAGCATGTAATTCTTGGTTCCTTGCAAATACCGCATCACCTTCTTTGCAGCTATCCAATGTTGAAGTCCTGGGTTACTTTGATAGCGACCCAATAATCCAACTGCTAGACATATGTCTGGACGGGTACAAACTTGAGCATACATCAAGCTACCCACTGCAGATGCATAAGGTACACTTTTCATCTGCTCTTGTTCCAATGCATTTTCAGGTGATTGTCCTTTATGAAATTTATCACCTTTGATTATGGGAGCTACAGAGGCTTTACAATCTTTCATACTGAATCTCTGTAAAACTTTTTCAATGTAGGCCTTTTGAGACAGTCTTAAGACTCTTTGTTTCCTGTCTCTGTGAATCTCTATGCCAATAACATAAGAGGCTTCACCCATATCCTTCATTTCAAAGTTTTGGGAGAGAAATTGTTTAGTCTCATGTAACAATCCCAAATCACTGCTTGCAAGAAGAATATCGTCCACATATAGGACTAAGAAAATGTATTTGCTCCCACTGACTTTAAAGTATATACATTGATCAACAAGATTCTCGATAAAACCGTATGAGATAATAATCTTGTGAAACTTTAAATACCATTGACGGGAAGCTTGTTTTAGTCCATAAAGAGACTTCTTCAATTTACATACTTTCTGACTGTCGTTACTGAAACCTTCAGGTTGTTTCATGTATACCACTTCATCAAGATCCCCATTAAGAAAAGCCGTTTTCATATCCATTTGATGTAACTCTAAATCAAAATGAGCTACTAAAGCCATGATTATCCTCAACGAATCCTTCTTAGAGACCGGAGAGAAGGTTTCATGATAATCAATGCCTTCCTTCTGAGTGAATCCTTTAGCGACAAGTCTAGCCTTATATCGTTCGACATTACCAGAAGAATCTCGTTTGGTTTTAAAAACCCATTTGCAGCCAACTGTTGCCGCCCCTTCTGGTAATTCGACGAGATCCCAGACTTGGTTCTTATAAATGGATTCTAACTCATTTTTCATGGCATCCAACCAAAATGTAGATTTATCTCCACTCATGGCTTGTGAAAACGTAATTGGGTCTTCCGGAAGTCCAATGTCAAAATCAGACTCAGTTAGGTATACAATGTAATCATCTGGAATAGCAGGCCTACGTATTCTTGAGGATCTTCTTAGAGCCATTACTTCATCATTTGGAGATGACTCAATTGGCTCAGACTGTAAATGCGGAATAATTTCAGATTGAACCTCATTTACGGGAACATGTTGTACTTGAATTGGTGTCATTACATGATCTTGCGATCTATTTTGCCTTAAGACAACCATTCTTTCTCCAAAAGAAGGCAAAGTAGCATGTTCAGGTGTTTCCTCAAAAGTGACCTCTTGAGGATTCACACTCCCACTAGGTTCAACATCCTCAAGAAATTTTACATTTTTAGATTCAACAATTTGAGGGCTATTATTGGGACAATAAAATCTATATCCTTTGGAGTTATTTGAATACCCAATAAAGAAACCGCTAGTTGTCCTTGGATCTAACTTCTTTATGTTAGGATTATAAATCCTAACTTCAGCAGGACAACCCCATATGTGTATATGATTTAAACTAGGTTTCCACCCTTTCCACAACTCGAAAGGTGTCTTAGAGACAGATTTGGATGGAACCCTATTCAATATATACACTGCAGTTTTAAGAGCTTCACCCCACAAGGAAAATTGCATATTAGATTTACTAATCATGCTCCTTACCATATCCATTAGCGTACGATTCCTTCTTTCTGCAACACCATTTTGTGATGGTGTACCAGGCATTGAATATTGGGCAACAATGCCTTCTTCCTGAAGGAAATTTGCAAATGGACCCTTAATTTGTCCATGTTCTGTGTACCTACCATAATATTCCCCTCCTCTGTCAGATCTTACGATCTTGATTTTCTTTTCACTTTGATTCTCTACTTCTGCTTTATAGGCTTTGAAAACATCTAGTGCTTGAGCCTTCTCATTCAGAAGATAAAGATACATATACCTAGAATAGTCGTCAATAAATGAGATAAAATATCTCTGACCATTCAGGCAAGGGGTAGAAAATGGTCCACATATATCTGTGTGTATAATCTCAAGAACACTTGAGCTCCTTCTTGAACCTTTAGAATTATTGATGGTCTGCTTGCCCTTTATGCAGTCCACACAATTCTTGAAGTCAGTAAAATCAAGATCCTGTAGGACCTCTTCTTTTACTAACCGTCTCATCCTCTCTATAGAGATGTGTCCCAATCTCTTATGCCATAATAGAGAAGATTTTTCATTCAAAAGGTTTCTCTTAATGCCAACTGAATGCAGAGAGAGATAATTCTCTTCAAAATCGGGATGAATATCTAATTTAAAAAGGTTATCAACTAAAGTTCCAGAACCAACAGGAATTTTATTCTTAAAAACTGTCATAACATTTTCAAAAAGGAAACTGTATCCTTTGATAACAAGTTTGGAAACAGAAATTAAATTTCTACAAAATTCTGGAATATAAAAAACATTATTTAAATCCAAAACATGTCCCGATTTGAGAATCACTCTAAAAACTCCAACTGCAACAACTTGTGAACGCCCTTTATTTCCGGTGAAAACCCAAAGTTCACTTGTTGTTGGTTTCCTTCTGGTGAGAAAACCCTGCAATGTATTCACAATATGAATTGAAGAACCAGAGTCAATCCACCATGAATTTTTAGGAGCATCAATGAAAAAAGATTCATGACACACAAGAGATATAGAGCTACCTTTCTTTTCAAGCCACTCTTTATACTTGATGCAACTCTTCTTTACATGTCCCTCTTTCTTGCAAAAGAAGCAGGTCACCTTTTTGCCATTAGATCCATTGGATTTTGATGGCACATTATGCTTCCTTTTCTTTTGAGGTCCACTTTGGCCCTTCTCGGTCTTAACTTTATCATTCACGACCATATTTGCACTTTCAGGTCGATCATGCTTCATCCTTTCCTCTTCTTGCACACACATGGTCAGAAGATCCGTAACTGACCAGTTTTCCTTATGTGTGTTATAAGAGATCTTGAAAGGTCCATACTCAGATGGCAATGAGTCAAGGATGAAATGGACCAAGAATGGCTCAAATATCTCTATCTTTAAGCCCTTAAGTTGAGAAACAATATCTCTCATTTCTGTAATGTATGCACGCATACCCTTAGAACTGTCGAAAGCTTTAGTAGTGAATTGCCTGATAAGAGTGCTAGCTAAAGCCTTGTCAGAGCGAACAAACTGTTCCTCAATTGCCTGCATTAATTCCTTAATTGTAGCGCAATCACCAATAGAACCTCTAATGCTCTTACTCATGCGAGACTTTATGAGCATTAGACTTAGGCGATTAGATCGCTCCCACCATTGGCGATTTTCAATAACTTCCTGTGCATCCGTATCCGTGGCAGCAGGTGGTTGCTCCACACGGAGTGCATAGTCAAGATCCATATACCCCAAGGTAAATTGAACCGAATCTTTCCAGTCAGAAAAATTAGTACCATCAAGCATTGGAATAAAATAAACACCATCAGCTAAAGATTGTGGTACAACAGCTGCAAAACCAAGAAAAACTTTAATGCTATGAATTCAAGTAAATTTTAACCTTCCTGTGGGAAAAGGTTGCAAAACAGCATAAATTTACTCATCTTTATTTATAAGACAAATTATTCCAAATATTAACAAATAAAACTATCTACACCTGTAGGCAGAAGATAAATTTAACTGTTAATACCGAAAATCATTTTCTTATACTAATTAAATCACAAAAATTAAAGATTTCCCTGTAGGGATAAATCCTTAAAACCTATGATTTAATTACAATGAGATTCCATTTTTTTTTTTATATGTATTCTTTTAAATAATAAGGATGCTGTGGCATTACCTTCATTATTAAAAGAAATACAACTGGACATCTCCTTAAAAAACTGTAAATTAGCCCAAAGGCCCAACAATATGAATTGAACTTGAAATTGAGCCCACAAAAGATTGAAATCATGACCCGGCTCCTCTCTCACAATATAGATTATGACAAAAAAAAAAAACATTAATCATGCAAAGAACAAAACTAGATTTCAAAAGCCCATTAAATGAACAAAAAAAAAAAATACTAATAATTCAAACACAAAGCTGAAAGGCAACCGCTCTGATACCAAATGTAAGAAAAAGCTGTAATGAATAAAAAGATCTATAGGATCTTTTACCTCCGGCCATTTGTGCTTGATAACTGGAAAACTTCAAATTTACAAAAGAGACTAGAGATTTTGCAGGGAATGGACTTCTAGTCTTTTGCCTTAGAATTTTTTTGGGTGAGTCTAATGGAAAACACAAGCCCCTTTATATAGGCAAGACTAGGGACCCTCATTTATTACTCCTACAACCTTTAGGCTACCCTCATTATTCCATCCATCACAAAATAGCAAGGGTCACCACTTTATTTATGAAGGGCAATTACCTATGCTTGATAGATGAAGTGTATCATCTTAGATGAAGTGAACCACTTTAGGGAAGACAAAGGTTTTCTAAGAAAACCAAAAGTCTAACACATCACACACACAACATTTATAAAATATTGTATTCGTCACACTTCTAGACTACTCCAAAAGCAAGGTTTTCAAAATATTTGGTTGACTTCTACGCAAATCATCCTGGAAAAAGATCTTTATTTAGTATAATAACCCTTTGATCTGAACTCCGGATCGATATTATAGTCTTTACAAGGCCACCGTATTTTTTTTTTTTTTGTTAGCTTTTATTAATAATTGGATAAAATTATTATTCGCTTAAATCAATTATTTATTTATTTTATTTGATATAATTACTTTATATATATATTCCCAAACATTTATGTTATATATTAATTTATACATGTATATATATTATATATATGGCGATCTGGTGCATTGACGAGATTAAGAGATCGACAACACAATATTCAAATTACATTCAAAGTTTTAAAAATAAAAAATAAGATTTTGAAGAATAACTTATATATGTAACTAATTTATCTCACATAATTAAAAATACTAATTTGTATATATAAATTAAATATCCTCCTCGATATTAATTTATATTAACATTATCTGGAAATATTGGAAGATTAAAGAGATTAATGAGCTTCATGAGTTTGCCATGCATTTACTACTGGATCGGATCGAAGTAAATCCATTATCAATTAGTAGTTCGCCATTTAATTTTATATATATATATATATATATATATATATATATATATATATATACTCTTAATCCGCAGGGCTCCCATATCGCATGCGCATGTATGGAAATCCTTGCCCGTCCAATTTTCTCCATCATGAAAACTATTCATCTACCAACTTTAGCTTTAGAAGTGGACCATATGTGTTATCTTCATTTTTTTTTTTTCCCTTATTGTTTTATTTGCTCTTTATTCCTCGATCGTGACCAATTAAAGCAGTTGTAGTTTGTAAAGCGTGAATATCGAACAATGATCGTAATAGGATGTGTTATCTTCAGACAGTATTTAGATTCTGATTAGATGATTTTAGATAATTATTTGAGTTGATATGCAAATTGTAGTATTTTATAAATCCTATAGAGATTTGTTTGAATATAAATAGATTAAGATATAGGTTTGAATGTATAAAATGGATTGAGATCATGAATTTAATATTTTTATAAAAAATTAAAAAAGTAATAGATTCTATCAATAATTAATTTTGGATAGTTTCTAACAACCAAACATAGCCCATTTCACGTTATCCATGCCACTCACATCTTACGCTATCTTACGCTAGTATTCTTTGCTTTACCAATCTTGCAATATTGTCTTTATTTTTCTCAATAATTGGGTTCTTTTGCACTCTCCTTCAATTATTGATATTAGATTTTTTAATTAAAGCAAGAATGAGTGATGTTCATTATTAAAAGTTAAAAGTTTTGATCAACTTTCATCTTTATATAAAGTGGATCGTGTTTCTTCACTCCTCATCTAATTTATTCATCATCTTTACTTTTATAAAGCTGCAATGACTTATATGAGTTTGAGAAACGGACAAACTGGTCGGTTATATTAGAAGAATTTTGTTAATTATCACCTACACACCATACATTATATTTTTTATCTTTTATTTTTCATTTTATTCATGCTAAACTAATTGAGTTCTTCTACGCATTATCTTTATACCACATACTTGTTAAAATAAAAAATAAAAAATCATGTATAGTTTATGATGTATGAATGATCTGTATAATTTTAAATATCTGAATCCATAAAAATAATAAAGATACAATTCCTATTTACGACTCTATTTTAAATTGAGGACATATTTATAAAATAAAATTGTAAGGTATCGTTATTATTTTATAATCATTATAAAGATATAATAAATAAATTGAGGACCCAATAATAATGATATAATCATTATAAAATAAAGATACCTTACAATTTTATTTTATAAAAAAAATACTCTCCATTTAAAATAGAATTAGTAAAAAAAAAAAAACTATGAAATATATGCATGGTAATGTCCGGTTTACAAACATTTAAAAAAAAATCAATTATTTTTAAATTAAAGCAAACATCGTTAAATCTCAAATTTCTTATTTCAACTTTTATACTTTTTATCCAACCATTACCCAATCATTATTTACACATAAAAATTAATACAAATTTTTAAAAACTATTAAACAAAAATATTCTTAAAAATTATAATTTCAACTTTTACATATTTACTTTCACAATAACACTTATTTTAAAGAAAATTTTCATTCTGAAATCGGTGTGTATAACATAACTGATTTGAAAAATAAATTTTAAAATTTAAATTTTATAAATTAAATCTTTTTATACACCGGCTTCAAAATGAAATAATTTTATTTTTAAAAAAATATATTCTTCAAGTTGGGTTTGTTCAAGCTTATTCTGCTAGGTAATGAACTTAAACATGAGCTCTGTTTTAATTTGTTTAGTTAATGAAAGAACTCGAGTCTCGATAATGAACCAAACTCAAAATTGTTGACAAGCCGTTCGGTTTATGAGGTCTGGTTCAGCTAACTTAGGGCCTGCCATAAACCGGGTTTAGAATGATATTAGTTCTAGGCCCATCTTGAGAACCGGATGGAAAGATGATTGAAGTATCTTTGCTATGGGTCCGGCCCAAAGTAACAGTAGTGATTAGTGAAGACAATAATTTTGTAATATCATGCATAACAAATTTAGGTGATTTTAAATTGATTAAAGGAAATCAAAGATAATATTATTTTTTATTTTTTGTTGAATTTTCACGTCTGGAAAAGATCGAACTGAATCAAATGGCATCCAATTCATAAAAGCTATATATTATTATTATTTTCATTTTTGGCCATAGACTGATATCCTATGCACTTCATTTAATATAGAGTAAGTTAATACAATAATTTATGTTTCAAATACTAGATTTATATATATGGGATAGGTTGTTTTATATTTAAAATAAAAACTGAATAAATAAATAAACTGGAGAAAGAAGAATAAGATGACGAAGGCAAAGCGCCATTTGAGCCCCTCATCCATCTTCATCTATCCCATCAGGAATCACCTTACAATAGTAACGGCTAACTGCTTAGCTAACCAAAGAATACTAATCACAGAAAATTGTGCACTGGGCAAAAACCTGAATACAAGTGCAAGATAAAAACCGTCTGTGTGACTCTGTGAGAGAGAGAGAGATAAGAGAAGGGTAACATGCAGCCCCCAAAAATTCTTAATTTATATTCGTTCTCCCCCATAGGGTACATGGGTACAGCTCCAAGAAGAGAAATTGAAAAAAAAACCAAAAAAAAAAAAAAAACAGAGGAAGGAGGAAATGAATAAGACTGCTTTTATGTTTTATTAGAACGTGAACACTCAGCTATTTTTGACTTACAAAATACAGAGGACTACGTCCTCTATTGAATTTGTTGCCATTAGACTCTTTCATCCTTCAACGTCTCTCCATCAGTGCTGCATGATTTGTGGGAGTTACCGGCCTTATCTCTTCAATAGTTATGGAGCTCCTTATCACTCCGTTGAGTCCCACAAATCACGCCGAGCTGCTGGGTTGTGCTAATACTCCACACCACTATGAGGAAAATTTCAAATTTCTGTGGATTTACAAATCCAAACATGGGTTTTTGGTTCAGAGTTTAAAAGAAAATCCCTTTAATATATAAGAAAAGAGAGATGAAAAGAATAGATTGGAACAGAGAAGCAATGAATCAACTTCATCTTTCGCCATTTTCTCTTTAAAAAAAGGAAAAACCAAACCCAATGCACGACCTAATCTTCATCTGAGCATGGATGTTAGAGATTGTAAAACTTCTTCTTGGCGAGGAATTGTGAGACCCATCTCGTGGTTGAAGCCAAACTCTTCTTCAGGTTGTTGCAGTAGGATCTGCAACTCAGGTTTTTCCCTCTGTATTTCGTCTCCCGCCCATGTCACTGTCCACCGTTTCATTAACACAGCCATGCCAATATGCCATATCATTTTCGTGTGTAAGGGGTGCGCGAAATCGACTTGATTTAGAGTTTTTGTTCATCTTTTGCCTTTTGTTTCCTGTTTGCAGTCGTAGTCGTGCAAGAACCGGTGTAAGAATCGCGTAATCTCTTTAAAAAAATAAATAAATTAATATGGATCCACATAAAAAAAAATTAATTTTTTTAATCGTGAATCCCATTCTTTTTTAAAATAATTGCGTAACATTTATACATTTCACGATTGTACGTAACATTACTATTTATTTATATGAGGGAAAGAATCTAATACATATGGAAGTTGTACATGTTTTTGGACTATCTATGATCTATCAATTCGTTACTTTGGCTCAATCGACGACACACAATGCAAATATTATGTCATCAAATATATATAATAGACAAATATTATTTATTATGTTCACACTATATATTAATATATAATTTGTTATTTTTATTTTATGTTTAAGTACACATGTTTACACATTAATATATAATTAAATAAATAAATAAAAATAATAAATCATATATTAACACATAGTGTAAAGGATGATATGAAATTTTTTATATATAATATATAATATTTCCCACTTCCATGATAAATGGTTAGGTTAAATTAAAAAATAATAATATATATATAATTAGACTAGTTGGGTGAAGTGGTGGGACATCTAACGAGACGAATCTTGCCGACCCATATTTGTTCGGCACGTTGTAACTTGTACGTACGTACTCAATCCGTAGTACTGTTCTTTTTTTTTTTTCTTTTCTTTTTTTAAATTCGGTAGTACTGTCCTACTTGTTGCAAAAGTTGCCAGAAAATAAATCTTAAAAATTAATTATTTAGGAAAAGTTATAAATCTACAAGTAATCTAATTTGAAGTAATAAAATAATTGAAAAAGAGTTACAAGTTATTTTATTTAGTGGATAAAAGATTTGAAGTTTGATTAAGGGACTGTTTGATGTTGAAAATATCACTATTTTAAATTATTTAAATATTATTTATAAATTATTAAATATTATTTATTGATATTTTAAAATATTCTTACCATCCAAGTTAGCCCTAAATAACGACTCGTTGGTCAAATGAAATAATTTCTATTTTCAAGATTTTTACATTCTCTTAAATGATAGATGAGTTATTTCACTGATTTTTATTCTAAAAAATTCAGAAAATTGAAAACGACGACGACGACGACAATGGTAATAATAATAAACTCAGTCTAATCGGTTGTCATTGGGGGCCATGGTTTGGGTATCAAACCACGTGACCGTAAGTGTCTTGGGACTTGGGAATGGTAGGCATGCATCTAACGTAATTACACCTTTCAACCAAAGGAATAAATAAATAAATATATATATATAGACGATCCAAAAGTCACCGCATTATTTTTCTTTTCATATTCTCTAAGATAAGAATATCGCATTATTATATAATATTGAATGCGCATGCCATGCATGTCATTTCGAGAAATGCTGCAAAATCATATGTCCATTGTGGGTTTTATTCTCTCTTTATTATAAACTATCTTGAATTGTATGACTACATTTATCTAGTCGTCAAATACATAGTGCATAGTGACAGTGCATAGTACTAGCATAGTAACTAGTATAGTGAATGGTCGACATATACACAGTACATAGTGCCAGCATAGTATTGCATAGTAACTGGCATAGTAAATGGTCGACATATGCACAGTGTATAGTGCCAGTATAGTACTGCATGGTAACTGGTATAGTGAATGGTCGACATATGCACAGTGCATAGTGCCAGCATAGTACTGTATAGTAAGCTAGCATAGTCCTCTTTGTACGCCTATATATATCGTTGAATTCTTTAAGAAATTCATAAGTTTCATAACCTTTCTGAACTCTATCTCTTTCTCTCTCCTTTTAAAAGTTTTATAATACGTTATGGCTCTCTCTTTTCTATGATTTCATAACACGTTATCAACACGGAAGTTCTGACGATTTTGAAGCTAGTGAATTTATATCATTCTATTCCTTGAAGTGAAAAGAATGATGCGTTTCATTCAAAGAAACTAAGAGATTGGACGTGATAATGAATACCTTTTTGGGCCAGAAGCTCGTATTGGAAAAACTGTAAGCTTTCTCTTTGAGATGATATTATACAAATTATTGAATCAAATATTATGATGCATCAAAAGGTAATATGATTCAAAATATTTGTATCTTTTCATGGTTATCTTGATCATCCAAAATCAATTACGATAAGTCGAATGATTTTCATATGGACGTCCATAAAAGAACCAGAAGATTCTTTTACTATAAAGTTTTACCACCAGAAATGAAAAGAAAAATTTGCTTGAAGCAAATAAGATGAAATTATTTGACGTTATCTTGATTATCATATGTGAACCATAAGTTCAGATGATAATTAAATTTTGGATACAATAAGATAAAAATGTCTCATATTCTAGCTGCTAAAATCCCAGCAAGGATTGAAATCCCTGTAGGACAATTAAGAAATTCAGCAGTCTAAAGACATATATAAAGGCATGTGAGACTTATCGATACAAAAGATAGAATATCTCAAAAGAGAAAGGCACAAATAATTTGGTGCTCCTGAAGAGACCATACCCACAAAACAAGCAATAAAGTCCATCCAAATTGTCTGTATAAAATTCTCCTATATAAACTCTTGAAAAGTGCCTCCTGAAGAGGTTTTTCATGAAAATGTCTTCCCTTGAAGAGGGACAGGTACCTGAAAATAACGAGATCTCGTTACATTTCATGAATAATGGAAAAATTATGGATAGAAATAAAATTGTTGTCGGCAATCTATTTCCATATGAGATGGCAATTGACATTACCAGAAGTAATGATGAAAGTGAATCAAGAATCGTCGAAGAATACGACGTAAAATATTGGCCAAATTTGAAAAAAAAAAAACAATTCCTGCAAAATTGATTCACTAGTAAAATATGATGCATCGGGACTTATAGTCCAAACACCTAAAGAGGTGATGCTTGTTGAATGTCAGTGGGTATTTATGAAAAGGAAATAAAAATGTGATATATAAATCACGAGTCAGTTTCTCAATTCCTGCAGAATTGATATCACTAAGTAAAATGTGATAAATATGGACTTGAAGTCCAAACACCTAAAGAGGTGATTTTTATTAAATATCAGTGGATATTTATATACATGATATAAAAAGTCTGAAACTTTTAATATGAAAATGTAATATAGAAATCACAAGTTAGTTTCTCGAAAAAACAATATTAATATGATTTTAAAGTGGTTGAAATCATATTGAGATTTTTATTAGCTTGAAAGTTACTAAGAGTTTGGATATGCATGATTAACTGCATATTTATATGGATCATTGGATCATGATATATATATATATGAAAATCCCTGAAGGATAGAAAATGTCTGAAGCTTCTAATATGAATACATCTGGAAATATGTATTCTATCAAATTTCAAAGATCCTTATATGATCTAAAGCAATCCAAACGCAAATGAAAACAAGCTATTATTGCAGTTTATATATATGATTTAAATGTCATTGAAACTCCAGAAGAGCTCATAAAAACTGCACATATTTGAAATATAAATCTGAAACCCTTGCGGCTTCAAGGGGAAGATGGATGATATTATTAGTCATGAAATACCATCTTTTAATACAATTAGTATTTCAGATTCATATTATGGGTTTGATATGAAGTGTGCATTATTAAAGAAGAAATAAAAGGGAGCACACAGAACATCTACCAAAAGATAGAAACACAAATATGAATATTTGTGAAATATTATTTTATTATCTTGAAGCAAGAATTACAAAAATTTGAGACACTTTGCCTCATTCTTCAAACGCTCTTGTTCTTCAAGAATCTGCATAGCATCCCTATCTAAAGGGGTGGGCAATCGAAAAGAAGATTTAAGTAAGGATTTTAAATTCCTATTCTCTTTCTTTATTGATTCTATCTTCATGTTGGACTCCAGAAGAAGTCGCTGAAGTATAGCAATATTCTCGTGGAGATTGTCAACTCTACAAGTTCTGGATTGCAGTCGCTGAGAAAATGCGACAATGGATGATGAGTATCGAGTACCGAGACTCACAAGCTCATAGATAGCTTCATTATCTGACCTATGAGTCAGATCATTATATTGCATAATAGCACCTGTGGTAGAAGCAGGTACAGCTGATGAACGAGGTGCAGAGTACCTCATATATTGGCCATGAGAGGATCGCTGAGCTATTGTAAGATAAGAATGCAAAAAGAGATTGTAGAGTAAAAATGCAGTATGATTACAGAAAATTGAAGAAGATGAGATGCGAATGAAGATGAGCTGAATATCTCTTTTATAGAGAAAATTATGATACAACATCTCTCGTGAAGCAAGAGAAAAGAGACGAAATATAGCTTCATAGCTCTGCGGCGCCTGACAGCACGCCTGACACCTACAGAGGAGTTGAAAATCCGCAGTACTTGTCTGATCTTAAAAGGCTGGTCACCGTTTTTATTAAAAAATGAGGTTAGCGGTTTAATGTTGATGAATTCTCCACTAACTGTGTTATTTACAAGAACTCCAGAAGAGTAGGAATGTACAGAAAGATCCAGTTGTGATTATTTTATCAACATGGATCAAGTCCACAGTTAGTTGGATGTACATATGCGAGTTATCTTTCAGATACACACAAGAAGATCATTGCAATTCATGAGAAGAAAGTTGAAATTGATATCAAGAAGGTACGATCAAGTAAAAATCTGGCAGATTTATTCACTAAAGCATTACCAACTACAACATTTAAGAAGATTAAGCAGAACATTGGAATGCGGAGGTTTGAAGACCTGTTATCATGCACTACCAACTGCAACATTTAAGAAAATTATGCAGAACATTGGAATGCGAAGGTTTGAAGACCTGTTATCATGCAATTTTCAGGGGAAGTAATGTCTTGAAGACTTGTGCTGATTGTACTCTTTTTCCTTCGCTAAGGTTTTATCCCACTGGGTTTTCCTTTGCAAGATTTTAATGAAGCAATCCTAAAGCACTCGGCGATACACATGAATACTGTACTCTTTTTCCTTTGCCATTGGTTTTTTCCCACTGGGTTTTTCCTTGGCAAGGTTTTAACGAGGCATATTCTTAAAATATGGTCATCCAAATGGGAAGTGTTATAAACTATTTTGAATTGTATGACCACATTTATCTAGTCGTCAAATGCATAGTGCATAGTGACAGTGCATAGTACCAGCATAGTAACTGGCATAGTGAATGGTCGATATATACACAGTGCATAGTGCCAGCATAGTACTGCATAGTAACTGACATAGTGAATGGTCGACATATGCACAGTGCATAGTGCCAGCATAGTACTGCATAGTAACTGGCATAGTAAATGGTCGACATATGTGTTGCCCAGATGACTAATACAAGAGGGGGGGTGAATTGAGTTGTATTAAAAAAAATAACAATTATAAATCAAATATATAATATAAAATATAAACAAAATATGAAATAACAATAAATATAAAGAGTAAGGGTAAGAGAGAAGCAAACTCAGTATGTTAACGAGGTTCGGCCCCACTGCCTACGTCCTCACCTCAAGCTACCCCTTAAGGATTCCCAAATTCACTATTCAACCTCCTTCAGATAGAGATAGAAACCTATTACACCTTTGAACAATACCGCTACAAAGGATCCGTGTAGAACACCCTCTACACTTGCAATCACCTTACACGTGGTGATTCAACTATTCCCCGTGTAGAATACTTTCTACACGCACAAGGGTTATACACACCCTTTTTCTGATACAAAAGCTGATAGTGGGTAGGTTATCAGAAAACACTCATCAATGAGTGAAATAAGAACAATACAGCACAAACTATATCTCTCAAAATGAACAAGGATTAATGCTCAATGCTTAGAGAAGAGAGAATGAAAGCTTTGAATGAATGTTGTATGCTCTTGGTGTTGTGAATGTAAAGCTCTCAAATGATCTATTTATAGGCATATGAGACTTCATATTCAAATTTAAAAAGATTCACATGTCAAAGACAACATCATTCACTTTTTCAAAAAATTCAAATAAAAGGTTCTTCTTTTTCAATTGTCAAAGAGAACATCATTCACTTTTTCAAAAAAAGCAAACCTAATCTTTTACTTTTTGCATATGACAAAATAAGCACACTTTACTTTTCAAATTTTTCAAACAAAATCATCTACCTTTTGTATAAGTCTAAAAAAGTATCAATCACTTTTGAAAATATTCAAATAAAACATGCACATGTGAAAGATGACAATCAATCATCTTTAATATTTTCAAAGTTCAACCCTTTAATCAAGGCATGCACATGCAAAAGATGACAATCAATCATCTTTCAAAATTTTCAAATTTAATTTTCAAAAATATTCATGCACATGTGGAAAATGTATTTTAATACTTTATGATAAAATATTAATTTTGAGCATTAATCCTAATTTCGAATTTTAAGAGATTTACAATATTACTCTATGATTTTAATGTGAACTTGTTTCCTTCTTGCTCATGCTTGGTTCTTTGATGTGCTTGATTCCATTGTGTGAACAACTTGAACTTGAAACTCTTTTATTCTTTGAATTTATTTGTTATCATCAAAATCCATGTGTAGATTTATAATCACATGAAACTTGAAACCTTGGGTTCAATAATATGCACAGTGCATAGTGCCAGCATAATACTGCATAGTAAGCTAGCATAGTCCCCTTTGTACACCTATATATATCGTTGAATTCTTTAAGAAATTCATAAGTTTCATAACCTTTCTGAGCTCTATCTCTTTCTCTCTCATTTTAAAAGTTTTATAATACGTTATGACTCTCTTTTTTTTATGATTTCATAACACTTTTAACTTTTTCTTTTTCTGCTTTTGCTCGTTTATTGTAATAGGGTTTTGGTTCATCATAAAAAGTATTACTATATATATATGTCAATAGTGGTGTCTCATATTATAATTTTAAGCCCATCCAACATATGCAAATGATTTGTTTGTTAATTAATGGTTCAATTATATTATTTTGATGCGATGATATATATTATAAACGGTTAGATCCATTATTAGTTTTAAAAAATTATATGAATATTGATAAATAATATCATATTAATGCAATAAGAGTTAGGACACAACCAATCAAATAGCCATTATCTGAATTTACTACTGACATAGATCACTTGACCTCGCAGTGCCACGTGGTAGCTTTTGATCAATCAAAATATATCATTTAGTTCGTTAGGAAACAATAATCCTGCCATAAGTTTTGATCAATCTTTCTTGTTTTCAAATTTATAATTTCATTTTTAATCTATTATGCAAAAAGAAATATCACGATTGAGAAAAGAAAATTAATTGTTTTTTTATTTTTATTCTTTTTAATATGGCTTGACGCTATTAGATTCCACGGTCCATCTAAACGGTAAAGTCATGGGTCAGGGTAGCATTTTCTTTAGAGTCATGCATGAGTATAATATTTTCATAATTAGTTAAATTTATATCGTAATTTTAATTATTTTTAGGTTTTAAAAATATTTAATTAAATAACGCAACAGAATGTGACAGCATCAGAGCACATGAACTGACAGATCATTCAAAATTTAAGGGAACGCTCGGCCACAGAGACAGAGAGAGAGAGAGAGAGAGAGAGAGAGAGGATAGAAGAATATATCTTCTACAAGAAAATCACGCGCCGTGTTTGGTAGCTTTTGGACTTATGTGGGGAAGGTTGGATTCTCATCTCTCACTTCTCTTTAGGTTCCGGTGTAGTGTGGCGGGGGCGTCATCTGAAAATTCTCTGAAATAATATGTATATGTACTCCAAAAAAACCTTTGTTTTTTATGTTTGTTCATCGAAGACACTTTCTTAGATCCGAAAGGTTGGTTAAAAACGGTTAGCTAACGAAGATCTTTGTCCCCGAGTAGTTTTGACCTCATTCACACTCCCGACCACTTTCTTTCTGACCCACCTTCACTTCTCGCGGAGTACACAGCCTCCTCCTTTGATGGGCAAGAAGCAGCACTTGGACTGGACCTCAAAGTCAATTGTTTCCTCCGGTAGCGAGAGAGTCTCTCTTTTGACTAAGGAGGTTTGGCTTTCTCTCTTCTGGTTTTTTTTAATCTTTCTTTATGGGTCACGTGTCGGAGGGTCATGGTTGTTCATGTGTTGCAGGTTTTGCTACCATAGCCATATCAAGAACTTGGTTACATTCAATTTCTGTATTCCTTGACGACAATTTTTATTTTTCTTTTATTTCCCCAATGCCTTTGGGTACACTATTTCATGAATTTTTTTCAGTTGACATTTGTTGATTGAACTTACATGGTTGGGTTGATTGCTGCATGCGTAGGAAGAAGTTATTCTGAGATTCTTGCGCTTTAGTTCGTTTTTAGCTTGCTCTTTATATTCATTCATTATGTTTCTCTCGTTCAAATTCTTATTCCCATGCTTTGTGTACGTGTGTACATACATCTATTTAGTAGGCCTTGATGAGGCTGCTTATTTTGAGAAGGAAAATTATGAGTCTTTAATTGAGAGAAGATTATTAAGGTCCTTTTTAATTCGTCCTGAAAAAAGAGAATGCGCTTTGGTTCATGTAGGCAAAGAAGAAAGCAAATGAAGACCAGTCCGCTGATGGAGTTGTGACAGACCTTGAGCACGGGGATGCAGTAGAGGTGATGGCTATTCATACTACTAAGCCTACGGTTCTATTTGCCTCTGATTCAAATACTTTTTTGGCAAAAAATTTATGGTTGTGTTTTGGCAAATGCAGGCTGCAAATGTTGGATTCTGCAGGGTATTATCACTGGTAAATGGGGAAGTTTATGATGCGTTCTGATTTTATAGAAGTGAGTTAAAATATGTCTTAAGTTGTTGAAATCCTGCTGTTTTACAGGCAAAGCCCGATGCAGGGAAGCTAGTTGTTGCCACCATTGCTCTGTTGATCGCATCCACATCAAGTCTTCTGATTGTACGTTGACTTGCCTATTGGTGGCCATGCGTGGTCTATCTTTCTCCTGTTTTTATCTTCTAACCTTAGTTAGCATCTAACACGAATATAGGGAATGGCATATTAGATTTAACGTAAGAATGGTATGTAGTGAATGGATTGTTATCTGAACTGCCGAGTACCTTTTAGGATTGCTGCTGGCTCAACATGCCAAGCATCTTTTAGAATTGCTGTTTGCTCACCAGCACTGATCAGTGCGCTAGTGGAACTTTATGCTGTATTGAATCCTGTATACGTTGGAGATTCAAGGAAAATGGAAAACTTGGTTTTTGATGAGGACAAAATCCTGATAGATATACCACATTTAATTAAAAATAAGTTCAGGATTGATCCGATGATATAGGTTAACATTTTGTGTATCATCATGTCAAAAATATCAAAACATTCTTAACTCCACCAAGAAAATTTTTTCTAGTCAAAATCTTTTTCTTTTTGTTTTGAGATGCAGGGCATCATTTGAAGATAGCCCTCTGTTGCTCTTTTTCATCAATCTCTTTTTTCTTACACGTAACATCTGACTTTTTTTCAAATATGCTCTTATGACATACCAAAAGTTACAATGAAAACTACTCACTCCAAGTTCATTTGGATCTCCACTGACTGAACTTCTCCTTTTCCCTAATTTCTGTCTGAAAATATAGTTAGCAATTCTACCACATAATTTTAGCAAGAATTTACAAAACAGCAGCTTGTAATACCAATATAGAATCAATGTAGGTGAAGTTAACAAGCATGAGTTTCCTTTGGCCGCACTGGTGCATGAAAGATGAGTGCCAAGGAGCCTAGATAACTGTTTTTCTGGAGATACGAGACTTTGGCAAGCCTTTGCCATCTGCACAGACCTCTCTGTCTGAATGTTCTCCTTAATGCTGTATGGGGAATCTTGCTTCTCTCTTTCAATGGCCTTAATGTCTGATGCATCATGAATGTGATTTTCAATAAAATGATTGTGAGACTTTCGATAATGGATCGCCTAGATTTTCTGTGGGATTGCCCAAACACCAGTCTAGTTTGTTAGTACTGGCCTAGGAGTTTCAACAGCATTACTTCCATCTTGGGCGGATATTGCTCTGCTTTTTCCCAGATTTTTGCTTTTGATTTTTTTTTATAATGATAGTCTCAGTTACCAAGTGATGATAATCATTGGTAGTTCCTTTTGCAACTATCCAGTTGCAAGTTTTAGTGAAAGCTTTTGCTCTGACTCCATTTTCTGATTAGCTGAAATATATAGGTCCACATAGGATATGGATCAAAAGGATATAGAAAGTAAATTTCAGCATATTAACTCAGTTTTTATTTTTTTCCTGACAAGCATGTACCTCCATTCCCTCAGTTTTCATTTCAATCTTCTTTTTTTTTTTTTTAATTTTTATTTTATTTATTTTTTATCTAAAGAATATTATGATTCTTGTGCAGCCAAAATTTGGTGGTATGATAATAGACATTGTATCAGGAGAAATCAGAACTCCGGAACAGCAGTCAGAAGCTCTGGATGCTATCAAGGACACCATATTGGATATTGTACTTATAGTAGCCATTGGGTATGATACTCTCAAATTTACAGAGACGAGAAAAATAGTTTCTAGTAATGATAAGTTGAAGGAATGTGTGTGCATGCGTGTGCGTGTGAGTGTCATCAATAAAATCCTTGTTTTACTGATTAAAAAACTGTACAATGTCCAATAAGCTGAAGGATGTTTTTCTAGAACAGAAGAAAAATAAGATCTCCATAGTTTCTGACTCTTTTTTCCTTCCTTGGTAACAACATAAGTTTCATAATTTGAAAGCATTATTTTTAGCGAGGCCTTCTCTGTAGAGATTTTTAGTCTGGAAACTCAACTTTCTTCAAACTAGAAATGACAAAAGCAAGAGTTCTAACAACTTCCATTAAGGTAAGTTTACTCTTTTAAACTTTCCCTTCCTTCACTGTAACTTAAAACTTAACACCGCAAATGCAATACAATCCAACGTACTATTGATTCTACAAGATCTCCATCAAGTGTGTTTTAACTACACTATGCTTCGTGCCAAAAGTGGATAATATCAAACATTTTCTTGAATTAGTTATATTGTGGCATGAGAATGATGACATAGTGCATGACCTGCTTCAGAGTCTTCACCTTTGATTAAAAAAAAAAGAAAAAAAAAATATCTGCCTTTTGAGGTAGAGCCATCTAAATTTAAACGATATGTTGAACCTTTAAATGTGCTTGTGTGGGTAGATTCCTATCTTTGTATTGAATTTCACAGCCTATATTATCTTTGTGTTGTTTGCTGTTAATTGACTATGGTCTTTTTAGTTCTATGTGCACAGCACTTCGAGCATGGTTGTTTGCTTCTGCCAGTGAAAGGGTTGTAACTCGTTTGCGAAAGGACTTATTCAGTCACCTTATACATCAGGTTAGACCCATTAGTCCCCAGAATTATAAAACATGGGACAGCTACTTGCGAGATATGAAAAGACCCAGAAACACATGTACTGCACACTAATTTTTAAACCACTCTACTTAGTATATCGTTTTTTTTAATCCATTATGCAGCATAGTTTTTTAAACTGAGACTAACTTATTTAGTGTGAGTTCCAAAGGTGGCAGGTTAAGCACTATCAGAAACAATGATAATTGATTTTAGAAAATGGTTACCAAGTAATTCTGTTGTTATCTTATTAGCATTGATGTGGAATCTAAAACCCCTTTGGCATGGTTGGTCCTACATGGCTCAACAGGAAATAGCATTCTTTGATGTTACTCGAACGGGGGAACTCCTAAGCAGGCTATCTGAAGACACACAGATCATAAAGAATGCTGCAACAACGAATCTTTCTGAGGCACTCCGAAATCTGACAACTGCATTAATTGGCATTGCCTTCATGTTCACATCTTCTTGGAAGTTGACACGTAATTGATTTTATTCACTTGTAGTAATGCTTGCTAGTCTAATAACCCTTTTGCTTATTGTATTTTTTTTTTTTTTTCCTGCTTAGTGTTGGCTTTGGCCGTAGTGCCAGTCATTTCAGTTGCTGTTCGAAAATTTGGGCGCTATCTTCGTGAGCTTTCACATTCAACTCAGGCTGCAGCTGCAGTCGCTGCCTCAATTGCAGAGGTTTGTAAGCCATATGAACATTTATATGGTTATTTAATTATTTTGAACTGCTCTGTGCATGGTACAGGGAACCATGTGGTTTTCTATATTTTTAGTATATTAATCCATAAATCCTTGCATTTAGAAAAAAATAAAGTGACAGAATGGAAGTCTAACAGGCAGTTTTGAGGACTTTAGATTACGATTGGTTATATGGCAAGGGGCAAAGGTTGGGGAGAAGAATATTCAAAAGCTTGCTATAATAAGGGGAAGAAAGAGTAAAGATTTGATTATGTTAAAGCACCAGAGAGTATCCTGGTTGAGGATTGAGCTTTTAGGTCCACAAACGAAAATAGAATAGCTGGGGTAAAGGATTTGTTGAAGAAGATGGGAAAAAAAAAGGTTGTGACTCCAAAGAAGTTCTGTGTTGATTTGCCTGGATTCCTCGTGCTTCAGTTATCCTAGGTGAATATGTTGATATTAAGCAGTCCCAAAGTAATATAAAATTTTGTTAAAAATAGGGTACCAAGTACACTGGAAATATAGAACAACCAAGTAAGTCATTGTTAGGAATGTTGTTAGTCAGTTTTTAATTCTAAAGTATTTTTTCCTGAGCAATATTGATTCTTACCCTTAGGAATCTTTTGGGGCCATCCGAACGGTCAGATCTTTTGCTCAAGAAGCTTATGCAATTTCAAATTACTCAGAAAAGGTTGATGAGACATTGAAGCTTGGTCTTAGACAAGCTGTGAGTTTCTTGACTAATCTTTGTCCCATCTTTCCCTCTGTCAAAGTTTCTGAGTTTTTGAGATTTTCCTTTTCTACCACAGAAAGTAGTTGGTCTATTTTTTGGAGGACTAAATGCGGCATCAACATTGTCTGTCATCGTAGTGGTGGTTTATGGAGCTTACTTGACAATAACAGGCTTCATGACTGCAGGCTCCCTTACATCCTTCATTCTTTACAGCCTTACAGGTACTTCCCTTCATTGTCCATAGCCTGCAAAATGGTACCTCAAGAGGCAGTGTTCAACTTCACTTTTCATTTTAGACAAAGTCATAATAAACTTTTAAAATTTCTAAGAACTGTGGGCAAAAGTATAGATCTCACATGGTAAAAAAAACGTAGTAGATGCTTAAAATGTGATAAATTTCTGTACAGAATCACTGAATTATGGGAAATAGCCTCTTAAGAGGCTATTCAAGTTTGATGAATGTTGAAAGTTGACCTTGTTATTGTTCTGCTTTGAAATTGTGTTAATCATGTTATCTCATTATATGGTTATGTTAAATCAATCTTTGAAGACAAAGCTAGCATGTTTTCGATATTGTTGTTTGGTTGCTTGTAACTTCTCTCTCTCTCTCTCTCTCTCTCTCTCTCTCTCTCTCTCTCTCTCTCTCTCTCCCAAAAGCTTTATAGCTGTTATAAATATACAAAATTTCTAAAATTCTCTGCCTGCAGTTGGATCCTCGGTATCCTCTTTATCAGGATTATATACAACAACAATGAAAGCTGCAGGAGCAAGCAGAAGAGTTTTTCAGCTCCTGGATCGTATCTCAGTTATGCCAAAATCCGGAGATAAGTGCCCCATGGGGTAAGTTGTATTAAACCACCTCTTGTTTTCATCCTTTTATCAAGATTGAAGTTATATCTTTGTCAGTAATGTCAGTCCTTAATACTTAACCCAAAAAAAAGAAAGTGATGTCGGGTCCTTGATGGCAGAAACCCCGATGGAGATGTGGAATTAGATGATGTCTGGTTTGCTTACCCTTCTCGCCCAACTCATATGGTACTCAAGGTAATAAAACTCCTTAATCAGATTTTATTGTGAACTTGACGTAATGACCATGATACTTTTTTTTTTTTTTTTACCATGATACTAAGAATTGATACCTTGCAAATAGATGATTGCATCAGTTTCATGCATACTATGACAGTGAAATTGGCTTTATTGATCTAGCCCTTGCAGTCTTTACGTTTAGGATGTGATAAAATGAAAAAAGATTAATAAATCGTAATGTAAATGAATGATTAATTCTAAGATTCAATTTGGCTCTGCTTTGTTGCCCAGAAGTCATGCCTCGGTTTGAACATCCTTAGCATAGTTCAAGTGTTTCTAGAACTTTCTTCTCATGTCAAGTGCTTTGTTGCCCAGGCCTTAGTGTTTATAGAAATACTAAGCATGTAGGACTTCTAACAATTAGCCTTGTCATTATGTCTCCAACCTTTGATTCGTGCAGGGTATAAGTTTAAAACTGAGGCCCGGTTCAAAAGTTGCTCTTGTTGGTCCAAGTGGTGGTGGAAAGGTAAATATCATAGCTTCAACATCTCTCTCTCTCTCTCTCCCTTGTACCATTTGATATGTTGAGGAAGCAAATATGCATTTGTTGATTGTTATAATTATTTATTATTTATTATTTGTTGCAGACGACAATAGCCAACTTAATTGAGAGGTTCTATGACCCTCTCAAAGGAAAGATTTTGCTAAATGGGGTTCCACTAGTGGAAATATCACATGAATATCTTCATAAAATGGTAATTATAATTCTAGATATTTTCTGGTCGTACATTCAATTTTGTACGATTTAGTTGTCTTGGCTCCACTTTACCTACATATATTTTGTTTAGTAACATTAAGACATCTCTTCTCCCGTTGAATATGCTCTCCTTTTGTGGTAATTGTTTGATACCATTAGACCTGTGAGACTCCTTTGACCCTTTTATTTCATGTATTTTATGATATTACAGATCAGTATTGTCAGCCAGGAGCCCGTTCTTTTCAATTGTTCCGTGGAAGAAAACATTGCCTACGGGATCAATGGAAGAGCTAGCAGTACCGAGATAGAAACTGTAGCTGTGAGTTTAATCTCTTTTTTATTTTACTTTTTTCTTAGCGAATGAACGTCTTTGAATTTTATTCTCTCCATTTGTGGATCGTGATAAAGTGATAATTATTCCAGAAAATGGCTAACGCCCATGAATTCATAGAAAAGTTTCCTGAGAAGTATCGAACTGTTGTCGGAGAACGTGGATTGAGGCTTTCAGGTGGTCAGAAACAAAGAGTAGCAATTGCCAGAGCGCTACTAATGAATCCAAAAGTTTTGCTACTGGATGAAGCCACTAGTGCTCTAGATGCTGAAAGTGAATACCTTGTTCAGGTGAGATTGATAGATTTTAGCAATGTAGGGATTTGAAAAGCACCAGATTTGTTGTGCATCTAAGCTGATGATGACCCGTGCATTCCTGCCTAAATATCTATCTCAACTTTCTTTTTATCCCATCTGGAGCTCCTCCACTTTCATCCTGCCCAACTATTACAAATAGAAAATAAAACCATCTAATTTACTAAGGTGGTCATTGAACGACATTCTTGCGTGAATGTTTGCTAGTCTCTCTGCTGGCCATTTTGACTCTCTGGTTCACACATAGCTTATAACCCTCGGAATGAGAAGAAACAAAAGAAAAACTAAACCCAAAATAAAGGATATCATCACCTTCATTTCTCTTTATAAAAAACTACGTCCTTCGACAGGAATGCTTTGATATGTGAGTCCACATCAAGTCATTGGCATGGGACCAACTGATTCATCACCCTCCCTTGATAAGAGGCTTCATAATTGTTGCTACTTATTTCTAAAATGTTAGGTTCCATAGCATATTCTGACAAGCAGCATGTAGCAAGAATGATTAAGAATGAGGGTTCAATTCATTCCTTTTCATGCTAGAAGATGAGAAAAAGGGGGAGGGTGAATGAAAGAAGAATCAAAAGATAAAATTCAGATATACAGAAGTTTCCTTATTTCAACTACCATGAAATTCTACTTCATTAATTTGTTAAACATATCGATTTACCTCTTCTCATGCTATATATAGGATGCCATGGATTCTCTGATGAGGGGAAGGACTGTTCTTGTCATAGCACACAGACTTTCAACAGTCAAAAGTGCAGACAGTGTTGCTGTTATATCAGATGGTCAGATAGCTGAAAGTGGCACCCACGAGGAGCTACTCAGTGAGGGTGGAATTTACACTGCATTAGTGAGGAGACAATTACAAGCCCCAAGTACTGCACTTATAGTTTAAAATTGTTGATAACACTTCAGGCAGTAGGAATGAATCAAAATAATAGGTGAGGTCAAGTTGATTGAAATTCCAATGCTGGCTTCTCCTGCATGCTTATTGTGTAGATCGCGTAGATGAGGAAGTTCTTGGTCTCAAATGATTAAGTCCTCTTCCTACCTCGATCCTTTATTAGATATACAAAAACCTTATTACTTCCCAGATGTTATGAAGTGTTAACTATCCGGATTACCCAGAAGCATTCTTGGTACAAAATCTTATTTGCTTTAAAATGATTTTGGAAAACTGGCGGCTCATGGTACCTTCAAATATGCTGATTTTTGCTTGGTTGGCAGACGGGCGACTTTCAACCCAAATGTGCCTCTGACCAATTGTTTGGATGTTTTTTAGTCTTTCGGTCTAAATGATACTCCTTTTGCATTGATGACATGGCAAACCTAACTCAGATTAAAATTTTGAATTTTAAATTTGTTTAATTTTGGATATCAGCGAGTTGGAGACTAGGTAGGATTGGATCATGAATAGAGTTTTTCTAATTTTAATTCCCATTGTATATCCTCTGCTCGATCCAAAAATTAGACTAATATTACTCATTGGAATAGAAATTAATTGTTATAGATTTATGGTCCACTTGTGAACTAATCACGTGATATTACATCAGGGAATGTTGAAAGAACTAGGATACAAGAGATGATAAATAAGATATGGGTCCTCTTATATCTTGGATTGTTTCTACTCTTACTTCGAAAGGAAAACGGAGTGCGCACCGGAAGGGTTAGTAACTTGTTTTCTTATTCAAAGCACAACCAAAAATTAAATAGTGCAATATTTTCCATGTGTGTATTAACTATATGATAGGGTCGATGCTTGACAAAATAATGGAGTTCACTTGAGAGGCGATTGCTGTGGCGTCATGGATCAAAATATCAGGCCTACTTAGTAACCCCGGAGGTTGATGTCTATTTCAACTGGCTGCATTTCTAAATGTATCACAGGTCCAAAAAACAAGTTTGACATCTCCAATACGAAGATAAAGACCAAGAGCTAAACATTTTGAATTGACTTGGGGTGGAAAATGTACTCCAAATGCAGCAGACAAGATGGGTGTGTAGATCATGAATCAACAACTATGAATGAAAATTACAACCCATCAAAAATTTCTGCAGATTTAGGTTTTAAGTTCCAAAAATACAAAAATGGGAATCACATCCCCATGATTCACTACCACACCAGTCTTCACTGTCTCCTGCTAAAGATCTTTTGAAACTAAATGCGTTGAGGAAATTCTTAACGAATCATCAAGCCTTGCATTGCCTGTGAGCCATCTTCAGTGATCCTGTTAGCTTGAATGGTGCTGATAACATTTGCAATGTTACCCTGGAAATAGAAACACGTCACTAATTGTCTTGTGCATATTCGGGACAGAATGACAAGCTAGTCAACATGAAATCCTGTGAGAATGCATCAGCAGTGCAAACCCACACCTTTAAAAATGTTTCCCTTCAATGACAATACACTTTCTCTAAGATAACTAGAATTTTTCTCTAGTAGACAGCATCAAATTGATGGTTACTACATAACAACAAATCACAAACTTCTTTCCTTGGTCAATTAAGTAGACGGAGCATATTTATTTCAAAGAAACTGTGGGAAGTTCTTTTTACCCGCCATGCAGCAAGCTTTGTTCCAAGTGTTTCCCACTGATGCTGCCCAAACACGCGCTCAGTACAGCGGCTACAAGTCAAACATTCTCAGTAAGAATACAAGAAATTGATGAGGGTTGTCAGCATACTACAGATTATACATCAACAGCCAAGTACTGAAATCAGATCTTGCTATAATCAAAGCCAAATGAACCACACACACATGGAGCTAAGAGTGCACCTCACAATCACAACTTGATTCATCTGGTCCATTTTACAGTCAATTAACTTGACCGTTATTGCCTTAACCACCCACAATTCCACCTCGTCATCATTGACCTGCAACATACACCAATATAACCAAGGAGCAAAACCAAAACCAAAAAGAGAAGAAGTCAAAGAAATTTACTCCGAGTGTATCTCTGATAACAGCATAAGGAATCTGACCAGAGTCATCAGAGGCAAGATCCACCAGTGACATCAACCGCATCTTTGTGATACAATCTTCATGGACAAGACCTATAGCATTGCAAGAAGCATTTTCCCAACAAAAACTTAAGTCATGTAAAGTTCAATAAAACTAAACTCATTCTTTTTGACAAGCAAACGAAAATTTTAGTAATAAACTAAAAGAGGTGCAGCTCGAGTATACATAGGATATACAAGAGAAAAATGTAAAAAGCAATGCAGTGAGCGTTTAATGAACATATATATTACTGAAATGTACCACAGCTTTTAAGCAAAGTAGAATTTGCAGCATGAAACTCCAAGTAGGCGTCAAGCCTCTGAGTCAGAAAAATTTTGAGAAGCTGATATACCAGTGCATATTTAGCATCCTTCTCCAACTGCCCTACAGCAGGCATATCTAGCAGGTCACACTGCAATGCAGCACAATAAAGAGTCAATTCCATGACCTCCCAAAATTACAAGTCTCTAGGCTAAAGAAAAGAAAGAATATCAAAGACATGCATATGTTGATGCATTTAAAAAACAAAAAAAATTACATTGATGCCCAAAAATAGGGAATAAACATCATCCACAATTTAATCAGACTCACCCAAAGGTAAGCATATCACAAAATTCAATTTTCTCCACCCAGGAACATGAAGTAAGAAAAACAGCAAATGACAGCACTCCTGCAACCCTAGGAAGGCATCCCTAAGAAGATTTTATACCCAATCAACCCATTAGGCCTATGTACCACACACCACAATAAATGCATATTAGGCTTCAATCAAGTATTGCGTAATGAGAACGAGCACATTTACTAATTATGATTAATTTGAGAGGCTGGTGCCGTATCTCACACCGTGAATCTATTACATCACAAAGACACTAATGTTTATTTTAATTAATTACACAAGAGCAAAGTATTCATATCTTTTTTTATATGTAATACATAAAAACTACACAATTTCCCATTTCTTTGAAATCTGAAAGAACTATAGAGTGCTGAGCAGTATAGTAAATTCATAGAACTCTCTTAAATTACTTAACTACCAGAAAGAAAAAAAATTAAGCATACTAATAGAGAAATTTATAAATAAATCATATTACATTGATAAAACATATAACCATACACATAAGAGTATATGAGTATCGTAAGTACGCTCTTAGCAAGTATGAGTAATAATTCATTAAGAATGCATGATACCTGAAACATGTCAGGAGCCTTCACAAACTCCACAATTGCACGTACAGCTTCCTCCTTGGCTTCACTCATTGTATATGCATCTTCACCAGAAAACGTTGCCAAGTATTTTACCAGGAATTTGAAAGATTCCTTCACCAAGCTGAACTTGTAAGGTAAAAAAAATATGCACAAAATTTAATACTGATGACTCCATCTTTTCCTTCTCTAAGAAATCATGTTGCATTAATCAAGAAAAGACTAGCGATGACACAAATAGATGATGACACAAAAACTTGGAAACTAAGACTGCTTCCCATCTAACATATATAGAGAACTATTTCACTTTCATGTGTGACCCTTCCCCTAATACCTTTTATGTTCTTTCAAAATATTAGAGATGATAAGAAAGAGCTCTCGCCGATCTGATATCCCAATATTCCACTCTTGGAGGAAGCTATCCATCTTTTTGAATGAAGGAATGATGTGTTCAGTGACTTTCCCATTGAATGCCAAAGTCAGGGCCCTCATGTAGACATGGAACTGGCCGTAAGGGTTCTCCAGTAGGTTGTACAGGTTGAACAAGCTAGAGGGAGAAAGAAACAACTATAAGAGAGCGCCCTCAAAACTTTCCAAGCTAAGATAACAATAATTAAAAGTGACATTACATCTTTAACCGCAATGCAGGTTTATCATTTGGCTGCTGAATAATCTTCCCAGATATAACTTTTGCCATCTCAATCTTTTCATCTGAACTTTCAGACTTCGTAACAAGGTTGCAGATAACAGTGAAGATGCACTCAAGATCTGGGGAAGAAATCAACAAACAGTATTCTTGTCAATATGAATGATAAAAACAACAAATTTCATACTACAAAAAAATACAAGCAATATATTGTCAGAAGCTTAACCCTCATTAAATATTAGATAACAAGGTGAAGTTCAAACTGGGCAACACAAAATTTGCATTATTCAATGTAGATCATATTATCTGTACTATAGTGTTTGCCTTACAATGATGACAGCCATATTCAAAATAAATCATCCTAAAGTAAAGTGCTAAGGAAATGGAGTGTATAATTCTAATAGTAACCCCACAATAAGGGAAATGAACAAAATTCTGTATATTTGAGCATTATTGAAGAATCCAAAGCATTTCTCCAGTAACAAAGTAAAAGGCAACACATAATTTTGAATGAATAAATTTGAAAAGAAGAGGGAACAGCAATACCCTCTGTTTCCTGTACTTTCTCTTCTTACAGAAACCAATTATTAATCTTTGTGACGATGAAATGTAGGACTACAAAACTTGGAATGGCCATGGAATTGTACCCAAAAAAAAAAAAAAAAGCCCTTGCACACAGACATTAGCACATACCCAAAATCATTCACCAGAACCAGATATCACCAATGACCAAAATGGAAGGCAATAGATCTCAGTGCTTCCTGATAATCTATTGACTTGGTCACTTCGCCCTCTTTACTCATGTCATTAATTTGAGGACTTCATATCAATCTGATAAAGCCTATGAAACTGTCAATTGAGTTGCGTCTAGCTCTCAAACAAACTGATTATTACTCTTTTACTCACCCTAATTACAGTTAGAACATTGTTCAAAATAAACTCAAGGAAATCAAGTTACATGGGGAAAATTCATCAGCACATATTACTTAATTAATTGCTATAGAGCTTGACACTTTTTCAGATAGATAATCCTACAGATCATTTGCAAGAAATTTAAAAATCATTGAACAGAGATAATTTGCACCTTTCTCAGACACCTTTGAGAATATCAAGTCAGCAGAGGCGAGCATCAGTGAAGCCAACTCCAACCATTTGTTCGTTACCATACATTCTTGGGCTTCAATGCAAAGTCTGGTAACTTGCGGCTCCGCAACCTAAGCAACGACCAAGACTGGTAATCTTACGCACACAATAATCTTAACAAATACCAACAGATAAAAAGCAAGCGTGCAACATAGCCATACCGGGCCTAGTCCAGTGATAAAAGAAACTTGACGTCGTATATACAAATCCCTTATATCCCATTTTTTCTCATTATCAGATGTATTATCATTGAATTAATGAGTACAAAACTAAATTTTTCATGGCCCCAGAAATCATAATATGTAAACGAAATTCCTCTATCAAAATTGATAAAAATTCTTACGTCATAAAAATCGCCTAAACTCATGAATGCCAACAAAATAAACCAAGATTTATGCTTAGTATTTGAGACGCACACGTATAGATTCGTATAGATATGGCCATGTTACATGTATGCATATAGGGATGGTGAAGGAGGAAGAGTGGTACCTCAAGGCCGGCGTCGTCCCAGGCGAGCTCGGAAGTGAATCGAACAACGGCAAGCGCCGGATCTTCCTCGGAGGTTGGGACCACAGTCGTCATTGTTGAAGCCCTCTTGAACTGAAAAGAGTTTAAAAAGCCTACTTTTCGCTGTAGAGCGGAGCACAGCAGAGAGGGAGAAACCCTAGATAGGGGTGAGGTTTTCGGTGCTGGCGAAACTTTACATGTGTAATTACCTTTTTAGGCTTTTCGTAAGTTACAGTAGACGGCTATTACGCTATGTAATAATTTGTTAATTATTTTTTAAAAAATTCTTCTTATCATCTTCACACTTCACACACCACATTTATTTTAATTTTTTTTATTTTTTCTATAATAAATATATAATGTGTAGATGATAAATAGAATAATTTAATTAGTTTAATAAGAATAAAATGAAATAAAAAATAAAAAAAATAAAAAATATTATTTTAATATATAAAATGTGTGGTGTAGGATGATGTGTAGCATTTCCCTTTTTTTTTTACTCTATCCCTTTCTTTTTCCCGTTAAGAGCATTCACATTGGTATATGCATATGCATATACAAAATTAACTCTTTTGCATATCCACTTTGTCATTTCAACAAAACTCCCACATTGACTTATGCATATTTAAAGCAAAATAATAATAAAATATTATCATTTTAATATTTTTTTTTTGCCTAATATTAATTTTTTTACTTTGCAATTTCCATGTACTGGTTTGTACATGCAATCAGTACCCAGTACATAGATAATATCCATTAAAACCGAACCTGTCAATGAAATAATATAGACTATGTGCTGCATCCATACCACCCTTTCATGCATCCAAATTTACAGCATTCTATATATAATAATTTCTAACTAATATCAATTTCAGATTACATTTGACTAATATTAACTTCAGAATTTACATGTGACTAATTCTATATATCAAAATCAACTTAATACAAGTTGCAAAAAGTTGATTTTTATACAAATTCAGCAACCAACAAATTCAGCATATATGAAATTCAGCAACCAGAAAATAACTGCACGCCCAGCACCCTCCAGCAGCTCCAGCACCCTCCAGCACCCTTCAGCAGCAACAAAAACAGCTTTGCCATTGGGTCCTCCAGCGGCTCCAGCACCAACAAGCAGCAAGCAATAATCCCACCCACAACAAAATTCATCCAACAAAATGTTCCCACCCACTACCAACCACCAACAAAACAATCTCCCCATAAAGAGAGGTACAAAACGGCACATATTACAAAAAATAGGGCCAAAATTCATATTAAGTAAGGTCAACAGTTTACAAAATTCATATTAAGCAAGGTCAACAGTTTACAAAATTCAGATTAAGCAATTATTGCCATTTAGTTTTGTCTCTCTATATATCTATATCTTTGAAACATCTGGATATTCAACATGGGAGAAGCTCAGGAAGTGCAGCTCCACATCATGAGTAAGTGTTCAAGCAGAACCAAAAGACAATGCCATACAAAGAGAATTACTTCCATTAATGCATCATCGATTTTAATCCCTCTCCCTTTTGGTCTGTGTCTCTCTCTATAATGATTCATTATATTCAATCTCAATTTAATGTCAACAATCCCAAAAGAAGAGCAAAAGGTTTCAGGAAAAGCACTAGGCAGGGAGCACAAGCACGACAATGATTCTCACTAACATCTACAGATTATGGCACTGTCTACCATTTAAACAATCTCCAATCAAGAAAAGCACTAAAACAGAGTTCAGAACATGCTTCAAAGTTTTATTTTTTTACGATTTTCTGTTTCATTGCCTAGATACACAGACAATTTCATAAACACCAACCTATCGATGGCTCCTAAAATCAGAAACCTCTCGTACACAGGGAATCATCACGGTTTCATTGCCTATTTTCTGTTTAAACTCTTTCTAGAAATAATAGTGGGCAAGAACAGAAACCTATCGATGGCTCCTGATCTGAAATGTACAAACCCTAATCTAAAACCAAGAAAAACATGAAATGAAGAAATGGCAACAGCAGAACACAAAAACACTTTCACTAATCTAAAACTCTAACCGAAACCGTGAAGAGAAACAGAGAAATCATACCTGAAATAGAAGAAATTTCAGCAAACCAGCAACCGGGATGATTCACTTCAGTAGTTGCAAGCTCCGTCGACAACCGTCGCCTTAGAGAGGTGCATGGATTCTCTTCTTCCGGTGGGGTTGTTTGGGTCGAGAGAGGGATGGAGATTTGGAGGGGAGAAACCGTGTGGAGAGCTCTGCTTCGAGAGAAATAATCCCTTGGGGGGGGTTTCGGGGAGAGAGAGAAATAATACCGTTTGGGGGGGGATTTCGGGGGGAGAGAGTGTGGGAGGAGAGAGAAATAACTATTAAAATATAATTTGGAGACAAAATAGTGGATATGGAAAGTTGTAAATCTACTGTTTATAGTTAGCTAAAATTTTGGAAATGAAGAATCCAATGTGGGTCGGTTTTATGCTAATATTATGTAAAACTGGCTTTGCATATGTGGATGCATAAGCCAATGTGAATGCCCTAAAATTCCTCATTTTTTATCCCTTCTTTTCCTGCCTTTTGTTAATTCAAAATTTTTGGATACATTCACTTTTTGTGTATTTTTTATACACTCTATTAATATAATTAAATGTTACTTTTTTAATATAAAATAATTAATTTGACCAATCATATTAATAAAGTGCACAAAAAGATATAGCATAACTCTTGTTAATTACTAAATACCTTGTATAATAAATTGTTTATTATTCCTCTTTGGCATTATGATTTATTTACAATGTTTCATCAATAGATTACATAAACTGCCATGCAAATGAATCAAATTAATTTGCTTTACACAATGCAACAAGTCACTTCTAAGAGATTACTTTATCGGTTCGGATCAAAAGAAAGAAATTGGTGGACCTGAAAAGGATGGGAACGCATGGATCAAAGTTGTATTTGTTATTTAAATCTCTACGTCACACACCATCTACTTAGCATAATTTGATTATTTATATTTATGTCAATATGCTCAACTTATGTACATGTTAAGGGTCCATATCCATGACAAGTTTTATTTGGAACTCTTATGTATTATGGTCTTCCACAAGCTTACAGATGGTGATCATGTCTAATCAAATTGGGTAAATTAGACCAATTTAAGAAATAAAAAACATTTTAAGTAAATACACATTTTTTGTCCATGAACATGTCAAGATGATAATGCTAGTCTTGATTGGAAAGAAAGTCTACTTCTTGAAGAAGGTTTGGAAGACGGTACATACATTGAGAATAAAGGCAGCAACTTGAGAAACAATACCCATTGGGGTTAATATATAATTCTGCACTAAGTATGCGCGCAGACTAGGCCAGTAGCCCCTGCAATAGCTATTTATTTGCTTGTTAAACTCCAGAAAATAGTACTCTTTGACATAGGTATCCAGGAAAAGCTTGTTGAAGAATCGAGTTGCATCCTCCAGATTCAACCAGTTATCTATAATCTCTTTCTCTAAGAGTATATTAACATCCTTGGCAGTGTTAATGAGGTTGTCAAAGAGTATGGCGTAAGAAGTGATCACAGGTCTACAATCTGGTTGACACTGTTTGAAACAGATAAGGTTTCGAAAGACAGTTTCTGTGGTTTCCTGAATCAGTAGAGGTGGGATTTGTAGCACGCCATTGTGAAATTTGATGTCCAGGATGTTACTAGAATTTACTCTTGTGAACTTGATTCCGACCTCTTCCAAAATCCCTGCAGAAGGAATTGGTTGCCACCCATGAGTGTCACCCTCAGTATTTGTAGTGGAGAAAATCAGTGAATTCCTTAGCAGGTCAAGGATATGCTTGGTTCCACGGAGGCACTCCAGACCCTTGTTCGAGGATAATGGTATTGATTGGAATATGTGATCAAAGAATTTAAGGGCAAGTTGTACTAGGGATAGGGATAGGTTTTCAAGATGGCTGGTCGTGTGGAAGAGGCGCTCAAGCACAAACCAAGGCATTTGGTTTTCCCAAGTCATGGTAAAGAAGTTGAAGCATAAAAGAGATGGTAAATACAGGGTCGTTCGTATCTCTAAGCTCCCTGTTTGTGTGTCTGAGGAATAACTCGATTATGAAGCAATCATCAAGTACCAAGATCTCCACAAATTCATTACTGGGACGACCAATTGGTGGGGCATAGCACCCACGAGCCTCCCCTTCAACCTCTGCAATGTCTTCTATCATCTCACCCAGCTTTTGATTCGGATTTGGAGATCTATTAATAAGGGCATGAAGATACTTGAGTTTAACTTTTTCTGTGTCTTTCAGCCTTGCTTTGTCATGGTGAAAGGGTCCAATTGAAAATGCATCCGGGATGTAAGCTTTCTTGTTATGCCTTTTGAGTATTTGTGGGGCTTCGAAGATGCAGCACCGAGAAGACATGCTTTGTGACGCCCCCAAATCCCCACGCTCGAACACGGGGAAATCGAGACGTCCGGATGGTGACAACCCGGGTCACCATCCCATCGACGGGTGCCAAGTGTGTGCAAAGGCAACAAATGTGCAAAAGGAAACGCAGCGGATAACGAAAGTCATATAACTAAGTACCAGAATTTTTTTCTTAACGTATTACAAGCTGTTTAAAACGTACGTAGATAAAATATTACAAAATACAAATACAGTTTTAAACAAATATAAAACATAGCATCAGCAACCCGGCGGAGCCGCATCCTCAGGCTCAGCCTCCTCCTCTTCGTCCTCTAACTCTGCACCAAAAGCTACGGAACCAAGAATGGTACCGCAGGTAAGTAAAACCCAAACTCTACCAGATAAAAACACATAAAACTCAAACAAGATGCATGAAACATTCCCAATGCACAAAGCCCATAAAACACAAGTTTTCCACACACGCTAAAAATCCATCTGGCCCAAAAACACGCCAAAAGTCACATTTGGCCGCCAAAAGTCCATTTGGCCCAATATCTCGCCAGAAGTCCATCTGGCCCACGCCAAAAGTCCCATTTGGCCTCACAAACCATTATCCAAATTTAACCGTATGCACCATGACCTCCCCTAGGGGTCATCCGCACACCCTGGCTCCAGTGTCACACCGTAGAGTACCACCACGCATGTGACACCTAACGAGCGATGCCCAGTTCCGCGCCCCGCGCGTTCGTAGCCAAGCATCCTCTAGCCCTCGCCAGCGAAGGGCCACGGAGTCGGTGAGTAGGGCAATGCCCGGTTCCGCGCCCGGCGCGTTCGTAGCCAAGCATCCCCTAGCCCCGCTCCCGTCATCGCTCTCGACAACTCAGGGGACATCACTCAGTTTATTCCGCTCCCGAGTGACCAGAGGAGCTCCACCGAGATAATAACCCATCCCGGCTTGGGCTCGTGATACACACGCACCCGCAATACACTTACGCCAATACACAGGCTTTCCACATAAATCCACAAACACACGTGCATGCACCATGAAATGCCATAACAATGCATAATAAAATAATCCAACAATCATAAATCAAATAAACAGGCAACTCCGTCCTCCATCCATCCGACCCCCGAAACTCCTCGGACTCAGTCCGGAATCAACAACCAACAACAATAAATAATTGAATGAGCAATATATATTAAAATCTGAAAATAGGGTTTGGAAAATACTTACATCGCTATATGGCAATTTTAGAAAACAAGCGGCGTTACAAACGGCGGAAAAATAGCAACGTCACAGTGAAAATTCACTGTGGCTGTGGGTTTGAAAAACCCACTTTTGAACGGGGACAAACTAGGACACGAGATTGATAAGGAATGGTCTAGGGATGGTTGTGAAGCTATTGGAAGTGGTGGTTGGCCGTGGGTGGTGGCGGAATCGCCGGAAATGGCCGGATTACCCAAAACGGAAAGCTAGCTCGTAGGAGCTGTTCCGGTGGTCGTTGGAGGCCGGAAATGGGTGGGTTAGGACGGCAAGGAGTCGGTGATGAAGTGGTGAAGAAGTGGTGGCCGGAGGTGGAGCGACGACGGCGGATCGGAGCAAAATCCGTGCGCCTTTCTTGGAGCTTTTCCGGCCAAACGGCCGGCCGGTTGGGGGTGGGCTTTGGAGGGGTGGTGCACCGGAGGGAGGGGAAGAGAATGGGACCGGTGGGAGGCCGAGTGGTGGCCGGACGGCGGCGGTCTGAGCTGTTGAAGGGACGTCCGGCGTGAGGGAGAGGGAGGAGAGAGAGAGAGCTCGGGGGGGGACCGATCGGGGAGAGAGAAGAGAGAAAAAAGAAAAAGAAGAAAAAAAGAAAAAGAAAGGAAAAAGAAAAGAAGAAGGAAAAAAGAAAGAGGAAAAAGAAAAAGAAAGGAAAAAAAGAAAAGAGATGTAGGGAAAAGAGGAGATCTAATCCTCATCCGGAAAACAAAACTAAACCGCCAAAAAGAGATTAAAACCATAAAACAACTAAAAGAAATAAAACACAACCTCAAATAAATTAAATTAAATTAAAAACCAATTTTAAAACGCAAATAAATTAAAATAAATAACTGATATATTAATTAAAATAAAAACAATTATTTCAGCGAAAATACACTCAAAAGCGGGTCATCACATCCTCCCCTCCTTAAAAACAATTTCGTCCTCGAAATTGCAAATCAACCACCAACTTAAAGCAAGCCACATAAACGCTCATAAACCAACTGAGATCAAGATTAAAATACATACCTTCATCATTCGAACAAATACGGGTACTGCTCCCTCATGTCCGCTGCTCGCTCCCAAAAGAAGTCTTGAGCTAACGGATCTCCCCAAGCCACTTTAACTAAAGGTATCGTCTTGGACCTCAACTGTTGCTCCTTCCAATCCAAAATCTGCGACGGAACAACTTCGTAAGTGAGATCTGGTTGCAACTGAATACCTGCTGGGTCGACGAAACGTGGCTCTTGCTGTCCAAAGCTCTTCTTCAGGGATGATACGTGGAAGACATCATGAACATCTCCAAAATAATCTGGCAAAGCAACTCTATAGGCGACGGACCCTACTCTCTCCAGAATCTGAAAAGGGCCGACGTACCTCGGATCTAGTTTCCTTTTCTTACCAAAACGCTTAACACCTCTCATGGGAGAAACTTTAAGATAAACCCAATCACCAACTTCAAACGACAATTCTCTCCTCCTGGTATCAGCGTAGCTTTTCTGGCGACTCTGAGCTGCCGCCATTTTATCTCTAATGATCCGGACTTGGCTTTGCATTTCTTGAATTATTTCGGGTCCAATTACCCTACTCTCCCCAACTTCATCCCAACACAAGGGCGACCTACACTTTCTCCCATAAAGAGCTTCATAGGGAGCCATTTGAATGGTCGCATGGTAGCTGTTATTGTAGGCAAACTCAATGAGCGGCAAATGATTTTCCCAACTCCCTTGGAATTCCAGGACACATGCTCGCAACATGTCTTCCAGGGTCTGAATGGTACGCTCTGACTGGCCGTCTGTCTGCGGGTATAAGCAGTACTGAACTTCAACTTAGTACCCAAAGCTGCCTGCAAACTCTTCCAGAACTGCGACGTAAACCTCGGGTCTCGATCCGACACTATACTCTTTGGTACGCCGTGTAGTCGCACTATCTCTTTGACATACAAACGGGTCAACTTACCCAAAGAGTCGGTGTTATTAACAGGCAGAAAATGAGCACTCTTCGTTAACCGGTCCACGATCACCCAAACAGAATTCTTCCCACTAGGCGTTCTCGGCAAACCCACTACGAAGTCCATCGTGATATCATCCCATTTCCACTCAGGAATTGGGAGGGTTGGAGCATACCTGCAAGTCTCTGATGCTCGGCCTTTACCTGATGGCACGTGTGGCATTTCTCCACATATAAGGCAACGTCCTTCTTCATTCCATCCCACCAGTAATTTTTCTTCAAGTCTCGATACATCTTTGTACTGCCGGGATGAACTGAATACGGGGCCGCATGAGCTTCCGCCATGATCCGTTCTTTGAAATCTGAGTCCTTTGGGACCACTCTGCGATCTCGGAACCGAAGTATCCCTTCACTATCCATGCTATAGTGCAACGGCCCTCGAGATTTTCAGACTCTTTTCCTGATGTTCAGCAACTTCGGATCCTCTCTTTGGAGAGCTTTCAATTCTTCAAAATCAGTTACCCGAATATCAAGAACTGAAGACAAAATCTCTACTTGCTGCGAACTCTCTATAAGGAGCCTTCTCATCCCACAAAGCAACGATTCCAATTCTGACGGCTCGGCTTCATCTTCCAAATGAGACTTCCGGCTCAAAGCATCAGCAACTATATTAGCCTTCCCCGGGTGGTACTTGATCTCACACTGATAGTCACTGATTAGCTCCAGCCATCGCCTCTGCCTCATATTCAGATTTTTTTGGAAAAACAAATGCTTCAAGCTCTTATGATCGGTAAATACCTCGCAAGCTTCCCCATACAAGAAGTGCCGCCAGATCTTAAGGGCAAAAACAATCGCAGCCAATTCTAGATCATGCGTCGGATAATTCTTTTCATGGTCCTTTAGCTGACGAGATGCATAGGCTACAACCCGTCCTTCCTGCATAAGGACACAACCCAAACCAAACTTAGACGCATCACTGAAGACTACGAATGGCTTATGCGGTTCTGGGAGTGCTAACACTGGTGCCGTTGTCAACCTGTTCTTCAATTCCTGGAAGCTTCTCTCACACTTCTCTGACCAAACAAATTCTGTATTCTTCCGAGTCAAAACTGTGAGAGGTCCGGATAGGCGAGCAAAACCCTCTACAAACCTTCGGTAGTATCCAGCGAGCCCCAAGAAACTCCGGATCTCACGCACTGTAGTTGGGCGTGGCCATGACAAAATGGCTTCTACCTTACTAGGATCAATTGCCACTCCGCCCCGGGAAATTACATGCCCAAGGAATTTGACTTCTTCCAACCAGAACTCACACTTGCTGAGCTTGGCGTATAGCTGGTGTTCTCTCAATCTCTCAAGTACCAGACTAAGATGATACACATGCTCTTCAACATCTCGGGAATAAATCAGTATATCATCAATAAATACTACCACAAAGGAATCCAAGTAAGGTTGAAACACCCTATTCATTAAATCCATGAAAGCAGCAGGGGCATTAGCTAACCCAAACGGCATCACCTTAAATTCATAATGCCCATACCTCGACCTGAAAGCAGTTTTAGGCACATCCTGGTCTCTGATTCTCAGCTGGTAGTATCCCGACCTCAGATCAATCTTAGAGAACACGGCTGCTCCTTGAAGCTGGTCAAACAAATCATCAATCCGCGGGAGAGGGTATTTATTTTTGATGGTCACCTTGTTCAATTCCCGATAGTCAATGCACATACGGAGGGTTCCATTTTTCTTCTTAACAAATAAAACTGGTGCACCCCACGGCGACGTACTAGGCTGAATAAATCCCTTCTCTACCAGTTCTTGCAACTGAGTCTTCAACTCTTTCAATTCAGCCGGTGCCATGCGATAAAGAGCTTTATGCACAAGAGCCGCTCCAGGTTCCAAGTCTATAACAAACTCCATCTCCCGAACAGGGGGTAGTCCGGGCAAGTCATCCACAAACACATCAGGGAACTCTTCCACAACTGGAATGTCTGCCAAAGATTTCTTTTCAGACGGCGTGGACACCATCTGCACCAAGAATGCATCCGCTCCCCATGCAATCTCTCGTCTTGCCTGAATCGCCGATATAATCATTGGCTTTTCTTTTAATCTATTCCCCGCAAATTCCAGACAATCACCATCCTGAAGCTGAAAGCTAATTATCCGACTTCTGCAATTAATACTCGCAGAATATCGGTATAGCCAATCCATTCCGAGGATAATATCAAAACCCAATAGCTTGAACACCACCAAATCAGCATCCAAGAATCTTCCCTCAAAATTTAACGGGCATCCCAAAGCAACCTTGGAACACCACACCATCTCGCCATCGGGTAGAGCCACTACCATAGCCTTCGGCAATGGTTCCGTGACCAAATTACACACCCGAGCAAACGTGGAAGATACAAACGATCGTGAAGCACCGGAATCAAACAAAGTACAAGCATAAAACTCATACAAACGGACTCTTCCTGTGATTACTCCAGCATCATGTGTCGCTGGTGCCTCATCATCCACCTCTCCGGGTGTGACAGCATAAACCCGGGCTTGCACTGCTTGTCTCGGGTTGGTTCTTCCACCGTGTCTACCTCCACGGCTTCCTTGAACTCTGACGGGGCAATCCCGAGCAATATGTCCCACTTGGCCGCACCGATAACACTGGGGTCCGCTACTCGTCCGACACTCGCCCTCATGAGCTCTATTACAAGCTCCACAAACAGGCATACGTCCTCCCATGCGAACACTTGAGGATGCTTGAGGTCGAGTTCCGGTCCGCTGAACAAACTTCTGAGGCGAACCCGAGCTGCTTCCTTCACCAGAAAAACTCCGCCTCTTTTGCCCTGGAGGGGAGCCCATACTCAGATTATTTTCCCGCTCTATAAGGGTGGCCACATCCACTAACTCCTGAAAAGTGGATATCCGATGGCTGACCACCATACGGCGTATGTCATGACGCAGCCCCTCCTGGAAACGATCTGCTCGCATCTCCTCAGTGGCGACAAGGTGAGGAGCAAACCGCTCAAGTTCTATGAACCTCCGGGCGTATAGCTCCACTGTCGCGCCCCCTTGGACCAGATTTGAGAACTCTCTTGCCTTTTGCTTCCTTACCGATGCGGGAAAGAAGCGGTCATTGAACTCCTTCTTGAAACGCTGCCAGGTCACCGCAGCGAAAGATCCCAGTTCAGATTCCAACAACACCCTTTTGGTATCCCACCAATCAGAAGCGGTACCTTGCAAGAGATAGCTGGCATAAAGTACTTGTTGTGCCTCAGTGCACCCACACACCTCAAAAGTCTTCTCCAGATCTTTGATCCATTTTCCAGCCTGAAGTGGATCCTCATTTCCAGTGAAGTGTGGAGTCCTATGCGCCAAGAAGCGCTCATAGGTGCATCCGGCTTACACCATGCTACTGGACCCTCCTGGAAACATCCAAGGCCCTCCCTGATATGGCCAGGGACCTCTTGGTTGTGGCCAATACCCTCCTTGTTGCGGACAAGGCTCTCCTGACGGTGGATAAGGCCCTCCTGATGGTGGCCAATGACCCCCTTGTGGTGGCCAAGGTCCTTGTGGTGGCCAAGGCCCTGCCTGTTGAGACCTCGCACTCTGTTGCATAAACTCCGTCATCTGCCGAATTGCTTCGGCTAAGGAGTCATCCCTGGAGGTATTGTCCTGTGGTTCCTGAGTATTTTTCCTTGGTCTCCCTGGTCTCCCCATATTCCTGTCACAACACCACTCTTGACCCTCCTTTAAGAAAACAAATAAAACCATCATAAAACCAACAAAAACAAAAACAGCACTACACAGCAAGAAACAAAAAAAAAACCAGCATGCCAAAACATAACTAAATAAAATAAAAACAAGCAAACAAGCCCAAACAAATAAAACAAATAAAACAACTATACTTAACATAATTTTCAAAACACAACTTTAAAAAAACATTCTAGTACTACCTACGGGACATGTGGTTTTACCCAGAGCCAAACCGCTCTGATACCACCTGTGATGCCCCCAAATCCCCACGCCCGAACACGGGAAAATCGAGACGTCCGGATGGTGACAACCCGGGTCACCATCCCATCGACGGGTGCCAAGTGTGTGCAAAGGCAACAAATGTGCAAAAGGAAACGCAGCGGATAACGAAAGTCATATAACTAAGTACCAGAATTTTTTTCTTAACGTATTACAAGCTGTTTAAAACGTACATAGATAAAATATTACAAAATACAAATACAGTTTTAAACAAATATAAAACATAGCATCAGCAACCCGGCGGAGCCGCATCCTCAGGCTCAGCCTCCTCCTCTTCGCCCTCTAACTCTGCACCAAAAGCTACGGAACTAAGAATGGTACCGCAGGTAAGTAAAACCCAAACGCTACCAGATAAAAACACATAAAACTCAAACAAGATGCATGAAACATGCCCAATGCACAAAGCCCATAAAACACAAGTTTTCCACACACGCTAAAAACCCATCTGGCCCAAAAATACGCCAAAAGTCACATTTGGCCGCCAAAAGTCCATTTGGCCCAATATCTCGCCAGAAGTCCATCTGGCCCACGCCAAAAGTCCCATTTGGCCTCACAAACCATTATCCAATTTTAACCGTATGCACCATGACCTCCCCTAGGGGTCATCCGCACACCCTGGCTCCAGTGTCACACCGTAGAGTACCACCACGCATGTGACACCTAACGAGCGATGCCCAGTTCCGCGCCCCGCGCGTTCGTAGCCAAGCATCCTCTAGCCCTCGCCAGCGAAGGGCCACGGAGTCGGTGAGTAGGGCGATGCCCGGTTCCGCGCCCGGCGCGTTCGTAGCCAAGCATCCCCTAGCCCCGCTCCCGTCATCGCTCTCGACAACTCAGGGGACATCACTCAGTTTATTCCGCTCCCGAGTGACCAGAGGAGCTCCACCGAGATAATAACCCATCCCGGCTTGGGCTCGTGATACACACGCACCCGCAATACACTTACGCCAATACACAGGCTTTCCACATAAATCCACAAACACACGTGCATGCACCATGAAATGCCATAACAATGCATAATAAAATAATCCAACAATCATAAATCAAATAAACAGGCAACTCCGTCCTCCATCCATCCGACCCCCGAAACTCTTCGGACTCAGTCCGGAATCAACAACCAACAACAATAAATAATTGAATGAGCAATATATATTAAAATCTGAAAATAGGGTTTGGAAAATACTTACAGCGCTATATGGCAATTTTAGAAAACAAGCGGCGTTGCAAACGGCGGAAAAATAGCAACGTCACAGTGAAAATTCACTGTGGCTGTGGGTTTGAAAAACCCACTTTTGAACGGGGACAAACTAGGACACGAGATTGATAAGGAATGGTCTAGGGATGGTTGTGAAGCTATTGGAAGTGGTGGTTGGCCGTGGGTGGTGGCGGAATCGCCGGAAATGGCCGGATTACCCAAAACGGAAAGCTAGCTCGTAGGAGCTGTTCCGGTGGTCGTTGGAGGCCGGAAATGGGTGGGTTAGGACGGCAAGGAGTCGGTGATGAAGTGGTGAAGAAGTGGTGGCCGGAGGTGGAGCGACGGCGGCGGATCGGAGCAAAATCCGTGCGCCCTTCTTGGAGCTTTTCTGGCCAAACGGCCGGCCGGTTGGGGGTGGGCTTTGGAGGGGTGGTGCGCCGGAGGGAGGGGAATAGAATGGGACCGGTGGGAGGCCGAGTGGTGGCCGGACGGCGGCGGTCTGAGCTGTTGAAGGGACGTCCGGCGTGAGGGAGAGGGAGGAGAGAGAGAGAGAGAGCTCGGGGGGGGGACCGATCGGGGAGAGAGAAGAGAGAAAAAAGAAAAAGAAGAAAAAAAGAAAAAGAAAGGAAAAAGAAAAGAAGAAGGAAAAACGAAAGAGGAAAAAGAAAAAGAAAGGAAAAAAAAGAAAAGAGATGTAGGGAAAAGAGGAGATCTAATCCTCATCCGGAAAACAAAACTAAACCGCCAAAAAGAGATTAAAACCACAAAACAACTAAAAGAAATAAAACACAACCTCAAATAAATTAAATTAAATTAAATTAAAAATCAATTTTAAAATGCAAATAAATTAAAATAAATAACTGATATATTAATTAAAATAAAAACAATTATTTCAGCGAAAATACACTCAAAAGTGGGTCATCACATGCTTGGACTTTTGGACATCTTACCCAGTAATGAAGATGTCAATGACCCAACATCGATTCCAACATGTAATTGACATTTTTAGATTTGTTTGCCTTTTCTCAATTTTGTGCAGCCTCTGACTGTCACTGTATTCTGTAACAAAAGAAACACAATGTTTCACATGAAAAGAGGGGAGAAAAGAAGTTGACCGACCATAGATACAATATTCTCTTCAAAGATAACAACAAACATGAAACATTCCAAGATAACATGAAAGTAACAATAACAACATGAATGAAATGCATGACAACATAAGTGTTTTAGATATGAAATTGAATTTCCAATATTCCCAACGAAAACTTGTTCAAATGGCAACAAAATGACTTCCAAAATGTTAATCTTGTTATAAACTATCTTGAATTGTATGACCATATTTAGATAGCCGTCAAACGCATAGTGCTAGTCGTCAAAAGTATAGTTTCCTTTTTACTCCTATATATATCGTTGTATCCTTTAAGGAATTCATAAGTTTCATAACCTCTCTAAGCTCTATCTCTTTCTCTCTCCTTTTGAAAGTTTTATAACATGTTATGGCTCTCTTTTTTCAATGATTTCATAACACGTTATCAGCACGAAAGTTCTGACGATTTTGAAGCTAGTAGTCCTCTATTTCAAGTAAGTTTTTCAATATATTTTTGTAGTTTCTAAAATGAATATGAAATGTTACATTACTTAATGAAAACTCTATACTTATTCTATTGATTTTGTGAATGTTAAACACACTTATGTTCCTGATTTATATATGCAAAAAATGTCAAATCTTACAAAATTGAAATTCGTTACTCTTAATATTTTTGAAAAAAATTATTTATCTTGGATCCTTGATGCTGAGATCCATCTGGATACGATGAACCTGGGAAATACAATTAAAGAAAGGGTCCCTGCAAGACCATGCTAAGACAATGATTTTCCTTCGGCACCATTTTCATGAAGAATTAAAAACTGAGTATCTAACGGTGAAAGATCCACTTATTTTGTGGAATGATTTAAGGGAGAGATATGAACACCAGAAAACTGTAATCCTCTTAAAAGCTCGTCATGATTGGATGCACTTGAGGTTGCAAGACTTCAAGAGTGTTAGTGAGTATAACTCTGCACTCTTTAAAATTAGCTCGCTATTAAAATTATGTGGTAAAAAAGTCACTGATATTGACTTGTTAGAGAAGACATATACTACTTTTCATGCCTCGAATGTGCTCCTGCAGCAGCAGTATCTAGAGCGAAAGTTCAAAAACTATTCTGAACTTATATCTTGTCTTCTATTAGCTGAGCAAAATAATAAGCTTTTGTTAAGAAATCACCAGTCACGTCCTACTTGTTCTATATCATTCCCTGAAGTGAATGGTACTAGATTTACATCATTCCCAGAAGCAAATGGTGCATTTTTTCAAAGAAAACGAGGGCGTGAACGTGGTAGGAAAAACTATAGAAGTGGAGGTCCTAGAAGTGACCACACTAAAAGGGACAATAATAGATATATACCGTACCACCAAAAGTGGTTCAACTCAGAGAAGAGCAAAGGTCCTAAAAACAAATTTTTAAAGAAAGATGAAGATGGATGCCATAGATGTGGTATGACTGGACATTGGGCTTAAGCACTTGGTTGACTTATATCAATCTTCTATAAAAGAAAAAATAAAGAAATTTGAAACAAATTTTGCTGAACCATCATATGCTTTAGATTCTATAGATGGAGAAGATATTACAAGTCTTAATGTTTCTGATTTCTTTGAGGATTCTAGTGGTAGAGTTGATCATGGAAGTATTCCTTTTTAATTAATATATTTCCTTTATCTTATTATAAAATATTTTTATATTCTGCAATATTTTGTAGTAATGAAAATTTTATTTATTATTTTATACTTGTTATAAATTATTGATGATATGATTTATCTGAGAATAGAAATGGAGCATCCCTGAAGGATCGCCCTAAATCAATAATTTTATTGAGTATCTCATATGAGTGATACTTGTACCAAAAGCTCATTATGATTTATGCACCTGAAGTTACATAATTGAAATTGTAGAAAGAATATATATTTGAATTAATGTCTCGAATGTGCTCCTGAAGTAGCAATATCGAGTATGCTTCTGAAGTAGCAATATGAAATGCAAACGTTCACAATATATTCTAAATTTGTATTAGGTCTTTCAGTGTTTGAGCAAAATAATGAGTTTTTGATAAGAATCATTAGTCATGCCTTACTATATCATTCCCTGAAATGAATGATAATGAATTTATATCATTCTATTCCCTGAAGTGAAAAGAATGATGCGTTTCATTCAAAGAAACTAAGATATTGGACGTGATAATGAATATCCTTTAGGGCTAGAAGCTCGTATTGGAAAAACTGTAAGCTTTCTCTTTGAGATGATATTATACAAATTATTGAATCAAATGTTATGATGTATCAAAATGTGATATGATTCAAAATATTTGTATATTTTCATGGTTATCTTGATCATCCAAAATCAATTACGATAAGTCGAATGATTTTCATATGGACGTCCATAAAAAAACTAGAAGATTATTTTACTATAAAGTCTTATTACTAGAAGTGGAAAGAAAAATTTGCTTGAAGCAAATAAGATGAAATTATTCGACGTTATCTGTAATTTACGTACTGGTTTAAACAGTACAACCACTGGTAGGCTCTCTCACAATTGCTTGGCCTGGTTGACAAGAAAATTTTAAATGTGTCTTTTGCAAGAGTGGCAGGAAAAGAAGAAATGAAATGAAATGGAAAAAAAAGAAGAGAAAATTAGAAAATAATTAGTTATAAATGTATACTAACACTAGCCGGAGCAAGACGTACGTACGGGAGATATTTGCTGATCCAAGCCAATATGGTTTCCCTTAATGCTATGCCTAGCAACAGCACTCTATATATAAGGTTTGCAACATTATTCCTTACAGGAATAAAGTCATAAAGTAATAAGGCCATGTTTGGATAGTAAAAATATTTCATTTCATTTTATCACATCTCATTATTAATTTACTTTTATGAGATTTTTTTTTGTAACTGTAACATTTCTCTTTTATAAATGATTAGTCTCCAAAGTCATATTCCCTTACAATTAACGTGGCCGTGAGCTTCTTAAAGAAATTTATAACATGAGAATTAAACCCTTCCCTTTTAATTCAAAACAAATAAGAATAAAGATATGCACATCGATCCTGTGGTCACTTTGAAATCAACAGAAGGTTAATTGGGAGAAGGATGGAACAGATCGAGATCAATTGTACTGGATTCCATTCAACGATCATCCTTTCGTTTCCTTTAATTAGAAACATGACCGGCGCGCTTTCAGATTAAACCATTTATTTTTCATTTCATGATTTTCTTCCATTTCTTGAAATATACAATAAACTATGTATATTTTAGCTTCAATTTTATCTCATTCTTATCATATTCTAAAATTATTTATTTAAATTGGGAAAAAAAAAATACAATATGGTATTTATATAGCGGCCTTTTTAGATAATCTCTACTAGTAGTTTTCATATGATCAACAATAATATAAGAATAATACTACGTACAATTGTGAAGTATGCAAGTATCGTGTAATTATTTAAAAAAAAAATAGAATTTATTATTAAAATATTAATTTTCTTTTTATATAAAACCCGCATTTATTTAATTTTTTCAAAATGATTGTATGATACTTGCAGTATCATTTCTCATAATTATAAATAAAGAAAAAGTAAAAGAGAACTTCGATCCATAAGAGTATATCCTTTACTTCATTGAATTAAAAGACAGTGTTTCAAAGTATTCGATCTCATGAATTCACTGTTTGCATGATAACGAAACAAATTAATCAGAGCAAAGAAAAGATGACATCCATCTATCTATATACGCAAAGAAAACGTACAGTACTTCTGAAGCCAAAATAAAAAGGTAATTGCTCAATTACCAAGAAAAGGATCGAAAGATCCAGATCCTATGATGATCGTAATGCAAGTACTACACTAACAAAAATCTACGATTTTTAAATCCCACCTTCCGGCTGGCCACCCGGATTTCTCACATATGATCTTATGCTAATTCTCTTTTCTATTTCGATCGAGCTCAATGTCTGTCGCATTAGTATGTTGGCATTAATTAAGATTAATAATTAGGACGTTATCTTCTTTTTTTTGGAGATGGACATGGACATGCAATGTTACATTTTAGATGCAAGCCACTTATATGATCATTAACATCATATTTAGATAGTAAAAATATTTCATTTCATCTTATTTTATCATTATAATTTTCTTAAATTTTCACATAAAATATAATAAATAATTTAATTTTATTTAAATTTCAAAATAATAATAATATTAAAAAATAATATTCTAATAAAATTTATTTCACTTTTAACTTTTATCTAAACCTATATCTTCTCTCCAAGCCACCAAAGTATGGCGCGTTTCCTATCGTGTCTCTTCTTATACAAATCGAGAATGGTGAGGTACTTTTCTCCTCATTTGCCACGCAAACGTCCATCGGGATCGGTGAAATCCAAACTGAGATTTTCAGTTGGATAAGATTACGATCGAAGTCATGTTTTGTTTGGACATGGAAATGCAATATTTCTGATCATGAAATGCCGCCGACATTTTTAAGTTCGTTACATTTCATATCTGTTGTTTCTTCTGCATCTTTAGTTTCCTTATTTTCCCCGTACTCTAAATGATCATTAGGAAGAAATGCTTGATAATTCAGTCTGAATGACGTACGTACGTAGGCAAACAAATGTAAACTTATTGTAAATTTTACATGAGTTTAGAGATCTATAAATAATTTTGTGCTCAAAGTCTTTTCCATGGCAGGTTAATGAGTATTCTGTACGTTGATCATCAAGTCTTTCCAGACATGAGGCATGCACAACGAATAAAATTTGCTTTACACAACGCAAGAAGCCATTTTTAAGAGACATCATTTCATTAATGGTTTTAACCAAAAGAAAAACTGGTGTGAAAATGAAGGGAATTCATAGGTACTTAAAGCCAAATTAACTTGTACACATGATACACACTATGATCTCGAGTAGTATGTGATCAGGAGGAGTCTAGCTAATTGGAAAGGAGGTCTATCTCTGCTGATCACTTCTTGACGATGGCGCACACAGCCTGTATGATGCCGCAAATATTGAGGACAACTGCAGCAATTTGAGAAATGATACCCATTGGGGTGTACAAATAATTGCGCACCATAAAAGTGCGTAATTTTGCCCGAGGGCTGCAGCAATGTAAGTTGATCTCCCGGGATAGTTGGAAATAGAAGTACTCTTTTATATAGGTATCCAGGTAAAGCTTGTTGAAGAATTGAGTTGCATCCTCCAGATTCAACCAGTTATGTATAATCCCTTTCTCTATGAGTATATTAACATCCTTGGCAGTTTTGATGAGGTTGTTAAAGAGTATAGCGTAAGAAGTGATCACGGGTCTGCAACCTGGTAGACACTGTTCATAACTTATTAGGTTACGAAACACAACTTCTGTGGTTTCTTGAATCAATAATGGTGGGATTTCTAGTACATGATCATTGCGTAATTTGATATCCAGGATGCAACTAGAATTTACTCTCTGGAACTTGATTCCAGCCTCTTCCAGAATCCTTGCAGAAGGAACTGGTTGCAACCCTAAAGTGTCTTCGTCTAGTCTTGTTGATCTCCGAATCAGTAAAGTCCTTAACAAATCAAGAATATGCTTGTTTTCATTGGGCCAGTCCTCACGTTTATCCGTGGGTAGAGGTTCTGATTGGAATGTTGTAGCAAAGAATTTAAGGGCAAGTGCAACAAGGGGTAGGCTTCCATAGCTGCTGGTCATGGCGAACAGGCGCTCAAGCACCAGCCAAGGTATTTGGTTTTCCAGCAAACACAGGTCATGGTGTAGAAATTGAAGCATACAAGACATGTTAAATACAGGGTCTTCCAAATCTCTGAGCTCTCCGTAAGTGTGTCTTAGGAACAGCTCGATAATGAAGCAGCCATCGAGTACCATGATTTTCGCAAACTCATATTCATTGGGAAGGCAATCTTGCGGGGCGTAACACTCGCGAGCCTCCCTTTCAATCTCCCCAATGCCTTTTACTATCTCATCCAACTTTTGTTCTGGATTTGAACATGATCTACGAATGAGGGCTTGGAGATACTTGACTTTAAGTTTTTCTGTGGCTTTGAGGCTCTGGTCGGTATGGTGAAAGGGTCCAATTGAAAATGCATTGGGGGCATAAGCTTTTTCATTATGCCTTCTGAGTATTTTTGGGGTTAGGAAGATGCAGCATCTAGGAGGCATGTTTAGATTGGGGTCCATCACCATATCTAGTAATGAAGCTGACAATGACGCTACATTTGGTGCAACATGTTGTCTTCTTTCCCGTGCCATCACTATTTTCTTTAATTTCTCTTTCTTGGCCAAGAGTTCAGGTATCTGTTTCCTGTAGAAAAGAACCCCACCACCTTATAAAACAGGCAACAGAAGGATGACTTCCAGAGTGTCAACCAAAATAACATGTATAGAATATGACAGGATAAATAGACTGTAATCGACGTACGTACTGGTTTAAATGCAACCACTTGTAGGCGCGCTCGATCTCTCAGAAATTCTTGCCTAATTGGCCTAGTCTTTTATATGTCATCGTTAACCAACCTTGCTCCCTCCAGCTTTCTGCAAGAAAAATCAATACAGAACATAATGAATCGAGAAGATCAAAACTTCAAACTTGCCCATGGGGGATAGGATCATGAAAAAGAGAATGTGAAAAGGGGAAGAGGAAGAAGCATTTTTGTTCAGCAAATCCATGTTGAAGATCACACAGCTAAATAGAAACTCTTTGCAATAAATGCTTACATGACCTACTGCATGCATGGAACAAGATTTGAGCCATATACATATATATATATATAAATATATATATCTACTTCCTGATCAAGCTAACATGGTTTCTAATTGTCATACTATGCCTAGCAACAGCAATCTATATATATAAGGTTTGCAGACGTCAAAGCCAGGAATAAAGGGAAGAGACTTGGAAACTCTAAGGGCTCCCTCCCATTTTGCTTTTCTATGAAGTTATGAAAATTCTTGTCTATCCAATGCAATCAATTCCAGTACTGTTAGTTTCTATAAATGGATATTAACTTTTTTCCTTTCGTACTTTATGTTAATGAATCAAATGATATTGCCATACAAAAAACTCCAATCTACTCTTACCTACGTTGGTTGTAGCAGCTTGAATGTTCTTCATATTTATGTTATATATGATTTGCATTTGAAACTGTTGTATTTATTAAACAGAATTTATTCACCTTTCCTCTTGGTCCAATAGATCTAGCTTGTTGGATTTCTTTACTTTTTATCACTTCTATTAATATTGTATTTAGTATTTTATAAACAAAAAATAAGTGAATAATTAAGATCATGAGAGTGAAACTGTGAAACACGAGGGTATGCCCTTCTTGCTTGCTAGGGAGAGATTCTTAAAGAATGAATGAAAAAGGAAAGGGAGTAATGATTTAAGAATTATTCCCTTCTTTTTCTTTTTGTCTTTTAAAAAAGAGAGGAAAAAAACTGAAAATAGCACTCATCCTCCATCCACTTTGGAATTGGATCAGAATGATTAGGAGGGAATGGAAAAGAGGAGTGGATCCCATGGCCTCTTCCTTTCATTTCCTTTGAAGATGTCTTCCAAATTAGATCTTGATTGTTCATTTTCTTCAATTCTTTCTATCCAAATTATAAGCTAAAATATAAAACAAAAAAATCATTTTAGTAATACCACTAAATTTATTTTAAACTAAGATATTTGGACTGGGATTGAAAGAATACACTGTATTTGGACTGTAATGGTCTTTTATTATCACTCTGGATTACAAAAATCCAAAAAGAGAGAATTCAAGATAATCTCAACGAGAATATGTCCATTGCTTCATATCGAATTAAATTTTATTTCTCAACTTGCTGTCTTTATTGCTGGAATACATCAATGAGAAAACAAAAAGACGATAGCTCAATAAAGATAAGGTTCAAAACCTGAGAGAGAGAGAGAGAGAGAGAGAGAGAGAGAGAGAGAGAGAGAGAGAGAGAGAGAATTATCCGTCAAGAGCTTGTGAAGTGGACAATTAGAAATTTTTTACTTATTTATTTACTTTTAAGTTTTCTTTTTGTTTTTAATTTTTACCGTGACATGTTGCACATTTTGATTGGTGATGATATATATTAAGTACCATGTCGTGGCGAGGATTCTATTAGTAGGTCTAATGGAGGGGTGATAGAAAGATTACAACAATTTGAATAATGGTCGTTTATTTGTAAAAAAAAGGCTGGCTACGCCCAACTTTCTCTCCGTACATTCTGAGAGAAATTTTCTTAGCGTAAACACCAACACAGCAACTCCCATGAGGAGTTAAGGTGATTTTTAGGTGCTGTTTGTAATGGGTTTGTTGAGAGAACTTGTGATAGAGTCAAAATTATTTATTCTTACTAAGGTAGGCAAACACCTTCGTATTATTGAGCGTAAATGGAAGAATGAACAAGAGCTTTGGTTAGAAGAAAACTCTGTTCAGTGGCTGAGTAAGACCTTAGAAGTATGCTTAAGTGGTGAGCAAAAGGAAGTCTATAGCACCATCAGGGAAGGGCATCGACGTTTGCTTGCTCAGAGATGTCTCAATGGTAGGGGAAGATTCATTGTGGTGTCTGTGTACAGGGAGGATGGAAAGAAAAGTTCCATTTTCATTCCGAAAGGGGAAGGGGGAAGTGGATGGAAGAGAATGAGAGATGTGCTGGAGGAAGCTGTGATGGAAGGACAAGGAAGGGCTGTCGGCATGCATGGAGGTGCTCAGCCATGGAAGACAACTATGAGGTCGTATAAGGAGGCATTGGTCCATGATGGTATGGGAGGTGGCGTGGTAAACTCTGTCAGGAGATGGCCTCGAGCCACTCATGGGGTACATTATTCAGAAGGAAACAGTATAGGTGACAGAGACGTGGGAAGGAAAATTGAGGAGCTGCAGAGACAGGTATGGCAACTGCAGTGGGAGGTGACTGAAATGAGAAAGGTGGTCTGGCAATATAAGGCAGGGGATATAAGTGAGAGGGGATGGAAGGGGCCGGGCCAAGTTCTGAGGCCCACGGGTAAGGGAAAGGGGAAGGAGATTTTGGAGTATGGGTTTAAGTGGAGACAAAAACCTGGGCTGAAGATAGGGCCTCAGCCCAAGGCCTAGCCTATTGGCATTTCCGAAAAGGGCTCAGGCTCACAACAACCTGGCCCCAGCCCGTGGCCCGTTGGTATGAATCAAGGCAAAAGCCTGGGCCAGGCCAAGACTCATAAGCCTGAGTCAGCCCAGGGTCAACCCGAAAAGATACCGGGCACCCAAGTCACGGCCCATGTGCCGGTCTTCAGCCCAGAGATCACAGCTCGGGAGAGAACCGAGCCTTGTGCTCCTTCGTCGGAGCAGGCGCGACGGTCGCCGGCGTAGGGCAACTCGTCGGAGGTGAGCCAGAATCTGCCGATGCTGACGGTGGAGCTCTCCGACGACGGTACGCCTGAGTGGAGTGGTCGGAAAACCGTGACAGAATCCTCAAATCACCTTCCGAGGCAGATGGCCTCTTTTCTTTCGCCGGAAATGGAACAGAACTCGCCGATGGGAGGCTTGGTGACCCTTCTGACGGTGGATGTGCAGGATAACGACACCTTCTTGTGTTTGGAGGCTGGTGGGATGCCGGCAACAGAAAATGGTCTCTCGGTGGGCTCTGTCAGTGAGGAGTTGGGGTGTTCTGATGATGAAATGCTCTTAAGGCATTCTCAGGGCTGTTTAGATATCATAGGGGTGGAAGAAGCTTCGTTGGTTGAAGACACTTTCCATAGGCAGGGAGTTCAAGACATGGATGCAGTTCTGAACAGTATGGTTCCTTTACAGATAGCTGTGGTAGCAGGGGCAACACAAGATGAAGAGAGTGAGCCAATACCCCTAAACTCCTTGAGTCCAGAACAACCTAGGATTTCAGATTGGGTTTTTAATACGGTAAAGGAAATTCAGCATTTGGTGGGATTGAGGTGTGAAGGGTACGAAGAACAATTCATGGCTCTTCTTACAGTTATTGAATCAGGCCATCATCAACATAGAAAAGCAGAGTCAAAAAAACAGAGAGAGTTGAAGAGGTTAAATTGGTCCATGAATTCGGAAGGAAGTGCTAGTAAGGAAAGGACCAAAGGGAAGGGGGTGACATATTCCAAGTGAAACCAAAAATTGTATCTTGGAACGTCCGTGGTTTAAACGAGGTTAGTAAGCGTCTACAAATAAGACACTTACTACGTGAGTGGAAGGCGGATATAGTGTGTTTACAGGAGACAAAGCTGAAACTAATTAGTAGAAATATGATGCGAAGTATATGGAGCTGCACATATGTAGATTGGGTATACTTGGCAGCTAAAGGGGCATCGGGTGGCATTTTAGTGATGTGGGATAGAAGAGTGGTGGAGAAAATAGAAGAGTTTGTGGGAGTTTACTCGGTGGCTTGCTCTTTTAGAAGCGTGGAAGACGAATTTAAGTGGGCTTTTGCAGGTGTATATGGTCCTAACCTAGACCATGAGAGAAGATTGTTGTGGGAAGAATTGGCTGGAGTACATAGTTGGTGGGACCTTCCTTGGTGTATAGGTGGAGATTTCAATGTAACTAGATTCCCAACAGAGTGTTTTGGGAATCGAAGATTGAGGCCAGCTATGACTGATTTTTCGGAGTGTATTTTTGATTTGAATCTAGTGGATTTACCACTAGCGGGGGGAGCTTGTACCTGGTCCAATAATCATACATGGTCTAGACTAGACAGATTTCTTATCTCACCAGAGTGGGAATGCCACTTTCCAGATGTGTGGCAAAAGAGATTGTCGCGTTTGAGTTCGGATCATTGGCCTATTTTGTTGGATTGTGGAGGGGTTCATAGGAGGCGTAGGTCCTTCAAATTCGAAAATATGTGGTTGAAGGCAGAGGGTTTTGAGGAAAAGGTCAGACAATGGTGGTCTTCTTATCAGATACAAGGAACCCCTAGTTTCATTTTTGCAGGTAAATTGAAAGCTTTAAAAGAAGACCTAAAGCAGTGGAACAAACAGTCTTTTGGAGATATAGGGGAGCGTAAAAAAAGCAAGGAGTTGGAGATCCAAGATTTGGAAAGAATACAAGAAAATCGGCCCTTAACACAAGAAGAAATAGCTGTAAAAAATGGGTTGGAAGCAGATCTGGAAAGAATAGTAGTTCTTGAAGAGACATCATGGCGTCAGAAGTCAAGAGCGTTATGGTTGAAGGAAGGAGACCGAAGTACCAAGTTTTTTCACCGAATAGCTAACTCACATAGAAGATACAACAACATTGAAATGCTGAAAATTGATGGAGTGGAGTGCCGGGATGAGTCAGTGATAAATCACCATGTAGTAGACTTCTTTGAGCATTTACTTTCTGAACAGGTGGGTTGGCGACCTAAATTGGAAGGGCTTGCTTTTGATTCCATCGAACATAATGAGGTAGACCGATTGGAGAGGCCTTTTGAGGAGTTGGAGGTTTTTGAAGTTGTAAGGAAAATGGTAAAAGATAAGGCGCCGGGCCCTGACGGTTTCTCGATGGGTTTTTTCCAATCTTGTTGGGCTGTATTAAAAGATGACCTCATGAAGGTTTTCCACGAGTTTTACTCTGCCGGAAAGTTTGAAAAAAGTCTTAATGCTACTTTTCTTGCACTTATTCCAAAGAAGGTAGGGGCAGAAGAGATTAAGGAGTTCCGACCTATTAGCCTAGTAAGTGGGGTCTACAAGATTGTCTCTAAGGTACTAGCGAATCGTCTGAGTGGGGTAGTGGGAAAGCTTATTTCGAAACCTCAGAATGCTTTTGTTAAGGATAGACAAATTTTAGATGCAGTTCTTATTACGAATGAATGCCTAGACAGTCGGTTGAAAACAGGCGAGGCAGGGATTATATGCAAGCTGGATATAGAGAAGGCATATGATCATGTCAATTGGGAATTCCTTCTGGATCTTTTGGGGAAATGCGGGTTTGGAGAGAGATGGTGTTCTTGGATTAGGTGGTGCATATCAACGGCGAAATTCTCCGTCTTGATAAACGGAAGCCCAACTGGGTTCTTTCGTAGTACACGAGGCTTGAGACAAGGAGATCCGTTATCCCCTTTACTCTTTGTTATTGTGATGGAGGCACTAAGCAGGATGTCATCGGCCTTGGCTACGAGTGGTTTTCTAACTGGTTTTAAGATCGGTTCCCCGAATAGGGGAATTGTTAATGTCTCTCACTTGTTGTTCGCAGATGATACTATTTTCTTTTGTGAAGCAGATCCTAACCAGCTCCGAATTTTGAAGGCCCTACTCCTGTGCTTTGAAGTAACTTCCGGATTGAAAGTCAATTTGGAAAAATCTGAGATGGTGCCTATTGGAAGTATTCGACATTTTAGACAGTTGGCTAGCATATTGGGATGCACGACTGCATCTTTACCCATGACTTATCTGGGACTTCCACTAGGGGCGGCGTCGAGAGCGGTGTCATTATGGGAGTCAGTAATTGAGAAAGTGGAACGTCGGCTTGCCGGATGGAAGAGATTATACTTGTCTAAAGGTGGACGGATTACTCTAATCAATAGTACTTTGTCTAATCTACCCACATATTTTTTGTCTCTGTTTCCTATTCCAGCAAGTGTTGCTCTTCGGCTGGAGAAACTTCAAAGGGATTTCTTGTGGGGGGGACTGGGAGCGGAACAAAAATTTCACCTTGTTAAGTGGGAAAAGGTATGTAGCCCCATCTCGAATGGGGGTTTGGGCATTAAAGATATGAGAACCTTCAATCGGGCATTACTAGGTAAATGGCTGTGGAGATACCATAAGGATCCTGATACCTTGTGGAGGACGGTAATAGAGAGCAAATATGGGGACCTATGGGGGGGTTGGTGTACAAAAGAAGTGAGAGGAGCATATGGAGTGGGCTTGTGGATACATATAAGAAAAGGGTGGGAGGTCTTCAATCGATATACTCGAATCCGGTTAGGAGGAGGAACCCGTATTAAGTTTTGGTACGACACTTGGTGTGATCATGTGGCTCTAAAGGAATCATTTCCTTCATTATTCAGAATTGCAAGAGATATTGATGCTTCAGTAGCTGATGTACTGGAAAGATCAGGGGAGCAAATTCAATGGAACATCCACTTCAGTAGGGCGGCACAAGATTGGGAGATGAGCAGTATTGAAGCATTTTACAGCCTTTTGTATTCTATTAAACCGGGTAATTCACAGGACAGTCTTTGGTGGATACCTACAGCTAAAGGTACTTTTTCGGTACGCTCGTTCTATAAGTCTCTTTCTCAAGAGACACCTGGTCAGTTTCCATGGCGAAAGATATGGAGACATAAGGCGCCACCCAAAGCAGCTTTCTTTGTGTGGACTGCAGCATTGGGTAAAATTCTCACAACTGATAACTTGAGGAAGCGTAGGGTGATCATCGCAGATTGGTGCTGCATGTGTAAGAAGGGAGGTGAATCGGTGAACCATCTCTTAATACACTGTGAGGTAGCAAGAAGGTTATGGAATGAGGTCTTTGGTAGATTGGACTTAGTTTGGGTGATGCCGGAGACGGTGGTTGGGGTTCTGGCCAGTTGGAATAATTTGAGAGGAAATCAACAAATAAAAGAGGTGTGGAAGATGATCCCTATATGCATCATGTGGTGTTTATGGCGAGAGCGCAATGACAGGACTTTCGAGGACAAAGAGAGATCGATGGAGGATTTGATAGTCTTTTTCTTTAGAACTCTTTGTACATGGACCATAGCGGTTGATTTCAATGGTTTGGGATTACATGAATTCCTTATAGCCATGGATCAAACATAGAACTGGTCACTAATCTTTGTATAAGGCTTTTGCCTCCTTTTTGATAATATATTTACCTTTACTTATCAAAAAAAAGAAAGATTACAAAATTGAGAATATAAGGATTAAAAAGTTCAAATATAAAACTCAGGAATAATCTGTCATAACAAGCAAACAAAAATGATATTAACAGTCATGAAACCATATAATTTTTTTGAAAAAAAATTAGTAAATATGAGACTTACATGAAGAAAAAAACTAATTTTTTAATAGTAGATTCCACTCTTTTTCAAAACGATTGTTCGGCATTTAAACATTCTACGACAGTATGTAGAATTACTCTTTTAGTATTTAACTTTAGTGTAACCTAATAGTTTGAAATTATTCACGTTCCTAATCTATTATGTTGCTCACGGCAGATTTGAGTTATCTAATAGTTTAACCAAGCAATCTGCATCCTGATTTGCCGCCCTGACTTGTGAACAACATCTTACACTTGTACGTTGTAACGAAGCAACCAGTTAAAGTTTCAAACCATCCAAGACAGCCATTAATTCTTAGTGCCCCTCCTGTAATGACCAAAAAAACCAACCAAGAATCTCCCAGAAGCATCCTTTCGGGGAGAGTTTGTTCAAAGGTTAAGCATCCTTACTTCTTCTTCTTCTTCTTTTAAAGAAGGCATACAACTTTACTCTTCCTTTCATAGGTTAAGAAGGAATTGAAGCTTTGGACTATTACTAGGTGTATTAGGTTACTGAACTAGAAGGAGCATTTGATATAAAATCCACGACCTCTGTTTTTTCTTCTTCCATTTCTTTAAATCAAAGTATGTCCAGCCACATAAATTCCATCCAGACAATTCTACACTGCCCAAGGACAAAGTACATTTTTTTTCATAGAAGAGATACTTATTTTAACAATAATGAATGATATCAGCTCATAGTGCATGACTGATGCATTCACGAGGATCAAAGACATCAGTTCCCACCACCACCAAAGAGGTACCCCAGCGAAGATCCACCACCAGGGGCAGAGTGAACTTTGGTTGAAGGCCGATCCTGCACTTGCATTTGCAAACATTTTGAAAACATTATGATAATATTAGCATCTAGAGACTTAGAAGAGACCCTTGGCAATCAAACAGCGCAAGTAAGGGCAAATAACTTGAGGCAGGTCGACAGAACCATCAATATTCTTCGGGGGAAAAAACAAAAGGCAAAAGAAATGACATATAAGTACAATTACAAAATCCCTCTGAAATGCAAAGAATAGGATATCCTCCCGATTGATAAAAATTTAACAACAGTAAAACTATTCTGGTGAAGTGTCATGGATGCATGTTGACTACATTCAGCTTTGCTTACAAAAGGACAAAAAGAATTTCATTTAGAACACGCTAGCATGGTAACGTTGCTAAGGGAGGAACTCAAGTGTGGTTGGGTTAGGTGCATTTCTCCAACTTTGAATCGGGTGCAAGCACATTGGTTTTATCTCTGCTACAGTATCAATATCATTAGGAGGTGTGTTTGGACAAGTACTCACAAATTATTCAGCATGGTGCTTTGAACACCAAATCTGAACAAAAAATGCAACATTATTATACAAAGGAATATACCATAATCACCAAAAGGAGTAAAGGGCATCAAGAACACATGGACACACTGGAATTCTTTCGGTTTCAAGATTGTCCACATCACATTAGCATTTGAAGTCTCTATGACATTCCAAATTTGGAATTTATATACCTACAAGAATTGCTAATTCAGTGGATAGCTCTAGACAGAAGCAGAAAAACAAGGCAAGCTTAAAGGTGACCTGCAGTAATGATGCAGCTATTAGCACCAGTTCCCCCACTATCTTGTGCCATATCAAGCATATGGGAGTATCTGCAACCTACTCATGATCTATGAGGTGTATGATGATTATTATATTCATAATATGATTGAAGGGAATTAATTTGGGACTAGAACTCAGCCAAACCAATTTTTTACACTGTTCTATTCCAAAAGAGAACCAAACTGTGCATGCAGCAGCACATTAAATCAGATCATGTGCAGATACTACTTGATTAGCCCCTACCCCATATCTCACTAATGGGACAACTCTCAGGTTGGATCCAGTTTGGCACTTAGTGGATTTTATTCATCTAAGAGAACAAATGCAAAGAGTTGCTATCTGGTTTCCGGTCTGTTCCTATTGTAAATATGCCGGTCTGAAGGCTAAAGTGCCCAAAAGAACTCGATGAGTTTATGGATTTAGGAAAAATTTAATGAGAAAGTAGGCAAAGACGACTATCAAATATAATATGGTCTGAATGACCTTGACACCCTTGAATAGGATCATACCGTAATAAAGTTGCCACAGTTCTGCCCATCAACCCGGGAGTAATTGTTCGTAAGATGCCCCTGAACACCTGCTGGAATCTGCTTATCGATTGGTTGTGAAGCAGCAGCAGTCTTTAGTGAAGGCCCATTTTTTGTTGCTGGCTCTTGGTTCTGAGCAACTTGGGTATTCTTAGTGGTCTCTCCTGTTCCAAATAGGTAACCCAAAGAACTCTGTCCACCGCCGGCACTGACACCCCGACCCATTTCCTCCCAATTTCAGTCGGATATTCTTAACTGATAAGAATATTGAAAGTTCAAAATACATACAGAAGTGAATGCATAAAACATACAGAATCATAAATTATTCTTCATGAACTAGGTGAATTCACAACTTGTGCCTTCATTGACAGGAATGTCACAGACACCTTCAAGAGATAACGAGGTTCATCTCTTTAATAATATTATAAATCTTACAGGATTGGTCCATATCAGAATGTTGAGCACATCAAGCTACACTAGTAAGTGGGCACCAAAACTGGATGAGAAAACTAAACTGCTTTAGCACTTGCTACGTACACAAGACCCGAATAGACTGTTCGGTAACTCCAAATAACCTTTGCCATTCTTCCTTTTTTATTTATGCAATTATTTGATCCCTTCAACCCGATTTCATGTGCTGAACACACCAATTCAGGAGTTTCTTAATATTTTGACAGGTAACGGTAACAATCTCTATCCTAAGCTATAACCATACAAATTTCCTACTTTCTTTCCTTCTCCTCCATATCTTCAAACCATCACTTGTTGCAAGGCGACCAAGTACGACGGGACAAAGATCTCATGGAGCTCCTGCCTCTATTAACTCCATTCTCAATACACAGGTTAGTAAGCTTCCTTTTCCTATGTTCTAAATATATGGACTGCAAATTTCATTTTCATCCATACAAAATGCACATATAGCGTCTTGGTCATTCTCGCTATTTTGATAAGCAAAAACAAAACAATGTAAACGGGACAATCAACTTCAGCTCAAATAGCATTTCCTTCTCTCCTAACCACAGAATAGAAGGTGACGCCAATGGCATGCGTTCAAGATGGGAAAATTCAAAGTAATATAACCGACCGGAGCAGTAAAATTCTGAAATACCCCCTCCTACTCACATAACCAACTAGCAATACAGCAAAATAATGCACATTCAAACCCAATTGATATAATCCCATCACAAGCTCATAAATAATGATAATCCAAACACACACCAAAAAAAAAGGACCAATAGATATCACGTAGAAGACAGTCAAGATAATGATTTAATCCATTAGGTTAGCACCGAATCCAAATTTCAAAAAAAAAAAATATATATATATATATATATTCATTTACACAATGATGCATGTATACATGTCGAATAAATATCAGCAGAAATGATAAGAAAACGTGAAAGATAAAGCGAGAAAGCTTGAGGTACGGTAATGAAATGGGATAAACAGGAAAGTGGTGGAATGGATTTCGTACCTTTGGTTTTGGGAGACCAAAACCTGAAGAAAAGCAAACAGAGAATGCGAAGCAAAATGCAAAGCTAACTAGTTTTAATATAGTGGTTCTCATCGATGATGATGCTTATGTTTAGGTTGAAGTAGCAAAACATTGACGTGGTCAATGTCGGAGCTGGCATTTTGGTTTGGTTAAAGGGGTCGGTCTTGGTTGGCAATGTCATCATTGTCATGGGACTCACGTGTGGTTTCTCAGAAGAAGTAACGATGGGATGCCGCGCGCCCGCAAAGTCGATGTGATGCTGATTACCTATCAAACGCCACTGGATTTCAAATCTAATCGATCTAAATATAATTTTGGCTTTTTTTTTTCTTCAAACTCGGAAACATTTTTTTTTTTTTAAATAATTGGAAATTGTGAGAGATTTTTACGAGTTTTGTATAAATTGCTTTTGTTCTTATTTTTTACAAAAATCAAGATCAGATATTTTAATGAAAATTCTTTTTTTAGATTATTTTGGTGTGGAGAAGTTGAATTTATATTAAAGAAATTTGAGAAAATTGCAAAAACTCCTTGATGCCAAACAAGCACCCGTAGTTTAAGGCTGCTTTTAGGTATCATTGAAGATCATTTGAGTTGATATATAAATAGTAATATTTTGTAAATTTTATTGAAATATACTTAAATATAAATAGATTGATATATATTTAAATGTACAAAGTAGGTTAAGATGAGTTTAAGTTTTTATAAATTGAAATATGTGTTTGAATTTATGAAATAAACTAGAGTTTTTCACTCGAGGGCTTCCTATCGTACTACTATGACCTTTTGTATGCCCCGTCTAGACTACAGCTAACTACATTTTTACCACTTTATTAAGTCCCATCAACAATTGATTTGAGAAATGTTGAGATGGATTTAACAACCCAACATGCTAAAAAACCAACTTTGTAGACACTGATGGGGTACCATTGTGGTGCGCTTTGCTTCTACGTTTATGGTTTCTTGTTGCTGGGGACAAAGGAAAGCCACAGGATAGTCCAGGTAATCAAGAATACTTTTACCTGAAAAGCTGCCAAAACCGAATCTTTCCCTTGCAGTGAAGTGTCCATGTTGTGTATGTCTCAAGAACCGGTGTACCGATTGATGTCTTGCTCATAAAGCTTAGGTTCCATCTTATATCGATGACAGACAAAAGAGAGGCCTGTTTGGTGGGGAGTTTAGGAAAAGGGGGAAATCTCAAACACCATCACGAAGCATTTAGCTGAATATAATTCCTGAAACCAAGATATTATTGTATTGATCGATCAATACACTTTTTTTTTTTTTTTTTTTACCATTTTTATTCATCGAAAAAGGTCCTTAAGTTGGAAAATCCCATCCCAATCTCAAAGGATGTGGTTAATTTTATATTTTAATTACATATTAGCAGTCCAGAAGGATATACGTGAACATATTTACTTTGAGGTGAAAGCACTACATAGAATTTTCTCAATGTTACGAGCATTTACACTATCACTAGAACTGCATACATGAATGATGAATGAATCTGGTAGTTTTACCATATCATGTCAGCGGAGCCTTAGCAGGGATAAGTCTCTAGATGCCATCTAGCTACAAGACTGATTTTAAATTGAGGGGATCTTTGAGATCTCTACCAATAATTTGTGTAGGGCTTGAGGCTTTGAGAAAAAGGGCGAGTGGTCAGCGCCTTTTATACGAAAGACGCATTCTGGGGGGCTTGAGTTTATCATGCTCTGTTGAAGAGCGATGGGTATGGCATTGTCTTCAGGAGTCTCTATATAAAACCGCCTCACAGATCCGTACTTGATATCAGTAAGAGAGAGCTTCTCCAAAACTGGTGCAAAGGGCATTGGCCTCATTGAAACAGATGCCAAAGCAACATCCTGGAATGGGAGAAGCAGAAAGCGATCAGCAAGGATGCTAGAAAGTGAGCAAGTTTGAAAAAAAATACAGACATATGAGGGACAGTTTGCAATGTCAATAAGCCATTTCAAAATAGGACGGCAAACTTCTGTAGAATGAAAACTACTTAGTAAACTAAAGGTCATACTTCTATAAAGTTGACTAGTAAATAGTAATACAGAAACAAATAGACAACGCTCTAAAACGTCCATTTCAAAATCACTAAAACATTCAAGCCAATTCCACATTCCCCATTAAAAACTCAAAATTTTTTATGTTTTCCAATGGGTTCAATGTCCACGCCAGGTTTCCAGCACATATCAATTATTGCAAAGACCATGTCAAGACAGGCTAAAGGGTGCTTGGTTGTCTCTATCATCTTCAACTTAAAAATGTTGCTACATTGGCTAGTCCTTAGTCAGCTTCACTAAGTTGGCAAGTCCTTCATAGGCTTCACAAATGTCATGGAAACAACCTATTCAGAGCTATGAGGTACAAAGCTAGATGATCTTAAGTCTTATACGTGAAGATCCAATCAAGACCACGTAAACCATGTGAGTGCCACATGCACATTCACACATTTCTCCCCGATTGCATTTTGTGTATGTCTACATATCCATGTTCCTAACTAGCATTCAATAGAAGTCTCCCAAATTTCGCAATCATGTGTGACTAAACCAATTTACAAAGGATAAACACAACACAGTTTTCTTATCAATAATTTAATAAATTTGAAGTAAAATATACCTTGGCAGGACTTTGGTTGAATAGCAAATCTCTCAACAATGATCTTTCTATATCAACAGAAGTTGGAGGCTGATCGTTCCCATTTGCATATAAAAATATCTGAGCTTGTCGCATTAGATCATTGGAACCTGCCTGCAATTTAATAATGTATTAGTCAACGTCAACCCCAACAATTGTTATACCTAACTTTTTCTTATTGAAAAATAACATGTCCCCTTTTATAGCCAAACTTATCATTAGAGGAATGCAAGGGTCAGACATTCGTTAAAGTTACGAAGAACCTGCACCTCCAGATTCACCTACCTGGATTCACCTACCTCAAGATTCACCAAGGTTCACCCCCTCATGATTTCAGGTTCATAAGTTACGCACTGTAATCTGCAGCTAGAGCTAGTTCTAAACCCTAAGTTTTCTTCTTGGGTGAGTCCTCAAGTTTCGCAGGGGTGTCATTTCATTCTATGAGGGTTTGAGTACAATATCAGAGCAAGAGCAATATTTTCTTCTCTCTCTCTCACTCACTCTCTCTCTCTCTCTCTCTCTCTCTCTCTCTCTCTCTCTCTCTCTCTCTCTCTCTCTCTCTCTCTCTCTCTCTCTCTCCAGACACATAGAGGGAGACATGCATATATATATTGGCAATCCTTGGAAGGGGGTTGCTTCAGTAAAGGGGACATAGAAACAGCTCAAATTGCACAATGCAAAATTCATCGTTTAATGGAAAGTAAACAATCCAAAAAATACAGATGTACTAAAATAAGGGGGAACCTGTTTGGAGAACATATCAAGAGTACTTTGTCCATTAGTCAGCATAGCTGCAGCAATAAAAACAGCCTTTGAGATTTTAGAAGGAAAAGACTCCATTGCATGTGATATACATGCACCACCAAAATCATGTCCCACCAAGATAACCTGCATAAATTTCCAAGCAATAAGAATGAGAGAGAGAGAGAGAGAGAGAGAGAGAGAGAGAGAGAGAGAGAAAATGCTCTACTAACTAATGATCCACTCAGAATATTATGGGGGATTACCAAATAATTTTCCATAACAACAGAAACAAATTTCATCAGCAAAATTCATATTTCTAGTTGGCAAGTTTAAATTAAGGGAAACCATCAAAAAGATTTATTAAGGTTTTTCAAACTAAGCACTGCAACAAGTAAATCCCAATCGCTAATGCAGTAATATGACAAATATAAGAATTTAAACTCAAAAACTAAACAGCCAGTTCAAATACTTCTAGTATAAGCAAGCTGCATTGGTTCCATTCATCTCTCTCTCTCTCTCTCTCTCTCTCTCTCTCTCTCTCTCTCTCTCTCTCTCTCTCTCTCTCTCTCTCTCTCTCTCTCTCTCACACACACACACACACACACACAATTTGAGTTTGGCAGTTTTGTTCATCTCATTTGGCAATGAGGAAGCCGAAGTCTCCAGCAAGAGCGAACCCTCAAGTTGTTAAATTTTTCAGAGATTGTGTTAAGTGAGCACATTGGTGGACATAAACAAACAAATTAAACTGAAAAGAAATAGAAAGAACCTTCTCGCCTTCAGCAAGATTTTCAAGAAAATCGGTGAGTGGCTCCACGTATTGTGAAAGACTGGTAATGTTATTTGTATCATATGCATGAATCCCAGAACCAGTCAACTCTATGGCAGATACTTTGAAACCACTTTCTTCTAGAAGTGCTATAGTTTTATACCAACACCAAGCACCAAAGCCACCTCCATGGACAAGGACAAAATGGTTGGTTTCTAGATCATCAAGCTTTATATCCTGTCAAACAGAGACAGTTTGGAATAAAAAGCAATTTAAAATTACTTATAAAAAATCAATTTAAAATTATGAATGCTGAAAAAAAATAAAATAGATTTTTTTTTTTTTTATAAGTAATCAAATAGAAAAGTTTAGCCAGATACCAACTCAAATTAGCAATTGATTATATGCGCAACTTTAAACTTGATTGCTATCATGTAAACATTGCCTCTAAAAATAAATTGAACCACAAGAAGTACTTTGTCTGCTCTAATATGTTACTAAGTCATTACAGAAAAAAAGTATAACGATGGTTACACAAACCGTATATTTGTGTGTAGACTACCGTTGGATTACACCACGATTATGTCTAAGGACCACCATGTCTAACAGAGTTCTTATTTGAGCGTAAACAACAACTCCTCATTTATGTTACTCACAAACGAAAGAGAAACCTTTCAATATATATTCATTCATTGCCTTCAGTTTTATCAGTTGCCACATTTACCTTGCACCACATTATATGCATGCAACCATTTTTATCACAAAGAAGAAAGTAGTTTTTGTCAATTTCCCTCAGTCTCGCTATAATAAAGAAAATATCCAGAGCAAGGAGTGGAGTTATGTAATATATTGTTAATCATATGCCAACAACGCAGAGGGATGCAAATTAAATAGCATGGAGATTTAAATTCTGCACCAAGTGTAATGACCTCCAATTTTCTATATAAGACTCATTTTCAATGATTTTTAATACATTAAAGAGTATCCAACGCACAAAAAGTAAAACGCCTCCAATAAAATATTTCCAATTCAAGCTTAAATCTGGGCATCCCATACAGTCATAACTCAATAATATGCTCAAAAGTCAAAAATAGTAAATCATATTCCAAAATATTATGATCCATGGTTAAGAAAATTCATGGCCTAGAGGACCGCATCTCCCAATTCATGCGGTGACCTTGTAATCATTATTAAGATAGCACAAGAGATGCAACACATACATAATGTATAAAGATCCGCTGAGGCACATATATACATATAAACAAAAATGGCAAGCAACTATCGAAGCTAATCTTAGACCTCCACGTAATCATAATTATTCCCAGACCGACCCCCCCAAAAAAATCAAATGTCTTAAACATCGTATCATCGATGAAACCACCATACAAGAAAATTCACCACAACAACCAGCAGTACAGCATCAATTCCATAAATAAAACTTCCATTTCGAGAAACCCAAGAATTCAAATAACCAAGGAACAGAAATCAAATATCAACTTCAAAACTACTCCGAATTCCGACTATGCCATCCAATACGATAACCTTCAGAATAGCAAGGGGAAAAAAAAAACACAAACCCGAACCTGATTAACAAGCTGGTGAGGCTGCAGCAGAGGATCAGTGAGTGACCGAGCCCTTGAGCTTGAACTCCGAGGCAGCTGGTTCTTCTTGGACCCCGACGTCGGGTACCGGAGCGAAGCGGATCGATCGAACGGGAGATTACCGTTGTGTTGTTGTAGGATGATGGTGGCAGCGGCGCGGGCTTGCTCTTGAATTAAAGCGTCGTCCAATTTTTCTTGGCGCGACGATCGGATTCGGTTCCATCTGTTGCTTGAATTGGAGGACACTGCTGGCGGGTTAGCAATCCGCTTTGCTGGTTTCTTTCTGTTCACCGGCTTGGGTGAGAGGCATGCGCAGAGGTTGCCCATTGGTGGTGCATGTAGGGTAACACAAGCACACGCAAACAAACGCCAATAAACAGAGAGAGACGGAGACGGAGATGGAAATGGAGATGGTGGGAATAAATGGCGGCGAAGTCAGAGCCTCAGAAGTCACGGGAACGGAGAGTTCTTTGGAAGAGTACGGTACTCTTGGGGTAAGAGAGCTTGTTTATTTATATTCGGTGAGACAGTCGATGCTCAAACTAGCCTTCCTCTTCGCACTTCTTGGTCAAGTGAGAAATGAGTCCCAATCAAACCAAAATAATAATAATAATAATAATAACGACCACTACGCTGTTCTTCTTAAATTTTAATTTTTCTTATTTCTAATTACATAAACGATTTCTTAAATAACTTGAAATGATGTGATAAAAGTGTAAATAGTAATATTTTAAATAATTTTTCATTAAAAAAATAATAGTATTCCAATTTTATTAATAAATTATTCATTAACCTTATATCATTTTAGGAAAAAATAAAATAAAATTATATATTCTAATGTTAAGAGTTCATTTCCCACATAGAATCCCCAGTAGAAACCTCGATAGGATGGAATTATAACATCTTACGAATACCTAAACTACTTTTAACATTAAAAAAACACGTTTTTGAGTGACAAATATCAATGGTCAAACAGGAAGAATTTCATGATAATGACATCTTAGACTTGTCAAAAGTCACACGATACTTCATTTTCCTCACAAATTTCTTGGAGAGTAATGTGAAATGGGAGACTTAAAATTGCTTAAGGAAGCAGATGAGGTCTTGTTTCTCCATATTTTTATTTTTTTTCAAAAAATATGATAAAAGAAAAGACAAAGCTCTTGATGCTTTTTATTTTAGGTAGATGAGTTGAATGTAAAGTTGATTGGCTGTCATGAACTTTTAGTACTGTGAAGATCATCTTAAAGGTTGCTACTTTTCTTTAATTTCTTACGACTCTTTTTGCGTCTTTAGCTAATGGTGTGGTGTAAAGTCTGCAAATTGTTTTGCTTTAATTGCCACCCACTTTATACCATGTTTTTATTTTAAATTTTCTTATTTAAATATAATTTCTATGACTATATTTTATTTATATCAACTTACAAATATAATATTTTTAAATAAAAACTTAGAGCATTCCAAATAGGTTATGTAAAATCCATGTTTATGTAAAATTTAAAGAAATTAGCTCAAAAGTCCCATCTAACCGATTATGTATTTCATCTTTAATTTCCAATTTGTTATAGTGTTAACGCTACATGTAGTGTGCCCTATTCACACTTATATATATTTTTAGAGAAATGATATTTACAGTCGTAGTTGTGCAAGCGACGTGCAGTCGTTTGAGAAAAAATGAATTAATATGAGATCCACATGAAAAAAAAAACTAACTTTTTAATCGTAGGACCCACATGAATTGCGATTACACGGCGTCTATAATTTCACGACTGTATGTAGCATTGCCGATATTTTTAATTCATTTATCTCTCATTTATGTATCTTCTTATCTATTATCGAAATTCACTTTATTACATTTCAGCCCCTATTATTATTTTGCGCATCTTCCTTCCTCATAGTTAGGTTCTACTCATCTTTCATTGAGATTTATTGCTTCAAATCTCAACATTTCCTATTCAAGCAAAATCTCATGGTTGCATGAGGCAATAGAAGTGGTTAATAAATTTGGATTAATTTACAATAAAACATAATGATGCTTTGTATATAGGAAGATATTACAAATATAAAAAAATATAAGGATATCATTGATAGTTAAAGAAAATATTTGAAATGAATAAAAAATATTAAAAAATATAATATTTAAATAATATTAAAAAAATAAATAAACTGATGTATGATATATTATAAAAGTCAGTATATAAAATAGAAAAAATAAGTATTAATCAATGATGATCTATTTTAATGGAAAATAGGATATGGTGAAAAGGCCATCAAGAATGCTTTAGGAACTTGTTATCAACGATAGTTAAGCCAAAGGGTGTCTTTATAATTAATTCTGAAATGGAAATTCGGTAATGAGCTAGATTCAGGACCACTTCTTCTGCATGGAACGCAGACGGCATCATAGCAAAGCATATAGCATTGTACGCTCTACTCTAGCATGAGTAGAGCATCATGGAATCTTGAAGATTTATGCATTCCAGCATGTGGTTGCATGAGATCATTCTCTTGCAGAGTAACGTGTGAAAGTACAGCACATGAAAAACTGACCCAAAAAAAAAAAATGTGATCATCATCTGTTAGAACCCATCATGGTTGCAGAGGTGAAGAAGCCCTGAAAAACTGTTGAACAGTCTCTTATTTTAAGCAGTTGATCCTTTTCAATCGTCATGTCAATGGCTTTTTGTTGTTTATTCTTAAATATCTGCTTCTTCTGCCCTTTCATCTGTTGTCCAAATCCTCCACGAATCCTTTATGGCATAAATTCCGATTCTTTTTTGTCCCCCCCTTCTTGAATCTTCTCCAACAAAGATGTTCTATACATTTATGAACCCGCTCGCTGCAATCATGGTCATGACTGTTGGGTAATAATTCAACTGTGCATATGAGAGATATGTACAGAATATGTGCAGATAATGCGATGATTATGGCTTATTGTGGTAGTTAAATATTTGAGAAAGTACAAGAGTCACCTAGTCTTTTTAAAAAAAATATTAATTACAGGATTTATATAAAAAAAAAAATTAATTTTTTAATAATAGATCATATTATTTTTTAAAATAAAACAGTAATATTATACTTTACGACTATATATAACATTACTTATAATTTTCTAGTATTATTTTTATTTTAAATTTTATAAAAATTGTATTAATTTTTCTATATTAATCTTGTGGGATGGTGAGATATTAGTGAATATCAAAATTGGAAGAATATTGATATAAAACCTACCTTATTAAAAGACCTGTTAAAGTCCAGCCCTTATTGCATTGAAGCCCAATACAAGACAAGAAGTAAAGGAATAAGAGACAGAGATGAAGAGAGCCTGCCATGTAAAATTTGAGAGGATGGGCTGGATAAATTCAACCCAAGCTCGGCTTCACTTCTAGCCAGGCCCTGCCTTTCCGAGTTCCAGCTTGGAGACATATTTATCCTCGTTTTTTTTTTTTCGCGCACACGTCGTCGTTTAGAGTCAGACCCCAAAACGAACCCTGAAAAGCTCATCGTACTCAGTCCGAATTTCCGAGTCTCAAAACTCCCAAAGGTGCGCTCACACGGCTTGGCTGCGACATTGAAACTAAAAGGTCAGAACTTTCTACCTCCCTCCCTCTCTACCAAAATATTTCTGCATCCATATTGTAGTTTTGCATACCAGACTTTTCATAGTTCGGACCCGATACTACCTATAAAAAAATTAGTTTTATCTAGATAAGCCCGTTTACTATCGTCTCTATGGCTTACTTTTCCTGAAATTTGGAACCCTTTTTTTTTCCTTCCCTAGCAAGCTCAATATATTATAATTAAATTAAGAATGCAGAAATGCATGAGTAAGGGGTAGGAGGACCCCAACAAACACATTTTCTTAATAAAAAGAAAAATAAATGGGTCATAGAAACAAATAAATGTTTCATACCGTTCCCTGCTATGTGGGAGCCGCAAAAAGTGGCGGTTTTTATACAATCCGATAGTGGGATTATAGTTCCATGCGTAGGCCATGGTGATTGTAGTGACTGCATTTTGTCTTGAAGTGGCTGTTGGTGAAGTTCATTGCCTTTGTCTTCACGATCCTATGGCCAAATAGGACAACTTTTATAATAAAAAACTAGTTCAAAAATCCGAACTCTATCGCGTTATGCATTGTCGCAAAACTCCACACTCTCCCGAAGGAGTTCATGTAATTCTCACATAGGGGGCAAAAGTAAAAAAAGTGGGGCTCGTGGGTTGTGAAGGAGAGAGACCGCCAAGGGACCAGAGAGGAGGTGGTGATTGTGAGGCGCCAATGGTTCAAGTATTTTATTAAACTCTTTACATATAAGCGTATCCTAGCAAAATTTGAGAAAGGTAGTAAGGAATGCAATAAGGAAAGCAATAAGATAGAGGTGAAAATGGACGGATTACATTTTGGACCAACTTTGGTAAACTTCGGAATCTGTGATGGCGCCTGGTGCCCACGTGCCTGTCTGTCTTTTTGCAGCCACAACAGTTAGATCTGAAGGATCTGATGGTGGCGAGTCCATTGGTCTGGCGCATGTGGTGAGAAAAGCTCCCTAAAGGGGTGGCGCAAGTCCCAAGCCACTACTTCTCTCCGAACGATTTGCGGCCTGGGAGCATTCTCGTGCTGCTCATGTCTCTTGGATGTTGTCGGAAAACTGCAGATCTACCTTTTTCGGCCTTGGAGGAAACAAAACAACTAGGAAAAAAGAACCAACTCTATAAACAAAGTGGGTAGATGGAGAAAGAAGAGAAGGAGAGGGAGGAGGGGGACTCTGGCGAAAAAACCAGATTTGGGTTTGGAAACTCTTTTTGTGAGAAATTTTGAACGGCTTTGTTTTCATGAAACTCGAAAAATTATTTTTCTTCTTCCTTGGGTGTTCTATGCAACCACCCATTGTGTACTTGTTTGTTAGTTAATCTGTTTTTCTTTGTTTTGAGATTTGTTGGGTGTTGATATTATTCCCGTTATCATTTTTCCTTTGTTGTTGGTTGATGATAAACTGGTATATATGTTGTCATTAATTGGATGTTATGTAAATGAGGATAATCTGTTGAAATGGTTTTGTTTTTATTGCAATATGCACTTAAAAAGAATGGAGATTCAATAAGAACTCTTTGAATAGAATGGAGATTCATTAAGAACAAAAAAAATTTCCCTACAATGTACTACCCTTTCACTTTGGCCATTTTATGTTTTTTTGATAACTAATGATACCTCTAAATTTTATTTTGTAACTCGAACATATTTTTTATTTTGATAGGTAAGAGTAAATTTTATTTATATAATAGGCATTGCCTGAGTCCACTAATGGTATACAAAAAACATGCCAGATTACAACTAAGTACTAGTAAGAATTACAAGCAAATCATGAAGGTTGTCCGTGTTACAAATAATGGCTGAAGCCCAAGAAAGAAGTGTATTGTAGAAAAATCGTTTCAATTCATCCACAGAATGCTCCATATCTTCAAAGCACCTCTTGTTTTGCTCCAACCACAAGCACCACATAATGTAGTGAGGGATCATTCTCCACACTGTAGCGATTTGGGCATTTCCCCCGATACCTTTCCAGCAGCACATAATATCCCTAACTCTACCAGGCATGACTCATGCCACCCCTATCCTATTAAAGACCTCATTCCATAAACACTGGGCCACTTCACAGTGTAATAAGATATGATCAATTGATTCCCCATCACTCTTATACATATAGCACCAATCTGAAATAATGAGACCACTTTTCTCAGATTATCCAAGGTGAGAATCCACCCAACAGATGCCATCCAAATGAAGAAAGCAATTTTGGGGGTACCTTGCACTTCCAAATAGCCTTCCAAGAATAGCTATGATCGTTATAAAATCCCAAGAGAGCCTAATAAAAAGAGTGCACCGAGAGTTTTTTATTTCCGCTTGGATTCCACAATAGCCTATCCCTCATCTCATTGCCAATTGACATGGCATATAACGAATCAAAGAAACCAGTAAACATGTCCAGCTCCCAATCTTGAGCCACTCTCGAAAATCTCACATTCCAATGGAAAACACCATTAGAGTGTACCAATAAATCAGCCGCAACAGCCTCTTTATCACAAGAAATTTGGTAAAGCATAGGAAACAACTGCTTAAGAGCCATGTCCCCGCACCACACATCATGCCAAAAGTAAACATTGTTGCCGCTTTCAATTGCAAATCTGAAAAATTGAGAAAATCTATCCCATCCAGCTCTTATGTTTTTCCACAATTTCATTCCATGTGCCCCCCTAACTTCGTTAGAGCACCAACCCTCCCACGGAATGCTCCCATACTTAGACTCTATACTTCTCTCCATAAGCCCTCTCCTTTGCTATGGTACCTCCACAACCATTTCTCCAAAAGTGCTTTGTTGAAAATCCTTTCATTTTTTTTTTTTTTTTGATAGGTAAACGGTAGTATTAATATGAATAGGCAAAGCCCAAGTATACAAGATGTAATACAAGAGATAAGACCTATCTAATTCGCTAAAGAAGATGATGTGAACCCGCAGAGAAAATCGTGTGCATTTTGGCCATTAAAGTCTATAGCAATGGCCCAAAGAAATAAAGTGGTGAAAAAAAAAGAAAGCGAAGCTCCTCTAGTGTCCGCTCCTTATCTTCGAAGGTCATTTCATTGTGCTTTCGCCAAATACACCACATAATGTAGATAGGAACCCTCTTCCACATAGCTTTAATCTATGGAAGTGCCCCCGGCATCCCCCAAGTGGCCAAAACTTCAACTACCATAGTACACATCACCTAGTTTAACCCGATTCTGCTGAACACTTCACACTACAAGGCTCTAGCTATCTCACAATGTAACAAGAGATGGTCCACTGACTCACCGGATTTCTTACACATACAACACCCGTCCACAATAATTATTTGATGCTTTTGCAAATTGTTGGTAGTCAGAATCTTACCTAGTGGCTGCTGTCCAGATGAAAAAAAGTGCTTTGGGAGACGCCTTATTTCTCCACAATTTTTTCCAAGGGAAGTTTGAGTTTGGTATGGTTGTAAGGGTCTTATAGAATGAGCGAACTGAGAAATTACCCTTACCCGTAGGTGTCTACCACAACTTATCTTCACGCAGGCCATTCAGCTTCATAGAGTATAGTAGGCTGAAGAAAGCCTCAAAACTGTCAACTACCCAATCTTGGGCTGCTCTACTAAAGGTGATGTTCCAATGGATTTGGTCCCCTGAACAAACCAAGAGGTCCGCCACCGAAGCTTCTGGCTCACATGCCACTCGGAACACAACTAGAAATGCATCCTTCAATGCCTCCTCCCCACACCAAATGTCCCTCCAGAAATTTATACAAGTCCCTTCCCCCACCAGGGGTCTAGTATGATTAGCAAACACTCTCCACCCTCGTCTAATATGTTTCCAAATACCCATCCCATGAGGCTCATTTCCCTCTCTAGTACACCAACCCCCCCATGATTTGCCATGCCTACAGTCAACTACTAATTTCCATAGTGCTTCTAGTTCCATATTGTATCTCCAAAGCCATTTCCCAATAAGTGCCTGGTTAAACGTTCTTCAATTCTTTATCCCTACCCCACCTGATGGGAGTGGTCTGCACACCTTATCCCACCTGACTAGGTGGAACTTAAATCCTCCCCCATCCCACTCCATAAGAAATCTCGGTAAAGTTTTTCAATGCGTGCCGCCACATAAGCTGGAATAAGAAATAAAGACAAGAAGTATCTTGGTAGGTTAGGGAGAGAGTACTTTTGATAAGAGTCACACTACCTCGTTTCGACAAATATAATCTCTTCCACCCTGCCAGTCTTCTTTCTACTTTCTCAATGACTGGGTCCCAAATAGGTAAGGATCGTGAAGTAACTCCCAACGGTAATCCCAAATAAGTCATAGGGAGAGAAGCAACTTTACAGCCAAGTGTGCTAGCCAACTGCCAAGTATCACCGACTCTCTTGACTAGCACTAATTTTGATTTATCAAAATTCACTCTAAAGCCTGATGTAGTTTCAAAGCATAAAAGAAGGGCCTTCAATGCTCGTAGAAAATTAATGTGTTATCTACAAAAAGCAAGTGAGAAATAGAGATAAGGCCCCTATTCATGTCACCCACTAAGAAACCAGTCATAAAGCTGTTAGTAACTAGAGCTATTAACATCCTACTTAGGGCCTCCATGATGATAACAAAAAGAAGTGAGGACAAAGGATCTCCTTGTCTTAAATCTCGAGAGCTGTCGAAGAAACCCTCCAGGCTGACATTGATCAGAACTGAGAATCTTGCCGTTGAAATACACCATCTGATCCACATACACCATTTCTCCCCAAATCTACATCTTCGCAACAAATAAAGGAGGAAGTCCCAATTTACAAGATCATATGCCTTTTCCATATCTAACTTGTAAATAATCCTTGCAATACCAGATTTCAATCTACTATCCAGATATTCATTAGCTATTAGCATAGAATCTAGAATTTGGTGACCTCTTACAAAGGCATTTTGGGGCTTTGAAATTATCTTGCCTAAGACTTCCCCTATTCTATTAGCAAGCACCTTAGAAAAGATTTTGTAAATCCCGTTAATGAGACTAATGGGCCTAAAGTCCTTCACTTCCAAAGCCCCAGTTTTCTTTGGAATAAGAGTAATGAAAGTAGAATTCAGACTTTTCTTAAATTTCCCAGTGAAGAAAAATTCCAGAAATACATTTATGATGTCCTCTTTCACAACCCTTACATTACGCACCCCCAGCCCTCCACATCTTATTGGAGAGCAAACCTTACCTAAACTCAAGTACATATATAGAGGAAAACACCTAGCTAAAACGAGGAAATATGAATTCACTTGGTACTAGCATTGGATAATTTCGCTTCTTGGTATGAGCTCTCCAAAAAATTAGCTTGGTTGCCATATTTGCAGCATTTGAATGATTTTGGGCTGGAATTTAGGTCTTATACTTTAGGATGTATTTTTTTTATTTTATTTTTTTGTTTCTTCCCCCTTTTAGAGTAGTGAAAACTGAAATCATATAATAAGCCAGTAAAGGAAAACATCCTTATTAAAACAACGAGAAACATTAAATATAACTTATTTCACTTTCTAAGGTTAAATTATTTCACTCTGGCAGGCAACATTTTCTGTCTTGCACACTAGATACTAAGCTGTATTTGTAGTTATTTGTATGTTACATGATCCTCAATTCTTATGAAATCTAGCTGTATATATTTAATGCATGTTTGCTCATTTTCCTTTTTGTTTTTGTTTTGTTTACTATCATTTTTTTAAAAATACGGGCATTCCAATCAGTTTCAACTGTCCATACAGGGGTATTTCATGAAGTGAATGATGAAGGATCCAATCAAGCATGACGAACCTGACCCAGTTATGGAAACTAATAGAAAACGATCCTTACATGGAAGTTATAAAGTCTTCAGGAATTGTAACTCTTCTGCAATGGCCAAGAGTGAAGTGCAGGACACTGTCTCTGAAGAAAATTCATCAATCGGCACTCCCTTTGCAGGAATTGAACAAACAGGAATGGAAACAATCCAGAATTCTTTGGAACCGAAATTGTCGAATAAAAAGAAAAAGAAAAAGAGGAAAACTCAAAAGCCATCAGAAGAAGGGTGTTTGACTAGCACAAATGATATGAGTATTATGTCAGCACTGAGTCTATCAGATGGAAGAAACAGTGGAGGAAAAGTTGTTTCACTGGGTACTGATGAAACTAGTTCCTTCTTTGTGACCAATTCTTCACATCTGTTACATAACAATAACTTAAGCAATGGAAACTCTTACTTGATGACCACGAGTGAAGTGCAAGATACTATCTTAGGAGTAGGTTCAAAATCATGTCCTTCCTTGGCTAGGACTGAACAGACTGGCATGGAAACAAGTATTAATCTTATGCAAGTGGATGTGGCACGTCGGAAGAAAAGGAATAGGAAAAGTCGGAAGAAGGCTAAGGCACTGCAAAATAATGGACAAGGTCCAAAGCATCCAGATCAAGGCTGCATGACTAGCATTAATCATACAGACGTCGCATCAGCATTGAGTCTATCAGATGGAAACTTGCACTTGATGACCACAAGTGAAGTGCAAGATACTGTCTTAGGAGTAGGTTCAACACCATGCCCTTCCTTGGCTAGGACTGAACAGACTGGCATGGAAACAAGCCAAAATGTTATGCAAGTGGATGAGGCACATCAGAAGAAAAGTAGGAAAAGTCGGAAGAAGAAGGCTAAGGCACTGCAAAATAACAGACAAGGTCCAAAGCATCCATATCAAGGCTGCATGACTAGCACTAACCATACAGACGTTGTGTCAGGACTGAGTCTATCAGATGGAAGAAACAGTGGAGGAAAAGTTGTTTCACTGGGTACTGATGAAACTAGTTCCTTCTTTGTGACCAATTCTTCACGACATCTATTACATAACAATTCTAATAACTTTAGCAGTGGAAACTCATACTTGATGACCACAAGTGAAGTGCAAGATACCATCTTAGGAGTAGGTTCAACACTATGCCCTTCCTTGGCTAGGACTGAACAAACTGGCAAGGAAACAAGCCAAAATCTTATGCAAGTGGATGTGGCACGTCAGAAGAAAAGGAATAGGAAAATTCGGAAGAAGAAGGCCAAGGCACTGCAAAATAACGGACAAGGTCCAAAGCATCCAGATCAAGGCTGCATGACTAGCACTAATCATACAGACGTCATGTCAGATGGAAGAAACTGTGGAGGAAAAGTTGTTTCACTGGGTACTGATGAAACTAGTTCCTTCTTTGTGACCCATTCTTCACGGCATGTATTACATAACAATTCTAATAACTTAAGCAATGGAAACTCTTACTTGATGACCAAGAGTGAAGTGCAAGATACTGTCTTAGGAGTAGGTTCAACACTATGCCCTTCCTTGGCTAGGACTGAACAGACTGGCATGGAAACAAGCCAAAATCTTATGCAAGTGGATGTGGCACGTCGGAAGAAAAGGAATAGGAAAATTTGGAAGAAGAAGGCCAAGGCACTGCAAAATAACGGACAAGGTCCAAAGCATCCAGATCAAGGCTGTATGACTTGCACTTATCATACAGATGTTGTGTCAGCACCGAGTCTATCAGATGGAAGAAACAGTGGAGGAAAAGTTGTTTCACTGGGTACTGATGAAACTAATTCTTTATGGGCAACCAAGTATTCACAAAGTCTGTCACATGGCAATTATAAGGTCTTCAGCAATGGTACTTCTTCTTCTTCAGTGGCCCAGAGTGAAGTGCAAGGTACCTTCCTAGGAGTAGATATAATGCTCTGCCCTTCACTTGCTAGAGTTGAACAGACAGGCATGGAAATAGCCCAAAATTCTATGGAAGTGAATGTGTCGAGTAAAAAGAAATCAAGAAGTCTGAAGAAGAAACCTAAGGCACTGCAAATTAGTGGACAAGTTGAAAAGCTACCAGAGGAAGGTTGTGTAACAAAAATTATTAATGCCATGTCCACACAAAGTCATCAAACAAATATTATGTCAGCAACTTGTCCCTTGGATGCAAGAATAGAAAAATCTATTTCATTGGGTCCTGATGCAACCAATTCTTTTCCAAGTCTGTCACATGAGAATCGAAAAGTCTTCGGGAATGCTAATTCTTTTTCAATGAGCAAGAGTGAAGAAAAGGATATTATTCTCGGGGTGGATTCAACCGTGAGCCCTTCTTTTTCTAGGATTGAAGAGGTGGGAAAAGAAACAACCCAAAATTCTCTGCATGTGAATCCAGCTAGTAAAAAGAAGAAAAAAAGGAGAAGTCGGAAGAAGTCTGAGGCACTGCAAAATAGTAGTGAAGCTCGAACACTCCCGGAGGAAAGTTGCCCATCTATTAGGAATCAGATGAATATTATATCAACTCTGATGCCATCAGATGAGAGAAATAACTGCTCAGAGATTTTTCATATTCCACTTTTGCGAGCACCAGTTGGTCATCTGAGGAAGAAGCTTCTTATTCTTGATATAAATGGTCTGCTTGCGGATATAGTTCGTCCACCTCCAAAGAAATGCAAATCAGACATAAACATTGCAGGACGGGCAAGTAAGAAATGTCTTTTTAACATGAGTAATGCTAGGTACAAGCCCCAAATATACAAGTCCAGTGTAAGCTCTTTGTAAAAAAGTGAGTCCCACTTAAAAATAATGGTTTTTTATACACTTTTTCAAGGTGGGGTCCACTTTTTTACAAAGGCCTGCGCGAGGCTTATCTATTTGGAGCTTGTACAAATTACTTCTCTTTTAATATTGTTCACTCACAAGGTTCAATGTACTTCCACCTTCAAAATTGAGTATTTTGCTCCTTGTTTTCAGTTTTCAAGAGGCCCTTCTATCTTGATTTTCTGACGTTCTGCTTTGAGAGATTTGAAGTTGGTGTGTGGTCCTCAAGATCCAAGTACTCTTCAATCAACATTTACATGATGTCATTTATATATCTCTTTGTTTGATGTTACCTTGGTTTCTTTTAATTTAGAGTTTTAAAAAACAGCTTCCCCGCCAATCCCTTCAACCCCCCCCCCCCCCCCCCCAAAAAAAAAAAAAACAAAAACCCAACACTTCCCCCCGCCCAAATAGTATGTGCCATTGTTGCCGGTCTGTATCATAAACAGCATTAACTGCAATTGTTTATCGTTTTCTGAAGGAAAAATGTGGAAAAAGTGATTGACTATTTGATGGGAGATATGAAATACAAGCTGCTACTTTGTTGGGTATGCACTTTTCAATTTTTTTCCTTTGATTTTTCACAAGTTATGCCTTCTAATGTCATTTTCATGCAACTTTCCTGCCAATAAGTTTGTGTTAGTGGTTAAATAAATCTTTTTACAAGTCTGCCCGTGTAAATTCTAGGTCATTTTGGTGGGTAACTGCCCGCTTGATTTGGTAAATTTGACAGCATGATCATTGTGCAATGCAATCTTCTAATCTATAACTCTGCCAATAGGACTCGTATTCTTTTATTATCCCATCATGTATTTCTTTTAAGAAATTATCCCAGCATGTTAATGAGAGCAACCATCAGTTGATTACCTGTAAAGATTTTTTAATTAACTTATTTTTATAAGTATATTTAGTGAAGTATTATTAACTGACAACAGCTCTAGCTCTGAGCCGATGCAGTAATTGTGCATACCTTCCTGGTCTATTTTCAGGATCAATCTCACTGCACCGCTACAAAGTTCAGGACACTCGAAGACAGGCATAAGCCTATGGTTTTTAAGGAGCTGAGGAGAATATGGGAAAAACACGACCCTAATCTTCCATGGGAGAAAGGAGACTATAACGAGTCAAATACATTGTTGTTGGATGATTCTCCATATAAAGCCTTGCTTAATCCTGTATGTTAACCGTTTTTTCTTTTCCACTTTTTTTGTGGGGAGGTGGTGGGGGAGGGCTCATATTTAAATTCACGTGATATTTTGAAATTGTACCTAACTCATTCTCTTGGTCGTGTAAAACTTTCGTCTTATAGCTGCACACTGCAATATTCCCTTATTCATACACGTTTCGGAAAAGGAGCGATAAGTCATTAGGTAAGATTGCTTTTGACTTGATCAGCTTGTCTTTTACTTTAACAGAAAATGTAGTGTCCTATATTTGTCGCTTCAGTCTTCATATCTAATGCCGGTGCATGGTGATGCGCCTGGTGAGACTCCTGGCTGATATGCTGCTGCTGGGTTGTGCTAGTTCCCTCTCCTGTTGATCACCCCACATCTTAATCTCAATTATTTTTCATCTTATAGCTGCGCACTACAATGTGTAGTGTATGTGAAATTATTTTTTCTTCTGTAGGGTATGGCAAATGATTAGTCAGTGTACTTCATGGCAGGTGCTGGTGGTGATCTAAGGGTTTATCTAGAGGGCTTAGCTGTGGCTGGAAATACAAAAAAGTACGTAGAGAAAAACCCATTTGGTCAAAGTGCTATCACTCAAAGAAGTAAATCGTGGGACTTTTACCAGACGGTTATCAGATCATTGGAATCCTTACCAACGACCAGATAACGTTTCTTGGTCTTGCCTTTAGCATGCATTGCTTATATTTGGTGCTAATGCTAAAATTTTCTAATTGCCAAGTTTTGGATCGCATGTATCGTACTTTCATTATTTTGTGGAACACCCTTCCATGACATCGGTGACCAAGTAGAGCTGGTGATTCATAAAAATTACATTCTTTGTTTAGTGTAACGATTTCGTTGAATGTTGTAATTTTCTTTTTTACAAACTGGTTATTATAACCATGTTTGAATTGCCTTCAAAGAGAGCCACTCCTGATTCGGGAAATCATTACTAGCGCCATTGTTGTTTTGTTTGGAGTATAAAATGGGACTCATTCAGATGACATACATTCCAATGAGCACCTGTGCAGGAAGGTTCATTTATTCTTACAATTGCAACTGTCATTTGCCTTATAGCTGTGTGGTTTTTATGGCATATTTGTAAAGAGAACGAGGAAAAGCATTATAAATTCATGTGCTGCTCTCAAGATTTTACAGGCGAAAATGTGCAGAGCATTCTCTCAAGTCTCAACACCTATTATCTCTTTTTGGGCCTTGAAAAGGTAAGTCACCAATGAGGCATTACGGGGAAAGTTGAGGCTTCTCTTGGAGCCCAAAGATGCCTTAAACGGCACCAAATAAAAACGTAAAGTCATGGCTATTAATTTATAATGTTTGTTGTAAGCATTTTCTTCTGTGAGAGGTCTGGAACGGAATTAACTGCGAAGCGAATACCGTAAATAAACGAACTCCAGAATTGCTGTAAACAAACTAGCCCATTTTGCTATTACGACCCTGAACTCAATGGACTTGCAAAAAAATGGCTCTTTTTTGCCAAAATACTGCAGGGCTTCTTCCCCTACAATAAATAGGGTAGAGAATCGGTCGGTCAAACCAGATAAACTGACTGGACTGGTTATTTTTAGATTGGATTGGTTGGTCTAAAAATGAGATGACCGAATTCATTTGATCCAATCCGCGGTTTAGGAATTTTTCATCTCGGACTGGATTGAATAAAATTCTTGTTAAAGAAAATTATATATTATTTATATAAATAATTGTATAAATTAATTATATATATATCTCAATATTATATAAGTATTATACTCTTTAATGTATAACTATAATACATAGTACTAGTATATATTAATATATTAACATATTATAAAAGTTATAGTATAAATTATAGTATATGTATAAATTTATAATAGTATTAGTATAGTTAACTTAATATATTAGTATTAAATCAATATAACTACATAAAATATTATTTAATATTGTATTACCAATTTATCACTAACATATAGTATATTAGTAAATACTACTAGTATAGTTATTAGTTATAGTATTGGTACTAAGTCTATAACTATATATATTTAGATCAATGTACTATTATATTCTTTAATGATTATAGTATTAGTATATATTAATAATTGTATAATTTATTATGTAATTCTCATTTAATAAATCACTTAATTTTAATTTAGTATTTTAAATAATTTTTTTATTAGTCGATTAAAAAAAAAACAAAGGTTGGACTGACCGAATCGGACTGGACTGATAATTACCGATCTGGTCCTTGGGGATGTCCAGTCCGATTCAGTCCAAAAAAATGATAGGTCCATCACCCGGACCGAACCGGACCGCGCTCACCCCAGCTACAAGCTGGGTAGGCAATGGTGACTTTGATGGTAGTCTTGGAATTTAAATATGGTAAATGCCAATAATTTTACAAAAAAGTTGGGAAAACAGAAAAAGAAAACGGAATATCAGTCCAAATTGAGAAACATGCAATGAGAAATGTTGAATGAATGGGCCTATGCACGAGGAAGTAAATCCCAATTTATTCAATTATAAATCTTAAAATGTTTGAAGGGATCATTGCTCCAACATTGTATATAGTTCATCTTGTCTCAAACTACTGCTTTTTTCTTTCTTTTCTCTCTGTTTTTCATTAAAGATCCAAGCTTGCTCTTTTTTTTCTTTTTCATGTAACAAAGGATCAGTCTTTCCAACCACTAAAAAGACATTGAGATACCAAGAGACCTGCAATAAAGATCGGAAGACTGAAATCCTGCCTTTGTTTCTGAGCGAAAGGTTATATATACTAGCGAAGGACTTTCGTCTGATATTATTGTCACCTTCAACAAAAACGACATAAAGTTCCAACTGATACCAATAAGTGAAAATGATTGCATCTATCTCATTGAGGACCACTTAGGGTCTGGCAAAGCTGCTGACTAACATCTTGCCATAACACAGTAATACTCATGACTTTGCCTTGCCATCATGCTCTGTTTCTACACGTTTCTCCTAAAGACAGATCCTTGTTTCTGACCCTAAACCATTTGTATCCGACTGCCCATTCCTATCCAGCCTTTACCGCACAACTCTCATACTCTTTCTACAATAGAATCGTAAGGTACAATACAGCAATTATAGACAAGATCACATGTATCCTACCAAATTCCAAAAAGGATTGGTATCATAATGCATGGTTTTCAATATTAGTATACTCCATGTCAGACTGCTATGGGGGTTTATCTCTATACGTGGACCACCAACCAGATGAAGAAAATGTGTCTTAGGGACCAGTTAACTTACCTAGTAATCTTCGCTACAGATTCAGAACAGTGGCATTAATTTTTGTATTATTTTTTTCTTCCTTTTGGGTGGCTATTGTTTACAGCCCACCATCAGTCTGAACTGGTTTTGAATATAGGATCTAAGATACGAGCATTATAATAATAGAATGAAACTTGGCATGTGAGATAGATGACTTTGAGAAGCTCATTACCTGGCAATTTGATATTATGATCATCTCCTTTGACTTTTCCCAACTGCCATTAATCTTGAAGCGAAGTGAAGGAATATTTTTAGTCACGCTAGCTATCTCATGCATTAAAAATATTCTTTCTACACCTGCCACGATTATTATTATTTTTGGTTCTCATGAATTTGAAAATGATATTTTTCTTTTTGGTCGATAATAATCAAAGGCTTTCTTAGCATGATCATCAAGGCCAGACCACATGTCCAAAAGTGTGCTGATAATTATTTAGGTTTCCGTCGTTGTGAAGTTGTCCATATACATACGTCACAGCTGGCAATCAGCATTTTCTTCCAAATTTAGTTTGTAAGAACAAAATAGAAGATAGATATATATATATATATAGTACTGCTTACTGCTGGCTTTTGTGTTTATTGGTAAAAACGAAAAATAATTAGAAAGACAGATAAAGTTTTCCAACTTGATTGCCTTTTGGTTTTCTTACACCCCAAGTAGCTTAGATATGTGAGAAAGATCATAAGAACTCTACGCTGGTTCATGTGAAAAAGGGATAAGATGGAATCTTGTTACCCCACAATTGAATAAACCTCTTGAGGTACGTCCGTCGTAGTGGCACTTTCCCTTGTTTAGTGGTCACACAATCTCGACTCCTTTCTGTATATATAAACTGTTAATTTTGTTGACTTTAAAACCCAAGATTTATTATTAATGTACTAATTCACATGGTGATTTGGTGTTGGGGTGGTGGGGTGAGGTTGGGGGGGACATCATGTGCCAATCATGGTAGACTGATGGGGTAATGCATTTCTTGGAACCTAGTTTAGTATGATGCAAATAGCTTAGTTGTGTTCCCTTCATGCAAGCCTAATGAAGTAGTTAAGGCTGCATCCCAGCCCTCATCTCATGTGCTACCCTCACTTTTTCCATGTGGCTGTGCATACTTCCTGCTATCTATATATCTTGCTTATATATATATATATATATATATATATATATAATTTCAAGCATCACCATCAACCCCAAACTCATGTTCCCTTTCCGGTCTAGATCTTTCCCCAGATTAATAGGTGATGATTAATTAGAAGTGCCTGTTTGATAAACTCATCTCCTTTCTACAATTTTATTTACTTGGTTATGCGAGAATTAAAAGATGATATTTTTTGCTTGGAGAACCCCTAAAAACAGGCACATATATATACATATAAAGTAATGTTATACATCACACTATCATCTCACTTGTATCCCAGTACTATATATGATGTAGCACATTTATTACCATTTGATGATAAAAAAGCATGCAATAAATGATCATTTAATAGTGATAAATGTGTCACATCTTACTTAGTAGGATGCAAGTAGGATGGTAGTATGATGTATAAAATTTTTCATATATATATATACTGTATTACTTTTCTGCTTAAGCTGCAAAACTCATGATGATAGAGACAACACATAAACAAGGGATAGAGATAAGAACATTATGATCACGCAATTACTACTGCATTAGTATGGGGAGGAAACATATGCATAATGGCACATGAAATGTTGTGTTCACAGTTAAATGAAGTAGTACCATCATAGGCCAGGGAACCGATCGAAAATGGCCGGTACTAATTAAGAGGCCTTCCATCTCATTAATTCTGATCGACACGCATTGTCTAATTCACATGCATAATTGAATATGATTGTTCAATTGTATTTATATTAATTTGCAATGAATTATATACTTCTCAAAAAGAGAGAGTTCTCTCTTTTTTCAGTATTAAGTAATCACAATAATGGGTATTAAAAAATGATCTCTCTCTCTCTCTCTCTCTCTCTCTCTCTCTCTCTCAATTTTGTTTATAAGGTCCCTACACAGCTAGTTAATGGTTAATATCCGCGTTCCAAGAAGGCAAGAAGACACACGTGACAACCGTGTCCTTGGGATCCATCTAATTAATGTAAATTCATGTTGTCAATAAGGCATCTTTTTAGAAATGCATGCATGTAGATTTCCCTCATTTTTCTTTAATCATTTTTATATTATCCAATGAGGAGTAATGGTATCACATCATGAACAGTAGCACTTTGTGTAATATTACAGTTCATAATAAAAATAAAAATAATAAACAGCTTATTCCATCGACTGGCCACCAAGGAGATCGATCAAGAATCATGAAGAAACAGATCTTACAAAAATAAATTCAAAAACTTGCTTAATTTTGATATACGTACACTTATTTTTCTTTCTAGATCAAGCTATATATTTTTGAAAAGAAAACAAGTACTTTTGGCTGCATGCAGCGTGGTCTCTGTCAAATTGCCTTGGTTGTACAGTGCCTGATTGCAACTCAAGATGAAAACAAAAGAACAACAGCAAGCATGCATATGCAGATGATGCGGAAACCTAAACAATAATACTATTGAAAGAAGATGACGCGATGATCCATAACCACAAATCTGCATGCATGCCTTAGGTATCTAGCTAGCTACTCATATATATAAATATATATATATTATAATTAAGATCAGGGCCATCCACTTCAAATCAGTACTTTTATATGTAATCAAAGTACTTTTCAATCATAGTACTACTTGATGCAAGAGATCAGAATAAGGAGATATCCTTTTTCCTTGTCAAGAAAAGACTGGCCCATTACTGTAACACCTATATATATACATATATATTAGGCTTAATTTTATAGTCAAGATCGTCAGCTCCACTATTCCTCACCATAAACAAGTACGTATGTATACATATCCCAGTACTGCATATATAAAATCTGCACTTTCCTCGGGATTTCATTAGCAAACTCATGATTCTACTCAAACTCATAATAAGTATATATATATAGGTTTGTTTACGGCTGGGTTTGTAGATGTTGGCTAGTGCATCACAATCATTCCAGAAAGCATACTCATGACGAGGACGTACACCCACCCACGGAGCCAGCAATTTCTACGATGGGACCAAAGGCTTTCCAGTACATAGATCCACTTTCATGTTTCTTCCACTCTCTGACAGGCGCCACATGCTCATGTAGAGGTCCTGGCTCCCGAGTCCTGACCCCCCACATTATCTTGTCCACATGGAAGTGGGAGAAAATGATAAAGTCCAGATCTGGTCCACAAATTCACAGCTCTCCTTCTTCCTATCTTCTTTTCATTTTAGTATTTGTTTTTCTCCTCCCCCAAGACTTGACCCATACATTCCACCTCTCTCTCTCTCTCTCTCTCTCTTAACATTATAAGAAAAGGTCGTCACTACTTGTCATTCTTCCAAGCTGATATTCAGCATTGCCTCCATATAATAAACTGCAGACACCAGCATATGCTCCAGGCTCTAGCTAGATTCATTTCCTTGATCCAGCCAAAAGACAAAGTATTCTTTTGTTCTGCGAGGAAAAGCAAAAAAACATTAATACTTTGCTTTGCAGAACTTCCTTGCAGATTTATATTGATGGTACTTAGAAGGTGGGGACTAGAGGTAACTTTTTGGTCTTGGGGTCCCCAACCATTTCTTTTTTTGTTACTTGAGTTTTGCAAAGGATATGGTCTGCCTTGTTCTGTAAAATTCCCATAGAACAACTTAATTTACTGTTCATGGATAGGGATATTATTTGAGTTTATGTACTTTCCTCTTCGTCTCCTTCATTCTGTTCCTTGGCTATTTCCTTTTTTTTTTCAGAAAATTCTCTGAAACTCCAAAAGAAAAGTAACTCTAAAAGAAACAAGCCACTGAGCTTTCCCTACAGAGTGATACTTTACATAAAGAAGCCTTAGTGCAGTGTTTCTGTCCTCCAAGTAGCTGGAAAAAACAACGACTTCAGGAAAGATTGAAGTTCTATTATGGTCGAAGCCAAATTCTGTCAATGTGTGATTTTACTATCTCAAGTATAATCTTAGATTCTGCAACAAAATATACCTGGAATCCTGTCGCTTTGTTATCCATTCTTGGAGATGGAATCTTAACGGAAGTGCAGCAAGTGTAATTTGTGGAATAGGAACCAGAAAAGAGAAGGTGAAAATGTCTGCAAAGCTTTTGCGTACCATGACTGATGACAATCAAGATTTGCAGAAGCAAATTGGGTGCATGAATGGATTCTTTCAGCTCTTTGACCGTCGCCATTTTCTCGCTGGGCGACGCATCAACAGCCATGACCACAAGAGACTTCTTTCAGGTATTCCTCCATTCCATGATGGTGTGTTTCAGGTTTCAGCTAACCTCAATTATCATAATAATGTGGACCTCCAAGTAATTGTTTTTGGTAGGAATGTGTGGTTTAGGGTGCGTTTAGCTCCTAAAGATTTGAGTTTTTGAAATGCTTAAACGATAATTTCAGGAAATATTTCTCAACAGTTTTTAGGATTTGTTGTAGGAATGAATTATTAGCATTTTCCATGGGCTATTCTCTCTCACTTTAGCCTTGAAGGAGCACACAAATCTTCATGAATGAAACTCATATGGTCAATTTAATGTAATTCTTTGGTAGGTTAACATCAAAGCATCTATTATTTCCCATCACCATGGCTCTGAAACCGCTTACATATATGGCCTCTTTGTTTGCACCAAAAGCTTTTTGAGAGTTCTTCCTGCAACATAACATTGTAGTGACTTTCAGCACTTGTTCTTTTTTCCCCCTTTTTGTTGATAACTTTCAGCATCATGCATCTATTAAACCATGCATTCGCAAACTATATTTTCTTCCTTCGCTTTTGTTTTGCAAGCCTGAGCATGTAATAACGAACCATTCTACCAATTTCTTCAACATCTCACTTTTAGTTGTCATGATAGGTCAAAATGGTAGCCCGGCAAGAGAGCCTGACAGTACATTACAGAGAGTTAAGGTAAGAACTTTGAACTTTAATCCCTACAACAATGATTGTTTCTAGCAGATGCATTTGAGCATTTTTTCCCTTAACAATTGCAGGAAACAAATCCAAAGAACCTTGTGAAAGAGAGACATAGAGTCTCGACAGAATCATCCAAAACCTCTCTTTCATCCTCCTCATGCTCATCTAGCTTCTCCTCTCTTGACTATAAAATAGCTCAATTTGAGTCATCTTCATATAACCAACCCAGTTTTCCTGAAACCCCCACTCGGCCCATGAACAAACCAAATGCGTCTTTGCAATCAAGGCAGCAATCCCACGACCTCCGAGATGTTGTTAAAGACTCCATCTACAGAGAAGCCCGTATATTATCAGTAAAAACTTGTAGAAAGGAGGAAGCAGTGGGTAGTACATTAAAATACATCGACTCACCGCGGCCTTTGCAGCTTCCCAACTCTATCAAGCCCAGAGCTTCTAGTGCCAATGATTCGGTTTGCGTTCTTGCTAAACTCCAGGAATCAAGGAATTACAAGGAAGAGAAAGCTAGCCTTAAGCTGTTGTCACTGAAGGAGGCTCCTAGGCTCTCTTATGATGGAAGGGTATCACAAGATGCATCCAAGTCTACCATAAAGTTAAAGGAACTCCCAAGGCTGTCATTGGACAGCAGAGTAGGCTCCATAAGGGGTTCCGCCTCGGAAACAAAATCAAATTTTCTTTTGAAGGATCTGCAAAGAAGGTCGGAAAACTCCAGCAATATGCTTAACCAGCAGCAAGAACCAGAAAGTTCCAAACGATCATCCACCATTATTGCGAAGTTGATGGGATTGGAAGCTTTCCAACAATCACCATTGACCAACGAGAATCCATTAGGGTTCATCAGTAACTGCCAAACGGAGAAATCTGACCACTTCTCAAACTCAAGAACAACTGATGGAAACAAGCAAAATCAAATTCCTAGGTCCCCAAGGAAATCACACAAGGACCCCATCCAAGCCAGGTTGAAAAATGATGATCATGTTATAAGGCCTACCTCAGGATCAAGATTTCCAGCAGAACCAACTCCGAGGAGGCAGCCAGATGGCAACCAGAGTTCTCAACAAACTAGTTTCGGGCATGGGAAAGTAACCACAAAAGCCTCAAACTCTTGCCCCTCTGTTTATGGTGAAATCGAAAAAAGGTTGGCTGAGCTGGAGTTCAATAAATCTGGCAAGGATCTCAGAGCTCTTAAACAGATACTTGAAGCAATGCAGAAGCCTAAAGAAGCATTAGATACAAAAAAAGAGCAGGCTTCGGAATTTGCATCTCAAAGAAGAAACTATGGCAACTCTCTGCAAAGCTCAAATTTAGCTAGCCCAAGAAAGCTACAAAATAAGGACCCAATTTCTGACACAATCAAGGGGTCACATTCTCCAAAGAGTTATAGACCCCCAACGGCCGTCATGAAACCAGTTAAAGTAATTAGAAGAACAAGTGACTGCGCTTCCAACATAATCCCAATTGAAAGGATGTCAAGACCCAACAAGCATGCTGACACTGCAAATGGGAGAAAGGTTGACACGCTAAGAGCAAAAGATCTAGCTCCAGGAAGCAATTATCTAAAAGACCATTTCAGTTCACTTTCTTGCTCCACTGATAAGAAAACCAATGCGAGAACTTCAAAATCAACATCAGCTTTAACGGCACCCCGACACATAATTGGAGAAAACAACATGAGCTCAGCAACTGTGAGCCCCAGACTGCAACAAAGGAAGCTCAGATCGCAGAAGCAGTCACCTCCTACCATCCCATCTTTAGATTCAAGCAATGCCATCAGGCAACCTACTAGACAACCCATGGGATCAAACTCCCCTAGTAGAAAACTCAAACTAAGATCTCCCAGTTTGCAGCAATGCAATGACCAATTGAGTGAGACCAGCAGTGGCATGAGAGATTTAAGTCACCAAGGTGACACCATTTCTCTGCAATCTGAAAGCAACATTAGCTTGTGCTCCGATATTGACATGGAAATTCTGAGAACCAATCAATCTGACAAGATCAATACCACCTTCTCCCAGCAGGATGGCAAGAAACAAAAGGTAAGTGTTCATGCTCTTATTTACCCATACAAGAACCTTATTATCTCGTTAACAGGTTTTGTTTCTCTCACTCAGAATCCAACAGGGTGCATCGAAGACAGGTTGATAGTCGAACCGTCAATAGCTACCCTGGAACAACCAAGTCCTGTCTCTGTTCTTGATGCTACATTTTATAGAGACGAGTCACCATCTCCTGTGAAGAAGATATTAAATGCCTTCGAAGGTCTGTTTCTTATGCATTTGACATGATATGTTTAATCCATTGATAGAGAGTAAACAACTGTCTCATCTACAACATTGATTAATGCTTTCCTAATGATGATTAAAAAAGAACAATGTTAACATAAGCATGGATAATTCTAAAATGAACAACAGCATCAATGCATCACAAGGTATAGTAACCCTGGTTTTCCATATTCGATTTGTTTCATATCTACAAGCCATTTTAGGAGTGAAACTATTCACTCCGAATTACAATAGAGATAGAGAGAGGCTACTTTATTACAGGATACAAGACTTATTAATGTATCGATTAACGTATCCAATTCTCCTCAAATTTCTTGCTACAGATTATGAGGCTCAAGATCCTGATGAAGGGGAATGGGTTCCATCAGATCTAGCTCAATTTCCAAAGGGCACAAAACCCAGTTTCAGTGCTTACATTGATGATAACAAATCAGAAAGCATCCGGCTTGTACTTCAAAATCTTCAACAAATAAACTATACTGAAGAGAACCCCATCACTGACTACACCACGGCCCTCCACGAGAGCATGAATTCAGACCACAGATACATTTCAGAAATATTGTTAGCATCAGGTCTCCTCAGAGATCTTGACTTTGACTCGATGACCATTCAGCTCCAAGCATTAGGCCACGCCATCGATCCTGAGGTGTTCCTTGCATTGGAACAAACAGAGGCAAGTGCAGGGCTCTTGAATGATAAACTAAGTGGCAAAAAGATTGTTAAATCAGAACACTCTGAAAAAATTCAAAGAATACTCGTATTTGATACTGTTAATGAAATTCTTGCTCAAAAGTTGCTGTTAGGAGGTCCTCTAGGGAAGTGGTTCTCACCAAACAAGCTAGCAGGAAGAAAACCAAGAGGGCAGCAGCTTCTGGAAGAAATGTGTTCAGCAGTAGATCAGCTACAGAATAATCACTTGAACAGAAGCCTAGATGAGGGAGATGACAGTTTGAGGAGCATCATATCAGAAGATTTAATGCAACAATCCATGGATTGGATAGATTGCCCTTGTGAGATTCCTAGCATAGTGTTGGATCTTGAGCGGTTGATCTTTAAAGACTTAATAACTGAATTTGTGAACTGGGAGAGAGTTGGTCTGAAAGGCAGGCCTGGTAGGCGTTCCAGAAAGTTATTTTCCATGTAGGAGTTTTGGTAATATACAAAAGATCTCTCTCTCATTTCATATATAGCTGGGTGGGTTTACTCTATAAAAAATCACAATATTTATTGGGTAAAAATTGAGCTCTTTGCTAGCCTGTAAATGTCTAATAGAGGTTCTTGACATTGATGTAAATTATAGTCGATAGATATATAATTTGGGGGTAATTACACTTTTCACCCACAAACTGCCACCTATTTTTCACTTTGCAACCTAAACTCTTTTTTTTTTTTTTTTTTGATAAGTCACTTTGCACCCTAAACTACAAAAAGTTTCAATCTGCATTCCCCTATAATTTTCAGTTTGCATTCTAAGTTAAGATCTGAACCCTAAGACAAACGAAAACTTGCGCATGCACAACAGTCCTAATGGTCAGATTTGAATGGATGGTGCAAAGTGAAACCTATTGCTAGTTCAGGGTACAAAATGGAACTTTTTGTATTTTAGGGTGCAAAGTAAAAAATAAGTAGTACTTTGAGGGTGAAATGAGTAATTCCCCAAATAATTTATCCTCCCTTACAAAGTTTTGGCTCCATCTAACCTCCCATCCACTGGCTGACCGTGAATTTATCCATTTTTTTCACCAAAAAGAAAATAATAATAAGAAGAAGAAGAAGAAGAAGAAGCTATTTCTTCTTCCTAAATAGGTGTTATCTCTTGTATACTTGGGCTATGCCTATTCGTATTACTATAATATAAATGTTTACTTATCAAAAAAAGAAAAAAGAAGAAGAAAAAGAAAGAATGCAGATGATGTAGTTAAGACAAAGGACTCCTCAACCCACTTCAATGGCAAATTCCACAAGGCTACTAGTTACATTCTATATATTCTAGCATCTATGAAGTGCCTACAAGTCCATTCTCCAAAGGCAATTTATAATTTTGCATAGAGAAGATTAAAGTAATAATATATGGTCAATAATTAGGGAAAATTTATCTTCAGAGTTCTGTTTGATGGGAGGTTACAATGTTCTCAGGTAAACGCATCAAACCACAATTCATTTTTCAGAAGACAGCTGTATAACTAACTTCCAAAAGAAATGCTTGGCTACAAGGATCTAGGAACTTAGTGAACATATATCACACAGATTCAGAAAATATGCATAACAGTCCAACAAAAGCAAACATAATCATGTGTTTGAGTAGGCAGGAACAAATTCAAACTGTTTAGAACTTTATCATCAACTGAACAAAACCAGAATTCTCCTGTAATCAGATTCCCCAGTCCTTTAGCAATATTATCGTTTCCTGCATAATTGGGCAGTTTCAAGAATGATGAACCAAATGTCATCATTCTTGTTACTAACTGAGCTTTAGTAATAAGGAAATATTCAACCTTCTATCTCTAAACTAGCACGCTTAGGTGCTGCTCTTGTATATGTCCCGTATACTTGGGTATACTTGGGCTATTGCCTACACTTTTGGTCAATATATATTTGTTTACCAATCAAAAAAATATATATATCCAATGTCAATACGATTTCTAAATCCACATTATGTTCACTCTCGTAGTAAGGGGAGTCATTGCCATAGTGACGATCTAAATTGACACCAAGATGCCAGACTAGATAGAACATAGCAATTAATTTGTTACAACATGGCTAACAGGTTTTAACCACATATGGAGCTTAAACTACTTTGTGAAAAGTCAGGCAGCCATGAATTTTAGGATTTAAGACTGCCAACATGGTACCAATCAGAATACTAGACCAGCTCCTTCACCATCCCTTTGTCAAAACTTCAAATATATTTAAGAAAAATAAAAAAAAAAAAGGAATGGAAAGGAAGTTTTTGGAAACTTTTTTTTAATTTTTTTTTATTGGCACCAATTGTTCAGGAACAGTGTCTCGACTAATCCCAGGGGTGCACAAACCCTCGGCAAGGAGTTTCCCGCAAGTGCACCTCGAGTAATTCAAGAGAAAAATGCTCCAGTCTGATAGTCTCTAGAGATTATTTGCACTCAAGGGGATTTGAACCTTAGAATTGGGTGGAGCATAGCTCCAAGCCCAAGGCTTTTATCATTTGAGCTAACCCCTAGGAGCCATCAGACTGGGGAATTTTTCCCTTCAATTACTCAAGTGCACTTCCGAGAAACTCTTAGAGAATTTTTTGGAAACTTCTCTCTCATGAACACACGTTTTCAAACATTAACTCAGCCCTCAACTTTGTCTGAAAGCTCCAATCCCTCTTCTTTAAACCCGTTCAATACCAAACCAGCTAGAATAGTCCCAAAGTCTCCTTGATCAATCTCATAAAAGCTAAATATTTCACTCTTTTTTCCCAGCAGATATTTTATAAAGAAATTAAGAAAACAAAATAAATAGTCTTCATCTAATGATGAAATTACATGCTAATATCAACAAAAAGCAGGACATGAAATAGTAAAATACAATTTCCTTTATATCTTATACGACTTTTCTACAGTCATTAGAACTCAGAGACGAAAGTTTCAAATCCCAACCCCTACCAGACCTACCCCCAACCCCCCACCTGTTTGCCAACCACATAGCTGAATTTATGATGGCCTAAGGCATAAAACACGGAATTCTATTTTCTTGCTAATCAAGGAAAGCAATAAATCAAATTAGAAAAGTAGTTCAACGCAAGCTGAACAAAAATAGGGGTACCTAGCTATTCTCCATCGTTAGTCTCATTTAAAGGCACAAACGGATGTGTGATTTCATTTTTTTATCTTCATTTTTTTTATAGGTAAACAAACATATTTTTTTGTTGTCGGGAATTGAACTTCTGATCTTCATTTATAATAACCTTAATTAAAATGAAATTCTACACTGTCAATTTTAACAGAATGAATATGCATTGGAAAGCTTGATAAGGGTCAGCACAGGAGAAAAACTTGTAACATTTAATGTTAGATCGCAATAATAGATCAGAAAGAATTTCACTGAGAAAGAATCATTAACTGAGTCCACATGTAAACCAACATTCGCATACCTCATAAACTAGTTAAATTGCCAGCATTTCCCTCTGCAGTTTGTACTATTCAATCTATAATGCCCTCGACTAAGATAACCCTAGAATCATCATCTGTCACCAATATCGTAAACAAGTAAACAAATTCTAAAATAAGTCTGTTTTAGAATGATCCAGATCCTATTTGTTTCCCCTAGATTCATTCAAAATTTTCTCAACTTCCTCTTCTTGTCATCCTTTTCATTTTCCCTTCCAAACCACAGTGATGTTACCTCAAAAATTGTTTTCTGTAGGCTTGAACGTTGCATTGTCCCTTAGGGGCCTAGAGCATCCCAACACCCATCTTAAATTGCACAATCGGCCTGATTTTCAAAATAACCATTTTGTGTCCCTCAGAAACAAGTAATCTGCTATTCATCACTTCAATATCTGCAGCCAATGCCTCTGACACTGAGACGTGGTTATCAATGCCATTAGTTTCCATAATGGGATTTCTCATGGTTGCTTCATTTAAAAGCTTTTTCTTGGCCTGAAGGAGAACAGGAGACACCTCCTTTTCTCCAAATTGTAGATGCACGGCAAGAAATGGGTTACTTACTGCTTGTTTTGCCTTTGCAGCATCCCTGCAGTTTGACTAAGGAGGTTCCTTCCAATCCATTACAAGCCAACCACTGATGTAAGTTCAAAAAAGACCTTTCTTCCTTTCTGTACTGGTTTTCTTGGTTTATTTTAGCTGTGGGAGGTTCTGTACTTCTCTCAATCCTAGTATATGATGAAGCATAAGTGGGATCAGGAAAAGCAGGCAACCAAGTGGGTATATGCTCACCTGGAGGATCTTCCACAATTAGCAAAAGACTTTTTTTTTTTTTTTTAATAAGTCCACAATTAGCAAAAGACTGAGTTTTCTTCCGGACATTAGTATATGGAAACTGAAGACCATCTGTTAATATGTTTGGTGAAGTTATAGAAGAAGTATTTGTTTGGTAGTTGACTTTATAAATCATATTGAAGATGTATGTCTTTTTATTTTTCATTTACTTTATTGTTGTGAGTAGAAAAGTCTATTTCAAAATTTTTAACATATTTAATACATTATCTATAAATACATTGAGGCTTATATTAAAAAAACTATTAAAAGTAAATTATAACAAAAAATCATTTAAATTGATTTTTATATACTCGTTTATTATGTCAATTTTATTTTTATTTATAACATGCATAGTAATTTAATTAAAACATTGCATTCAAAAGTTTGTGTTAATTTAAAAGACATAAATTTTCAGCATATAAAGTATTTAAATTTTTATTAATTATGCAATTATAATTAAAAATTTCATCTGCAGGAACATTTGTCATATATAGAAAATCTTGTGATACAAGTTTCACAGAAAGAGTGGAAGTTGAACTTTTAGTAGATCTCGATCGACTTAATCAAAACTAGTACAAGAATTTCAATGTCATCTCTATTGATATTATACATGATGATACAAAATGATGGATCAGAGTAAAAACATCAAATGACTCATATTTTGAACTAATGTTTTTGTTGGGCTTGTATTAAACTTATCGCAGGCAGACAACTTTGCTAAAACTATCGATGCTATAAATATGTGTTGGACTATATTATGTTTTGAACTAATATTTTTGTTGGGTTTGTATTAAACTTATCACATAAAACTTTGCTAAAACTATCGGTGTTATAAATATGTGTTACACTATGTCATATTTTGAACTAATATGTTTATCTTTTGATAATTATTATATTATACTTAACTATCATTATCCCAAATATTTACTAGATTTCACATTTTTTTTCCATATGTTTTAAATTATTGATTGAAATCAATTTTTTTATGAAATATATACTTTTTTTTAAATAATTATTTTATTAAATTAGATAAATGTACATTTCACGTTACTCTCATCTAGTACATATAAATATATATTAATTTTATAATAATAAAATGATGTTGTTTTGTTTTTAAGTTTTTATTTTAAATGCTCATTCTCTCTCCCTCACCACTCTCTCTTCTATCTATCTCACTCATTTTTTTGTCTTTATTTCGCTTTGTGGACAGCTGCCAGTTTCTTGAACTCTCTCTCTCGTTGTCACTCTCTCTCTCTCTCTCTCCTCGTGGGCAATGGGTAGATAGCATTGGGCAGCCTCGCCCTAGGCCCAACTTCCCCCCGCCGCGCGCCACCAACAACCCCCCTCCCCCAAGCAGCAGTTGGCATTTTACATATCTAGTAATTGTTTGTTGGATGTGCCTCATTAAAAACTTTTACTATAATCGATTTAATCCATTCATTTACTTCTCAAGACACATTTAGTAACTCGTCACTATATTTAAGCCAAACATAGTGTAATCTAATGTAAACTTATCTAAAAAGTACACAAAACACAATGAGATCCAAGCACACAAAATAAAATCTTTTTATTTTTTTCAAAAAAATTAATTTATTTTTTGAATGATAATATTATTTTATCTACCCATGGTTTGAGGCGATTTGAGTTGGCTTATTTATATATATATATGGTTCGAAACCTACATTTTACTAAAATGAATCTTTTTCTCAACCAAAAAAAATATATATAAAATATAAAAAAAAAAATTATTTTTTAGAAATTAGATGTTTTTATTATTTTTTAAAGACAATTTTTATTATGAATTTCATTTTAATTCTTCCCCTTTTTAAGTATAACATTTCAAATGGATTGTTGATGAAAATTTGATGGATAGATGAGTTTGATTATTCTCACAATTATGAATTTGATTAATAATAACCACCCTACATTTCCTTCATTAAATCCAAATTTATAAGAGTCTTAAGAATATTTAAATCCTTAATTCTAAGAAAATATCCTTTAAAAAATTTATTAAAAGAAAATAAGCCAACAAAAATTTTAGAAACTTAAGGTCGGTTTCGATACGAGGAATGATTCCTCTTTTAATTATTAATTCTATTATAATCCTTGGTCTTAAATTTTGTTTTTTTAAAAGAGCGTCGTCTTAAATCTTAATACTTTAGTGGTAGGTTTTCAAGAACAGGACAAATTTCACAAAAAGGACCCTGCATATGCACAGTCCTCAGTCGTGGCAAGCTACATCACAGTTCGGAGGTAGCTTTCAAGGCTTGCCTTTTTTTGGTGCTCTCTCTCTCTCCCCGTGCGCTCCGGTGGTGAAGGCACTGTACCATCTCATCGTAGCAAATCCCTGTTCTTTTCGAGCCAAAACCTTCCCACGTACAAGGTCCTACAGAAAGCATTTTATTTTTCAGATAATTGTTGATAGTATTTGATGGGTTTGTATGTAATTCTGTGTAGCATTTTATTTGCTTAATATCGTTATACCTTTTTAACTACGTTAGAAGAAGTAGCTTTTTGTCAATTGCTTTTCGTTGTACGATCGGGCATTGTTATGATTAACGAAGCAGCTCTGTCTTCTTCACACCCCCCCCCCCCCCCCCCCCCCCCCCCAAAAAAAAAAAAAGAGAAGCAGCTCTGTCTTCATCTATTTTTTCAATTTTATGTCATGTCTGGTCTGAATGGTGGGAAGAAGGTTTTCTTATCTATTAAATTTTCTTGTTTCCTCAATTGGGTTTTCTTTTTAGTCGTGTTTTGAGTACGGTTTAGGGTTTGGTTTTTGGGTATTGCTTTGTTTGGATGCAGGGAATGTATTGGTTGTACTTCGGGAATCTTATTTTTTCAAAGTTGTGCTGACTCTACAGATGTATTTGAATCATTTCTGATCATGCAGTCAAAACTTATCTGGTTCTCAGTTTAAAGATTGTTCATTTGTCTAATTTTTTTAGTTTTCGACTTATCTGTACCTTGGGGTTTCTATGCCAATGTGGCTATTTAATTAAGAAAGCCTGGGTCTTTGTCCTTTGTAAGAACGTGTTTGTGTTATATCACGATAGTTTGAACATTTAAAATATCTCAAGAATAGTAGTAAAATGATTTGAGTTAAAAATATTTTATTGAATTTTGAGAAATAAGAGAAAAGTTAATCAGCTCCATTGATTCTTTATCAAGACTCAGCCCTCTCTGTACACGTGTAAAATGCAACTGTGCAAACATATGCCTGGGCACTTTGGAAGCTGGTGAATGGTGATCTACACAACCAAGTTGTCACAGTACTGTGCTTGTTTGGAGGCTGTAATATTTTGAAATCCATGAGTTTCGTCACCAACCATCCACCAACGCATTGTTGCCTAGAGAGAGAATTGCAGTCATCATAATTATGATTATAGCTTTGATTTTCGTTTAGTCGCACTGTGGGGTATCATTATATCATCGACTTCACTTTTTTTAAATATTAAAGGTACAGAGATATCTTTCTGGTTTTTGCAAGCCCAGTGATAGTCTAGGTGTTATCTGAACATTGATCAGAAGGTTGTGTGATTAAAATTAAGTCTTCTTTGTCTCACTAATCTGTTGGACCTAGATATTCCAGTTTTTATTCTAGATGAGAGAATTTTTAGTTATAATATTCTCCTGCTGGCATTTGAGCAGAATGGCCTTACAAACAGAAAACCCTCCTGCTACCCCCAGTGCCCAAGTGGTTGGAAACGCTTTTGTTGAGCAGTACTATCAAATTCTTCACCACTCGCCAGAATCGGTCTATAGATTCTATCAAGATTCAAGTGTGCTAAGCCGACCTGATTCTAATGGTGTGATGACCTCAGTGACAACCATGCAAGTAAGTTTCCTGGTTCATTGTCAACTGATAATTTACAAGTTTATTGGTTAACTAACCTGTTGCATCAATTATTATATAATAAATAGAAGAGCATTTATTCATAGTTCTTTTATGCAACCATCACTATTTTATGTTAGGTGACAAATTCATCCTGTTGTATGGAAAACTGATTAAGCACTCCTTTTTTTCTTTTTTTAATCATTTGTGCAATATACATTTGCATTACTTTTCACATCAATCTGTGGCTTTTGTTTGCTAAGAAAATTCTTGAATATAGCTTGACTTCAAAATGCTCATACCTGCATGATCTTCCAAGCAGTAGAAGGCCAACTGCTCTGTTATTTCTAGGTGACTGCCTTGCATGAGATTCCAAATAATGTGTCCAAACTGCTCTGGTAGGTACCGGTTGTGATTTAACTTCTCTTTTTAACCTATCCAGGAGAATGCAACCAATGTGCAGAAGTTGTATTGTAGAATGATTCTGGTTAACTCTTACATACAAGATTAAGACCAATTCAATTTCTTCTATTGATCATTGATGTTTCTAATATCCAGCAACATTGTTGACTACGCGAATTTGACAAAATTTAGGACCGTAACTAGTTATTGATTTTCCTTACAGGCTTACATTTTGCTGCACCTGAATCATAGCCACTGTCTCCATTTTCCTTATCTCTTTCTTTCTTCCCCCTCCCCATTCCCCTCCCTATCCCTCTAGTCTTAAAGAGATAATTATTTAAAGAAATAAATTTGATTGGTAGTAGAGCATTTTCTTATGGTTTGTTTAACTGTCAGAAGTCCTACAAGGATGGAGATTTCCTGGTGCAAAAACATTAAAATGGTTTTTCTTTGAGCAGGGTATCAATGAGAAGATTATTTCCTTGGATTACAAAGACTACAAGGCAGAGATAAAGACTGCAGATGCTCAGAAATCTTACAACGATGGAGTAACTGTGCTAGTAACTGGATGTTTAACAGGCAAGGATAACCTGAGAAGGAAATTTGCGCAATCCTTCTTCCTTGCTCCACAAGACAATGGATACTTTGTCCGTAATGATGTTTTTAGGTATATGGAAGATGATGAATCATTGTACAACCATGCAGCTAATGGAGTTGGTGTAAAAACTGTCCCCTTGACCCCTGACCAAGGTAAGGCCATACTACTGCTATTTTTGTTACCGTTCTTCCATTCTGACATTGCATCGGGAGCTCCTTTATCATTGTTTAAAGTTTTGTTTGCAGAGCCAATTCATAGTTCTGATCCTCCTGCCACAGTTCAGGAAACTTCTACTTTGGAAGTGGATCAAAATGTTGAGGAGAAATCTTATGACTCGTCCGAGCAAGAAATACAGTTGTCTTTTGAAAAAGAGGATGTCATGCTGTCTCAGTCTCATTCAAATGGTCATGATGTTTCCACAGCTGTCGAATCATCTTATTCTTCTGGCCAAAATGATGCTCCAAAGAAGTCCTATGCATCAATTGTGAGTTCGTGACCTAGCAAGCATTGTTATAGAATTATTTTTTGAACTTTATTATATGGTCTTGTAGGTTAAAGTTACAAAAGGGAGTTCAGGCCCAACTCAAGTTTATGTACCAACTAATACAATAAAGGTGGTTCCCAAGAAAACTGAGAACCAGTCACCTGGGTCGGTGGCACCTACTTCAGTTCCTGAGGCATCAGCCCCAAGTAGCGTTGGCACCCCTGAAAGTAGCAATACTCAAGATGAAGGTATATATCTCTTTGTTGTTCCATTGATGTGCATGTCTTACAATGCATGGTGTTTTTCCCCATGAAAGCCTGCCTTTCAGATTTTAAATTACCTTTTTTCTTTGTGCATCTTTAATGCTTTTTAAATAAAAGATCGCATATAGTAGAATGCAATGGTATAACTACAGGGGTCATTTTATTTGCTCCCTGAATTTGAGTCATAGTGTCAGGCTTCGAATTAACATGTTGCCAATTTTAATAACCACATTCTTGGGTATAACTTATATAAAAAATAACCATATTTTTATCCTTGCAGTTGAGGGCCACTCCATCTACATTCGTAATTTGCCCTTTGGTGTGACAGTTGAGCATCTTGATTCAGAATTCAAGAAATTTGGGCCAATCAAGCAAGGAGGCATCCAAGTCAGAAATAATAAGGTTTTTTTTAGATGTATAAATTGCATAGAATATATCCACTCACTCAGCATTTTCTCACACAAATTTATCCCCTCCAATCCCCTCTCCCCCTGGTTTTGGGTCTGTGCAGCAGCAGGGATACTGTTTTGGCTTTGTTGAATTTCAGTCTTTAAGCTCCATGAATAGTGCAATTCAGGTATTTCCTGTGATAACCAGTACTCCATTCTCAATAAATTTTATCTTTTATCTATTAGTGTTAGATGTTGCAAGGTGATATATCCATTTGTCAGCTCAGCTGCCATCAAACTCAAATGTGATTTATTTTCCCTGCTTTCTGTGCATTCTGTCCAATCAAGCATGATGTATGCAATAACATACACACCTTCATGCCTTTTATCAACCTTTACATGCATTCTCTTGCTTTTTATTGTTACCGTTTCGAGTAAGCTTCTATCTCAATCAGATTTGTTCCTTGTTTTGATCTATTATTGTTTTGATACCTTCTACCATGTTTAGACTAAATGTGATATTGCAGGCTTCACCTATCATAATTGGGAGGCGTAAGGCTGTTGTTGAAATAAAGAGAACTACAGCTCGAGGTAATTAGGAAGCAATCGTCATGGGTTATCTTCCATTGAATGAGTTATTTGGAACTAAATGATATTAACCACTGTTGGACTATTAAAGAAGCTGCATAGAATTTGGGATGATCAAACTCCATGCTTGTCTGACATGATAGTCCATGTACTTTGTTCTTGCAGTAGATATTAGTGGAAGAGCTAGGTTCTCTTCTGGAAGGGGAGGTTATCGTAGTGACAGCTTCAAAAGCCGTGGGAGTTATGGTGGTGGCCAGGCATATGGTAGAAATGAGTACCGAATCCAGGGTGATTTTCCCGGTCGTGGGAGGGGCCATGCAGGGCGTGGTGAGGATTATCAGCAAGGGAGAGGGAGAGGAGGACGTCCCAGTGGACCAAAGCAAAATGCTTCCTCATGAAACTCTATGAGGTCATTTTTATCATCAATTTTTGATAAAATTGTTTCTGTGATCAGTACTATGATAAAAAGAAGTGCAAGTCATTTAGTTCGAGTATTGGACTCTCTTGGTTGGGAGTGAAAATTGAGACGAATTCTGTAGTTTAGGGTCCCCCCCCCCCCCCCCCCCCCCCCCCAAAAAAAAAAAAAAAACAAGGTGAAAAATGTTTGTGGCACTTTTTCCATACAATTTTGGTACAAATGTAGCTTTGGTTCAACCTACAGCTGCAAAAAGCTTTTGATGTTTCCCCAGTGGGACAACCATGGTTGGAGGTTTTGGTAGTTGTTACGTTATGATCTAACCATTGAGTAGATGGAATGTTTTTCTGGTTTTCTATACATAACATTGAATGAGTTGCAATATTATCATCTGGGGTGTATCAATTTTATCTAAAAGTCATCTTGAATTGATGACTCTAGACCTTGGGCATCAGTGAAATCCTGCATTTTGCTTGGTGTGTATGAATTGAGGTGTGAAGAAAGCTATCAAGGCTCTGGATTCAAGAGGGCTAAATTGAAGTTTTTGGCCTCAGTTCCATTTTCTTTTCACATTATTTTCAATGTTGATTTGAATTTCCAATAGAATCCCATCACATGTCAGGCACCTGGTCTTGTATCCAGACCGAGATTGTCGATGGAATTGCTGACAACAGGTGCCTGAATTTGTAGGGTGCATCCGCATGAGCAGATACCTTTTTTCCCCATTTATTGAACGCATGTGTTCAATTGCAAGGCACAGCTCTATTTACCATTTCTAGTGCCTCATTGATAAATTCTGTTGCCACTGAGCATTTATCAATAGGATTTTGATTCTCTCGGATTTCTAAGAGAATAGGCGTCTCCAGCCCAAACACGAGTGATGAACACCTTGAAAAAACTTGCAAAAGTTGACTGAAACAAACCGGTAACTCTTAAATTTCAGTTTGTACCCAACCCAGAAACAACTTTTATTGTGTTTTGTTATATGCCGGTTGAAACGGGATTCGTGACATAATTTCTTATGATATGTCAAATTTATTTTATATTAAAAGTAGTTTTATAATCTAATATATTATATTAAGTCACGTCAGTTTGTAAATTTATATTTATAAAAGATTAATTTTGATTATTATTTAAAAATGCAACAGGCAAATTTACTGAAAAATAATAATTTAAAAAAAAAAAAACATATTACGAGAGACGTGGAGAAAAATTTAAAACAATGTCCTAGAAGCCCTGTCTACCAACAGTAGGGGCCCCTACGACAAGGAGCAATGATCCATCTACGAAAACAATACCCAAATAACAGAATCGAAAACCCATTTCAGTTCGATTCATCTTAGTTTAGTTCTTTTCTGGAACTATGATGCCGCCAATTTTGTTGGGCTTTGCAAACATTGTCCTACTTTTACTGGGCTTAGCCCCAACTAACATAATTGATTTAGACATGGCCCATTTACACGAATATGAGTAATAGCATTACTAATTGAAATATTTCTCTCAGTGTAAGTACACGGAGATTTAGGTAGTACGTTGAGATGAGATAGGTTAAAATAAATATTAAAAATTAAATAAAATATTATTAAAGTATTATTTTTTTAATGTTATTATTATTTTAAAATTTAGAAAAGTCAAATTTTTTATTATATTTTATATAGAAATTTTAAAAAGTTGTAATGATTAGATAAGATGAATTGAGATGAGTACACGAGTCTCATCAACTTAATTCGAAGGTGTTTATACCACACATCAGTCATATAAGTTAATTTGATTTGCAAGATAAATTTTAAATTTTACAAATTAAGTTTATAACGTGAATGATTTATGGTGTAAAAATATTCAAATAACATTATTTTAAAATTTTATAGGTCATTTTTTGTAAAGGAGATGATCCAAAATATTAAAGATGCTCTCGTGACACAAACTCCATCCATCTTATTATAATCTCTTTCATTGATGCCTAATTTTTCGTTTATCAAATTGCTTGTGAATCTAAATCTCAGTTTGATCTTAGAGCATCCCCATTCGGTTCTGCATCTTCCAATTTTTCCTATAATTTAGAAAAAATTATAGGATTTTTTATAAAACCCTCACTCCATCCGGTTCCCTATAATGCGGTAAGTCTTTACGGCGTGTACAGGAAATCCCCATCTTTGGGGACCCACTGTACATCCCCAAATTTGTTTTCGTTTCTTTGTCCTGCATGCTTTGCTTTCGACGGTTGGTGCCCTTGTCCATCGCCTCTCCCGCTGAACGGTAACTCTTCCTCTCTCTGTCCGAAGCCTCTTCCGTTTGAGTATTTGGTATGTACGAATCTGATTATACCTTCAGCATGTGGGATCTGTTTTTGCATTTTGGATATTATTTTTTTCTGGTGCTTGGCTGCTGGGAAATCTGAGATAATGTTCATTTTGGAGCCGCTGTTTGGTTATTGCGAAAATGAGATCTGTATTCCTTTAATTTTCTCACCGATGTGTAATTGTTGTGAATCTATTTTTAGATGCTTTTTGTGTGTCTATTTCCTGAATTTTTCTGTTTGGTTGCTACGAAAATGTTGGGGATTTTGCTGTTCTAATTTTCCTATTGGCTTCTGTTTGGTTGCTATGAAAATGTGATTGGTTTTCTATTCTAATTTTCCTATCGGCGTACGTTTGGTTGTTGCGAAAATTTTGTAGGGAGTTTCTCCCCTTTTTTCCTTCATATACTATTTGGGAACCCCGAAAAGTGACATGATTTTCTGTCATTTTTTTCCTTCCTCTGTTCGGTTGATGGGAAAATCTCCATTGAGATTTCTGTGCTAATTTTCCTTCTTCTAATGTTTGGTTGCTGCGATTTTCCTGTGATGATTTTCCTTCATATGTTCGGTTGTTGCAGAAATTTCTGTGCTAATTTTCCATAAATTAATGTTTGGTTGCTGCAATTTTTCTGTGATGATTTTTCCTTCATATGTTCCGTTGCATCGAACATCTCCATGAGTATGATTGTGCTTATTTTCCTTAATATGATATTTGGTTGCTGTCAAAATTGCTAGAGAAATTTTTCTGTGATGATTTTCCTTCATTTTCAGTTCGGTTGATGATTTTTCTGTGATGATTTTCCTTCATATACTATTTGGTTGGTGTGAAAATCCATTATAGAAATGTTGTGCTGATTTTCCTTCTACGATTGTTTGGTTGGTACGAAAATCTTGATGATTTTGATTTGCATATGATCCTTCATATTCAGTTCAGTCACTGCGAAAATAATCCTGATGATTTTTGGTTTGCTGATTTTCCACTTCCAATTGTAATCAATGCATGCATTTTGGGCTGCCTTTTGTTGTTGGTCTTACATTTCTAAAAAGTTTTTAGATGAATATGAATCTGTTGTATAATTCTGTTTTCATTATGCAATTATGATTCATACATTGACAATCTTTCTTACCAACAATGATTTTGTTTGACAATGAATTTCTTTACAACTATGGTTTTTTAAATCAGTAATTTATTTAAAAAACTTTATATTGATCAATCTCTTGTGTTTATTTATATCTTCCTGGATGATTCTTAATGTTCTCACATGAATTCCGTTTGTGCAATGGGAAGAGGAATTCATACTAGTTTTTTATTTGATGTTGGGTCATTTGCAGTGTTTCGTATCTTTCGGGGGTGGGGGGCTATTGTTAGGCTGTGATGATGGTGTTTTAGTGTAGGGCAAGTCACAAGTGTTAATGGGGCCCTGACGATATGGCCGGGTAATCCTCACCCGGATGACCATATTGCAGTTTTTGGTACTTTCCACAAAAGGCAATCGGGATTCGGGTGGGGTTTTACAGCCATTCGCTGTAAGGCTCAGATGTACGCATGCTGATTATATCATCATCATTCTAAACTTTTTTACTTATTAATATATTTTATATATTAGTGAATCGGATGAGGATGTTCTTATTTATTATTATTGTGATTTGCATGCTGTTTGGGAAGTGTTTTATATTATGTGTAAACTAAACCCCGTTGGTTGTGATGATGACAATCGCATGTGGAGATACTGTGAATTGTTGGTCATTTCCTCAATGGTTAGATAACCCAGACGGCCAATTGTGATTGGCAACCGGTTGTTGCAGTCACAAATGGGTGACCAAATTTCATATGCGTTACCATTCGGTTCTTGAGTCAGCGACCCCGACTAAACCCCAACTTTCAATGTTTCTTGTTCTAACATCTCATTAATATTTTAGAGATGGATTCACAAGACCAAGAACATATATACTTCACTAACCTTCTTAACCAAAATTCTCAACTCGATCCCACTTACAATAGGCAAAGTGGGAACTCTCCTATGACCATTGATGACTCTCCACCCTTACCCCCTAATGAGTTTATCGGCGTTAAGAAATCAGTGAGGGGTGCGAACTTTACCTCCGAAGAAGATAAGTTACTTGTCTCCGCATGGCTAAATTGTAGCGTTGATACCGTTCAGGGAACAGATCAGAAACACTCCCAACTTTGAAAAAAAATCTTTGAGTACTTTCAGCAATATAAAGAAACCACAAATGAGCGGACAATAAAGTCTTTAATACATCAGTGGTTGGTTATTCAAAAGGCCACAAATAAATTTTGTGCGAAACTAGCTCAAGTTGAAGGGTTAAATCAAAGTGGCATGACCGAGCAAGATAAGGTAAAAATACCATACGCTTACTTATTTTACAAGTAATTTATTTTTTCATTTAATGCGGTTTAACATAGATTTTATTTGTTTAAATACAAGTTTGAGAAGGTGAAGATTATGTACCAATCGCTAGAAAAATGCTCTTTCCAGTTTGAGCATTGTTGGCACCTATTGAAGGACCAACCTAAATGGATTTGGCGCGCCACAAAGGATGTTCCGCCGCGAAGGAAGACGATGTCCCCGTCCCTGACTCCGATCTCAATTCGATGTTTCGCCGCTACAGAGGATTCGGTTTTTTATCTCGAGACGGATAATGTGATAGAAAATGAAGTTATCGAATTAGACTGACCAATGGGCATGAAAGCTGAAAAAGAGAAACGAAAGGCCCAAGGCAAGCAACCAGAGGAAAATTTACAACTTAGAAAGATGAAGTATACTCTTTTAGAGGAGTCACGTGCTCATGAGAAAGAGTTTTGTCGCCTTAAGGCCGAAAAGATGGAGTATGACAAGGAGAAAGAGAAAAAAAAATTACGTCTTGAAAATGAAAGACTTAGGTTGGAGGTAGAGAAGATGAGGATTGAAGCTGAAAAAGAGCAAAGTAAAATCCGTCAAGAGGACGAAAGACTGAGGTTGGAGGCTTAGAAAGTGAAGCTTGCGAAGAAGGAATCAAATTAGCGCATTGTGATGATGGATATGAGTTTCATGCCAGAAATGCAGCGGCTATATTTCCAGCAACTCCAGAGGGAAATCATGATGAGACGCAATAATGCCCGAAATTTGGATTGATTGTAATGTAATTTTTTTTTTTTGTACTTTTGATGATAGTTTCTTGTTATATTTTTGTGCAAGTAAATTGGATGCCACAATTTCATAAACAATTATAAATTATCTCAAATTTAATCCACAATTACATCAAAGAAATACGAGGCCACTGTTACCATAAAAAAAAATGAGTGGAAATTTTATATTCAATACGTGACTAGGTTCAAGACCATTAAAAAAACGGATAAAGAATACTAAATAATAAAATATGGTCATCACGTTAGAAAATGCACTAATTAAAAGGTAAAAATTACTATTTTTATAATACGAATTTCGGTTAAAAAAAATATTGTATTTGATAGTCAAAACCGTAAAAAAAAATTAATAGAAATTGATATTTGAAAAAAAAAAGATAATAAGACAAAAGAGTTAGTAGTTAAGATTGTAAATGGAAGTGAGAGAAAAAAGTAATAAAAAAAGAATAGAGAAATATTATTTAATATAATAGAGATAGGAATGGAGAATGAGATACGGGAGGTTTTTAGAACATGAATAAAATTTAAGAAAAATTTTAAAAAAATGTGATTTTAAGTTAAATAGAGATGGAGATGAGAAATGAGATGTGAATGCTCTTACTTGTGCTGACTATATTCCTTACTTTTCTACTTACTTAGGCAATTTATTTATCTTTAAATTTAGAGAAATTATAATTACAGTCGTGAGTGTGTGAGTACTGCATAATTATTTTAAAAAAATAATAATAAATACAAAATTTATATAAAAAAATAATTTTTTAATAATAAATTTTATTAATTATTAATTATATATTTTATAACTGTATGAGAGTGACCTAGGTGCTGGATTCCAATGATATTTTTTTACTTTGGCAAGTGGATGTCAATAAATTCATTATTTTTTTTCTCCAACTTTGCCTTTTTTTTATCTATTTATTTTTTTCCCACTGTCAACTTGATCACTCGGTGAGTCAAGTGGGAATTTATTTATTTAATTGTTTATTTTGTATGTGTGGAGGTTATCAGTTTCAATTTGGAAAGCCACTTCTGGTTGTGTTGGATAGCTTTTGCGTGGGATGACGGTAACACATGCTTTGCCAAACTGTCGAATAATTCATTTTCTTTTCAATACGCTTTTGTTGGGCCACATCGCTTTTTGTCTTGTTTTATAATTTTCCTTTTTTTTTTTTTTCTTTTTTAATTAATTAATTAATTAGGGAATGCTTGTGTTGCTGTTAATATTGCAAAAATAAAATATTTATTATTTAAATGAGTATTTATTTAAAGTAGATCACATAAATAAAAAATATTAAAATTAAATACGAAAAATAACATTACATTAAAGTAAAAAAATGACCTTTTGTTGTGACATGGGGGGCCCATGGCACGTGCTCATACTCAAAAACTTCTCCACGGTCCATGCTCCATACACAATGCTTTTAGATATTTTCTTGGATTATATTCCTTTCGGACACCAACTTTAGCAACTTGTGTGGTAGCCAAGTCCAACATTGGACAGATGTCGCCCACACAGCAACCAGCTGTTACAGCCCCCTCTCTCTCCCCGCATTCAATCATTCTTAACCAACGTAGGATGACCAGCTTTCCATAGGACGCGTGCGAACGACACGCCGTAGGACGTCATTATCACCCTTTATGTTTTTCATTATCTCTTTCCTTTCTCCAAATAAAGAAAAAGTCCCTCGACACGTCGCTCTCCGCCAACTTGATAGCCTGCTGAGCTGTGAACCTACAACCGGAAATCGACATGTGTTAGACCATCCTCCTCATAAACACGTGGCGACAACCCATATCACTGACGCTAAAAGAGAGATTAGATAATAGTGCAACTTGGTACGCTTGGGCTCCACGCCCCGATCTCCCTCTTCGATTTTTTGGCCTTTTTTGCGTGTTCCCCGGAGATTCTTTCGCTTTTTTCTAACGTATAATATTCATACGTACATGGAAATGTTTGGGATGTTTCTAGCCGTCCGATGTAACTAAAACTGAAGGCACGACTCGAGCGTTGGCATGGGTACGACGTTGTTGCGTTGGGGAGGTGAAGACGAGGTTAGCTATTGAAGACAACAATATATTCTGTTTGATTTTATTTTTGGATCGTGTACAGCAATATAAAAATTAAAATATATATATAAATGTTCCGTAGATTGCTAGAATCCCACCATTGGACCCATCAGAGGCAGACAACTTGAAGCTGAATGATGTAGATGGTACGCACCGTTACGACTTTGACGTGGGAGTACCCAATAGGATGTTTTAAATATTTGGTAGGTGTTATTATAATTAAACATGTTTTTTTAAAAGGATTTAATTATAAATTAGTGTGATTTATTAAATTATATAATTATTTTTATTATAAAATAAATTTAATAAATCATATAAAATTACATAAATCTAGGAAATTATTTTTTACATAATTTTTTTTTTATAAATGTAGCATCACTTTTTAAAAAATAATTATAAAAGCGTAAGTGAGGGAAGAGTCTTTTTTATGTGTCTAGCATATCACTTCTTATTATTAATTTTAAAAATATTTATATAAGGTGGTATAGAATACGATATAAATTTTTAAGTCCGTCTTTAATAATATTAATTAATTTTTAAATATATTGGCAGCTGACATTAAATAAGTAGAAAATTGCGTGCTCTTATATCGTGATTAGACTAATTTTGAGGAGTTTTCATTCAGAAATTATTTAATTTTTTAAAATAATAATAATATTTTATTTTATTTTTAATTTTTATTTAAAATCATTTTATTTAATCCCGCTATTTAAGCAAAGCTGAATCTTATTTCCTGCGTGCTGTCAACAAACTGCTTTCAACTTATCAGTTCTTTAAGCATTTCTCCAAACATAATCATATAATTATGTAGATTTTATTTAATATTTAATTATCAACTTGAGATTTCTCCTTTCGGAAACGTGTCATGTATATGGAGCGAGTGGCTCCGACATCGACGTCGCGCAACCTTTCTTCCCGGGACAGCGAGAGACATCGATTAAACAGACGGCAACGAAAAGACTCTGACCCGATGCCCGAGGTTTTAGCATACGTGTCATGTGCTGGTTCAATCGCATATGGTAGTAGTTGGAGCGAAATTAGATGAGAGAGAGAGAGAGAGAAGCTAGGGAACAGAGTTGCGGCTTTACGAGGCCGGGGTTATCTATAACACGTGGCAGTTATTTGACTTCTTGATTGGTCGAAAGACACGTGTGCTATTGAAAACTTAATCCATTGTCTCTACCCTCTGTTCTGTATGAAGCCAACGAAGGGATGACTCTTGTTCGGTGTCTCCTCCAGATCCGGTTCTCAAGCCCACGTGGGCTCTAGGGCTCTTCATGTCCTCCACGTGGTGCATATCTGTGACTTTCGTCTTTTAATTTGGTAGGGTGTTCCCGTAATTTTAGTTCCTATTGCGCTAATATAGTTTTCTTTTCTTCTCTTTTTCTCTTTTTTCTCCCCCCTTCCTGGGCTTCCTCCCCTGCTGCTATTATTCTCTCTTCCTGTGTTTTTCTCTTTCTCCGTGATGTTTGTTCCTTCTCATGGCTGGGTCTGTTTTCTGGGGAAGTTTTTTCCCGGAAAGTACGCGAAAATGTGGAGCTTCTTTTGAGACACAAAGAAATAATGTTGGAACTGATTTTCAATGGAAAACATGGAGCTGATATGCTATTATCTTCTCTGTTATCCTGGGTTTTTTAATTTTGTTTTTACATACAGCTCTCTGTGTATTTTCATTTTCCGGGGTAATCTTTCTAGGAGTCTACTTTGACATCAACTTTTCCCATTTGGGTCTTCGAAGTTTGATCAATTTGTTATTTGCGTATAGTGTTGCCATATTTCAATGGCACAAGCTGAGGATATTGGAAGCAGAGGACCCAAACAAACTCCCATGCAAAGGTGCAAGATTCCGAGAGATCTGTTGCAGAGATTTACATCTGGCATCCATTCTTCGCGAAAATTGGAAGAGCCAAGCGAGGATGCAGAGGAAATTGAGCTAAGCCTCGGGCTCTCACTAAATGGTAGGTTCGGGGTAGACCCTTTAAGAGCTAACCAGCTAATGAGGTCATCGTCGATACCGGACTTTTTGAACACGGGGAGAGAGAAAGACGCGGCGTGTGTTGTAACTATGGCTTGCGCCCCGCTCATCAGGACGTGTTCTTTGCCTACGGAGACAGAGGAAGAATGGAGGAAGAGGAAAGAGTTGCAGACACTGAGAAGAATGGAGGCGAAACGGAAGCGGTCAGAGAAGCAGAGAACTTCGAAGGCGACGAAGGATCGGAGCCGGGATTTGTGTGTGGAGGAGAGCGCTGAGGAGGATAAGAGGACGGAGAGTAGTTATGGGAATTATCAGAAAGAGCAGAATATGAAGGCATTCAACGAGTTTTCGTGCTCGGTGGCGCTCCCTCTGGGGGTTTCTGTTGGTAGAGGAGGTTGTGGGGTTGTATTGAATGTTGGAAGGGGGGATGGGTTGGATTCTGGTGGTTCGTCGGAGGAGCCGCAACCACCATCATTAACACAGGGGTCAATCGGTTCCCAAGGGACTGGGTCTTCTGGGATTTCAGAATCTGAAAGCCGACCGGCTATAGGTAATTGCATTACCTTTCTCTGTTCATCACTGTCATCTTTTTATCACCTTTTTCCCTTGGATTATGGAACTTCTTATGCTTAGTTGCGTGCCAAATGGATAAGATGCTGTTAGTTTTCTTGTTTGGAATTTGGAGGGAAGTGACATGTAACATGTTAATGCTTGCATCTGTTGATTCTATGTGCTTTCTGCATTTTTTCCGTCTATTTCTTTATATTGGAACGACTAAGATGGATTTTGTGCAATGGGTTTCTATGTTTTTGTTTAGTTTAATTGCTGTGTCATGAAAATTTGTGATTGACTGGCTTTGACGCATGTTAACCCAGAGGTATCTGAGATCCAAATGCGTTCTAAGGAGTTATATGAGGCAGAATAGATTGAGTTCTGAAAATGCTACAGGGGACTTTTCTGTACCTTAACCCTGTTGAGATAATGGAGTCTTATTATTTTTTGAGTTGTTCTGTTTGTTTTCCCTTCTCCTAGCGTGACTCATTGGAGTACTTCTTTGTCAATTATAGCCTTTCCAAATGTGCTGTCATTCACTCATTATTCCTTTCACGTTACCTTTTCTTATTTGCAATTGCCTCATCTATTTATGGAACGTTTCGGGGACATGCCTTCATAAAGTTATGATATTGATGCAAAATGCGATGCATAAAGCATGACAAAATAGGTTCCCTTTTGAGTTGGGGAGGATTAAATGCTGTCTTGTTAGGGTGATTTCCCTGGGGGATTTGAGTTTTTTTTCTCGCCTTTTTAATGAGATACTTGATTCTTTAGTTGATGCTTGTCTTCGTGCCTATTATACCATCACATGGATTTTAATTGCGCAAGCTAATCTTCGTTGCATGAAGGTATTCTAGACTATCTTTGGCATGGGATGGTACTAGTCACAATGGTTCCTTAATTGCCAAGACAATCCTGCATCATATGTGTATTAATTTTCACTGTAAAAAAATGAAGGATATTCTGTTTACTGTATAGTTTGGATGTTTTCTACTTTCAAGAATCTCGGAAGAGAAATCATGAAAAGCTAGATCCATTTCAAGTACATTGGGTTTCTAACTCTGAAAGTAAATGAATACAGGATATGGTACATTGCTCACGTGGCATGCCCCAATCCTCTAAACGGGGCGAAAAAAAAAAAGAAAAAAAAAAAAAACTATTCGTTGAAGGAAAAGTTCAGAAGTGTAGAACAAGGCCTACACTCGCCATTGTCCTTTAATGCAATGCTAAATATTGCGAGAAGTCTACGACGAATTGTAGAACTTGGATGCTCATTCAAGCCATAGATAATCCCTTTCTAAAGAGCTATGGAGAAAATTATCATATATTTGATATACTGCTTGGATTGACTTATCCATCAACGAATTTAACACCCCCCCCCAAGTTAAGATGTAGGAACCATTTAGTCCAAAGCTAGTTTGTGAGTCGTGCAGTTTCTTATCCAGGTTATAATTCCGTTTCTTATAGTTATTAGATTTTCATTGCAACACGTGAAGCCTAAGTGAGAAACAATTGTTTGAGGTTTGTTCAGCAGAATTTCAATCAACAGTGTCAATCGTGTCTTGTTAATTTCCAAGCCACCAAAAACCTTGTTAAGTCACTTCATAATCTTTGATCTTTTTTTTTTATCCTCCTTAAAAAAATCTTAGAACTGTGATGGCATGCAAGCAGAGCCATTCGAGTCTGCTCACCCTGATGACATCCTAACCTAAAGCAGCAGATAAGGCTTTAGATTTGAATACTTCAGAATTGTAGTGGTGTTTGTGGCCAGGATGAGAGACCAAAATGATTTCTTTACGTGTTACGGACACTTGAATAGTTGATGAGTGTTTCTCGAGGCATTCATCTTTCCCTTTATTTGAAATTTTTTTGCCAGAAATATCTCGCAGAGTTGGGATAAACAGAAAGATCACAATGGTTTCCAAGCATTCTTGAGCTATGCTTTGATTCTTTCATCTTCCCCACTCATGCTTTACATGTTTCAGGTTATGCAGCTGGAATGAATAAATGCATAGAAGCGAGATCTCCGAACAGTTTGGAGTCTTCACCGGAAAGTGGGGAGAAACCAGCTGTCTTCACTGGAAGGACATTCACCGAAAAGTCAACCCAATTTTCTGCAGTTGTGACAGAAAATGAATCTAATAAAGCTAATGACGCAGACAAGGGAGCTAAGGAGATTGTGAGGAATGTGTTGGAAGGTATGCCCAGTGTGTCCACCAAAGGTGATGGCCCAAATGGAAAAAGGATAGAAGGTTTTCTATACAGATATAGGAAAGGTGAGGAAGTGAGGATAGTGTGTGTTTGTCATGGCAGCTTTCTATCTCCTGCCGAGTTTGTCAAGCATGCGGGTGGTGGTGACGTGGCACAACCCCTAAAGCATATAGTAGTTAACCCTACTTCCTCTTTTTGATGCATTGGTCCAAGACGGGAGAAATTCAAAATTAAATTCTCCTCCATGATTTTAATGTTTAATTTTCTCGTCTTTAAGAGACTCGGCACATGTATTGTATTCAGTACCAGAAGCAGACTGTTCAAAACTTAAAAAATGGATTTTAATATTTTGTTTTGATGGGAATGATCTGGCTTTGTTTTTTCTTCCTTGTTTGATATGTACCAGAACTTTAGTATGAAGGACCAACGGTCCGATCGCCCCTTAGTTGCTTACGTGTGCACGTATGATATAAGAGCAACCTGCCAAATTCAGGGAAACAGGTGGCATACTCTCTCCTACGTATACGCAATGTTGAAGGAGCAGTGGACTCGGTGGTGCCCTCATCCCATGAATCCGGACGTCATTTTCTTCCATTGCTTGCACGTATCTGATTTGCAAGCAGAAGCATCGCAGATCCTTCAAGGATGGGAAAGTGATTAGCAAAAACTTCCGAGTTCTCTCTATTCTCTATCGTTTTATTAAACAACAAATTAAACTGAAGTACAAGTATGTAAAGTGGAAAATAAATATCTGCATTCTTCTGCAGAATCATCATCGGCCAGCCCCCCCTAATCAGGGAAATAACTAGAAAAAAAAAATGGGGGCAAAACTATATTACAATTTACAAGTGGATTTGACCACAATTTAGAACTCAAGCTAAGGGCAGTCCTCCTAAGAGGACTGAGTGCACAAGCACAAATTACGATGGCACTTACCTTCTAAAATTTGCCATGTTAATTTAATGAAAAGTCCAAGGCACCTAGCATGATGGGGGTTGAAGTTGCTTCAGCCGTCGTACAACTTGCTTCATTGTCGGCCTGGTAGAGAGAGAGTCGACTGTGCACACGACTGCCAAGTGTAAAACTTCTACTAAATCATCATGGGGACCTGCATCCCATAGCCCTGCAGTAAAGAACTCCTTTGCACGGCCCTGTCGCAGGAGCATACACCCCCAAGCAACAATGTTGAAACCATTCCCATATGGAGAGAAAGAAGGATCCAGAGCTTTCTTATCTGAGAGTAGCTCGAGAAGCACCACACCATAACTGTACACATCAGCCTTGTCAGAAACACGGCAAGTCATTGCATATTCTGGAGCCACATATCCAAAAGTTCCAGCCACACCAGTCGTGGCGTGGGTTTCTGAAGTGCCTAAAAGTCTGGCCAACCCAAAGTCTGACAAATAAGCATTGAAATCATCATCCAACAAAATATTGCTGGGCTTGACATCGCGATGAAGGACACGTGGTACGCACTGGTCATGTAAGTATGCAAGTGCACGGGCTATATCCAATGCAATCTTGTGAAGTATCTTCCAATCCACTGCTCTTGTGGACCTTTCCTGGATAAACTTTTCCAGATTACCACCCGGTAAATAATTATAAATAAGGAACATCTCTGTTTCGCTGGCATGATATCCAATCAAAGTAACCAGATTTGGATGGCGGAGCCTTCCGAGAGTTTTAATTTCTGCATGGAACTGTTGAACCCCTTGGAACCGTCCAACTGCAAGCCGTTTTATCGCCACTAGGCCTCCAGGCGGGATCTCTGCCTTGTAGGTTGCCCCAAAACCTCCATTCCCAATGCAGTTGCTTGCATTGAAATTTCCTGTGGCACGCACAACATTTTCAAAGGTTAACTGAACCCCAATGTCTGTAAATACAGTTACTTCCTTTCTGATAGATCCAATAACTTTGGACCTCGGGTTCCACTTTCGGGTATAGAAGAATAGGAAAATCAGAGCAAGAAGAACCGAAACAATAGCTGATGCAGATGTTATGGACGCTATTTCAATTGAATTGAAACCACTATTCCGAGTTCCTTGGGATGGAACTCCGGGTGGTGAAGCAACAGTATAAGATCCTGGATCGCTGTTGCTTCCTTGCAGATCCGAAGATGGCACTGTCAGAGAAAACATACGGCAAGGCGATAGATCTGGATTACCAATAACACTACTGCATTTCATTAGGCTATTATTCACTGGCAGCGGCCCAGACAAATGATTGAATGAAACATTGAAAGCTGAGAGTGTGGTTACATTGGCCAAACCGGCAGGAATCTGTCCAGAGAGATTATTGTTGTTAAGCAGAAGAACGGTCAGGTGCTTCAAGTTTACAAGATCTTTTGGTATTTCCCCAGTGAGAAAGTTTGAAGAAAGGTCCAGCTCTTCCAAATGTTGCAACTGCCCTAAGCTGGAAGGAATGAAACCAGTCATGTTATTGCCAGCCAAATAGAGATACTTCAGGTCCCTTATCTGACTAAGACTGATTGGAATTTGACCTTGCAGTAAGTTCCAACTCAAATTAAGGGCAACTAGAGACACCAACTCCCCGAAACTGGGGGCAATAGGTCCAGTAATCTGATTCACAGATGCATCAAAAAGTTTAAGGGATTTGCACATTGTACCGAATTCAGCTGGAATAGGACCAGATATCCTGTTGTTGCTAACATTTACAATCAGTGTACTCAACCCTCCACACATCTCAAACAAGTTGCCAGGAAATGGTCCAGTGAGCTTATTTTCTCCAGCCAAAAATGTGTAAGCAGTCTGCTTTCCTAATCTTTCAGGTGAAATTGGCAACTGGACGGTGCCAGTAAAGTTATTGTGCCTGAAATTGTGGAAAACGGCAAGAGCACTGTCTACTCCAAGTGAATGAGAAGGAATTTCACCTCGGGCTTTAGAAGAGAAAAATGATAGATAAAGTGAGGACTGGCCACCTTCAGGTTCAGAAGGACTTCCATTAAAGGAAGGGACAGGAGGGCAACTGCTGCCAAGAAATTTAGGAATTGTGCCCGACAAGGAATTCCCACTGACATCAAACGTGGTCATACAAGGAACTGGAAGCCCCTCAACCAGCTTCCCAGTAAGCCTGTTTGAGCTTATGTTGAGAAAATGAAGCTTTTTGCAGTGACTAAACCAGTCGGGAACTTCCCCAACGAAAAAATTTTGAGCCAAGTTGATCATCTCCAAGTTCTCACAAGCACCCCAACTGCTTGGGAACGTGTCCTCAAGAGTTGCCCTTGGTGCCCACAATATTCTCAGCTTAGGAAGCATTGTGATTTCTGTGGGAATCCCCCCTTGAAAATAATTAAAATCATCATTCACCGAACCAACTTGATCTGAAAAAGAATCCCCTTTTTCATTATTAACTTCAGGAAGGGGTTCAAAGAGATTCGATAGCACAAGGACGGACAATTCGGAACAATTTCCAAGCTCAGAGGGTATCGGACCGCTTAAACAATTCCTAGAAACATCTAACACTTGAAGCCTGCGAAGCCGACCCAACTCAGCCGGAATAAAGTCTTCTAACATGTTTGAATAAAGCAAAAGAGACTGCAACTGACCGCAATTCCCTAAACTCCTTGGAATCCCATCGACCAAGAAATTACCCGACAAGTCCAGTTGCTCAAGCTTCCCACAACTGTCCCCAATCTCACTAGGAATTTCCCCAGTAAGCCGATTAAACGACAAATAAACCGCCCTTAACCGACCAACGAAACCAGGAATTGTCCCGTTCACATCGTTCCCTGCTAAATTCAAGATCTCTAAGGTTACACAATTCAAAAGCGAGCTGGGTATCTCCCCCATAATCCTATTAAAACCCAGATTAAGAACCCGCAAATTCCTCAACCCCGCGAATTGTACAGGGATGGGCCCAGTTACCGAATTTTCCTCCAGATCAAGAACCTCAAGCTTCTCCATATCCCAAATTTCGCCAGGAATTTCACCATCAAAACCATTAAAGGGAAGTGATAAAATCCTAAGCTCAATGAGCTTAGCAATCGAAGGCAACAATTTCCCGACCAACTTTCCTCTACTGTTCAAACAGTTCGTTCTAATCCCAAACCCATTAAAAAGCGGAAATTGATCTAAATCGGAACACGAGTTACCTTGGCGGCCATTTCCGGAAATGTTAAGCGAAACTACGCGTGAATTCGAGTCGCAAGAGACCCCGAACCACGAGCAGTGCTCAGAACTGTCGGCGTGCCAGCTCGAGAGCAAGCCAGAGGGGTCTGAGACAGAGTTCTTGAACTGGAGGAGCACCGATTTGTCTGAATCGGCGAGAACGACGCCGCTTAGGCAAAGTGAGAAGGCCCATAGCAGAAAGAAGAGCTTCAGTATGAGTACGGAGGACAAGGATTTGTGAAAAGACTGCCATTTGATCACTGAAGAAGAAGAAGAAGAAGAAGAAGAAGAAGAGGAGCCCATTTCTGAACACCTAAAAGGGTGTCCAAAACCCGAAGAGTTGAACCCCGAAGCCTTCCCTTTCGATTGCAGAGAAAGATTAGGGTATTTTTTCCCAGGAAAACCCTAACCCTAACTTTGGAGCTCTGGGGGCCTGGGAGAAGGGGGGGAGGGGGAGGGGAGAGAGACTGGGGAAGGGAGAGACTGAAGAGAGAGAAGGTTCAACTCTGTTCTTTTGAGGAAACGCGTTTTTCTTTCATTTCTTTTTCCTTTTTTTTTTAAATTTTAATATTTTCTTAAAGGTTGTTTTTGGATTAAAAGGGGGTTTTGTAATTTTCTTTTTTCTTTTTCAAAATTGGGGGTTATGTGCTTTTTTTTTGTCGGTTTTGGGTGGGTGATGTGGGGTCCGGCGGACAACCCCCCGGGTGGCCCCAAGAAGTGGGCTCCACTGCCGGTCAATGAATGCATCAGCCTCGTCAACTTTTTGGTAGTTAAGGCTTGGATTAATGGGGCTTAAAGAAAGAAAATAAAAAAAGATTCCTTAAAGTTCAACACGTGGCTACACGTAAAGGATCCCACGTGGGATACTCTTCCAGAAGGTGAAGGAGGACCCCACCGACTTTTTGATATTATTGTTTCTTTGTTCATGCGGTCCAGATAAGCGAGGCCACCCTCACTGTCCCCTAAAAATTAGGCCCCAGTGTCTTTGAATAGGATTGATGGGAGTCTCAACATAAAATATTGGGCAATTGGGAATTACCTTTCCCACACTTAAGGTGGTCACTACAGACTATGAGCTTTTATTTTTTATTTTATTTATTTATTTTATTTAATAGTTAAGTAAATATTTCTTAAAGTATTTATGATTTTTATTTTTTTAAATATTTAAAGAGTTTAAAAAAATATAAAAAAAAAAAACTTTTATCTATTTGATAAGGGTTTCGGTGGCCTCCCTGCGTGGAGTAGCACCGCCCTAAAATATTAGGTTCACACTTCACTATTGCTGCCCAAAATTAATTTGAAGACAACGACATTAGACAATGTTACAATAATATTAATAGAATAATTTATTTATTATTATTTTTTCATTGTCTTCTCTTAATATGATATTAAATAATATATTTTTAAATAAAATATAATAAATAATTTCTAATTATTTAATATCATATAATAAAATGATGAAATGAATTTTATATAATTATTAATATTATTATCATATTAATAGTTGCAAAGGAAAAGAATAGAAAACAAAACTTTTTCCTAGGGTGACATAAAACGCTGTAAAGTAAAATGGTCACATGTTGCCGGCATCTACATGGGGGGCATCTACATGGGGACGCTTTGTAGCAGTCCAGCATCACAATACCAAAAGGCCGAAACTCTTTGGGACAATCTCAAGGTTGTCCCAAAGAGTTTCATGATATGGTTGGACTAAATTCTCTTCTGTCCCAAGTTTAGAACTTATATATACATATATTAGATCAAGATAGATAAATAAAAAAGTTCTACTAATTATTACTTATCATGAATACATGATAATTATTTTATGCATCTATATCTCTTTCATTCTAAATTAGAAACTTTAAATATATATATATATATATAAATAGTTAGGTATACGATCATTTTTTAAAATTATGTATAGTCATTTTTGTATATTCTTTATGCATTCTATTAATGTGATTGTTGCGTCACTTTTTTTAATATAAAATAACTGTTTTGACCAATCATATATGTAAAATGTGAAAAACGTACTCAAAAGTGACAGTATATGTAGAACTCGGGTATGGAATTGCTTAACTTTTAGATTATGCTGGGTCATTCTAGAGACCTAAGTACCACAAAATATAAGCTAACTAAAGAATAAAAGCAGATAGTTCCTAATTCAAGCCAAGAGACAAAGCAAATTGAGTACAAGAACAGATCACAAAAGACAGGCCGGCTGAAAGACCAACACGATATATATGATGATAAATATCGGTTACAAACATTTCAAGCAAAGATGAAATTAACCATCTTTGTAGATGTAGATGTATACACAAATCTTTGATCATCATCATAGATAACTCCTCTTCCCCATCATTTATTTTCATCACTAAAACAGTGAAAACCAATTTGCTCCCACAAACATAATTAAAAAGAATCCTTAACTACAAGTTATGATTTTTTTTTCTTTTTTGGATGTCGTAATGCATAATGATTGAAATGATGATCATGTCCATGATCTGTGTGGATAAGAGGCCAGGTTGGAGATCAGACTAGTAATTTGGCAGGAGTTCTGGGACAGTCATTTAGCTAGCCATCCTGACGGAATGATTAATGGAAAATTAGATCTGTTTCAACATGTCCAATATCGAGAGCGAAAACTGAAGCAACAAAACATGTTGTTCCAACCACGCTTTGAACTCATGATTTGTGGGTTTTGGGGTGGTAATTGCTGCTGCAGGTGCTGCTTTTCCATGTCCAATGTTGCAGGGCTACTCAATCCACTATCACCTGCCAAACTGGCATGCATGGCCGGCCGGAAACAACCAAAATGCATGTCAAGTACAACGCTAGCTCATGATCTGGGTGCAATATTTGCATATATATATATACTTGATCGAACAACAAACACAAAGATATATATGGTTTTCCATTTAATAAAGTTAGCTAATTTAATCATTTTTATATGCATGTATATATATGTGTGTCTGATTGAAAAGATTGCTAGCTTACAGTGGGAAATTAAAGGAGTGGGCGCTGTGACTGCTCTCATCAGAACGGTAAGAGGTAGTATTATAGTTGCGGGCGCCGACGTCCTTAGGACTCGTTTTTTCCTTCATGTTATTTGGAGAACTGCCCCACCAAGCTCCATTCCCGGATTGACCTGATCCTTGTATTACTTCAGCGTCCTTTTCCGCATTAGCAGTCTCGCTTTTATCCTCTCCTGTTTCAGAAACACTGGGAAGGGTTGTCGGGAGACCCGTTAACTCATCTGTCCTCGGCAACTCACCAGATCTATTTAACATGATAAAATGTTCTCTCGAGAAGCTGCTGTTTCCAATGTGAATACTGAACAATGATTCATTCGAAGCGGTACTCCAATCCATAGCTGTTGTTGGTCTAGTAGTGAATATTGACGACGGAATTCGATTCGGATCATAGCCCGAGGGTCGCCCGGGCATCACCTGTAGAGCAGATTGTGGGGCAGATCCACTTTGGTTGCTCCCAACAGGAGGAGGAGGAGGAGGAGGAGAAGAATGATCTGCAGATGATGTTGCTTCTTGCATCTCAAGGGTAGATTTTTTAAATTCATGGGGAGGGAGGCTGTCGAGGACATTCTCAATAGCATCAAGATCCAATGAAGAATCAGATGATGGAGTAGAGCCTGAACGTTGGTGATGATTGGAGGGATAAACTGTCGGAGGGACATCAAAATGCACCCTCAGATTCTTGCTACTTTCGCCTCTCTTTTGTTCGTGATCCGTGACATCCATTATTTAGTTAAATGTCTTCTTCAAACTTCCTGTGCCATTTTTGGATTTGTATTCATCATGCAGACAACAAAGAAGCGAATACAAATTAATGTTAAACTTCTGCAAAAGATATATATTAATGTGAAGTTTCACATCGATTTCGCTTTTAAGACAATTGGGTTTTCATCAAAGGCCTTGAACATTTGATAAACAGAACAATAATCAGCATAAAGTAACGAAACTTAATCGAAACGACCAAAACAAAAAATCTCCTCTTTCAATCAAACACGTACAAAAACATGAAGCTCAAAGAAATGAATCCCAGAAGCACTTTCACAAACCTAATGAACCTGACCACAAAAGAAGGTTCCCGGCCTGCCCCAACAAAATGTACAAAAACATCGATCCTTTGGGAATATTTCTTTATGTGCAATGTTGGAGAACAAACAACAAAGGTTTGTTTTGTGTTCTGGTAAGCTTGGAGACTAACAAAGGAGGGCCAAGAGAGGATCTCGGTCGTTCGATTTGGTTTTATCTTTCTAGCAACGGATTAAACCACCCTTGTAGCCGTTGGTGCTATGTGATCCAACCAACAGGCAAGCACTCAAGCGGGAAAGGCTCCATTTCGGTTGGACAGTTTGTTAGTTTTCTGACCTCATACGAAAAAGTGAAGACCGCATGATTAACTTCATAATACAATGGCACTGCATCCGCTACGGTCAATATTCTACATTCGTGATTAATTTGTCTCAAAATGTTAATAGCAGTTACGGTCTCGATCTAGAAGTACCTTTTAACGCAAAAATTAGAATTTTGAGTAGTTAGAAGTTAGAACGTACTTGTGTGGATCCCTTTTCCTTGAGGTAATCATTTTGACAGGATCATCTGGGTTCTGGCCATATATCGCATTTACATAACATTTGTTTTTAGGAAACATGGGAGAGGTAATTCGATCCTTATTCTCTTAGTAAAAAATCGAAGTATTGCCAATTAGTTCCAAGGATCCCAACATAACTTTTTTTCCTGATTGGTTTGGATTTTTGCCGTTAACAAAAGTTGTATGCATATATGGTAGGATCAACTAGGTCTTGTTTGGTTATATAGTTCAGATGAGATGAAATAAGATATTTTGTTAAAAATTAAATAAAATATTATTATATTATAATTTTTTAATATTAGTTTTGATTTGGGATTTGAAAAGGTTGAATTTTTTATTATATTTTTTGTATGAAAATTTAAAAAAGTTGTAATGATATATATAAGATTAGATAAAATAGTTTAGTTTTGTGTAACAAAACCAACTCTAAGATTGACTATAGTAACTAGGCCTACTATTCTTCTAAAGGAAAATTATTTTAGGTATCCCGGATTCTGAAATACGGATGATGTAGTATACTCTCCTATCATATAATTATTATGTGGCCATCTAATTTATAAATCTGTTAACAGAAAAGCAATATCGTTTTTTTAATTGTTAAAATTTTAATTACGTGGTATATTTTATGATAGGATAGAAGTATAATGTATCCATACTTTAAGAGTAGTTAATAATTACTTAGTCTTATATGGATAGAGTTTAGCATCGCCTTTAGTCTCGACCTGCATGCGTCTAGATTTGCTACGAATAAGGACAAGCTCTTAAAAACATGGAGTATGGAGTATGGACAAGGTTACAAGAGAGATTTGGATTATTGGTTTTGGTTTTGCAGCACAACTACTTATTTAAAATCCTTCCCATACATCAAGCGAGACTAAAAATGTTACTTTGTATATATGCCATGAAAATCTGCAGCGCATACAATCTTAGGGAAATGTTATAATTGGAGTGTTTTCTTAGGGGAACTATGCATGCGGTGGATGTGGCATGGTATACTGTCCAGATCTCAATTTCACGAGGGCAAGCTTCTTCTTCTTGGCTGCTAATACAACCGGGGTTGTGTTGGAGTATGGGTTATAGACATCTCGGTATTACTCAGATTACTTTCATAATTTCTACCTTCGAATGGGTCTTTTCTTGTCTTGCCTAAAAATATATTAAACTTTCTATGACTTCATTGTTTTCTATTTTTAGCGGATGGCCATTGACCAGATTTGTTTTCCTGCATCTCATAATTTAGCTTCATATTTTGAAAAAATAAAATTCCTATTTTTGATACTTCTTATAAAAACTCTGTAATGAGGAGGGGAAGGGCACATAGGAGGACTGAAAGATTTGTGTCCGAGGAAGAGCTAAAGCCTAAAAGCAAGTTGAGCGATTGGCTGGAAAAGCATTGCCGACATTGTTTCCTTCCTAGTAAAGTTGGTTTGGAGTGAGAAGAACCAGGAAGGCAGTGCTCTCATTCTGTAAATTGAATTCATTTTGTGGGTTTGGACTGCCTGAAACCATGCAAAAATGGAGGAAATAAAGCAAAGGAAGAAGACTCATGTTGACTAGCCCTGCAATCGGCAAATAACACAACGCAAACCCAGTACAGCCTATCCCGGAGGTGCATTGCACACTTGTGAAACTGTTCTTTAACAAAGTATCTGCCTATGTGGACATAGTGAGCTATTTCTTTATTACAACAATATATTCAAATCATATCGAAAAAGCCTCAGATAACCACATTTCACCCATCTTACTGGAATTACAAATAACCATATCGGGTCATATCATTTCATTGCTCCCATCAAATCGAACTTAATACCAACCATTAGGATCAAGAAATCCATCTGATCTTGAGCTTTATCCAAACTGCTTTCCTATTTTTAATTTTCGAAGAGACCCACCTCCTGAACACGCAAATCCTGGATCTAAAGCAACAATATAAGCAACACAAATTGGTAAATGGTAAATTATCAGATTTCAGAAGTCCCAGTTTTGCAAAACTAAAATATAGTAAGATAAGAAGTTCACCCAATTATCTTACAAACTTCAAATTATTGAAACAACTTCTTTATAATAATACCTTGGTCTGATTTATAGTCGGTGGTAAAAGCACGCCGCCCTTTCTGCTTCTGGCAAGAAGGCCTTTTGTAACCGGGGACATCATCGAGTCGGTTGGGCTTCTATATCTGCAAGACCAAATCGGGAAAAAAGGGGGTGGGAATGTTACGACTTGCGAAGATAAAATAGGGACCTATAACATGAAATTTGGTATGACAAAGAGAAGTATGGGGAAGAATAAATGATCTACCTTTCGGGGTGCTTGAATGCCTTGGGGACTTTGAGGCGGTCCGGGGTGCTGGGTTTGCGCAAATCATTGCCTGGATTTCGATGATTTTGATCACTTTGCTGATTCAGGGGCGGTGTTTTGCAGTCGATTATGGTGTTTTCTGGTTGAATTGGGCTCTTGGGAGGCACGTTAAGCACGTTCTCCATTAAAATTACAGCTGGGTTTCCTGCCTGGGAAAAATAAAAGCATCAACGACTCTAATTAACCATCTTGAAATTAATGTGTAAGACTTGGACAGAACAAAAATGTACAGTGAATAAAGCAAACGGGAATTGAATACGTACTGTGATTAATGAGAGAGAGAGACAGAGACAGAGACAGAGACAGAGAGATACTGGGGTAGAGAATTCGAAGCGAAATTTAACTGAGGAGGAGGAGGAGGAGGGAGGCAATTTGAGTGATGGAGATGACCGTTGGGTACTCCCAACGGTCGAATTGATGCTTTGGATGCGACTGACATTGAAATAAACTAAGTTGGCCCTCAGGATATAGGGCCAGTCCAAAACTAGCCACCACCTCCGCATTCAGGGCTTCAGGATTGGACCTATTTAAAACTAGCTGAGCTTAAAAGAGGAACACTACAAGTGGGCTAGACTTGGGTCCGGTTCTTACGTTAAAATTGGATATAGTTACAATACTTTCTTAAAAAAAGAAAAAAAACACAAGCGAAGTCCTGTCCACCACTGTTTCGTAGAAAGACAGAAGGCTTATGTTGTCTCAAACTTTGGAAACAAGCAGAAAAAAGGTCGTGCATATGCCACACAATCAGGACAACGCCAGGTCCGCTGCTGCATTGCCAGCTTAGCTATGTTCTTATGGCTTTGCTGACCCCAGTTGTTCATCAATCTAGGAGAAGATATTCCCAAAGCAGGGACCCAACTTTTCTTGAACTAGAAGCAAAGGAGATGATAATGCTATCCTTCTTTATTTGACCATTTGTGTAAGTATCATTCCCTTAGTGGGGTTCATCTCTACCAATAGAGCACATTTTAATTTGCACGTGTTAATTTCTTAATTATAAATTAATCTCAAGATTCCCATATCATTTCAGATTTTTTTTTCTAACCCGTTACTGTACACACTAAATGCACGCAGATAACCCAATTTACTCCGTAGATTGTCAAGCTCTGTTTGATATCTAGCAGTTTTTGGTGGTAATATATTAATATGCTTTGATTAGAAAACAGTAGCCTTGAAGTTGACAGATTTTTCTTATAAAGCAGGTTGATTTTGTTGTTCTTGATCCATGTGGCTTAATTTGCTTCTCTGTTGCATGCTTAATTAGGATCTTTCTACGTATATTCTATGTATGGATCGATTTTGCTGATCTTGATGTACATTGTCGAGCTCTTTTAATTTTAAGGTTCATGGATATCATGATTCTAATGATTTTTACACAAAGTGGATGAAAGTCAACATACATATGATAGTACTTTTTAGTTTTTGTTCTTGTTGATCTTCTTCTTCTTTAAGGTTGTCTAGTTTGTTTTCACAACTCGTCTCATTTCATTTACCTTGCATTAAGATGTTAAGTTAAGTTGAGATGAAAGTTGAATAAAATATTATTTTTTAATATTATTATTATTTTAAGATTTAAAAAAATTGAATTGTTTATTATTTTTTATCTTGAAAGTTGAAAAAGTTATAATAATTAGAAGAGATCAGTTGAGAGAGATTGAGTAACTAAACGGGCCTTAATCATTATAATTTTTTTAAATTTCTATATAAAATAAAATAAATAATTTAATTTTTTTTTAATTTTAAAATAAAAATAATATTAAAAATATATATATATTTTTTTAACTTTAATATCAATTCATAACATTTCTTTTGCGACAACAAACAAGTAGACAGTAATTAGTAGTAATTTCTAGCTGACCTAATGTGATGTCGGGTTTGATTGAAGTAGATATTAGATGATAAATCCATAGATCTATGATAATTGTACTCCTATATATTATAGCTTTTATAGCCAGCCTATAACTGTCAGATCGAGGAACGTAGCCTTTCTGGCTCATTACTCTGCATGCACTTATTGGTTTGCTCCCATAGCCATAGGACACACAAGGGAATGTGATTATTTCAGACATAACTGAGAAGAGAATGAGTTCATTCTAACTGATCATGGATTGAGCTAGCTAGCTCCAAGCATTGGATGTGATATTTAATCCATCACCTTCATCTCGAGTAATGGTAATTTCTCAAATGATTTTTCAAAATGTGTATGATTCCTAGCTTTTGATAAAATATCTAATTACATAGCCACATGCATGCATGGTCTCTATTTTCTTCGGTAATTATGAATAGAGTTTGGCTTCCCACTTCACCCAACCCATGCAATCAATAGATCATCGAAGATATGAACCATCATTCTATGTATATTTCCCACGTTTTCTACATGCGAAGCAAGATAATTTCCAACTCTCAACCATAAAAACGTCCATCCCTCCTAATATTAAGAGTTTTACTATACATAAGTAAAGTCGCATACTAATCTGCATATCAATACTAATTTATTTATATTTAAAATTTAAATTAATACTATTTTTAATAAAATCTAATTTTTGACCAAACACATTAAAGTAGTGTACAAATTAATACAAAATTATACTTATAACTATATTTTTCCTAATAGTATTAATGCACTTATCCACCACAAAACATGTCATGATCATAACTAAAGTCAGACACGCATGATAATTAGCTGCCTTTCATTCAAACTCGACCGAAAAAAAAAAAACTCAACCCAAAAACATTAATTAAATAACAAATTATATATAGGAAAATCGTGTACTGCAACAGGAGGGGATATCGTGAAGAAATTCCCTGGTTTTCTTTTTTCGTATGGCTTGGCTCAAATTAATTAAGCTGTGGTCAACCTTGTTCGGCGCAACGATTGACACGAGTGACACGAGGATTACCGATGGCACATGTGTTCAGTGGACGTACCACTGTTCAGGCCTAGTCCTACACGTCCAAGCAACTGTGGATCTGAATCTGATATTGCAGTAGCTCGCAGAGAACTTTTTGAGTGAGCAAGCGTAAGAAGCAAGAGATCCATCTGCTATTTTTATAACTTACGTGTATGGGAAAAAGTAGTGAAGGAGTACATCTTTCTTCTCAGTTTAAAAGTAAACAGTCAAGAAGTAAAAAAGTGGATTAAAAAATCCAGATAAATGTGAGTTCCACTCAAGCAAGAAGCTTTTAATTCCCTTATATTATTCAAACAGAAAATCAAGCATCTCTTAATTTGTAAGCAGAATAATGAGCATTTTCAATCGCTTGTGCTGTGCTGTGCAGTGCAGGTTTGTTTAGAGTTGACAGAGATCAGTATTGACTGTAAAAAATGGAAGTGTGCACTTTTTTTTCAGTGTTTTTTTCCGTTTCTTTTTCAGTCTCTTTCCATTAACTGCGAGTAATATGGTGCTAGCTAAAAGGGCTTGAGGTCCTTCTTAAATTCCTGAACTTCCAACCAACCACTGATTTTTTTCCCTGAGCTGCAGTCTCAACTTTCAACCACTCACTGCGTTGCTCTCTCCAATCTCCACTTTACTATATCTCATAAATACGATAATCACTTTCTGTAGTCATTCTACAGCTAGTAGCCTACTCCACCACTACATCTATATATTCATTATATATTAATATATTGCATGTAATCTTTCTTGTATTACTGAAATTTTAATATTGAGAACGCTATAATGATTGTGTGTCTTTTTTTTCTTTTTAGGCCTGAACCAGATGGTCCCGATCCATGCCTTTCTGCAACGTATGTTTCCATTTCTGATGCATATACGACATTTGATCTCCACATTTTCCGGCCTACAGGTACCATGAGATATTTCATTTTCAATGAAAACTTTCCTGTAAAACTTCAAAACTGGGATATAATGTCTCCAAAAACAAACAATCGACGTTGATTTATAAACCACTTTTTCTTTCTAAAATAAAAAACGAGAAGAATGGGAGAAATAAAGAAGAATCATGAGAAGCTGCAGGTCAGTTTTCATTTTTGTGCAATGTAACCAATGACCTTTTTTTTCTGGCATTAGGATATGTATGTATGTATGAGAATCTAGGGGTGATCTTGGCAACAAAGTTAGAAACTGCAAGAATAGAATCTTCTAAAGCTATTGTCAAATTTGCCAAAAAGCCTGCAGTAAGTAAGTTTGAGAGCAATGTTGAAAGCATGGTCATGAGACTTCATGAACATCCAAATAATTAATGAGTGGAAAGATATATTTTTGAAGGAAGCGTTTGGTGAAGAATAAAGTAGCTAGCTAGCAAGGGAGGGTTGAAGCTCATAAGATACACATGAGGCTGATCTACAGAGTCATAACTCATGTCCAAAGCCAAAGGCATCATCATGGCTGGCCATCATGATCGTGGCCTTGCTAACTCGCGGCGATGCTCTAAATTTTTGGAAATCATTCATTATGCCTGCCTCGCCCCTCCTCGCGTGCACATAAAGAGAACTAGAAAAAAACCCTTTATCCAACACAAGTCTTTCTGTGCCTCTCAATTAACATATTAATTTCGGAAATTCTTGGAAAAGAGAAAAGAATAACATGTTGCACTTTGTCACTACTTATCTATCCACTAGCAAAAAGCCTTCTAATATATAATTAAAGAGATATTATATATATATATATATATAGAGAGAGAGAGAGAGAGAGAGAGAGAGAGAGAGAGAGAGAGAGAGAGAGAGAGAGAGATTAAAATGTGTATGGAGCTCACTTATAGTGTCAGGCAGAATAAATGGAATATGGTTAGTTTTGCCAAAACGGAGTACAAGATAAAGCCAATCTGGCAAAAAAGGTAGTCAAAGTCTCGTACATGAATACAAAACGACTTGATGGAGGGTTAAAGTGACTGTTTCATGGGCATGCGAAAGCCATGTGAGACACCTGCACCTCTTATTTATTACAAATCAATATCCCTCAAAGCACATCTCAAACTTTTACGTTACATTAGTATATAATTTAACATGGTAAATTATTGTAAGGTGGGCACTCCCACCTTACAATCAAATAATTTAAGATGTTTATATATATATATATAATAATTTACCATGTTAGATTGCATACTATACGTATATTTAAATGTAACGCTCCAATACTACAACACCCAAATTACATGATTTATATTTTAAAAAAACTAATTAATGATATAATTAAAATTCTATTGAAACTTTATAAAAAGTAAAAAAATTTTATTCCCAAGTAATGTGACGAGCGATCTCATTTATCACCTACCCTTATTCTTTCATTCACCACCCACTCTTGTTTTTATTATATGAGATATCACATTAATTTTGTACATTAGTATTTCTTTTCCTTTTTTTTTTGTTTTAATATTAAAAAAATATACACAAATTTCTTAATAGTAACTTTCTTAAACATAGAAATTTTAAGATTTAGAGTTTGATAATATCTAATATTATTTATTCAAATTATATTACATGAATGATATATAGTATAAAAATTTTTAAATAAAATTATTTTTAAAACAAATATATATGAGAAAATAAACGTTAATTATTTGGGTTTATGTGGCTAAAATTAAGATTGGGTTTGAATGTTGAATTGAATTCTTTATAAATAATAGTGAGTTGAGTAGGTGGAGTAAGTTATGTATAGTCTATCTAAAATGAGTTTAAATGTATTTAAATGTTAAGATGAATTTAGTATTATTTATAAAAAATTGAAAAAGATTGTAGGTTATGTATATAAAAATATATTGAGTTAAAAAAATTATGTCTTTTGTATAAAGAGATTTTGAATTGAGATAAATTTAACGATTTAAAAATTATAAATTTAGATATTAGGTTGAATTTAAAATTAAACTGAATTATATTGATTTAGCTAAATCTTGCAACGGCGTTAAAGTTTCTTTCGTGCGTTGCCCCGTTTAACAAAATTGTAAACGAGTGGTCCTATCACTGTCATCGGTTGATGACATTCATACCGCACACTTCTGATCATCACTCTCTCTCTTATTTAATCCATTCTCAATAAGACACTTCGCACATCACATCGCACACACAAATAGGAAGAAAGACATCCTCCTTTAAAGACTAGTCCAAACAGGAGAAATTTCTCTTAGTTTTTTCTTCTTCTTCTTCGTTGAGGCCGTCGTCATGGCCAAAAGGCAGATCTTTGTATCCATGGTCTTTGTTTTGCTTGTTGGGCTGATTGGTGCAAACGAAGAAGAAGAAGCTGACAGGATATTACAACTTCCTGGGCAGCCTAAGGTCTCTTTCCAACAGTTCTCAGGCTATGTCACTGTTAATCATGCTGTTGGCAGAGCCCTCTTTTACTGGCTCACCGAGGCTGTCCATGACCCCTTATCAAAACCCTTGGTTGTCTGGCTTAATGGAGGTTAGACTCTCTCTCTCTCTCTGTGCAAATACATAAATCTGGGTGGATATATGCATGTCCGTCTACATTTGCGTGCTCGAAACTTTTCAGCATGAATGCAATATACACGCAAGTAGTACGGTTTTTTGAGATGGTTCAGGGGAAATGATCAGAAGTTTTTTGAAGTCACTGTTATATTGCCCTAAGCGATACGATCGATCATGTCCAATATTCTTATAATTTCTTTCTTTGTTATGTTACATCCTTAAATCATGTGTTCAATTCATATATGTCCTATAAACCACTTACAATTCTCTCATTGCCGGCCGACATCATCGATACTGATTTCTGCAGAAATTTATCTTGAGCCTTTTCGAAATTAATTATTAAGTTACCAATATATAATCTCAAAATATAAACAAATGATTATGAATCTCTTAAATAATAAAACCACTAATGTTTATCACAAAATCATAGGAAAACGTGTATTAATTATCATTTTATCTATATTATAAATAATTGGAGCTAGAAAATATAATATATATATATATATATGCATCTTTGGGCATCTTTTTATTTATATTTTTTTTTCACAAGAAGAACAATTTTGATTTGCCAGAAGTGTCATTAATTCTTGGAAAAGTATAGTTGCAAGCACAATTGTGCACTAATCTGTACACTAATATGATGTGATTGATCAAAAAGTAGATTTTATTGAAAACAGTATTAATTTAAATTTTAAGTATGAATAAATCAATATTAATACACAGATTAATGCACGACTATACTTGTATATAGCAAAACTCTTAATTCTTACCCCCAAACGGACAAAAGGGAAAAGGGAAAAACAAGGACATCATTTATAGATCAGCCACAGCTCTTGCTTTGTCCGTGTGGAGTGTAGGTGCAGTACCATGAATGCATGCCCACATCAAGGCCGAAGATCCGGTTGAGCAGTACATGAAATATATAGAATGATGGATAATTAATTGTTTTTGTTGCGTAAAATTGAGTAAAGTTGTGCATTAATTTATATATTAATATTAATTTTTTTTATATATTAATTTGTATATTAATATTAATTTTTTTATATTTAAAATTTAAATTATTATTATTTTTAATAAAATATATTTTTTAACCAACCACATTAAATTAGTGCTTAATTATATTTATAACTAAATTTTTCCATGATTAATACGCAAAAAGGAAGTGGAAATATTTAATTTAGGACTTTATAAGGGTAATTAAACGAAAATATTTCTTTCATATATTTATATAAATTAGTCACCATCAAATGTAATTTTAGCATTTTCTACCCAAAAAAGACTATGGTAAAAGTACCGCATGAATGAATATCATAAATGTTAGGTTCTGACCATTAATAAATTTGGTGCACTTGCTCATGATCGATGATGTGTTAGGCCCTGGCTGCTCTTCTGTGGCATATGGTGCATCCGAAGAAATAGGTCCATTTAGAATAAATAAGACGGCCTCAGGTCTGTACCTCAACAAGTTCTCATGGAACAATGTAGCAAACCTCTTGTTCTTGGAAACTCCGGCAGGCGTCGGCTTCTCTTACAGCAACAGGATGTCCGATCTTCTTGATACCGGTGACCGCCGCACTGGTAATCGGACTCCAAAACCCCTCTTTTTCATTTTTTTCTTTCTTTTTCTTTTCTCGCATCATTATTCTTATTATCTCTTATTACTAAGATTAATTATTGGCATGTAGGCCATATTATTTGAGAGCCAGCTGTAGCAGCTTGCATGCAGTACTCAATTATGATGAAGTACTTTATATGGTCCTACGTACCCTATGCTGTTTGGTTAAAATTCAGATTTTGACCAACTGTTGCATGCATTTTAATCATGGGTTTTGAAGATTAAGATCATCGATCCAATTGTAGAACACGAAGAGTCGACATTAATATTATATATCATGTGAAGCATGCATAATTTCATGTCCATATGGATTTGACAGATCTTTGCCCCACGCTTAGCACATCTGACAACCTTTGCATATATAATCGATCAGCTTGGCCGTTAAGAAATATTACATGATTGATGTTTCTTTAATGATGTAAGAAGAAAAATGAAAATTATCATTTGAATGATGTCTTTGAAATCGGGAAAAAAAAAAAAACAAAAATCCATTTAATACTAGTTAATAGTTTTAAGAGTACATATTCCATTTAGAGTATTTAGTAATAATCTTATCAGAGGTTATTATTTAGCCAGGGACTCCCTGGAATTCCTTGTACGCTGGCTGGATCGTTTCCCACGTTACAAGCACAGAGAAATCTATCTCACCGGGGAGAGTTATGCTGGCCATTATGTTCCTCAGCTGGCTAAAGAAATTATGACCTACAATATACAATCGAAACAGACGATAAATCTGAAAGGAATTATGGTATATTCAATATTAATCTCTTCATGTTTCTATTTCCTGCATTTTGCATGACTTCTTTTAATATACATAAATACATTCATCCAAGTTTCTAGCTAGCTATGTATGGTAAAGATCGTTGATGAAATGCGCGCAGGTTGGAAATGCAGTCACAGACAACTACTATGATAACCTTGGGACAGTGACATACTGGTGGAGCCATGCCATGATCTCCGATAAAACATACAGGCAACTGGTCAACACATGCGATTTCAAGCGACAGAAGGAATCGGACGAATGCGAGTCATTGTATAATTATGCCATGGATCAAGAATTTGGTTACATTGATCAATACAACATTTATGCACCCCGTTGCAACAGTTCTAGTGGTGGTACCAGTACCATTACTCGCCATACCATGAGATTGCCTCACCAACCCCGTCGGGTAATACTATACGGTATCTTAAAATATGAAACATCAACAAGTGTGACTGGAGATTCTAAAGTTTTGTTTGAAGCTGCTTTTTTTAATCTGTTTTCCAGATCTTCCGGCAAATGTCAGGGTATGATCCTTGTACTGAGAAATATGCTGAGATTTACTACAATAGGCCGGATGTGCAGAAAGCACTCCATGCCAACACAACCAAAATTCCTTATAAGTGGACTGCTTGCAGGTGAGTCCATAACCGGAGATTTGATTATCATATTGCTCAATCACTCTACAGCGCATGCAACTCAAAATTAAAGCATTTTGTTTTCACTGTTTGATCCCTTTCTAGTGAGTGTTACAAGAGATATTGTAAATTTCACATGATGCAGCGAGGTTTTGAACCGAAATTGGAATGACACGGATGCGTCTATTCTTCCAATTTATAGGGAAATGATAGCCGGTGGTTTGAGAATTTGGGTGTTTAGGTTGGCTTACTCCCCCCAACAATTTGATATCTCCTAAATTTTTTTTACCTATTCAGTTCCTGCCATGCATTCTGCATAACAATTTTGTTTTCTTTTCTCGGGATGATGCAGTGGTGATGTAGACTCAGTGGTGCCAGTTACGGCCACCAGATATGCCCTTGCTCAGCTCAAATTAGAAACCACAATTCCATGGTACCCTTGGTATGTTAATAAGCAGGTAAGTAAATTAACTTCAAGCCTTGGATTTTATCAGACAAGATCCTAGTTATTGTCGATCGTGTCTAATATTGGTCTCCTCAGATGCTTTCAGCCCATGAAAGTAGCCTAGTAAAAGCAGGACAGCTTAAATTAATGTTCTTTGGCTTCAGTGTAAATGCAATCTGAATGAGGTTTGGATTAGGTTGAGGAATGTCATGAGCTTTAACCTTCTACATTCTGATTTCCAACACCCTCATTTTCTTAGTTAATTGTATGATATTTATATATACCTTCCCAATAGTAAGAGGGAATTATCCAAAATGTTGGCTTATTCATACCAAGAAAAATACAAATATATGCATGTTTCCAACTACTAGTCATGCGGCTAACCGATCATTGTTTTCCTTATCTGCTGTGAGTGATCATGCATTCAGAAGTAAATCTTGGTTCACTCACTCCTCAAAAGGTCCCAAAACAAATAACAACACAATGCCTAATGCGTATGACGTTTGTGATCACTTGCTTATTTTGCTACATGGGTCATGGTTTTCTTGAAGGTGGGAGGCTGGACAGAGGTGTATAAAGGGCTAACATTTGCAACAGTTAGAGGGGCAGGCCATGAAGTCCCACTTTTCAAGCCCAGAGTAGCCCTTCAGCTATTTAAGTCATTTATTAGAGGGAAGCCTCTTCCAAAGTCTTGAGAAAAAGATGTCTTCCCCATCTAATTACAACTTCTTCTGTACTGTACGTACGATGTTGTTATAGACAAAGAAATGTCATTTTTAATGGCTAGGAAACAAATTGATCAAAACGATGTTGCGAGAGAGTGATCAGAGAGCATTTGAACTTGCAAATACAAAAAGGTAAATGTATTGGAAGCATCAAGGTTTTGTTCGTAACTATGCATTGGTTTGCTTTTTAGGTTGGTGTGGGGATAATCTAAAGGGGCAATTGTTAGCTTTTAGCTGTCTTTAATTTTTCTTTTCTTTTCTTAATTATTGATGTTACTGCCGCAACTATATATGTTTTTGTCGCGAGTGCGTTAATTATGCTAATATAATTTGTGTTTTATTTATTTATTTATTTTTAAATAATAATAACTCCCCAATAAAGAGAATGTAAAATCAATTTAATGTGAAGGCACTTCAAGAATTGATTCAAGATTTTGAAATAAGAAAGTTAGACAAAGTAAAAGAAGGGGGACGCCACTTGAGTATTTTCTCTAAGTAGAGGATAGAGACAAAAAATGATGAGTTCTGATCATTACCCTTTACAAAACAAGATTAATAAAATACTATACAATATTTATTGATTAAAAGATTAAGGAAAAAAGAGCATTAAACATTAGATAACACTTCCCTTCCCCACTCCCAAAAAAAAAAATAATAATAATAATAAAACAACATTAATAGTTATTATTGAAAAAGAGTAGCCTAGTCCAGTTCATTGCAACTACACGAGAAATGACATTTCATCTCTTAATATTATAAATGTTTCAAAAAGTGTTTTATCTCATCTCATCATTACAACTTTTTTAAATTCTTACATAAAATAAAATAAACAATTCAACTTTTCAAATCTTAAAACACTAATAATATAAAAATAATAATATTCTAATAATATTTTATTTAATTTTCATCTCATCTCAACTTATTATCCAAACGGCACCTAAACGTTACCTCTCACTCATTCACCAAGAAAGCCAATGAAAAATTAGGGAGGGCGCTTTAAATTTCTAATATGATAACTGGATGGGAAATGGTTCCTTAGCTCATAAAGGTTTCCATGTCAACAATTCTCTCAACTTAAATTAAAAGATGTTTGCTCATTAACTGGATGGAAAAGACCTATTCTCTCTAATTTGGGTGATACCATCCTGTTTCATGAAGTTAATCAATTCCCTATCGGCTATCACTCTTAAACCCGGTTGTGATATTAGAGTTTGAAAACATTCTCAAGATGGTAACTTTTTTTCCAAATCTGCTTGGAACTTTTTTTCTTAAAATTAGAGCATTATGCCTTGAGTTTTATTGGGAATCAATTCCTCCTTACCAAAATTTCAGTTTTTGTATGGAAAATGTGTCGTAATGGAATTTTCCTTAATGATAGAGTCCAACAATGCAGGATTCACATGGCTTCTAAATGCTATTGTTGTCCTGAGGGATCTATTGAATATGCTACCCATGTCATTTTGGACTACTCTCTTGTGAAGAGCATTTGGTTTTATTTCTCTTTTTTTCTTTTCTTTTCTTTTTCTTTTTCTTCTTAACTGGCTTCAGGACCTAAACCCTTTGCTTAAACCTAAAGATATTGTGTCTTACTTCAATATTGATGTTCTCAATTTTTTGCATATCTCACGAATCACTATTAGGGCAAAAAGACTAATCTTGGTCAAATGGATTCCACCTTTCTTAGGCATTCTTAATCTGAATATTGAAGGTGCTTCAAAATGTAATCTTGAGCCTGCTGGTTGTGATGTTGGTTTATGTTCCAATAATTGCTCTAACATTGTTGAGTCCTTTTGTCTTTTGTTGTTGGTACTAACACTTTTGCAGAATTATCTGCCTTAAGATTTGATTCGGCTTTATGTTATGAACTGAGCATCACTGATCTAGTTGTTGAAGTTGACTCTCTTACTGTGGTTAATTGGCTCACTAAAGGCTCGTCTTCCCCTAAGTTTACTCAACAATTTGTGATGATATTTTATATTTTAAGAATGATTTTCCCTTCAGTATTAATCATGTCTACAGAAAAGGTAATGCGCTAGCAAATTATAGTGTTGTGGGACTACTCATGCAAGCCTACACAATTATATGTTAAAAAAAAATTTAAAATTACAATAATATTCTTTTTAAAATAATACTTTTCCCCTTTTACCCTCATTCATCAATGGGACTGTACACGTTGTCCTTCACTCAGGACTGCAAATAGAATTTCTTTTAACAAAATTGGGGTACCGCCCTTTTTTAAAAAAAAAAAAAAAAGAGTTGTCTATCCCATGTGCATTTTATTCTACATATATAATAGAACAAGTTGATATTATATTATTTCAATAGCAGTGCTACTTTGCCGCCTGAGTAGCACCGGTTCATTTATACTGCTAGTCACTTTTGGTTCGTTTTTTTTTCACATTTTTTAATAGATTTAAATATTTTTAAAATAAAAAAAATATACTAATAACTTAAAATCATTTTCTTAATCACTAGTTAGTTAAAAAAAAAATGTATCCAACGGTACACTATAGCAGAAAGCTATGGGCGGCATACAAACTTTTCTCTTATTTCAAAATCAAATATGAAAGGGCTTGGTCTCGTCTTTACTATATAATATTGAAGTATTCAAGTTTTTTTTTTTTTTAAATGTCAATAAATTCATACGGTATTTAAAATATATTTTATTTGTAAGTATTTATTGATGAATCAAACACACGGGTAGTATCTAACACATCAATAAATATAAAAAAATATTTTATATTTTATATTTTATAATTAATATGCTCCTAATAAGAAGTATTGTTTTTCTGAGCTCGCATAAGAAGTATATGCTTGTAAAGAATAATATATCAAAAAAAATTTAATTCACTTCGTTTTGAATAATTTTATTTGTCATTTTTATATACTATATATTATATTTATTTTTTTATAATAAATATATAATGTATAGATTATAAATAAAATAATTTATTTAATTTTAAAAAATAAAAAATAATATTAAAATATATAATATATGAGGATGAGGAGCATTTATTTCTTTTTTCTCAAAAGAATAAACCACTTTTTTTTTTGTATTTTAACGACGAATAATCCAATTTCTAATCATTGGTACGAAATATCTGGGTCCTTTCGATTGAAACAGAACGAAAGTGCTATGAATTATAAAAATAATAAATAATAAATAATAAATAAAAAAGAAAGAAAAAACGTATGGAGTTGAAATTGACAAAAACCAGTAAAATGGAGAAAAGTAAGGGCCTTTTGTTTTGGAGATTGGTGACGCTTGTCAGGATACAGTGTTTCTTTCAGCGTTTTCCTGTGTCATTCCGCGTGGAATGAAGTGGGTCAAAGCCGTGAACTTTGCAAGAGAAAACAATTGCCACTTGCATACATCAGGATTCGACTAGAAAATCGGTCAGAGTCAGAAAAACACAGAGGGGGATCTGCCATTGAGATTGCAGCCCAAAAGCTCGCACCTAAAATATCTTCTTCTTCCCCGGTTTCGTAGCTCCATCAAAGTCCACTACTTTGTTATCTCCGTACACGATCTTCGTTCTATGTACACTTTCACAATCTGAAGTGGTAGTGGTGTTCTTTTTGACAGCTTTCACTGTTTCCAGGATTGTCCGTGTTCCGCTCGTCACAAACTGCCCAAGTCCAAGTTTCAAGGAGGTATAGGCTTTACCTGTTCTTGCCTTAATTAGTATGCTGCCCTTGATTCGAACTTGGATATTTTCTTGTATCTAATTATTCGTAGGGGTTCCAATTGATCTGCAAGCTCTGAAAATATTGGCCCTCCAATGACCTGTCCCTTCATTCACCTTCATCTGATTTCACTCTCCTTTCAGTTTTTTTTTTTTTTTTGTTTGTTCGGATTCCTCTATTTAGTATATGCTTGATTTGAATAGAGGTCATATTATTGTTTACAAATGCATGAATTTAAATCTGAATTGTTTTTGTCTTATTATTTTTATTTGTATAAAAGGTTCAGTATTTGATATTTTTTGGTATTTCGGATTTCAGATAGGGTTTCCAAAGCCCTTTTCAGAACGGTGGTAAGGATCGGAGAGGAGTGAGAAGGCTCTAGGAGTCTTTTCCTGTTGATTTGAAGAGCTCTTAGTCGTCCTTTTGTTTTTTTTGGCCCCTGCTTCTTGTTGGCCATGGGGGATTGTGAGATTCCAGAAGTAGAAGGAGAAGAACACTTAATTGCGGCAGTGAAACACATTGTGAAAGCTTTGGGGTCAAAAAAGAACCTTACAGATGATGCAAGGAAAATTTTGGCTCAACTTGGCACCCAGTTGTCCGCTATGACTACACCTTCAGTGAATGAGACAAAAGATGTTAAGATAAGTGAGATTGAAGATCTCCTTAACACTGTTGAGGAGAAGATCATGAGTTGGGAGGAAGATCAGTCTATGATATGGGATTCAGGACCAGAAGAAGCCTCCGAGTACTTGAATGCAGCCGGTGAAGCCCAAAAATTGACCGAAAGATTAGAGAGGATGTGTCTAAAGAAAGATGATGATGAATATAATCAATTACAAAGGGCTCATAATGTTCTTCAGAAGGCGATGGAAAGACTCGAGGAAGAGTTCAGGCACATGCTTGTTGAGAACAGGCAGCCTTTTGAGCTAGAGCATGTATCTTTTCGATCCAGTGAAGAGGATGTTGTGGACGAGGCCTCAATTATCTCTTTTGGGGATGAGTCAATTGAAGACTCAATTCCTAGAGACACCGTGAGCAGGGCCTCTGAGGATTATACCATTGATTTAATTAATCCGGATGTGGTTCCTGGCCTCAGATGCATTGCCAAATTGATGATCAGTTCAAATTATGATCGGGAATGTTACCAGGCCTATGCCAGCGCCCGGAAGGATGCCTTGGATGAGTGCCTCGTCATTCTTGGAATGGAGAAACTAAGCATTGAAGACGTGCTGAGGATGGAGTGGAATAGCTTGAATTCTAAGATCAAACAATGGGTACGAACAATGAAGATCTTTGTGCGGGTCTATCTTGCTAGTGAGAAATGGCTCGGTGAGCAAATTTTTGGGGAGCTCGGACCAGTTAATCTAATTTGCTTTGTTGAAGCATCCAAGGCTTCAATGTGGCAGCTTCTAAATTTTGGCGAAGCCATTTCTATAGGCCCTCATCAACCAGAGAAGTTGTCTCGAATTCTTGACATGTATGAGGTGCTAGCAGATCTTCTTCCAGATATAGATGCTTTATACTCAGATGAGGCCGGTTCTTCAGTTAGAATTGAGTGCCACGACCTTCTTAGTAGATTGGGTGATACTGTAAGGGCAACATTTTTTGAATTTAAGAATGCCATTGCATCAAATGCATCAATAAACCCTTTTGCAGGAGGTGGAATTCACCATCTTACCAGATACGTCATGAATTACATCAAGTTTCTAACTGACTACAGTGAGACGCTCAATTTGCTGTTAAAGGACCATGATGCAGAGGATCCGAGTTCACTGTCACCTGACATGAGTCCAACTAGGGAGGAGGAGAACAAAAGCAGGAATTCTTCAAGCGATATTTCCCCAATGGCTCATCACTTCCGATCGATTGCCTCAATTCTGCAAATCAGCCTTGATAATAAGTCCAAGCTATACAGGGAGGCTTCGCTACAGCACTTCTTCTTGATGAACAATATTCATTACATGGCTGAAAAGGTCAAGGGGTCTGAGCTAAGGCATATATTTGGAGATGAATGGATTAGGAAGCAAAACTGGAAATTCCAACAATACGCAATGAATTATGAGCGAGCTAGTTGGAGTTCAATCCTCTCTTTGCTTAAGGAGGATGGTATTCACAATCCTGGTTCAAATTCTATCTCGAAAACCCTCCTCAAGGAAAGGCTCCGGAGTTTTTATCTTGCTTTTGAGGAGATATACAAGACCCAAACAGCATGGGTTATCCCAGATTTTCAGCTCCGAGAAGATTTACGAATCTCAACATCCCTCAAGGTCATCCAGGCTTATCGGACATTTGTGGGAAGACATTCCATTCACTTATATGACAAGCATATTAAATACAGTGCAGATGACCTAGAGACTTATCTTTTGGATTTCTTCGAGGGATCTCCAAAATCATTACAAAATAACTCTAGGAGATGATAAGCAAGTTGGGTTTCATTCCAGTCTCTCCTTTAGTTCCACTGTCCCTAGCATCTGTAATCAATCTTGCAGGACTGAAAATTTTCATATCGTATGCCATTTGTTAATTTGTTCTTGTTTTAACAGTGTAGTGAGCATAAACAATTGAAACTAGCTTGTAACTTCCGTATTTTAGGTGGATGAAATGAAAACTAGCTTGTAACTTGGGTTGCATCTATGCGCTTATCATTTGCTAGAGATGCCTAATTCATGATTTAAAACTAATAGCAATAGAGAGAGAGAGAGAGAGAGAGAGAGAGAGAGATGCCGACAATGTGACTAGATATATGATAAGAATAGGCTGCAACATCCAACATATGAATAAGGTACAGATGATGGCGCCTCAGTTTTGCGGCAGCACAGGACAAATAACTCGGGCAGGAGTATTGGCTCAAATTGAAGGTCTTAGAAAAAGAACAAGACCCATTTAGAGACCAAGAAAAGGGTACTAGTAATGGTACACGGAGACCTCGAAAGAGCATCTAAAAAAGTAAACTTTAGCATTGCGGTTAGCGCGGTGGATAGATTGAAATTACAAGAAATAGAAGTCAAACATGGAGTATGAATATGTATGGAACATTGAATACACTTGTCATTTGTGAAAAGGATGTCCTTCGGTATATGTGATGGTTGTTAAGATATCGCTATCGAGCGGGATTTACGTATTGTTTCTGCTCTGTCCCGCCATTTATAAGGGACTTTGAAACTTCTGTCGATTATATTTCTTCTTTATCAGTAAACAATAATTTAATTGATATTTTTCGACACTATATTTGGAGCTACGTCGTTTCTGGGGCCAAAGTCAGCTTTGAATTTCTCTTTTTCTTTTTAATTTTGGATGCAACAAGAAAAGTCAGCCTGAATAGTATTTGCTAATGACCAGGAAGGCATATTGATTTTCGAGGATTCTTTGGTTGGATTATAATAGCATATGGGAATATGATGTTAGATATTTTGTGAATAATAATAATAAAATATTAAATTATAATCAATAATAGTAAAAAATAATTAAAATAATAATAAATAACAGTAATTCAAACGGAAGATTCAGTTGCTGCAGTGGTGTCATTGACATGAGGTGAGGATTACATCCAAAAACCAGGGAAAAAAAATAAAAAAAAAAAGATTCAGATCATATCGAACCATGCCATCACATTTTTACTTAAAAACGATTTTGAAGTCTGAAAAGTGAAAACCCCTTCAATTTTCCATCTAATAAAATAAGACCTTTCAATTCTGTGTCTAACGTAAAAAGATTTTCAGTTTTCTTAATTGAGTGTTTAGCCACATTATTCACACCAATTATGTGGTTGAATAAAACTTTTAACAATTTTAATTATTAAATCTAAGTTACTGAAGGAAAAATAATGTCTCCGATAGACTAATACATTAGTATTTTTCATTTAAGAGCATGATGTTCTTCGAAACCAATTTTGCAAATAAATTGCAATGGGTTCATGTCACACACATCAGACCATCAGAGGATTAAGAGGATGGGCTGATCATGGGCCAGGGGCACGAGAGGCTTGGACCAAGTCACATGGGTGTTATGTAAATGGGCTTGAGCCCAATTCATCTATCTCAGGCCTTCAAAGGCATATTATTGTTGTCATTTACTATTTTGTCCTTTATTGTCTTTTACTATCTTACCCTTTATGTTTGTTAACCAGACGCTATCTTGATTGGTTAAAGGCTCTGTCAAGCCGTTAGTGGTAGTAGTGCTATAAGTATTTGAAAACGCGTAATGGAGCGGCATCTTAAATATCAATATAGAATTATACCTCTTGAGGTTTCCTTTATTTCCGTTTATCTTTCTCTCAAAAGTTTCTGGAAGATTCTCACCCTCTAACTCTAAGTGAGTAGAAATCCTAATTACAGTTCCTATTACATTGAGAGTGTTATAAGTTGGTATCAGAGATTTCAATCTCACTGTGTTAATTACAATGGCAGACAGTATAAAGTTGAGTCAATTACAAAATGGCTTGGCAAATTTCACTCGATCCACAGATTCCTAGTTTAAATCCATAGAAGCAGAAATATTGGCCTTGAAACACCAATCAAATGTTGTAGTATAGCAGCTGGCTGTGATGACTATGAAGTTGTAGAAATTAAATCAGAATTCCCGCTAGGGAGAGTCTTCCAACCACCATCAGCACCACCATGAAGAATCTAATGAATCTGGGGGATAAATGATACCAAGGTCAATACAAATTGATTTTCTAACTTTCCATGGGGAATACCCCACATGATGGCTTTATAAGGCCAACCATTTTTTTCACTTTTACAACACATTATCCCAACAAAGATTATTTTATTTGGAGGGTCAAGCCCTTGTTTGGTTCCAGGACTTAAAAGAGTCTGGAAACTTAGACCATTGGGAATGATTCACCCAAGTACTTTTGACTAAGTTTGGCCCTAGTTCTTATGATAACCCAATAGAGTCCTTGACACGGTTGAAACAACTGAATTTTGTAGAGGACTACAAATTTAGGTTTAAGGCTCTGTCAAGCCAAATGTTCAACCAAAAACATTCTTGCATGCTTTAGTGAGGTCCTAAAACCCTAAGACTATAAGGGTGAGGGGCAGAGTGTGGGAGCAAGAAGTGGTGATACTTATTGACTCAAGGAGTACTCACAACTTCTTAAATCATTCAGTAGTCAAGAAGTGGAGTATTTCCGTACTATTGAATGAAAAAGTGAATGTCAAGGTAGCTAATGGAGATTTGCTATCTAGTGAGGGGAAGTGTTCTGAACTAAGATTTAAGGTGCAGGGAATCAATTTCCAAACTGAAGCACATGTTCTAGTGTTAGTTGGGTGTGATATGGTGCTTGGGGTGCATTGGTTGAGGGAGTTGAGGCTAATCCTATGAGATTTTGGGGACCTCACTATGCAGTTTCAGTAAGGGAAACAATCTGTGAAACTGAAGGGCTTGAGCCCACAAACCAAAATTGAGATGGGGGTTAAACAAGTATAATAAACCGGTAAAGAATGGCATATGGTTGCAATTAATTGAGGAAAGGAAGCTTGAGGAGAAAAGACAACTTCCTGGGCCCATACAGGAACTTGTGAACCAATTTGCTGATGTGTTTTGGAAACCACAAGGATTACCAACAAGAAGGGTCTATGACCACTCCATACCTCTACTGCCAAATACCCAACCTGTGTCAGTAAGACCCTATAGGAACCCCTATTTCCAAAAAGAAGAAATAGAGAAGATTATTCAAGAGTTGCTTAAAAATGGGGTGATTCAACCCTCCCAAAGTCCTTATTCATCCTCTATTTTACTAGTCAAGAAAGCCGATGGGTCCTGGAGGATGTGTGTCTATTATAGGGCACTCAATAAGGCCACTATCAAGGTCAAATTCCCCATACCAATAATAGAAGAGTTGCCGAATGAGGTATTCTCAAAACTGGATTTACACTCTAATTATCACCAGATCAAGGTAAGTGAAGAAAATATCCCTAAGACGGCCTTTAGAACACACGAAGGCCATTACGAATTTTTAGTTATATCTTTTAGGCTAACTAACGCATCCTCTACATTTCAAAACTTTATGAATAACATATTCAGGCCATACTTAAGGAAATTTATTCTAGTGTTCTTTGATGATATCTTAGTCTATAACAAGACAGCTGAAGATCATGTCTAGCATTTAAAACTAACCTTGGAGACTCTCAAGGGGCATAGCTTGTTGGCTAAACCCTTTAAATGCAGCTTTGCTTGTGCTGAAGTGGCTTATATGGGACATCTAATTTCGGCATATGGGGTAGAGGTAGACCTTGAAAAAATTAGGGCCATGGAAGAATGGCATTTTCCTACTACCCTTAAGGCCTTAAAAGGTTTCCTTGGCAATGGTGGCACTGCTAGTCCCTTAATCAACTTATTAAAATGGAACCAGTTTTGCTGGACAACATAAGCTAAAAATGCATTTATTTAGCTAAAAGCAGTAGTGACTAAACCACATGTCCTAACCTTACCAGATTTCACACTACCCTTTTTCATTGAGTGTGATGCGTCAGGAAAGACTATTGGGGCTATAATGAAGAGGAATAGGCCCGTTGCTTATTTCAGTCAGGCCCTAAAGGGTAGAATATTAGCTTGGTCAACCTATGAGAAAGAATTGAATGCATTGGTGGCTGCTATACAGAAGTGGAGGTCCTGTTTACTGGTGCAGGTTTTACTATTAAGACAGATCACCAAAGCCTCAAGTTCCTCTTAGAACAAAAGGTGGGAACCCCCATGCAGCAGAAATGGGTCTCAAAACTTTTGGGGTATGATATAAGAGTGGAGTACAAAAAATGGACTAAAAACCAAGTGGCTGATGCTTTATCAAGAAGGAAGGAGGGCTGCATATAAGAGCTAGAATTTAGCATTTCAGCCATGACAATACCTACTGTAGAATGGTGGGAAGAGATAAAAAGAGGATACACTCAGAACCCCTACAACGAAAACCTACTCAGTTTGGCCCAAAAGGAGAAACTGCCTATGAAGTTTTCGATAAAGGAAGGCCTACTTTATAATAGGCAGAGATTATGTGTGGCTAATCAAGAGGATTCTAGATTGAAGGTATTGCAAACACTCCATAGTGGGCCTTTAGGAGGGCATTCAGGCTATGAAAAAACTTTACAGCGAGTGAACAGAGAGTTTTATTGGCCTGGGCTAAGATCTGACCTTAAACAGTTTATAAGAGAATGTGAAGTTTGTCAAGAGGTAAAGGCTGACTAGTCCAAGCCCAGTGGACTTTTACAACCCCTTCTCATTCCCTCACAACCATGGATCCACATAACTATGGATTTTGTGGAAGGCTTACCAAGTTCACAGGGTTTCAACAGTGTATAGGTTGTGGTGGATAGGCTCACCAAGTATTCCCACTTTATTCCTCTAAAACATCATTTTTCAGCTAAGACAATGGTTGAATTGTTTGTTAAACATGTCCTAAGACTACAGGGGATGCCCCAATCCATTGTTTCTGATAAGGGAAGTATTTTTAAAAGCATGTTCTAGCAAGAATTATTCAAGATCCAAGAGATCCAACTGGCCTTCAGCATCTCCTACCACCCCCCCAGACTGACGGTTAGATAGAGACCTAAATAAGTGCCTAGAAAACTATCGCAGATGTTTTGTGGGTGACCAATCTAAGACATGGGCACACTAGGTTCCCCTAACAGAATGGTGGTATAACACTAGCCACCATTCCTATACCCACATCACCCCATTCGAGGCCCTGTATGGCTATCCCCCACCAAAACTTATCTAGTACACCCCTAGAATAAGAAGCTAAAGGCTGTGGATGAAGATCCGAGATCCAGGGAAAAGATTCTACAATTACTCAAGCACAATTTACACAAAGCATAAAGCATGATGAAAAAGTATGCAGATTTAAAAAGAAAGAGCAACTTTCGAAGTAGGAGAGTAGGAGAGTATGTCTACCTTCAACTTCAACTCTACCGATAAATATCCGTGGTTCATTGGCAAAGCTTGAAGCTTTCACCCAAATTTTATGGGCCCTACCAGGTGCTACAGAAGGTCGGTGAGGTGGCTTATAGGTTGGATTTCCCACCATCATCTTCTATTCACCCGATGTTCCACGTATCTCAGCTTAAGCGAAAGTTAGGGCAGCAGACGATGGCACTCCAAACCTTACCTCCAATTGACATTGAAGGCATGATTAAACCCGAACCAGAAGAGGTCTTGGCCAGGAGGCTGAGGAAAATTACCTGGCTGTGGTCAATCTATTGATCCGTTGGCAAGGGCAACATCAAAAGGACGCATTGTCTGAGCCCTCCCATGACTTAAAGAAAACCTGCCCCCTTGTAAGCAAGGTGTTCTAAGGATGAAAGTTTTGTCACACGCATCGAGCCATCAAAGTATTAAGAGGCTGGGCTAATCGTGGGCCAAGGGCACGAGAGGCTTGGACCAAGTCACATGGGTGTTATGCAAATGGGCTTGAGCCCAGTTCGTTTACCTTAGGCCTTCAAAGGCATATTATTGTTGTCATTTACTATTTTACCTTTTACTGTCATTTACCATCTTGCTCTTTATGTTTGTTATCCAAACGCTATTTTGCTTGGTTAAAGGCTCTGTCAAGCTGTTAGTGGTAGTAGTGCTATAAGCATTTGAAAACGTGTAATGGAGAGGCATCTTAAATATCAATACAAAATTATACCTCTTGAGGTTTCCTTTATCCCCGTCTATCATTCTCTCAAAAGTTTCTAGAGGATTCTCACCCTCAAAGTGAGTACAAACCCTAATTATAGTCCCTATTACATTGAGATTGTTACATTTCATTAATGCTCCCTCGTTGTCAGTCGATACATAGTATTTGGCATCAAAATTGCATGAAATAGGGGGAAAGAGGAGGAGAGGGAGGACGGGAAAAAACTTTGTTTGAGGCCTTCCAACACAGACTACAGCAAATGACATTACCAATTGATTAAAAGATATTCCTATTTGCACAAAGCATATTAATGAACACACCTATACTCACATTGTAACAAGAATGCACCAGAGATCTTCTCGTGGCCTTCCAAGCCACCAAGACATCCATAAGCAAGAGATCTAAAAATCCAAATTGCTACTCAACAAGCAGTCTCACATCCCAACATCCTTGCACCAATACTTCAGACAATCTGACCACGCTGGGAAGGCTACATCTTACTCACCAAGAACTTAACATACACTCAGACCGAGTCCTTCTCATTGCCAACAATCGATCAATCAACATGGCCTATAATTTATAAAGCCCAGAAGGGCTTTCGAGCTACTGCACTGGAGCTGCCACTAGGCGGCTCTTCATGGTTTTCCTCGGGGTCGTCATCCCCCTCTCCATATTCCATCAGCTTGAACAGAGTATCTGAAATAACTAATGGTATCAGGCGCATTTTAAAATTAATTTAATGTGGGATTGGCCAACAGAAGCATAGAAGCAAAATGCTCCTGCCTCTAATAAACAGCAATTCCGTCTTGTAGTAAACATGAGGCTACTAAACAGAAGCAGTAAAAACAAAGCAGGTTAAGTTTCTATTCTTACCAGGAACAGAATCTGACTTTGTTTTATTCAGAATATTATTCTTGTCATCCCCTTTAATAGCATGCGTCGACAAAGTAAACTTTGGCAGAGGTGGTGGTAGTGGTGGGGGCATAATTCTTGGCCCGGGAGATGGCATTCCACTGAATGATGGCTGGACCAACTTCTTCGGGGCTGGCATAGTTGATACATCTCTCACACCGAAATTGGCTGATGGCTCAGCAGGCTTTAAAAATTCTGAACCCTGCAATGAGTAAGAAAAGGACAATCCAACCCTAATTTTTCAACAACAAAATTTATATTGTATATGATGTCAAATAAATAGCAGAAAACTCCAAGTCAGACTAAAAATTCAGAACTATAACACAAAAGAAGGTGGTAGGATGCAATTGGGAGAAAAGTACACGTGACTGGGGTTGAAATAGAAGCCCAGTACCAGAAGATAAGGCACCATATAAAACACTATTAGTGACATGTATAACTGTGACTTAACATGCATTGAGTATCAAATCCCTGTTGGGTAAGCTTGAGCCACCAACACAGATGTTAGCTTTGATGATAGCTTTCATTTTATCGCTGCATAAAGCAGCCATATCAGTTTGACCCCAAGTCAAGTCAAAATGCAGTGATAAAATTAAGGTCCTATAAGTAGTTGATCAAACAGCATGAAAATGGTTCTTGAATAGAAATAATCTATTCTGCAAGTAATAAATTCCAAGGACATTAAAATCAAAGCTCACTTTGGTTGTGGCAGAACCTCCTCTGAAGTGGTAGGTTCGCTGCCCATATTGGTGGTGGCCACCCGTTAAGGAAGCCAGCATTGGATTTATGGTACAATAAGAGGATGCTTAGGAAACAAGATGAGATGAGAAATCTGTGAATAGTAGTGAAATTGTTTGAGTTATGATGTTTTATAGAGTTTTGGGAAAGGAGAGAGAAAGTGTTGAATAAAAATATTATTAGAATATTATTTTTGTTTTGGAGTTTGAAAAATTTTAATTGTTTGTTGTGTTTTGTTTGAAAGTTTGAGTGGTGTTTAGATGTTGAGATGTGATGAGATGGGTAGAGATGAGATGAGATGAGATGGGATGGGATGAAACCACCTCAACATCCAAACAACCCCTAAGTTAAAAATTGGTATTTTGAAACAATACAGGTCAAACATACAAGATAAAACCAATCCACTATAATTGAACCCTAATAAAAAGCTCTGAAGCCATAATCGCCCCAGCCATCACATCTCTACAACTGAAAACCCTGTGAAACATACAAACCAACGACCAGATAGAGAGGTCCAGGATCGACGTGTTAGCTTCAAAGAAGATCAGATAAAATACCTGGAATAATAAGCACTGAAAGTCAGCATAAGAACCATTTGAAGTAGAGAATGATGTTAATGTTCAAGAAAACCTAACTACATAGTAAACACATATATCATTGCAACCATTTGTTAAAATGGATCACCAAAACAAAGCTACAAAGTAAAGACTTGATAAGGAGTGGAGATATAATACAGAAAGGTCCTAACAATAACCTAAAATCAGACTTGCCACTATGTCCCCCATTAAGACCATAGTTGGCTTACTGGCAAAAGCAGCAAGCTACTGACAAACTTATCATCCTTCGCTCAACCAAAATCAATCCCAGTCCCATATTGCAAAAAAGAACAACTCAAATAGAGTGGTAAAACTAGGCTTCATAAGTGATTTGAGAAAAGCTTCAAATTGACTAATCTTTGTGGTATAGCGCAGATGTGGCTAGCACTTTCCCAGGGTAATTACATATGGTAGCAGATAGTAACATACCAATCCCATATTGAGAAAATGAATAACTCACATAGAGTGTGGTAAAAGTAATAAAGATAGTCATATGTGCTAAATCACACATTAACTACTTGTTAAGGAAAACTGGACTTTAAAAGTGATTGTAGGATAGTTTCAAATGTATTAGTCTTTTCAGGGTTATAGCACAAATGTGGCTAGCATTTTTCCGAGTCACGAAGGATGCTATAGGCCTGTTATGGTATCCATAGGTAGTGTAGGCCTGCAATAAACACCAACCCAAATTGGGACAATAATATATGGACCAGAAATGAGTTTCTCGAGCACACTGTTGCAGTTATGAGATATTCCGTTCAAGCAAAGAGTTAAAAACACAAGAAAGAATCTCGAAATTGAACACGATGTTCCCAAATCTAATACTGGTATACTTTCAGATATCCTCCAACATTATATCAGAATCAATAATTTATTTATTTATTTTTTTTTTACAAGTCATATCAGAATCAATAATTACATATTTGAATCACAAATCTCCACTATTCTGGTACTAGACTTTAATGAAAGAAACAGAAAATATCTTAAATCTACATGATTGTATTCCAGAGGCAGCAAATGTAATCCTCCCTTACGCACGCATGCACACAAGAGAGAGAGAGAGAGAGAGAGAGAGAGAGAGAGTACAATCTGGAAAGGTAAGATTATAGAATACAATATGGTTATTGCCTTATCTGCTCAGTATGTTACGCTCTTTAAAATCACAGCAATGTTTAACAAATAAATCTATACTACAAAAAAAATTATGCCTCACATGTCTTGAGGAAACCTAGTAGGGGGATTCCACTGATACCTGATGGGATTTTGCAGTAGACATTGAGCCAGCTGGTAGTTCCTGAAACTTTCGCCTCTGTGGAGGCCGTTTCTCCTTCTCAGGATTGGAGCTTGCACTTGACTTCTCTTTGCTTGGTACTGGTGTTGCCATTCCAGAAGTGACAGGAGTAGGTAGCTGCCTAAGTGCCAGGGCAACTTGTTGCAAGGGTGTGGCTTGAGGATATATCCCACCATATCCGCTATAGCTCGTTCCGCCAGATACTAAAGGCTTGGAATACCCAACCACATTTCCTTGAGACTGCCCAGTGTGTAAATACCCACCAGATTGTGATACTGTCCCTTGAGAAAAGACAAGAGGGAGCCCAGGGACTCCAAGTGGGGAAACAAGGGAAGCTGGTGTAGAACCCATAGTTGTAGACGTCAAACCAGCAGCAGAACTTGTATTGACTGCTAATTCATTCCCAGCACTCTGAACTCCAGCCAATAACTGCTGCGGAGGAGGAACAGCACTGTAAACCTGCTGTGGGGGTGGAACAGCACTATAAACCTTACATGATGAAACCCTAAAGAGTTGGAACCACAGGTTATTTTCCACTAGAAAGAACAAGCTAGAGTGCAAAACAAAATGTCATTTACCAAGATCCACAATTGTTTCATCAAACCAAATATTCATCTGAACTCTTTTAGGTACCATACGAGAGAGAGAGAGAGAGAGAGAGAGAGAGAGAGAGAGAGAGAGAGAGAGAGAGAGAGAGAGAGAGAGAGAGAGAGAGAGTTTAAACTACAATGTAATATAAAAGGCCCTTTCAGTAATAGTTTGGATGGAGTAACACACCGAACAATTTACACCCAGCATGATTTAAAAGGAAATTACCTAGACGTGCCACACTCTGCACTGATTGTATCCAACAAGTTTTCAGCCAAATACTTTGCATCTTCAAGACTTTTTGAATTATTGCTTGACAAGAATAAATGCAGTGGTTGCTGCCCTTCTGCAAGCATTATGGAAGAGTTTAGACATCAAAAGGCCTCCTAAACGGATCGTATTGCAGACAGCCAGATTGTACCTTCTCCCTGTGTGCCTTCAGGGTCCCCTGAACCACAACCTCGTAGCAAGACAGTTGCCCCTGTTTCATTCATAATGTGATTTATATACTGGTCCTGCATGCACAAAACCGAACCACCACCAACAAAAAAACAATCTCTCCCAATTGCATGGAGATGTCAGAGAAAGCTTCAAACATTAGAATCCCTCATCTTCATCAATGTGTCATGTAAACTTCAAGATAAATAAGGAAAAACATAACAGCACAACTTTACCAGAAAATGGAGGCATATATTACGAATGCAAAATTAATATTTACATGTAGCATGAATAGAATAATTGGTAACAGATAACAAAATATTCGTAAAAGCCATGAACAACCCAGATTATCGTACAGTAAAAAACCAAACCTCAAAACCAGTGATCTATATATTTTTACCAAAAATGTAACTCCCTATATACATACGTAAAAACAAAGAAACAAGCAAACCAAAGAAAATGGAACTAGCTCTATACACAGAGAAAACAAAAGAGAAACAAACTAACCATGAGAACATTCTGCCATAGTTAACCTATCAGAAAAAAAACAAATGCAAAAAGAGGAGAGAAGGAAAGGAAAAAAAAAAAGCATACATTTGGTCCATGTATACGAGCAGCAATGTTCAAGGATGGGTCTGGCTCAAATCCCAGAAACACACATGCGCTCAGTGCCTGATAACCCAATAATAGAGAATTCAAATGTAGTGTTAATGCCCAATTAAGCCAACACAGACAAAAGCTAGCATCACAATGCATGCCTACCTTCACTCCAATGTTCATAGCCAGATGAAATGTGGAAGGAGCTGGCTGTAAAATATGACCTTGTCTCAGCATTTCTTCAACCATGGCAGCTGCACGATCAACTGCTAGTATCCGTTCAGCTGTATCTTTTAACTGTAGAGGCAATCCACTGTTACAATGTAACCAAAGGCATGTATAGATTGCCTAGCAGTGTTAAATATTAAGAGGGATATTTCTCCATGTCTTAAAAATAGGTTTATACAAAGGAGCAGTTAATTAACCCTGGAGGACATAGCCCATGTGACCCACATTATTCTATTTTTTCTAGTTTCAAGATATTATGCAATATGATTCTTCCACCAACAGATTAAAATTGCAGATTAATTTTCTTCTTTCAAAGTTCAAAACTAAACATGCTTCTGTACCAAGCCACAAAGGGTTCACACTTCATTTCACTAATTATGCACATCATGTCAATCATGTTTAAACAGACAAAAAATGCATTACAACTAAACAGATTTCAAACTATTTTACCAATTTGTAAAGCACTAAATCATCCTTACATGAACCCCAGCAGATATGTGAAGATACAGCGGCTTCTCCCCATCCGGTGGTGCATTTGGCGGTTGATACTTTCCCCTGAAACAGAAAATCAGATTATGCAATATATCTATGAAAGGAAAAACACATAACTCCTTTTAAAGGCCCGCATACCTAGTGATAACTACAGCACCAGTGAACTTTTGGATCTGCAAGTAAATTATGTTGATCAATCTCATTGAATAAAAAAATGGAAAAGGGAGCATTCCACTCAATTTAAATTATAATAAACCAATTTTTCAACCAAGCAAACCACTCACCTCCTCCTGTGTCTGGCGTTTTGTGAGCTTGTAACGAACAGACGACTCGGCATCGTTTATGACAATTTCTCGTGCTATTAACTCATCTTGGATCTTTGGCTAAATTTATTCATACAGACCAAGGGAAAAATGAGAAACGGATGACAATTCCAGATAAACAGTAGACACATGAGGGATAACTTTAATAAATAAAAATAATACTATTCATTTTATAAGTAATCAAAATTTTACTGATAAAAATGACAAATCAGTATCAGTAAATGGAATATGAATGTGTATTTTATATAGCCAATGCATCAAGTTTATGTCTCTAATGCTGTTATATTGCATTCTTTTTTCAGGAAGTAGTGGATGTACAGCAATCTTCTGAAAGCTCCATTAAAATATTTATACACGCTTATATGTAACCAATGAAATTAAAAGAAAAATGTTCCACAACAAAAGTAAACACCTTGTTGCAGCAGGGTGACGGTGGACGCAAATAAATCTTAAATTTGGGCAGTAAGTTATTAGTCAGGACACCAAAAATATATATTTAAACAAATGAATAGGAAAACACAAAATGAGAAGTTATATAATGTAAAGTATAAACTAAAAAATGAATAGGAAAAAAACAGAGAAAAGGGGAACATAATAGAAGTTGTATAGTCTCCAAGTTTGACCGCACATCTTGCTGTCATTTATGTGCATTGTACATATTCCTTCTGTTTGTAAACCAGAGCCACTTGAATTAAATTATAATAGCATGATATATCCTGATATTAGCAAAACTAATCAATCCAAATTTCGTTTTAATTTAAATATTATTCCTTGCCAGACCAAAAACATGCATTTGCTATACTTCCTTCAATTAGAGCATATATATATGGTTTTCAACGCCCCACATATTTCAGATAAAGATATATTTTCCCACATTCAGTATTTATTAAGCTAAAATATAATTCTAATTTTACTTATCAATAATATAATTCCAATTAAAAAGTAAAAATCATAACAAATAATGCATCAAAGTTCAAACAACATAGGTATAGTGAAGTCATGTATGCTAGTGCATCTCGCTAGGCTTACTTTTAAAGCAATGGTGGCAGTGTGTTGTATTGAAGATGCCTGAAGCACCTGGGGTACTGTTGCATAGCTAGCAGGAAGCGAATTCGTTAAAAGTGAAGCTGAGATTGGAGCCACATCAGGAAGCGCAATCACTCCGAGGGGTCCCATGTTGCCCAGCGGGAGGACTCCAGGTGCTGCTAAACCAACTGAAGCCAAGGACTCTGCAGGTTGATCCCACTTTCTCTTCTTTCTGTAACAAACGTTAGAAGTTATGGTGTTGCATCCCTTATCTAAACTGGTTAGTGACAGAGCCACAAGGTCAATAACGGTAGCATCACTAAAGTAAAATACGTGAATTTGTACTGGATTGGTGTTATATTTGTAAGAAGGTGGGGCATCGGTGGATCATCATTTACTTCATTGTGAGATGGCAAGGACATTATGGGTAGAGATCTTTAATAGAACAAGCATCGCTTGGGTAATGCCCAAGAGGGGGGTCGATTTGTTTGCATGTTGGCAAAGATGTAAGGCCAATTCACATATTGTGGATGTATGGAGGATGATTCGATTCCTCCATGTATCATGTGGTGTTTATGGATTGAAAGGAATGGTCAAAGCTCTGAAGATAATGAGCATTCTCAGGATGAGCTAAGAAGTTTCTTCTTCCATACTTTATTTCTTTAGGCCTCCCTCATGTACTTAATAGAGCTTGCTTCAATGATTGTCTTGTATCACATTCTATCTCCTTATTTTGTAACTAGGTGTATGCTGTTTGTATACCTCCTGTGTACTTGAACTATGCCTGTTTACTTCTATCAATAAAATGTCATTTTACTTGCAAAAAAAATAAAAATAAAAGTGAATTTGTACATACACCTTCATGCTTAAGACACTGTAAGGCGAAAGAGTTCATATGCATCTTTCCTCATCCGAGTTTTCAATCCCAAAACAATTTGAAGAGTATCATGCAAAGCAACATAATTGCCAGTAATCATGTGAATTTTTAACGTTCTATTCAAAAACTTACCTTTGCATCTCATGCAAAATTCAATGTGAAAAGAAAAAGAAAAAAAAAAAAAAAGCACTATTTTTAAGGATATGTTCTTCCTCCCGGGCAACGCTTGACAATAATATTTCACTGAAATCTGACGACAACGAAAACCCCCCAAAACCCTCACTTTCCTCCAATGCCCTCGTTGAGAAATTAGATTAAATTCAGCCGCCCCCAAGAAAACCCTAGAAAGTCACCTATCCAAAATCGAAGACAAACAAAGCCTATTTATGAAACAATAACTCGAATCTTTTACACGGGAAAGGGGTGCGGGGACCAAAACGAAGTGGGAAGAGCTCAATAACGCTAGAATTGATTAATTTTGAACCCAAAGAGAAGAAAGGACAAGAAATGAAATAACAAAAAATCCGTAAAATTAAGGACATTCGTGGGATTGGTCCGCAAGCGCACAAACCTTTGCCTGGTTTGTGAGGCGTCCTCGGAAGAGATCTTAGAACCACCGTCCTCCGTCATGTCGTTATTTGTGGTTTGATGCAGCGTTTTCTTTTTCTTTTTCTTTTTCTTTTTCTTTTTCTTTGAGCTTGCGGTTTGATTCAGTTAATTGAGGAAAATGGAAGCGACAGGTTACTCGATCGGAGAACTTGAACTGGAAACTCAATTACCGCCACTTCGACGGTTTCAAGACTTTTATCCCAGGGTTCCTGCTACTTACCGCTGCTATTCTTTTTCATTTTTCAAAAAAATATAAATATAAATATTATTTAAATATTAAAAAGAAAAACAAACACACACACAAATTAATTATTAACAACAAATTTAAATATTAAACAAAACATAATACCCAAACAATATATTTGTGATGGTTAATTAGTATTTTTCTTATACCATACGAAATAAATAATGTTAGTATGCTCCTTTATTTTGTTCACTTTTTTTGACCGTTTATATATTTAATTTTTTTTAAAAAAATATTTATTAATTAAGGAAGTGATGATTAATATATTAGTAATTTTTTATTTTTTAAAAAATATTTAAACATATTTAAAAAACATTTGAAATACAAAGTAAATAAAAAGAAAAGTCTAATTTGCATTAAAGGATACAACAAGTGGTAAATTGAAGGAGCATAGTAGCACTATCCTTTTATAATATTTATTATAACCTTTTATAATATTTATTATAATTCCTATAAATATCCTTAAATGATATTAAATAAATAATATTATTGTAAATCTCAACCCTTTGAAATACATTTTTACACAATTCATCATATATACTCATATAAAGTCTAGAATTTATGTAGACTATAATTAAATTCAATACTATTATTTATTAAATATAATATAAATAGACTAATAATTTAATATACGTAAACTTCATAATATTACTAATATAGTTAATCTATAAAACCGGAAAAATCATTTCGAAAAAAGTAAAAAATTAGATTTGAATTTTTTGAAAAGAAAAGTGTGCTCCTTTTGTCATATGTCAAAAGTAAAAGATTAGGTTTGATTTTTTTGAAAAAATGAATGATGTTATCTTTGACATGCGAATCTTTTTAAATTTGAATATGAAGTCTCATATGCCTATAAATAGATCATTTGAGAGTTTCACATTCACAACACCAAGAGCATACAACATTCATTCAAAACTTTCATTCTCTCTTTTCTAAGCATTGAGTCTTCATCTTTGTTCATTTTGAGAGATATAGTTTGCGCTGTATTATTCTTATTTCACTCATTGATGAGTGTTTTCTGATAATTTACCCACTATCAGCTCTTGTATCAGAAAAAATGTGTGTATAACCCTTGTGCGTGTAGAAAGTATTATACACGGGAAATAGTTGAATCACCACGTGTAAGGTGATTGCAAGTGTAGAGGGTGTTCTATACGGATCTTTTGTAGCGGTGTTGTTCAAATGTGTAATAGGTTTCTATTTCCACCTGAATGAGGTTGAATAGTGAATTTGGGAATCCTCAAGGGGTAGCTTGAGGTGAGGTCGTAAGCAGTAGGGCCGAACCTCGTTAACATACTGAGTTTGCTTATCTCTTACCCTTACTCTTTATATTTATTGTTATTTCATATTTTGTTTATATTTTATATTATATATTTGATTTATAATTATTATTTTTTTTAATACAACTCAATTCACTCTCCTCTTATATTAGTCATCTGGGCAATACTATTGTTTTTTTTTTTTTTTTCTTGAGAAAGGGCAACACTATTGTTGGGGAGAAAGTTGAGAGTCAATACAATTAATACCGCAAAGATGAGAGGAGCCACTTTATAATTAATAACTGGTCTACAAAGGTTCAAATTACTTGGGAGAAGTTATGATAATTAATATTAAGTAAACATCAATCATTATCACATTTACTTTCTTTTATTAAAGTGGAGCCAAGTTTTTTAATGATCAATCATTTCCTTAGTTGTAGTTTGAATAGTGAAATGAGATGATTTTAATTAAAAATTGAATAAAATATTATTTTATAATTTTTTTTTTTCAGATTTGAAACAGCTGAATTGTTTATTATAATCTGTGTGAAAATTTAAAAAAATTATAATGATAAGATAAGATGAGATGAAACCGTTTTTATATTCAAACTAAGTCTTATTAAAAGTTAAAATATGGCTTGAATTATTATTATTATTATCATCATCATCATCATCATCATCATTAAGGTGTTACAAATGGTTTTAGCACTAGACTAAATAGTATTTGATACCACATGGGTCTTGATGAGATTGCATATTTTAATGAAAAAACTATGTTACTAGTGTGTAAATTGAAAAATATTTTCAAAATCTTGTAATTATAAATTGATTTTAAAGCATTTTGGACCGTTACATTAATTGTACCACTTAAATATGATAATTCATTCAAAGTTTTAGTTTAAACACGATATAGCTATGTTTGGTTAGTAGGGGGATCTCATATCACTTTAGACTTTCTCATTACTGTTCATATAGTATTTATAAATTATTTGAAATTACCTTAATATCTAAATACGACAAATCATGTTTGGTAAATGAGAGAATTTGAGATTATCTCAGGACTGCCTCACTACCAATCATTATGGTTATGGTTATGAGTCGTTCCAAACCGAAAAAATCTCAAGATGATCTAGTAATTTCAATTAAGTAGTATAGTGATTTCAACCGAGCAGGCAAAAGCTTCAACCGCTTTATGCTTGTCTCCAGCTTCAAGTTTAATAATTATGATTGATTTTTAGTTTAATAATTAGGATGTGAAAATTATGTTTTAAACACAAAATAGGGTTATTAAAGTTTCAATAACTTGGAAATGCAAGAATATATAAACTTTTGAAATAGTTGAGAAAATACAAATAATACTTGTGTTGACGGCATGTTTTATACGTTTTTAGGCTGGGCCCTCGGCAATGCGGGTCTTCAACCTATTTCTACAAACACAAGACAACTCTTGAGCCCAGCAACTTGGGTGGCAGCCAGGTGGAGAATATATTTTAAAGTTTTAATAATTTGGATGTGCAAGAATATATAAACTTTTGAAATGGTAGAGAAAATACAAACGCGAAATAAAATTGATTAATAAAGAAAATGACTTTAGTGCAAAAAAATTCTAATTTTTCTAATTATTTCCTGTGCTCGGAAGGTTGGAAATGACCTTATTCACACGTGTCTTTCCAGCTTTCCTTTCCCCTCGTTGAAGAGTTAGTACGTTAGATACTCATGCTGAGTAAGACTATTTTTAGATGTAAAATTCATTTTAATTTATTTTATTTTTGCATATTTTTTATGTATTCCACTGATATTGTAAGGAGATGTTTCTTTCGGACTAGAGACTCATAATGCAAGCCCAAATACGAGGTGATCCAAATCAGCTAAGTAACTCATCGACCCATCAGAAGACCCCAGCCTTAAAGCAGAGGTTGACTTACGACTTCAAATGCGCGAGAATGAAGGGGGGAACATGCCACTTCGGCATCCCTCTACTGAGCCTAGTCTAATATAGCCCTAAGCAAATAGGTGGGTGTAAGAGAGCCCTTGATCCTATGACAGATAGGGAAGGAGAAGCCTCAAGGCGTGCACCCACAGGATAAGTGGGATAATGGGCCATGCAGCATTAATTGCTCCATCCCAAAAGTCATGTCTTATTAAAGGAACTGCTGAGAAAACACATCCATCTGACACAGGGCATAGGCAACTAATTTCAAAGATCAGGTATAAAAGGCAATCCTCAAATATTATAAACTCTCTATTCACTCACACAAAACACTAAAACGATACTAACTTTGGTATTGTAGACTCCTCGGCCTCCACCAAGGCTCCCGTCTCGCGGTGCTTCCTTTGTGTTTGCTGGCTCAAGATTAAAGATCCAAGTTACTGTGAGTTTGGCCTAAAGATATGCAAAACATGACGTTAACAGATGTGATTGGTTAAAACAATTATTTTATATTAAAAAAAGTGATGTAACCAATCACATTAGTAGAGTGTGTAAGAAATACATAAAAATGATTGTATATAAAATTTTTGTACATTTAAATACATATTTCAACATATTTCATATATTCAAATACATTTAAATGATATTCACAAAATATTATTATTCATAAATCAACTCAAGTCATCAGATCACCCAACATAGCCTTATCTGACATATTAAAAATAAAAATTAAGATTAGTGTAAAAAAATATAGAGTTTTAGTGAGTATGACTAATTTTGAACTTTTTTATAATAGGGAGCTGTTGCTCCCACCGAAACCTCCACCAAATAGGCAATAGAGTTTTTTTTTTTTTTCCTCCAATTTTTTTTAAATATATTAAAATTTAAAAAAATTATAAATAAAAATTATAAATTCATTAAAAAATATTTACTTAACAATTAAGTAAAAAAAAAAAAAAGGGGAATCGGTGGCCACCATCGAGGACCTAGAAGATATGATAATACACGTATGATTATTTATACAACCATATTTATTATCGAAGATAATTCTATAAAACGTCATTATGTATTTCATAAATGTATGAAAGTAATCCCTTGATCAGAAGGACCTAGAAGACCCCATAAGACCCCAGCCTTGGAGCAGAGGTCGACCTGCGACTTCAAACGCGCGAGGATGAAGGGGCAACATGATCGATGCAAAATTGTAAGAGTACATTATCGTAATTTTATAATAAAATAATAAGAAAAATATTATTATCAAGAATTAAAAATTTATTTTTGATAAATATTAAAATTGTATTAATCTGGACTTTATTTAAAAAAGTTACTAAGATTTTTATAATTATAATTTAAAATAAAATTAATTCAAAAAAAATATTCAAAGAAAAATAAAGATATTATTCGAAAATTAAATCAATAGAAAAGAAAATTTTTAGGAAATCGATTTCACCTAATCTCTCACTATGTTTTACTATCTAACTAATTGAATTTAATTCTCTCTATTTGTTAGCAAATCTCTAATTCATCCAAAAGCTTCTTTCGATAGTCAATTAAAAATTATTCTTATTCATCATTTTACACAAGAGTATGCAAATTAATAAAATAATAAAGCAATAAAATTAATGATTTTAATACTACATAGGTTCATACAAGTCTTTCGATCTATTTATTTACCTATGCCAAAATATCTAAAATCTATCCTATAATTCCCTCTTTCGATAGCAAATCATAAGATTAAAATAATCTAATTAATGACCATTTAATTATAAGCAATAAATTCAGAATAAATAAGACAAATATGAAAGAGAATTACTTCAAATTAATATAAAAAATAAAGCATAGTTTGGAATTAGACTACATCATTTTTTTAAAATAAAGAAAATTTAGTTCATACCAAAAAATAAATTTAATATAAACAAATTTATCATAATTTTTTTGAAAATAATAAAAGAAAAATAAATACTAAAAAATCTCCTCACAGTCCCAACCTCTCAGTCGCAACAATGTCTTCAAACGAAAGGTATCATTGCTGCATCATAATTATACTAATCACATGTCATGTCTCATTGCTGCTGCTCCGTGTCCCATGCATCAAATCCACCCTTGCATCTCTATCCCAAATCAAATTGTCAAAGAAATCAAACTCCGTATTTTGTAACTCCAATAAAACCACTGCTGCATCTTTCACCAATTGACCAAGCCAAACTAAAGAAAGCTGCCCCTTCTTTCCTTTTTCATCTTTATTGTGTATAAGATTAGTTTTGCCAATGCATACTTTTTTTTTTTTTTTTGAGAAATACTTTTTGTAGTTAGTAGATATAATTGGCGTGCAATCGGCTATAAAAAAGTGAATTAATACGAGATCTATTTGAAAAAAAATATATATTTTTATAATTTTTTTTATTCATGTAGGTCTTCCTGAATATAAAAAAAAAATTTATAATTTTTTTTTATTCATTTCGTATAACCGACTGCACGCTAATTGTATTTGCCGACTGTATGTAGCAAAACCCTTTTCTCTCAGTAACCCACCGTCCAAATAAAAGCTTAAGCAAAGTCAAATCACCAACCACATACAATTCAATTCAAATAAGGAAAATGATAAGCTTACATTTGATTAACAATTTATATATTACTATATAATAAAATAATATTATTTTAAATTTTATTTGGACTATTTTTATGATTTGATGTCTTTAAATATAATAAAAAAATATTATTATATTTAAAATTGTTTATAAGTTGTAAATAGGTTATCGGCAATCATTACCCTTCAAATAAAGGCCCGCTTGTCCTTTTTGAATTTAGAATAAATTTAAGTCCATTCCTATCTATTACCATATTCAAAAATTTAACTTAATATTTATTTCCAAATAGTACTAGCGATCAATTCTTACATTTAAATAAATTTTCACTTAAATCTAAGAATCTTTAGATGATAGACTTTTAAAATCTGGATCTTCATTTTATTTCAAATATGAGATAAAATTTAAATAATATCAATAAAGCCGACTAAAATTTAAAGTTAAGAAGTGATAAAATATTTTAAATTATGCAAGTTATCATTTGTATATTTAAATATATATATATATATATATTTCAACCTATTTCATACATTTAAATACACTTTAATAAGATTCACAAAATATTATTATTCATAAATCAACTCAAGTCTCCTTATCTGACAGATTAAAAATAAAAATTAAGATTAGTGTAAAAATATAGAGTTTTAGTGAGTAGGAATAATTTTGAACCTTTTTTATAATAGGGAGCTGTTACTCCCACTTAAACCCCCACCGAATAGGCAACTGAATTTTTATCTTTTTTTTAAAATTTTTTAAATCTATTTAAATTTTTAAAAAATAAATAAAAATTATAAATTCATTAAAAAAATTAACTTAACAATTGAGTAAAAAATAATAAATAAAAAAAATGAGAATCGGTGGCCACTATCAACAATTATCATATATGAATTTAGTATGACCACTATACAACGACATTTATTACGGAAGATGTTCTATCACACGTCATTACATTTATTATGGCAGAAACGTGTTTTCGCGAGGCGACCAATCCGACTTTGTTTCCATCTAAGGACAATGTATTGATGAAGGAAAATGAAAACGACAACGATACATCACCGACTCTTGTACTATCAAAAGGAAAATTATACTTTACCGACTATTTTATTATTTAGCTATGATTTTATATTAAAAAATTATTATTTTTCACTTTAATTCAAAATAATTATTTAATACTCAATTATAATATAGTTGTCATTATATCATTTCACATGAAGGTACTGAGTGAATCAAAATTCACAAATAGTCGTGCTAGCCGACAAATTCTTTTTAGTTTATTTTTTTATTTTAATTTATTTTTATATTTTTTTAAAAAAATTTTAAGTATTAAGTAAAAAAAAAATCCCTATCCAAACATAGGACAAACCAATTTTAATGTTTTCCATAAAAAAATTCTATCGAATTATGTTTTTTTATTTTATTTTTTTGACTTAATAGTTAAAATCAAGTGGTTTTTTTTTTAAAGTGTTATTTTAATAAGTTTGTATTTTTGTAAAAAAATATTTAACAAAAGAGAAATACTATTTATAATCATATAATGTGCAATTATTAAGTAATTTTTTTAAAAATTAAATAAATAAAATATTTACATAAAAAAAATCAATTTTTAATAATAAATCATATCCTTTTTAAAAAGATCGTGTAATGAGTTCACAATTATAAATGCCTTCCTAATGTACATGCCAATTGCCAGCATCTTTTAATAAATACATTTGTGGAAGTAGACAACCTTGCAATTGTACTAAAGGATAATGCTAGTCCTCTAAAAAAGAAAAGAGTTTTTCTATATACAAGTAAAGTCGTGTACTAATTTGTATATTAATACTGATTCATTTATACTTAAAATTTAAATTAATATTATTTTTAATAAAATTTATTTTTTGACTAATTACATCACATTAATACACAGATTAATATACAATTATACTTACAATTATATTTTTTCAAAAGAAAAAGCCACCGATTCTTTGTTCTGTTTTTACTTAATAATTAAAGAAATATTTTAAAATAATATTCTAACTTTTTAAAAAAAAATTAAAAATATAAAATAAATATATATATAAATCATCTGTAATATTTCTTTATGGCTGTGTCAGGATCCGCGTGGCCATTTCAGACTTTGTCTATCGTTGCAGAATCCTTGGACTGAAATGTTCCAAAAAATCCGTACGTCATGCGTTACTTAATTAAGTTATAGAATATAGAATAACTTGTAACCGGAGTCTCTTATATATGTTTTTTATAGGGGACAAATCAGAACGTGTCACGTAAAGGTTGATAAAAAATCCCAAGTCTCCGCGCTGCAGTGCATAACCCCCCTTCCGACCCCCCTCTCACTGCTCTCTCTCTCTCCTTCCCTCTCTCCCCTTCCGTCCCTTTCTTGTACAAAATTTCTAATACGAAATCACCTCTCCTTAACTCTCTCTCCGTCGAGGACCTCCTCTCTCTCTCTCTCTCTCTCTCTCTCTCCATTGAGGACTTTTTGTACTTAGTAGTTTCACGTCAGGTGGTCACATGGGACTAACATTCAACTTAAAATTTAAGAGTGGTAGTTTCATTAAGTCAATTGTAAGATTTTCATATTTTATATTTTGATTTTCATCTTTTCTTTTCCTGACTATTAGGATTTTATATTTTCTAATCCCCATGAATGATCTCTTGGCTTCGGGTGCCATTTATGTTTCGCAAACAAGGAGGGCTTAACAGCATGATTATGACCAGACGTCATGAACTGAATGTTTGGTTGGATTTAAATTTTTACTTTCTGGGTGAGCGTTTGATTCTAGAAAGAATTAATGAGTTTATATCAATAAATTAATCAAGTCGGTGAAGGCATGCAATAAAGAAGACATAAATGAGAAAGGATCAAAGAATGGCTTTGTTGGGTTGGAAAAAGCAATTCTTTTTGTGTGTAAGGATTTGGAGTATTTGCAATGGCATGCTGTTTTGTTTTACAGAAAGAATGGATGAGTGAGATTTGATACAAATTAAAGATTACGGGTAAAGCCCAGAAGTTGAAGGGAGAGAGAGAGAGGTGATTTCGGATTAAAAATTTCATGAAGGAGAGGGACGAAAGCAGAGAGTGTGAGGGGGAGGGGGATCTCCTGTAGCGCAGACACTTGAATTTTTTATTAACCCCTTACGTGTCACGTTCCCATTTGATTCCGATAAAAGATAATTATAGAAAATACTAGTCCAAAGCGTTTCTCTATATAATAATATTACTTATAATTAGTGTAATCATTTAAAAAAAAGTAGAGTTCAAGATTTAAAAAAAAATTTTATATTAATTTAATTTTAAAAGAGACGACACTCGCTAAAGCTATTGTTACTCGCTAAAGCTATTGTTACAAATATCATTTCTATAAAAAAAAATATAATTATAAGTAAAATTGTGTATTAATCTGTACATCAATATAATGTAATTAATTAAAAAATAAATTTTATTAAAAATAATATTAATTTAAATTTTAAATATAAATAAATTAATATTAATATATAAATTAATACACAACTATATTTGTACGTAGAGAAATTCCTTTCACTAAATTGTAATGCAACGACTCACCCCTTTTGGATGCTGCCATCTCGCAGCAACTGTCCCGACTCCAAAACTCGACTAGCCTCCACATGTGCTAACTGCTAACACCGCGTCGTCATTTTGCCTGCCTGATACTTTGCCATTAAAGAAACTTTTACCTCTTGTCTCTTTTCTGGCTCTCTCTCCTCATTTCAAAGAAAGTTGCTGGATCTTTTTTGCCTTTGATATATATTTTTCTTCTTTTTTCTCTTTCGGGTTCCAAAGGCATCGTGACTATGATGTGGGGTTCTCCACCAATACCTGCACAAACGCGGGTGGCCACCATGGCAGAAAAATGTGAGAGTCTCAGCAGGGTTTTGGCTTGTAAAACTGGTGGAGGTGGTGGTGGGACTGGTGCTGGGTTTCCATCGTTTCTTCCTAAGGAGGTTGAGAAAATCAAAGACCCTTTTGCCAGAACTTTGGCTCAGAGAATAGAGAGGCTTCCTGTACAGGTATCCTTGGCTAATTTCCCCTGTTGAATGTTACTACTCTCTTCTCCAAAACTCATGATTAGGCCAAGGCAAACCCATTTTCAAAATATGCTCTGGAGATTTTCCTACGATTTCAGTGCGAGAATCCTTAAGAAAGATGGTACTTAAGCATCATCGTCCCTTCTAAAAAAACCACCTAGGAAATAAATAATTAAATATCATGGTTATTTACATTTTTCCCCCTTTATTACAATTTCAAATGGACCTTTTTTTCTATTCTCGTAAAAACCATTGCCACATATATGTTCATAAACGTGTTTATTGCTGATCAGTCGAACCCAGATTAGCCATGGACGTTTTCAATATGAGATGACATGAAAAAATTAAATTTTTAATGATTCACCTTATTATTATATTTTTTAAAGGAATGCGAGGGTTACACATCCAATGATGGCATATAGTATTAGTTAATTTTTAATAATAAAAATCATTTTTTTACAAAAGAATTGCGGAGTGCTTTTGTCCTCTAAGATCGATAGGCTACGTTTGGGTATCAAGAAAATTTCATATATTTTCAACACTTCTCACTATTATTTATTATTTTATTATTATTTTTTATTTATTTTTACTATTATTTCTTACATTTTATTATTTTATTATTACTTTTTATCTATTTTTTACTACTATTTACAGTTCTCCTCAACACTTCAAAAAAAAATCACAAAAACTCGTTCTTTATAAATATATTTTTTATTGGGTCATCACTTTCGCAAACATAAATCCTTCCTCAAAAAAATGTTCTAAAAAGTCTTAAGAAATTTTTATTTATGCAAACATGTGTCGGGTTTGATCCATTACTTTTACGGGTGGCATTTTAGCTGCTGAAAGGATATCAGCTACAAAGAACCGAAATCAGAAAAATTGAACCAGGTTGGATTAAGTTTGGCTGAGCCTGACACGACGGTGAAATTCCTTTCGTGTTATACCTACTTGTGATGTTTCTGGATTCACGGTGTGTTTACCTGTGCACTGTTGGGCCCCTATGAGTAGAGTTTCGTTATGAGAAATATTTTTTGCAGTCGGGAAATGCAGTCGGCGTGCAGTCGTGGAGAAAAAAGTGAATTAATACGGGACCTACATGAAAAAAAAAATTATTTTTATAACTTTTTTTTATTCATGTAAGTCTCCCTGAATATAAAATAATTTTTTTATAATTTTTTTTTATTCATTCCGTACAGCCGACTGTATCTAGCAAAGCCCTTTGGTTATATATGTTTGTGGTAGTCCATTTTGATGGCTCGAGCGATGAGAAAAATTTTAAACATAAGTCTACACACTACAAATCATATTTTTTTAATTTTTATTAATTTTTTTCTTTTATCAAATGATTGGTATATAGATAATGAGTGAAAAAATTTAATTAGTTTAAAAAGAATAAACTTAAAAAAATTTGGAAAAAAAAAAAATAAATAAATATGTGGTATGTGGTGTGTGAGCTTATGTGTAGTAAAGCTCCGACCGACAAAGATCTTTTATATTTTGTCGGTGGATTTTGTTTATTTTCAGAGATGAGATAAGATTAAAGTTGAAAGTTAAATAAAATATTATTAAAATATATTATTTTAATATTATTTTTATATTGAAATATGAAAAAAGTTGAATTATTTATTTTATTTTGTATGAAAATTTGAAAAAGTTGTAATCATTAAGTAAGATGAGAGGAGATGAAATATTTTGTAAAAATGAACAAGCAGGTGTTGAGAGATGTTTGTTGTGAATAGTAATGAAAAAATAGGTGAAAAGTAATAATAGATGCTCTTTGGAGAAACATTTTGGAGGCAAAATATGGGAGTGTCTGGGGAGGTTGGTGCACTAATGAAGTCAGTGGGGCTTACGGTGTGGGAGTATGGAAACTTATCCGGAAGGGCTGAGATGACTTTCTTGACAATTGCAGGTTCGAGATGGGAAGGGGCACACAGATCAAATTTTGGCATGATATTTGGTGCGGGGACGTGGCCTTGAAAAACACTTTCGCCTCTCTTTATAGGATTGCATTGGATCAAGGGTCCTCAGTGGCTGATAATATGTGTAATAATACTAATTCCATTACTTGGTGAGTTCGATTCCTAGAGCTGCATAGGATTGGGAGATGGGAGACATCACTGATTTTTTTCATGCGTTATATGCGTTGAAGCTAAGTGGAGGAAGGGAGGACAGATTATTCTGGATTGGCATAGGGAACAAGAAATTTTCAGTTCGTTCTTATCACAAAGTTTTGTCGACCTACTCCCTTGTTGACTTCCCTTGGAAGAGTATCTGGAGGAGTAAGGTTTCCCTTAAAGTTGCTTTCTTTGATTGGGTGGCTTCTCATGGCAAAATCTTAACAATTGACAATCTAAGAAAGCGTGGACTCTGCATAATGGATTGGTGTTATATGTGTAAACGTAACGGCGAATTAGCAGATCACCTTCTTCTTCATTGCGAAGCAATCAAGGTATTGTGGGATGCGATCTTCTTGAGACTCGGTATCGCATGGGTCATGCCTAAAAGAGTGAGAGATCTTCTGCCTTGTTGGCGAGGGATTAGGGGCAATCGTCATATCGCTGCGGTATGGAAGATGGTACCCCTATGTTTAATGTAGTGCATATGGACCGAAAGAAATGGCTGATGTTTTGAAGATAAGGAACGCTCTCCGGATAGATTTAGGGATTTTTTCTTTCACACTTTGTTGCTTTGGGCTTTTTCTATTGCATGGAATGGAACAAGTCTCGATGTTTTGTACACTACTATCAGTAGCATGTAGTGTGGTATCTAGGCACTTCTATGTATTCTACCTGTGTACTCAAGCTTTGCTTATTTACGTGGATCAATAAACTTTTTACTTATAAAAAAAAAAAGTAATAATAGAATATTAAATAGTAGTAAAAAGTAATAAATAGTAGTAAAAAATACGTGAAAAATAATAATAAAGTAATGAATGTAGTCTAGTATGTTAAGAAGTGTTGAGGTATTTTCAACACCCAAACACACCTAAACATAGAGCAGAGGCTTGGGCCGATGGGTCTGGAGGTGAAGCTCCCTAGAAAGTTTGTTTGATCATTTTTGGGTCTTGATCCGACCCAACATATACATTGTATTATTCTCTTGTACAGCCGCTGCACTATATTTACTTATCATTGGAAATAAATTTATTTGCAACTCCATAGGTGTAGACACGTTGTCGAACCATGTAAACTTTGTATCATGTATGATTGATTCCACCTTTTATTTAACTCTTTTTTTCTTATCATTCCTAACAATATTATGGTTCTTGGGTGGCATTCCTGTTATAATTGCAGATTGGAATCTCTGAAAGTTGCATAATGAGTAGCTGCGTGAAACCGATTATTCAAAGGGAGACCAATCCAATGGTTCTCCTACATTGCTTTGACAGGTTTGAAATTACATCCAAGTTTGTCCAGGCTATAACATATCATCTGCTGCTACTTACGAAAAAAACATATCATCTGCTGAACCTGGTTTATTATGTTGTACTGTTTAGTTCTTGTTTAGAATGGAGGTGCACATACCCCTTGCTTGAAGAGGCTGGTCTGGAGGTTTGGGCCATCGATGTTCTTGGATGGGGCTTCTCTGATTTAGGTCCATTTACATGTCTTTTCTATTGTTAGTTTTCTATTCAAGTTACAGCAGATTATCTAATAATCTTTATTTTATCATGCTTACCTGTATTAGAAAGGCTTCCACCATGCAACGCGGCATCCAAGCGTCACCACCTCTATCAGGTATTGCTGGATTGTCGTGACTCCTAAAATCCTAGATTTCGTTGTTCCTCAATAGGTTCTTCTTTCTGAGTGGTAACAGGGTAAGAAAAAATATAGTAGCCCATAACCGAGTCTAGTCTAGTTTCAACCAATTCATAGAAGTCCCAAGAAGGGATGCACACACATCAACTCCATACCTTCCTTGTCCATTTAGAGTTATAAAGTGATCCTGTTACAAACAATGCCAATCACATTTACAGGGCTTAAATAGATTTCATCAGTGGGTCTCATGGTTTATAACCACCAATAATGCATTTAATGTGATTGTTTACCGACTAATTTTACAGCACAACTTTTCCTAAAAATTTATGTCATTCATGTGATAATTTAGGCACACAATATAAAAAGCAATGTGAATAAAGGACAAGAGTTCATTCAACAGAGTTAAAAATGCCTCCAAGTCCACAGAAATAAAACCTAGTTTCAACAGTTTCAATCGCTTGGCTCTGCTGATCAGGAGCAAATCCCTTATCTGCATTCTGCATGTCCTGTTTATCTATGCTCTTGGCTACAAAGTAATTCGTTTGCATTCCCACTTGAAAATGATTTCTGATGGTTCCGAAATGAAGTTATCTATGTTCAATCACTTATCAAAAAAAAAAAAGTTATCTATGTTCAATGAATTAGTTCTTCGAAGAATTGACTTACATCACTGAGAGAGGTAATTGCAACAGCATTTCAGTACTTGCTCTTAGTTTATCTGTTTTCATGGTCTAGCTTTGGAAGTCCTACATCAAAAGGCCAATGATATTAGTTGGACCAAGCCTTGGTGCCGCTGTTGCAGTTGACTTTGCCGTCAATTATCCAGAAGCTGTAAGTTTCTCCCTCCAAACGAGCTCATTAGTCATTATCAAGTCACATATGTTTTTATAAGAAAGGAAAAAAAGGCGAAAGGATAGGGTCTTAGAAGCATTATCAAGTCACATATACCGCGGATGTTTGAAACACTGCGTATTCCATATTTTTGCATTCAACTCTGTAATCAGTTATTTATCATTTCAGGCCAATATATTTTGATTTTGTGATCTTCTTTTGTTGTTACTTACTGTCATTTTATACCCATCCAATAATGATACTTCAGGCAGCATTTCAAACTTCCATAGAGGTTGGGAAAATGTAAAGTTATGGTTGAGCAAAAAAAAAAAAAAAACTAATGCTGGAGAAGCAAGTAAACAAAATGATAAGGAATAATTTATATTCAGTAAGTAGAAAGATTTTTCCCTCTGATTTGTGACATGATTTATTGGCCCTTACATGGGGGCTTTTACATCTAACTACTGAGTCACTGCATAAAGGCTGCAGTAATCAATAGTGGTAAAGTCTGAAAAGTTTGGGATGGAAAGATACACTCCTACTGTAGAAGAACAAGGTAATTTGGATCAGCTTTGCTGTTCAGATTGTGAGTTTAAAGCCGATTTGCTTCCAATAGACAAACATGAAATTTGGGTCTGCATTTAGTGGCTCCAGTACTGTTTTAGCTTGTTAACAAGTTGCTAATTAGGGAGGTGTCAAAAGGCTGACAAACTTACAGCTATTTAATTTCATTATACTCTATGCGATTAGTTTTGACCGACTGAATACCTTCTAATGTACTTTTTGCAGTCAAATGAATAAGCTAAGAATAATAACAGACGTATAGCTGACATGGAGTCAATATATATGATTTTTATAAGTAAGAAGAATTCAGTAATCCACATAATTAGGCAAGGCCCAAGTATACAAGAAGTATACAAGAGATGAACCTAATTACAAGCTATGTGCTGTGAAAAACAGCATAAAAGTCATTAAAACTAATCCCATTCAATATAATAGCCGAAGCCCAAAGTAACAATGTATGAGAGGAAAAGTCCCTAAACCCTCCCATCAAACGTTCCCTATTATCAATATATAACCTAGAATATCTGGTCTTCTAAAATTGTTTCTCGCGTGCTCCGTCCTTTATTGTTACTCTTATTAGTACTTTTGCTCTCACCTTATAGGAAGCTACTTGGCCAAAAAGGGCTGTACTTATGACATATTATCTCTCCTATTTACAGGTTGAAAAACTGGTTTTGATTAATGCAAGTGTGTATGGAGAAGGTACAGGAGACCTAGCTAAGCTACCTACAATAGTAGCACAGGGTTTGGTGAGTTTTAAAATAATTTATCACTTTGTGAAGGGCAGTGCTCCATATTGACTTTTCACAATGGTTATTTAGATACGGAAGACAAAAATTGTATTTGAAGTGTTATTATGTGCACATAATATGCGAATCTTTTCCTACGCCTCAAAATACATGGTCAGACAAACAACAAAGAGCTTGAAAATTATAACAGAGTTTCAATTTCTTCATAGGTTCGATCTTCTGCTTGTTCTCAGCCCTTACTTTGATAGGTTTAAAGAAACGAACATAAATATAACTATCAAGCTCTCTGTTAACGATTTAATTGCTTCTACAACGTTGCTTTCTTGTTAGCTTTTAGATTGAAGATACCATAAACATACCACTTTTGTTGTGTCAAGACTAGGCACGGCATGGAAGGAGATTAAATACTGACCTTTAATGGTATCAATGAGCTTTTCCCCCCATAACTTTCCTTACTTTTGTGTGGATCAGGTTTCTTTATTGAAAAGCATCCCACTACGCCTTTATGCAAATATACTTGCCTTCAATGGAATTTCATTAGCCACAAGCTTAGATTGGACCAATGTAAGGTTATAATATATTTCGTTGATGAGATCTTTTTATCTTTGGTTGGTCAGGTGCTATAAAAATGGGGAACTAATTACTGTTGAAATCTCTTGGGCTAGGTGATATACCTTTGATCTAATGATGGTGCTGCTCTCTTATTGCAAACTAGGTTGGCCGCTTACACTGTCTACTTCCTTGGTGGAAAGATGCAACCATTAATTTTATATTCAGCGGGGGATACAATGTTATATCCCAAATAAAACAGGTATAGTAGTCCCAACTTAATAAATATGCATATGCAAGTAGTGTGCAGTATCCTGAGGACTAGTAAACAGGTTTCATTAGTTTCTGTTTAATTTTATCAGTTGAATATACTTGGGGACAAAGTTGAGAAAGGAATTGATTTCATTATATGTGTTCGAAGGCATTTTTAAGTTTTCATATGCTCAACTACTTTTGAGAACCAAATAGAAGGTAAATTGTGTAGGGACAATAAGCTATTTATGAAATCAGAACTAGACCTTCTAACAAACTTAAGGTGATCGAACTTCAGCAACTAAAGAAGTCCCCAGTTGCACTAAAATGGTAAAATCTTGTCCAAAATTATGTTTTACAGGTAAAGCAGAAAGCACTTATCATTTGTGGTGAGCGTGATCAGATAATTGGCTACAAGCAAGCAGTGGTTAGTTTTTTGGCTTTTAGCACCTTACATATGAGATCCTTTTTTTTATAATGACCAATACCACGAAATAGAATTTCTAGATCAAGGCCATCCCTCTGTCTTCCTATAAATTAAAAGCAAAAAATTACAAGGTCTTTTGATCATAATACCCCTTGCTTGTCAGCCGTTACTGTTATATTAACTTTAGATACTTGGACTGTTTCTAAGATGTGAAGACAATATGGGTTTCTTGCCTAATGCGATGAGTCTGAATATTCTCCTTAAAACTCCCTTCACTTTGAGGGGTCAGTACTTTCAAACTCAAGACAGAAATAAATCATGTTCCAAGTCTTTGTCATGTAGCTATATGATTTCCACAGTTGGGTATTTGCACTTGGGTTGGTAACTCTGCAGCAGCCACTGCAATAATAAGAAGCTTGCCACCTTGAAATAAACGATAAAATGCTTTCTTCCTTTATAGTTTTTATCCTTGCACCCTAGAACTTGGTTGAAGTTAAGGTCATAAGCTATTAGAAATAGGATTGAATCTTTATTACACTCTTAATACTGTCAACAGTTTTTACTAGTTGCTGGTGTAAATATGATGCAGAGGCTGCACTGTGAACTTCAGGATGCAATTTTACGGAAAGTACCTGATTGTGGGCATCTCCCTCACGTCCAGAAACCCAGGTATGTCGCAAAGTTGATTGCAGACTTTGCTCGAGGTGATTGCCACTAAGAGGTCGAAATCAGACCTAGCTGGAACTGGTCCCTGCTGAAGAAAAGGCCTGCTGTTTTATCCTATACTCTAGTATGTAATTGGGGTTGTATGGTATTGTGTCAATTGTATCACACATCACTAAAGCTAACTGTATATTGTGTGAAAATACCTACTGTTAATGTTGCAATCACAACTCTACCCTACAAAAACAAAATTAGCCTCTGAACCCATGCAGTTATCCTTCTCAGGCGCCATTGCACTCATCACAGACTCGTGGTTAAGTTGTTGGTCTGAGTTGCCGGGTGATTATTTTTCTTTCTTTGAAACATTATAAGTTTATAAATCTTCATCCTATTGTCAAACCTATCATCATCCTGACAGGTATTTCTTTTTTTAATATACATTTTCAAGATTAATACTTACTAAATAAATATATAAAACATAATTCTTTAGGCTGAGAGCCAGTTATATAGTCAAGCACATTATAAAAGTGATGCCTTTGCATAGAGAATTATAAAGAGAAAATTTACAAATTGACGTGTGTGTGATGTAATATGTTAAAGACTAACTTTACCATAAAGGGAGATTTGCAATTAGATGTACTATGTCATGTCACAACAACTTGTAAAATAGTTTTCTTTTTGGATGAAGTAGGGGAAGAGAGGAAGGGGATGCAGAGAGGCTACGCCTACCCCGTCCGTACTTCTTAGCAACATTTATTACAAGTTTGTATCTTATGGCAAGGGGAATTGAATTTCTGTAATGGGCCCTTACCAATGACTGTATTAGAGATAGTCAATCTCCAAGAAATAGAGAGAGAAAAGAGAGAGCTAGACAGAGAGAGTGAGTGAATATGACTGAATAATTCTCGTTGTTTTCCTCCTCCTTCCCTTCTGTCTTTGAAGTTTCTTATTACTTCATACGGCATCGTTTTTATACAACACTTCACTTATTTACTAAACTAAACGACAACATTCTACTTATACACTTGCATCCCAAATAGGACTGAATCCAAAACAACAACAAACAATGTAACACATACGACACCGAATTACACAACATCAACTAACTAAACTGTCAATTTCCCTTCCCATTCCTTCTGCACACAAATCCAGCAATCACTTCCTTCCTTCCACAGCTACATACCTTCACTTTCAACCTGCTACTTTGAACCATTACAATTTCCATGTCATGATCTGGATGAAAATTGGGCAGGTTTTTGTTTTTGGACCAAAGAAGCTGCTAAAATTTGTGTTTTATAAGTCACTCACATGTGAACACTCAAACTGATACAACAGTGATCTTTTTTAAGTGGCCTGAGATAAACCAAAACAGTCTTATACTAGCATCATTTGTAATTTTCAAACAAGATTCAGGTGGAAATTCGTTGGTCATCCAAAAGTGTAATGAGAAGCGATGATTTCTATATAAAACCTGCCCAAGATTTGTTAGACTTTTGGAATGTTTTAATAAGAATAAGAGTGTAGATTTAAAAAAAAAAAAAAAAAAAAAAAAAAAAAAAAAAAAAAAAAAAAAAAAAAAGGAATTTACTGTAATGATTTCAATTTTTAAACCCTGATTTGTTAAAAGACATGAGAAGGGTTTTTTTCCCCCCTTTTGTTTTGATTAGTAATTTCAAGCTTTTCTCTTTGCCTCTAAATTTGAACAATTATTTTTCAGAAAATAATAATAAATAAGAAGAAGCATGGAATGGAATAGGTAGTGTGTAATTGGCTCTTGGACTATTTTTAAGCATAAATTTACAAAAAAAAAGTTTATCAATTGTTCCTTATTCTGTAAGGTATTCCCTAAGCATATCACTTTTATAAACAAAGGTTTTTTTGAATATATGAGTGACATATGCATAAACTTGCGGCATTGGAAACTCCTCGTTTGTTTTCACAATATATCTTATCTAATTATTATAAATTTCCTAAATTCTCGTACAAAATAAAAAAATATTTCAAAATTTTTAAATCCCAAAATAATAATAATATTAAAAAATATTTTAACAATATTTTATTCAATTTTCAATTTTTATCTCATCTCATCTTATATGTGAAAACGAACGAGGCATAGATCAAAAGGACTTCAAGGGTATGTTAAATATGGTTAGGGTGCTATGGGGATGCCCTTATGATATCCAAACTTGTTGGCACTAGTAGGTTTGCAAATTGCAATATAGTTTAGGGACAGAACGAGAAAACTGGATATATTGTTCTATCATAAACTATAAAAGAGATCTAATGCTACTATCCTTGTGGAAGACAAACCTCTTGCATTTCTGAGTTTAATTTTAACTCATCAAATTATTCCTATATCAGTGAGAATTAGTAGAGCATTGGGAATGCAAACCGAGTTAAAAAGGATAACAACTCTGCTTGATCTGATATTTCGATTGATTTCGAGTTCCATTTTAGGCTGAGGATGCAGATACATGTATTTATTTTGGGGCAAGTAGTAGCAACTAATATTGCCGGTGTACAGGACCACGGAAGAATGATCATAAACATAAAAGTCCAAAGTGAGATAAACCAAAATCCAACGTAGCCAGGACTGTCCTTGGTCTGACTGAGGTGGTTCGGGTCCCACATCAAACTAGCAAAAGTGCAAGCCACGTGGGGGTAGGGATGGAATGATGAAGTTGATGACAAAGTCAGTGTTCTTTTGAAAACAAAACCCACCAATGTTTGTCAGCAAGATCTTCTTTGGACAGCCCCCATTGTCCACCAATAGAATTTTCCTCGTATGGATAAACTAACCCCACAAGTATTTAAAAGAAAATTGATTTTTTTTTCCCCCTGCTATTGCTGCTTAGGTTTTTTTTCCAGCTTTTCGTATCTCACATCACTTTCCTATCATGAGTGGATCAGATACCGATACAGACATAGAGGGTGGACAAAAAAAAAATGAAAAAAGTGTAGGTTATTAAGAGGATCCCAACTTATCTGACGTGTCTCTGCTGCTTTCAGTCAATTTTATGAGGTAATGATAAGACAATCAAGTACAAAGATCCAAGAATCCTTCCAACCAACATAAAATACAAGCTTTTGGTGGTAGAATAAAAGCCATTCCTTGTCCTTTACTCCACATATAAATGCTTTTTTGTAACATTTGAGGTGGGACACAGAATCAATTTCTGAAACTGTGTACTTTTCAAAGAAAACAAATATTCTTGTAAAGTTTTGTCAAAGAAGCTTCTGCAAGCTTTTCAGAGATCTTTTGTTCCCCCAACAAAACGCAAGGAAAAACAACATGGACATGGGACCAAGCAGAATAAATCATTAATGAAATGCAAAGGTCAAAGAAGCTTTGGGATCTCCTTGGCACCTGATAAGAAAAATTGATTATATAATCACAGCCAGGTGCACCTTCCTAAATATTTTATTTGACTATCTAATTGCTTGCCCTTCAAGATAACGATTCTCCTCTCTCCCAGCTCAATGCAGAGCCAACCTGAACAGTGGAAGACAGTAGAGAAAGAAAAACTACAAAACCATAGCTAACATATATACCTACAAATTATGCATATATGTAACAACTAGAGGAACATCCAGAACAACTATTCTCTTGCTATAGGAAAAGATTAGTTAGGGCACTACCTATTGTTCTTGGAAATTCATCAAAATATACAAGAAATAATATGTACTTTCTCAAAAATGACAACAATCAACCTCAGTTCAAGATTGAACAAGCAGCCTTTGTTACGAGGTTGACTTGCTTTGCATTCCATCAATAAATCCTCTTCTTTCATGGTGCCATCATGGATTTTGAAGAAAGAGATCATCGGTGGAATATGAACAGGACATGGAATGTCTAGCATAGATGAAAAGAAGGTTCAACTGGGAAGGGTATCATTCAACTGATAATTACAGTGAAAGACATTGTACCCCCTCTGGTAGATTCCTAGGTATTGGATGTGCAACCACGTATCTCTGGGGAAAGGGTTTTGGTGCAGGGGCAACAGCACTGGACGAAGATGAGGTTCCAGAGGAATCTGCTTGTCGGATGTGGAATTTAGCAAAGCGGTTAATGACGGAAAACCTTTCCAACTCCTGGCAGTCCACACTTATGTCTAAAAGTGATGCTACCTTGTCCAATCTGCACCATCACATAAGATTAATTAAAATGCGATGTAATTGTTTGGCTAAATATATCTTTCTTTTTCTTTCTACCTGTGTTAATGAGAAGGAAAAAAATGTAGGAGCCATAGTTTTTTATTTTTTTAATCTCATTTTTTCTTCTGTTTTCAAATTGTCCTGAAATGAGGCATTATCACTTTGATTTAATAAGCAGTAAATAAACGCCATGGGATTGAGAAAGGTGCTGTTCTGGCATGTGTATATGGCTGTGATAGTTTATAAGCTTGTGACCAGGTTTAGCACATCCTCTAGATAAAGATTTGCAATTCCGTTGATGCTGAAAATGTCATATGAGTTCATTAATTGCAAAATGTGTTTCATACCTAACTAAGTCATTTTCCAGCTTCTTTGCTCTATTGCTGAAGTCCTCTACAACTTTTGAAAGGAACTGGTCATCAACACCTTCAATCACTTTGGGCTGCTTCTCTGAAATCCTGCACACGTTTACAGATGAAAGTTATCTTTCCAGAGACTCGTGATGAAACTCTTTCCGTACCCAAATAATACTCTATGCATAACAAATCCATGCATCGACAATTGTCACAATCCCTCTTACAAGTTAAAGAAAGTAAAGTTTAACTTTGTAGTCCAATTTTAGAGTGTCTATGATACCTTTCTTTTTTTCCTTTAGTTTGCACAATACCAATACACTGCCCCCAATCTTATCTTTTCACTCTTTTTCATAACAAACTTTACATTTTGGAAAAGAAGCATAAAAGATCCAGAAGGGCTATACTTACAAGGTATTGTTAATCAGCGGTATGTGCAACAAACCATTACTCACGAAAGAGGTCAGGCTGCATGCATCTCCTAGTGATAATTTAGCAACAAAGTAACCCAGAACATCATATTGAGAGTCACCCTTTGCAGAGAGAATGGATGTAGGTGCGGGGCATAGCAATTGCTGCATAATCTGTGTTGTCAAGATAAGCCTTTTCTTTGGTCGAAGCATCGATTGCCGATCTTCAATCAATTCAGCCTGATCCTCCACCTGCCATTAGAAATGACAATATTACAACTCCTGTTGATACCTAGATTATGACAATACTTAAAGATGATAAAATTTTGATATATGAACTGTGTCCTAGAGGACCAAACCTTCTCAATCAGTCGATTTGTGGCTTGCGCCCATTCATGTTCTGAAACACTGCAAAGAACATGCACGGGTAAACATTTACAAAAAGAACAGAGAAGGAAGCAGTGTGATGTGAAGAATAAAAAAATAAAATAAAATGAATAGGAAGAGAGAGAAAATTATAAATACTATCTCGTTTTTCTGTTATTAACAAATTCTATCTTGTATTGACCATCAATATGAAGAAGTGTTAACTGTAACGCTCCCCTCAGTCCAAGTTGATAGATTTATTGAAAAGAATATTTTTTGATAAGTAAAAAAAAAATTAAAATTAAAATAAAAAATTAAAATAAAAAATAAAAAAAAATTAAGAATTTTCTAACACATTTCTTTCTTTCGTTCCATCTTCCAAAGGAATAAAATTGAGCAAAAAAGGAAACAAAGCTACAATAATTTTAAAAAAGGGCTACAATGCAAAAACCTGATATTTTGAACCCTCTGAGAGCCTTGTGTTACTTCTTTCCACCATGGTAGAAGATTAGATGTTGCAGTTTTGCGTTTCTTTGGTCTCGCAACTGCCATACATTGTTCGATGTCATCTGAAGGCAGTGAATATGGAGCAGAACAGGGTTCACTAACTACTAAGGTGGCTGCTGAGCTTGGCCAAAGTCTGCCACTCTGGCTGGCATCAGCAGCATCTACTCGTTCCTCAGAAGAGAATACATTCAAATTATGGGGAGGCTTCCTGAGAGAGAACTGTCCTGCAGCATTCTTTGCATGCCCTGCCTCATTAGTTGGGGGCATTTGCCCATTTCTGAAAGCCTCGTACTGTTTAAACCAGGAGGGTGCCGTGCGTAGATTAACCTGGGGATTCCCTGCATGATTAGATGCCACATTTCTGGCAGTAGATTGACTCAGAAGATCATTTTGACTAAACATGACCATCCCTTGAGAAGGTCTATCGAGGAGAGTAGGCTGTGGTGAAGCTTTTATGCCAAAATCTTCTCTTGCTTCTGTCAAGAAACTTTGCATTTTGGTATCCCCAGATAGCATTGAGTTGAGCGGGGACACTGACATCAGTCCGGGATCCACTTGGTTTCTGGACCTGGAATTATCTTCATATATTAACTGTGGTCCATCCATAGCAGTAACGTGTTCAACATCCGAAACTCTCCTAATTGGCTCTGTATCCGCATTCTTCATTGCCTGCACTTGGGGTAGTAAGGAGTAATTCGGATGGAAAACATGTGATGGTTTCAAAGAACGGCCAATGGTTCCAAGATTTCTTTCAGAGGGAGTAGGAGCATTGTCCTCATGCTGTACTCTATCAAGGTTCAGCAGGTGTGAATGAGACAACAATGAGCCAGAGGCAAAAGCATTCGAATGAGAGATATTCCTTGGCAAACTACCAGTCTGTGAAGCATCAAGTATCTCAGATGATATTTGCAGCTGGGACCTCTCTTTCTCTTGCTGATCTACCCCATGTTCAAAGCCTTGTGAATTCCTAGGAGATGCGCTTAATTCTGATGTTCCATATCCAACTTTTTGGGAATTTAGATCATTGAGCCCCAATGGTGCCAATGAAGTTTCCAGGCTATTTGTTGATAGATTCATAGACAGAACCTTATGAGGTTCTACACCAGAAATACGTTGCTGAACTGGGACATTTGTCCATAGATTGGGTGGTCTCACTGAAAATGCACCCATTTGATGCATACCAGACATTACATGAGGATTAGAGACGGGCTTAGCCTCCAAAACATGAAATTGTTGACCTGGAGAGTTGGCAAAAATACGTGGAGAAGTATCTTGAGAGGAATCAAGGTTAAATGGTGGGTATCTACTAACTGTACCAGGCAATGTTGCCTGTGGAGATGGACATGCTAGAGGTTCATTCAACATGCCCTGTGTTTGAAACTGATTTCTTACATATGGAAGACTGGATTCAGAAGATGCAATAGAGTTTCCAGGCATATATAAAGACGAGGGGATGCTTGTCTGTACAGAAGTACTAAATTTGTTATCCCAATGCAGTCTTTGAGATGATTCACGTGATGAAGGTGATGACTGAAAAGATGGGGATGCTGACCAGGTCTGGTTTTTATCTCCAATTTCAGAATTGGCTTGCCTGAAACTTAGGTTCCGTGCTGCTTCTGGAAAATCTTGAGACGAGATGAAAGGGTTCATATTGAACAGCCGTTGAGATGGAGGAGCTAATTTCAAAGTGAAACCTTGAGAAGCAGCAGACTGATGGTATAATTGAGCATCGGATCCATCAGGGGTTCCTGTCTCAGACGCCAATGAATCACAACCTCTAGAGCCAAAATGAGGTATACTGCTGTTCTCTTTTGATTGGTCAACCTTATGAAGAAGCTCAAGCATATTTTCACTGCCATGGTTAAATCAGAAAAAGACTCCATGAGACATACAGATATAAGTGGAAAACATGGCATAATGTGACTGAATTCAGATGAACAATATATCAAGATGGAATTCTGCTAACCTACAGGAATACAGAGTGAGTAGAGAACAAGAAGACCAGTACAATTCATAAGCAGAGAATGAAATAGATCAGTAGAGGTTTGCGTGACAAAATAGTGAGATAACAATCATCAGGCGTAACAATTATCACATTCAAACCCCATATCCAAATCATAGTTATTTCATGACCAACTACCTTCTTTGAGCCCTAATGTTTTCATGATGAGGATGAACTGACCTCTGAAAGGTAGTAGATGTATTAAGACCACCTCTAGAAGCTGTCTCTGAGGCTTTTGAGTTTCCCTCAAAATCAGGTAAGTGCACCTGTAACAGGAGACAAATTACACCATCAAGAAAGGAGAAATTCACAACAGAAAATATCATCAATGGATGTAGAAATCTAATGTTCACCTTATCCAAGGTCACAGGACTGCTAGAAACATCACTGATGAATTTGAGCTGCCCTACACATTCTTGCTCTTGCCCGCTCAATCCTTTCGAGCCATAGTTGCAATAAGAGTTGTCTTTTAGGTAGCATTTCTGCTGCATCTCATATGTTCCACCTGCTTCCAAAAGATAGTTATGCAAAACATGAGAACCATTACTCATCTGATGCTGGTTTTTTCCAATACTCTGATTTTCCTTGTTCCTAGATGTATCAACATGCTTAACATAATCAAGCTGATTATCATGTTGCACTTGTTGACTGGCTTCTTGAAAGGCTTTAGAAGGGCTTGAATTTGGTACACCAGCAAAGTTAAATATTTGTGAATCTTCTTTGTTGGGCAGAGTAATGCCAGAGTGTACTTGCTCCAATCCTCCAGCTGATCTAGAAAAAGAGCTTACCCCACAGTTACTATCGACCTCCCACAGATAATCATCCGAACCCCTCCCCTTGTATGTAGCTTCATTGACATCACCTATCCAACAATTATCCAGTCAGTTCATGTTATTATGATAGCTAAAAATAGTAATACCAAATTGAGATGATCAGAAAATGATGTTTCTACCTTTTATCTCACTACATGATTGGCTAACATTGTTACATGAGGCTATTCTCTGCTGATGGAAATCACCATCTTGATGCTCAAAAATCTGACCAGCCCATGCATTGTCCAAATGCATGAGTGGTTGAGCTGGTTGACTTCCTTCCCTGGATGGCCTTTGTTTAGGGCCACAATCAATCCACTCACCAGTGTTCTTGGGAGACTTCCGAATCGATTCATGAGAGTCATCCAGGTGCAATGTGTCTCTCTGCCCGATTGAGAATTGGATGCCTGGTTGATGAAAGCCAGGGAAGCTAGAGCTCACACTAGAATCTTTAAACACAGGAAAAGGTTTTGAACTTAAGGAGGAGGTATTCAGCAGATTGTTATCAAGCCAACTTGTTTGTTGCTTTTCACTATCCATAACATTTGAAGGCTGGTTATCAGTTGACAGTTCTGTGTTCTGAAAAGTCAAGCCACTCCACTCCTCCTGTGGCCCAGTATCACTACTAGAAGCTTCTGCTACAGCAGACTGCATGAGAGCACTCCAGCTTCCACTTTGAATAGAAGGAAATGCACTTGGATAATCTGTATGTTCCAATGCTGCCCCAAAGCCTCCTACGCCCATGTCAGTGCACCTGCCAAAAGAAGCATCCCAGATGTTATCATCTAGATTGTACAAAATCTTCTCTTCCATTGGATCCAGGGGAACCAAACCCTGAGAAGGGCCAAGCTGCATATTTTTCTGCTGCAAGTTTCCAGACCAACCACCTTGCTCTTGCCTCGCATTAAATTGCATTGGTGCTGCATTTTTTTGCAAAGTATTCCCCAGCAGGGGCTTCTCTGAAATAACAGCACTATTCAAACCCTGAACAGGAACCTGACTGAACATATTGTTTCCCTGAGATCTTTGTTTGGATGCGAAACCTTCTTGGGGAACGCAAACCTGCTCTGAAGAAACAGTAACCTGATCACCTACAAAGGGGTTACTGAAGGCTGACGACTGCGTAATAGGCTTCTGCGCTTGAACACTAACCTTAGTTGACACAGTTGAAGAATCACGAGACATCCCGTGGAGATGGGAATATTGACTCATACTACCTCTTGCACTAGCAACAGGAGTACCATACAAGGATACATCAAGCTGCTGAGAAGCCAGACCCATGGAACGCAAAGCCTGACCTTGATCTTGTGAAAATATGGCTCTATTGGATCCGCCTTGCACAGAGGGAAATGTACCTCGCTGCATCCAGTTCATATACATATGTGATGCATCATTAACAGGCGTTCCATTGATGACAGGTGAACTCTGAGCACCAGTAGCTTGTTTAGTCAGTGCAGAAATCTGGTTTGAAGAATTCTGTGGCCTAGCATCACCCAGATGCTGAAGTTGCTGCTGCCTCTGAAGTTCTTGTAGCTGCTTGAACAACATGTGCTGTTGCTGCAGTAACTGCATATCATTGTACCCAGACTGCTGCATTAGGTAAGTTTGTGGAGTATTGAGTTGCAGGCCCCTGGCAAGCTGCTGCTTCCCTTGAATGAAGTCAAAGTCAAAGGAAGTTTCGGTAATTTCCGATTTTTCAGAATTTGTTGTCAAGGTGGGACTATCCCCAGACACATTTTCTCTATGTGGTATAAAGAAAGAAGAGCCTCTTGAAGTTATGGTATGTGGATCATAAACTGTATTTTCACCCAAACACTCTGATTGTCTTTGCATTGCTTGGAATTTTGGGCATCCAAGCATATCTCCATTTGAATTCAGCAGTTGGTTTCTAGAGTAAATGCTGGAAAACTCGGGTCTTTGAATCAGTTGTGTATAGTTTTGGTTGAACGAAAAGCTCAAAGATTCACTGCCATGTTCTTTCACAGAATCTGCAAAAATAAAAATAAATACAATTCTTATTTTAATGAGCATGAAATGGCTGTTTTGAATTACCATAGATGAATTTTGACTCGAAATGTGGAGAGGAACAAAACCACTAACATTTACACCAATATACAAAACATGGCAGTAAAGAAGAGCCATGAAACAGATAAAGTATATCATAAATAATGGAAATTACTGATACCTAATTGTTGCACATTGCAGTTTTTCAGATTGAAACTCAGAGCGGCCCCAATCTGCCTCCGCTTCTCAACCCACTGATTATAGTTATGTGCTGGCCAACTACCCTCCACCACTTGAGATTGTTGCTGGTCTTGGGAAGAGTTATCTGGCACATATAACTTGTGGATCCTATCTTCAACTTCGTTACCAGGCATTAAAAGGCCAGCCACCAAGATTTACTCAGCTACTTCTTTTTTTGGAAAGTAGCTTTGCCCATAATCGCAGATCAAACAATCTCATATCCATGATTACAAGGGTCAATACAACAGACCTAATTTGAAAGCAGTACCAGGTGTTAACCCTGTAGTGACAATTCTAATTGAATATATTCTCGGAGAACACCAACCTGCACAATAACGATGCAGTTAGTAAATGACAGAAACTAGAAATGATCCTAGACAATAGCTGAAAGAAAGAATAGCATATTATGAACTGCTCCTAACAAAAAATATAAATAAATCATTATTTTAAAAGTTTGTGATAAATCATTTGAAAGTATGAAAAGAGGGACACACTGTAACAAACCATACGCTAAAAAAAAATGCTTGTGTAAAGTAGTGTCATACCACTATACGAGATGTATAATCAAATCTTCAACCAACGTTATTTCATTGCATTCAGGACATTATAATGAAGCATATTTTGGAAGCCAATCTACAAATGCCAGAGGATTGTATCATCAACAAAATCAAAACTTCCACGCAAGTCCAGACACGATCCCACGTCATACAATCAACAAATTAATCTTAAAAAAAAAAAACAAAACAAAACCAAAAAACAAAACAAAACCATAGAAAGACTCCGGATTTCGTTCACTTTAGCAACAAATTCTTGGTCAATAAGTGGAACTGTGGATGTATACAATTAAATTTATGTTCTTGAGTTGTTACATTCCGGACTCGGTTACCACTAACAAAATAAAAATGTCAATTTCTCACAAATCTTACCATAATTTCACGATAAATTATGAAGTGAAAAAGGGTACCCGCCGTAAAAGGAAATAAAAGGGAGATAAATTAAAGCGACAAACGAAAACATTAACATTGCCAAGACGCAATATTAGTAAAATTTTAGCAAATGCTAGTTCTCTGAGGCCAAGATAACACATCATAGCAAAATAAATTTCTGTCGAAAACTTTCTTTTAGGCTTAAAAGACTTAACCCCGGCATAGATGGAAAAATCTTAGTAAAAATTGAAAGCCAAACCCTTTACCTCAGAACCCTAAAGGAACCCACTCTATTTCTCAGAAAGAGACACTGTGGCCCAAATTCTTGGCATAACACGAACAAATTAACCATGCACAAGCATTTCCATGCAAATTCAACTAAAATTCAAAGCACAAACCAAAAGCATAAAATTATGAAGTCAATTACTCTTTTTCACACTAGTTGAGCAACAAGCAAGCTGGTAAGTAAAATACTGAAAGACCCGGAAGGCAGAGGAAGTAGAGGAGATTCACTCGGAGCTCGGAGTGTGATCTAAGCTAAGCGAATTAGGGTTCTTCAGCTGCGCGGAGTCACGGCGTTGTCTAGAAGGTCCTTTTCAGTGGCTGATCAAAAACCCGGGGCTTTGTTAAGCTTAAATTCACAGTGCTTAAGCTCCGAAACGACGACGAAGACGCAAATGGCTGTCCTAAAGCTCTCTCATACACACTCTCTCTCTCTCTCTAAAGTCTTGCAGAAGAGTGAGACAGTTCGGATTTTCGGACCGGGACCGAAGATAAAAAGGGATCGAAACCGTGACGAGAAAGAGAGAATTTTTACTTAAAAACATTTTCATCGATAAAAACGCCGATAGGTGCGGTACCGCACCTCAGGTTTGGAGCCAGGTTCGAATGTCCGAAGCCGAACTTAGGGTAAGAGATGTTGCTGTGTTTCCCCGGTGTACGTACATTATGGACTCCCAGCCATTGGATCAAGATATTTGGAGCATTGACGGTGGGATCTGAGAAGAACGCACGCTTTTGGTTTGGTGGTTGACAGGTCGTGGCATCGATGCTCGGAGGTTGTTGGAGGAAGGAAAAGTGGGAATGGGATATCCACATGCCACGCGCCTTTTGTCACGCGTGGGTGTGTGCACTAAAATGCACTTTCTTTTCCAAGTAACTTTTGGAGCCTTTTCTTTCTTTTCTTTTTTTGTTTAAATTTGGTAACAACTTGAACTTTTTATATTTTTTTTGTCTAAATTAACGTCTAGAAATTGAGATGATCTCATATGAATAATAATAATAAATAATTGATAATATAAATAAGAATTTTGTTATAAATAATCATTTTTATATATTTTTTTTACGTATTTTATTAATGTGATTAGTCAAAATTATTGTTTTATATTAAAAAAATGACACAATTAATTATATTAATAGAGTGCTTTGGGATGACTGTTAGAAACCTCCACCCTACTGAATCTTGTATCATTGTAACTGCTTAGTTTATCTATAAAATGTTTTGCTTGTTAAGAAAAAAATTACATTAATAGAATGTACAAAAGAATACATAAAAATAATTACACATAAAATTTTTATATAAATATAGCAAAATAATTCACTTATAAAATACAATCTTAATTTCCGAACATTAGCTATCATAATTAGTATAGAAATTCTACAATGTCACGTTTGTGAAATAATATTAATACATGTAATTTTTGTCACAAGGCTGTTATATTTTATATGTCAGTTATCAGCTACCTAGCCTTCTATTGAAATGAATTTAAAAAATTATAAACTTTTGATAATTAATTTTCTATGAGTAAATCGGTTTCTCAAATTTAACAATTTGACATGGTTTGGATAGTGAGTTGAGATTAAAATTAAAAATTAAATAAAATATTATTAAAAACCTATTTTTTAATATTATTTTTATTTTAAAATAAAAAAAAATTGAATTGTCTATTGTATTTTATTTGAAAGTTTAAAAAAGTTATAATGATTAAATAAGTTGAGATGATTTCATTATCCAAACCAGACCTAAGACTGTTAATAAGAAATTTCAAATTTAAGACATTGATCTATACAACTCACCTTAAGGTAAGTCTAGCATCCAAATATTCGATTCTCAAATCATTAAATTCATCTAAATTTAAAATCTCTCAACACTTCTTTATACCTAAGATTCGTAATCTTTTTTAATTTTTTATAAATATATTTAAATTTATCTTAACAACTAAACACATATAAACTTATCTTAAGTAGATTTCACAAAATTCACTTAATCATCTCAACTCATTATTATCTATAAAGAATTCAACTCATCTTAACTCAGTTTAACATCCAAACAAGACACGTAAGTCATTCCTTAGTATTCCTCTATTGTGTCAATTGATGCGAAGTAAAATTTCAAATTAAACCAATTACTTCATTAGATGAGCAGGTGACATAATTAAGAACATTTATATATATGTAGACGCACGTACGTATATACATACATGTATATATTTAATATGATCTTGGTGAGCAGAAGATCTGACATAAAAAAATATAATGCTGGGTGCTGACAGATGCTGGAAATGGCATCAGCTCTCCAGAAACCATAATAAGAGGTTTTGACCAGAGTCTTTTGCAGAGAGTGATAAGAGGGGTCCGTGTTAGGCGGGGAGACCACATGCCGTTTAAGTGAATCCTTGACTCCACTCATGTCTCTCAGCAAACAGACACTCCATACAAAAAGACTCAGCTTTTGTTGAAAGCTCCACCATTTTTCTTTGTCAAAAGAGAGTATACAGATCTAGACTATCTCCTGGTTTTTCTTTTGGAATTCTCTTTACTACACATCACCCTTAAATAAATAAAATATTACATTTGGAGAGAAGCCCCATACTTCCATATTTTTAATATCTTTTCTTTCTTTTTTTATTGTGTCAGACGTTTCAGTTTTTTTTTTAATTATTATTCTTTATTTATAACACATGTAATCCATAGGTTTAAAATCCAGTATCCCACCCCCCACCATGTCTTTATAGGAAATGATATTATTATATAAATTGGATCTTTTTGGAAGTTTACAATTATGCATATAGTCATTTTCATTTAATCTTTGAGCACTTCATCAATATAATTGAACTCAACAGCTATTTTATATTAAGAAAAGTGACATAACCAATCACATCAATAGAATATGTACAGAGTACGCAAAATTGACTGTACATAGAACTTTTAATCTTTTTATACACAAGACCTAAGGACTTGTTTGGATGCTAAGAGTATCTTAGAATATCTATGAATAACAATGAGTTATAAGGTAATTGAGAAGGATATGAGAATTTTGTGAATAGTAGTAAGATGATTTGTGAATTGTGGTGAGATAGTTTGAGTTAAATATTTTTTAGATTTTGATAAACGAGAAAGATAAAGTTAAATAAAAAATATTATAAACTAAATATTGTTAGGATATAAATTTTTTATAAAGTACTATTATATGGAAGAATATGAATAGAAATGATAATTGTAACACCTCACTAGAAAGCCCAAGTTACATGACTTATAATCTAAAAAAATTAGTCAATTATACAATTAGAGAACTACATTAAAATATTATAAAAAGTAAGAATTTCTTATTCCCAAGTAATATCTTTATTATATGAGATATCACAATCCCGCCCTTTAAATTTTCAATGTCCTTGTCGAGCTAGTCCATCATAGGTGGTACGGCTTGACTCTCACATTTCTGATTGGAATAGTCTCGAATACTATTTATAACGTTCTAATAGAAGACCCAAGCAACATGACCTATATTTTAAAAAGAATAGTCAGTGATATAATTAAACCTCTATTATAACATTATAAAGAGTAATAACTTTTATTTTTTAAATAATATAAAATTACATACACCACTTATCAACATATTAGATGCTTACTGTAACAATGCAAGTACGGGAGTACCAATTTTTTTGAAGCAAATTCTGGCACCAGCCTTGGTAATGGTCTGCACACTGAGGAGCCCAAATCCACCCTCAAAAGTTCTTTAATTGTAAGCAAATTCTGGCACCAGCCTTGGTAATGGTCTGCACACTGAGGAGCCCAAATCCACCCTCAAAAAGTTCTTTAATTGTTTGGTATCAGTGGCCCAAATTAGTAGCTTTGGGCTCTGAGAGCAAAGCAAAAAACTGCAGGCCCAAGTACATAAAGCTGCTTACAAATCCACCAGCCTGCTAGTTTTGTAAGCATGCGGGTGCGTCTGTTACGACTTACGAGTCTCTATCCATTTCACTTCAAATATAAATGGGTCGTTGTCCCTTTCTTGGGCAATAGCTATGTTTGCGTTGTGAAGAAGGATTTGACCATGATGAAAATCGTAAAATTCGGCGCTGTAAAATCAAGAAGGTTTAGCAACTTCGCCATGAAAACACAAGAGCAAGATCTTTACAACTTTAAGACGAGTGTAACGAATTCTATTGCAGTGTGGTAAAAAACTTTTAAGAATTGGCTGTTGCTTTAGTTTCAAGTTGATATTTCCTTCCAGAGCAATCCAAAATGGTTTTACTATGCTATCTGACCTCTTAGAAGTGCAACAGATCCGATAGCAAGGGCAGAGCATTGTAAGGTTGGATATGAAACTTGAGCTGCAATTGCTGCTAAGAATAGAGGAACCTTACAAATTAAAGTAACTCTATTTTACAGACTTATGACTTGATGGCTAGATCTATAGCCAAAGATGATAACAATAATGGATGGGAGCAAATCCCAAGCCAAAGATCCATTTAACAACTAAAGCAAATTGTCAAAACCTGGTCAGTTTAATAATATTTCCCAACCTCATCTGGACAGCAACCATCTAGACTTTTGCATGTTAATAAAAAAAATAATAACAATAAAAAAAAGAAAAACTCGTGACATCATGGAACATGCTTGAGTTTAATAATAAGATGCTCAACATCTTAGTTACTTGCTGTAGACTCAGCAATATTTTAGCATCTTCACCAAAATTAGTATCTTGCATAAAAACAACTATAGACATCACTGATGATAATTTTAAATAGGGAGCACTGAACATCATAAAGTCAAGGCAGCCAATTAAAATAGCAAATGAATCAGCAATACTCCAATTCAAAATCCCAAGAAAATCATAGCACATGAAGACAGAGAAACTGTCGCTTACTCCCAGCCAATCCATAAAACTAACATGAGCTAGAGTGTCCAAAACAATATACCACAGGAATCTGAAAAGCAACAGAAAGAGCTAGAATGGGCAATCCACATGTTCTGGTTATACCGTTTCCTGCACAAGGCCATATCATACCTCTGCTGGAGTTATCACGGCACCTAGTCAATCATGGCTTCAAAATCACATTTGTAAATACAGAGTATAATCACGACCGAATCATGAATGCAATTGGAGTGAAGGACAAAATAGGGGATCAAATCCATATGGTCACCATTCCGGATGGAATAGAGACCTTGGAGGACAGAAAAAAGCCAGGAAAGTCATCAGCAGCAGTCTTGAATTTTATGCCTGGGAAGCTGGAGGAGCTCATTGATCGGATTAGTGGATCGAACGGTGAAGAGATCACTTGTGTCCTTGCTGATCAGAGTATTGGATGGGCCCTAGAAATTGCAGAGAAGAAGGGGATCCGAAGAGCTGCCTTCTGTCCTGCAGCAGCCGCACTATTGGTCTTAGTATTTAACATTCCAAATTTGATCAGAGATGGAATTATTGCTGATGATGGTGAGTTTCTCTTTTTATAACTATTTGATTGTTCTTACAGCATACACTGACAATGACGATACAGATTTTTCTTCATAATGAATTCACCCTCCTAGACGTAACCGTAATCCAGCATGCACATGCTAGAAATGCAGAAATCAGTTGGAACAAAGATACTTTAGGAAAATGCAGACAAGAACTCGGAAAGTTGGGATGAGACCTCAACTTGGACAGTTTATTTGAGTAGAGTACAAAAGATATATTGGGAGTGTCTTGATATTGAACATGAAAGAGAAAAAAGTGATGCATAACAGAAAAAATTAGAGAAGATGTGATCATCATATGATAATTTTGTAGCCACAATCCCACAAAGGAAACGAGTGAAAGCTAGACAGGCTCAGACATCACTTGCACCATATAGCCCTCCAATACGTTAAAAATGAAGTCATCATTGAGTACTATTTGATATTCCTTCTCTGCCAAATCATCCTTCGCCCTTCAGAGTACCACTACCTTCTCTTTCTACACCCAGGTGCCTTCCTTTGACAGGCACATGAACATTGAGCGTCACTGCCTTTACAAGCATATTGAGTAATCAGAAAGCTATACGCATACTCTTACAATCAACCCAAATAGATCATTGTAATAATCATAACCAACTAGCATATCCTGGAAAATACATTTAGTAGTCCGTACAAAGATGTGGTATCTCCTAAAATATTTTCAAGATATCTAACTAAAATTGTTGTCTAGGTAACCATTCACATGGGATTAACCCATGAAACTCACCTTCCAACTCCTACTTACGGGGGAGGAGATGTCATTTGCCCAAGGACTAGATATTAATTTACAGAATTGGTCATAGAACTCATATTAGGATGACCATAAGTGACACATGGATGTTCATTGTCATATGGTCTTAACCTTCAATAAAAAAATTCTGCACGCAGGAACTCCACTGAAAAAGCAGACAATTCGTCTCTCACCAGAAATGCCGGCCGTGAACACAGAAAAATTATTGTGGGTCAGCCCTGGCAACTTGCCTATGCAGAAAAATATTTTTGAACTTGTAGTAAGAAATATCAAGTCTGTGAAAGTGGCTGAGTGGCTGCTTTGCAACTCAACTTATGATCTTGAGCCTGCCGCATTTACCTTGGCTAAGAATATTCTACCTATAGGTCCACTTTTGGCAAGCAACCAGCTACGAGACTCAGTAGGAAACTTTTGGACAGAGGATGCAACTTGTCTTAACTGGCTCGATCGACAGCCACCACATTCAGTGATATATGTTGCATTTGGAAGCTTCACAATTTTTGACCCAACCCAGTTCCAAGAATTGGCTTTGGGGCTCGAACTCTGCAACAGACCCTTTTTGTGGGTCGTGCGGCCAGATACCACAGATGGGACAAATGATGCCTACCCAAAAGGATTTCACGACAGAGTAGGCACTCGTGGGCAGATGGTGGGTTCTGTCGCGCAACAGAAGATTCTGAGCCATCCCTCAGTTGCTTGCTTCCTCAGTCACTGTGGTTGGAACTCCACGATTGAAGGTGTTAGCAATGGGATCCCATTCTTGTGCTGGCCTTATTTTGCTGACCAGTTTCTTAACCAGAACTATATTTGTGACGTTTGGAAGGTTGGATTGGGTTTAGACCGAGATGAAAGCGGTATAATAAGACGAGGAGAAATCAAAACGAAGGTGGAGCAACTTCTGGGGGATGAAACGTTAAAAGTAAGGGCTTTGGATCTCAAGAAATTAGTCATGGCAAGCATCAAAGAAGGCGGTGCGTCTGATAATAATTTAAAGAATTTCATTGAATGGATGAAAGCCTAGAGAAGTTCTTCATACAGTTTCCAGACTTAATTTGCACCTAGCTTTTTCTCTCTCTTAATCTCTTTTTTCTTGAGATTTTATGTGAAATAAACTACTTCAAAAGAGGAAGGAGAGCACCAATGAAAAGAACATCAATAAAGAAGACTTGCCTATTGAACTTATCTCCCAAGTGAACATGTTTTTTCACTGTTGCAAAGTTCCTAAGATCTTAATTATGTTCTGACCCAACAGTTTTTCAGAGAGAAAAGGCAGATCTCCGCCACTTCAACTGAAGTTTCAATATTTGCCAATTTTACACTTTGTTGTAAGGATACAGTGTAATAATCTGACCTATTCTCATTATTTCAAATTGACATTGTTTTGAGAGTCTTTGACATAAAGTATAAACGGGTGAAAACGAAGATCCAAGAAACCTTTCTCCCCCCCCCCCCCCCCCCCCCCAAACAAAAAATCTTGAATGACGTCATTGACCTGACAATTGGTAATCTTACAGCGCACAGAACTTGAGTGCGTGCATTGCCCATTGTAATTCAGCTGTTTGAATGAACTGACAAACTTGAAATTTGTACTGAGAACCCGTTGTTAAATAACAAGTGGTTGCTATGGTGCATAGCTTTCAATCAACTAGTCGTGTGCAGTTTTCTTCCAGAGAGAGATAACAAATTTTGTGCACCAGAAGATCCAATACCTATCACAATTTAATGTCATTAAGTAATCTACTCTGCATAGTGATAGGTCAGAATGTGCATTCTGCTATCTCAAACTGCATATGCCCTAACATAAAGTTCAAAAATATAACTCAAAGAGGGCATTATATTAGAACTTGATGGTCTAGGGGGTGTGGTTTCAGATTCCTCAATAAATATTGCCCAACACATGGCAGAGATTTGACTGAAATGGAGTGAAGAGTGGAATCGAGGCTCGAACACAAGATCTTCACTCTAATGTCAAATTAAGCCACTAGTTATCTAAAAGCTTAAGTTAACGGGAAATAATCAATCTCAACATCTAATTAATATTTTAATGCATACGAATTAGTCTGAAGTTTCGTGATATCCAATTCAAAGAATAGGAATAAACCAAATGGTGTGTTAAAACAGACATTCAGCTGTTTTTGATGATTTCAGCTATCTAATCTCAATCAATATCAGGCGCATCTGAGCCTACTAAACGAACAGGGACTTGATGTATTGGTAACAAAGGGACCGACTGTATAGAAGCCAAATTTGTGTCACTGTAAGTCTGTAAGCAACGAACTAAAGCTGGAAGCCTAAAAAGCAATATGACTCCTACAAGAACAAAAGATAATGACATTACAAGTAAAGCAAATATAAAAACAACAGAGTGATAAAACTTAAGCCATTGAACAAGAGAGAACTAAATTCCATGAGAAATGAAACAAAAAATTGCAATCAAGTCGAAACAAAATGAAAAGACAAAAAATGAAGAAAGCCCTGAAGAGAAGAAACAATGGCAGATTCCTCAACTTTGAGATTAAAAAATAGAAATCTATGAGGACAAGTGGCCTTTGGACAAGAGAGCACTAACATCCATGAGATTAAGTCAGTAAAGAAAGACCTGAAGAGAAAAAATAACGATGGCAGATTCTCCAACATTGAGATCAACTAAAACTCAATGCCCAGAAAGAGAATATGTCCAGCTTTGGCTCCTCAGCCACACCTCCCAAAATCCTTATAAATATGACGAATTTGGTTTTCGAAACTCTATTGACATTGCAGCTGAATCTAGAAAGAGTGAAAATAAAAAAATAAAAGATGGGAAAACCACATATTTTAGCCATACCTTTTCCAGCACAAGACCATGTAATCCCACTAGTGGAGTTCTCACTACGCTTAGCCAGACATGGGTTCAAAGTCACGTTTGTGAACACAGTATAATCACAAGAGGGTTGCGAGTGCTTTGGCAGAAAATAACCACTTGGAAAATCAAATTCATCTAGTTTCAATTCCAGATGGGATGGATCTGTCGGAGGATAGAAACGAGCTGGGTAAGCTATCTGAAGCCATTCTCCGGGTCATGCCTGGGAAGCTGGAGGAGCTCATAGAAGACATCAACAGATTGAAAGGTGATAATATCACTTGTCATTGCTGATTTTAGCATGGGGTGGGCTCTGAAAGTGGCAGAGAAGATGAAAATCCAGCAGGCTGCCTTCTGGCCGGCCTCGAGTGCAGTACTTGCCTTGATACTTAGAATCCCAAAGCTAATTGACAGTGGAATCATCAACAACGATGGTGAGATATCCTGCCCCTAACTTTTGACCATTGAGCGCCATCACTGCTGAACAAATTTAAAAGTTTTACTTAATGATAATACCCACCCGTCTGAAAGTACCGTAAAATTCACGATTATGAAATTAATAAACTGCTTACTGTTATAACACTATCGAAAAGAAGAGAGAGAAATAAATTTATTATAAAACTTTTTAAAAGGAGAAAGAGATAGAGTTCAGAGAAGTTATGAAACTTATGACTTTCTTAAAAAATTTAACGATATATATAGGCGTACAAAGGGAACTATGCTACACTATGCTGACACTATGCACTATGCATATGTCGGCTAACTCACTATGCCAGTTACTATGCATTACTATGCTAGCACTATACACTGTGCATATGTCGGCCATTCACTATGCCAGTTACTATGCAGTACTATGCTGGCATTATGCACTGTACATATGTCGACCATTCACTATGTCAGTTACTATGCAGTACTATGCTGATACTATGCATTAACGACTAGATAAATGTGGTCATACAATTCAAAATAGTTTATAACACTTCCCCTTTGGATGACCATATTTAAAGAATATGCCTCGTTAAAATCTTGCCAAGGAAAAACCCTGTGGGAAAAAACCAATGGCGAAGGAAAAAGAGTACAGTATTCATGTGTATCGCCGAGTGCTTTAGGATTGCCTCATTAAAACCTTGCAAAGGAAAACCCAGTGGGATAAAACCTTAACGAAGGAAAAAAAGTACAATCAGCACAAGTCTTCATGACATTACTTCTCCTGAAAAGTGCATGATAACAGGTCTTCAAACCTCTGCATTCCAATGTTCTGCATAATCTTCTTAAATGTTGCAGTTGGTAATGCTTTAGTGAATAAATCTGCCAGATTTTTACTTGACCGTACATTCTTGATATCAATTTCAACTTTCTTCTCATGAATTGCAATGATCTTCTTGTGTGTATCTGAAAAATAACTCGCATCTGTACATCCAACTAACTGTGGACTTGATCCATGTTGATAAAATAATCTCAACTGGATCTTTCTACTCATCACTACTCTTCTGGAGTTCTTGTAAATAACACAGTTAGTGGAGAATTCATCAACATTAAACCGCTAACCTCATTTTTTAATAAAAACGGTGGCCAGCCTTTTAAGATCAGACAAGCACCGCGGATTTTCAACTCCTCTGTAGGTGTCAGGCGTGCTGTCAGGCACCGCAGCTGTCAGGCGCCGCAGAGCTATGAAGCTATATTCCATCTCTTTTCTCTTACTTCATGAGAGATGCTGTATCATAATTTTCTCTATAAAAGAGATATTCAGCTCATCTTCATTCGCATCTCATCTTCTTCACTTTTCTGTAATCATACTGCATTTTTACTCTGCAATTTTTTTCTGCATTGTTACCCTGCAATCTCTCTCTACAATGGCTCAGCAATCTTCTTAGGGTCAATATATGAGGTATTCGGCACCTCGTTCATCAGCTGTTCCTACTTCTACCACAGGTGCTATCATGCAATATAATGATCTGACTCGTAGGTCAGATAATGAAGCTATCTATGAGCTTGTGAGTCTCGGTACCCGATACTCATCATTCATTGTCGCATTTTCTCAGCGACTGCAATCCAGAACTTGTGGAGTTGACGATCTCCACAAGAATATTGCTATACTTCAGCGACTTCTTTTAGAGTCCAACATGAAAATAGAATCAATAAAGAAAGAGAATAGGAATTTAAAATCCTTACTTAAATCTTCTTTTCGATTGCCCACCCCTTTAGATAGGGATGCTATACAGATTCTTGAAGAACAAGAGCGTTTGAAGAATGAGGCAAAGTGTCTCAAATTTTTGTAATTCTTGCTTCAAGATAATAAAATAATATTTCACAAATATTCATATTTGTGTTTCTATCTTTTGGTAGATGTTCTGTGTGCTCCCTTTTATTTTTTCTTTAATAATGCACACTTCATATCAAACCCATAATATGAATCTGAAATACTAATTGTATTAAAAGATGGTATTTCATGACTAATAATATCATCCATCTTCCCCTTGAAGCCGCAAGGGTTTCAGATTTATATTTCAAATATGTGCAGTTTTTATGAGCTCTTCTGGAGCCTCAATGACATTTAAATCATATATATAAACTGCAATAATAGCTTGTTTTCATTTGCGTTTGGATTGCTTTAGATCATATAAGGATCTTTGAAATTTGATAGAATACATATTTCCAGATGTATTCATATTAGAAGCTTCAGACATTTTCTATTCTTCAGGGATTTTCATATATATATATCATGATCCAATGATCTATATAAATATGCAGTTAATCAGATATATCCAAACTCTCGGTAACTTTCAAACTAATAAAAATTTTAATATGATTTCAACCACTTTAAAATCATATCAATATTGTTTCTTCGAGAAACTAACTTGTGATTTCTATATCACATTTTCATATTAAAAGTTTCAGACTTTTTATATCATATATATAAATATCCACTGATATTTAACAAAAATCACCTCTTTAGGTGTTTGGACTTCAAGTCCATATTTATCACATTTTACTTAGTGATATCAATTCTGCAGGAATTGAGAAACTGACTCGTGATTTATATATCACATTTTTATTTCCTTTTCATAAATACCCACTGACATTCAACAAGCATCACCTCTTTAGGTGTTTGGACTTCAAGTCCCGATGCATCATATTTTACTAGTGAATCAATTCTGCAGGAATTGTTTCTTTCAAATTTGGCCAATATTTTACGTCGTATTCTTCGACGATTCTTGATTCATTTTTATCATTACTTCTGGTAATGTCAATTGCCATCTCATATGGAAATACATTGTCGACAATAATTTTATTTCTATCCATAATTTTTCCATTATTCATGAAATGTAACGAGATCTCGTTATTTTCAGGTACCTGTCCCTCTTCAAGGGAAGACATTTTCATGAAAAACCTCTTCAGGAGGTACTCTTCAAGAGTTTATATAGGAGAATTTTATACAGATAATTTGGATGGACTTTATTACTTGTTTTGTGGGTATGGCCTCTTCAGGAGCACCAAATTATTTGTGCCTTTCTCTTTTGAGATACTCTATCTTTTGTATTGATAAGTCTCACATGCCTTTATACATGTCTTTAGACTGCTGAATTTCTTAATTGTCCTACAGGGACTTCAATCATCGCTGGGATTTTAGCAGCTAGAATATGAGATATTTTTATCTTATTGTATCCAAAATTTAATTATCATCTGAACTTCTGGTTTACATATGATAATCAAGATAACGTCGAATAATTTCATCTTATTTGCTTGAAACAAATTTTTCTTTTCATTTCTGGTGATAAAACTTTATAGTAGAAGAATCTTCTGGTTCTTTTATGGACGTCCATATGAAAATCATTCGACTTATCGTAATTGATTTTGGATGATCAAGATAACCATGAAAAGATACAAATATCATATCACCTTTTGATGCATCATAATATTTGATTCAATAATTTGTATAATATCATCTCAAAAAGAAAGCTTACAGCTTTTCCAATATGAGCTTCTGGCCTAAAAAGATATTCATTATCACGTCCAATCTCTTAGTTTCTTTGAATGAAATGCATCATTCTTTTCACTTCAGAGAATAGAATTATATAAATTCATTATCATTCAATTCAGGGAATGATATAGATCTAGTAAGACGTGAATAATGATTCTTATCAAAAACTCATTATTTTGCTCAGTCACTGAAAGACCTGACACAAATTTAGAATATATTGTGAATGTTTGCATTTAATATTACTACTTCAGGAGCATACTCGATATTGCTACTTCAGGAGCACATTCGAGACGTTCATTCAAATATATATTCTTTCCACAATTTCAATTATGTAATTTCAGGTGCATAAATCATAATGAGTTTTTGGTACAAGTATCACTCATATGAGATACTCAATAAAATTATTGATTTAGGGTGATCCTTCAGGGATGCTCCATTTCCATTCTCAGATAAATCATATCATCAGTAATTTATAACAAGTATAAAAGAATAAATAAAACTTTCATTACTACAAAACATTGCAGAATATAAAAATATTTTATAATAAGATAAATGTAATACATTAATTAAAAAGGAACACTTTCATGATCAACTCTACCACTAGAATCCTCAAAGAAATCAGAAACATCAAGACTTGTAATATCTTCTCCATCTATAGAATCTAAAGCATATGATGGTTCAGTAAAATTTGTTTCAAATTTCTTTGTTTTTTCTTTTATAGAAGATTGATATAAGTCAACCAAGTGCTTATCTGTACAACAGATACGAGCCCAATGTCTAGTCATACCACATCTATGGCATCCATCTTCATCTTTCTTTAAAAATTTGTTTTAGGGACCTTTGCCCTTCTCTGAGTTGAACCACTTCTGGTGGTACGGTGTATATCTATTATTGTCCCTTTTAGTGTGGTCACTTCTAGGACCTCTACTTCCATAGTTTTTCCTACCACGTCCACGCTCTCGTTTTCTTTGAAAAAATGCACCATTCGCTTCTGGGAATGATGTAAATCTAGTACCATTCACTTCAGGGAATGATATAGAACCAGTAGGACGTGACTGATGATTTCTTAACAAAAACTCATTATTTTGCTCAGCTAATAGAAGACAAGATATAAGTTCAAAATATTTTTTGAACTTTCGCTCTCGATACTGCTGCTGCAGGAGCACATTCGAGGCATGAAAAGTAGTATATGTCTTCTCTAACAAGTCATCATCAGTGACTTTTTCACCACATAATTTCAATAGCGAGCTAATTTTAAAGAGTGCAGAGTTATACTCACTAACACTCTTGAAGTCTTGCAACCTCAGGTGCATCCAATCATGACGAGCTTTTGGGAGGATTACAGTTTTCTGGTATTCATATCTCTCCCTTAAATCATTCCACAAAATAAGTGGATCTTTCACCGTTAGATACTTAGTTTTTAATTCTTCATGAAGATGGTGCCGAAGGAAAATCATTGCCTTAGCACGGTCCTGCAGGGACCCTTGATTTCCTTCTTTAATTGTATCTCTCAGGTTCATTGCATCCAGATGGATCTCAGCATCAAGGATCCAAGATAAATAATTTTTTCCAGAAATGTCAAGAGCAACGAATTTCAATTTTGTAAGATTTGACATTTTTTACATATATAAATCAAGAATATAAAAATATATTGAAAAACTTATTTGAAATAGAGGACTATTAGTTTCAAGATCGTCAGAACTTTCGTGCTGATAACGTGTTATAAAACTATCGAAAAGGAAAGAGAGATAGATTTATTATAAAACTTTCTAAAAGGAGAGAGAGAGAGATAGAGTTCAGAGAAGTTATGAACCTTATGAATTTCTTAAAAAATTCAACGATATATATAGGCGTACAAAGGGAACTATGCTAGCTTACTATGCTGCATTATGCTGACACTATGCACTATGCATATGTCGGCTAACTCACTATGCCAGTTACTATGCATTACTATGCTGGCACTATGCACTGTGCATATGTCGGTCATTCACTATGCCAGTTACTATGCAGTACTATACTGGCACTATGCATTGTGCATATGTCGACCATTCACTATGCCAGTTACTATGCAGTACTATGCTGGCACTATGCATTGACGACTAGATAAATGTGGTCATACAATTCAAGATAGTTTATAACACTTACGTAATTAGAAAAAGGGTGTCATTTGTAAGGATCGACTGAAGCATGATAGCAAACTTAAGAATATAAGAAATAAAATGCATGCTTTAAGATGATTCAAGCAGTATATGAGGTAATCAAGAATTGTTTTGGAAGAGCCAGAACCAATCAGAATACATGCATAACATGAAGAGGTTTCTACTTTAGGCCATCTTACTAAATAATGTTGGGAGCTTTTCTGATACAGAGACGATTCTAAATAAAGGAGGGACGAAATTTAACGTGGTTCGGCAATTGCCTACGTCCACAGCTGCTGTAATTTCACTATAAAAATAATTTTTACAGAAATCTCTTTCTCACCCACTCTGATGCACTTCTCTGCTGCACTCAATCCACACACACCCTCACCTCATCACAGCACTTCTATTTATATTGATTGGGAGTAGTCGATGAGAAGGTGCAGTTGAGAGAAGTTGCAGCCGCACCTTTTGAATTCGGTGCATTCGGTGTCTTTCGGTGCATTAAACAAGCACATGCCACCCACCACTTTTGTCTCCATCTGCAACAATCTCCCACTCTGAGACAAATGAGTCTACATATCTTCATAGCAACTATCACAGCAACTTCAAGTCATGCCTTTAAGTACGAAGTCCAACCGAAGCTATACACAGCTTCAATTTGTCAGCAGTAACTACTTTTGTGAACATATCTGCTGGGTTCTCTGTTCCTCGAATCTTCTCAAGTATCAGCTGTCCATTATCGAGAAGAGATCGGATAAAATGGTATCGCAACTGTATGTGTTTTGTTCTGGAATGAAAGGCTGGATTCTTTGCAAGAAAAATAGCACTCTGACTATCACTGTGCAGAATACCTTTTTCATTCTTCTTTCCCAATTCCTCCAAGAATGACTGAAACCAAACCATTTCCTTCCCTGCTTCAGTTATAACAACGTATTCCGCTTCTGTAGTTGAGAGAGCAACAATCTTCTGTAACTTAGAAGCCCACGATACAGCTGTACCACCCAGCGCATACACAAATCCAATAGTACTTTTTATGCTGTCAACGTCACCTGCTAAATCAGCATCTACATATCCATGTAGTTTTAAACCTGCTTTTGTAAAGCATAGTGACTTATCTGAAGAGCCTTGTAGATATCTTAAAATCCACTTGACTGCTTCCCAATGCTGCTTTCCTGGATTACTCATGTACCTGCTCACAACTCCCACTGCTTGAGCAATATCTGGCCTTGTACAGACCATGGCGTACATAAGACTACCAATAGCCGATGCATAGGGTATTCTGTCCATGCATTCTTGCTCTTCCTCCGTCTTTGGCGATTGATCCTTAGTTAGTCGAAAGTGACTAGCTAAGGGTATGCTCACTGGTTTCGCCTTGTCCATGTTAAACCTTCTGAGCACCTTCTTTACATACTCCTCCTGCGAGAGCTTGAGAGTATCATTAGACCTGTCTCTAATAATTCTCATACTAAGGATTTGTTTTGCAAATCCTTCATCTCAAATCGCTTTGACAACTGCTTCTTCAGTTTATTGATCTCCTCGATGCTTGACCCTGCAACGAGCATATCATCCACATACAACAGTAGGATAATATAAGAGTTGTCAAAGTTCTTCATATAGCAACAATGGTCAGCCTGCAGTCTTGTAAATCCATTACTGCACATGAAGTTGTCAAACTTCCGGTACCATTGTCGTGGAGCCTGTTTTAGGCCATACAAGCTCTTCTTCAGTTTGCAAACTAGATTCTCTTTTCCCTTCACTGAGAATCCTTGTGGCTGGTGCATATAGATGTCTTCCTCCAAATCACCATGAAGGAATGCAGCCTTCACATCTAACTGCTCAAGATGTAGATTTTCTGCAGCCACAATTGCCAACACTAGCCTGATCGTAGTCAATTTTACAACTGGGGAGAAAATGTCTGTGTAGTCGATACCTTCTTTTTGTTGAAACCCCTTCACGACCATTCTGGCTTTGTAGCGCTTGTTACCATTGTGCACTTCCTTAATTTTGTACACCCATTTATTGTGCAAAGCCTTCTTGCCTTTTGGAAGCTTAGTTAGCTCCCATGTCTGATTTGACATCAGTGACTCCATCTCATCTTGCATGGCTTTCTTCCACTTGATCGAATCTTCAATTCGTATAGCTTCATCATAACTTTCCGGTTCACCACTATCTGTTAGCAAGATGTAGTATAGAGATGGTGAGAACCGCTGTGGTGGCCTAATTGTTCTTGAAGATATTCGAATAACAGTGAGTGGTATACGTTGTTCGATCTGTGTATCATCATTTTCTTGATCCTCGTTCTTATCAGTGTTGACTCGAGTAACATCAAAATCAACAACCTCAAGTTTCTTTGGCTGTTCCTCAGATTCAGCTTGTGACTTAGCTTTGTACAGAATCTACTCATTAAATATCACATTTCTACTTATGATGATTTTGCGATTTTTATCATCCCAAAATCGATAGCCAAATTCTTCATCACCATAACCGATGAAAAAACATTTTCTAGATTTGGCTTCTAACTTGTTACGATCAGTAGAATCTATGTGAACATATGATAAACAGCAAAAAACTTTCAAATGGGAAAGATTTACCTTCTTTCCGCTCCAGACTTCCTCTGGTAGATCGAACTTTAAGGGAACTGAAAGTCCCCTATTAATCAAATAGGCTGCAGTGTTAATTGCATCAGCCCAAAAACATTCAGGCAATCCTGAATTCAGCCTCATGCTTCTGGCACGTTCGTTGAGAGTTCTGTTCATGCGTTAAGCTACGCCATTCTGCTGCGGTGTCCCGGGAATAGCCTTCTGAAATCTAATCCCATTTGCAGCACAGAATTCTTTGAACCCTCCGTCGATGTACTCTCCTCCATTGTCTGACCTCAGACATTTTAACTTCAAGCCTGTTTCATTTTCAACCATGGCTCTCCACTTCTTGAAAGTATCAAATGTGTCAGATTTATTTTTCAAAAAATAAACTCATACTTTCCTACTTGAGTCATCAATAAAGGAAACATAGTACCGCGATCCTCCAAAAGAAGCGACTGGGGATGGCCCCCACAAATCTGTGTGCACCAACTCCAACTTTGTAGATTTTGGAGTTCTACCATTTTTCAGGAAACTAACCTTTTTCTGTTTCCCAAAAATGCAACCTTCACACATGTCGAAATCAGTTGATTCCAACTTTGGTAACTTCCCCTTGGATAATAGTACCTTCATTCCTTTCTCACTCATGTGACCAAGCCTTTGATGCCATAGGTTGGCATTTACGTCAGCAATTGCAACAGTATCTCTAATGCTTGAAGTCATGTATAGAGTACCTGTTTTTGTGCCTCGAGCTACTACCATAGCTCCTTTTGTTATCTTCCACGTGCCACTGGTAAATAGTACCGAATGCCCATCAGCATCAAGTTGTCCTACAGAAATCAGGTTCCTCATGAGTTTAGGAACATGTCGCACCTTCTGTAGCAACCATGCACTTCCATTGGGCAGATTGATTGGTACATCTCCCATGCCTTCAATTTCCAACGCTTCACCATCTGCTAAGTACACCTTCCCGAAATCACCAGTGACATAATTCTGCATGATTTCTCGGTGTGCTGTAGTGTGGAACGAGGCTCCTGAATCTAACAACCAAGATTCAATTTGGTTGTCGACTGAAAGGAGTAAGGCATCTCGGAGCTCTTCTGTTGTGGCATTAACAGAGTCATGCTCATTCTTCTTCTTTGCTTCCTTGCAATTATTTTTGAAGTGGCCAATCTTGCCACAATTCCAGCACTGTACTTGTTTTCCGGACCTAGATTTATTTCTACCTCTTCGGGACTTCGATCTGCCCCGATTTGAACTTCTACTAGCTCCTCTACCTCTCGTCTCGAGGTTTAAGGCAGAACTGGAAGTTGATGCTTCTCCTGTATCTCTTCTGCGAACTTCCTCGCTAAGAATATGGTCCCGGATATCTTGATACTTCATCTTTGTTTTGCCATACGAATTACTAACAGCTGTTCTCATGGCCTCCCAACTTTTTGGCAATTGAGCTAGAGCAATCAGTGCACGTACTTCATCATCAAATTCAATCCCCACTGAAGCTAATTGATTGATGATGGTGTTGAACTCATTCAGATGCTGAATAACTGGAGTTCCTTCTGCCATTCTCAAGTAGAATAGCTTGTACATCAAATGCACTTTGTTATTGGCTGATGGCTGCTCGTACATGTCCGATAGAGCTTTCATCAAATCCGCCGTGGTCTTCTCCTTTCCCACATTGTGTGCAACTGATCTTGACAGTGTTAGTCGAATGACTCCCAACACTTGTCTATCAAGGAAACTCCAATCTTCATTGCTCATGTCATCTGGCTTTCTTCCTAGGAGTGGAAGATGTAGTTTTTTCCCATAGAGATAATCCTCTATCTGCATTCTCCAGTAGGCAAAGTCTGTACCGTCAAATTTCTCGATACCAACACCTTTAACTTCTTCTCCAGCCATAACTTTACAAATGAGTTCAAATTCAAACAAACAAAGATCACCGTTGCGTCCGAAACACTCGAATTAGCTGGAAACGAGTCCGGAATGATCCAAATAGTTTGTCAGCACTATTTGATCGTCGCGATGGAACTCCAACTGGCGTGATCTAGCCCAAAATGATCTGCAACACGTAGATGGTTCAGATCCAATGTACTGATGCCGAATCTCAAAATTTCGACTATACGAATGAGTCCAGAATGATCCAAATAGTTGGAAAGCACTATTTGATCGTCGAAATTGGACTCCGAATGGCTTAGATCTAGCCAAAAATAGATCTGAAAAACGGACGGTTCTGATCTGTCTGGCGCGTGAGATACATGCGCTGCACAGTGCTCGTGGGCAAACACGTGGGCGCGTGTAATATATGCGCAACAGTACTGTGTGCGCATGGGGGAGAGTGAGGCGCGTGTGACACACGCGCCGAACCTCTGTAGGGTGCGTGGGGGCGCGTGGGAGCGTGTCCTTCACACGTCTTCAACCTCTGGAGAGCGTGAGGGCGCGTGGGCGCGTGTGGTGCATGCGTCTTCAACCTCCGGAGCGCGTGGGGGCGCGTGGGTTGCAGTAGATGCACGCGCCGATCTTCTAGGGGCACGTGTAGGCTCGTCCGACCTCTGTTTTCGATTCCGTTTGCGGCAACGGATTCGTCTCAACGCGAGGAACACCGTGCAGTTGTCAAAAATTGATTTTGAACAACTTGAATTTTCAGACAGCTCGAACCAGTGCTTTGATACCAGTTGTTGGGAGCTTTTCTGACACAGAGACGATTCTAAATAAAGAAGGGACGAAATTTAACGTGGTTCGGCAATTGCCTACGTCCACAGCTGCTGTAATTTCACTATAAAAATAATTTTTACAGAAATCTCTTTCTCACCCACTCTGATGCACTTCTCTGCTGCACTCAGTCCGCATACACCCTCACCTCATCACAACACTTCTATTTATATTGATTGGGAGTAGTCGATGAGAAGGTGCAGTTGAGAGAAGTTCCAGCCGCACCTTTTGAATTCGGTGCATTCGGTGTCTTTCGGTGCATTAAACAAGTACATGCCACCCACCACTTTTGTCTCCATCTGCAACAAATAAAACATTGCCTTGTTCTAGGAAAACATTTTGGTTTAAAATCAGGGCAAAATTAGAAGCAACATACAAACTGGATCAGCAGAAGTATAACACAAGTGTGCACACAGACAAACAAAATCTAGGTAAATGCAGACCATAGTGATTTTCTTTGTCCAGTTTTCTCTAATGAAGTCAGATTTTTTTTGCTAGGCAAAACAAACAATTAAAAAATTACACTGCAAGATTAAGACATTTTATTATCTTTGGCTTCCGAGGACCATGCTGGTAATGCGAGGAGCTCAATGATAGAAAGCCATAATGACATCTTCCTCTTGTGTTCTTCCTTTTGTTTCATTTTATTTTGTGTTTTTATAGGAACTCCAATGGAAAACCAGATGATTCAGTTGGCACAGCCGCACAGGACATACCTGCCATGAGCTCAAAAACTTTATTTGGGCCTGCATCGGCGACTTAACTTCACAGAAAATTATTTTTGAACTTAGAAACAACTCCTCTATGGAAGTTGCAGACTGGCTGATCTGCAACCCCGATTATGACCTCGAGCCAACGGCATTCAGAATGACTTCAGAGATTACACCAATCGGCCCACTTTTGGCAAGCAACCGCGGTCATAATCCAACTAGAAACTTCTGGCAACAAGATACAACTTTTTTAGAATGGCTTGATCAACAGCCACGACACTCAGTCATATATGTTGCATTTGGAAGCTTTATGATTTTTGACCAGACCCAATTCCGAGAATTGGCTTTAGGTCTTGAACTATCAAACAGGCCATTCCTTTGGGTTGAGCATCCTCGTTGGCTTGGCCAAATGAGGTGCTTGGCTAAATTTGGAAGACATTTACTTAAAAAGTCATCACATCGGATTGGACAAGTTTAAAAAATTATGGACTTCTGCTACAGTCCATGGCCAAAGATGGAAGTCGAATTTGGTTCATCAAATAATAAACAAATATTATCTCTACAGGAAAGTCACTCAAAAAGTGAGAAGTGGACAACGCGGGAAGGAAAAACCCATTCCCTCCATTTCGGAACCGTCCCCCCTTTCTCCCTAAACTTTTTCTCTTCTCTCTCGATTCGCATACACGGCGCCTGACCACGACCCACGGTTGCGCCAGGTCACTCCCACGGTTGCACACGTCCAGTCCCACGGCTGCGCCTCTCCATTCTCTCTCTCTCACTCCCGCAGTTGATCTGTAAGTTTTCTCATGGGTTTTACAGTTTATGCTCTCGATTTTTCTGTGATCCATGTCTATCGTTTTTACCGTTTATGCTCTCGGATGCTCTCGGATGTAGTAGCTATATGCAGTTAGGGTTTTTGATTTCGGGATTAACAGTTAGGGTTGCTGCTTGTAGAATTTACACTTTTATAGAATTTACAAGTACCAAGAGAAAACATCATTAAAATCTAATTTAATCCACAATCCATGAATGAAATTTTGCATAGCCTACTGGCAGTTGTAATCAATTAAGAGAAAAAACTGTTGACAAAGGTTGTTATTCCTATCCTCATGGCAATCTTTGGTCTTAGAAAAATTACCTCAGACTTCAATTTCCGTTCTAGGTAACAAACTAAAAATACTAGTGACTAGTCGATGTAGATGAATATATGACTAAGACAGATACTAAGTCTCAACGTTATTATGCTCAAGTATCAAACGTAAGTACCATAGGACCAACTTTTTCGAAGGTACACAAGTGTCAAAATTGTAGTTCTTTACAATATATGTTAGAAACAGACACAATATGATCGAAAAAACTACATGTTAGGGTCAGCTCCTCATGTCAACCAAGCTTTTAAGCCCAAAATATTTGTCACCAAGGATGGCTATTATTTCTACTTCTCATATTTTAACGCAATAAGGACTGTTCTTACGAATTGATATCAAGCAGTCTAGACAATCAATCATCCGTGTACAAATCTCTCCGTGGGCATTAACCATAGAGCAACTATAGATTTGGGGATATGATATGCATGACATTGTAGAGGGTGTAGTCTCATTAACATTGTAGAGATGGAAAATGTACATAAAACAAAAAAAAATAAATAACGTTCATCAGCCAGTGCATTTGCAATTCTAGTCAAAAAAACCTTTGAAACTGCTTTCTGACGTAGTTTTTCTAGCTCAGGTTGAACATCTTTTAGAGCTTTTGAAGCTTTGACCATAGGATCCACTTCTACAAACTTCAGCTTCTTACTTAGAATCTCAAGAGTTCTCAGGAATTCATCATTGACCTGGACAAAAATTCCACTGCAAGTATGTTAACAGTAACAAAAGGAAAGGGATAAAAAGAATTCCACATCACTACGTTGACAAGGAAGCACAACCAAAATGGAAAAAAACACATGTATTCTCCTCTCAAATCACCTGTATCAATATTTTTACATTATTCACTTCCCTTAAATTAATAGCAACCAGAGTCCTGGTAATGATAGATAATCTTTTATGATAGAAGAATCAATGAAACTCTTTGATTTGGGAGAATGGGACAGTTAAACAAGAATAATTTTGGTTGAGTGTGATCAAGTTGCAAAGCTTCTTTTCTTTCTTATATATATATATATATATATATATATATATATATATAATTAAACAAGTTGCATAGCTAAGACAGGCATGTAACAATATCAATCATCACATGAACAGGGAAAAATTTTGTCATACAAAAACCAGTGATACCTCTCCATCAACAATTATGTCAACTGGGACTATAATGTCTTCTACAAATTTTGCCAATTTTGATTCTGCCACCTGTTTAAAGAACATATTGATATTAATACGCAAGAGAAAAACAGAATGTCTATAAACAATAATTTCACACTGCCAATACAAACAGAATGTCTATAAACAATAACTTAAAACTAGTCTTTGACCCAAACCACACAGCTTTAATTATAAAAGCTGCTGCTAAAGAAAGAAACCACACAACTCCAACAAGGTTTGATTGCTTCTATCATTTGATGCATGCTCTGTTTTCGTTCTGCCTTCAAGATGAAGAAACTGAAAAAATATAACAAACACTTAGAAGCTGCAAACATGATGAAAAGCATAATGTATTTGGTTATAATATAACCTGTTTTGGAGATAACCAGTTTTAGATTTAAGGTTGGAATTCCTCTAGGAATATAACAAGATGAGGTATTAAGTATCATACTTTTTTGTGTATCATACTTTTTTTTATAAGTAATCAAGATTGTATTAATTAAAGAAAGAAGAGACTATCATACTGTTCTCAACAAAACACTTCTCAATCAAAGTAGCTCAATCAAAATTACAGAGCCAGCAGAGTGATAGTGATCCAATTTGCATTTTCATTGATAATAGTCAACCTTGTAACTTTTCAGATGTTGTGTTGTGTGTGTTGTCATACTGTTTTGACTGTCTTCCATGCTTACTTGCTGACTGTTGATTTTATTACTTGGTGACTGTTTTATCTAGGATGGATTCACACTGCCAATACGATCCCTTTTTCACCACACTATTGCAAAGTGGTGGAGAAGGTATTATTAACCCCCATGGCTCGTGTTTTGCATGATAATGTGTTTCCTGAGGTTGAAGTGACACAACCCGAAGGGCAAGTAAGGGTACGAACTAAACTATCCCAACGGGATGTGTCCTTCACCGTGGAGGAAGACAACCTCCTTGTATCAGGGTGGCTCAATATTAGTATAGACGCTATTAGGGGGACAGATCAAAAGTCCACCCAATTGTGGATAAGAATCCATGATTACTTCAATACTTATAAAAATGCTAATTCGCCTGAACGTTCTGTGGGGTCGTTGACTAATCGATGGTCAACTATCCAAAAAGTCACAAATAAGTTTTGTGGTTTGTTGGCCCTAGTCGAGTCAATGCATCCAAGCGGTACCAATGAACAAGACAAGGTATGTTTCTAATTATCATAAATTTGGATTGTAATATGTACTAATATTTTTATGATTGGTGTTTAGATTGACAAGGCAAAGGCATTGTACCGATCGACACAAAAAAGCAACTATAATTTGGATCATTATTGGAACTTATTGAGGCACCAACCAAAGTGGCAAGTGCATATGGATAATTTGCCAACAAAGAGAAAGACAACTTGCTCTACTATTCCAGCTGCTAATGCCATAGATGTAGAGGAAAATGAGAGCATGTCTACTAATTTGGAGAGGCCACTAGGCAAGAAATCTGAAAAAGAAAGGGGAAGGAAAAGGAAATGCGAAGAATCTTGTAATAGTCAATTTGATGAAAATTTAAAGTAACATGGAAAGTGATAGGAGGATAATGATGATTGAGCGACGGGAGGCGACAATGAAGGCTGATAGGGATAGGGTTGAGATAATCTCACTTAAGAAGAAGAAGATGGAGATGGAAATCATGATGTTGAATCTTGATAACATGAATGCAGTGCAGCAAGAATACTTCAAATCAATTCAACTTGAAATCCTAAAGAAACATAGGAATGAACTGAATGAAATGTAGTAGCTGGAGGAGGGAGAAGTGCACTGAAGAATTGCTATTTTGCACACCTGGTAATACCATGGTTTTTTGTTGCTGTTTTTTGTTAATAAACTGATGCAGTGCTGTTCATGATGTTGAATGTTAATGCCATATTTGGTAGTTGCTTTTTTTGTTAATAAACTGAATAGTTGATGATTTTGCACACCTGAAACAATTACTAGTTGCTGTTTTTGGTAAAAAAAAAAAAACGCAGATTAATATTGCTCTGTCTCTCTGTTTTGCAGTTGGTACTGATTTATGAAATGGAAGACTATTTTTTGGATGGAAGTCTACTTTTTGGAACTTCATGACAGCTTGGAACCCACTGACTGATTTTTTGGATGTATATTGAAACCTTGTAACTGCTGTTATATGTTAATAGGGGTTTATATTTGAACTGCTGTATATGATAACTACGTGCAGATTTATGTATTTCCTCTTGGTGTTTATGTAAGTGTTTTTTGTAATTAAGATGGTGTTTGAATATTTGATTTCCACTAGGTGTCTATGTAAGTGTTTTGTAATTAAGATGGTGGAGGAAGTGTATATTTCATCTAGGTGTTTATGTATATGTTTTGTAATTAAGAAGGTTAAGAATGCAGTGCAGATTTCCTATTTCTGTTTATGTAGATGTAAGTGCAGTGCAGATTTTCTTCATATTAATTTATGTAACCTTAAGTTGCTGTTTTCTTGATATTGATTTATGTAACTGCAGTGCAGATTTTCTTGATATTGATTTATGTAAGTGCAGTTTTTTATTTTTGCATGACTTCTCATATGTTACTAGATATTTGGTTAAGATATTTAGTAAAAAAATTAGTTGATAGAATTTTGTTAGGATTAAATGAGCTTTGAAAATGTGTTTTTTTAATATTAATTTAATTATAATATAATATTGCTTAATATTAAATTGGTAGAATTATAAAATGTTAGAAAACAAAAATTTTTTTTTAAAAATATTATTTTAATAATATTTTATTATTATATATAGAATGGATGGCTAATTCAATGTGGGACTTGAATTTAGATAGAATAGGCAAATGTATTTTCAACTTGATATTGGCTAAATTTAAATATGCATTTGGCCAAGCCAATGCTAAGACCAGATATCACCGAAGGAACAAATGATGCCTACCCAGTAGGATTCCTAGACAGAGTAGCCAGTCGCGGACAGATGGTTGGCTGGGCACCTCAACAGAAAGTACTCAGCCATCCTTCCATTGCTTGCTTCTTGAGCCATTGTGGTCGGAACTCAACCATAGAAAGTGTATGTAATGGAGTCCCTTTTCTTGTGCTGGCCTTACTTCGCTGACCAGTTTCATACCGAGAGCTACATCTGTGATGTTTGGAAGGTTGGGCTGAAGATTGACCGAGATGAAAGTGGGATCATTACCCAAGGAGAAATCAATAAAAAGGTGGAGGAACTTCTCGGTGGTGAAAACTTCAAATTGAGGGCCTTGAATCTCCAAGAAAAAGTTACGAATAGTGTCAAGGAAGGTGGCTCCTCTTACAAAAATCTCAACAGATTCGTTGAATGGCTAAAGGCATAGACTTTGCATTCTCGTAGCATTCACATTGACTTCATCAAAATTATCATTAAAATTTAATAAAAAATACAAATTTTCCATAAATTTAAAACATTCTTATTCATAATCTCACATTGGATTAATTATTGAATTCATCAAAATAATAATATAATATTATTTTTTTAATAATAATATTTTTTTTTCATTTTTAGCAATTAAACTAACTATAGGTACATTAATAATTTAATTTTATACTTGGGGATGATCATAAATTCAAAACTGAAATGAAACTAAGGTTGCAGGGAAAAAAAATGAGAGAGGAAAAATAAAGTACAACAGTTGAGAATTAAAATATAGTAAAATAAATTGTTGATGAGTGTATGTAACCCTTCAAATTTGAAGGAAACTATAGATTTACTGTAGGTCAAAACTCGCTCTTTCTCATTTGATGAATCCAATGCAGCTTTGATTTACACATATTCATCATTTTATACATTTGACTTGACTTTTGATGAAGTCAATGCCAATGCTCTCATGTTTATTTGGATCCCGAATTTGTTTGATATGTTCCTATTTTCCAGTAATGAAAGAATCACACTTGATGCTAAACACATGCTCTATGCATTTATCATTAGTAGAATAAAACTTAAGGGGACCGAAAGTGAAGCACCAAAGTTTCAAGGATAAATATGGTATTCCATGCACTCACCTTGCTCTAACAGCTACGAGCCCTTTTGTCCCTTCGAGAATTCGTTCTCCGAGAAGATATCAGACATCCACTTTCTTCTCGTTAACTGGTTGCGCTGCATTATAAAAATATACATGGAAGCTAATCTCCTAAGTCTAATACATATTTCGTGTCAACACTTTATTTTCCATGTATATAACATGACTTTCATAGTATAAATGGAACATTTTCGTCTCGCATTGTATTTGTGAAAGTACATTCTTTTATTCAAATATAACCTCTTGACCCAAGCCTATTTAGAGCATCCATATTGGTTTATGCATATGCATATACAAAATCATATCTTTTAGAGATCTAATTTGTCATAAAAGCAAAATTTTCACATTGACTTGTGCAAATTTAAAACAAAATAATAATAAAATATTATCATTTTATTATTTTTTTTTTTACTTTTTTTTAATAGGATTTGATCTTCAAATATATAAAATATTTGAGTAAAATATTTTTTAGAGAGTGAATGAGTAAAATGTATAGGAAAATATATAAAGGTAAAATATGTAGAAAGAGAGTGGGAGGAGAGAAAAAGAATAAATAAAATATGTTTTAGAGAGTGAATAGTAGATCTTCAAACATGTAAACTATTCATAACTATTCAAATATTTGAATATGCATAATCTAATTTAAATGAATTTAGGCTCATATTATGTAAATATGATTTTGCATATATATATGCATAGACTAATATGAATGCTCTTAATATGAGAGACGAACTTACAATGGGTATTCGGCGGAGGTCTCATTGATTTGAAGAGCAAGAGGCTAAAATTGATTATGGGTTCGCACAATGTGAAAGCGGAGACTGGACGAACTTCGTCGAACCTGTTGACTCGACGGGAAATGCCATCGCCGATGCAATGATATTGGCGACTTTAGAGTTGTGTTGTGTCTGTAAGGGAGATGTAAGTCACTTGATTGGGATGAAAGCCCCATTGACGATCAAACTCTTGAGGGTGTAATTACTTATATTTACGACCACGACAGGGGCGTCGTGACAAAACCTCTTTTCCCAGCTTGATTAAAGTTGTTATCGAATGGAGATACCGAAAAAATAGATATAATTTTTTTAAAAATGGATAGGAGTCTTCATTATAATTTATAAATAATCTCCTAAAGGTGTGATTTTTACTTGTTGAAGCGACAAAATTCGAAAAATAATCTCCCGTATACTCTTAGTAGTTAGTACCCCCATTTGATAATTATTCTGAAAATTATTAACAACTTTTTTTTAATGTTTTTTCGGACTTTTGAAAATTCATTTTTGAAAATAATTTTAAAAAATCGTATTACAAAATGGTTTTATTTTATAATATTTTTCTTGATGATTGTGGTAATCATATTAGTTCAAAATGTAACGTTTTAAAGGTGTAATTATGATAGAACTCCCAATTAGACCAAATATACATCCGTACAGAGGGCAAACAACCCTAAAGAAATGGCTTTTGCACGTGGGTGACTTGACTGTCCGAGTAAATTCGTCCCTCTGTCATCACAATCACAGCATGCCCACAGCTTGCGGAGGAAGGACATGCGGCTTCTGCAGAGTCCATTTCACTGAGATATTTATTCTTTCTTATCAGAATGCCCACCATCCCCTCCCCCCTTCTGTTTTTGGCAGAGGCAAGGCAATGACTGTCAACACCTCATCCCCATGCTCACTGTCACACCGACATGGGCCTGCCTTTCCAATGCCTTCATGCGTGCCTGCATTCAGTTTATTTATATTTATTCCTTCAGATCGACCAAACAAGAGAGAGGTGTCAACTCGTGGTTTAGATATACAGCAAAGAGAAAATATCTTTCCTTTTCATCTCAATCTCAGTCCATGCAACGGATATGATAAAATTGCCTAAAATTGAAGTCTCAATTGTTAGTTATATCACACAAACCCATGAGCAAATTTCAATGGCTTCATCCACCCAGAGAGAGGGGAAGAAATTTGCTATGAAATCTCAAATCTGAATGCAAGTGCACTCTGATTCTTCACCAATCTCATTCTGCCAACCACCAACTAAAGCACTTACCCAAATGCAACCAAAAACAACAAAAGACAGAAAACATGAAACAAAATATGGGAATGCCAAGAAAACTTGAATGAAGAGAGTTGAGAACATAGAGCCCGAGATGTTTTTACTAATTAAAAGTTCCAAACTTTCCATTCCATCCCTATTTTCCTCCACTTTCTACGGAAACAGACCATACAAAATCCAAAAATAACAGAAAAAACGCTCTCTATTTTTTTTTTTTTTTTTTTCCTTTTTCGTTTACAATGAAAGTAAACTATAGTACAACATTCTCCCTCCCACTAGACCCATAAAACTCAAGGAGTCTCTGCAACATCACGACCCGGGTTCTCAAGAGAATTATGTATTCCGCGGTCTCTTGGAACAGCTGGTCTGGTTTAATTATCTCGGCGCCATTACCTCCTGCTGGAATAAGGTTCTTGAGGGCCTCCAACTTGCCTGAGACTTCGGAGCATGTCCGCCCGCCATTGTTGAAGCAGCTTCTCCGATCTCTACAAGAACGTGCATGGAGCCTTCTTCTCGAGCTGGTTCTTCCGATTTGTCTTCTTCTGGTTCTTCTCAGGAACGTTTTACTCTTGGGTTTCTCTGAGGTTGAGCTCATTGTTTCTATGAAACGTAAGGGAGGGAGGGCTCGGTATATAAGTAATAGCAGGTTGAATCAATGCCCCTTGCTTTGCTCTTTTTTACAGGAATGCCAAACCTCGGCTTTTCTTTTTCTTTCTTTTTCTTTTTTTAATACTTTCTTTTGGCTTACGTTAATTTTACAAAAAGGGAACGCTTTTTAAATCGGATATTTCTAATAAACTAAATTACTTTTAATCTTAGGATTATTTTAAATATAATTTATAAAATTATAAAATATTTTCCACCAATTAAAATAATAAATCATTCTTACTTAAAAGGATATTATATTTTCAAATCAGTATATAAAATATATCATTTACTAAATAATAAAATTTAGATATTATTTTGACAATAAATTAAAAATTAAATAATATATTATTATAATATTATTTTTTAATATTATTATTTTAAAATTTTAAAAAATAAAATTATTTATTATATTTTATATGATAATTTAAAAAAAATTAACTCATAAAAATGATATCTAATAATTTTATATAGATTTATTTTTATAGATTTTTTATATATTAGATTAATGTTATTAGTCATTTTCCTCTCCTGATTATTACCTGTTCAGTCTGAGCAGTGTGCCATACTTAACCTAAATGTTGCTTGACCAATAGGTTTACGTCATTTGTGCTGGCATATCTATTGACTTTGTCAGTGTTATTAATGTTCTCACTCTAAATAACCTTTTTCAAAAAAAAGATACATTTTTTAAAATATATATATTAAAGGAAGTCTCAATTTGAAGTACACTTTGTGGCACATGATTGGAGGATTAAAATATAAATAAATAAATATTGAGGTTGAAACTCAACACTACTTGGTACTTACCACTGTACACCAATTTGGCATCTGAGTTGAAAAGAGACAGAGGCTCAATTAGAGCCAGAGGGCACGACTTGCGAGCCACGCGGGTAGAAAGCCTGCCCCTTCTGTGAATGGCACATGGGATAACCGGGACCTTCCATTTTTACTCCTTCCCTCCATACCCTTTCAATCATGTGAAATTATGACAACCCAAACCCAAAGGAAAAACAAAACAAAAGATACTTTGTACATTTCACATGTAACCATGTCGTATGAACAGTCATTTCTATGATCCACACTCTCTCTTTGTTCAAAACAAACTTAAACATATTGCAAAACCTAAATAGAAACAATATTAAGTGTCTTTTTTTTTTTAATCGAAGATGTTTGTATAGAAAGTTGGCTCTTATTTTCCATCATAACGAGACAACAAATAACACATAATCAATCGTGCGTGCAAATTTCTGATATTACGAAAAAGAACGATTGAGAATGAAAATGGTAGTTAAACTGAAGATGATCTACTAAAAATAGGGCGACAAAGAGCTCAATCCAATTTTTATTCCCATTCCAGGGTACAAAGCTCTCCTCTAACTCATATGTAAGTTCAGATATTAGACTTGTCACACAGCATGCAGAAGAAGAGCCAAAGGGCAATTCCGACAATTGACTGAAAAAGAAGGGTTGCAGGCTAGTTGTAATGGGGCTGTGACTTCCGTAAATGGTGCATGTGGAGGAGATATGGGCCAGCAAGGCAGGGGGGGAAAAAAAGCCTTGTTGGAATTGAGAGAAAGAGAAAGCCTAAGCACATGGGGAAGCACATGCAGCGAGAGGTCTTGGAGTGTAGCTTTGAGAAGATCAGGGGGGCATGTGACAAAGGAGGGACAGTGAGGCAGCACGAAATGTACAGCATGTTCTGCACATTCCCTGCATAGAACTCATCCCTTTTCCTCTCTCTCTCTCACTCTCTCTCTCTCTTCCAAAAAGCGCTTTTATTTGTAATGGTTTCCTCCTCTTACTTTACTTGTTAAATGAACCCCTAATCAGTACCCTATCTCATTAGATTTTACCCGATTTTGCACCACATGTTTACACCCTTCGATCTCAAGTTATCTCTCATTCCGGCATGTGTGACATGTGCATGTAGTGCATGTGATTTCCTTCCTTCCTTCCTTCTTCATATCAAATTCCAAGTTTGAAACTTCTCCTTTCATTAAAGTGATCTGCACTGCAGAGACTGTCCTGTAGAAAAACAAAAACCAAAACAAAAGTTGTTTGTTCTTCACCTTGAATATTGTTTCTTTTTCGTCTGCTTCTAATCCATTTGGAGCTGATTATTAGTTGTTTTTTATTAAAGCCTTTGCCTTTTCCCATGGCAACTCTGCTGGTTTACCCCTTTTACAACATGTTTGATCTCAAGTGTTTATAATTAGAAGAGCATTTGGAATGTGCTTCAACTTACAAAGAGACATGTAAGATAAATTTTAAAAAAATGGAAAAAAGCATGTCTGGAAGTGAGTGAGGGAGACTACATGATGAAGGTTTTCAATTCCTTTTTTTTTTTTTTTTGGCTGAGTTGGTGTATAAAGAATGCAAAGTGTTGCAACTTACATGCATAGAGAGATGTGATGTAACATCTTTATGTGGTAGAGTTTCCAGTGTGTGAATCATGTGCTGGTTTATTCGCTTTATTCCTCTTGTTTTTCAGTCGGCAGAAACTGCCATAATCAACATGGGTCAGGGCCACTTACCCTTTTTGGTTGCAACCTCTTGACCCACTTGTTTTGTCTAATATGAACCATTTCTAGCATTTGGGTTCTGTACTTTATATTCTTTCCCCATTCTATTATATGTGTATCTGTTCAGTTTTTTGTTGGATTCTGAGGTTTTAGGCTTCAATTCAGGCCATTCTCACGTTTTATGTTGAGTCATAATCAATAAACAAACCTGATTACTTAGAGAGACGAGCCGTCACTCCTTCACCAAACTTAGAAGTCAATCTAGGCTAAAAGAGAAAAAATGACTTTCTTGTGAGAATAATATTTCTATAGGAAAGAAGATTTATTTTTTCTATATACAAATTTTGAGGTATAGAAGTTATTTCAGAATCAGTCGGATCATAGAATAATATTTGTTTGAGTCAGGCCACAAGCCCGGACCAAGGAAAGAGCAATGAAGTTGGGCCGGCCCATACAAACATCACGGTCAGTGACTGTAATAGGTAAATATGTATGTTTAAAATTTAAATAGAAAGACAAAAATAATAAATCACATGTTAATAAGTTAGTATATAGTGTAGAAATAATAACCGATAAGTATAATTTTTCATGTGTACATATATGTATGAGACAATCAATATCAATGACTCTCATAATTACATACTACAGATAGACACGCCCTTATGATTAAATATATAGTCTTGTTTGTATTTACAGACAAGATAAAAATTAAAAATTAAATAAAATATTATTATAATATATTTTTATAAAATTATTATTGTTTTGAAATTTAAAAAATTTGAATTGTTTATTTTATTTTGTATAAGAATTTTAAAAAATTATAATGATTAGACGAGATAAGATGATAATAATTGTGAAAACAAATGAGGCCTAAATGGGCTATAGTTTGGACCTCCGTGACGATGTTTTATAATTTTTTAATAAAATTTTTTACAAATTTGGACAACATAACCTATATACTTTTGCATCATTAACATTGTTCCTAGAGAAAATAGGAATAGAAATGAGTGAGAATGAGATGGACTTACATTTTTTTGTTTAATTGGCCTTAATATATATTTTAGTTCTTATGCAAAGTATTGTGTTGTTCGAAGTGTCTCGAGTAGCTGGGAATGTATATCTCACGAGTCTAATTTCAATAGGAATAATTCCCCATTAACGTGTTTGATTTTAATTATAATTAGACACGAATTTATTTTTATATTTTAAAGAATTTACAGATTCATTAGACGTGGGACATTTTTTATGTCAATTATATATATACAAGGACAAAGTTTTAATCCAAATTGGATTGAATGAAACTTCCTTCGATGTATTTAAAAACTGAGTTATTCTATTACTAAGTCAAATGTGTAGAGGACATCATTCATATTATTTAAATAATAATATTTTATTTATAAAATTTATCACTTAAGTCAAATTATAATATATAAGCACTTTATCCGATATATTTTATATATCTACTTGAAAATATAATTTCTATTTTAGAAAATTGACATGCGCTTGTTTTTATTTTAAGGAAAATATCATCATTTATTCATTTATTTATCAAGAAAAACTTACATAAATAATCGGATACATGCGGGATATCCTCATATCAACGATTTAGAACTCTACTAATATACTACTGGAGTGGTCTAGACTTCATTCTTGCTTATACTCTCTATAGAAAAATGTCTAAAAGACAATACTCTACCTAAACATAGACTCGACATTACCCTTAATTGAAATGAATGACTCAATCTCTATAGACAAACTGTCTAAGAGACAAATTTTTTTTTTTTTAACTATATAGTAAGAAAAACAAGAAGGAAAAATGATGTATTACTGTTTGGACCAACTATAATAAATTTTGCCAACTCGTGAAGGTAACAAATTTGTCTCTTTTCAGCCACAAAAGTCAGATTTGAAAGATCTAGTGGTGGCGATTCTAATTGTTCGGGACGTGTGGCAGTGCCAAAAGTGGTGGCAAGTGAGGACCAAACTCAATGATTTTTGCAAAATTACTACTATCCTCTAAACGATTCGTAGCCTAAAAGTTTTTTTATCTTTCGAAATTGTTGGAAAACTGTAAATTTGATTTTTTATCCTTAAAGGAAGAAAAAAAAAACTAAGAAATAAGAAAATGAGGAGGAAAAATGAGGGAAGAATGATTCTGCAAAACTTAGATATGGAGGCTTTTTTTTAAGTGAGAAAGAGGTTCCGAAATGGAAAAAGAAAAAATGAATTATTCTATCCTAAAGGTGATTTTGTAAGATATTGTTATATCGATATGTGCTTGTTGAGCATATGATAGGTACATACATTTTTAATAAATAGACGCGTCAATTTTTAAGATGACCTTTAATATACATATATGAAACATGTTATATATCATACTACAATCTCATTTTCATTTTACTATATAAGATATGATATATTTATCACAATTAGATAATCATTTATTAGACAATTCTTTGTTATTTAATGATGGTTAATATGATACATCTTACATTGTATGATGAAAGTGAGATAGTGGTGTGTATAGCATTACTTATGTATGCAATTTATAGAGATATAGGAGAGAAAATGAAACTTCCTCCAAAACTTCTTTTTTTCTTTTAATTTATAAAATATACTACATTCATTAATAACGGACATTATAACTTCAATTTCAAACATATATTACAAGCCAATAACAACATTAATAACTCATTAGTATATAATTGTAATTGACATGGTTAATCTATACTGTAAATCTCTACAGACCACTGTCTATAAGATATCAAACTTTATTTAAAACAGAGTTAACGAATCCCATACTCTGTCTAAGACGGAGCAGATGATACATTTTATGTACAAAAGTCCAAGAGACTATGTTTTTTTTTCCCTAAAACAAAAGACATAACATAAATTAAATATTCATGGAAAAAATAAATTATATATTGGAAAGACATAGACCCGCATTTTCAACTTTGGAGAAAAAAATTACAATCAAAATAATTGTGATGGTACTTGACACCCTGTGAGTATGGTGATCAGTCAGGTCTAAATTAACCGATGGTCCTGAATTTAGAAAAACTGTATGTGATGGTAAAAAAACACTCTTAACATGTGGCAGCAAAATTCTTCACTCGTTTGAAGGATGGACACCTTGGAAAACCTGTGGTAGGAGTGTGGTAGTCATCGAAGAGTAACAAATTAGCGTTTTGCCATATTTAGCTCTAAAAATAGAGTAATTTTATATATAATTATGGAATTTGTAAATGATACGTAATCATTTTGAAAAAAAGTATGATTTATGATTAAAAATTTAATTTTTTTTTGTGGGTCTTATATTAATTTTTTTTAAAAAAAAAAAATTGCATATTATTTGTATAATCATAATTGTAAAAATAATTTCTCTTAAAAAATAACTAAAAAGAAAAGAGAGAGAGAGAGAGAGAGAGAGAGAGAGAGAGAAACTGGAAAAGAGAAAGAGGAGAGACGAAGGAGGGGGAGGGAGAAGCCTTCCCGTTTTGGTTTGATGGTAGTTTCTAGAGAGAGAGAAAAGTATCTCTCTAAACCTAGGGCCGGCTACTATGTCATTACTATTTAACTTCCTCCAAAACTTTGTTCCATATAAATCGTGTATCCAACGTTTATCGGATCCAATGTCAATCAAAATCGAACCCAATCCACATTCAGCAGCTACAGAAAGCCTACGACGTCGACAATTAATTAAGGAAAACTAATGATTGGCTTTAAGATAAGGTAGTCACAGAGAGCCGAAGTTGTTTGCTCTGGCTTCTTCCCCTTATACTACAAAATCTCTCCCTCCTCTCTCCCTCTCGCAGAGGCTCCAACGAACTCTTGGGACTTACATCTATCTATCAAAGGTGCAAACATCTCCTCTAAGATCTCAATCTCATTTCTTTTCCGCTTCGTTCCCGGTTAGACGCTTTCTTCCCGCTTCGTTGGTGAGCTTCCTCGTCGCGATGTACTGTCTGATCCCCCCGCCCTCTCTCTCTCTCTCTCTCTCTCTCTCTCTCTCTCTCTCTCTCTCTCTCTCTCTCTCTCTCTCTCTCTCTCTCTCTGTATATATATGTACATGGATATGCATATTCATATATGTAATCCATATCGATATTCCAGATTATTTACGGATCGAGAAAGTTAGCGTTTTTAAGTCTGCCATAAATTATATGGAATCGAATTTGTGTTTATATTCGTAATTGAATTTCCATTTTTGTTGGAGAAATTTTGATTTTTTTAGAGATCATTTTATTCCTTTTCTTACTTGGTGATCCGATCATGGGATCTGATTTATTTTGTGAATTATCATTATTTCGACTTTCAAATTTGCAAAGAAATGATAAATCAATAATTGGTCAACGATATTGATCTTTGTATTTGGACTGTAAAGAGTTTCTGTATTATGGTGGCAACAACGAAAATATTTAATTTTCATTGCAAGTGGCTAGGGTTCTTCTATATAAGATCTTTCAACTAAGCACGTTATTTTAGATCTCGAAACAAAGAATGTGGCATTGGAATTACTTGTTATGATCTTATGTAAAGTGTTGATTTCGGTTACAACAAATAACGAGGGCAAGTGTGATTGAAATGCTAAAATTTTTAAATGCTAAAACTTTTATGATTATCAAAAGTTTGAGAAATCTTTGAATGCAACTTTTATTGCTCTTATCCCTAAGAGAGTAGGTGCTTCGGAGTTAAAAGATTTCCGACCTATTAGTTTGGTGAGTGGAATTTATAAGATAATTTTGAAGGTTTAGGCTAATCGTACAAGCACGGTGATGGAAGATTCTTTCAAAACCTCAAAATGCTTTTGTTAGAAGCAGACAAATTATTGATTCTGTGTTGATTGCAAATGAGTTTAGATAGTCGGCTTCGGGAAGGTGTTTCGGGGGTTCTTTGTAAGCTGGACATAGAGAAGGCTTTCGACCATGTAAGCTGGGATTTTCTGATCTACATGCTTAGAAGATGTGGCTTTGGTGACAAATGGTGTGGTTGGGTTAGACAATGTATTTCAACTGCTATGTTTTCAGTTTTAGTTAATGGTCAACCTTGTGGATTTTTTAAGAGTTCAAGAGGTTTGAGACAAGGAGATCCGTTATCTCCTTTCTTATTTATTCTTGTTATGGAAGCTCTTAGTAATTGGGCTATGCCTATCATTATTAATAATACCGTTTTACTTATAAAAAAAAAAATGGAAGCTCTTAGTCATATGGTGGAGGCTGCTGTAGGGGGTGGATTTATTTCAGGTTTTTCAGTGGGTTCTTCTTCCAATGGCTTTACTTCCGTATCTCACTTACGTTTTGCCAATGATACTTTAATTTTATGTGATGCTGTTGAGGATCTGATTAAAGCATTGAGGGCTATATAGTTTTGTTTTCAAGCCATTTCTAGGTTAAAAGTGAACTTGGGTAAATCGTAGTTGGTCCCAGTAGGAGTTGTTCATAATATTAATGATTTAGCATCGTTTTTGTGATGTAGAGTTTCTTCTCTGCATGAAATATCTCGGCCTCCTTTGGGGGCATCGTTCGAGGCAAAGTATATTTGGGACGGGGTGCTTGAGAAGATTGAGAAAAGGTTGGTGGCATGGAAAATGATGTATTTATCTAAAGGGGGTAGAATCACCCTTATTAAGAGTACCCTTTTGAATATACCAACGTATTTCCTTTCTTTATTCCCTTTACCAGTTGGTGTGGCTAATCGTATCGAAAAACTGTATAGAGCTTTTTTGTGGGGAGGTTTGGGGGAGGAGAAAAAAGTGCCTTTAGTTAATTGGAAAAAAGTATGTTGTCCTATTGATGTTGGTGGATTAGGTGTTCATAACTTGTGTAGTTTCAATATGGCGTTATTGGGAAAATGGTTGTAGAGATTTAATAAGGAATAGGGTGCGATGTGGAGAGGGGTGATTGTCCGGAAGTATGATAGCGATTGGGGGGGTTGGTGACTTGGTGTACTAAGGAGAGTAGGGGGACTTATGGGGTAACCTTATGGAAATTCATTAGAAAAAGTTGGGATAATTTTGTGAAACAAGTTTATTTTGGGGTAGGTGATGGCTCAAGAATTCGTTTCTGGTTTGATGTTTGGTGTGGTGAGTCTGCTTTGTTTAGAGCTTTTCCGAATGTCTTCAGATTGGCTGTTAATCAGCAGGCTTCCATTTCAGAGATGATGAGTTTTTCTAATGAAGAGGTGCATTGGAATGTCTGTTTTTTCAGATCTGTTCAGGTCTGGGAAATTGAGGAGGTTACCGATTTTTTCAAGTTGCTGTATTCAGTGGCTATCAGAAGACATGAAAAAGATCATATTCTCTGGAAAAGTACAGAGACCAATAAGTTTTCTGTTAGATCTTTCTATAAGATGATGAATGGTCAGCAAAATATTTCTTTTCCTTGGAAGAATATTTGGAAGGCTTGTGTTCCGTCAAAAGTTGCTTTCGTTGTTTGGACAGCGGCAATTGGAAACATTCAGACTATTGACAATTTGAGAAAGCATGGAATGATGGTTATGGAGTGGTGTTTCATGTGTAAGAAAGCTGGAGAATCAGTGGATCATCTTCTTATTCACTGTGATGCGGGAAAAGGGTTATGGGAAGGGGTGTTTAGAAGAATTGGACTGTCCTGGGTTATGCCAAAATCAGTGACAGAAATACTTGCATGCTGGCCTCGAATTCATTCTTGCTCTCAAGTTGCAGCAGTGTGGAAGATGATTCCTTTGTGTATTATGTGGTGCATCTTGTTGGAAAGGAATGAGAGGTGTTTTAATGATAGGGAACGTCTGTAGATGATCTCTGGAAATTTTTTATGTTTTCCCTGTTTTCTTGGTTTTTAGCCATTTTTCTTAATGGTGGGGCAGTCCATGAGTTTTTGTTATCTCTGTTTTAGTACTTGAATGTTCTTAGGTGTTTCTTTTGTATACGTCCTGTGTACATGGGCTTCGCTTATTTCATTCGTTGAATAAAATTTGTACTTGTCAAAAAAAATAGACACTAAGGCCTTGGTTATTCTGTGCACGTTTGCATGCACATAGGTACATATGCATTGTGATTTTGTATATTGGTAGGTTTATTTGGGAGGATTACTGTCGGTAGACAAAGGTGCATATATGTTTACCAGTGTAACTTGATAAGATCATTTTATTAGGCCAGTCTAGCAACATTGGACTCTTATAATTAATTTCTGCCGATCTTTCATGAACTTGCAGTCTAAGTCCCTGAGAAGGTTAAATACTTAATTGGATTAAAGTACGAAGTCTTGTTATATTGACATTTCATTTGTTACTGTGACGTTTCATTTTTTGTTTTGCATAATTTGTATATTGACATGATTTTTCATTTGTTTTGTAAATGGTTATTGAGAGCATATTTATATGATTGCTTCTAACATTTGACATTTTATTTCTTGCACAGGGAATATATCTTAAGCTACTGCTTTGAGGTCCTCCAAAATTTGTGAACGGTTGCAGGGGCAGATCTTTTTTCCCACTTTTATTTGTTGTTTTGTGAACTGAAAATGACATATGAAGAAGCTTTGAAGGTTGTATTTCCCTTATTGGAGGGTGTAGACCTTGCCTCGTGCATGGCAGTATGTAAGCAGTGGAGAGACATAGCCCAAGATGATTACTTATGGAAATGCCTATGTGCTAAGAGATGGCCTTCAATCTGCAAGCAGCCTAACCCGCCGACTTTAACGTACTACAAGCTGTATCAAACTTTTTGTAGACGCCAGCATCATCGAACTCTTCTTCCCCCAAGGCTGTCCTTTGATGATTTGGAATTTTTTATTGACATTTGGATTGAAGACAGGTTGATATTTTCAGAAGTAGTCCCAGGCCCTGTATTAGATTCTGGGATCAAGACCTTTCCATCAGGAATTTGTAACGTGCTCAGATTTCACCTGGAAGGCCCCGAGTACAAAATGACACTTCCTGTTGAGCCAAGACTCACCGTTCCTCAAAATGAGACTGTCAGTGTTTCGGTGCTTGTGGGGCGCAAGGATACCAAGAAGGTTGCTCGCATCATTAATAAGTCCAAGTTTGACTACACAGATTGGACAGCCTATAGGGCAATGGCATTTGACTATCTAGACTTCGCTCCTGTCCACCCCTTCATTTCAGGTATCCGTGCATGGATGTCTTTGCTTTTTATGGAACATGGAAATGAAGTTATTGATATTTTTGGGATTGAAATGGATTTCGCTAATGCTGCGACTTCCAAGGAAGAGGTTCTATGGTTATTAGACATGCTTGATTGGAAGTGAATGAGTTGGACTGTCTGGCCAAGCAAAAGAAGAGCCAAACTGAGTTGGATGGAATATATATGTACGTATGCATCTTTATGGGTTCTTTACCATGTGGAGAGCCCAAGGATGATAGTGCAGGCTCTCAACCTTCAGCAAATACTTGGCTTGAGTGGTACTATTTCGTTTGTTCTCTTTCCTGTTCAGTCTGTAGATATTTTTTCTATTTTGGCATTAATAAGCATGAACAATTTCTGGCATGCAAATCTTGCAAATTCTGTGGTCATTTATCATTTACCTAAGATGGGGCCAATGGTATGACATTTGTGTAGTAGACCAAATCTTAAACATAGCAATAGTATATTCTTAACGGGCAAATTCACCATTCACTTTACCATAAGAGGAGGTTTGGATAATGAGTTGAGATGAAAATTGAAAGTTGAATAAGATATTATTAAAATATTATTTTTTAATATTATTTCTGTTTTGAAATTTAAAAAAGTTGAATTGTTTATTGAATTTTGTGTGGGAGTTTGAAAAAGTTATTCCCATTTTGAGTTAGTGACCCTTGTCAGTGTCACAATTTCTTGAGGCATTATCCCCGTTGTTTTTGCAAAGAAGGTTTCCATATAAGCACATATGGACAAGTAACTTCAGATTGAATAGGATGTTAGACGACCTATTATATATTATGTTCTTCGAGCTCTTACCTTAACTGTTAGATTCAACTCTCTTATTATTGTTTCTTTCTTTTGCTAGAGTTTACAATAGTATTCATGACAGACCATCACTAGATTTATTGGATTAGTGATGTGTTCTGATTCCAATAAATCTAGTAGTTCTGAAATCCAATGTGCCTTCCATAATGGCAGTTCATTAGGATTCTTCTATTCAAATAAATTTTTCAATGGCAGTTACATAAATCGGACGTGTTTGTCAAATAACCTCTCATTCGTTGGATCAAACTATTGTACAAAATCAATACTTGGTTCGACACTTTATTTATCAACCAACAAGAGTGAATTCTACAAATTATATTTGGTATCAAAGTTTTTACCTAATCGCCAATTAGCAGGTGCAACATTATTAAGTTGCAACATTCTACTATCACTAGCAGTCTGTTGGAATGACAATCTTTGCCCTACCAACACCGTGCCAGTCTGCCTTTCTGCATTATTGATTTCCCTTCAACTCGAACTTGACCCCTCCTGTCTTTCTGCATGAGACTCGACGATACTTGATGGGAACAATGCCTGCTCTCGCCGGAGCAAGCCTCGTGAACATGAGCATGGACAAGTCAAAGTGCTTGAGCAGAGGATTACACCGATTCCCGTCTGGCTTGTCATGATTAGGAGGACAAAATTAAGTTTGTGGCCTTGACTTTGATAGTGCCTGCATTTGGTTTGGCAGTCTGGCACCATTGTGGATCGTTCACGCACATCAGCTGATCAAAACATGCACCGCAACTAAGTCCATTGTTGAATAGTGCAATGCTTAGCAAAGTTTTTAATACCATATTGAAAGGTTGTAACGATCAAGTATTGGAACGAAATATTTTAATATTGGTACCGTTTCGAAATAGTCGATATATGAATAAATTATATATATAAATATATATATGAAAAATTATATTTCAAAATAATAGTCTATATATAAATAAATTATATATAAATACATATATATGTAAATTATAAATAGTCTTGTCTGAATTTGAATAAAAAAATAAGCTTACATTTTGAAAAAAAAAAATAATAATAAGTAAAGGCCGAAATATTAGCCGGTACGGGCTGAAATGGTCGAAATTATGACCGATACGAAACAATGGTCTTCTTTGCACCGGCTTAGTCATAGAAACGAAATATTTCGACCGTACCAGCCGATACGATACAAAATTTAAAACAGTGATGCTTAGTATTGCTATGTTTAGGCACCCTTTGTCACACAAATAATATATTATTAAATATTTTAACATGAATATTAATAATGAGATTTTTGATTTTCTATGATCTACGATAATAAATAATAATAGTTAAAAAAATGTACCTCCCTCCATTTAGTTTGATAATAAATTTGATTTGATTATATAAGAGAATGATCATATTAACAATTTTCCTTCCGAATATCTCTCGATGGCTAGAGGCACGATAATATTATAGATTATAACCATTTGACCCCTTAGTGCTATTTGTAGATTTCGGGTCATCATGAAATCTAGAGACTTGTGTCCCACTATAATTAGATATATTTAATCTCATTGTGACTCATTTAAAGTAAGTGATAAGATTGAACTAATCTAAATCTATTAAATACGGGTGTGTGAGACATAGAATTTTATTAAAACTCTTACATAGATATCATGCAAAATGTTATCAGGAGTACAAAAGAAGCAATGAACGTGACACATGCGAACAAGTATTGAGACCTAGCCATCACTACTGTGTGTGAGAGAGAAATTGTCGACTGCATCTCTCTAAGCAACGTGAAGGAGATGGTACTTATATGCATGAAAGCAGATAAATAAGGTAATTACCAAACGGGCATTGATTCTCATTGCAGATATAGCTGCGATAATCGAGTAAATGAAAAATGAATTATGGAAAAACAGGAGTTGATGAGACTAATCAACACATGAACACCAAATGATCCCAAGGAAAACAAATCGATTCAACTCATAATTTATTTGTCTTTTGGTGAACGGACTGCATGACTGGATAGCAATACTCCTCTCCAATGCGGAGAATGCGTGGTCTTTAAAAACAAACACCGACCAAAATTTAAAGAGAAATATTTTGGTCACAAAGAAATTCCAAAAAAGTAAATTCGTAAATTGACGTGGCTTGATGTGATATGTTAGATTGTAAAATTATTTTTATTGTAAAGTATATATAACGTATCATATGAAATCATGTCAATTTATAAATTTATTTTATAAGATCTCTTGATAACTATAACACTTCTTAAATTTAATTGCATTTAATTTAGAATATTATCAATTGGTACTATATATATATATATGTAGGGGATGCAGGCTGCAGCTGGTTTGACTTGGGTAATTTGGAATACATCGTACCACTTGATCAAGTGCTCGTGTCGTGAAATACTTTCAACAGATACAAGAATATGGATCTGCATCAAAATCAGTACCATCACCACCACCACCTCATGAATATTCATCGTCATTCGGCTGCTTTATACATATTCATAAATTTCATCACTGTAATTTATTTATTATATTAAATTAATATCACACGCTTTGTAGATAACGTGTCATGGGACTGATCGTATATATTATGATCATGAAATCAGTGGTAGGAATTTTTTAGGCGATTCATTCACGTGGAATTCAACTGAATGTGAATTTTTTTTCTCGAACATGTTTGTCACACGTACCAATCACATAAAAAGAGGATTTTGTTTTGGTCTGATAAATTTCAATGACATTAGCGGAAGAAGTGCTACATGTTATAGTTATAAAGAAATTTCACAAAAGTATATCTATAATTTGACATAACTTCATATGATGTATTAGATTTATTTTATAATAAAAATAATTATATAATTTAATGTATCACAATATTATAATGTATTGACTCTTTAATAATTAGAAGAGAAAAAACGACTATAGATGAGGTTGTAGCAGCTGAGAATAGAGAGACAGGAGAGTCATTGTCAAGGTGTTTGGTAGGGTTACGTTGGATTCAAACCCACCATTTTTGTTCTGACATTATTCTTTTCTTTTCATTATTCCTCCAATTCTTAGGTATTGTTGTCACCTATCAACCCGGAAAGGAAGAAGATCCATAACATTCGCAAGAAGTTTCCGACATCTACTGCCACTTCTCTCAACGTTAATTTCTTTAATCTTTTGATTATTATTTTTCTTGGTCAAAAAAACATACCTTACGCCGTTAAACTTAGTTGTTATTTTGGATAATGAGTTGAGATAAAATAAAAGTTGAATAAAATATTATTTTTTAATATTATTATTATTTTAAAATTTAAAAAAATTAAATTATATATTATATTTTATATAATAATTTAAAAAAATTATAATTATGACATAAAATTAAATACTTATTCTATCCAAACAAAATCTTAAACTTTCACAACCCAACGAAGGCCCCACATTTGCAAATTTTCAAAGCAATGGACCACAAGACGAAGTCAGGACAAGGACTGCTATTAATATTTATAAGTTGTCACGTCTTTTCAAAAATAGTAAGTTTTATTATTAATAATTTAATTTTATTATATAAATTTTGCATTTATTTTTTTATTTTTAAAAAAAGCACGTAAAATTTGCATAATGTGAATATTTTTTTCCTCTAGATTGATTTTAGTTTCTGATCTGGTTTCTTTTCTTTGACACATGCTCATTCTTTGTATAAAGTGAGATATGCTTTCATGCTGTAAGAGAACTTTCTAAATCGAATTTAGTTCTTGAAATTTGATAGCAAGCAAAATGAAAACTATATATGCAGGAGAGTTTAGGGATGCGCACGAATAAAATGCAGAGTCTATATGGAACTAATACGGTGCATTTTTTATTTTTCCCCTTCTCAGTTTCTGAAACCTATTTTGTGCCCCCCGCTTCATCTCTCTCTTTCCTTTTTCTGAATTTTCCTATTCCAAGTATCTGAACCCTAACCCCCTCCATCTCCCTCCTTCGTCTTCTTCGTCATGGCTGGCATCAGAAGCTTTGTCGGTGATATTGGCTGGAGAGATTGATCCTTTGTTGAAGCACTTGAATGAGAAGAAACAGAGCTTCCGACGATGGAACGTGGTTTCATTGGCAATGGAGTTGAAGGAGGTTCAGACCTGCTTAACATTTTAGGAGCGATCATATGGCATAGAAACTCTAACAAGACAGACATGCCATCTTGAGATTATGGGTTCTTTTTCAAATACTGTGTGCATGTGGTTTGAATCTTTAAAGTCAATGATTGGTCTATTTTTTAGTGTTTTTGTTTGTGGGGTCATGGTTTGGATTTGTAGTTATTCTATTTTTATCTAAGTTATTTTCATGAGTTGGGATAAATTCATGAAAATGGACTTTTATAGAAATGGGTGAAATGAACTCATTTACCACAGATGATGATGAAGACTATTAAAATGCTAGAGATAATGCCGACGATGACCAGCGAGATGGAGGTTCTCTCTGAGGTGTTGGGGTAAAAAATACTAGACGCATGATGGAGAACGAGTACTGCATCTTTATCTCCTGTTGTTTTCTTTTTCTTGTATTTCCTATGCTTTTTCCATTATTTATTTATTTCTTTATTTATTCCATACCACAGATATGGCATCCTGCACAGCTTTCCTACGCAAAGTAACCTGCTCGTAGCGGAATTGCAAACGAAATATGCATATAAAATAATTTTTTAATACTTACTATTTATTTAATATTATTCAAAAAATTTATACAAATAATAATAAAATATTGTAAATCTCAGTTTAACTGTTGTATCTCTTTCCCATTTAAATGTTTGTTTGAATAGTAAGACTATAAGAATAATAGTAATGGGTTCAATAAAATTAAAATTTAGTTAACATTTAATTGAGAAGCATAAATATGAGGTTTAGTGGACTTAACAAAACTACAGTAATTTTAACTTTTATCAATTTTATTAACCAAATTTATTGAGCTCTCAATTGCTGGCCAAAATATTTTTTTAACATAAAAAGAAACCATTTACCGCATTTACTTGTTTCACATTCAAGTGAAGCAAGATTTCGTTTCTTTCTCAACTCGAAAAGCATGATTTCATCTTCGTGGCACAACTTTTTTAACCCTAAACATTACTCTCACTGAGTCATTGGGGATATTTTTAACTTTGACATTTTAGTAGTTGTGACAATCACAATGCAATGATTTTATCATCTCATCGATACAACAACAAGAGTAGGTTTTTCTTTGATTCTAGTAATTTATTACAATCATACATTTTAATATAATCATATATTAGTTGAAAAAATATAACTGTTGTAAAAAAAAAACTTTATAAAATTTTATCATTTGAAATAATATGAACGTTAGAAAATTAATGTATAATTTTTTAACAACGAATAAATATTTAAATTAAAATTAGAATTAAAATAAATAAAAATTTTAAAATCAATATTTTAATAAAATTATGAAAGATTTGTTAAGTCTATTATTTGGCGTGGTTTGAAAAGTGGCTAGCTAAATTTGTAAAAGTGAATTTTCTAGTCAAATTTTGGCCAAAATTTGTTAAACCCACTGCTACTACTCTAAGATGAAATGAGATAATTTTAGATAAAAGTTAAGAATTGAATAAAATATTGTTAGAATATTATTATTATTTTAAAATTTGAAAAAGTTTAATTATTTATTATATTTTGTGTGAGAATTTATGAAAGTTTTAATGATGTAATAAGATTAGAAGATATGAGTTGAGAGTGTTTTTCAGTCCCAACGGCTATTAACAACCCCTTAAAGTATGAAAAATATTTTAAAAGAATTTATTTATTTATTATTTTTTTAAACTTCGTTGCATATATGTTATCTAATCTAATTAGCTTTAAATTTTTAAAATCGGGAGACGAGAGAAATTTTTATTTGATTTCACTCCAAAAATTATTACGTGCTTGTGAAATATGGACGGCATAATACTTTCACTATATTATAACATACTATATAAATATCCAAAATTAGATAATAATTACTTGCAACAATAAATAGAATTGAATCTTATATCATATTATGTTAATACATAGAAAATATTGTAAAATGTCTTCATCATTTAGAGAGATAATTATAGAGATTTTGGACATGTTTAGTTTAGTTAGTTTTTAAAAAACCTCTTCAACTTCTAACCATACATCTTTCAATACAAAAAATTATTATTTAACTTTTCATCTTAAATTTCAATGAAAATAAAAAAAATCAAAATCGAAATTTTTTTATAAAATATTAGAAAAAATTATGTTTAAATAACTTTTCAACTCTTAATATCTACTTTCACAAATTCAAATATAAAATATATTTAAAAAAAATTCTATTTGAGTTTTCCCATATGAATTTACAAAACTGAAAAAAATATATCTGAAATTTTTGTTAAAAATCTTAAAAATTCATTAATCAAATATGACTTTTTTCTCAATATATTTACTATTATAGAGAATTTTGATCTCACGAATTCAAATATAATAGATATTTAAAAAAAAAAAAACTATTTGATGTTTCCTATATGCCTTCACAAAACTGAAAAAAGAGAAGATAATTTCTTAAAAAAGCTTAAAAAACTTATTGGTTTCTTCACATTTTCAAAATTTAGCTAAAATTACATGTTTTGCATAAAATCAAAACCATTCAGGATAAAATTTCACATTAGATTAGCCAAAATAATAATATAATACTATTTTTTAATAATAATAATTTTAATTTTTTTCATATTTTGTAACTACACTAACTATATGTTAATTAATAATTTAATTTGTACTTAAATTATTTATTTACCAATGAGTAATACTATGTACTATCCTCAATTGGGGACTCTAATGCATGCATAAATAATTTTATCTTTAAAATTTTTTAAAATGACTAAAATATCTCTCTTAAAATGATATTTTTTCTTTTTTAATAAATGACCTGCACATGCAATCCTCAAGTGAGAACTGTAAATAGAATTTCTTTTTACCAACTATTAGTTTTTCTCGGCGTATTACATCTTGCTTGAATATTTTTAGAATACAATAGTTCTTATGAAGATGAACAGTACATCTCCAAATTTAAAGAAAATTTTGGTGATACTATAATATATATGTAGAACTTCCTCATTTTGATTAACCTAATGCAAACCATTTTATTGTTATTTAGCCAAACTTTAGAGATGCAATGGCATACAAATACTCTTAGGTTAGATTTGAATAGTAAATTGAGATGATATGAGTTGAGATAAAAATTAGAAATTAAATAAAATATTATTAAAATATTAACGTTTAATATTAGTATTTTTTTATGATCTGAAAAAATTAATTGATTTATTGTATTTTATATAAAGATTTGAAGAAATTATAGTGACGAGATGCTTTTAAAATGTAAATTTAAACCTGACACGGACAAACCGGAGAGGACACTTTGGTAACTTCAGGTCTTTGTGGAAATACGAGCCCCGAGTATCTGATAGAGGTCACTGCCCCGACAAGCTACCAGTCTACCGCGCAAGCAAAACGGAGGGCAATATCGTGATTCCAGGGAACTGACACACTCGTATTCATTTTCCACATCTATAAGACCCAATTCTATAGTCCACACCCAAAAAAATTGTAACCCACAAAAAGGATACGCACCCACGCTTTCCCCGCCATTTGCTTTTCACAATTTCTCTCATTTCCCTGTTTCCCAATCTATTCCCCCTAGGGCTTTACAAATTCCAAACCTCTCTGAGCTAACCCTCACCAAGAGAATAAGAAAAACCCTAATTCCCTCCAAAACACCCTCCGATTTCTACCTTATTACGAGCCGCTCCACTCCTTCATGCCCTCGCGCTGCCAATTGCTGACTCACCGGTTCCCCAATCGATGAGCAATCCAATCGTTCCCGGTTCTTTGATTTCCGCCTCCGGCTCCGGCTCCGGCTGGGGTCACCGCGGCATCGGCCTCTCCAACACCATACACTCTGAAGTCGCGCCGTGCTTGCCTTTGCCCTCGCTTCCGGTCTTCTGCGGCGCATCTAACCAGGACCTCCGACTCTTCGACGAGCCTGGACGTGGTAGCTTCAGCTCGCTTGACCGCAGTGAGGTTCTTGCTCAGTCCAGTAGAATCGCTGATCTGCTTCGCCAAACCGATGTGTCTTACTTGTAAGTGTTTTCTTTGCTTCCTGTGACGTCTTTCACATTCAATTTGTGTTTCAGAAGTAAGCGGAAATAGTTGACAACGTAATTTTAGTTCGCTATCACATATGTGCTCCACTGATATACATCGTTTTTATTTATTTATTTTGAATTTGAATCTTGAAGTGGCTTAGCTTATAAGCAGTTCGAACCTTAACGGATTTGACTTGTTTAAAGTGTGATACTAGTGTCAATTTGCTGCTTACGTATGACGATAATTGATTTCAAATGTTAATCAATTGTTTTGGCTGCAATTCAAAATATTGATTTTACAATGCGGCTGTTATTAGTTGAAATCGTTACTCTTTTGCACGTACTTTTATTGGTTTGATATTTTTTCTTGTGTTTTGTGCGTTTTAGTATAATTTGGAAAATTTAAATTTGGCGTGCTTGGGAAATGTAAAGTTTAGCAAATGTTTGCGATACGCCAATGCTCTTTTTTGGTAAGTGAGAATAATGCTTTATTGATTGGAAAGGGGCATAGCCCAAGTACATAGGTTGTTTTACACGGATTACACCTAGCATTATCTAGCAATCATGAATGGATACAAACAAGTTGTGAAAACTAGCCCCATTAGAATCAATGATCAAAGCAAAGAGTGTTTGAATGGTAACTAGTTAAGATTGTAAAAGAGCTGCATGGTAGCTTATTGGCAAGAAGAGATCAAAACATGCAGGTCAAAGTGGTTGGCTCAAGTGGTAAGGGCTTTGGTCTTGGTGGTATTCTCCCTCTAGAATGTTCAAATCCTCTTGGGTGAAAACAATTTCTAGGGGCTACCAAACTAGGGAACTTCCCATCGAATTACTTGAGGTGCACTTGAGGGAAACTCCTTGCTGAGTACCTGTGCATCCCCGGGCTTAGTCAGGACTTTGTTCTCGGACACCCGGTGCTAATATAGAAACATGCAGTTCCTTATGATGAAAAACCATTAATTAATTTAGATCTGTCTTTTACCACAAGATATGTGTAATTTTCATTTATTCTTCTTCTTATTGAAGTTGGCATTTTTTCCATTTAACTAATTGTGGCTGTAGTCGCCGTTGTTCCTTTGCTCATATTTGGCGTCATCTACAGGAATCTCAAAAAGGATGCAAGGGTAGTTTCATATGGCTATGCGGAACCTTTAGAACTACATGACCAAGTTTTGCAATGCCATCCAGAAGCATTTGAGTGTAGTACTGCAGGTAAACAAAGTGTTTGATTACTCTTTTCGTCCCCATGGATATAATGCTACCATCTACAAAATTCAAACAACTTTCATTGATTGAGTATTTATTGCTGACGATGTTTAATGGTGAAAACCTGGGACCATTACAGCAACCACATATTTCCTGTTAAGAGAAAGGGAAGAAGTACTATAAATTGTTTTATTTTATGTCTTTGATTTTTAACTTACAGATGACCAGTGGGTCTTTATCCAATTGCCTTACCCTATATCTTGTTCTCAAATTGCATTTCCTTCTCTTGTAAGAACAGGGTGGAGACTTTCATGAGTTCAAAGCTTATTTTGGTGCTTGTGCAATTTACAGTGAAAGAAAATGACCTTGTGGATTTTAGGTTCAGTAACTGAAGTAATACAATTGAAATATTAGTAAAACTAGGAGTAGAAATGTGAGAATAAAAGGATATAATTTTCCTTAAGATAAAAAATTGATTTATTTTCTTTGATATTTACTTGTCAAAAAAAGAAATCTATAAGGAGGAAATAGAGGTCTCTGTGTCCCTTGTAATTATATTTAGAACTCTACATGGAGTAACTTCCTTTTCAGTGTATGGGCTATTTACAAGGTATGAGAAAAAACCATGGTGTTTTATAATCTGTTCCTTTTATGATTGTATGTCTTATGTCCATGATTTCATTTTTGTGGACCATTAAGAGTTTTCTCTTGGTTGATTAACTCAGCCTAGTCCATTATAGAGCCTAATCTGCCTAATCCGTCTATTCAAGATGGCTGGTTCTCTTGCATGGTAAGACAAAAGTTCTTCATAAGAGGGAATGGGTAACGTAGTGCTTAAGAGTCTCGGGTGTGTGGGTACTGGGATTGTGCTTGTAATCTAAACTAGATCTACTAAATATCGTGCATCTTTGCTTGTAAGCATAAGCAGGAGGATGAACATCATAAATTGAATTATCCATTTCCATTGATTTTGATATGCTAATGGGACATAGACCAGTGTTTTTATGGAAATAATGATGCATTTTGATGCACTGTGATGGGAAATTCAGAAATTATTTGTTTTGGCAACCACGTCAAGAAATATTGAGTAGAGGAATGTCCATAATGATAGAACATGCATCTTTCTTCCATGGGATCTACATTTTGCTTGATGATGCATGGGGGAAGTTTGTTTGTCTTTATTGTGCTATATGTAACAAGGAGGAAGGAAAGGGCTGTTGGGCAGGTGAGGCAACAGAAGGAAAAGGGCTGCCTGGGGGAAGGGGATTATGGAGGATACAAGGCCCCTGCTAGCAACACGACTACTGCACTATATATCTCCTCCCCTCTTCTTACAAAGTCCCGAAAAAAACCATTTGTTGTAATTTGAGACAACATGGTTGCCTCTTGTTAAACAGGAGGCATGGCCTTGATGTATATGGCAGACCCAATGTGGTGCTGATTTAAGGATTCGTTTAATGGGTTGTACTTGTGTATGTTGCTTTCCAAGAATCATGGTTCAAAATTTCTAAAAACGCCCTTTTTTTTTTGATAAGTAAACACAATCTTATTAATAAATATAGGCATAGTCCAAGTATACAAGATGGTATACAAGAGATAAGAACTATCTAGGTGGCTATAGTAGTCACTAGAAAGTCATGTACATTTTGTCCATTGAAGTCTATAGCTAGAGACCACAAGAATAAAGTACTGAAAAATAAGATACGAATCTCCTCCGTAGTCCGCTCCTTATCTTCAAATGTTCGTTCATTACGCTCTTGCCAAATGCACCACATAACGCAAATCGGTACCATCTTCCACACAACTTTGATTTGTGGATCGCCTCCCGGCATCGCCCAGCTGGCTAATAATTCCACTACTGACTTCGGCATCACCCAATTTAGTCCTACTCGGCTGAAAACTTTACACCACAATACTCTAGCTGTCTCACAATGTAGCAGGAGATGATTCACTGACTCACCATCTTTCTTACACGTACAACACCAATCAGTAATGATTACCCGACGCTTTTGCAAGTTATCGGTAGTCAATATCTTACCCAGAGCTGCTGTCCACATGAAGAAGAGTAATTTGGGAGGCGCCTGATTCCTCCACAATCTTCTCCATGGAAATGGAGAGTTTGGTATAACTGTAAGAGCCTTATAATAAGAGCGAACCGAGAAAGTACCTTTACCCGTAGGTTTCCACCATAGCTTATCTTCTTGCAAACCATTCGGCTTCATAGAATACAGGAGGTTAAAGAACTCCGCGAAAGTGTTTACTTCCTAATCATGTGCTGCTCTACAGAATGTGACATTCCAAACGACTTGATCCCTTGCACGAACCACTAGGTCTGCCACCGAAGCTTCTTGATCGCAAGCCACTTGGTATACCGATGGAAAATAATCCTTCAGTGCCTCCTCCTCACACCAAATGTCCGTCCAAAATCCTATACGTGTGCCCTCCCCCACCAAGAGTTTGGTATGATTGAAAAACGCCCTTTTTAAATGTATCAAATCTTGTTGAGCAAAGAGTGCAAGTTTTGTGACAAGCTTCAATGCATTGAACCCATTCAAACATCAATCTGCTTGGATTGTAATTGGTTATACAACTTATACTACTTCCAACCATTCATCTCTATCTTGGAAAGTTCTTGTTTGAGTCCTTGGACATCATGTTTATTCCTTTCCGTTTTCATTCAGTTCCTCTGTAGTTCTTCTCTTCCTTTTGGTGTGTTCGACTTGACCACTTACATTAAGTTATATGTCGTAGAACGTGGCTGAGCCATCATTGTTATAAAGAAGAAAAATATGGTAAATAAAGAGCTATACCGTTTCTTTTAGTTTATATTTCACTTGCAGTGCTGCTTTAGTATTGACGTGCCTAATCATAAATCTCTCTAAACATATAATATTTTCTTTATTACTTTGAGTTTGTGGGCTAAGTCTCTTGTATTGAATGGAGATGATTTATTCAATCTATTTTAGTCTTTTGTCAGTTTCTTGAGTATATGTAGGTATTTTCTCTTGTATACTTCTAGTGTACTTGGGCTATGGCTATTCTCGGTAGTAAAATCTCTTATTAATTATAAAAAAATAAAAATAAAAAATAAAAAATAAAATAATATTTTCTTTTTTCGAGTGGACAGAATTCAATTAATTATTTCAAGTCTTAAATTGCTTATTGGAAAGGATTACTTAGCATGCCTACTAATTGATGTATGGATTAAAAATCTACCTTACTGATTACAATGCAATATATTTATTTTTCCAAATAACTTACATTGGCCACTGCGTGGGATCTATTGCAATCTTTGCTCTTGTCAAAATTAAGAGAAAAGTTGTTGTGCCTCTGGATTCCAACCCGTTTTTCTGTTTCTTTTTAAATCATTGCCCATTTTGTATTTTGTTTATCTTAAGTAATAAATTCTATTTATCAAAAAAAGTTTATCTTAAGTAATAAATTTAATGTTTTTGTCCTTATTTCAGGATTCTTTGCTTTGTGATCTTGTTGTTATTTCATTAATAGGTTTAATGTTGCTCTCCTTATTGTTTATTGCATTGTTCAAGTTTCTCAGGTCCTATTAAGGAGCAAATATCTAGCGGTACGGTATCTGAAAAGAAGCCCTTTGAACAAAGTGTACCTGTCACAGTTCAAGCTCAAAGAGACAATAGTGCTACTCACAATTATCATACTGGTTATGTTGTTAACAATGTATGTATGAATGTCATTTTAGAAATTGATGATTGAGTTATTATTTTACTGATCTAGAAGATGAAATTTCAGCATGTATCAACATCGTCTTCTAGAAAACCAAAACTCAAGAAGAAAGGTGGCGATGACTTTTCATCATCAGTTGGACTGGATCACGCTGAGATTCAAGGTTGATTTTTCTGTTTTACTATTATTACTATTATGATCTTCGTAAATTCTCACTCACGCTCTCTCCCCTTCTCTCTACCTCATTTATTTAATTTATATATAAATATTTTGGTTTGATCATTGTTCAGATGCCACCATCAGAAGCTTTTGTGAGTTGTTAGAGGACTTCTGTGGTAGAGCTGAAATTCCTAGTGATGATCGGGATGAAGCAGAGTGGTTATCAGTTCCTCTTTCTGATCTTAGAATGCTTGTAGCTGAAATAATGTCTATCCGTGCAAAGAAACTTCTACATTTGGTTCCTGTAGATGCTCTTGTTAGGCTGTTTAAGGTTCTAGATCATCAGATACATCGAGCAGAAGGCTTGTCCATAGATGAATGCGAACACGTAAGCCTGTTATCATTACGTTTGTGTTCTGCAATCTCTTAGGGTAGTAATTTATTCTCCCTGTTGAAATGATTTGTCAACTTTATCTCACATTCTCTCCAGTTGTATGCAAGCCTCATTGTTTACTTTTTACTTCCAGTTTTGTCGTTGTACTTACTATTGTATGTACCTTTTTTTTTTTTTTTTTGTGTTTGAGCTAATACTTTCCAGCTAATTAAATGGTGACTGAAGTTCCTTGCAATATATTGATATTTTTTACTTTTTCCACCTTAGCTAGTCATTTATTCTTGGTATTAAGAATAGCTAATATGCTCTTCATGCTGGGGCATTTTGATACTTTTTATTTACGTGTAAACATGCTACTTTTCACATATCTTGAAGAATGCTTGAAGTATGAAATGAGTTTCTTTTATATCTCTTGTTTGCAATGAGATATACAAGCAAAACAACTGGCACTGTTATTCATGTAAAATTAAAAAAAAGATTTGATAGGTAAAATTAACAAATATATGTATTATAACGTTTTTGCTAACTTCTTGTTCTTTTCAAGGTTTCTTTGGTTGACCTCCTTTTTTTTTTTTATCACTTCACTGCTTCTAGATGTGCTTAGATTACCATACCTTTTTTTCTGGTAGGTTGGTTCTTGTTTAACTTTGTTCCCCACAAAACCCCATTTAAATCCAATTTGTGCCCCTACGTCTGGCGTCTCCTTGAAGTCAATCTGTAGGGATGAGGTGGCTTTGAGGTTTAATGTTTGTCATTGACTAAAAATAAGATAAAAAAAGGATTTGGATAGTTGTGAGGGTGCTTTAATGCCTCTTTGGGATTATTTTCGGTTAATGTGGTTGGAACCACAAATATTTTCTTAATTTTGGATGCTGTTCCTGTCCCTCTTGAATCTTGTCGCTTGCTTTGATATTCCAATCTATGTTTCCATGTTATTTATGTGGTTATTGTAATCACTTTTACGGTATAATTCGCTGATTTGATACCAAATAATTTTTCTTTTTTTGTTCTTGACGCGCCTTTATTAATTATTTCTGTATGATTCCAGTCAGATTCAGATGTAGTTTCATCGATCTTTTGTGCTCTGGAGTCTATTCATGCTGCTCTAGCAGTGATGAGTTACAATGAAATGCAAAAGCAGCTATATAAAGAAGAGGTAAATACTCTAATATGGTTACTTTAAGTGCTCACGGTATTATTCTAATATAATATGGTTATAATTGTCCAATATCAGATAATTGAAAGAATTCTGGAGTTCTCTAGGCATCAGGTTATGGATGTTATGTGTGCGTATGATCCATCATATCGTGCTTTGCATAAACCAAGCGAAAATGGAGAATTTGAAGGTTAGCTTTAGATTTTTGCAAGAAAGCTGGATTTTGTCCCTAACTTACTTTCCTATTTCTTTATTTTCTGACTGCAGTAATTTTGAACCCATTAGATTATATACACTTTCGTCCTCTTTAATGATTTGTTACAAAAGATATTGGAATCATTCATGCCTCATTCGAGCGGTCCATATCACATTTCCTGAACATGTTTTAGTAACTGTGCTACCTTTCTTCTCATGTTATGTCAGGGGACGAAGACGAAGACCCTGGTCCTGAAATTGGTTCGGCAAGCAAGAAGCGGCGTAGCATTAAGACTGTTCGAGTGAAGAAGTCATCATTAAACAAGTGTGATTATCATATGCGGTTCATCTTCATTGAATATTAAGGCGATATTTTGTGTATCTAAACTGAGTTTTGTTCTCATAGTTTGTGTTTTCTTTGATAGGGTCTCTGCTGCAATGAATACTATTCTTCAGAAAATGTGCACCATTCTTAGTTTACTCAAGGATTTATTGTTAATGGAGAGATTATCTGATAGTTGCATCTTACAACTTGTGAAAACAAGCTTCACGACATTCTTGGTGGATAATATTCAACTCTTGCAACTGAAGGCAATTGGTTTAATTAGTGGGGTACATTTCTGTATCTTTTATTGCTTATTGACGACTTATGATTTACTTCACTACATATGAAATAAAATCCTGGCCTTTTCCCATGGTGGTACAGATATTCTATTCATATACACAGCATCGTACTTATGTGATAGATGAAATACTTCAGCTGCTTTGGAAGTTACCATCCTCAAAGCGAGCGCTAAGATCCTATCACCTACCTGATGAAGAACAAAGGCAGATTCAGATGATAACAGCTTTGCTGATTCAGTTGGTTCACTGTAGTGCAAACCTTCCTGAAGCTTTAAGGCAAGCAACAAGTGGCAATCCCATTTTAGAAGTCTCAGTTGATTCTAGTTACCCGACCAAATGTCAAGAGTCAGCCACAGAGGCATGTTGTCTTTTTTGGACCCGTGTGCTTCAGCGTTTTGCGAGTTTGAAGACTCAAGATGCATCTGAGATGAAAGCGATGATGGAGAATCTTGTTATGGATTTGCTGACAACATTGAATTTGCCTGAATATCCTGCTTCAGCTCCTATTTTGGAGGTACATTGACATTATTGTTTTCGTAACTTCAATCGATTATTATTATTATTTATTGGTACCGGGTGTCCGAGAACAGTGTCCCAACTAATTCCGAGGGTGCATTGGCCCTCGGCAAGGAGTTTTGCAATAGATTACTTTCCTTGCTGAGGTAGTGATTGTGGTTTTGCAGGTTCTATGCGTCTTGTTACTTCAGAATGCTGGGCTGAAATCTAAAGACATCTCTGCACGTACAATGGCCATTGACCTTCTTGGTACAATAGCTGCGAGATTGAAGCGTGATTCTGTGCTTTGCAGGATGGACAAATTTTGGATACTACAGGAATTGGATAATGCCAGTGATGTTGATCGCAGTTATCCAAAAGGTTCGTGTTCTATTTGTTTGGATGGAAGGGTTGAAAAGTTGTTCTTTACATGTCAAAGTTGTCAGAGGTTGTTTCATGCTGACTGCATGGGTGTAAGAGAGCATGAAGTTCCTAATAGAAGCTGGCAGTGTCAGATTTGCATCTGCAGGAAGCAACTTCTCGTATTACAATCATACTGTAAGTCGCAATGCAAGGATGGTGGGAAAAAGACTCACAATTTGTCAGAAAAGAACCCTGAAGCTCCTGATACAGCTGAAATTGTTCAACAGCTGCTATTGAATTACCTGCAAGATGTTGGTTCTGATGATGTTCATCTCTTTGTGCGCTGGTTTGTACTCATTAGATCCTTTTCTTTATGAAAATTGTGGTTGCATTGATGTCATAAGGAATGATACATTTGTATATTATTTAATGAATGTGCAGGTTTTATCTTTGCTTGTGGTACAAGGATGATCCAAAATCTCAGCAGAAGTTCATATACTATCTTGCTAGATTGAAATCAAAAGCAATAATACGTGATTCTGGAACTACTTCATTGTTGACAAGGGATTCAGTCAAGAAGATTACTTTGGCATTGGGACAAAATAACTCCTTCTCCAGAGGGTTTGATAAGATCCTTCATATGCTTCTGGTTAGTCAAACATTTCTGTTCCGTTGGGATTTATCAGGTTGTACCTTATTCTTACGATACAATTGATTTCAGGCAAGTTTGAGGGAGAATTCTCCTGTAATTAGGGCCAAGGCTCTAAGAGCGGTAAGTAGACTTTTTTTCCCTTTAACAACTTTTGAGCCTTCAATGGAAATTAAGCAATTTGTGAGGTCATGTAAACAAGATTTATTGTCTTATTCTTCTTACCCTCCTCCTTCTCCTCTTCTTTTATTCTTCTTTTTTAACTTAAATATGACAAGCAGGTTAGTATTATTGTAGAAGCTGATCCTGAGGTACTGTGCGATAAACGTGTGCAATTGGCTGTTGAGGGAAGGTTCTGTGATTCTGCAATATCTGTAAGGGAAGCAGCACTGGAACTTGTGGGCAGGCACATTGCTTCACATCCTGATGTTGGTTTGCAGGTATGTTTAGTCTAAACACCACCATCCCCCACCCACCCCCCCTTTGCCCGCCACCCCAAAAAAAAAAAAAAAAAAAAAAAATCACGTAATGTCGATGCTTTGTTGTTGCTTTGTTCTTATTCCTAAATTGTTGGGTTTTGTAGTACTTTGAGAAGGTTGCTGAGAGAATTAAAGATACTGGAGTTAGTGTTCGAAAACGAGCTATCAAAATTATTCGGGATATGTGCACTTCAAATGGCGACTTCTCTGGATTTACAAGTGCCTGTATTGAGATAATTTCTCGTGTTAGTGATGATGAATCAAGTATTCAGGTAATTTTGAAGCAATCAAGTCAGATGATTAGTTCTGTGCATTTTTTTTTTGGGGTGTGCATTCTTTTTTGATTGGTACTGGGTGTCCGAAAACAAAGTTTTGACTAATCCCAGGGTGCACAGGCCTTTGGCAAGAAGTTTCCCGCAAGTGCACCATGGGTAATTCAAGGGGAAGTTCCCCCCAGTCCAATGGTACCTAGAAATTGTTTGCACCCAATAGGATTTGAACCCTAGATTTGGAGGGAGCATACCACCAAGAACAAGGCCTTTACCTCTCGAGCCAACCCCTATGGGGTCTTTTTTTGGGGTGTACATGGGCTATGTTTTTTGCATTTTTTAATAAAATTTCAGATTCCTTGTAAAAAAAACCTTTATGGTGAAAACGTATAGAGACTTTTGTTAGTATCTGGAAGATTCTTATGATCTATATACTTATTTCTTGATGATTTATATATCTCTTTATTTGCGTATAAAAAAAACAAGTGAAAGATGGTGGAAAAAGGTTACATGTTCATATTACCCATTTGTCTCTTCCTTTGACAACCTTCTTGTATTTCCTTACTTGGGTGCAAATAAGGTTCTATGTTCTTCCATTCATTAGAAGTCTACTTTATTTGTTCGGATATAGGTTCCAGTTTTGTTTCTCTCTACAGGATCTTGTTTGCAAGACATTTTATGAGTTCTGGTTTGAGGAACCTTCTGGTTCAGAGAGACTTGTTTTTGGAGATGGTAGTTCTGTTCCACTGGAGGTGGCTAAAAGAACCGAGCAGATTGTTGAAATGTTGAGGAGGATGCCAAATCACCAACTTCTTGTCACTGTTATTAAGCGCAACTTAGCTCTTGATTTTTTCCCACAATCAGCTAAGGCTGCTGGGATCAACCCTGTGTCCCTAACATCGGTGCGCAAACGTTGCGAGTTAATGTGCAAGTGCTTATTGGAAAAGATATTGCAGGTACTCATTGCATTTTGACAAATACACCTTTTTGATGCTTCTTGAAAAATATATTTGACAATTCAATCTTGGTCAGGTAGAGGAAATGAACAGTGAGGAAGTGGAGGTGCGTGCACTCCCTTATGTGCTGGTCTTGCATGCATTTTGTGTTGTGGATCCAAAACTCTGTGCCCCTGCCTCTGATCCTTCTCAGTTTGTGGTTACCCTACAGCCATATCTTAAGACCCAGGTTATCTATTGCAAACATTTGGGTTCTGTTCATTCTAGTATATTTTTTTGTCCAGAAATGTTCACGAAACTTTTCTTCATTTCATTTCTCGTGTCTGCATTAGACTTGCTGTATAGATAGCCTAGCCTCAAGAGCTGGCTTCTATGCCCTTTTTTTTATTTGTTTATTCCAACCATGTGAGGCTACCAATATTACCTATTGATATACATGGGTCAGTCCATTTCTTTTGCTGTAAAGCACTTATTTTGTTTGGCTTTGTCAAAATTATGTGATAGCTCTTTAGTGTTGTGTTTTGAGATCTACCAATATGATTCCAAGGTACCATGTAGGAGAGAGCAAAGTTCAATAGCTGTGTGTACACGTGCTACATCCATGTGGATAGTCAATATGTTGTTTCTACATGTTTAGCATCCATTGCTGATACTGTACAACGAATCAAATTAGTCATTTAGCTTAAAAACATTTAATAAATGACCACAGAAGCCTATCTTGCATTTCCTTTGACTTAAACAACAATGCTGTATAATGAGATTGTCAGAATTTGTCCTCTGTTGGACATTTCAGTTTGTGGGAACCATCTAGAATGTACCTTTTTGACTTCACCTTTTATTTTTATTTTTTGTTCTTTTCTGTTAGTTCAAATCCAATAGTAGGTAAGACCGGTAGAAACTCATTTAATGGGAAAAACATTTTATGACATGGACAGTTAAGATTGGGAAGATAGCATGCTTGTTTTTAACTTGCGTGTTTTCTTCTATTCAGGTTGACAACCGAATGATTGCTCAGTTACTGGAGAGTGTAATTTTTATAATTGATTCTGTTCTACCATTGCTCCGAAAATTACCTCAAACTGTTGTTGAAGAACTCGAGCAGGACTTGAAGCACATGATTGTTCGTCATTCCTTTTTGACAGTTGTCCATGCATGCATCAAGTAACCTCATGTTCTCAGATCTTTTTGTTGTTTTCCTTGTTCATCATTTATCATCATCATCATCATCATCTTATGATATACGGTTTTGGCTTGCGAGGTCATGGTGTTGGTTCAAATGGCCCTACTTGAATGAGGTTCCAATTCGTGAAAAAGTTGTGATTGTGTCATAGAAATGTTAATGGGCTCCATTTTCATGACTTTCTTATATCTGCTTCCATCTCCTAACTTGGTGTTTTCCATTGTATATGTCCCGCGTTCTTGCCTAAGCCTACTTTTTCAATGACTACTAATAAAATTTTGTTCTATCTATAAAATGAGTGGGAAAAACTGCACGACCCTATTTTTTTTGGGCCAATTCTGCTGCCAAGCAATTAGTTTGATTGAATACCAAATGCCCAAAAAGCTGTAAATGGGTTGTTAATATCTTAGAAAGTCAAGTTTGAGTCTTTGGTGCTACAAATCTTAGTGTTGACATGGTTGTACTTATCATTCTACTATACATCATAAGCGTTATATGTGTATTTGGCACCATACACCATTGATTCATATTGTTTTAGCTTTTCTAGCTAAATTTTAGAGTGGGAATTCCTTTTTCTGTGTAATATGTATTGTATAACTTTTCTGGTTTTTTGCCCATAAAAAAAATCAGATTTTTGACATTAAGCAGCGGTTTTGGCCCTTTAGAGGTTGTTAAAAATATTTTTGGGGAGTCCCCAAGAATTTGACATATATTTTCGTTGTTTTGAGTTGGGATCATTATACTTCTTGTTTATACCATTTCTTCCTTAGTAGAAAGTGTCTTCAGTTTTGAAATATCTTCTATGGCTAATAACTTTTATCATCCCAGGTGTCTTTGCTCTTTGGGCAAAGTTGCAGGAAAAGCTGCTAGTGTGATTGAGTATCTTATTCAGGTGTTTTTTAAACGTTTGGACACTCAGCCAGCTGATAACAAGCAGGTCGGTGGCTATAATCATGAATTAGCATCTAATGTTTGTAGCCATTTCAATTTCTTGTCAATCTGGTTACCTGTCTCTTTGTTTGTTTGGGTGTTTAATAGCATGCATGAATTAAAGTGATTCGGATTTGATGAAGTTTGAAGCTACTAGGTTTTCTAGAACAGATCAAAATAGCATTATCAGTTGGGTGCACTGTGGGAGTTATCACTGGTTGGATGCTAGAAAATCACAAGGTTTTTTAACATTTTGATTCCCTAATTGCTTCATAACCTCTAGAGCGGTAAGGTTCCCTAGAGTGGCTTCCTTCTGCTTGGGATGAGGGCATCAGTAATGTGTATGCACGGAAATCATGTTAAATATTTTCAAATGGAAGAGTATATGGAGAGTCCTGGTGCCACCTAAAGCTGCTTTTTTCTCATGGACTGCAGCTTTAGATAAGATTTTGACAGCTGAAAATTTAAGGAAAAGAGGGATGATTGTGTTGGAGTGGTGCTACCTATGTAAGAAGAATGGTGAAACGACCGACCATATTTTTCTGCATTGCGAAGTGGCGAGGGAGCTTTGGGATGGCATTATAAGTAGGGCTGGGTTGAATTGGGCATAGCCCAAGGGCGTGTTGGATCTTTTAGCATGTTGGAAGAGATACCATCAAAGCTCACAGCTAGCTAAGATGTGGAGGATGATTCCCTTGCGTTTACTGTGGTGTCGTTGGATGGAAAGAAATGAGAGATGCTTCAACAACAAGGAGAGAACAGTGGGGGAAATCTGGAACTTTTTTGTATTTTCTTTGGTTCAATGGTTTTCTGCTATTGTACTAAAGGGGACTTTTTGATTTCTTTTCAGCTTGCTACAGTGTAATTAGGTGTCTTTTGTATACTTCCTGTGTACATGGGCTTTTGCCTAGTTGCATTCTTTCAATAAAGTTTATTACTTATATAAAAAAAAAAAAATATTTTCAAATGATATTTACATATGAAGGTGATATATAACATTAGATTTATGTAAAATTTCATTTATTGAAAAATCTACTCTGATGTGCTGCAGTATGTACGAATTGGTTGACATGTGATGTGATAGGTTTTGGTTAGTTTTTGGGTGAGGTATTATATTTTTTGAATGGTTCATTAATATATATGTATTTCGTGATTATAGAAACTGATGGATTAATATAGATGAACTGTTTTGGGAGTTACCATGTTAAAAAAATTCACTATTTGTATGATTCTTGTCAGCTTTTTTCCAAGATTCAAGGTCTTCCATTTTGTTGCCATCTGTAAAAATAGTGTATTTGTTTCTTTCGATTGGAAATAAATCTTCCATGAGATGATTTACTTATGTTATTTTTGTGTTATTTTTGCATTATTTTTCGTGCATATATATTTGATACAGAAACAAACGAATTAGGATATAAGATAAATCGCCGTTTTTGTTTGCTTATTTCAGCAAGTGGGGCGGTCCCTTTTTTGCCTTGGATTGCTTATACGCTATGGAAAATCTTTGCTGAGTGACTCCAGTAACAGAAGTATTGATGTGGTCAGTAGTCTCAGCTTGTTCAAAAAATATCTTCGCGTGGAGGATTTCATTGTGAAGGTTAGATCATTGCAGGTAACACTTTTCAGCCCTTTTTTATTTTTTCTAGTGGTTCGCTTAATTTTTAAAGTCAACTCATGCTGCCTTTTTTACTTTTGTAGGCGTTAGGCTTTGTTCTAATTGCTTGGCCTGAATATATGTTGGAAAATGATATTGGGAAAATACTAGAGGCAACTTTGTCTTCTGGCTGTGATGTTCGAATTAAGGTAATAATGAAAAGTTTTAATACGTGCTACCACATTCAATATGTTGCTGAATCATTCTGTAAAACAGATGCAAGCGTTGCAAAACTTGTATGAATATCTTCTTGATGCGGAAAGTCAAATGGGAACAGATAAAGCAAGCAACAATACAATTCATTATTCTGTAGAAGGTGGCCACAGTGTACCTGTTGCTGCGGGTGCAGGAGATACTAATATATGTGGGGGTATAGTTCAGTTGTATTGGGATAATATCTTAGGTAGATGTTTGGACTTCAATGAACCGGTTCGGCAATCAGCCCTTAAGGTGAGAACCTAGCCTCTGTATGTTTCTTTGTGTATGATTGATTTTGAGAACAAAAATTCTATGTGCAGTCATTTTTGTATACTTTTTTACGCACAATTGATCCAGCCAATCATATCAGTGGAATGCACAAGGAGTACGCAAAATTGATTGTATATAGCATTACTCGAGAAGCTTACAATCAGTTCAGAATAACGACTTTTGTACTTTGACTGTTGGGACCACTCTTTTGTAGAACTGAAATAAACTCATTTTTGCTTGGAGGGTTTGAAAGTGCCCCTCCATCCTTATTAGTTATTTATGTCTTATTGTCTGTTTGAAATGACCCAAAATAACTGTGCAATTATCAAAAGTAGAAATATCTTAGGAATTTAATTAACCTAGTTTTTCCATCTCTAATGCTGAGTGGACATCTTAGGAATTTAATTAACCTAGTTTTTTTTCATTGATAATGATTCCATGTAGAGTTGACACATTGTAATGGAGGGAGTATCAAGAAATGGTCTGGTTTTAACCACTCTTTGTTAATGAAATAGTTGAATTTCACGCCATAATTCTCTTGTTTGTTCTGCCATCATTGAACTTGCTAATTTTTTTCCCATTTTTCTTTCTATGCTGCTACAATAGATTGTTGAAGTTGTGCTGCGCCAGGGTCTTGTTCATCCAATTACTTGTGTCCCGTACCTTATAGCCCTTGAAACAGATCCGCAAGAAGTCAATTCAAAGTTGGCTCATCATTTGTTGATGAATATGAATGAGAAGTAATCTCCTCTAAATGTTTTATGAAGTGCTCTTTCCGATTAACTTTGCTTATTATTTAGCTAAATGAAGCCTCTTTTCAGGTACCCTGCATTTTTTGAAAGCCGTTTGGGGGATGGCCTTCAAAAGTCATTCATTTTTATACAATCAATAAGTGGTATTCATGAAAATGTAAATCAGAAAGTCCAATCTAAGGTCCCAGGAAATGTGAAGGGGAAACCTGATGGTGGCTCGTTTGCTCAAGCAAGGCTTGGAGTCTCTAGAATATACAAGCTTATCCGTGGAAACCGAGTTTCAAGAAACAAATTTATGTCCTCAATTGTGCGGAAGTTTGATAACCCCAGCTGGAATGATTCTGTAGTCCATTTCCTGATGTCAGTGTTGGTGCTATTTCCAGAGTTCTGCTTTCTGAATTGTTTAGAGTGGAATTATAAGCTGGTTTCTTTTGACAGGTACTGTGCTGAAATACTTGCTTTGCTACCATTCACTACACCTGATGAGCCACTATATCTGATCTATGCTATAAATCGAGTAATACAAGTCAGGGCTGGGGCACTTGAGGCAAATATGAAAGGTTTGAGTATGTATTTGTCACAAAGATATATGGAGAAGACATCTTATGAGAATGGACAACAGGAGCTTGTTGTTAAGCCTGACTTCAATGAGGTTTCTTCAATGGATTTGAATGGGGCAATTCAACATGAGCCAGGTGGTCAGCCTATTTTCAACCATACCGTAGATTTGAATGAGAGTATACGACACGAGACGACTGATCAGCCTGTCCCAAACCATAGCATCTCACTGGAGGCAAAGATACATAGCATGGGCTCTGATGTTTCTATTGTTCTTTCTGCAGATGATCTGCGGAAAGTTCAGGTGGCTTTAAGACTTCTTTATATGATTTTCTTTTTTGCACTAGAAAGAGTTCATTCTCTGAAAAGCACAAAAATGTTTGCATAAAAATCTTTCGGTATGTTTTTCCCTTATAGGAATAAATAAATTTTAGTGCCAGTATATGTGCAAGCTATATGTTTTTACATGTTTTCCTGATTGTACGTCCTTGTGGGTGGTTATATGTGTTGATGCTAAGGTGCTTATGCAGGCTGACTGTCTGGCAGCTACTGCGTTGCAGCTTCTTTTGAAAGTAAAGAGGCACCTAAAAATTGTGTATAGCCTGAATGATGCCCGGTGCCAGGTAAAGCTATGAAAAGTTTGTTCCCGCCATGGTAAATCTGGATATAATTAATGAACTTAGTGTTAATGCATATTTTCTACTTTGTAAACAGGCTTTTTCCCCAAATGAACCTGCAAAACCTGGTGAGGTTCTCTCCAGACAGAACATTCCCTTTGCCATTGGTGAAATACGCACTAGTTTGCCTACCACTCATCAAGAATTGATACAAAGATATCAGGTAGGGTGTGGGCTATGGTTTGATCATGACAACCCATATTACTCTGTCGCATGTGTTTTTCACTTAACTGAGCATGCTTGCTGAGAGTTAGCCGTGGCAATTTTTCTCTTTAATATTGCTTTTTACTGGATTTCTTTCTTTACAGGAATTCAAGAGTTCTCTGAAGGAAGATGTGATTGATTATTCGCTTTACACAGCAAATACCAAGAGGAAGCGGCCCGCCCCCAGAAAAGGACGGAAATCCGGATACATGGGGGGAGGTGAAGATGATGAAGATGATCATGATGATGATGATTGGACAGGTGGGGTTCGCAGGCTAAGTAATAGCGGCAGAAAAGGTAACAGCAACAGGGGAAGTAGGCAGCGATGATAGTTGTAAGTATGTGACAGGTAGGCTAACTTGTATATTAAGTAGGAAAGGAATAGAAAGAGAATAGGAGAGAAAAGAATAGAAATCTGGAAACAGAGCCAGAAAAGGGCATCCAAGGTCCTGGAATAGTACTGGGTAGTTGGGAGCGCCTTCTCTGGCTGTTTCCATCTTGTAATTGGTTTGGCATTATAGTCTTAGCATTCTTTTTGTTAATGAAATTCACCTTCTCCTACTAGATCGCCTCTAGTTTTGTTTTTTGTTTTTTGTTTTAACAGAATTCCATATTATTATTGATTCATCCGTGACCCCATTCTTGAATCTATACTGTTATTTTTTTTTTTCTCTCAATTCTAATATAAGAATTTGAGGGATTTCTATTCGGAACTTTCGGTTGCTTTCCGACGTTGAAATGAAATCATTTCGTCACATCTTACGCTGCACCAAGTATGAATCCATTCTAATCTTTTACCCTGGGCATGTGGAAAAGGTTTCATTATTGTTGGGCACAAACACCAGGTGGGAGAAAAAGAATAAAGCTAAACATTCATGGTACTTGGTGGAAGCTGGTCTTCATTACCTGTACTTATTTTCTATATGATTTTAATTTGATTGGGAAGGTATAAAGTAGAAAAATATTAAGTTCGGGAGTTGGGAGGGCCCATATATTTAATTTTGTGCTAAGAAAGTTGCATGGCTGAACTGAGCGATTAAATATGATGTGCCCCAATGTCAAACTGTTCACCCAACTATCTTTATTGTCTTTACAGTTGTCTGTGGGTCTCACTATGCAAGGAGAGATATTGTGGAATGGACTCTTTTTTAGGTTGGAGAATCAACAATTGTTGCCGTAGAAATGAGGCATTTCTTTCTCCCTTTTGCCCGCCTCATTTCTTTCACTGATGTAGAGTTCGATTTCTCTCAACCTATCGACCTCAGATTGGCCTTCACGCACATCCATGCTTCACAGAATTCACGTTGAAATTAGTACTCTAGTGCTGATGGGTAAATATATGAGCTGCACAGTAGCACGTTTTCAAGTGCATTGATTAAGGAAGCTTTTGGCAATTTGAACATACTAAAATGCTCATCTGTTGATGTCATTTATAATGGGAAGCACTAAGCAGCACCGATCTAATATCAAGTCGAGATCCCATCCTAACATGGGAAATGTCAGCGTAGGTCTCAGACATGGAAAAAAAAAAAAATAACAAGATTTTACAACACACCATGAAAAGCTGTCTATAAAATAGGAAAAAGGTACGTTCCAATGTCACTCTTATATTCTACAACTTTATGGCCGTAAATGACACGTAGTAATCATAACGTTAACAGAGAATAAATATCCTTAAATCAAACCTTATTAAATGAGAAACTATAGAGTAACAGAAACATTACTAAATTCTTACAATCCAATGAAAATTAAACCCAAAAGAGTGACTACCACCCAGAAGTTTGGAGGAGGACGTGACCAAGTAACTCACGGTACGATGACAAAAAGAGGCTGCAAGGATAATATAGGGAATTCAGATAAATAAATTGAAGTATAAACCACAACATATGTGCGTGCGTGCGTGTGTGAGAGAGAGAGAGTGAGTGAGAGAGAGAGAGAGATCACCGTGTCTACACTAACTGGTTTCGTATCCTCTAAAAGAATCTCTGTTATTGTTCCAGATTGATCAGCCTGGTGAGAAAAATTGAAGATTAGCAGCCTTTGGTCTCAAGGTGGAATGCAACATAGTCTCAAATCCCAGTGGGGAAAAAGGGGCCCAATAATCAATTATATCAGCACAACAATGCATAGGTGAAAATTAAGGTTACTCGAGCAATTTCATTCAAGAAAACGTTTCTCTAATCAATCCATAATGAAGAATGGCGTATGGATCATCTGCAATACACAAGGGGCTTTGATTGTAGGCTTCTCTCCCTTCTATAGATGTAACACCTCAATGGAAGACCTAAACCACATTACCTATACTCTAAAGAGACTAGTCAATGATACAATTGGAGTCCCATTGGAACCTTATAAAGAGTAAGAACTTCTCATTCCCAAGTAATGTGAGATCTCATTCACCACCTACCCTTAATCTTATCATATAGGGGTATCACAACCATTGTAGGTGGTATGGCTCAAGTCCCACATTTCTGGTTGGGATAGGCTCTAAGACCATTTGTAACGCCCCAATAGAAGGCCTAAATCACATGGCCTATACTCCAAAAGGACTAGTCAATGATACAATTGGAGCCCCATTGGAACCTTATAAAGAGCAAGAACTTCTCATTCTCAAGTAATGTGGGATCCCATAAACTACCTACCCTTAATCTTATCATATAGAGGTATCACAATAGATGGGGAACAAGCGCAGTGGCTGAGGTCCGAGCTCTATTAAACACATTTTCGGAAAATTTAATCAAGATGCTGATCTATTGGTAAAACAGGGTGCAAATGGGGATGCAAGAGAGTTCTTGTCAGGCTCGAGACATTATAATGATCCTTAGAATTGATAGAGCTGGACTGCCTGTGCTATGTTGAAATGACAGGTCTTAACAAGAGTCCACAGTCTGTAGTCAGTTTATACCAATTTTGTTCTAGCTTACACATTTTGATTTGGGCTTTTATTTTTCGTATATTCTAGGTGTGAGTTTGTAACCACGGTATTCCTTTGCTACAAGTGTGGGCTTATCAATAAATTTGGAGCTATCTTCTTATTAAAAACACACAAAGAAACCTTCTAGAAATGAACTAGTAAGAGGAGAGGGGTTAGTAAAGACAAGAATGGAAGATTTTTTAGGAATCAACCCTCTTAGGTTTGAACAATCAAGTAGGGAACAGGTACCTCAATTTCGTTCATCAGTTTCATGGCCTCAATGATGCAGACAACCTGACCTTTTTGGACTTTATCTCCTACCTGAAAATGGTTAAATATTTATAAGAGCCGTTACTGTTTTTCCCATATGGTGAATAATGTGATATGTACCCTTTTTTTTTTATTTTTTATTTTTTATTTTTTATAATGAAGTATATACACATTCGAATTGCTTGAGACATGATTTCTCATCTGTCATGTCCTTTTTTTTTGGGGGGGGGGGGGGGGGGGGGGGAGCCCTCAAAGTGGTCACCAACACTGCCACTTACCTTGACAAATGGTGGTTCACCTGGTCCAGGACAACGATAGAATGTTCCAGCCATGGGGGATTTCAGTGGTGGATGAGACGAAGTGTTTGCCTTTGCAGGAGCAGGTAAGGCAGGTGCTGGTGCTGAAGCAGGAGCAGCTGACGTCGCTGGTGGAGGAGGAGACGGAAGCATTGCATAGGGTAGAGGTGGTGGCAGACTAGATGGTGCTATTGGCTGTAAAGCTTCCTTTTTTCTTATTAAGATCTCACAGTCTGACTGCTTCAGCCGCAGTTCAGCAATATCTCTTGAATCAACAAGCCTGTGAATGAAAATGATACAAACTTCAACAAGAATGACATGTTTAATATACATTTACTGTGAAGAATACTTGCAAGAATGTGTGTGCGCCAAACCCACTTTGACTTACTTGACAAGATCTGATACTTGAGACATGAATGCTGAGATTGACGATTCATCTTGAACAGTATCTTGATCAAGATGTGCCGACTCATCTTTCCCTTTTGGTGATGCAACTCCAGATATTGTTGGAAGTACAGGTACAGAATTTGAAGATTTCTCGGCTGTAACCTAGAATTCAAGTAGCCTTAGTAGGTGCTCATAATGAATATCTTATGCAAATAAGGAACTTTTTGCTTATTGAGTACAATCTTACCTCATTAAGCTTTGCACACACCTTCCAGTCCCTGTATTGCTTCCAGTTATTGCTCTGCAAGACAATTATACCTCTAAATAATAAAGAGTTTGCAGCCAAAAAATGTATTATACATGAACTACACATTATTAAATCTTCATACAGCGTGCATTTGCATTAGTCGAAAACCTTACAGAAAACCAGATTTCAATTTTCTTTAATTAACCAGAAAACCAAAAATCGACAGGTAGAACGCAGACAACTGAAAATTTCAAAATTCATAAGCCGGGCAGCCAATTCTTCTGTAATTTTGCTCTTGCCTTCATTAGACACGATGGCATGACCGCAAAGGATCGCTCTCTATCTGATCGAAACCATGCTGATGTATGAAATGCAAACTACAATCAATCTGCAGTCTTAAACTATGATAGATACATATATCATTCACTTGGGTAAATACTCTCTCCTCACACGTCAAGGTGAACCACTAAATTTTTTTCCCAGTAATGCTTACTACACATAAAGAACGCTGTTCATACTACGCGTACATACTACCCAGAAAATCTGGAAAGAATCATCGAATGACTACATGTTTCTACGAAATAAAAGGCTTCTTATATTCATTTTTTTCCATAAAATTAAAATCGTTGACACATATATGGACAATAGTTTATATAAATTACGTATCGGAAGGGAAAAATGTATAATATAAATCATTCAACAGCACAATATTAAATATGGACAAGAGTTGATATAAATTAAGAACAAAAGAAAAAGCACACAGTAAAGCCAAATAAATATTTCCACGAGTAGAACTTGAACACCAAAAAATAGTGCGAATCAATGAAAATGCCAAAGATTAAAGTCCAGGAGAATGAACACACTAGCGAAGATCCGAGTAAGACAGACGGCGTGGGACTGGACACGCGACGAAAGAAGAGCAGCTTGTGGTGGCTTTTATTCGTGGATCCGAGACGGGGAAGGGATAAGGTTTTAGGGCAGGGCACCGTTAACGACGCCATGATGAGAGAGAGGAAATTAGAAAACAGAAAACAAGAAATTAAGATATATATGGAAAGTGATTTCAATGGTTTCTTCTTTCGTAGCTCTCTCTACTCAAGATGGAAAATGAAAAGCGGTGCAAAAGGGAACGAAAAAAGGAAGGGATTTTGTAAGGGAAAGGTGGGCGATGAGATCGAAGAGACTATCTGAGAGATCCGAGGAGGAGAAAAAGAAAATGTGGGGGAGACTTAAGAAGTGTTCGATGTTTACGAGGCGGCCATCAACATCGCCCCATTTTAACTAACCACAGCTCAACAATGTCGTTGGGTTTCTCTACCGAAGACACGACACAAAGAAGCCGTCTCTACTGAGAGAGAAGAGAGAGGCTTTCCCATTTCCCTCCATGTGTGCATATTTGACGTGGACGACTAGGGCGGGTCCACGAACCTGGGTAACCAAATCGAACGGCTAGCAGTTATGTTTAGTGTACAGTTCTAAATTCTTTTCGCCCGATTTGTTTGGTTCCGGGATTTTGGTACGCTTTCGTACCTACAATTTTGATATGTAACATCTGGGTATTTTGTTAAAAAAATAAATAAATAATCAATATATAATATCACGTTACAATTAAAAATATAATATTTAAATCTCGAATATTTTTTTTTTAAATTAAGATATATTTGAGATTTATGTTTTTCATCAACTTGATGATAACAAGTGTCTTGATAACATGCCCTAGCTTTTGGTCAAGTAGATACAGGCTTAAGATGTGAAAATTCTGCACATTCCATTTGAAAATGCAATATCGACATTTAATAACTAGAGAAAGGTCTCTTAAATTTTGTGATTAAGAATTTGCCTTTAAGTCGTTAGGCATGGATAGATGCTTCTAATTACCACCTAATTATAATGCAACAATGCTCTTATTATACAGTGATTGTTGCTAATGTTTGACAATTGAGTAATACTAGATACAATTTTAGGATGTGCTAGTCCAGCATACTCTATTTGAAAATAGAGTGTGCAGGACTTGCACATTTTAAAAGTAAAAATGTAATTTTTCTTAACAATTATGTACTATCGTGATCTCTTTTTTGAAAATTTCCACTTATATAAGGATATGATGCTTCGTTTCAATCTACAGTTACATAATTAGATACACTTTGAAGACTTAAGTATGGTGCCATTACTGCAAGTATGTTGCAGATCCTGTACTTCTGCATAATGCATGCTTAAGAACTGTATTTTGCTTCCATCTGAGAGATCTGCTTTAGACTGGATGCAGCAATGTACAGTCCATTCCATTTCATTGACATGTTGCCAGAGTAGGTTTGTTTTTTTTTTAGGTCAGTCCTTTAATTTCCATTGACATCACTAAAGAACTTTCAATTGCAAGTTCCTTATTATATGCTACTACAAGATATGCTTTTCGTTCTTGACTCTTGCAGCAGTCGATTTTGTTTCTGTCTTTCTGTACAACCACCACTAAAACTGAATGCTTTAGATCCTATCTATTTGTGTTCGTTTCATCCTATCAAGTTGAAATCTTAAACTTTCTTGATGAGGTAGATTCTTGGTTCTTTGACCCATGAAGATGTATTTTTTGTTCATCAGAACTTGTTTTCCACTCGCTTGTATGTTCTGCTATTCATCCGCCCTGTAACAATTGATCACAGATATATCAGTCCCAGGAACTGGGGACATAAGTACTTTTCTAGTCATCCAACGAAGGAAATTAAGCACATACCTGGCTTGTAATATCTTCTGGTTTTGGCTGCCTGAGGGATAAACACCCCAGTTCCATTGGCATTTTTCCACAGGTTCAGAAGCCATGCAGGTACTGAATTAGTACTCTCATTTTCCCACCAATTGAAATAGCTTCCAGGTTGTAATATAGCAGGGTAAGTACAATCTATTAATCTGTTTGAGCTTCTTTTGGGCAACAATGGAGGAGGAATTTTGCCGTTTGGCTTTGTGGAGATCTTCATCCTCATCTGCTGTCAAAAGCAGAATTTGCTTCCTAATTTCTGCGTAGAGAACATCATTCTGGTCATGGTCGCCACCTTCGAGTTCCAGATAGTGATCTGCCTTCATGTCCATATTGAATTGGAGACTGTAATCAGAGTCTATGAAAGAGCTCTAACCGGAAGAGACTTGTTTTGTTTTGCGGTAGGAAATGGTGAATTGGGTTTCTTAGGGAACTTGTTTGGGATTATTATATAGAGTGATAGCAGGGAAAGAGTACTTTCTTTGAGGTCAATTTAACCGGTGCAGAGACGTTGGATTGGTTAAATGCTTCCAAAAGAATTCAATTCTGAATAATATGTCTATGTTTGTTCTTTAGTTCATGTACTTACCTGAAATTGGTCATTAGGATATACTTAAAGCCAAAGTCCTTGCAAACCAAATGGATGAGAATGACTTTAAACATCCCTTTTCTTTAACATAATGACAAGCAATCAAATGAACGTGGTCATAACTGCACGAGATATCATAAATTATAGCCTTCAATTCATGACTTTGGATCATTTGTGCTAAAATGGTAGGTAATAAATGCCATATCAGAGTATCAATATCAAGGTGCTGATACACCACCGTAGAAGATAACTTGTAAATTGAAAGATCAAATCTTTCTCTCAATACTTGTGTTTTCCAAATTATGGAACATGTTGACTGAATTAAGAGCATCAACAGAGAGCTTGACAAATGAAAGGTCAGACCCGTGCCAAGAGTTGGCTTTTCAAAACTACCGACTATGTTGACGAAAATAATCAAGCAAATAAAAGAAACATGACCCTCAATCTGAATCCCACCACATTGCTCCAATCCAGGAAGTTCCTGCTGCTATCATTTTGTCAAGATTATATACTTCAATTCCTGAACATGCACTTCTGTAGACACTATAAAGAGAGCGGGAGCCATAGGTTTTAAATCATGCAATTAAAGAGTATGTAAAAGGTGGAAGAACTGATGGAAAAATACAATGAATCATCCAGAATTACAGAAGCCAAACAGCAGAAATGGACTCAAATGCGTGCACAAGACAACAGAGAGTTACACACTCACGTTGCATATAATACAAAATGACAATGTCTTAAAGAAATAAATATACAATAATCAAATCTTGTTTATGGCAAAAATACAATTTTTGCATCAACGAGCCATGCCAGGTGCTATAGGAGGCGTGAGTCCTTCCCGGTTCCACTTCTCTACATTGGCTTCCCAACCTTCACGCAAAAGATAACGACAAATAAGCACCAAAATGCATCATTCAGCACTAATCTTAAACTTCCAATCTACATGTTTGGATATCTAATACGAATCATGTTATTTTTATCGATGGAATATAAATCCATTGCGCACACAAAGGGACTCATCATCATGAAACCTCCAACCGATCGAGAGTCACTTTTATTTTTTCCAGTCAGGATTTTAGATCGAGATTCATTTCTTTACTTTTCGGTCTTTGTTCTTGGAGTGGTGGTTTAGGAAATAGATGTTATCAAGTTCTTTTTTTTTAAAAAAAATATTGATTATGTGATTAAATCTGTTGTAAGGTTTCTATAGGAACCATTGATAAATTGTTTTATCAAAATATAACCTGAGAATATTGCCATATAAAAAATTATATTAGTAAGCCATCGTTGAAGACATGACCTCCACACTAGTGATAATTTGATACAATAAGATTTGATTTGCAAGAGAACTTAATTTTAAACTTCTCTTGCAAATTAGATCTTAGAATGTTAACTATATATAGAGTGTGTCTTTTACACCGACTTCCAATTGGAAGGACTCTTGCCATTCACCTTGGAGATATCAAGACCTCTAGGAGCCGAGACAGAAAATACATGCATGTGTTAAAAGGGAATAGAGCTTACCAATGGAGGGATCAACCCCACGATACTGGAGTTCTCTATACTCTTGACAAAGAGAGCAAGCACAGCAGCAGCAATGAACCAACCAATCTGCACAGGGAGCCTCTGGCAGTGAGAAGAGGCCTCGGAGTTTGGACCTGTATGTACAAGCGTACAGCCATCCGCAGCCAACAGAGCCCATGGCATAGGAGATGAGGCCACCAATCAGACATGCTGCCCATTCAACACATTAACATCATTAATTCGTATTAAGTAACAACTTTTGTTATGTTTGGGGGATCCAAACAAACACTCCATCTCAAAAACACCATCATGAGTCTAATAAATTGGACCCGTACCCACATGTTCCTCATTAACTCTAGTGTTATAAAACAAAAGCGATATTAGTTTATACTGAAAACGGATTTAAGTATTTTGCTTACATGTGGTCCCTCTATCAACAATTTCCACAATCCGGCCAACGGTGATACATGGACAGCAACATGTTATGAGACCTACAAAAGTGAACAAGAGTTAAGACATCAAGAAGGGGGGGCGATTTTGAGAGGAAGATTGCAAGGGTTAAAAGAAATGTATCCATGGCAGCTATTACAGTTGGATGGATCCTCAAAACAATCACAAAGTCCGGAAGACCATTGTCCCTCATGAGGCTTTGCAAATGGAGTGGCTGAAGTTGGAGGTGGTGGAGCTGATTTGGCATAGGGTGCTTCGGCTTTATTGGGATACATCGGTGCAAGAAGTTATAGATACTGTGGATAGGTGATGGAGGGAATTTCTGAATGCCTTTAGGTTATGGTATTGGGTCTTATAAATAGTAGGCAATGGATTGGGATTGACGTGTGTTTCTTGGCTGAGTTAACTGCTAGGAAAATCCAGTTTTGAATCTGCAGAAATGATTGACTAAACTTTGTTTCTATTTTATCATTTTTGAAGATTTCTTCTTTCTTCCTTCCTTTTTAAAATCTTTGAATTGGTTTAATAGATCACTTCAGACACATACAGTTTCCGATAAGGCTTGAATGATTCAATCCAAAACATGAAATTTAAGTATAGAGGTGTCATTGTGTGTAAAACATATCAATGCTTGATCTATTCAGATATCTTATAAAAAGAATTTACAACTTATAGCTCAACTTAAGATATTATAAAATTTTATTTTATGATAAAATAAATATGACGTATCACGTTAAGTAACCTTTACTTAAAACCTTTATTTTATAAGATCTATTCGGAGACCTCTTAACAATATTAGAAACAGCAATGAAATTCCTCATTTCCAAAGCCTTGACCAGAACATATAGATGAGAAGTATTGAAAGAGACGTAAGGCGTGCACTCACCCTCATCAACCGGAAAATGGGGGCTGCTTTTTTCTTTTCTTTTTTGAGGGGCTGCTCTATTCATCATCAACCAGATGTATACGAAACAGTCGTTGATGATTGAGCTGTTTGAATGGAAGAAGACACCTCAAATGGACCAGAAGTACCTTAATTCCATTCCATTTTTTATTTAGGAAAAAATAAAGAAAGAAAAAAAAACAAGTGAACACAGCTGAAAACAATTTCGCTGTGAAGTGATTTGATGGTTTGTAATAACACTAATTAACTAGGCTTTGACGGTTGAACTAGTGTTGATTTTCAAGTCGTCTCATTATTCGAGAAATAAAATAACAAGATTTCAATGTCCGGAAATTGTAATGTGCTACAGAAATACGTACGTTGACCTTGGAAGATATCCATAACATCCTTGAATTTATTATCTATCGGACCAAGCAAAAGGCGAAACCCCATGTACAGAACAGAATCGACCTAAAGGTAAATCGTTTAGAACAAAACGTGCATGAACTCAGAAGACCACATTACTGTGATAGGTTCCAACAATGAGGAATAATGGCAGGATGGGAGAGCTAACGGAAAATTTCACAATCACAACTATGATGGCGGCATGCTTATTTCTACATATGAATGTTACAAAAACAAAAACAAGACCTAAAACATATAGATTAAGATGCCGGGCACTGACATCTCTCAGGCCTGGCGCATTGGTTGTGTAAAATGAAAGAAATCATCTGAGACCAGAACACCTAACAAAAGGTAAGAATCAACAAAAAGGAATAAGTCAGATGCGAACTAGTAGCGGTTCCAGTAGGTCCTGCGTCTGAACCAGTTGTAGTCAGGTAAACCCTGGATGGGCCCCATCGCGGCAATTGCAATATCCTGCAAAACCAAGCACCGGATGAAGACAAGTCCATCACATTTTGATCAACAGACTGGTGAAAAATCTTACATAAAGTTTTACTTCATTTTCTAGATCCAGTAACTTAGGTACCTAATACTACTTACCTGGTCCCAAATAAATCGGTTTGCAACGCGTTTGACTGTCCTTGCATCAACAGCATCAATTCTGGCAAATAATTCGGCTGATGGGATTCTTCGGCCATATGTAAGTAGCTACATGCACAAAAGGACCACGGAAAGCAAAATTAGGAATTGTGAATTGTAGCAGAACAGATTTCCTAATCAAATTTGATATTTACAGTGGTTACTTCTAATCTGAAACATATAAAAACCACAGGTATCACCTTCTCTTTTTAGCCATGCACACACATAACACCTTTCCAAACAATCATCCTAGTAGCCATTAAATCATAGAGAGATCTCATCTTTCAAACCAGGGTTCGACAAGACATACACAAAGCAAGAAATAACATGCACGTTGAACTAAGGAAGCAACAACAAAGGGATAAGAGTGACCTGCTGAAGTTAATCAGCTGGTCAAATGATATTGGTTCAATCCAGCTCGACAGTAGTGACTGCATGAAAGATTTCTCTCTCTGCTTGCAGTTTTTCAATACCACCTCATATACAATAGATTAAAAAGGATATACAACAGTAACCTAAATGAATCATTTCTTCTCTCTTATCATTTCAATAAGGAGAGAAGTTGCACCTGGCGCCCAATATCTTCAGCTACACAACTTGTTCCATCGATGTGAAGCAGCAGAGAAGATTTCAACTGCAATAAAAGACAGCAGCAAGCAACAATAACTACAGGAATCATTTTACCAAATTCCACAAAATCACGTAGATGAGACTGTTTGTGGACATAATCTTGAACAAAGAACAATAGAAAATTTGTCAACTGCCATATTGAAAAAATAATACTATTTCAAAATATCAGTATCGCACCCCATATCATTGTCATCCTCAAGGAATTGAAGCTTCTTTCAACCAACGTTTAATTTGACCAAAACAAACAAGAAACAAATAAATGCACTATGAAATGGCTTTTCACATTCACAAGAACAATTTGATTTCAAAAGTAGCTTTGTATCTGATACAAATGTCCAGCTGAGATTATTAGTCACGGTACTAAGCTCATTCTTAGAGCTTAGCCTGGTTCGGGTGAAAAAAAGAAATCTGAAGTAACCATGTATCTGATATCAAATTAAAATGAAAGCATTGGTGGGTACCTGATTACGTGCACGAATAACATCTTCTTCCAGAACTCGACAACACAACTTGGTGGTCTCATACATTATTGCGTATGCTAAATCATCTAAACAATCTGGCTGAAATAACAAGACAGCAAATTCATCAAAAATAAATGAAGTTACAATAACCCTATTGGCACCATGTCTATTTTTTCATCAAAAAAGGAGGAAATGAAGATAAAGAAGGTTCCATTTTATTCTGTAAATGACAGAAATGTTTGATGGCTTCAACAATGTTTAGGGACCTCACCTTAGCAACAGCATAAACACCAAATAGCCCAGTGTCTTTATAGTTGGTGTTAAAGGACATCATGTTTTCTGCGATTTCATTTATGGCAATCTTCTGTGCCAAGTCAGAACTGTATACAGGTTTTCATTTTATTAATGGATGTGCCTAAAAGAGAAAATGCCTGACTGAAGAACAAAACCCGAAATGCCACAAAGGTAAGTAGTTCTGAAAATAACTCACCCCATGTGCTTTCCACCACTAGCACTTTTATTCCATGAACCCAGCATAGCCTGCATTACCATCAGGGCAACAGAATCTGGATCTGTCCAAGATGCTCCATTAAAAGCAACAGCAAATTGTGCCACGGGGACATCATCATCAATTATTCTAACCTGGTTTTTACAATGTCAACAAAATTTATTCTATTATACACAGCCATAAAAGATATTAAAAAGTAATCAATATATCTCCCCACCTCAGAACCAGTAAAAGCTGCTGGCTCTTTTGCAACTAACTGAGTAGCTGTGGTTGGGTCTGACGACAACTTTGTGAACAATTTTTTTACTTGCTCAACAATGTCCTCGTGCTTCACAGCTCCAGAAGCAGCAACAACCTGAGATATAGGTCCCAAAAAATCTCCATGACAATCCCTTCCCAAAGCAAGTCTTGCATATCGATTTAAAATGCAATAAAACTAAACACAATATGACATATTCACCAATTCCTCCGATCCACTATACACAAACAAAAAATTAAGAAACTTGTTATTTTGTTCCTACCATTCTGGGCGCCGTGTAGTGCGTTTGTATATAGTTCTGGAGATGATCTTTTGTAATTGTCCTAATATTCTGAGCAGGTCCAAGAATAGTTCGACCCAAAGGAGTGTACTGAAAGGCCGTTGCATGCAAATGGTCAAAAATGACTTCCTCAGTTTGCCCCTCAACCTACAGCATGGACATGAGATACAAACTTAAAACACACAAAGCAAGATAGCAAAACCTATAAGCAATTTTGCTACAACCTTAACAAAACATTATAAGCAACGAATGAAGGCAAACATCTCCACCAAAGACAAATCAAACACTAGTACTTCCACATCAGTTGAATAATACATCAAACAGTCTGTGTTAGATTATTGACTCAGGAAAAGGGCACTAGTGGTATTTCTCATTTATCACACATGCTACTGATTTAGCACAGAAGAGACACTTCACACTTCATAAAAGTAATCGAGATGTGATACCCCATATGATAAGGATAAGTGAAGGTGGTGTATGGGATCACACATTGCTTAGGAAGGAGAAGTTCTAGCTCTTTATCATGTTCCAATGGAGCTTCAATTGTATCATTGATTAGACCTTTTAGAGTATAGGCCATGCGGCTTGGGCCTTCCATTGGGGCATTCAAAGTGATATTAGAGCCTATCCCAACCAGAAACGTGGAACTTGAACTGTGTCACCTACAATGGACTAACCCAATGAGGACATTGGGAATTTAAAGGGGTAGATTGTGATTCCCCACATGATAAGGATAAATGGTAGTGTATGGTATCCTACATTGCTTGTAAATTAGAAGTTCTTGCTCTTTATAATGTTCCAATGGGGTTCCAATTGTATCATTGAGTAGTTCTTTTGGAGTATAGGCTATGTGGTTTGAGCCTTCCATTAGGGAGTTACACGAGAAGGGAAGGGCAACACGATAAAGTGTAAATTGCATCTCAAAATTCCATGCTTGTATAACGTTGAATGTACATTTATATTCAGCATCCACTTGTGTAAGGGCAAGGCAGGGCAGTAAATGATCACTTACGAATTTTTGTCACTTATCTTTCTTATCGTACTAAGAAAGTTATGTCATTGTTTCCTATAAAGCCTATGTCCAAGGCATTCACTATTCAGCTCAAAGACTGCTCTAAAAGCAACAAAGAAGATCCTCAAACTAAACTTAGCATAAATATTGATGGGGATTTGCTCATACTAGGAAAATAAGGAACAAAGTAGTCATGAGTTTTAAGATCCAACATAGTAAACTAGTATGAAGCACGCATTTGCAGGAAGGGAGAAAGAAGTGGAAACGAGAAATATAAAGGACGTGGGAAATAAAATTGCAATCTTTTTCCCCCATTATTCAGTACGTGAATCACATTATGCCGTTGAAAAACTAACATCAACCAATTTGAACTTGACAGGCATGGGAACGATAACCATTAAAGAAGATGAAAAAAAAAAAAAAAACCAGCGTTAACCTACAAATTCTGTGTTAAAATACTCCTCTTTTTTTAAAACAACTAACACTTCCAATTTAAAAACTCACTAATAGTTATTCTTAACCAAACAATTTATATCATGTGCAATGCACGTAATTACCAATGCATAAATTCATGGTTAACAATTCCATCATCACGCGTGACCTATAATAACTTCGTATTAGTGCCCAAATGCAAAACTTCGATCGGGTTCGAAACCAAGCCATTAACTGAAAATCTTAACCTCGAATGCAAAAATCACAAAAAAGGAAAAAAAAAAAAAAAAAAAAAGAAGAGAGAGAGAGAGAGAGAGAGTTTCAACCTGTAATATTAACAATAAAACGCTTCAAAGTTATGCAGTCAAACTAGTAACAATCACACTCGCCGAACTTGGTAACGACCACTCACCAATTAAAAAGTTTCAAAATTTCTGGAGCCAAAGAAATAAAAGAGGCTTCAGAATTTTAATTACTCTCACCCACAAACAGTCAAACTAATAAACAAAGTCCAATAAATGCATCCATTGAACCCAAGCAAATCCCTGACTTACCTCCTCCATTTCCCGGAGAATCACGTCGCGCTCGCGGCTAATGCGGTTCTCGTCGAACTTGGAGTTCTGCAATATATCGGCCAGGATGTCAAGCGCCCTGGGCACATCTTTCTCCATGACCCTGGCGTAGTAGGTGGTCTGCTCCCTCGACGTGTACGCGTTAAGATGTCCCCCCATGTTCTCGATCTCCTCCTCCAATGCCCTGGCCGTCCTCTTCTCCGTGCCCTTGAATATCATGTGCTCCAAGAAATGTGCGGTACCGTTGGTCTCGTCGGTCTCGAACCTCGACCCTGAATCGATCCAGACCCCGACGGTGGCAGTGCGGGCTGCGAGGTTGGACTCAGTGGCCACACGGAGGCCGTTGGGGAGGGTGGTGACGCGGGTCTCCGGGGCGGAGAGGATCCGGGTGTGGTCGGCAACGACCGGGTGAGGCGACCCGTACTTGAGGAAGCGTGGGTCAGGATTCTCGAGCTCCTTGATCTTCGATTTAACAGCTTCCGCGAGACGGTCGTAGACCATGGCGCTTGGTGGAGGAGGGGAGGGGGGTGGGGGTGATGGCGTGGCAATAGCCGGAGACGTCGAAGCCGATCGGACGGTGTTGGCGAAGGCGGACGTGGCCGCCCTGTGGGAGCGGCGAGATAGGGCTAGAAGATTCTTGATCACCATCTCTGGCTCACTGTCTTGGGTTTGACAGAACGGGGAAGAAGTGAGAAGGAGCTGCCTTCGATTCTAGAGGGACCGAGAGAGCTGGTCTCCGTCTCCTTGTAGATAAACCGAATAGATGCGCTGTTTGGTATTCACCTTCACACCTGTTTTGCTAGATGAACGACCGTCGCTTTGTCATATAACAATTATTCATAGTAAAATTAAACATAATAAATAATTTATTAATTATTCAACATTATATTACGAGATAATTAAAATTTCGTTACTCTATTTTTGTCAAAATAAAATTTTGTTAAATATTTAATCACAAGTAATAAAATGACCAAATGTTATGTCATTCGTTTGTATTAATCAAATGAGATGAGCTTTGGGTCTAATCCTATAGAAAGATAAGTAATATTTTATATAATCATGAAATATGTAAGTATTGTATAGTCGTTATAAAAAAAATAAAATTTATTATTAAAAATTTAATTTTTTAATATAATTTTCGTATTTATTTTTAAATAATTATGTAATATTTATTTACTCTAAATTATAAGTATCATTTCTTTTTAAGTATATTGTGTCAATGTGTCTATTATAATGTAAAATGAAATCCTAAATTAAATTAGGTGGCCGAGATATTTACACCATCGACCCAAAACATAAAGCCCGATTTCTGCACCCAACCCAAATACAAAACCCTTAATGGGTCAGTCCAAGATTGAAAACCCTAACGGGGTTGCTGAATATAAAACCTAATGCTCCTGAATCAGGATTCCTAGCGAGCGAGAGAGAGAGAGAGAGCCTACTTCGTCGCCCCCAAGCGATTAGCCTCCCTCACCTGTGCGACCCAAGCCTCTCTACCTTGCTTCATCAATGGCGACCGCGACGACTGTGAAGGACGTTTCGCCTCACGAGTTCGTGAAGGCCTACTCGGCTCATCTCAAGCGATCCGGCAAGGTATGTATATCCTCCACCACATACATGTTACTCTTACATACTCCGTATGTTTTTCGAGGTAAAATGGAGCAGAAGGCTAGAAGCTGTATATTCCAAAAATAGAAACGAAGCTGTAAGAAAACTAGGCTCTTATTCTTTTTAAATATTGGTAGCTGATTTAAGGCTGATATAGGTTTTTGGATTTGGCCCTAATTTTTATTTTTTCTCCAAACATGAGCTTTATTACGATGTTATGACCATTTGAATAAGATTGGTTTTGATTGAAGGAACCGAGAGTCTTATGATTGCTGAGTCGGGTCTGTATTGTTGGTATTTTTGTTAGCTGGGACAACCGAGTAAAATTACGGACAATGAAGAATTTTTTTATTGTATCTTTGTGGCTCTTTATTGTAGTTTTTTTAGCAAATAAATAGCTTGGTTAACATAGTGAAATGCATTCATGTAATGCCCTCCTGTTTTCCAAGAATGGATTGATCTAATTTAGTTTATACCCCACTTCAACATCTATCTGCTTTTTCAGTTGTAGTGTGCTGTTCTCATTCATATACGTCAATTTTATGCTCTTGTGAGGTTTTGGTGGTTCTTGTTATACGATCTGGAATATGTTTTTGTTTTTTAAATCAAAGTTTTGGTTGACTGTATGCCCGGGGATTTCGGGAATTATTTTTCAGTACAATTAGGGTGAGTAGAAAAATAGTTGAAACGTGTATCTCAAGTGCATGCTGTTTTGATGCACAATATCTAACGGCCTTTTGGCCATTCATCGGCATGTTTCTTAATTGGAAGTTTAAGTTGTATCCTACATTGTAATTCGGTGTGTTTGTATGCTGTTTTATTATATGTGAACTAATTTTCCTTTTCAATCATCTTATGTGAGCAGATGGAGCTGCCGGAGTGGGCAGATATTGTAAAGACTGCAAGGTTTAAGGAACTGGCTCCTTATGACCCTGATTGGTATTATGTGAGAGCTGGTAAGAATCGTCTCCTCTCTTCTTTTATCCTGATCTGCATCCTGAACAGTTTCTCTTATGCCCGTGGTCTGCAACATGCTTATAGATTTTTTGTCTCAAAATCTTGTGCAGCCTCCATGGCAAGGAAGATCTACCTGAGGGGAGGTCTTGGTGTTGGCTCTTTTAGAAGGATTTATGGTGGGAGTCAGAGGAATGGAAGTCGTCCACCCCATTTCTGCAAGAGCAGTGGTTCTGTTGCTCGCAACATTCTACAACAGTTGCAGCAAATGAACATTATTGATGTTGACCCAAAGGGGTGAGCTCAACATTATTTAAACCATTTTTCTATTGCAAAGATTAAGGTGATCACATTTGGTATAGATTATGATGTGAAGACAATAGATGCTCATTTTTATGCATAGAACACAGATTTAGTTTTTCCATCCCATCAAAGTGGAACTTCTCATGCAGATGTATTTCCATTATGTTGTAGAGTTAGCTCCTTGTATCATTTCTCTCATCATCACCAACCTCTGCTTCATCTTTCTCCCTCCTCTGGTCTCTCTGTGTTAAATATCCGAATATAATTTTGGTATTGTCAAAGCTCTCATGCAGATCCCACTCCATTTCTCTATAGTGAAAGTATGTTAGGGAATTATTCTGTTAATTTTAAATGTACTTGTAACGCTTCGCCCCCCAGGCCCCCCCCCCCCCCCCCCAAAAAAAAAAAAACCAATGAGGTGACGTTGCTAACCTTTATTTTTTTTCATTCAACCTGCCCTTGGATGCTTTCTACATTTTGCACTATGGTTTTGATCATAATCACTTGGCACTTCTCCCTTGTAATGTGATCTTATTTGCTGATACCTTTTTTACTTATGGCTGCTGTTTCTTAGTGGAAGGAGAATCACCTCAACTGGTCAGCGGGACCTTGACCAAGTTGCTGGGAGGATCGTTGTTGCCCCCTGATCAATGTATTCGAGAGATCTGGTAGAGCATTGGTCTTACTATTTTTTAGGTTTCTACTTTTGAAAAATGTGGCAACTACTGCGAATGTATTAAGACAACATTTTGTCCCATCTGCCAAGTGTTTTGTTAAGATAGACGTGGTTGATGTTTTGGTTTCAAATTTTGGTGCTTTGACATACTTTTACTCAATTATCTATAATTTGATATGTTTACTCGATTATCTATAATCCTGCATTTATACCTTGTAAAGCGTTTAATTTGGGAACGCTAGACATGCGAGGATGAAACAAGTGATCATAGATTATTGTAAGGTGTGCTTTTAAACCCCCCCTCCTTTTTTCCTATGTTTTCTTTTTGTTATTTTGCCCATAAATAATAATAATAATGAGCTGTGATGTTTATCAATTTCCCCAGGCTCATATCAAAATCTCTATTCAAACCTGTACAAAATCTTGTTCAGCTTCACCACATAGGAAGATAGAAGAGTTAAGTGGTCATCCTGTACAAAATCTTAAGATGGAAAACGTCTAATGAGAGTGAAGTAGCATCCTTTATGCATATGCTACTCATCATCCTAAATCCACACACCACCCTTGATTTTTTGTTTTTTATTTTATTTTATGTAATCTACTCATAACCTATATACTATACACATTTAGTAAGGAAAAAATAAAATTAAAAAATTATGTGTGGTGTAGAAATGGTGAGTAAATTTTTTCATCTTTCATATAATCTTCTTTATGGGGAATAAGGACCTCCTTACTGTATATATGTATGTTAGTTATATATATATATATACGTTATGAAAAAAAATATAAAAGCAGCGAGGCGTGTGGTGTGTGTCTTAAGCAGAATTATTCTTCCTAAAAGAGGTGTGGTGTGTTTATTGAGCGAAAGCGAAAAACATATATACAAATTTTTTTCATTGGCACAAACGCCTCAGAGTTGCCATGTGAATAAACACCTCAGATTAAATTATCGATCTTTGCTAAATTATCAAGTCAATTCTAATATTTTATTGCCATCGTCCCATTTATTTTACTCTTTTGAAAATTTAAAAACAAGAGAAGGAAAGGAGTAACAGAAAGAATCTCACACAGGGGGGGCATCAAAATTGCAACTAAATTGGTTGCTTCATATACAAACTTGAAAAAAGAAAGAAAGAATATGGATTATTTAGTAACTGATGACAATAAAACTATATTATATCCGGAGTTTCTTTCTTGTACTTTAATCTTGGTAACTGTAGGTACTGAGCTCATCCCATGACAGACAGCACTTGATCTTCTTTTGTTGTGGTATGTGGAACTTTGGTTCTCTAGGTACAGTCGGATGCTTCATCGATCTTAACAAACAAAAACCGAAAAAATAAAAAAATAAAACAATATGAGAGACACCTTCCAATCTATATTGTTTATTACAATTGGGGGGTGGGGGGACAAGGATTTTAATAGCTCCCTTTAGACCTGAAAATGCAGCATATATTGGATGTAAATATTGCATCCAGATAGTAAAAAGAGGATCATAGCAATTGTATTTTTAGTTAAGATAGTACAATGAATGATTTGGCATCATGTTTTGTCAGCAAAGTACCTTAACCAGATTCAGCTAAGAGTGGCATCTCACCTCGAAATAATGTAGCACAAACATCAACGAGTGCCGAAGATAAAGAAGATGATCAAAAGAAGTGCTTTTTCCAAATGTAAATCCCCTTATCACTTTGGCCTTATCAATTGTTGTAATTAGCCTATATACACAAGATGCCTCACAGGGAAAGTGTGCCAATGAGATCCTTTCTTACTGTTCTTATGTTGGTTTTTTCAAATTAATGAGTTACGACTTTTCTAAAACTATGTTCATCGGTGTTGAAATACCCAAACAGAAAAGAAAGCCGAAATGAAACCAAGCTCTTACGGAACCAAATGAATAAAAAGCTAGATCACCTTTTACCTTCTGGGAATGAAGGGTCTGTCAAAATAGGGCATAGGCTGTGCTTTAGGAACGAGCTCCTTTCTCAACCTTCTTATTTCTTCTTCTTCTGCCATCTGCAAGAGTGAAACGAACACATACATTTTAGATGTATAATATAAATTTCGTGCTATGGGCTTGACATTTGACAACCATTCCATATCATGTACCTTCTGCCGTCTTTCTCTTTCCATCTTGTATTGCTCGATCAGGCTCATCTTCTCTGCTACCTAGTTATGCACATACAGCGGCAAGAGCATGTATAATCAGGCTAACAAGAACACAAGTATAATCAATGGGTAATGCATACTCATACTCAGGCGAATGCTTTTGGAATGTTTGTTACCTAATTGAAGAAGATAACGCAGGGTAGGATAGAAACAGCATAATAATGCATATGCTAACTAATTGAAATCATATAGAAAAGCACCTGATGGTCAAACTCAGCACGTTCTGCTGCTCGCAGATCACTGTAAAGCTTCAAGTCTACTGGCCTTGTGTTCTCCTTCACTGGAGGCTTTATCAAGCACTGCGATAACAAGCACCAAAACAATGTAAATAAAGATAATAAAGAATAAAACCTCCTTGACTGCATATATGCTGGTAAAGCCAAAAACCTATGAGTTCTTTTTCATTTTAATATCAGTCAAGTACCTGAACTATTATGATAGCACCCACAATAAAACTCAAAGATCAAGATCATGATCACATGATATTTTTTTCGTGATTTTGAACATTGGTCTGCAAATTAAATCCAGAAATTACGGTGCTTAACATTAACTATTAGCTTTTTCCAAAATGGCCTCACCTCTGGTTCATCCGTTGTCCATGGTAGACCTTGTGCAATTGGTATCCGCTGCCTCTCCTCCTCTGTCACCATTTCTTGTAACTTCTTCATAAATTCCTCCTCCTTCAGTCTTCCTCTTTGCTACAATGCAATTCAATTACCAAAGTTATAAGCAGAAGCAATGCAGGTTAGGTTGCAGTTTTCACAATCAATTCACTTCCACGACACTCACCTCTGTCCTTAGCTTGAACGGTTTTTGGCTGGTGACCTTGAGCTGCTTCTTCTTCCATCTACTTCCACCCATTGTACCAGAAGATTCAGAGCTCTGAAATTCAAAAAGAAGAATATTGCATTATCAAGTGAAAACAATTTACATCCTTCCAATAGTCTAAACAAAAATCAATAAATCTTACATTTCTTCGATTCCGACGGCCCCCATTAGAAGTCCTGCCTGAAATGCTGAAGCACCAAAAGATTCCAAAGCAAACCAGATCAGAACCCTCGTAATGGAACTCAAAATAATCAAATTTAAAGCTAAATAAAATAAAACAAGCTATTTCTACCCACCTTCCCTGGCTACTATCCCACGAAGATGAAACTGAAAACCGCGAATCTAAACCAAGATTCTCTGATGTCAGGAACATCTCTGATGGACAGAAAGAAGAAGACGAAACCCGTGTCTCAGGAACTTTAGGAACCTGCAATCCTGGTAAAGCCCATTTCATTGCCTTCTTCTCAGTCTCTTCTGCTTCTTTCTCATCCTTCTCATCCGAGTCCTTCGAACTTGGTATTGAAAGAAGCTTCTCGAAGGCCTTCACCAAATGCTTCACCTTGCCAGACCCAGATTCAGGCACACTTTTCCTTGCTTCTTCCAACAACTTGTCCCTCCTTCTCTTAGCCGATGAACTGCCTACTGGACCGTCTGCCTCATTCCCCGAAAAGATATCATTTTCATCCACCTTCCCTTCATGCTCATCTCCTGTTTTCAGATCTTGGAGCATCAAGCCCTTCTCTATTTCCTCTTCAAGTTCAGTCTCAGCTCTATCAGAAGCCTGCAACTGATCCGATTCCCCCATCTCTTCGCTTCGAGCCTTGAAAAACTCTTCCTGGGATGCCCTCAGATTCTCATAGGCCATACACAAACACTTCGTGATATTACCGCCACCAGCCTTCTCTCTGCACTTACACTCGAACTTCGACCCCAAATTCTCCTTCTTGGATTTTTTTTTCGCCACCACGAACTTTCTCTCCCGAATCTTGTTACGTGGAGAGTATGGGACCGGATTTGGGTTCTTCACAGCTGATTTTTTCGCCTTCGCTGACTTGATAATTGGGGAGTTCGCGGGTCGAGGACCAGGGCTTGAATGAGAGACATTGGGATTCAAATTCTCCGCAAGCTTGGGATTTTCTTGAATCTTTGATCGAGACCCATGTGATTCTTTCACTGGTGTCCCCGCCCTGGAGTTCTTGCCGATCAAGTCCATCTGTAAGTGACCGGAAAAACGCAAAGATTCGCCGTAAAAAAAAATTGTTTGGGAGTTTTCTTTGATGGGGAAAGGAGCGTTTGCGTGAAAGAGGGCTTGTGTTTTGAGAAGGCGGATCTTTTGGAATTGATGAAAACATTGAATGAGGAGGGTTTTAGAGGGGAGAGGAAAAATAGGAACGTTGAGATTATTGGGGCGCTCTAGTAACGGCTAGTTTTTTTGGTAGGGTTTGTGTGTGGTGCGTTTGATGAGCCATTTGAATCTTGTTTTGATTCTCGACCGTCCGATTTTCTGATCAAGATAATCCTAGCGGTAATCATCAGATCTGATTAACAACGGTTATACCAGTTGCCAAATTTCCCCATTTTTTCTGTAACTTACACCGAATATTCTTTTTCTGTAATAGGGAAAAAAGGGAAATTGGAACGGAGGTACTCAGGTACTCCCTGATCTATGATATGATGCAGTGGTTCTGTTTATTGCCCAATGAATGGTTGCCATACTTCTGACATTATTTTGATGACCAAAGCTCCTTTTTTTTCCCTATTTAATGAAGAACAATTTGATTAATTTTTTGCAAAAAATAAAAAACTTGATTCATTTTCCATGTAGGAGGAAGCATAAAAAGGAAAAGCAATGTCTTATCATATATTGGATTGGATTTTGTAATGTAATTTATGAATTGCTAAATAGAAATTTTTTATTTATACAGAAATTTCACAAAAGTAAATTTACAGGCTAACATAATTTGATATAATATATCAGATTGTAAATCTATTTTTATTGTTAACTAAATCTAACATGTCATATAAAATTATATCAATTGAATTTACTTTTATAGAACTATTTATGATTATAGTACTTCTCATCATTGTAGTGACTTTTTTCTTTATATTTAAACAATTAAAAAAAGATAAGGATCATAATATTTTTACTCAATTTATTAACTTCTTTTTACTTGCAAAATTGTACTGATGGTAACGAAGTTTTGTCAAATTTTCGAATCACTCATTTATCATAATTGATATATACAATATATATATATATATATATATATATATATAGTTATTAGGTCAGAGCAATGTGCAAAACACATTTATCTGGTTGGGTGAAACAAGATTTTTAATAAAAAAAATGTTTTTTTTTTAAATTTAATTAATGCATTATTTAATACATAAAAAAAGAGTAAATTTTAGGAAATATCTTTAGATAATGATAAGTTAATAAAGTATAATATTTTTCAATTGATATATTCTAGTCAGATGTCACAATAGTTAATTTACATCTGTAGTTAAATTATATTTTAGTTTAAAATCAAATATACAACATTATATATATACTTGCAAATACTATGTACGGTCGGATTTTTTTTTTTCCTTTTGTGTTCTTTCTCTGGTTTGTTTGTTTGTTTGTTTGTTTTTTTTTTTTTTTTGCTTTTTTTACAAATGTAAATGAATACTATATAGAGATGAAATGTTACAAAACAGAAAAATTGTTTACTAACGTGTAAGTAGTTTTTTTTTTTCTTTTTTATTTAAATTTACTTTTGAGATATGGAAAATATTTTAGTAATATCATTAGCTAGCAAAGCTTTTTCTTGAATTCAAAAGTTGTTGTACTCTTGCATAGCACAAGTTTTTGACCAGATCAATAAGAAGTTCATGCAACCCGATGACCCAAAAGAAATAGAGAGGAGGTTGCCGGCTGATGGAGAGAGAGAGAGAGAGAGAGAGAGAGAGAGAGAGAGAGAGAGACATGATAGAACAGAGTTTTTCATTAGTTTAAAAGCAAAACAACTTGGGGGTAAAAATGTAACTACATAAAAAAAATAAAAAAAATTATTATTCATTATTATAATAGAATAGATATAAAAGTTTCCATTAGATTGCCATATTTGAATATTAAGAAACAAAATATCTCATTAACATCAAAATAGCCATCTCATATTTCTTTCATCACGGTCAACAAGATCTTTCAAGCTTCATTCTTTGACTTTTTCCACGCTAATTTTAATGTTGGATTGGAATACACTCCTCATCATTTTCTGATTCCTGAAGCAAAGGAGTCATAATTCTTAGTTCTGAAGTTTGCCCTTCGTACTTTACCAAACCAATCATTATCGTGTTGTCATTACATTAACGCACATGAAACCATTGTCCTACGAGAACCTCAACTTGTATATACTCTCTGTCAGCACCTTTTCTCACTAAGAATGGAACCAAACTACATTGTTCATGGACGACACATCAAATGGTAATTTAGGTACATGGTTACATGGTAAGGTTTTTTTTTTTAAATAATAATAATAATAATTATACTCTTTTTCAAAAAGATTGAACGGTGTTACTGCCCTCTATAACTGTAAGTAATATTATTATTTAATAAAATCTAATAATTTCCCGGATAGAAAATGAATATATGCTCTGCATCAACATTCTCCACCACATGAACACAAGACAGCACCGCACACCGCACCGTCCAGGAAGCTCGCTCTAGTCACGTCTGTGTGCGCGCGCGCGCCCCTGCTTTACAGCGGTTTGCTTTGTAGAAAACGCGTTGAGAGAAGAAACAGGAGGAATAATCTATCAACAGCTAGCTGAAAGTGTAGTTGCTTCGCTGCTTCTGTAATCCATTCCTTTGACTCGGCATTTCCACGCTCACGTGAGCATCATGGGGTGCTCTTGTAATTTCACTTTCGTCTTTGCAATCTATTAGTGCTTGTCCATCAACCGAGTTTACATTTCTAACCCCTACCGTCTCCCAACTTGTCGAAATAATTCCCTTTTTCTTTTTCTTTTTCTTTTTCTTTTTCTCTCTCTCCCCGAATTTTTGTCTAATTATAAGTGAAATAAAATATTTAGAATTCGAAAAATAATATAAAAAAAAAAAATCGTTATTTCAGTTATATTTTTGGTGCCTAAAATTCGATGCAAAACGTGTTTTTCACTTTTAGGAGAGTTTCCGCATTAGAACCCTTGCACTGGTCTGTCCTTTTTGGAGAGCCCAGGGGTAGTCTTGGACATGCAGCGCGTATATAATAGCTACATCCCCGCTCTTCTTCGTTCACAAAACTCAAAGACTCTAAGAGCGCGAGAGGAGTTGAACCCACGTTCTTCAGGTATATTCAATTCTTTCGAATCGTGTTCTCTTCTAATTATGCGAACTTTATTCTAAATCCTTAGTTTTCGTTGATTTGTACCGAATGTTCGGCCTCTAATATGTTATGTGTTGGTTAATTGGTCGTAGGTTTAATGTCTGGGTTCCTAATCCTCAGATCTGTTTCAATTTTTTCATATTTCTGTTCGTGATCTATTATTCGTTGGCCCTAATAACTATTATGCTTAATTACGGTTACTTTTGTGCCCATCGAGTGTATAATCGAGATTTTTGACTATGGATCTGGTGGAATATGTGGTTGGTAATATGGAATTGTTTGCAATTCAATACGTTTTCTTGGTTATGTTTCCGCTGATCTGTTACTTTCATTTCTATTCTGAGCGTAACATTGGTCATTCTGGATTTGGGTTAGATCTGATTCTTTCAGCTCTGGTAATACGTTCTTTCATAGTTGGTTAAGTTCACAGCAAATGGTGTTACGTTACCGTTACATGCATGTTTTCCCTATATTTAATGTTTCATTCAGCCAGAAAATCAAGCTTTCAGCTTTAAGATTTAAGGAAATCTAGTTAATGCAATCATTTCAAAGTGTCCGTACTTTTAAGATTCGTGGTATTAGGAAAGGAATCAAATTTTTATGTATTAAACAGAGCCCTCCCACCCTCCTTCCCTTCATCCTTCTCGAGATCCATCAGTGGCTCAAAAGTTTTCTGGAATGGTCTGAAACAGGATTTATTTATGTTTCGGTTATAATGGAAAAATGGTGGATACGAGATAGAAAGGAGCTTTCAGCTAGCTCATATTCGGTTTTCCGACTTACCATCCAGAAATTTATGTATGAATGCAAAAAGGAAAATATTTCCCTCTGTTCAATTGTGAGATCTGGATATGGGTTTATCTGTTTCTGATATATGTATGAACATTTTCGTCAGGTTTCAAAGTAGCAAAGCAAAAAATGGTGAAGATCTGTTGCATTGGTGCTGGATATGTTGGGGGCCCAACAATGGCAGTAATCGCACTGAAGTGCCCATCTATTGAGGTGGCTGTTGTGGATATATCTGTATCCCGGATCACAGCCTGGAACAGCGACCAGCTCCCTATCTATGAGCCTGGCCTCGATGGTGTTGTAAAGCAATGCAGAGGCAAGAACCTCTTCTTCAGCACTGATGTGGAGAAACACGTCTCAGAGGCTGATATAGTGTTTGTCTCTGTCAACACCCCAACCAAAACTCAGGGTCTTGGGGCAGGGAAGGCTGCAGATCTGACATATTGGGAGAGTGCAGCTCGCATGATTGCTGATGTATCAAAATCTAACAAAATTGTGGTTGAGAAATCAACAGTCCCAGTCAAAACCGCTGAGGCAATTGAGAAAATTCTGACACACAACAGCAAGGGAATCCAATTCCAAATTCTGTCAAACCCAGAATTCCTTGCTGAAGGGACTGCAATTCAAGATCTTTTTAACCCAGACAGGGTCCTCATTGGAGGCCGGGAGACCCCAGAAGGCCAGAAGGCCATCCAAGCATTGAAGGATGTCTATTCTCAGTGGGTTCCTGAGGATTGTATACTAACCACCAATCTCTGGTCTGCAGAGCTCTCAAAGCTTGCTGCCAACGCCTTCTTGGCCCAGAGAATATCCTCAGTTAATGCCATGTCAGCTCTTTGTGAGGCTACCGGGGCAAATGTAACACAGGTATCATATGCAGTAGGTAAGGACTCAAGAATTGGACCCAAGTTCCTCAATTCTAGTGTTGGCTTTGGCGGATCCTGCTTCCAGAAGGATATTTTGAATCTGGTTTACATCTGCGAGTGTAATGGCCTTCCTGAGGTTGCAGAGTACTGGAAACAAGTAATCAAGATCAATGATTACCAGAAGAACCGCTTTGTGAATCGTGTAGTTTCCTCTATGTTTAACACGGTTTCAAATAAGAAGATTGCCGTTCTGGGTTTTGCTTTCAAGAAAGATACTGGTGACACAAGGGAGACCCCGGCCATTGATGTGTGCAAGGGGCTATTGGGTGACAAGGCCCGACTGAGCATATACGATCCACAGGTCACTGAAGACCAGATCCAGAGGGACCTCACAATGGACAAGTTTACTTGGGACCATCCAATTCACCTCCAGCCAATGAGCCCCACCACTGTGAAGAAGGTCACTGTGGTTTGGGATGCCTATGAGGCAACAAAGGATGCGCATGGTATTTGCATTCTGACAGAGTGGGATGAGTTCAAGGCTCTTGATTACAAGAGGATTTATGATAAAATGCAGAAACCGGCTTTTGTATTTGATGGCAGGAACGTTGTTGATGCAGATAAGCTGCGTGAGATCGGTTTCATTGTGTACTCGATTGGTAAGCCCCTGGATCCATGGCTGAAGGACCTGCCAGCCGTGGCATAGAAGAAGAGGTGCACTGATCGAGCGGCCAGTGTTGTGGTCAAGGAGTGATAGTCTGAGGCAATCAGTTTGATTCTTTATAATTTTTTCTAATGGTTCCCATTGTTTCTTACTTTCCCATGGTAGTCAGATAATTGGTATAATTCTGGTGAAAGTAAGAGGCTCTATGTTTTGTCTTTTATTATTATATTCCAAGTTATAATTTTCTGTCTGTTACATGTTTGCTAGAAAAGCAAAAACCACTTCCATCTGTTGTGTGGTTTAATCTGCTATTATAATCAGAAAGTTCAAATTTTGCAAAGCATCTGTCTCAATTTCTTATCAAGAGAGTTGCAATTTGATAATTCATATCGGATCATCTGCTCACTATGCAAACTGTTGGATTTGGAATTTACCTCGAATTCATATGGGGACAGTTGCAACGTTCGTAGAAATGTCGAAAATTATTCTTACTTGAGTTATCAAATGGGCTGTTGATGAATTGTATTCCAAGATTAATGAGGAAGGACATCTTTTTCTTTTTTCCCTGAGAATAAACCAATCCAAGAACTTGAAAGTGAGCTAAAAGAAAACTGTTTTAGCTGGGGTCAGATCATTCAATCGTTACTGAATTTATACAATACCCACTCACCACCTTTAGTTGATAGGAAGAATAAACTAATAGCTTAGGTGGATGGTATTATAGCAGATTGCCAAACATTTCAAGTAATAAAAATAAAGAAGAGATTGAAAAATAAAAAATCAAAAAAATAAAAACATGGGAGAGTAGAAGGAAGGAAAAATGTGCTCCACTCCCCCAAGATCATGGATTATTTTTACTTATTATTGAGTTTGGAAATGAGCCACAAGGATGGCTACCGACAAGATCAAATGGTATTTTTTTTCATATACTTAAATATTTAAAAAATAAAATAAAATTCACAACATTCATAAAAAAAAAAAAAAATACTTATTTAATCACTAAGTAAAAAATAAAATAAAAAGATGTTGGGAGAAATGCACGGGACCCATTGTCGGGATCCCAAGGTTTTCTCTTTGGCAATTAAACAAAGTTTCCTTCTAATTTAACAAGAAGAATTTCTAAAACAAAAGAACAAACTCAACTATATCATCGTCTCATCAGATATGACAAAATTTAAGATAAGAGTAGCATTGTTCAACTATTAAAATTATTATTTTATAAAATATTCAAACTATATAATTTTATTTATATTTTAATTTCAACCATCAAAATCATATCAACTCATGGATCTTCCTTTTTCAAAAAAATTAAAAAAAAAAGAACTAAGAGATTTTTCTTATCTTGGATCAAACTTTAACAAAGGATATAAGCAATCTTCCGTTGAAAAAATAGTTATAATTTTTAGATAATTTTAATATAATTATTATTAAAATAAGAATTTACTTTATCCTTTTGAATTGTTACTTTTGAGATGATGTGATTAAATTATAGTGAGTTTTTGTTAATAATAATTATATTAAACTTGTATATGAATAGTAACTCTATAATTACCCGAGAAAATTACAAGACTAATGCTATTATATCATTAATTTATTCCACTAACTTTGTCAGCGAGGCTTATTAAAAAAATTAAAAAATATATATATATTCAAAACATAATAACATCGGAAAACATAAAAAAAATGAATAATAAAATTTTAGATTCCTTTTATCCTTTTATATTTTTATTTTTAATAAATCTTATCATATCACATTATCATATAAAAGAGTAAAATAAGTGATAATTTTTTTAAAAACATAAGTGATAAATTAGTAACGTGATAGCATATTGTAAAAGAGAAGATAGTTTTAGATAATTTTTTCAAATAATAATTGTAAAAGAGAATGATAGTTTTAGATAATTTTTTTTATAACTTCTTTTTTTAATTTTGTTTTTTAGTTAGTGATTAAGAAAATATTTTTTTAATGATATTATGAATTTCTTTTAAAATAAAAAAATGAAAAAATAAAAAATGAATAATTTGTTACCTCAAGAGCCATTCTCGTGCTAGCACAGTTCTTACGAGATTAAAACAAATTTAAAAAGTGAGATTAGAATTTTTTATTTTAAATGAAAATTTAAAATATTATTTTTTAATATTATTATTGTTTTAAAATTTAAAAATATTAAATTGAAATTTTAAAAAAATTAAATTATTTATTATATTTTATTTAAACATTTAACAAAATTTTAATGATGACGTCAAAGCTGCCCTAACCTGACATGATCTCCTCCTGGGTTGTCCCCACCCCACTGTCCGTAAATCCCAATTTCCAGAGGGTCATCTTACGTAATTTTCTTCAGATCCTTGACTCGTTCTGCCGTCTCGCTTTTCTCTTTCTCGGCGTCCTGAATCAGATGTTCGTATCCTCGGATCACCGAAACGATAAAATTGGCACCAAAAGCTGTGTTCCTAAAAAACTATAATTCTTTTGGGTCCATTTCCTCATCCCAATCACTGTAATTCCGATCCGGATTCCTACCGATCCCTCAATCAGGTCTCTTAATTTAATCTTTCTTATTCCGATTCACTCTTTCCTCTGCGAATTTATTCCAATTTTACGCCTCCGTGTTTCTTGATTTCAATTCAAGGGTTAGGGTTTCTGAAAAATTGTGGGAAACTTTTCGATTTCGTTAACCTGTAAATCTTAGTGCGTCTATGGCTTTACGATGATCCAAATTCATCTGGGTTGTTCGTAATTCCCCGGATTCTTTTGAAAACTTGAGCAATTTTTTGGATTTCCTCGAAGTTTTCATTTTTTATATTATTTGTATCAATCTATTTGGATACACGCTGTATTATATATCTTAATTTCTTATCAACCTGTGTTTCATCCTTTGAGACTAATCTAGAATTTTGAGGATTTGGGGGTTCTATAAACTGGGTTTTGATTGGTCTTTTTTTATTTGCTCACCTCCCCGTCCGTAGTTATTTTTCTTTTTCAGTAATTTTCCAGGTTACACCAGAGCTTGCAGCTGAGGTATAATTTTATTGTTATTAATTTAGTAAAAGTTATTTTTGTTATTTTAATGTACGAACTTATTTTCAATAAGTAAAACTAAGTTTAAATCATATAATTGCAACACTGTAAGCATCAGAAAAAACCTATATTGGAAAGAAAAAGGAACGAAATAGACTTAAAAGAAAACGATACACGACACTCAAATATGTTCTTTGTTTGTAATGTTTCAAATATTTTGATCAGAATGAGTTACGTACTTGATTTTCAGAAAATAGGGAAAGGATATATAAGTCAAGAATGAAATATTTTGTGGACTACTAATGGGAATTGGTTCTCGTGGATAACTCTGGAAATTGTAGCCCTAAACTGTAGCATGTGTATGATAATTATTCCAGTTGGTGTGTATTATATTTAGATGGTAAGAAGGCACTTAAAACGGGTTAGATGGTTAGAAGTAAGAATGATGATACAAAGTTGACGCCTTCTCTTTTTTAACTGGAATTTCACATCATGGAAATTGGTAGTTCGTTTTTTAAGAAGATAGGTCAAAACATTTTTTTTACAAGTAAAGAAGATAGGTCAAAACATAAAGATGTACATCAATAGAATGGAGGCTTGAACTGAAACTTATATTTGGTTCCGTGATGTCAGTGTCAGCTCTAGAGTTTTAGTGGTATTTAGCTACCCTTAAATCATACGGACTGACTATAATTATCATTTCATATTTGCATTTTTAAATCTCAGTTCTTTATCCTATTGGAAAATATAAGGTTTCTTATTTAGCTCCTTATAGCATTTTTGTTCTGATTGCTTTGAATAAGTGAATTTGATTTTTTTTTACTTATAAAAAAAAAGTGAATTTGATTTTTTGAACTATATGTTAGCTTGAATTAAATACCAGACCTTGTTGTCTTGGAAGTTAATTCCATTGACCATGGACTTATCAAAAAATTCTATTGACCTTGGTACTTGGACCAAATGACATTCCTTCTCCCAGAGGTTTGATAGTTCTTAAATCAGTGTATTCACATGTATACTTCCGGTGTACTTTGGCTATGTCTATCTTTATATCAATAAAATATCTTCTTACTTATAAAAAAAAAGAGAGAGAGATTTGATTTACCCAAAAATAGAAAATAAAAAATGAATCATTATTTTCTTCCTATTTTAAAGAACCCGGTTTACTAATCTCTGCTTCACAAGAAATCTACAATTTCCATGAAAGCTTTGCATAAATTTAATGTTTTGACTCTCTCAAGCTAACTCTGGCTTGTAGGGAAAAAATGATGCACAAGCGGCCTTTTGTTGACGAGGATTCTTATGATATTGCTTCTAAGCAACCTAGATTGCAGGAACATGCTAGTCAAGTTGCTCATACTTTCGACACCGACACAGTCTCTTCTATCAATGCTCCTGAGAAGCCCCAAACAGGTAATATATGGTTGATATTTTCATTCAAGTTGTACTTATCAAAAAAAATATTTTCATTCAAGTTGTTGGAGATCCTTGGTGAGGGAAAATTATATTTTCTTTGTGTCATCCCAACTGGTCTTGCTATAGAGAAGATGCATTTTATAGTTTTGTGCATATAACAACTTGGCGAAGTTGCCTTCGATACTGAAGTATTTAGAATTTCTCGCACAAGTTTTTTTTCATTTTACAAACACAACATGTAAAGAACCCCCCCCCCCCCCCCCCCCCCCCCCCCCCAAAAAAAAAAAAAAACCAAAAAAAAAAAAAATCATTGCAAGTTCTTGATACATGGGTTGGTGTTATTAGATGGATTTTGAGTAAGGAATCTTGTGTATTTGGGCTTTGCTTAGATTTCTATTAACAAAATTATTTACTTAGCAACAAAAAAATGGCGATGCAGTTTGCTTTTTTTCACATATATAGTTACTTAGAATCAAACAACAGGTCGTAGCTGTGACTTTGTTTGTGGTTAAATTATTTGAAAAATCTTTATATATATCTTTTTTCCACTGACAAATAAAGTTGCTCTGGACCTTTCTCATTGAATTTCTTATCACTTGCATATCTTTCATCAGTCACATCAAGATTAATGCCACCACGGTTTGTTGTTTATATTTCAATTCAGTTTTAAACCTGACCTAATTCCCATATGAAGATGGTGAAGGTGGGGCCAAGTTTACTAAATTTCAAGACGAAGGCAGGCTTGTAAATGACTCAGCCACTGAGGTCTCAAATGAGACCAAGGTACTAGAAGCTGGTGTTTCTGGCAGCATTTCCAATTTTTTGTGGTTTAACGAAAGAATTATTGGAGCTGATGTTAGATCAGAGGCAGCAGCTCATTTATCATTTTTTCCTGAATTTTTTCAACCTGGACACCAGCTAAAAGCTTTATATCACTCTGATGAGTTCTATTCATCCCTTTTCAATTGTCCTCCTACAAAGCCTGTTTCTGTTGGACCAGAGCATCAAGCTTTTGTTCCAGAATGGGGTGTACAGCCTCTGAATAACTCTTCAGATCTGAATCAGTCAGATGGAGGCCTTTTCATTGATGATATTAATGAGATGCTGATGGGTAAATGTGTTATTCCAATGCCTAATCTTGAAGCATCTACAAACTCTTGCCATGAAAGTGGCCAAACCAGACATGACTGTAGGTGCCTTGATGAGGGTTCTGTAAGGTGCGTGAGACAACATGTAATGGAAGTGAGAGAGGAGCTAAGGGAAAATCTTGGCCGTGAGATATTTGAGGAGTTGGGGTTTGGTGAGATGGGAGAGGAGGTTGCGAAGAAATGGACTTTAGAGGAAGAACGGGCCTTCCATGAGGTTGTCCTTTCTAACCCTGCTTCATTGGATAAAAACTTTTGGGACCATCTCTTGGCAGTTTTCCCTTCTCGAACAAAGAAGGATCTTGTTTGCTATTATTTCAATGTCTTTATGCTTCAGAAACGTGCTGAGCAGAATAGATTTGATCCGCTAAACGTTGATAGTGACAATGATGAATGGCTGAAGAGTGAACTCGAACCACTAGAGGAAGATGAAGACTCTGTGGTGGAGTCTCCTTTTGATCAAGCTGCTGCTGTATATTATCAGGAAGATCAAGTTGATTTCCTTGAAGACATTGAGGTTGGGGAAGAGGTGAATGATTCAATGGTTGGGGAAGAGGTGAATGATTGTGAAGATGGTGCTGACATTGTAAGTTGCAGGGTTGGATCCAACGAAGAGGATGAAGGAGATATAGATGATATTTCAGGGACACATGTTAGTAATTCCGTTGGTGACTGTCGTCGCAATGTTGATTTAGAGCTTTGTGGTAAAATTTCCACCAGTAATGGTGAGGATGATATTCAAGATGACTCCTGCACATCATTCGAGTGTCAGGAGGACAGGGTCGATACTTGTGGTCCACCTGATGCAAGGATTGATGCTAGAGAGTCCAGTGAAGAATGAACACTTGAAGATGCATCTTAGAAAATAGTTGAGTGGTTGATCACATTCCATCATACATTTATGAGCCTTGCAATAATGAATGGTAGGTGGGCAAGAGTTGATTTTATTACCCATATGCAGTTTGGATGAAGATGTTTCGTTTGAGGAATCTTGCATAATGGCAGGTGCCAAGTATCAAATGCAGCCGATCGTTTCCTCTGGTTCTCTTATCCCCATCAGAAGACAGCTATCAAATACAACTGACCGTTTCCTCTGGTTCTCTCAGTACCATATTAGTCATCTTGGGCATCACTCGTTCCATTCTTTTCAAGGGTCGGATGGAATTTTACAAAATTTCAAATAGATGGCTAATTCAGTTTTCCTTGTAAGATCATATGCGCGTTGGAAGAGGTAGAACCATTTAGTATATTCTCAGGAAATCATTGATCTCCGTGAGTGTCAAATAAATACTAAGAAATTTTGCGTTGAAGTTAGCATCTTGCAGAACACTCATCTGCAAAAACTAAATCTTGTTTATCTTTATCGGGACTAACTTGAGAATGGCATGTGACTCATTTCTGAATGCCAAAGGGCTTCAGTGAATCTTTGCAGCACGCACAGGCAATGCTCTTTATTGTATATGTCTCGTATACTTGGGCTTTTTCCTTTCGTTTCGGTCAAATTGATTACTTTTGTCATGTTTTGCTATTGATTATTTTATCAGTGACTATGCGTCTTCCTTTATCATCCCTATGCTTAAAACTCTGCTGTCTGGACGGCTTCTAAGCATGACAAATGCCAAAAATCCTCGCCTTAGTTTTGTATTAAGCTTTCTTCGGTAGTTTTGTATTAAGCTTTCTTAGGTACTTCCTCCAACAATATACAGCTACATTCTCCCAATCAGCTCCAGATGATCCAAATTGTTACGTACGCTGGAATTTTCTTTTCTTTTCTTTTTCGCAGTAAGAGCGTAAATGACATTAAGGCCACCATCTCATTCGCAGACAAGTTATGTTTGCTGAAACGATCAGAAAAGAAAACTTATTTCCAGCAGAAAGACAATGCAAGGAAAAACCGATCATAAAAGAATAATGGCTAAAAAAAAATGAGAAAAAATAATTTTTTATTATAATATTAATTCTCGCGTATTCTTTTTAAAAAAGAGTAAGATTTATTATTAAAAAATTAACTTTTTTATATAAATTTTATATTTACTAGAGTGCATCATGCTTTGGCACTCTTTAACTGGAAATATTTCTTCTTCTATTTTGTTATATGTGGTTAGCGTGGAGGCTGATTCATCCAACTTGGTACTCAGGAGGGCCGGCTACATGTTTCCTGGATCTGAGATTCTGAGCCATTTTGGCCAGGCTGTTAATACCTCTCAAGTCACTGCTAACAAAGAAATCCTCAGAATCTCCCATCTGCTAACACCCTTACAGAAATAAACAACTCAGGATTGATGCAACAGCTTAATTTAACTTCTCAAAGTTTTCTTAGACCTCATCTTGGCTTCATTCCCAAAGAAAATAGTTTGACATAAATTCATATAATATTATTACATTTTGATGGCATAGGTGACTGCAGACTCAAAATTCCATAAGATAAAAATCAATTTATTCAACCATAAAGTTACTTACCCCTTAAACCCCATGATGTCCTTTGAGTGCGATTGAATGAGTATAACTCCTTTTCCAAGTGAAGGAATTCACAAAGAATAAAGAGTGGCTGTTGGTCCTCTGGAGCCTTTTGTGTGGGGTATGCATCCCTAAGAGCAAGACAAAAATTAAGGAATGGAATGGATGCAGACGGTTGGTTTCAGTGTGGCATTCATACCTAAGAACATGCTCTGATGGAAAAACCTAGGCCGTTGGATGATGAAAGTCCCAAAGGAAAATGGGTGTCAGTTTAATTAGTGTTTATTATTAGGGTAATCCTAGATACAATATCTAATAGACAAGTTTCGTATAAGTTCTTTATAAAAAAAATAGATCTCACAAATAAATAATAATTTTTTTTTACACTTTTTTTAATGACAGATCTATTTTTTTACAAAAATTTATACGAAATTTATCTATTTAAAACTAATACAAATCATTTTTCTTATAATTATTACTTTCATGGGTTCAAGAGGAGTTGGATTGAAGTAATCTCCTTTTATCTCACTTTGTTTGGTGACCCTCATCTTTTCTTTTGTCACCTTCTTAGATTTTGTACTTATAAAACACTCATTTTTCTTGCCTTAACTCCATAAGTTCCGATGACGTTTCTTTATTGCAAGTCCATCATCACACCTGGCTTGAATTTTATTTTCACTTTGTCGCCACATTATAAATTCAACTAACAATCTTTATTAATAGTAGAAATGTTAATCATCATTATTTAAGTCATCAATTATATGCCAATAGTTTGATATCACGTTAAGAAACGAGTAATGCTATATACCACATCACCATCTAGTAAAGTAATGGTATACACTATACTATTATTTCACTTACGTCATATTATATATGATGTGACACATTTATCACTATTTGATAATAAAGAAATATGTAATAAATAATTATTTAATGATAATAAATATGTGACATCTTACTTAATAGAATGTAAATAGAATGATAATATGATATATAAAATTTTTTATTTTTATTTCATGTTATCGTGACTATTAACACCATTATTTCTTATGCACATAACACTCTTGTTGATAATACTTTCCATATGTTTTAAGGAAAACGAGAAGACACAGTAAGGCATTAAGCAGTGGATACAACTCTTCATAGCATGAGAGCACATCACAGCTAAAATCCATGATAATTATAAATGACAGAAATGGTGGGAGTCAAGAGAAGGGTAGATCAGTGCGTAGGGGTTAGGAGGAGACTAGGACACCACTCAAATGCTTGCCTTGCTTCCCACGCAATCTTTTCTACTTTCCAGTACAGCATCACCCATGAGATCCCTCCCCCTTTTGTCTCTTTTAATATCTTTCATTGTGCCTATTCGTATCCATTACTGGCACTGCCAGACAGTGGTGCAGTAACAAATCTCTTTTATCTCGACGTTCTGCTTGCATACTTTTAGTAGCCAGAGAAAAAGGGAGAGAGTGAGCAAAAGAAACCGCTCTGAATCGAGTTTCTTTGGGGGCTTAAGATCTTGTTCTTACCGTTAAGGACCTTGAGTTCTCAAAGGTTTTTTTTCGGTTCCCTCCACAGCACTTCCGAAAGTAAGAACCCCAATGATATACTTGCTAACCTTGTTCTTTTCTCCTCTTGGTCTTGCTTGATTCCCCTGTTTGTTGATCGTTCTTTTGTTTTTACCCGGAATGTGAGAAAATTCAGCTTTCTTGGAGAATTTTGACCTTTTGCCTGGGTTTCTGATCTGGATTTCTTCGTCTGGTTTTGGTGAGTTGAACTTCCACTTTCTTGGTAAATTTGTTGAACTTCTTAGATAATTCTTAGATGGATCAAGATCAAGAACAGAGGCATCTGTGCAAGCTCTGCAATAAGAGTTTTCTGAGTGGCAGAGTCTTGGGAGGTCACATGAGGTGTCATATGAGCAAGAATCCATCCAAAAGACTGAAAAAGGTGATTAAAAGCAACATGGATCTTGAAGGCGATGACCATGCTGGTTATGGCTTAAGAGAAAACCCTAAGAAGTCTTGGAAGTTTTCACGCTCAGACAAGGGTACTTCAGGGCAAGAAATTGTATGTAAAATGTGTGGCAAAGAGTTTGAGTCACTGAGAGCTTTGTTTGGTCACATGAGGCATCACTCAGGAAGACAAAGAAGTAGAATTCACTGTAAAGAATGTGGCGAAGGGTTTGCGTCACTGAGAGCTCTCACCACCCACAAGAAGAGCCACTCTGAAAGAATTGAGGCAAGCGTTGAATCATGGACTAGTTCAAGCCAGCAGATGGAGCTAAACAACCAATCGAACAGTGAAAACCTGGGGCTGGTGCGGAGGAAGAGATCAAACAGAATGAGGTACAAGATTTGTCCAAACTCTTCGTTTTCTAGTTTAAATGTATCTTTTTCCTCGAAGGAAATTGAGCCAGAAGTAGCTGAGGTAGCTATATGCTTGGTGATGCTGTCTAGAGGTGTAACCAATTGGGATGTATTTTGCTCAGTTACTGAGTCCTCCGATAATGATTCTGTGGCTTTTGAGGTCAAGTCATCTGGACAAACTAAGCGAATTGCCAATGATGATAAGGGTGGGATTTTTGTTCCTTGCGAAGTTGATAATTCTTTCAAGACGAAGAAACAAAGGGTGAACGATTCCGATTCTTATGCTTCACATTCTAAGGTTGTCTTAGCTGATAAAAGAGTGTCCGAATTTTGTGAAAATGACTCTGGGTTTGGAAGTGCTGAAGAAAAGAAGTTTGGATTGGAAGTTCCTGTTGACAAGTTTTACAGGGATGCTGAATACAAGATGCCTAAACTGGATGACGTGTCCGGGGGTGAAATAGAAAAGGACAGTCATAATGAGATGAAGATCAAACCCACTGAAGTAGAATGGGAAGAAGCTTTCCCAGAAGGTGATGGATTGGATCCAGCTGATTCGGGATTTGTGAAGCCTGGTTTAAGCAATAAAACAAGGATTGATGCTTGCGATGCTCTGTTGAGGGGAAACTCTTGCAAGATGTCTACTTCTGACGCTGAAATCCTAAATAATTCTTGGAAGAAAAATCAATATAAGTGCAAGACCTGCAACAAGAACTTCCACTCTCATCAGGCACTTGGAGGCCACCAGTCAATACACAGACCTAAAAATTCGTCTGAATTGAAAAGTCAGAACTGTGAAAAAAGCAGCCGGGGTGACACTGTTACTGAAACTGAGGGTAGCTGCAAGCTTATCAATATTGAATGCAAGGAGAATTTGGTGGAACAGGAGAGGAGTGGGGGGTCTCTGGCAAGTTATGAGTTCAGGGAGACCAAGGAACACAAGTGCGATCTCTGCTTTAAGGTTTTTGCATCAGGCCAAGCTTTGGGTGGTCACAAGAGGGCTCATTCGATTAAAAACTCTGAGACCACAGCTGAAGAGACTGTGGTAATAAAGCAACAAATTTCTACTATCTGTGATTTGGTTGACCTTAATATCCCAATTATTCTTGAAGAAGAGACCAACGCTGATGTAGGAATCAAGTCATGGTGGGTTGGAAATGATCAGAAGCATGAACTGACAGTGGGTCTACTCCCTAGTTGAGAAAAGCGATTTCCATTGATGGATACCATGTAGTTTCTAGTGGCTTGGATTGCAGATTTGAAGATAACCCATGTAGAGGCGATGCTTCCCCGCAACGTTGGATAGGCCATGGGGGCTAATTTTTGTTCCCCCTTCATATCTTCATTTGTTTGTGACGAATTTCCATAATTGGTGATGAAGATCATTCATACATTTTTCTTTTGGAACCCTGATTCTTGATAAAATCTGTCCCATTTTTTCCCCTACATCTGATAATTTGATCGATATAGATCCTTTTCATTCTAAACGCTCTCAAAATCGATCAGTGAAAACAGATGAACAGGAGTGTTACAGTTGATGCCTTCGTGCCTATTTTTGCATCTCAATTTCTGGTTTGAAGGGTTGAACAATAAAGCAGAACATGGGATTTTCGATATAAAAATAATAATTATGCAATTTTCGTGTTTAATTTTAGAGTAATATGGAGTGCACAAGCGCGCAGTTAAAGGAACAATCTGCACTGTGGACAGCTTGAACTTGTGGGGCCCTTAGCTTCTGTGAGTTTATTCACCTGCTTAACTTTGTTCAGTTCAAGTCTCTCTCTCTCTCTCACACACACGTGTATAAGTTGACATGCTATATTGCCGTTTTTGCTTCTGCATCAGAGTTGGCAATTCAGGCACGAACTTTGCTCTCTTGGTTTGGCCACTCTTAACACGGCCTACTTTATTAGGATACTCTCTATCTGACACCACAAGTACAAGCATTGATAAAAATCTGCATGGAATATGTTAGGATGGTGTCACAATTAATTAGAACGCATGAAAAGGACCATGTACATGTGAGTTTGCACACCAACACTTTGTCTTCTCTGGGTAGGGCCATGTGCATGCCCTGCAATACTTTTTTCAAGACTTGGCACCACACAACAGGGTGTTCATCGTGGCCCTCAACTTGCCACCATTCGCATATTTGAAACCAATGGAGCGAATATACGAATAATAGTACAATGAATGAATTAATCGGCACAATTTGTCGATATCGATACCCCCCATCAAGTGAAGCAAAGGATTGCAAAGAACACAGATTTTATTGCCGGTAAATTTTCTTTGAAAGTGAACCAAACTTTAATTATATCCGCAGCTTCCTCAATTTATTAATTTGGACTTCTCAGACAAACTTGGCTGGAGAGACTATCAGGATGATGGGATTGTTACATTTATGAGAGAGGAGGATAAACAAGTGGGACTTCATGAAATGGTTTGGCACAACCATAATGAGGCTCATACAAACCGAAAAATCCCCCACAGCACCTGAAAATTGTGAGTAAAAATTCCCCACTAGCATAATAAACATCGAAACTGACTCCAAGCTTTCGGTGGAATCTAGGCTTTATTGGAGGCTGCCATTGGCTAATGAATGGAACCTGTTTGGGTTGGATTTCTCTTTCATACAAACACCTAAAATTCAAATCTTGTTCGTTTCCTCTAATCAAGTATTTATAGCCTGTCTCAAATATTAAAAGCCGATTTAAGACCTCAACGATGACATAAAAGAACGAGGTACTGAATCCTAAAAGCTTAAGGCCCGCTTAAGCCCAAATCCTACTGTCCTCATTCCCTCAGGTTCAGTTATCTCCTGTCTGTCTGACATGCAGACTTTCTGTAACGAAATTAATTATAAGTACCAGGTTTTTAAGACCAATCTCTCTCCCCCCCCCCCCTTCTCTCTCTCTCTCTCCCCTCTCTCTCTCTCTCTCATGCTTCTTCTAATTACCCACATGTACGATACTACACTTGAACCCCATCACTTGCACGCCGTCCTCGTTGTCGAGTGTCGATGCCTACTCCTCCCTAAGCTCATATCCACATGCCCATTTGGATCGTACGGCCAGCACCATCTGACGGATGGTACGAGATCCTCCGGCTTACTAATCGGACAGACAGGAGATACTGAGTGGAACTGTCGGCTTACTTAACATACAAGGGGTTAGCTCTTCCGATGGTTTAATCATGGTGGTTGATGAGCAATGTCAAAAATTGCAAGGCGAAGCACTTTTGTGCGCAAAAGTATAACACAAAAGCTCTGCATCGTTTATTACATGGCACTTCAGTTTCAATCACGCCTTATTCCCACCTCCTTTACATGCTGAAAAGACGAGAGCAACAAAAAGATACAGCGTTAGAATGATAAGCCACTGTTATCATCATTAAGGGTGAAAACCAGCTCCACCACTCGAGACATAAATACACACTTCTATGGCAACTCGACAGGTTCAATGTTCCATATGTGCTTAGCATATTCGTGGATCGTTCTGTCGCTGCTGAACTTGGGTGAACCTGCTGTATTCAAGATCGACATTCTTGTCCATATCTGACCCAGCATCAAATAACAGATGTTCAGCACAAATAACATAATTTAATTGGAATGATATATTCTTGTGATAGCATGCGTGAGAAAATGCTTCAGAAGTATTAAATATACGAAGGATCAAGTACCAGACGCAAATGCCTATCGCATTTCTAGTATTATCTGAAACAATGTTAACAACTAGCGACTAACTATTTGTAATAATCTTGCATGAATATTGCACTGGTGTATATGCAACAATTAGAGTTGTATATGCTCGATGGATGAGCCACATGAGGCTTTGATGGGCTGAAAAAATTCAAAAAACTTTGTAGGTGGAAGAAAATTCACACCCATATTGACCCAGTTAATAAAAATGGAAGAATATGCAAAGAGATTTCCACAGTAAACTATAAAAGCATGCATTAGAAAATACATGTATAACTCACCTTTTGGTCTCGGTATGCCTCATCAACCTCCTCTTGGCATTCTAGATAGCTGGGGAAGTCTTTGCCCACGAGGAAATAATCAGCAAGGCCAAAACCTTCATTTCCTTCCAAAGATCCCATAAGTTCTTCATAATTGTAAGGCCCAAAAACACCACTTCTGACAAATTCCTTGACTTCCTCAAAACGGGGGTCCGGAACAAACTACAGAAAGAGTGCGGCAAGGTTAAATAGCAATGAGCACGCCCACAACAAGAACATACGCAATAATTTTCTTTTTCCTTTCTCAAGTTTTCATTTCTTTTGGCAAGTTGTAAAGTTTGTGCCCCCTAACCTAGCTACCAGCCTAGCAATTGTTATTATATCATGGTGTGGTAAAAACATCATGACAGCTTCAGTACCAAACAAAACAAAATTTATCAAATTGGTTAGATGGGCATACCTTTCCCTCGGCTCTCTCTTTCCTGAGCTCAGCAATCTCATGAGCTTCAGCACCGAAGAGGAAAAAGTTGTCTTTCCCAACCTCTTGTCGTATTTCCACATTTGCCCCATCCAAGGTCCCAATCAGAATGCAGCCATTCATTGCAAACTTCATGTTGCTAGTTCCACTGGCCTCCATCCCAGCCGTACTATAGAGAGGAAGGAGGAAGAGAAGGGATGTCAGTTTTACGAAAGCTTTATCTACCAGACAAGGTAATAACTATACACTTCATTCTTCAATAAATCATTCAGAAATTTTCGTTGTAGTTAAAGAAGAAACTACTATCAATGGAAGTTGGGTATTTATATCACGCAGGCATGGTCATAGTTTTGCAGCAAAAGTTCTCTTGAATAAGCATTTCCTGCAAAACTTTAATAAAAATAAGGGCTCCATTCCAATTATAATGAAATAACATTGTCACATATGAAAGTGCCAACAGTACCAAGCAATACTTCAAGAAATATTTCCCACGATCTCCAAATAATTGGTCTTGTTTTGTTGTTACTAGTGATGTGCTGGACACAATAGGTTTGGTGGGTGCATGTAGGTGTGCACGCGTGGGTGTGTGTGTGTGGGGGGGTTGTGTTTATTTGTTGTGATAATCATATTAAATGTGATTTAATATTAGGAATAAACAATTCAGCAACACTAACATTATAATCATATTAGGAGACAACGCCAGATAATCATATTAGGAAGGAAAGTGAAAAAGTACCTTATGTGTTGTGATAGCTCACTTGCAGGTATAAGCAATTCAGCAACACTGACATTGTAATCAGGGACAAAAACAACCTATATCATAGACAAAGCACCAATAAACTTGAGGTAGGAAATTTGTAGATATTGATCAATGTCAAAAACTTGAAGAACTACATGTCAATAACCACATGACATGAAACTCATAATGATCAAGATTCAGCAAAGTTATTAATCTAGTAATAGTTAAAGCTAACTCTTAGACAGAAACTTTATATATGACTACTTTTCACAAAATTTATTAAACAAGATTGAGCATGAAAGCACGCATACCTTCAGCAAATCACCTATTTCGGGATCATGGTTAACTGTAGACCCAACATCAGTGATAAATTTCACAATTCTCTTGGCTTGGATATAAGTAGCAAATGCTTTTCCCCCAAAAATACAGACTCGTGGAACAAACTTTGCTTTCCTTTCCATCGCACTCATTTCTTTCATTTTCTTGTACCGGTATACAATTCCCAAGATATTCAATAGTTGTCTCTTGTACTCATGGATGCGCTTCACCTTAAAACAACCAACCCATTTCAGAGTCCCCATACTATACAATAAAAAGCACTTTGAATGACGAAAAGCAAAAACGAATTTTACAAACTGCCAATGTCATACATTATTCGCCAAGACATTAATACAGTCCATGAAGAAAGCCTACTTTTCAACCAATGCGTCGCATCTATAATTTGCCCAAGATTTCCTCTTGAAGTGACTCATGCAAATTTTTTTTTTTTTATCGGTAAAAGCGACTCATGCAATTTGAAATAACCTAGTTTTCATTTTCTCCTGCTTTCATGAGGATGAACTGTTAGATATTCCCATTTCCTTCTCACAATCTGAGAAAGAGAAGAATTCGAAGGCAAGCAAGTTACCTGGATATCAAACATTGCATCAGGGCTAACAGAGTATCCTGTTTTCTCTTTGAGGAATGAAACAAGTTTCAACTTATTGCTCCTTTTTACAGCTCTCCACTGGGTTTGGAGATCGTCAGTATCTGCAAACTATTAATAAAATAATCTAATTAGCATGTATCATGAGAGCAGCAAAATTAAAACAATTTATCAAACATTTATTATTATTCTCTATCATGGATATATGGAAAAACAGATACACCATAGGCCTTAAAATCAAAATCAAGGCCTTAAAAATTCTGAACACCTCATATATAGAAAGGCATGAGAAAGGTTAGAGATACACTCATGTTCGGTATTTGTCTAAGGCAGATAAGAAAAGAAGTAGAGCTGTCGATTTGAGTTGAGATTAGGAAACACATGGATTCAGCAAGTATGTTGGGCCAAGTGCTGTCAAAGGGTCATTTCTGAGGCATGGTAATATCACCATAAAATTGTCACATAGTCTGTACAACATGTGGATCCATTTTGAATTGTATGTCGAATGAAACCTGATCAAGAAATTATCTAGAAACCTTCAAGCGTTTGTAGAAAGATTCTTCTCTTTGTGCTTATACAAGCATGAAGGGTGCAAAAGCCCAAAAAGATGCAAGGGGGCACATATCATACAATTATACACATGTTTTGTCTAGTCCAACATTAGTGCTCCACATTTTTAATTTATTCATGTAACTTTAACCTAATATAATGCAAATTATAAACAACAGAAAACACAAATTACATAATAAAAATTGAAGATGAATTAAAATCTAGGTAAGACATAAGATCCATCAATGTGACAATTTGACAAGGAAGAAATTTGGTTATGGTGGGTACCTTTCGTAACTCTGCCAGTTTTTCAGTATTCAGGACCCAGTCTTCTGATCCAGTCCAGTTGGTTATAATTTTACTTAATTCCGGATTGCAGTAGCGGATCCACCTTCTTGGTGTCACCCCATTTGTTTTATTTTGAAATTTCTCAGGCCACAACTGCAGAATTAATGTAGAGATCAATGATTTGAAAGTATTTCACACTACATTGGAGATTGACAAAATTCAGAATCATCAAACTGCATTTATTGTGATTAAAGAAAACAGGTAAAGTATAAGCTATGGGCTTGTTTACCTTAAAGAATGCATTAAAAACTTCCTCCTTCACTATTTCACTATGAATCTCAGCGACACCATTTACTGCATGTCCACCCACAACACAGAGGTTAGCCATTCGGACCATCTTTGGCAGTTCTGGTACTGGTTCTGGCAACACTATAGTCTTTTCCTCAGATTCTTTTTCTTCAGATTCACCTTCTTCATCAACGGGGTCAACTGTTTCTTCACCTTCTTCATCAACGTGGTCAACTGTTTTTTCAGAACTTGAAAGTTCCTCACTTGGCAAATCAACAGGGCTTTCCTCAGGTTTGACAAATAAATCAGCAAAGGCAGCAGGCAATTCAACATTTTCTAATATTCTCATCTCTTTCAATTTTTTCTCCAATAATTCAGAATCAGCTGTACCATACTCAGAGACTATGGTGTCGACAAGCTGGAAAATGCAAAATGGTATGAATCAGGAAAAATAGAATTTAGCTCCAAATGTAAAAAGGTTTTGGTTGTGCATGTAGTCCAGTATTACCTCCTCATCAATCATTTCTATGATCTCAACATGCCGAGGAAGCAGTTTCTGCATGAGTTCTAAACTCCATTTTTCCAATGCCTCGGGAAGAACAGTATGATTTGTATATGCTACAGTTCTAGCAGACAAATTGCACAATGTGAGAAATCGGAGTTACTAAATTTTAGCCTGTATCAAGCATAGAATTTCTATGACAACATTAAAAGCTGAGTATGCTGTGAAATTGTTTTAATTGTGAGATGGAAACCAACATGGGTTAAGCCAACTAACTAGAATCTGTCTGTCAGGGCACACATATGTGCATGTTATTCAAGCATATATAGATATTAGAGAAATTTATACTGAACAATTCACTTAAATTATCTTAATCTAATCCCATTTTCATCCCAGCAGCAAAAGGACAAGAAAATTCCGTTTAACTATGATCATTGAAATGGCACAGTGACTAATAAAAGGATAAAAATATAGTTATCTACCAAAAAGGTACTTTATATAGAGAGACAAGACTTTATATAGAGGTAATATAGAAAATTGAAGGAAAAAATTCCAATTTTAGAAAGTTGACATGTAATCAAGTTGGAACTTCTCAAAAAGAAAAGCAAGACACTCAAATTAGGACAGAGGGATTACAATGTATAGTAATCATCCAAGTACACTAACTAGCTCCATGCACAAGTAACATAGTAAAGTAACTCATTGATGCATGCATGTACAACAGCCATCTGATGTACCTGCAAGTGATATTCCAGGCCTCATTCCAGCTTAAACCCTTCAAATCTATCAAAATCCTCATCAGCTCTGGGATACAAAGAGTTGGGTGAGTATCGTTCATCTGTACTGCAACCTTCTCAGGAAACTCTTCCCATTTTATATTTGCTCCAGATCTTCTCTCAAAACATGCAATGATATCTTGTAGAGAAGCTGAACATAAAGTGTATTGTTGCTTCAAGCGAAGGACTTTCCCCTCCATCGATTCATCCCCAGGGTAGAGTACATAACAAATCTGATATTAAAAAAAATCATAACACAAACCACCCTTTCTACCATCTTCACTTAACATAGTGGTAAAAACATAATGAAGAAAAAATCCGAAAATTAGCACTCATGGTGGTCAAGGTTGCCCATCATATAAAGATGATACTTAGAAGATAGAAATGCAAGTTAAATATATTAAACCTGATAATGTCCATTCCAACACCATCACCCAACTTCAGGATTTCAGAATCTCCTGAACATCTGTGGCCCCAAACTATTTTTGAAGTTAAAATTTTTAAAAAAAAATGGCTGACAGCAGCCGACCTCATTAAAAAAAAATGTCTGTGCAATGATGAGTGCATCCATACCTTCTCAGCATTTGCTAGGGCCTCGTATGCTTTGGTGTGCTCTCCAGTATTAAAAGCATGTAAGTCAAAATCTTCTGACGAAGCCTTGGTCGACCAAAGCCGTAGGTTGATAGTGTTTTTTGTCTTGTATCCTGGAATTGGAACATCATAAGCAACAGCCTTTATATCTTCTCCTCCAATCCAGTGCTTTTTTCCATCTGATCCACTTTCAACCTTGCCGTAAAATTTTACAAGATATGAGACATCATTTCTCACAACTTCCCAGGGATTGCCCATCTACAAGAAGACACCATAATTGACCAAACAACCAGAACAGTAAGGCATAATGCTGATACTATAAGGCACTTGAAGTGAAAGAAAATCAGAGATAAGGCATATACCTCTAGCCAATCTTCAGCAACTTCCTCCTGCCCATCTTTTGTAATTCTCTGTTTAAACAAGCCATACTTGTATCTAAGTCCGTAACCCCATGCTGGGTAATTTAATGTTGCCAAAGAGTCCAGAAAACAGGAGGCAAGGCGCCCAAGACCACCATTTCCAAGTGCAGCATCAGGCTCCTATTATTTGTCAACCAAAAGAAATTAGCTGCCATCACACACACACACAGAGATACTCATTTGTTTTCCTGAAAGTTCCTTTTGACAAACAACGACAAAAGAGATCATATTTCGTGATCAGCGTAATTATAAAAGTGGTTGGGGCTTCAATGCGAACAGGAAAGTCTTGCAGACACTAGAAAACTCTGAAGGAACAGGAACAAGATTTTAACTCATAATCACATTCATATGAATGATTACCCAATTTTAGATGATTAGACCAGTTAGTTGTATTAACAAAAAGTCTAGTTTGAACACATTTGTACGGAGGTTATTGAATGGTTCAACCCTTTGTCTTTTATAGGTAACCTTTTTTTTTTTTTTTTTAAGAAAGAAACTTTATTGAACAGTTGGACTTAGTCCAATGGTTGCCTTGTTTCCCCTTCAACTGGTTGGCACCAGTTCGAATCACGGTGTGCCCTTTGGAAATTTTATTTTACACTTGTCAAAAAAAAAAAGTAAGAAACTTTATTGAAACGAATGAAACTAGGCAAATCCCATGGACACAGGAACTATACAAAATGACACCTAATTACATTCTAGAAAGCTGAAAAGAAAACAAAAACTTATGAACATTCCCTCCCTTTAGTACAATAGCAAAAAAACACTGAAAAAGAAGATGCAAAGAAATTCCATATTTCCCCCACTGCTTGCTCAAAGCACTTGTCATTCCTTTGCATCCATAAATACCACATTAAGCACAAAGGTATCATCCTCCACGCTGCTACCAGTTGAGAGCTATTAGCCTATTATGATGCCTATTCCAGCATGCTAATAGATCCACCACACTCTTAGGCATAACCCAACTCAACCCAGTTCTACTTAGAATGCCAACCCATAACTCCCTAGCCACCTCACAACGTAAAAGTAAATGATCAATCGATTCCCCATTCTTCTTACACATGAAGCACCACTCCATAACAATCAAACCACGTTTCCTTAGATTATCAACCATCAAATCTTAACCCCTAGGGGTTGACTCAAGTGGTAAAGGCCTTAGGCTTGAGGGTATGCTCCTCCCAGGTCTAAGATTCAAATCCCCTTGGGTGAAAACAATCTCTACGGGTCATCGGACTGAGGAATTTTCTCCTTGAATTACCTAAGATGCACTTGCGGGAAACTCCTTGCCGAGGGCCTATACAACCCCGGGATTAGTCGAGACGCTATTCCTGGATACCAGGTACCAATAAAAAATAAATAAATAAATAATCAACCGTCAAAATATTCCCAAGTGCAGTTGTCCATGTAAAAAGGCAACTTTACATGGCACAACCTCCAAATGCTCTTCCACGGAAAAGAGGTATGTTGTTGGACTGTCAACACCCTGTAAAAAGATTTAACTGAAAACTTATTACTCCCCATGTGTTTCCATAGCATACAATCTCTCCCATTTTCTCCCATCTTCATTGAATACAAAAAGCTGAAAAAACTTGCAATCTCATCAAGTTCCCAATCCTGAGCATTTCTAGTGAAAATAACATCCAAAGCACAATCCCATTAGCATGACAAAACACCTCTGAAACAACAGCCTGCTGGTTTCCAACCAAACCAAATACAACTAGAAAAACTGTATTAAGAGGTCTCTCACTACACCATTCATCAAACCAAAAATGGATTCTTACACCATCTCCAACCTCAAACTTAATATGGTTTTCAAAAACATTCCACCCCTTTCTAATATATTTCCATAGGCATACAGCATAAGACCCCCTACCCTCCTTAGAACGCCATCCCCTCCACTCACATCCGTACTTCCGATCAATAACCTTTCTCCACAACGAATCCCCTTCCTTTTGATACCTCCACAACCACTTTCCTAATAATGCCTTATTAAAAAATACCCAAATTTTGCACCCCCAAACCACCATTCACAATCGGGCAGCTCACCCTTTGCCAACTCACAAAGATGAAATTTATTCTCCTCCCCCATACCACCCCACAAAAAGCTCTAAACAATTTTTCAATCCGGTTTGCCACTCACACTAATAATGGAAATAAAGAAAGATAATAGGTAGGAAGATTAGAAATTGTGCTTTTGATAAAGGTTAAGCTCCCCTCTTTTGATAGATATAGTCGCTTCCAACCCGACAATCTTTTCCCAACCTTCTCTACAACACCATCACAAATATTCTTTGCTTTAAAGGACGCCCCCAAGGGAAGCCCAAGATATTTCATAGGAAGAGAAGCAACTTTGCATCCCAATAAATCCACAAAAAGTTAATATTCCTCACGTCCCCCACCGGTACCAATTCCGACTTTCCCAAGTTCACCTTGAGGCCCAAGACAGCTTCAAAACACAATAAACAGCTCTTAAAGCTTGAATCTGACTACTTTCAGCATCACAAAAAATAAGAGTATCATCCACAAATAATAAGTGAGAAATTGAAATAACACCATTACTATTGTTTCCTACTGAAAAACCAGCAAGAAAACCCCCCTACTGCAATCTCCACCATGCGACTCAATGCCTCCAGAACAATAACAAAAAGAAAAGGGGATAAAAGAACCCCTTGTCTCAAACCCCTTGAAGTCTGAAAAATCCACATGAGATACCATTAACTAAAACAGAAAACAGAGCGGTTGAAACACAATATTTAACCCATCCACACCACCTATCCCCAAAGCCACATCTTCTAAGCATATAAAAAAGAAAATCCCATCACACATGGTCATATGCATTTTCCATATCCAGCTTGCAAAGAACCCCCGGAATGCCTTCTCACATCCGGATGTCCAAATACTCATTTGCAATCAGAACTGAATCCAATATTTTCCGACCCCGAACGAAAGCTTTTTGAGGTTTAGAAATGATTTTATCCATCACCATACTCAAAACGGTTAGCTAATACCATCGAAATAATTTTATAAATCTCGCCTACCAAACTAATAGGACAGAAATCTTTCAACTCATAGGCACCAACTATCTTCGGAATGAGGGCAATAAAAGTAGCATTTAGGGACTTCTCAAACTTATGACAAGAATGAAAATCATGAAAAACCTACATCACTTTGTCCGTTACTATATCCCAACACTCTTGAAAAAAAAAAACTATAGAAAAACCATCCGGGCCCAGGGCTTTATCTTTACACATACCTCTCACCACCTGATGCACCTCCGCTTCTTCAAACGACCTCTCCAGCCAGCTTGCTGCTCCAGAATCCAGCTGGTCAAAATTCAAACCATCAAGTTTAGGAAGCCATCCAACAGTCCTAGAAATGAGATCTTCATAATAGTTCACTATATGATCTGGATCTCATCGGGAGATTAAAACACATTAGAGCGGAATGAAGAACCTCAATTGCATTATTGCGCCTATGGGAATTAGCTATCTTGTGAAAAAACTTAGTGCATTTGTCCCCCTCCTTCAACCAAGGCACCCTTGATTTTTGCCTCCAAGAAATTTCTTCCATCAACAAAACCTTCTCAATTCCAGACACAACCCCATTTTTTCTTATCAAGGACTCCTCATTATCTTCCCCATCCTCCAATGCATGCAACTCATCCCAAAGAAGATTTTTCTGCACATCGGTATGTCTAAAGACTTCATCATTCCACTTCTTTAAATCAGTCTTAAGGGCTTTAAGTTTACCCGCCACAATAAAACTAGCAGTACCATTAAAGGAATAAGAAGTCCACCAATTCCTTACCTTCTCCACAAATCCATCAGCTTCAAGCCACATATTCTCAAATTTGAAATAACGCACACCCCCACGAATGCCACCACAATCAAGCAAAATTGGAAAATGATCATAACAGACTCGTGACAACCTCTTTTGACAATCCGGAGGCACATAGGAGAAGAGACTAGAAATTTATCCAACCTTAACCACTCTCTACTGTTAGACCAAGTATAAGCCCCCATACCAAAGGGAGATCCACTGATTTAGATCAAAAATCAATTCCAAGAAATCTTCCATAGCTCCTGTCAACGTAGAGGCCCCCGCCCTCTCACTAAGGAACCGAACAATATTAAAATCTCCACACAAACACCATGGTCAATCCCATAAGAAATACAGACCCGCCAATTCCTCCCACAAAAAACTTCTATCACCATCTACATTAGGCCCATACACGCCCGCAAAGCCCACCTCTACCAATCCTCAATATTCTTGAAGGAAACTCCCACTAAGTAATACCCAATGCAATCCTTTACCATCTCCACCACTCTCTTGTCCCACATCAACAACACACCTCCTGAAGCACCCAATAAAGCTAGATAACACCACCCCACAAAAGAACAACCCCACAAACTACAAATGATATTTCTATCAATAAAGCACAACTTTGTCTCTTGAAGACAAACAATATCAATTTTTCAGCTATGAAGAAGGGATCTAATACGAAGGTATTTGTTGACATCATTGATCCCCCAAACATTCCAAGAAAGGATTTTAGGCTTCATTAGATGACCAAGATCCCCGCTCTTTCAACCTATCCCTCCCCACACTTCCCTCCTTGTTGTCATAATTAATGGAGCTTTTTAAACGTTCCAACTCCCTATCCCTTTTCACTGCTAACTTCACAACCATGGATTTACCTGCTTCAATAGCAACAAGGAGAGCCTTAAATTGCTCTTCAAACCCTATACCGAATATCCCCACACACTCCTGTAATTCCTCCACTTTTTTTAAACATCTAAATTGTTTATGTCCTTCCAATGTTGGTTTTGAAACGTCTACATTGGTGACATTCCACTATGTATGAAAAAAGGGTTAGAGTTACACCTTTAGGTGTCCAAGAAGTTGTTTCTATCCAATTCCTTGTTATCTTCAACTTGTCTTTTAAGACCTTTTTTAATCCCCTTCACTTTGAGAATGTAAAATGGGAGTTGGAACGTAAAACCGAGTTTCCCTTTTGCATTAAAGGGTTTGGCATGTAATGATTTTAGCGACTTCATTGTTTTGCTAGAATTATTTCTTTCATCACTTATGAAAAGATGTAAAACTAATTAATTGTGTTGCCTGAGTTATCTTTCTCCCCCACAAACTTGGTTGGTTTAGATCTAGTATTGATAAAGAAAAATTGGAATTATACATACATTGATTATGCAGAATTGGCATCAAACACTCCAAAGATGAGTATTTTAAATTAAAGGAAATTAAGTAAGAGAGAGAGAGAGAGAGAGAGAGAAGAAAAGGAAAAAAAAAAGGGAAAGCTGACCTGGGAAGCCACATTTTCTAATTCATGTCCAAGCTTTTTCAACGCCTCTGCATAAGCACCAGTGAGCTCTAAATTACCAATTGCATTTAGCAGTGCTCTACCCTACAAAAAATAAACATTAGGCAACAACAACAGCTTGCATGAGAAAATGACAAAAATGAATTGCTGACGTGGGAACAGCACAGAAGAGCGATGACAGACCTGTAGAAATTCCATTGACAAATAATATGCCTGCTTTACATTTAGCTTTTCATGGTAATCATATGTTGCATTCCAATTTATGATAAGAGCATCACGAACACTTTGTGCAGTTGCAAAGAAAGCCTTTGGAAGTTCAAAATGCTCAGGAGAAAACAACGGTGTGAACTCGGCATGGTACTTAATACTCGAGGCAATAGATGCCGCATCCGGTGTGAAAGAAGTGTGAGTGGTAGGAGCTTCTGAATCAAAACACAATTGGTAATCATCAAATATGTGGTAGAACCCCAAAAGTACTATGGATTGAATGGAAAGAAATCTCAATACAAACCTCCCATCAAAGAATATTCATAGTGATTGTTTCAATATTTCTCTCATGCTCAGTTCCCTCTTAGCCTTAGGAAAGTTACATTTCGAACAACTAATCACAGTGTCCAGTCAGCATGAACTTGATACACACGCTATCCAGTGGGATTAGTTAAATGATTTTCAAATATTTAACTCAAAAGTCTCTCATCCTCAATTGCTTAGAAACATCAAACGAATTTGATTGGAACGAGATAGTTGAGATCACTAAATAGCATCACTTCTAACAAGTGTGAGATGCTTAAAATACAAATGGCGAGCTCGATCCTTTCATGATGCTGACAAGGCAAAATGTAAATGACCATACATGACATATAGACTGAGCGTGGTAGAAAATGCAAAAATTCGCATTTGTTTTCATAGGAAGAGAAATGTCATAGGAAGCTATACAAGGTCAACAGATACACGCCCATTAATGAAATCATAGCAAATTGACCACAATATATGATCAGATACCATCGGGTAGCATGTCTCCTCCTCCCACGCAAAAGTGGAATCTATCTAAAAGGCCTTCATAGGACCAATCGTTTATCTGGGAGGATAAAGCAGTGATACATGGGACATTTGATACCTTCCTGATTATACTTGTATCTCGTGTACTTTTTATGATAAAAAATAATAGCCACGTCAAAGCATAGTCGCTCCTGTGACATGAAAATGGACCCCACCGATGGAACCAGGGAGCACTGCACACAATCACCCCCCATCAGACAAGAACATGTCCTTCCGACATCAACTATTCGTTTTCTTTTCGCTTCTTATTTTACGAAAATCCCCCATTCATCTCCTTCGATTCATTCCTACTAACCTTCAGTGAGTATGGTTTCTTAGTACTTTCTTAGTGCATAACTACAGATGTCTAACGAGAAGAATACCTCTCTCTGTATCTCTGCCTCTAGCTTTAAATAACCAATAAATACAATCTCAAACTCGTGTATTAAGAATGGAAGCTCAGAGCAGACTTAACAATAGAAGCACATCAGGGAACAGATAAATCCGACCTTGTTCGGTATCCTTGAGTTTCGGCTTCGGCTCGCTGGAGACATTCTTCACCGAGAAATACCGCCTCACAGGCCGTGAAGTCAAAGTCCTGATCGAAAACAGCTTGGATCCGCTGCTTCGGGAACCGAAATCGAAAAACCCCGAGAGAGAAGTGCAATGGCGTGATTGCGAAAATGCCTCGGGACGAGTCGAAGCAGCAGAGAATTGCGAAACAGCCATTGCTCTCTCTTTCTCCCCCCCTCTCTCTCTCTCTCACTCACTTTCACTACTTAAGAGAGTGTCAAGACAAGACTACAGTCTACTGCGACTCTCGACTTTCTTATCCTTTTCAGCGGCTCTGAATGAATACAGTAAAAAGTCTGTTTGCTTTGAAGGTGACAACCGATGGCTATATACCCACTCTCTCTCTCTCTCTCTCTCTCTCTCTCTCCCCGTTATCTGAAGCTGATATTTGTTTTCAAAGGGTTGGATGATTTCGAATTCAGATCTTTTATTTTTGAATAAATAAGATGAATTAAATGCTCTAAAGTCTAAACGTGAACGGTCTATAAATTTCACACTCGTCACATTTCCATGTAATTGAAAAAACAAAAACGCTTGTCACCATCATCGAATAGAACGTCTACTCGTGGACGGTGTACGTTGAGTTTAGGCCAACGTACAAACGAAGTCACACCTGTTTCCGAGGTTAAGTTTCAGGGAAATCTACAGTTTAGAGTGTAAAATGGTGATAACGAGTCTTGCGTCAAAATATATATATTATATAATATAAATCAATTATAACTCATTCGTTAAGTTCATTGTATTAATACGACTTATTAATATAACACATCGTATCATTTCAATTTATTTTAATTTATTAGTAAATATTATAAAATAAATTAATATAACAAAACCTATTTTAAATTATTTATATAAATTAATTGAATAGATCTAAAATTAACTCATTTGACTTGATTAAATTGAATAAAATTTTATATAAATATTAAAATCACAATATCTATAAAAATAAAATTAATTACAAATCTAAAATTAAAATTAAAATAATAAAAATTTCGAAATTAAAATTCTAACAGATTTATTTTTAGATATAAGGATATAATTGTAATTTTAACTTTTGTAACGTATCATAACAAGTTAAGCCTTTATCAATCCGTTAAACAATCGTGTCTTAACAAGTCAACCCGTTTTAATCCGAATCCATTAAAACTAAACCCTAACCTGCTATTATTACATCGTATTTATGTTGAGTTAACAGGTCGTGTAACATATTATCACTCTTAAATTTACTTCCAAACATTAATCACCTGTAGTCAAAACCATTATAAGACCATATGAACGTCGAGATGTTTTATTTTTTTAATTTAAGATAAATGATATTTATAGTAGTAGGTGTGCAGTTGCCATAGAGTTATTTTAAAAAAAAATTAAATAAATACGAGACTTACATTAAAAAAATTAATTTTCTAATAATAAATTTTATTTTTTTTCAAAATAACTACACAAGACTTACATATTTTGCAATAATATGTAAGAGCATTGTTAATGGAATAGCCAAACATCAAAAAAACATCTTCAAATGTATAATAGGACATAAAAAAATATCACATTGGATTTTCCAAAGTTTTGCTACACTTTTAGCTATAATAAATCCAAAACTAAAACTAAATTTGATAGATAGTGTACATATATCAAATATTTATTTTATTATTTTTTTATAACACTTTCTCTTCTCTCCATCTATATATACAAATTTCTATCAATTTCTTTAAATTAAATAATAAAATATGATAAAATAAAATCAATTAATAATTAAAAAAATTAAATATTTTTTAAATTATTAATTACTCATTACTATATAATAAATAAATTGATAATCCAATATAGAGTTTTGATGTGAATAACTAAAGTCAAATTCATCTTATATTATTTTATTATTATATAATTAAAAAATAGTTATTCCAATGTGGAGACTTATATAAATGAAATAAATTCATCTTATATTACTTTATTATTAGATAATTAAAAAATAGTTATTCCAATGTGGAGACTTATATAAATAGAATAGCTAAAATTTAAATTTATCTTATATTCATCAAAATTATCAGTTATATATACATAATCCATTAACAATGCTCTAATATTACTCTTTATTTAAAAGAAAATACTATAATCATAGGGAGATTATATAAAAGTAAACTCACAAACTGATGTAGCTTGATATAGTATGTCAGATTATAAAATTACTTTTATTATAAAGTAAATTTAATAAATTTTATAAAATTATATCAATTTATAAATTTATTTTACGTAATCCCTTTAAAACTACACGTTATTAACTTACTCATAATCATTTTATAAATGAGCAATGTTACATACAGTCGTGGAATTGCAAACGCTACGCAATCGCTTTGAAAAAGTGCGGAGTCCACGATTAAAAAGTTAATTTTTTTTTTCATGTGGATCTCATATTAATTCATTTTTTTCAAAGCAATTACACGTCGCTTACACAACTACAACTGTAAATATCATTTCTCTTTATAAATATTGTTGGGCGCAGTTTCATCGGATACATATCTTTTATAAATATTAACTGATATTTTGTTTTCAAAGGGTTGGATGATTTCGACTTCAGATCTTTTGCTTTTGAATATATAAGATGAATTAAATACTATAAAGTCTGAACGTGAACGGTCTATAAATTTCACAACTCATCACATTTCCATGTAATTGAAAAAACAAAAACGCTCATCACCATCATCGAATGGAACGTCTACTCGTGGACGGTGTATGTTGAGTTTAGGCCAACGTACAAACGAAGCCATACCTGTTTCCGAGGCCACGTTTCAGGGAAATCTACTTTCAAACATTAATAGCCTGTAGTCAAAACCATGGACCTATGCTAAAAGAAAAAATATAATTATAAATATAATTATGTATTAATCTACATTAATACGATGTAATTAATTAAAAAATAAATTTTATTAAAAATAATTTTAATTTAAATTTTAAGTATGAATGAATCAGTATTAATACACAGATTAGTACGCGACTGTGCTTGTATATAGTAAAACTCATAATAAAAATATAAATATAAAATTAAAACAAATTCATCAGTAAAATAACAAATTAAATACAAATTTACATCAAGAGTATTATGGTTATGGACCTATGGTATAACATTAAATAACATTTTACATCCTAATGGAACAAGTGAATCTAAAAATTAATTACAACAATAAATTATGAAATAATATACATTATATTTCAAAACAAAAAATGGGTTCTAAAATGACTAAATCCTCAGTCTTCATGAATGAGCCACAAATCTTAACATTGTTGCCTTCCATACACTAATTCACTAAAAAAATTAGTGTTATTTTTAATCTATTGCTCAAGTATTGTTACCTTAGTAATAATGTTAATGGATGTTTGACAAAAAATGAAAAACTTAATTTGCCTAAAAAATAAATGTCATATCTCTAACAAGTTACACAATATAATTATACAAGCAATATCGTAAATAAATATGTACATTAAGGATTCAGACAAGTTTTAAAATCTGAAATCACCATGACAGTCACATAAGTCAGCAAGTTCCCAAAATCAAATAGAAAGATGTGCATCAGGGATTCAGCCAAGTTAGCAAATGCAGTTAACACAGAACAGATCCAAAACAACGACCCAGCAATAGGCAATAGGCATGACTCATATCAACTAAACAACAAATTGTGAGGTAGACAAGTTGATAACTTCAATAGGCACAGACTAATATAAAATACTCAATACTCTCATTCCAACCACAAAATATCAATACAAAATAGATACAAAAGACAGTTAGTAGTTACCAGCCACAAGCCCACAATACTCAATAGGCAGCATACTCTCAGAAGTTACAAGTTCATAATAAGTTACCAAAGTTCAACAAAATCAGCTAAATATTTTAAGCCAAACAACTGCAGTTACCAAAACAAGTTCACAACAAGTTATCAAAGTTCAAGAAAATCAGCCAGACAACTGCAGTTACCAAAACAAGTTCACAACAAGTTATCAAATTTCAACAAAATCAACCAGACAACTGCATACTGCAGTTACCAAATTTCAGGAAAATCACAGTGACATGGAAGTTACCAAACTTATACAAAATTTGAGTTTACAATGACAGAAGTCAACAAGTTCCCAAACTTGAACAAAATCACCATAACAACCTGCACACACTGATACAGTAAAAAATATTAATATAATTTTTATTCCCTTGCAAAATTACTCAAGTACTTTTAACTTATTAATATTGTTAATAGATGTTTACCATGCTAAATTTAATTTATCATTTAAAGAAATTTAAAAAATATGGATGGTAAGAAATTAGAACTTAGAAATTACTTGAACTATCATGACTCATATCATTCCAAACAAAATCAAATAAAACAAACAAATTGTTCAAATATTACAAAGTAAACTGTCCAAATATCAGATAGCAAATCATATAGATTAACCAAAACAAATCAGATAAAACTAGAAAACTGCCCATATGCTCCATAGATTAAACATGCAAAAAAAAAAAAAAACAACAAAATCTGAATCTGAATGAGCCTATGGCTATGGCAAGAGAATCTGAGTTTCTGATGGAACATCCATCTATTGACAAGAAAAAAACAGTAGTTAGTATTTTTGTAAATAAATTAATAATAGTAAGTATAAAATAGTAAAATAGCAACAAGTAATTAAAATAAATAGATTACACTTACAAAATTTATTGATGATCTTTTAAGCCCATATAATGCTATAATCCAATCAGACTCACATAACAACATTTGGATAGTTTCAGTCTTTAATGAAGTTTGATGAGGATCAATGACTCTACCTCCGGCGCTAAATGTTGATTCTGAGATAACTGTGGTAATTGGTGTAGCTAAAATATGTCGGACCAATTTGGACAAAGTTCAAAACTTGAGACTATTTGTTTTCCACCATTCTAAGGTATCGAAACTTGCATCTGAACCCTCTTCACAGATATATATATATATACTATCCTCTAAATAATTGTCCAGTTCTGATTTACTAGGTTGCACGGTATCAACACTTCTAACAAAAGATTTAAATAATGACTGGTCAATATGCATGCTTCTCCCAATCCCAACACTTAAGGAAGAATCATATACATTCATTCGAGTATTATCCTACTCTCTTTGTGCCTCAAGAATTTAATTATATTCATGAACATACTCATCATATAACTCAAATAACACTTGAGAGACATGAACAATATTCTTAGCAGCATCCAACCCATGATAAATTAAAGGAAAACAAAATTGGATCAGGACCATTTTGAATCTAGGTTCTAACACCGCATCAATTGACATCAATAGGTTACACTCCCCCCAATATTTGTCAAACTTAGTACTCATTTTCCTTACCATTGATTTCATGTACTCATTCTCATCTATACTCTTCTTACCTAAGATGTCCTTCATTCTCCAAACTTCATAAAGAAACAAGTTTGTTGTTGGGTAATCACTTCCAGATACAATATTGGTGACTTCATTGAAAATAACTAGTAGTTAACAAATATTTTCAACTTGCCCCCACTATTCAACAATTGGAACTCATTCAAAACATCTATCTCTATCACCATATCTAGGAAAAACTTTTTTGAGCTGAGTTGTAGTAACCAACATTAAATAAGTGCTATTCCATCTTGTAGATATATCAAAAATCAATTTTTTTAGGGCAATTGCAACTGTTTTGCAATTTCACTAAATTGTTTTAGCCTACTCTCTGATACTACCAGATATTTTATACCATTTTTAACACAATCAACAATATCCCTAATCTCCCCAAGTCTATAATATACAAATAAATTTGTTATATGCACACAACAACGTACATGAAACGGTTTCCCACCTACAAACAATGTTTTCTTCAACCTAAAATCATCTTTCAATATCCAAATGGCAACATCATTAGAACTAGTATTGTCAACAGTAATTGAACTAATTTTATTCTGAATTCCTCAATTTTGAAAACACTTTTCTAAAGTATCAACAATAAGAAGACCAGTATGTGGAGGTGGCACATTACAAAAGTTCAATACACGCCTCTGAATATGCCAATCAATATCTATAAAATGACATGTCACTACTATATATGTAAGTTTTTTTATAGGAAGCCCACATGTCAATTGTGATATGAACTTTATTCACAGGTTTAAGTAAAGCCCTTAACTTTGTCTTTTCATTTTCATAAGTTCTCATGAATTATTTCTTTGTAGTAGTCCAGGATATTTTTTTTCCAATATGGAGTGTTTACACTCATGAATTTGTTAAATACCACATGTTCCATTAAAGAGAATGGATATTCATGGTAAAGTATCATATGAGAGACAAGCTCTTAGACCCTACTACGATTATAGGTAAAGTTTGAAACAATGAAACCACCATCTACCTCCTTAAACTCAATTGCTAAGATTTTTTATTTTTTCTTAGATTCCATGTATGGCAAACAGGTTAGCAAGTGCCTATGTAGTATAGTCGTAAAACTTGATCGAGAAGTTTTAAACAATGTTTTACACCACTTACATTGAGGCTATATTACATCATCTCTATCAATTTCGACAAAATCATTCCATACATAAGAAGTCATCTTTCTTTCTTTTTTTTTTCTTTCATAGGCTACTGTTTGAACTTTTGTGGAAGGGTCCTCAGTAGACACAATATTAGGGGTCTAAGTATTTGCAGTGTCTCCATCATTATCATATATGGGCTCTACTAAGCTAATCCCAATAGAGTTTTCATTTTCATACTCCTCCACCAAATCAACTTCATTCACTGGATCACCCATTTGTTAGGGTCTAATATTTTATAAATATAAAACCAGAAACATACAATAAGCATATAGACACTGGCCAAAAATCAAAACAACATTGTCTTCGTGGTTTAATGTGCCTCTGGAAGCAAGGATACTAAAAGATGTTAAAGTCAAAATAATTTGACTCTAACAGTTTTGTTGAACCCAAGGTTTCAAGTTTCATGTGATTATAAATCTACACATGGATTCTAATGATAACAAATGAATTCAAAGAATAAAGGAGTTTCAAGCTCAAGTTGTCCACACAATAGAGTCAAGCACATCAAAGAACCAAGCATGAGCAAGAAGGAAACAAGTTCACATTAAAGTCATAGAGTAATGTTGTAAAACTCTTAAAATTCAAAATTAGGATTAATGCTCTAAATTAATATTTTATCATAAAGCATTAAAATACATTTTCCACATGTGCATGAATATTTTTGAAAATTAAATTTGAAAATTTTGAAAGATGATTGATTGTCATCTTTACATGTGCATGCCTTGATTAAAGGGTTGAACTTTGAAAATATTAAAGATAATTGATTGTCATCTTTCACATATGCATGTTTTATTTGAATATTTTCAAAAGTGATTGATGCTTTTTTAGACTTATACAAAAGGTAGATGATTTTGTTTGAAAATTTTGAAAAGTAAAGTGTGCTCATTTTGTTATATACAAAAAGTAAAAGATTAGGTTTGAATTTTTTGAAAAGGAAAGTGTGCTCCTTTTGTCATATGCAAAAAGTAAAAGATTAGGTTTGAATTTTTTGAAAAGGAAAGTGTGCTCATTTTGTCATATGCCAAAAGTAAAAGATTAGATTTGATTTTTTTGAAAAAGTGAATGATGTTGTCTTTGACAATTGAAAAAGAATAACCTTTTATTTGAATTTTTTGAAAAAGTAAATGATGTTGTCTTTGATATATGAATCTTTTTAAATTTGAATATGAAGTCTCATATGCCTATAAATAGATCATTTGAGAGCTTCACATTTACAACATCCAGAGCATACAACATTCATTCAAAGCTTTCATTCTCTCTTCTCTAAGCATTGAGCATTAATCTTTATTCATTTTGAGAAATATAGTTTGCGCTATATTGTTCTTATTTCACTCATTGAGGAGTGTTTTCTGATAACCTACCCACTATCAGCTTTTGTATCAGAAAAAGGGTGTGTATAACCCTTATGCGTGTAGAAAGTATTCTATACGGGGAATAGTTGAATCACCACGTGTAAGGTGATGTAAGTGTAGAGGGTGTTCTACACGGATCCTTTGTAACGGTGTTGTTCAAAGATGTAATAGGTTTCTATCTCCACCTGAAGGAGGTTGAATAGTGAATTTGGAGATCCTCAAGGGGTAGCTAGAGGCGAGGACGTAGGCAGTGGGGCCGAATCTCGTTAACATACTGAGTTTGCTTCCCTCTTACCCTTATTCTTTATATTTATTACTGTTTTGCATTTTGTTTATATTTTATATTGTATATTTGATTTATAATTGTTATTTTTTTAAAATATAACTCAATTCACCTCCCTCTTGTATTAGTCATCTGGGTAACAATTGGTATCAGAGCTAAGAGCTCTATTATAAGATTAACTATCTTTTGAGTTAAGATCGTATGGCTAACATTGCAGCTTCATTTGGTGAAGTTCAATCTAACAGTCGGTCTCCACTCTTTTGTGGAGATAATTACTCATTTTGGAAAATTAGAATGAGAATATTTCTTCAGGCTCAAGGTAAAGAAATCTAGAAATGTATTGTAAATTGACCTTATATTCCAACAAAAGTAGTTGATGGAGTAAAGGTCAAAAAGAAAGAAGAAGAGTTTGATCGTGAAGACGATAAACTTTATAATTTAAATTTAACTGCTATGAATTTATTATATAATGCTCTTAATGGAAATGAGTTTAATAGAATAATGAATTGCGCTACAACAAAGGAAATTTGGGATAATTTGGAAGTAACTTATGAAGGAACTTCGCAAGTCAAGGAATCAAAAATTTATATTCTTACTCATGAATATGAAATGTTTAAGATGAATGATGATGAATCTATTTCTAGTATGCACACTCGTTTTACTAACATCATAAACAGCTTAACAGCTCTTGGTAAAGTTTATTCCAAGATGGAGATAGTAAGAAAAATTCTCAACTCTTTACCAAAACGTTGGGAATCAAAAGTTACAGCGATTCTTGAAGTTAGAGACCTCAAGAAGCTCGAAGTCAATGAATTCATCGGGTCACTTATCATCCATGAGTACACATTGAAAAGAGGAGAAGAAGAAGGAAAGCCAAAGAAGAGCTTAGCACTTAAAGCTGTTCCTAATGAAAGTGAAAGTGATGAAGATGAGGAAAATGAAGATAAAGATGAAGAAGTTACGATGATAACAAGAAGAATTCAGAGGTTCTTGAAGAAAAATAGAACTCTTCCAAGGAAATCTTTCAAAAAGTTTTCCAAGAAAGATTCAGGTAAAAATGACACTTTAATTTGTTATAAATGCAATAAGTCTGGTCATATCAAACCAGATTGTCCTCTGCTAAAGAAAGATCGAAACCAGGGCAAGAAAGCAATGAAAGCTACATGGGATGATAATTCAAGTAGTTCAGATTGTGAAGAAGCAATGGACAATCAGCAAATCTTTGTTTTATGGCTAAAGATGACATTGAGGTAACAAATCTTGATAATATTGAAGATCGTTCATATGAAGAATTGCAAAATGTTTTAAAAGAGGTATATGAGGAATTTGAAAAATTGGGTATCAAGTATACTGCTTTGAAAAAGAAAAATTCTTTTTAACAAACGAAATTGAAATTTTAAGAAAAGAAAGTATCATTTTGAAATATAAAAATCTTGAATTGAATAAGAAGAAAACCGATTTAGAAAATATTGTTGAAAACTTTACGAATGGAAAAAGAAATTTTGAAAAACTTCTTAGTAGTCAAAGATGTGTTTTTGACAAGGCAGGTTTGGGATATATGCCAAAACAAAAATACAAATCTTATAAAAATTTCTTTGATAATAATTCTACATCAAAAACTAATATTCAAAATTCTTTTTACAAAAATAATTTTGTCAAAAAAGGATATTATTATAATCATTCAAGTTTTTCATATATGTCACATGCTATTTGTAATTTTTGTAATAGAAATGGTCATAATTATCATACTTGTCCTATTAGAAGAAATCATACAATGACTATTAGGGCCATATGGGTACCTAAAAATCTTGTTTCTTCTTATACTAATAAATAAAGGACCCAAAGAACTTGGGTACTAAGAAAAATCATTTTAATTGTTTTTATAGGTATGCATGAAGTTTTTCACAAGCAAAAACAAATGGTTTTTAGATAGTGGATGTTCAAGACACATGACGGGAGACAAGACTAAGTTCTTTGATCTTATATCTAAAGAAGAAGGACACGTGACATTTGGAGACAACTCGAAAGGGAAGATCGTGAGAATAGGTAAAATTGGTAATGAATCTTCTCTCATAATTGAAAATGTTCTACTTGTTGAAGGTCTAAAACATAATCTTTTGAGCATAAGTCAATTATGTGATAAAAGATTTACAGTTACTTTCAAAATGGATAAATGCATTATTTTGAATGATCATGATTGTAATATTTGTTTTATTGCTTTTAGAAGTAACAATGTTTATACAATCGATTTTGAAGAAATTACCCCACAAGATGCAATTTGTTTTTCAGTTCAAAATGAAACTAGTTGGTTATGGCATAGAAGACTAGGTCATGCCAACATAGAACTTATTTCCAAACTTTCAAAAAATAATCTTGTGAGAGGTTTACCAAAAACATATTTTCTTAAAGACAAAATTTGTGATGTATGCCAATTTGGTAAACAAACAAAAACTTCTTTTAAAACTAAGAAACATATTTTCACTACTAGACCATTGCAACTGATACATATGGATCTTTTTGGACCAAATAGAGTTGCAAGTCTAGGAGGAAAATATTATGCATTTGTTATTGTTGATGATTTCTCTAGATATACTTGGGTCATCTTTCTTGCTCATAAAAATGAGGCACATAATGCGTTTACCAAGTTATGCAAGAGAATTCAAAATGAAAAGGGTTATACTATTTCAAGTATCCGAAGTGATAGGGGAAAAGAGTTTGTTAATAAAAATATTGAAACATTTTGTGATAAAAATGATTTTGTGCATAATTTTTCTGCTCTTCGAACTCCTCAACAAAATGGGGTAGTAGAGAGGAAAAATAGATCTCTTCAAGAGATGGCAAGAACAATGCTCAATGAGAACAACTTGCCTAGTTATTTTTGGGCTAAAGCGGTAAGTACTGCATGTTATGTTATAAATAGAGTTATGCTAAGGTCGAAATTAGATAAAACCCCCTATGAGCTTTGGAATGAGAAAAAGCCCAACATTTGTTACTTTCATGTATTTGGATGCAAATGTTTTATTTTGAATGACAGGGATAATTTAGGCAAGTTTGATGCAAAATTTGATGAAAGTATCTTTCTCGGGTATTCTACTAATAGTAAAGCTTATAGAGTATTCAATAAAAAGAGTTTGACTGTACAAGAATCTATGCATGTAGTATTTGATGAATCTAATTCTCGACTCGCCAAGAAATCTATTGATCAAGAAACAGGAGATATAAATAATACAGAAAGTCTCAATATCAACAAAGAGAAAACAATAGAGGAAGTTCAACATGGAGCCATAAGGAAAGATCATCAAAATTTAATACAAGATGCAACCAAACAGTGAAAATTTGTGAAAGATCATCCAGTGGAACAAATTTTGGGAGAACCTTCACGAGGTGTAAGTACTCGATCATCTCTTAGAAATATTTGCAATCATACTGCTTTTCTATCTCAAATTGAACTCAAAAATATTGATGACGCACTTCTTGATGAATCTTGGATTCTAGCTATGCAAGAAGAATTGAATCAATTTGAAAGAAATGATGTTTGGACACTTGTTCCTAGACCCAAAAATTATACTATTATTGGAACAAAATGGATTTTTAGAAACAAGAAAGATGAGTTCGGAATCATTACTAGAAATAAGGCTCGACTTGTAGCCCAAGGTTTTAATCAAGAAGAATGAATCGATTATGATGAGACATATGCACCAGTCGCAAGATTAGAAACTATTCGAATGCTACTTGCATATGCTTGTTATAAAGATTTCAAACTTTTTCAAATGGATGTTAAAAGTACTTTCTTAAATGGTTTTATAAATGAAGAGGTATATGTTGAGCAACCTCCAGGTTTTGAAAATCATATTTCCCTAAATCATGTTTTCAAACTCACAAAAGCACTATATGGACTTAAACAAGCTCCTAAAGCTTGGTACGAGAGATTCAGTGGTTTCTTGATTGAAAAAGGTTTTTCAAGAGGAAAAATCGACACAACTCTTTTCATTAAATATGAAAATGATGATATTCTTTTGATTCAGATTTATGTTGATAATATAATATTCGATGCTACTAATGAAAATATGTGTCAAGTTTTTGCTAAGACTATGCAGGAAGAATTTGAGATAAGTATGATGGAAGAACTTACATTCTTTCTCGGATTGCAAATTAAGTAAGCAAAAAGTGAAACATTCATCAATCAATCAAAATATATTAAGGAATTACTGAAGAAGTTTGGGATGGAAAATGCTAAGGAAATTGGAACACCAATGAGCCCATCAACTAAACTTGATAAAGATGAATCCGGTAAGGCAGTTGACTCGAAGATATATCGAGGTATGATTGGTAGCTTATTATATTTAACAGCCAGTAGACCAGATATTATGTTTAGTGTGTGCTTATGTGCACGCTTTCAATCATCTCCAAAAGAATCACATTTAATTGTAGTTAAGCGCATTCTTAGATATATTAGTGGTACAATTAACCTAGGGTTATGGTACCCTAAGCACACATCTTTCGATCTAATCAGTTACACAGATGCAGATTATGCTGGCTGTAAAATAGATCGAAAAAGCACTAGTGGAGCATGTCATTTCTTAGGTCATGCACTAATTTCCTGGTTTAGTTAAAAATAAAATTCTGTTGCACTATCTACTGCTGAGGCAGAATATGTTACTGCGGATAATTGTTGTGCTCAAGTTCTCTACATGAAGCAACAACTTGAAGATTTTAAACTCATGTATAATCACATTCCAATCAAATGTGATAATACAAGTGCTATAAATCTTTCAAAGAACCCAATACAACATTCTAGAACTAAACATATTGAAATAAGGTATCATTTTCTTCGAAATCATGTGCAGAAAGGCGATATAATACTAGAGTTCACAAACACACACGATCAGTTAGCATATATTTTCACAAAACCTTTACCAGAAGATAGATTATGTATGATCAGAAGAGAAATAGGTATAATGTATGCTATGAATATCTCTTAAAAGATAGACCAGAGTTAATAAAAATAGAGATAGATTTTTTAAATACTTTTACATAAACTTGAGATTCTTAACCTCATGTTTGAGACGCTCATTCTCTTCATACAATATCATGTCATTCTTATCCATGGGAACCGGCAAGCGGAATAAAGAATCTAATAAAGATTTCAACTGTTTATTCTTCTGCCGAATGATTCATTCCCTTGTGTGAGACTCTTGAACAATTCGTTGAAGTACAACAATTTGTTCTTTGAGCTTTTCAACTTCGTAATTTTTGGCTTGTAGCCGCTGAGAAAAAGCAACAATAGAGGAATAGTAGTGAGTCCCAAGACTCACCAAGTCATAAATAGCATCAGAATCTGACTTATTAGTCAGATTATTATTTTCTTGCTGCAACATGGCACCAATAGCAGCTGGAGAAAGGACAGGAGGTTAAGATGCAGAATACCTCATGGATGGATTTAGAGAAATGTTAGAAGAATGAGCCATTGAGAAAAGAATAGAAGGCTTAAAACGAGAATGTTGAAGGAATGCAGATGAGTTATAGAGATGAGAAGAAAACTTGATGCGGATTGGATGAACTTCAAGACTGATTTTATAGAGATAGCATAAAGAATAAGACAAATTATTATCTCTTCAAATCTTATTTAGTCAAAAGAAATACAAGATATGTTGGATACACATTGTCAAAAGTTTTCTTACTAAGCCAGCGAGATTAACAGTAGATTGTCCTTATTTTTCTAGTAAACGATGAACCTCTGCTATTATCTGCCGATGTTGACCTTGTATCTGAACCCTTTCTCGTTCCAGCTTCTCTATTCGTGGTTGCAGATCATGAGCATACCAATCTCAAATTTTTTCAACTCTTGGTTTTCTTGCTTTAGCCTTTTATTCTCACTATCCTTATTAGCAAGCTTCTGTCGTAACTCAAATATTTGCATGTCAATCTCACTCACCCTCGCCATTAACCTCCGAGACATGATCGTAACAGAGGCAGCATATTGACTACTGAGCATTCTTGATTCTGCAATAATCTCATAATCAGCCTTACTAGAAAAACGGTTTTCTGCTCCTATCATGGTATTGACGGCCTCAGGAGAGAAGATTAATGATTGATGCGTCAAAGGTTCCTGATTCAAGTCTGGAACATTAGTGGAAGAGAATTGTTCAGCCATTCTATCGTTGTGGAAAAACAGAACTCAGGTCAATAAGCGATTTTTTTTTGGCATCCGATAGATGAAAATGATCATTTTTTTATAGCAACTCAGAGCCTTCAATCACGTTTGTCAATAACATCAGGAGATTGTTTAAATCTCCAGCCGCACTAAATTCATAGAGTTAGGCCTTGAGACTTTGCAGCATTTGTCGGGTCACGGACGGCTCCTTTTTCAACTATCTACAGTGACTACTAAACGCATCATTTTCTTCAGTCTATATACTTGCTGCCGATCCTTTTTAATGATGCCAAAAGGGGGAGAAGTTTTAGACTAGAACATTAACATTGTTTAAATTGCTAAACTTGTTATATATGCTTGGAATTATATTTATAATTTTGCTTGAAAAACTAACACATATTTTCAGGGGGAGCTTAAGTATTAATACAGATTTCAAGTTCTATCAAGTATTTGTCATCATCAAAAAGGGGGAGATTGTTTAACCCAATGTTTCAAGTTTCATGTGATTATAAATCTACACATGAATTTTGATGATAACAAATGAATTCAAAGAATAAAGGAGTTTCAAGCTCAAGTTGTCTACACAATGGAGTCAAGCACATCAAAGAACCAAGCATGAGCAAGAAGGAAACAAGTTCACATTAAAGTCATAGAGTAATGTTGTAAATCTCTTAAAATTTGAAATTAGGATTAATGCTCAAAATTAATATTTTATCATAAAAAATTAAAATACATTTTCCACATGTGCATGAATATTTTTGAAAATTAAATTTGAAAATTTTGAAAGATGATTGATTGTCATCTTTTACATGTGCATGCCTTGATTAAAGGGTTGAACTTTGAAAATATTAAAAATGATTGATTGTCATCTTTCACATGTGCATGTTTTATTTGAATATTTTCAAAAGTGATTGATGCTTTTTTAGACTTATACAAAAGGTAGATGATTTTGTTTGAAAATTTTGAAAAGTAAAGTGTGCTCATTTTGTCATATACAAAAAGTAAAAGATTAGATTTGAATTTTTTGAAAAGGAAAGTGTGCTCCTTTTGTCATATGCAAAAAGTAAAAGATCAGGTTTGAATTTTTTGAAAAAGAAAGTGTGCTTATTTTGTCATATGCCAAAAGTAAAAGATTAGGTTTGATTTTTTTGAAAAAGTGAATGATGTTGTCTTTGACAATTGAAAAAGAAGAACCTTTTATTTGAATTTTTTGAAAAAGTAAATGATGTTGTCTTTGATATGTGAATCTTTTTAAATTTGAATATGAAGTCTCATATGGTTATAAATAGATCATTTGAGAGCTTCACATTTACAACATCCAGAGCATACAACATTCATTCAAAGCTTTCATTCTCTCTTCTCTAAGCATTGAGCCTTAATCCTTGTTTATTTTGAGAGATATAGTTTGCGTTGTATTGTTCTTATTTCACTCATTGAGGAGTGTTTTCTGATAACCTACCCACTATTAACTTTTGTATCAGAAAAAGGGTGTGTATAACCCTTATGCGTGTAGAAAATATTCTATATGGGGAATAGTTGAATCACCACGTGTAAGGTGATGCAAGTGTAGAGAGTGTTCTACACGGATCCTTTGTAGCAGTGTTGTTCAAAGATGTAATAGGTTTCTATCTCCACCTGAAGGAGGTTGAATAGTGAATTTGGACATCCTCAAAGGGTAGCTTGAGGCGAGGACGTAGGCAGTGGGGCCGAACTTCGTTAACATATTGAGTTTGCTTCTCTCTTACCCTTACTCTTTATATTTATTACTGTTTCGCATTTTGTTTATATTTTATATTGTATATTTGATTTATAATTGTTATTTTTTTTAAATATAACTCAATTCACCCCCCTCTTATGTTAGTCATCTGGGCAACAAGTTTTGTTATACCTTACCTTCTGGAGGCACATTGAGCCATCAAGGCAAATAGAGTTTATTAATATAAACTAAAATAGATGTTAAAGTCAAACTAATTTGACTCAAACAATTTTAGTATACAATCTTGCCTTAGTGGCTTGATGTGCCTCCAGAAGTAAGGCATCTCAACAACGTAAACATAGAAAGAATTAGAACAAATTTGATAAAATTTATCAACCAAAACATATTAAACACAACACCATTTTATACTTGAAACAAGAACATAAACATAAGACAGATAGGATAAGATTAATCAAGCATGGCATGTTAAAAATGACATAATTAAATAGTTGAAGCAATCACCATATATGATTATTTATAATCAATCAAAACATATTCAAGAAAACATATTTAAATACTTGAGGTCAGAACATAAATGTACAACAAATTGGATAAGATTAATCAAGCAAGACATGTTAAAGATGGCATAATTAAATACTTGAAGCAAGGACATGTATAATCATTTATAATTAACCAAAACAAATTCAAGAAGCAATACTTTAAGTCTTGAAATTGAACATAAACATAAAACAGATTGTAAAAGATAAATCAACCAATACATGTTAAATATGGCATAATTAAATACTTGAAGCAAAAATCATGTATAATTATTTATAATCAACCAAAATAGATTCAAAAATCAATACCTTAAGTATTGAAATTGAACATAAGCACAAGATAGATTGTAAAAGATTAATCAACCAATACATGTTAAATAAAACATACACCACTACTTAAGGCCAAAATCACCATAGGATCAGATTAATCAACCCAAACATAAATAATAAAACATCATTAAATAGTTCAAGCAATAACATAAATCATCATTAAATAGCAAATAACCTGAGAGGTTGAGAGAACTCACAGCGGACTGAAAATTTTTCTTCAAGCACAAATCATTAGGCAAGCTCAGATATAAAAGCTCAAGCTCGAATATGTATTTGTAAAATTGTTAACAATAGCAAAATAACCAAAACATGAAGTTAACAGCCTAAGATCTAAGTTCTAATAGGGCATATTATTCAATTACAAAATAAAAAAATAAAAAAAACATAAACTTAACAATCAAAGTGATGGATATTGGACAGTCACAATCTCACAGAAGCCTGCATATATGACTGCTGAGTGGTGATGATTCATGAGTGACAGTGTACTTAGATGATTTGATCTAGATCTACAATGTAAAAATACCACAAATCATAATGTAAAAAAGAGTTAGTATAGAACCAGAAATGGTCATCGAAAATACTTAGATAAAACTATAACTAGTTAAGATCAATCAAATCTGCCAACATTTCCAACCAAATGCGTAGAAAAAGGAAAATAATTTGGGTAATCGACTCATAGATGGACGAATCGACGAACCAAAAAACCACAAACTACAAAATCAGGGAAACAGTTGGTTGGGAGTCATAAATGCATGCATTTAATGACCCATTTGTCTAGGACCGGTTGCTTTCTCAGAGGTTGAGATTACAGCCATGGCTCCAAGAAAAAACGGTCGTTGGCTGCATCTGCTAGGGTTTCTCGCAATTGTAGTCATTTTGACTCGAGGCTCCTCGAGAACAAGTGAAGGCGGTGCATTCAATTCCATTCAAATCGAATGATAGATTATAGGAGGTAACTAGTAATCGACGTAAGCATAAGAGGCTAGAGGAGAGGCTAGGGTTTCTCAACGGGTCTGAGAGACTGAGACTAAGAGAAAGTGAAGGACAGTCGAGTGAAATTGTGAAATGACGCATGACTAAAAGACAGAAAATTACAAGTTTGTAACTTGTAAGTTGTAACCCTAGGGTAAAATGGGAATCAACAGCTCCCAAGTCCCACGAAAAAAAATAATTGATCCAACAACCAAAATTAATAATCTTTACTTTAATACTAATATAATATAGTAATTTAAATATTATTCTATTTAAAAAAATACTATAGTCTATGCATTATAATACATGTTAATTTTTATATACTACAATTTTTAAAACCAGAAAGTAGTGTTGTAACAAAAAACTATATTTATTTATAATATTTAATTATACTATAAAATTGTCTAACATTATAGTTTATCAAACATTGTCCAAATTGGTACTCATAATATAAATTTATAGTTATATTAATTAGTATAATATAATAATACTATATACTAATACCGTATATTAACTGAAATGAGTATTCTATTTTAAAAAATACTATACTCTATAAATTATAATATAAATAATTTTTAAAACTAGCAAGTAGTGTTGTAAAAAAATACATATTAACACTAAACATGTATATTACTATAGTTTATATAATTTTATGAATACATTATTATTAGAGTTTAGTGATTATTGATTAATCATATATAAAGTAATAAGATTAATAACTAGTGATAAGTTATTAATAATACTTTATAGAATGATAGAATCATGAGTACAATGTAAATTCATAGAATATATAATGATGGAATCTAAGAATCATAGGTGATAAGTATTTAATAATTATATTATGATATATTAATAAAAATATTTGTAAAGTCTTCAATAGTACTTCATAGAATGATATAATCATGAGTGATAAGTTATAAATTAATAAGTTATGACTACAGCTTACAGCCTATGGCTTATAGCCTTATTAGCCTATAAGCATAACTTTTTATATGGCAATTCAATATTTGATAAGAATAAGATAAATATATCAATATGATATATTAAATTTATACGAGTTATAGTATATGTAGAAGAAAATCTATAACTATAAGTCACTATAATTATGTATACATAATTAATAATACATATATAATTATTGGTTATTATATATATTATATATTGTATTATATATGTATAAATATATATGAGTCTAGCTCACGAAATCGAGTTTTATACGAGTTTGTTCAAGAATATTAATAGAATCGGTCGAGTTTTATACGAGTTTGTATTGTTTAATAATCGAACTGACTCACTCAAAAATGAGTAGCACTAAAGCCATCCCAAGTGCAGGAGGATGTCGTGTAATAATTAGGAATAAAATTCCTAAATCGTCTTCTCAGGGAAAGTTACTTAGAAATCAAACTCGTTGAAAAAGGTGAAAAACTTCACAAAGAGAAAATAAAATGATGGTATGTGCAATGGATGGAAAAGGGTACTAGTCATGGACTAGATTCATGTTTTAGATTTTGATTGTTGGATTGGAATATAAAGGACTAATAAATTAAACTCAGAAATTAATAAAACCAAATTAAAAATTAAACTAAATTAGAAAGTAATTGACAAAACATAAACTGAAAATTGAAAATGCCCAAAACCAAGATTCTAGAATTCATCTTTGTAATTAAATCACAAGTTCTCAAAATAACATATAACAATTGTAATCACTATTAAATGAAAACTTAAGGAAGTGAAAAAAATAAATAACACGAAATAAGTAAACAGAAAATAAATTACCCTAACTTCTAATCTAAACAAATCTCAAAAGTATTACATAAATTTTAAACTGAAGTTAAATAAAATAGGGAACGAAAAGTCTAAACGAAAACTTCCTTTCACTATTCAATTGAAATTCAAAACAAAAAGGAAACAACTTCTCACGTATCACTCTTGAAAATTAATCTCTAAACCTTTAATGAAAACTCTAGAACAATTCATCTACTCCCCACGTATGATGTTTCAGAAAAATCAAAAACAAAAACAAAAGCTTAAAACCAAACCTTTCTTGCAATAAATTAAGGTAACACAATTAATTAAAACTTCTAAAACAATTTCTTTTATTGCATGAAACAAAATAGCACACTTGATTAAAACTTCTAAAATAATTTCTTTTTGTTGCATGAAACAAACTAGCACACTTAATTGAAATTAAGGTATTACACTTAATGAAATAAAATTCTAGAACAATTCTTAATACACTTAAAAACTATAAAACAACAAAACATTGAAGCTAAAAGGAGAAACAAAATTGCCGAAAACAAAAAGGAGCTAATTCTTTCAAGTACATAACAAAGAAATAACAAAAGTAGAAAATTGTAGTTGTGTGTTGTAAGTTGTAGATGTCTAAGTTTGAGTTGTGTCTTTGTTGAGTTCGGACTGCATCCTTTTATAGCTGAACATCTTGGCTAGTTGCATCTCACATTCAATTGGTTTCACACTTCAATCTTGCATTCACACTTAATTGCATTCACACCTCAATTGCATTCAATCTTTTATTGCCGCCTCTTGCATTCAATCTTTTCCTTAATTTAAACCAAGCAACCAAGTCCAACACGATTCTTCATGCCTAACTTGTTGAAAATTCATACACGGTTCTTCTTTGCCTCCAAATCAAATTAACCAGCCGACTTCTCCTATCTCTTCTCTTCAATCTGTTTTTTTCAATTTCAACACACATCACTCACCCACCTACTGCTTCTCTCTACACGTCCAGCACAACATCTCTCTCTCAACTCACACTTAAATAATCTGCACCGACACAACCCCTTCCAGCACAACACAACTCCCTACACATCTCCCTCTCTATTTCTGGAAATTGCCCACCGATTGCCTTTTGACAAATGACCAATTCACTCCTTAATTCCATCCCCCTTTACGTAATACATGACCACCGACTACACATTTCAGCCAACACCGACTCACCTATTTAGACTTCTCACTCAAACCTTACTCAAACCAAATCAAACAAGGCAGTGCATGCACTTTCTTCAATTTGTTTTTTTCAATTCTGCCGTCCAGCCACTCTCACACATATATATATATATATATACATCTTTAGATGGCTGCCACCCTTCCTCCAATCAATTTGATTTCAGCCGAAGTCCATCTTCAATTCATCACATGTTCTCTTTCTATCTTCGTTCATTTCGGTGGACAAAGGCTGACTTTTTCAATGTTAAATTTGGTGGAGAGCAGCAGCCTTCTTCTTCCTTCATTTCGGTGGACAGCAGTAGCCTTCTTCTTCCAATCCATCACATGTTCCTCACCTTAATTTAGCTGCACCAACCGATGTAAGTTAAGCCAAACAAGCAGCCTTCCAATTAATGTATAATTTAGGTGGGTTGGAAATGAGTTGGTGGATTTATTTGAGTGTGAAAAGGGGATCCGTGAGTTTTGAGGGAAATGAGGAATGGGTTGGACAGCAAGTGGGGGCTAGGCTTTGGAAGTTTGGTGGCTTTGTTGGAGGGCAATGGTGGGTCATGGTTTAAGTGAGCATGATGTGGGGTGATTGGTGTGGCCGTGTATGAGGTTAGATGGAGTTGGGAGTGTTTGAATGGTGGGAAAGCTCAAGACAAAGTATGAACAAGGCATGAACATAATGAACCATGGTATGCATGAAAAATGGAGATGGAGATTAAAAAGAAAACACTCAACAACAAAATAACATAAATGAAAAATTAGCTTGAGCAACTTCCATTCAAATATGGCAAGAAGTGCTTCTATCTTTTGAGGTTCATGGATTGAACCCAAAAGATGGAAAGATAGCTCAAGAAACTTTATGAACATGAAGAACAAGAAAAACAATGGTACAAACGCAAATGATAATGGAAAGCAAGAAAAATTATGGACTAGAATGCACAGTAATCAATAGTTGGTAGAATTCAAGCAGAAATTCATGCTTTTAATCAATTAAAATCACAACTTTGATTTATCCTTATTAATCATTTTTCCATTTAAAACCAATAATAATGTCATGATGAATTTAAAATACATTGGTTTTAAATAGCTAAAATATACAATATTTCAACTCAATCATGAACCTATTTCTATATTTACGAACGACCCATTTAATATTTGATTTCTAGTTTAATCGAGTCAAATTCGAGTTGTCTGTTGAGTAGCCTGTTCATTTTACATGCCTAAGCTTTATATGATTATTTGAGACTTAAGAAAATAATAAAAGGACAATCAAACACTGATATTGTATTTTTGGGAGAGTAAATTAAATCAAACACTAATATTACTTATTATCATAAATTTGTAGTTTTTAAATTACGTTTGGATGTTGAGCTAAACTAAGTTGATATGAGTTCTTTATGAATAATAGTAAGTTGAGATTGTTAAGTGAATTTTGTAAGACCCACATAAGATGAGTTTAAAATGTGTTTGTATGTTAGGATGAGTTTAGATATATTTATAGGAAGTTTTAAAATTATTGGGACCCATCTTAAATATCTACTTTTTACTGACATTATTGTCTCCCCACAGTGCGTCGAATCTGTAAAAAAAAAAATTACACTTCATGCTGGTGCAAAGATTAAGGAACAAATGTCATACTGTGGGTTTGAGTTGTGGGGCCCAACAATACATGTCAATGAGTAATGCACTTGAAATACATTAATGTTCAGCTGATATCAATTGTTAGCTCATGTATGTGGAACCATAAAATCTCTTTTAGTAGTTGCCGGCGCTATTTACGTGGGGCTCAGTCAACGAGTTTAAGTTGAACTACACTCATTGGTGTTTTTGGATGTCCAAAGCAGTTTAAAAGTGAAGTGTACTGAACTGAATTTGGCATCCAAACGAGCCCTTAGTTTCGTTTGCTTCTTTAAATATCATTTTTGAAATGTGGTCATATTAATTTGAATAAAAATATCTTGTTTTATTTTTTTCTAAAACATAGATCATGAGAACATGGCTCGGTGTTGCTTTGATCATATCATACTAAGTAATTAATAAGTAAACTGAAATAATCAGTTTTGATAAATTTATATTTGAGCCATATAACATATTGTGTTACATCTTAATATTGTTACGATGTATTATTATTTATTTTATTTTTTGTAAATTGATATTTTGTATTGTGATGTAAATAACAATATAATATGTAGTATGTATGTATTGTGCATGTTGATGTATTATTACATATTTTGTATAAAAAAAAACATAGAGGCCTATATAAAAAAAAAAAAAAATAAAAAAGCTTTTTGAATTGTTAAAAAGATTTTTTAAAAAAACTTTTTAAAATGTATTTAAAACAATATATGAGTATTAAATATGATAACCAAATTTTTTTAAAAAATACTATAAAAACATTTTAAAAAGTCTTTTCTTTTTTTTTTTTTTAAAAAAAAATGTGATAAACACGGATATCTAAGTTTACATCTGATTAAGATGTAATGATTAAATTAAAATAGTTGTAATGATACTTTGTATAATATTAACATTATATTTTGTAATGATTAAATTAATATTATATTTTGCATAAAAAATAAGATAGTTATAATAATTAAATGAGATAAATTGAGAGACTCTCTCAACAAAAACAACCCCTAAATGATTTCCGCTATTAATGTGACCAATTTGGCCTAGTTATGCTAGTGATTTCGCCTCAAACTTTGAAGCTTATTTATCAAATAAATAAGCCTAGATGATCTTAATGGGCTCATTGTTTATGATTTTATTGTATCTATCTCCTCTTTTGACAATGAGGTAAAATGAAACGAGATAATCTTGTAAAATAAAAGATATTTACAATCGTGAATTGTGGAATCGCTGCATAATCGCTTTGAAATAATTTGTGAATAATAATGAAATAATTTGAGTTAAGATGTTTATAAAGTTTTGAAAAATGAGAGAGAAAATATTGAATAAACATGTTAGAAAATTAAAATATTATTATAATATAAATTTGTAATACTAATTTTGTTTTGAGATTTGAATTTTTTTTTTTTGTGTTTTTTTTTTTTAAATTTGAAAATTTTGTAATGATCGGATAATGATTAAATGAAAAAGTTGAACATGTAAAATTAAAAATTAGTTATATTTGTAATATTTAGATATTGAAATGAGATAGAAATATGTCGATATCCAAACGTCTTAATACATTTCATACAACTATGTCAATTGAAGTTAATAAAATTTTATACTCAAAAGATAAATAAAATTCAAGTCGTATCCTAGTGAAGATTATCCACAAGTCAGTTGACCAAGCACTAGTAGTGGTTTATGCATCTTCATATGTAAAATCACATCTTTCAAAAATTTATTTTGCATATGAAGAAAAACTCACACATTAGATTATGCATCTTTGAACCAAATAACAATAAAATATTAATTATTTTATAAGTTTTTTCCTATAAATCTGGATGGTCTATTTTATGCATTTGAATGGTTTGGGATTTTCAAACAGTCGCATGGAATTGAGTAACGGGTGAGAGAAGAGGCCGTCATTGATTAAGGAACCACCAGCTAAACTTGTGGGTAGTGCAATTGAGCCAAGCTTTGGGCAATGGTGTAGTAGAGCAGAGAGACAAGGCTGAAATATTATTTCTAAAATATTGGTGTTGAAGACTGCAGAGTAAGCAAAGAGAGAAAATACGAGAGAGCCATTTGGATAGAGAGGGAAAAAAATATTAAAAATAATGTTTGGAGAGTAAACAATACTTCTTCAAACCGCATTGTTTATATCCATGCAAAAATTTATAGATGCATAAGTCAATGTAGATAAATTTAAAGACATATTATTCAAATTTAAAGATGATGATATAGATACATAAGCCATTGTCAATGCTCCTATTAAAAAAATAATACAACTGACAAATTTTGGAGTGAGATGAGAATGTGAATACGCACTCATAAAAAAAAATAAAAATAAGAACTTTTATTGGAGTTCTCATCCAAATGACTTTATTCCTTCATTTTTTTATTAGCTATAATTAATTATTAAATTATCTTCCACTTTTGGGATTCAATGTTGATACGCCCAAGAGTCCAAGACCCTTCAAAGTTCAAACACCACTCCCTTCCCCTACAACCCCCCCCCCCCCCCCCCCAAAAAAAAAAAAAGAAAAAGGAAAGCATGTGACTCTGTGTAGCTGCTCAACATGGCATGTCACCACCACCAAAGCCACCCTCCCACCACCACGACAGTCACCACTACCTGTTTTCGTTGCTACAGCACACTCCATCTTTCCCCACCATTGCCAAGCCCACTTCTCTGAGCTATTTCTGCTCATATTCTTCAATTTGTCTACCCAAACAATGGGTATAAAAATAAATCAAAAAATCGACCTAGACTAGACTGGACCAATTGGTTTGGTTTGATTTCAACCGGTTCGATCCGGAATCGGTTCATTCATTTTAAAAACTAGTCAAATTCGGTTTGTAATTGGTTTTACGTTTTTCAACACTGGATCAGGCCAGACCGGTTTACATATTATATATGCATATTATTAATTTTTAATATTATATAAAATATATTTTATATTATATATAATATATATAATTATGTATGAAATAATATATTATAATTTATAACATAATATTTTAATCTTAAACATAAATATTTATTTGATCATATGTTTTAAATGTAAAATATATATATAAAATATATTTTATTGCCTAATAAATTCTCAATATATTTCTTTTGATAAATACATTACTAATACTAATATACTTAATATATTAAAACCAAAAACCCAAACCAGAATGGGTAAAACCGAATGTACCGGTTTAGAGGGGTAACTGGTGCATAATTATACGTAGCAAAACTCTACCCCAAACCATCAACAACACCATTATCACAATCCATATTCTCAATCTACAAAACTTAACACTCCCAATCTCCATCCCCAAAACCAATACCAATGTCAGCATCGAAGATCTCAAGATGCATGCTTTGAAGAAATCCCTGAGTCCTACACTCTGCTTTCTTCTCTGTTTCGCAGCATTGATGTCCTAAAATTCTCTTTCCACTATTTTTCCACGGGCGATACTACTCCCACAAAGGGAGGCTACTGAAGCCCTTACCGAATAGGCAAAATCCTTTATTTTTTCTTTTTCTTTTTTTTTTTCAAATATTTTTTAAAATTCATTAAATATTTTCTAAACAAAAACATATATTAAAAATTTATTAAAAATATTTACTTAATTATTAAATAAAAAAATAAAAAATAAAAAACCCACAGTCGGTGGCCACCATTATGTGGGAGAAGTAATTCCCTTTTTCCACTTCTTCTTCTCTGTCTCTGTATTCTTCTACCCCTTACTCTCTCAGAGACTTAGCTGCTCATGTTATACAAACCCATTTCTGTGCTTTCCTTGTTCGTAGATCAAGTGCTCTTAGACAACTCAAAGACCTTGCTGTCATCAAGTCTACTTTCAACTCTATCAAATCCTCGCTTTCCTGTGAAACACATTTCGAGTTTATGCTATTTCTCATAGTCATAGATTTGCTTCTCAAGCTTGACTCTATTAAAGTTAATCATTCTTAGGTTTTTGTTGTTTTTTTAAAAATTCCCTCTCGTTCTCTGTCTTTTGTAAACCGGATTTGTAAGTACGTAAATTTTGTTGTAGGGTGGGAATCCTCTTATTAGGGTGGGGAAGAGGTCGATTACTAGAGATTTGGTGCGGTTCTTGAAAGTTGTTGTGAAAAGCCATGGGCTTTTCTCCAAAACTAAGCATTTAAGTTTTGGCCATCCAAATGGTAACAAATCTAGCGTTTTGGGCACCGGGATCAAAAGTTTGGGTGGGCAGACGAAAATGATAGATAAGTTGAGGGCCAAAGTTGAGAAGATTAGTGGGTTGTCTAGGGTTTTTCAAATGAAAAAGTTTATAGACAATTGGCCTACATCCCTGCTGTGGCCCTTTGTCCTACGTGGATTACAAAATGACGTTGTTTGTGTTTTAATTCTCAAGCAAAAAAGATGCAGTGGATTTGAAACCTGACTTGAAGAATTACAGCCCTTGAGTTTTTCCATGGCTTACTACAATCTTGTTCATCTAATTCACTGCACTGCAGCTCTCATTTCTGCAAATCATGTTGGATTCTTGTGGGTTCGTGGGTTCAAAACCCTAAAGTTCATGGGTTCGAGGTGAAGACGAAGACTGATTGGGCCGGCTTGTCGCCGTAGTGGTTGGCAAGGAGAAGAGGGGGTTCTTGGTGGATCCGTTTGTGTTAGAGAAAAACCCATTTCGGGTATTGAACGAGATGTGAAGAAAGATGATCAGGAGGAGACTTTTGATGGGGAAAGTAGCAAGAAAGGGATGATTTTTTTGGATGTGGACGTCATCTTGTTTGATCACATGCTTTGGTTGAGAGTTAAATATGGTTCAGATTTAAACTTTTTATAGAGAAGGAAACTGAGGAGTTCGTTTTTAGGACCATAAATTTTGAGTATTGAAGGGGAACAACATAGCCAAGTGGCTTAGGAGATTTTGGTTAGATTCACAAAGAAAAGTTAAGGGTTCTCATAAAGTGGGTTTCTTGACAAGCAAATAGTTAATGAATGTTTTGGCTGAGCATTGAGAAAAGGGAGAGTAGGATATGGGTAAATTGTCGACTCAAAAGTCTGGTGTGAAGGTTTCATTGAGTTATATTCCTTAGATTGTTCAAGTGAAGAGTGAGTTAGTAGCAGAATATTTTCTAGATGGCATCAAGACCTCATTCTTTCAGCAGGCTGAAGCATCAAGGTTTTAAGTTGGCTGTGAAGTTATTTAGGGACCTCCTTTTGATTGAATCAATTTTCTTGTTTAATTTCTTTTAGGTCTTTTTGGTAGCAAATCTCTGTTTGGACTGTGGTTCGTGGGTTCATGAGTTGTTGGTGATCAAGCTTTTGCTTTCCCTCCATCTTTCAGACTTTTTTTAATTTTTTTTTTTAAAGTTGGTGTTACGGCGGGGATGCATGCCAATTGTCCCTAGAATTGTTGTTTTTAAAATGAGGAGGAAGAAGTGGAGTTTGAGGGGTTCAAGCAAGCCAGTGATGATGATAAGGAAAACCCTCCTAGAGTTGTCATTAGTGGAAAGAATGGGCAGATTAGAAGTGGGTTTTTGGTGGAAATGAATGTGATTTAGCCGATGGTGAAAAAAAGTGTGAGTTTGCATAGAATAGGAATGTGTACATTCGGGATAGTACTTGCTTAGATCAAGGAGAGCCTGTGAAAAACCCTAGCAAAGAACTAGAAGAAGTTAAAGGGTTTTCCTTGGGACAATGAGGATGATGAGGAGGCACTCTTCGATCATGGAAGTTCACTAGTCTAGAGTCCAGACCAGTGAATGGAAAAGAAAGGCAAGAATCATGTTGAGAAGTGACGGTAATTATGACATTAGAGACCATAATTTTGGTCAAAATGAGAATTATGTATTCCCAGCCATTAGAGATCATAATCAGCCTTCGAATATGATATCCAAAGCCAATTTGATTGAAAAGAGAGATAATGAGAATTATGTATTCCCAGCCATTAGAGATCATAATCAGCCTTCGAATATGATATCAAAAGCCAATTTGATTGAAAAGAGAGATGCTATGAAGATTGTGATGTAAAATGCAATGGTCGGATTTTAGTCCTGCAAATTTTTGAGACAAGGCCTTCTCTCCCATTTGGATACACAGTTTAAATGAGATGAGATGAAATATTTTGAACAGTAATAAAATTTTTAAGTTAAGATGAGATGAAATAGTTTGTAAAAAAATATATGTTTGGATAGTGAGATAAGATGAGATAGTTTTTAATTTTTGAAATTTGAAAAAGGTGTAGGTCTCACTATTTAATAATAGTAGCCGAATTATCTACTGATTACATACTGTTCACACATTATTCATGTCAAATTGTATTGTTCGTATACTATTTATGTACTGTTTATGTATTGTTTATGTTAGATTTTTACTATTTATATATTATTTATTATTGTTTATTTAAGAAGATATTTTTAAAATTTAGAAATAAAATATAATACGTTTGAACAGAAAAAACTAGATGAGATCTCATCTATGTTGGCCATCCGAACCGATGTCTTTTTTCTCCGTTGTTTTTCCGTTTCAGCCCGTCGGAGAAAGGGAAGTGAGCTGGACGTTACTTCTTGTGCGTTGTCTTTATTTCCCACTCGGAAATAGTGCTTTGGGTTGGTCATTGTAACCTGTAAACTGCTTAGAAAATACTAACGTTTACAACTTTACTGATTATCTGATTCGTTACATTTGCAACCTCATGATTTGTAGTGATTAATGATGTTTTTATTACAACTTTTTTGGAGCATGCGATATAATACTCTCTAAATAATTTTATTTGAAAATTTTTATATTATGTATATTTTATATTTAATTTAAAAGATATATTTTAAAATTTAATCTTATAAATTAAATTATGTCACTTACGAGAAATGTTAGGTCAATATAAAACACAATAAATATATATTATATAATATTTTCTTCTTACACATTTTAATTTAAATTGTTTGTCGAATAAAAATAATAGGCTTACAACTTATTTATAATTTATAGATAATTTTAAATATAATAATACTTTTAATTAAATTTAAGTATATTAAATTAAAAGTAAAAATTAAAAGAATATTTAAAAGAATATTATTTTATTAGATAATTATAAACAATTTGTTATACAATAAGAGCTCTATTATTTTTATAAAAATAATTCTAGGTTAGAATGGTGAGATGTGAATTTTTTTATTTTAGATGAAAGTTAAAAGTTGAATAAAATATTATTTTTTAATATTATTATTGTTTTAAGATTTAAAAAAATTAATTTAAGATTTAAAAAAATTAAATTATTTATTATATTTTATATAAAAATTTAAAAAAATTATAATAATTAGATAAAATGATATGAAAATTTTATCCCCCAAACCTACTAGAAAAGGGTTCTTACAAGCTTTGAACAGTTGCCATGAAACTTCTCAGCAGTTAAAAACCTTCAAGAATTAATCTATAATAACTTTTCGAATGGCCCAGCTTGAGCATTGCTGGGCGAAAGACCTTACATCTTAGAAACGACCCAAAAGGAGTGAAATTGATGAATGGCGCATCTCATGCCCTCTCAAAAACCAAGCACCTTCTCGCCACGACCACTGCCCAGTGCCAGTCACTGTTCCGAAACTTTGCAGCCACTCGTTCCCTCACGAAAATTAAACAACTCCATGCCCATACTATCATCTCGGGCCTCCTCTCCTCCTCATACTCCACCAAGATTCGCTCAGCCGTCGCCGCAGCGTATGCTTTATGTGGGGACGTTCGATTTGCTCGTAAACTGTTCGATGAAGTTTCCGACCGGAGTTTATTTTTGTATAACGTCGTGATAAGAATGTACATACAAAACGGTCTACCGTATTACGCACTTAATGTATTTGTTCAATTGCTCGCTTCGGGGCAGTGCCGGCCCGATAACTTTACGTACCCATTTGTTATTAAGGCGTGCGGTGACTTGTCGTTGCTTAATGTAGGTGTTGTAGTTCACGGGCGAACACTGATGGTTGGCTTTGATTCGGACACGTTTGTGCAGAATTCTTTGTTGGCGATGTACATGAACTGTGGGGAGAAGGAAGCAGCGAGACAGGTTTTCGATATGATGCGGGAGTGGAGTGTTGTGTCTTGGAATACCATGATTAATGGGTATTTTAGAAATGGGTGTCCAAAGGAAGCCACGATGATTTTTAATTGGATGATGGATGTGGGAGTGGAGCCTGATTGTGCCACCATGGTCTCAGTGTTGCCAGCTTGTGCTTACTTTAGGGATTTGGTATTGGGAAGAGGGATTAATGCATTACTCGAAGAGAAAGGTTTGGGGAAGAATATAGCAGTGAAGAATGCCCTGTTAGATATGTATGCAAAGTGCGGCAGCATGGATGAAGCAAGGTTAGTTTTTGATAACATGGGTGAGAGGGACGTGGTCACGTGGACAACCATGATTAATGGGTATATTTTGAATGTCGATGCAAGGAGTGCTTTGTCCCTTTGTCGGCTCATGCAGTCTGACGGGGTAAGACCCAATTCAGTAAGTATAGCTTCCCTTCTTTCAGCATGTGGCAGTTTGTGTTCTATTGAGTACGGTAGGTGCTTGCACGGGTGGGCAATAAGGCAAAAGATTGAGTCGGATGTTATTGTGGAGACTGCATTGATTGACATGTATGCAAAATGCAAAAAAGTTGACCTCATCTTTCGAGTGTTTGGTAAAACTACGAAAAAACGAACGGTCCCTTGGAATGCTCTTCTTTCTGGATGTATTCATAATGGACTTGCAATAGAAGCAATGAAAATTTTCAAACAACTGCTAATGGAAGCAGTACAACCTAACGAAGCAACCTTGAATAGTCTCCTTCCAGCATACGCTATTCTTGCAGATTTGCAGCAAGCATCGAATATACACTGTTACCTGGTAAGATCTGGGTTTCTTGCAAGCATCGAAGTTGCTACTGGTATGATTGACATATACTCAAAATGTGGAAGCTTAGAATCTGCTCACCAAATTTTTAGCGGAGTTCCTGAAAAGAGAAGGGACATCATCCTGTGGAGTGTGATAATAGCTGGTTATGGAGTTCATGGTCATGGTGAGATTGCTGTGTCACTTTTCTATCAGATGGTTCAATCTGGGGTAAAACCCAACGAAGTCACTTTCACTTCTGTATTGCATTCATGCAGCCATGCAGGTCTGGTGGATAAGGGTTTGCATTTGTTCAAGTTCATGCTTGAAAATTACCAAATGAGTCCTTGTCCTGATCACTACACATGCATTATTGATCTTCTTGGTCGTGCTGGTCGGCTGATTGAAGCTTATGATCTAATTAGAACAATGCCATTTAAGCCTAACCATGCTGTTTGGGGAGCACTGCTTGGTGCTTGCGTGATACATGAGAATGTTGAACTAGGGGAGGTGGCCGCAAAGTGGCTTTTTGAGCTTGAGCCAGAAAACACAGGAAATTATGTATTGATGGCAAAAATTTATGCCGCACTGGGCAGGTGGAAAGATGCTGAGAATGTGAGAGGCATGATGAATGAGATAGGCTTAAGAAAAGCACCTGGCCACAGTTTGGTTGATGTCAGAAATCTGTGAAATAGATATGGATTTTCTGCTTAAAAATGAAAATGGATGTCCTTAAGCAGTTCGATATTCCAATCAAAAGTTGAGGTTCATACCTAGATTGAAGATGTTCAATTACAGGAAATGATAGATCTGCATAAATTGAAGACTTTGGTTGTGTAGAAAGGATTCTCTTTTAGAGAGTGGGGAATGCCTTTCTGCATATAGTCCTATAATCTAGATCATGAAAGTGAGCTCTCAGAATTAACCAGTGATACCATTGTTTCATTTACTTTTGCCTTGCAAGTGGATTTTTTGTAATATCATTGTCTGAAAAGACAATTGCTTGGTCAAACAGAAGGCTAATCATCATTATGAATGGAGGGATTTCCCATTCCTTTTAATAATATTCTACCTATTTGTGGACGTATGGGAATTATTTAAGTTGAAACATGGTAATTGATAAAGATTGTAGGGATATGGGTATGCATTTGAATCATTCATGTTATCCTTAAAATTGTAGCGGTAAAGCCACTTTTATGGACTTTTATGGGTCAAAAATGGTGGCTAGTTGACAACCTACATCAAGTTTGCGTTCACATTTGCTTCCGCCATCTTCCACTTGCTTCCGCCATCTTCCACCGCCAAAGCCACCTTTATGGGTCAAAAATGGTGGCTAGTTGACAACCTACATCAAGCTTGCGTTCACATTTGCTTCCGTCATCTTCCACTTGCTTCCGCCATCTTCTACCTCCTTTAACTCTTATAAATACATGTTTTTGCTTTTAGAAACCTATCCTATTTTGAAAGAAAAATTTAGAGAAAGAGAGAGAGTTTTAGAGAGAAAAATAGTAAGGTTTCTCCTATATATTGTCTTTCCTTTTATAATAAAGAGTGAGTTTTCTCCTTTTATAAGAGAGGGTATTGTCAATTGTGCTCTCCTTATTCAAGAGAGAAATTCTTGTAATCCTTTTGCTATAAGTGAAATTCTTCTACAATTGGAGTTCCTTATTATTTTTTTTATTCTTTCTCATTTCTACTTCAATTGTAATTGTATGCCCCGTACTACAACCTCCTAACAGTGGTATCAGAGCATCAGGTTTATAGCCGGTTTTCGTGCTACAGTTAGATCCAGTTAGTGGAAAGGAGACATCTACAATAATGGCGACGAAGTACGAAATAGAGAAGTTCAATGGGAGTAATTTCTCATTGTGGAAAATGAGAATAAAAGCAATTTTGAGGGAAGATAATTGCTTGACGGCAATTGGAGATAGGCCCGATGAGATCACTGACGACGGCAAGTGGAACGAGATGGATGGCAATGCTATTGCTAATCTGCACCTAGCACTAGCTGATGGAGTATTGTCAAGTGTGGCGGAGAAAAAGACAGCAAAAGAGATATGGGATACTCTGACAAAATTGTACGAGGCCAAATCACTATACAACAAAATTTTCTTGAGAAGAAAACTCTACACCCTTCGGATGATGGAGTCAACTATGGTGACAAACCACATCAACACCCTTAACACTTTATTTTCACAGCTCACAGCAATGGGGCATAACATAGAGACGGGTGAACGTGCTGAAATTCTACTTCAAAGTCTACCTGATTCGTATGATCAACTCATCATCAACTTAACCAACAACATTGAAGTTCTAGTCTTCGATGATATTGCAGCTGCGGTTCTTGAAGAAGAAAGTCGGCGCAAAAGCAAAGAAGATAGACCAGGAGGTTCACAGCAAACCGAAGCTTTGGTAATGATGAGAGGGAGATCAACGGAACGTGGCCCCAGTGGGAGTCAAAATCAGAGTAGATCAAAATTCAGAAGTAAGAAGAATGTCAAGTGTCATCATTGTGGTAAGAAAGGGCACTACAAAAGGGAGTGTTGGCATCTCAAGAAGAACGAATAAGCCAAAGCAAAAGGCCCTGAGTTGTCAAAAACTCAGGGTTGTGTAGCAAGCACCTCAGATGATGGTGAAATTTTATACAGTGAGACAACAACAGTTACTGAAGGTAGAAGAAGATTCGCTGATGTCTGGCTTATTGACTCAGGAGCAACATGGCATATGACTCCCCGGAGAGAATGGTTCCATCAATATGAACCTATCTCAGGAGGATCTGTGTTCATGGGAGACGATCATGCCTTGGAGATTGCTGGTATTGGTACCATCAAATTGAAGATGTGTGACGGTACAGTTCGCACCATTCAGGAGGTACGACATGTGAAAGGCCTGAAGAAAAATCTATTGTCTTTAGGACAATTAGATAATAGTGGGTGTAAAACCCATATTCAAGATGAGATCATGAAAATAGTTAAAGGCGCGTTTGTAATGATGAAAGCGGAAAAGATAGCTGCAAATTTGTAAATGCTTAAAGGAGAAACACAACAAGAAGGAGAAGCATCCACTGTGTTGGCAAGTTCGGCAGAAGAATTAACAATGATGTGGCACCATAAGCTTGGCCACATGTCGGAACAAGGTTTGAAGATTCTTGCTGAACAAAAGCTTCTTCCAGGGCTCAAAAAGGTTTCATTACCCTTTTGTGAGCATTGTGTTACTAGTAAGCAGCACAGATTGAAATTCAGTAGTTCCTCTGCTAGAAGTAAAGCTATCTTAGAACTAATCCATTCTGATGTCTGGCAAGCACCAGTTTTGTCCCTAGGAGGAGCAAAATACTTTGTGTCATTTATTGACGATTACTCCAGGAGATGTTGGGTGTATCCAATAAAAAATAAAGCAGATGTATTTCCAGTTTTCAAAATATTCAAAGCGCGGGTTGAGCTTGAATCTGAAAAGAAGATCAAGTGTTTAAGGACAGACAATGGAGGAGAATATACTGGTAGTGAATTTGATAACTTCTGTCAACAAGAAGGTATCAAAAGGCAGCTCACGGTGGCATACACTCCACAACAAAATGGAGTAGCAGAGCGGATGAACAGAACCTTGTTAGAACGAACAAGAGCGATGTTGAGAACTGCGGGAATGACCAAGTCATTTTGGGCAGAAGCAGTCAAGACTGCCTGTTATGTGATCAATCGGTCACCATCAACCGCAATTGATCTGAAAACGCCGATGGAGATGTGGACTGATAAGCCAGCTGATTATTCTCACTTACATACATTTGGAAGTCCTGTTTATGTTATGTACAACGCCCAAGAAACATCAAAGCTAGATCCAAAATCTAGAAAATGCATTTTCTTAGGGTATGCTGATGGAGTCAAGGGGTATCGCCTGTGGGATCCCACTGCCCGCAAGGTGCTAATCAGTAGGGATGTTGTATTTGTAGAAGATAAGGTACAAGAAAAAGAAAATGATAGCGCTTCAAAAGAGAAACCAGAGACTACTACAGTTCAAGTTGAAGAAAGACAAGAATTAGAAGTTCCAGATTCTTCTGAAGCAATATCAGAGCACGAAGAACAAGAACAAGCTGAGTGTGCAATTCTACAAGTTCGACGGTCAACTCGGGAGAGAAGAGAACCAGCTTGGCACTCAGAGTACATCATGGAGGGAAATGTCGCATACTGTCTACTAACAGAAGATGGAGAACCGTCAAATTTCCATGAGGCTACAAATAGCCAAGAAGCTTCTCTGTGGATGGTTGCAATGCAAGAAGAAATTGAAGCTCTACATAAAAACAAAACATGGGATCTTGTACCACTACCACAAGGAAGGAAGGCCATCGGAAACAAATGGGTTTACAAGATCAAACGAAATGGCAATGATCAAGTGGAGCGGTATCGTGCTAGATTGGTGGTGAAAGGATTCGCTCAGAAAGAAGGCATAGACTTCAACGAAATATTCTCTCCTGTTGTTCGACTCTCAACGGTTCGAGCAGTCCTTGCGATGTGTGCTACATTTGACTTGTACTTAAAACAACTGGACGTGAAAATTGCATTTCTTCATGGAGAAATTGAAGAAGAGATTTACATGCTCCAACCATAAGGTTTTGAAGAAAAAGATAAAGAGAACTTGGTTTGCAGGTTGAACAAATCTCTATACGGTCTCAAACAGGCGCCGAGATGTTGGTATAAGAGATTTGATTCCTTTATCATGAGCCTTGGATACAACAGATATAGTTCAGATCCTTGTGTTTACTACAAGAGATTTGGTGATGGTAATTTCATTATTCTGTTGTTGTATGTTGACGACATGTTGGTAGCAGGCCCCAACAAAGATCGTATTACAGACTTAAAGGCATAGTTGGCTAGGGAGTTTGAAATGAAGGACTTGGGACTAGCAAACAAGATTCTAGGGATGCAAATTTACCGAGACAGAAATAATAGGAAGATATGGCTTTCTCAAAAAAATTATTTGAAGAAAATCTTGCGACGCTTCAACATGCAAGATTGTAAGCCAATTTCTACCCCTCTTCCTATTAATTTCAAGTTATCCTCAAGTATGAGTCCTAGCAATGAAGCAGAGAGGATGGAAATGTCTCGAGTACCGTATGCATCAGCAGTGGGTAGCTTAATGTTCGCTATGGTTTGTACAAGACCAGACATTGCACAATCAATGGGAGTGGTTAGTCGATACATGGCGAATCCTGGTAAAGAGTATTGGAGTGCTGTAAAGAGGATCCTGAGATATGTCAAGGGTACCTCAAATGTCGCATTATGTTATGAAGGATCAGACTTTACTGTCAGAGGCTATGTTGATTCAGATTATGCAGGTGATCTTGACAAGAGCAAGTCCACCTCAGGTTATGTGTTTACTCTTCCTGGAGGAGCTGTAAGCTGGGTTTGAAAATTGCAGTCTATCGTGGCTACTTCTACAACTGAGGCAGAATATGTCGCAGCTACACAAGCTAGCAAAGAGGCAATATGGTTGCAAATGCTACTGGAAGAGCTCGGACACGTACAAGAGAAGGTTGATTTATTTTGTGATAGTCAGAGCGCTTTGCATTTGGCAAAGAATCCAGCATTTTATTCAAGGACAAAGCACATACGAGTTCAGTATCACTTCGTTCGTGAGAAGGTGGAAGAAGGAAGTGTGGATATACAAAAAAATCCATACAAAAGACAACCTAACAGATATATTAACAAAGCCAATTAATAATGACAAGTTTATCTGGTGTCGATCCTCCTTAGGCCTAGCAGATATGTAAGCGGCATGGAGATGGAAAGTGTAGAAAAGATAGAAGGATTACAAAAGTGACTTTAAGCGGGAGATATGTAGCGGTAAAGCCACTTTTATGAACTTTTATGGGTTAAAAATGGTGGCTAGTTGATAACCTACATCAAGCTTGCGTTCACATTTGCTTCCGCCATCTTCCACTTGCTTCTGCCATCTTCCACCATCAAAGCCACCTTTATGGGTCAAAAATGGTGACTAGTTGACAACCTACATCAAGCTTGCATTCACATTTGCTTCCGCCATCTTCCACTTGCTTCCGCCATCTTCCACCTCCTTTAACTCCTATAAATACATGTTTTTGCTTTTAGAAACCTATCCCATTTTGAAAGAAAAATTTAGAGAAAGAGAGAGAGTTTTAGAGAGAAAAATAGTGAGGTTTCTCCTATATATTGTCTTTCCTTTTATAATAAAGAGTGAGTTTTCTTCTTTTATAAGAGAGGGTATTGTCAATTGTGCCCTCCTTATTCAAGAGAGAAATTCTTGTAATCCTTTTGCTATAAGTGAAATTCTTCTACAATTGGAGTTCCTTATTATTTTTTTTATTCTTTCTCATTTCTACTTCAATTGTAATTGTATGCCCCGTACCACAACCTCCTAACAAAAATATCATGCTAGAGGATCGGGTGCACTGTATTATAGATATTCTTTAAGTGGGAGCTAACTGTCCATTACCCTTTAGAATGACGATAATCTTGTGCTTGAGCTGTCTCTTGACAGGAAACACTATTAGAGTGCAAGATATGTCCCTTTGTAATGGAGATTGATATACTTATTTATTATGAAGTATATTTTGCATATTTTATATCAACTTAGGTAAATATTATGTCCATTATTTAAAATGCATTAGTCGATATACTCATTAGATCTGATTCTTTTGTTCTTTTAAAATAAACTCTTTCTTATGATTGGTGATACAATTTGGATAATATTTTTTTGTTAGAATGATTGGTTAAATTAATCACCTGAAGAGGTTGCTTATTTCTTTTTTCATTTTCTGAATTTTTGTCCACTTATGTTATCTAGTGTGGAGTATGTTTTAAACTTCTTGATTATATGTTTTTACATGCCTTCTAGCCTTCTTCAATATATATGAAAGCTTGACCCATGGATGGAACCGTACAGAGTCTCGGACATTTTGTGCTAAACCTGGAAAAACGTTTTTAGCGTTATCAATATTGCTTGTAATTGCTTGTAATTGCTTTTTGATCAGTAATATTACATGTAACTGCTGAAGATGTCTTGAATAATATTGTGAGTTTAGTACTCTGTAAATTGATTTCTTCATCAGAAAAGGAGAAAAGAACGCTTCAATCATGTGATTAGAAAATTGTGACTGGTTAAGAAGGAGAAAGTTGCTCAATCAACAGGCAGCAGAATTCATTCAAACCACGGTTTTTCCCTTTCCCTTCAACTTGTCCTGTTCAATATTTGTATTTGTTCTTTTTTCTTTTTCAAAGTTTCTAGCATCTTTTTCACCCATTTTCATATATGATTTGATCAAATATAGAGTTGGATTACCATGAAACAGAAAAATATTCCTCAAAGCCCAAAGGTGCCAGTTGCTATTTGCACTTAAAGCATCAAAACCAATTGCTGCTGCATGATCTTTAGAAGAAAACTTAGAATAGAAAATCTAAGTTTGAAATAGAAACAAATAGATCAAGACAGCGAAAGTGGGAGTTGAGTGAGTACTTGGACTACTGATTGTTATTTGACCACATAGCTTCAAGACAAAGCATCCATCCATACATAGGCACTATTTTCTAAAGAAGAAAAAATGCCCGTGTCTCCTACTTGCTCTTGCATTGTCACATCTGCCATAACTATATCCAATTAGAGTTATCAGTTATGCTTTTGGATGGCCCCCCATATTTACATGTTCAAACTACATGTGTGTGTATGAGGGTGCGAGAGAGAATAAGCTGAGGTCGACCCTCCACAGTGCTTATTTAACTACACCATATGACTATAGGTAAAGCCAACTACTGCCATGCTATGATTCTAATGTAATTTCACATTTGTCTCTTAACTGTTTAAAAAGCCACATGCCGGTGTAACATATCATAATATAAAATCCATTAATTAGAACTATACGCAATAGTGAAGTCGCAACATGCCCCCAACACCCAGAAATTTGATGTAACTATTTGGTTTACACTTTACACAACGTACCAAAAAATGGGACCCTTTTAATACAGCGGCAGCAAGAATCAAACTTCTCCCCCCATGTGGAGGTTGCATGAAGTAGCAAGCTTGCACACCAAACGACTTCAATTGCTTTTGATACTTTAGTCGTTCCTGGTCTTCTAATTCTGTCATGTTGCATGTGGAACCAACTTTTCCTGCATTGCTTACTTACTCTTATCCACGTTACTGAAAGTGCAAGGGGGAAGGTGAGCAGATCCCATGAATTGCCTCCCTCAAATGGGCCTCTCAATGCAATTGCTGGGTGGGTTCAAATCTTCCTTTTCTGCAGGAGCTTTGCTATACATAAACCTACACACCACACATCACATTTATTTTTATTTTTTTAAATTTTTTTGAGTTTATTCTTCTTAAATTAATTAAATTCTTCTACTCATTATCCATATATAAAAAATTTGGTAAAAGAAAAAAAAATGTAGTGTGTGGTGTGTATGCTTATGTTTATAATTTTTCTTTCTACATACTGTGGCACAGTAAAACAGTGGTCCCACCACAGAGTTTGTGGATTTGCTTTAGTAAGGTTGGCTAAAACATTTCTTGAGATAAAAACCCACCAACATTATAAAAACTTTCTATTTAGGATTTCTATACACTAACACGATGCTTTTCTGTCTGTATTTTTGTTTTGGTTTGTTGGGTCTTTTGACTATCAATGCATTCTTGTCGTGGTAAATTGAATTGCTCTATGATTTTGAGCAGAGCGGTCCGACTAGTTGAACCAGTGCCCCTGTTCTGCAACAAAGTTGGATTAAATTCCTGACATGGGCGGTAGATGGACAGTCCTGTAAACGACTGGATTGGTCCACTTGACAAAACGCAATGCACTGAAAACTGGTTTTAAAAGCTCTGACTGTTCAAATAACCGAGAACGTATTCTTCGTCCTAGATTTTATTATTCTATTTTTTTTTTTTAATAAAAATGATCAGATCTAAAAATAAAACTGTTGATTAGGATTGGTGGATGCATGGTCTTTCTGTTTCATTGTCTAATAAGAAATAATTGGAATGACTAATAAAACTGGAAGTTACCCATTGGAAAATGTATTCAAACTGATATGCATTAGCAATAAATCAACCAGATTGAACTTGGTTTGAAGACTCCAAGCCAAAACATTGGAAGTCCGTCCTAACATTGGAGCCAGCAGGGAAAAGAATTATAAGCTTGTCAAGTTTTGATTCCATGAATAATGATACATACAGTTATGTAATGTGTAAATATTATGTAATTATTTTGAAAAAAAATAAAGTTTATTATTAAAAAATTAATTTATTTTTATGTAAATTTCGTATTTATTTATTTTTTTAAAAATAATTATACAGTATTTACACATTCACGACTGCAACTATCATTTTTTTATTCTCCGTAATCCCATTTGAATTTGGTATACTAAAACTTGTCCTAATATAGTAAACATCTTTGACCTCAATACTTATAATATCCAGCCCAATGAGATAAAACAACATCCACATAATCCCCTCAGCTTCCCCCGTAAACATAGGAGGCATCCAAATTTAGCAGTAAAATACACAAACCTTGGTCGGTCCCCCTCATCTAACCTAACATCAGGGTCAATTGTCAAACTCCCCCACCACAAATTTTGTAGATTTTTCTCTTTCTACTCTCTTTCTCTGATCAAATAAACCCAACACGGTTTTGACTCCAAAAGTTCTGATTACGTCATTAAAATATATATTTTATTTTTTAATTTAAATTTATACAGTGTCAATTAATCAATGAGTTTATATTTTATTAATTATTGTTTATTTTTGGGTGGGAAAATGAAATTGATTAGATCTGACGGCGATCCACCAATGAAAAGGCACCTCACGTACTAAGAAAGAAATAAAGAACAAGAAGAAAAGAAAAGAAAACCCCATATTTTTCTCTCTCTTCCCCTGACTATCGCTCGCCCCCTCTCTCCGTGTGAAGACCCGTTGATCTGTGAGAGAGGAAGCTGTTCCAAACCCAGGAGCCCGATTTGGTTGATTGATTCAAATCAGTGATTGACTTCTCAAAAACCCAGTTGCTAATCTCCAATGCGGTCTCGTGGAAGACCAACAAGAAACGTAGTCTTGAGCGAAAAAACCCAGAGAAATAGATCTGAAATTGGTCAACGTCGTTGTGGGTGTGGGATAGGATCTAATGGTGATGATTTTGGGACCATTGGTGGAAGTGTGTGCAGCTAGTCGGGTCGGTATTGGTAGGAGCGTAGTAGTGGTTTCTGGTGCAGTGGTGGGGCTGCATAGACGACGATGCAGCTTCATTTCTCTCCTAGCATGAGAAGCATCACGATCTCTTGCAGCAATGGATTTATTGGATTGATGAAGATCAAGGTCGCAGCTCGCCACATCTCCTATCGGACCCTCTTCCACACTATTCTGATCCTCGCTTTCTTGTTGCCATTTGTCTTCATTCTCACTGCCGTTGTTACGCTTGAAGGTGTCAACAAGTGTTCCTCATTTGGTACTCTATTTTATCAACTTTTCATGCTTTTGCATTCCCAATTTTTGGTCCAATTATTTTACATATTGGTTTGTTCAGGATTTTATGTCATAGATCTTGATATGGACTCTGTTGTTTTAATATGCCCATGTTGTGATTATATGTGATATTTATTTTAGTAGCCTGTAGCTCAATATGATCGTCTTGTTCATTAATTGATTGGGTTGAATTGGATTTTGGTGCAGTGCCGTGTTTTGGCATGTCAAATAGGGAAGATATATTAAACGGCGATGATTAGATGTGATATTGAGTTTAGTAGCTGAATATGATATCCTTGTAATTTTTTTTTTTTTTTGATAGGTAAGATCTTCGTGTAAATTAATCGACTGGGTTGTTGTGTAGTGGCCATGTTTTGGCATGTGAATCTGATTGGTTTTTTCAATTTTTTGAGTTGAATTGGGTTATGGTGTTATGCCCATGTGGGGAATATTTGTCATGTTTATTTGCGTGGCTCAATTATGATTGGCTTGATGAATTGATTGGACTGAATTGGTTTTGGTGTAATGCCCATGCGTAGATTGTTTGTGATGATGATTTGTTTAGCTGGATGCAATTGGTTTATTAATTGGGTTGGAAGGTGGTTTTCATTGTAATGCTTATCTGATGGATCTGTCATTTGGGTATGTCTAACTGAGCTGGATGGTTTGTTAATCAGATTGGAATAATTAAAATTGATCTGAATATTAAGTTCTGGTATGTTTTAATCGAAATTGATGTATCTCAAAATCTGACATTTCTGTCAGTTTAAGTTTGTTTATCTGTTTTATAATTTTCTCTTGTTTTGTTTAATTGAAGTTGATTATGAGGTAAGAAATCATTTGTATTTGTCCCATTTAGACATGTATCGTTTTGCAGAACATTGTTGATTATTTCATGTCACTAAATTCATAGGTTATTTGTACATTTTCAAGCATCACATCATCTTAATATCTGAATTCAATTGTTCATTATGTTTCTATGACTTATAACTTTCTTTCTTATCAATTGATAAAAGGGTCACCTGCTAGGCAACCTGCTTTGATTTCCCAGCAGTTCGCATCTAACGGTGCCTACCTTTTTATCTGTAAAAAAGCTTATCAAAGCTTATTTTCTTTCTCATATTGCTAGCGTCAACTTTATTATTTGCCGAAATGTTGACTGTAAAAATTTGGTTCTTCCATGATTCATTTTTTTCTTCTCAATGTTGCCCCTTTTTTTATCATTGCATTAAATATAACTTGAACATAAATTGCAGTGTATGAATTATTATACGGTTCAATTGTGTTTGCTTTCTCTGGCCTGCTTGTAGCATCCATGGTAGTCAGTTAAGGTTTAGGATTTATTTCCTGAAATGATGTCATACAGCTTATGGCGGATCTACGAATTCATTCTCACTCTTCTGTGCTGCAGATTGTTTGGGCAGGCGTTTGGGACCAAGGTTTCTTGGTAGGGTTGATGATTCAGGAGTAAGAACTTTTCCCTGACACTTGAATTTCATATTAATTAGTGTTGATGGAAATCTTCAATTGTTCTTTTACATCTACAATGCTTATGTTATTAACTTATGCTGGATCCTTGCTGTGGTGGTGATGGTGCAGCAGAGACTGGTTAGAGATTTTTACAAGATTCTTAATCAAGTGAATGCTGAGGAAATCCCACATGGTCTCAAGCTGCCAGCTTCATTTAGTCAACTTGTTTCTGATATGAAGAACAACCAGTATGATGCAAGGACCTTCGCTTTCATGTTAAGGGCTATGGTATGTTTCACGTGACGAATATAATTGTGTAAAGATAATATATTATTGGTAGGACATAGGGTTTTGGAAACTGAGGTCTTCCTGAATGGTTCTTTCTAATCTCACAGTTTGTTTAGCTTTTTCAATTATAAACCTTTGAAATCATTTAAGATGTATGAAGGTTATATGAAATCCTGGTCTTTTTTCTCAAGTTAGATCCTTTGGTAGTATCATTAGCACTTATCAAAAAAAAAAAAAAAAGGTAGTATCATTAACATTTTAGAAACTGTCTTGGGTGAATGTATTTTATTTGGAACAATTTGCTCTGATGGTATTCATTCTTCTTAATTAATGAGATTACAAAGAATAACAAAGGGTGGAGTGGCGCTGATGAGAAAGTTCCCATTTTACATGCCCTCATTGCAACCATCAGGTTTTGATTTTAGTGGATGTACGAAGCATTAGAAAGCATAATTTCAGCATCTGCTGTCTAAAGTGGAATTCTAAGTGCTATTCTTTCTTAATTTGACCCTTTAATCTTGCAAGTTGATTTCACAAAGCATATTAAATCTTTGTGCTACTTCCCACCCCTCCTTCCTTCCTAAATGTAAAATCTTAAGATAAGTTAACACAAGCTCAACTAACGTCATGTTCATATGCACAGATGGAGAAATCTGAATGGGAGATTAGGGAGTCTAAATTTTCGGAGCTGATGAACAAGCACTTTGCAGCTAGTTCCATTCCAAAAGGGATCCACTGTCTGTCTCTTCGTTTGACTGATGAATATTCCTCAAATGCCCATGCACGCAAACAGTTGCCTCCTCCAGAGTTACTCCCTTTGCTCTCTAACAAGTCTTATCACCACTTTATCCTGTCAACTGATAACATTTTGGCTGCTTCAGTTGTTGTTGCTTCTACTGTCCAGTCATCTCAAAAACCTGAAAAGATTGTCTTCCATGTCATTACTGACAAGAAAACTTATGCGGGTATGCACTCATGGTTTGCACTAAATCCTATCTCCCCAGCCATTGTTGAAGTGAAAGGTGTTCACCAGTTTGACTGGTTAACAAGAGAAAATGTTCCAGTACTTGAAGCTGTAGAGAACCAGAATGGAATCAGGAATTACTACCATGGCAATCATGTTGCAGGGGCCAACCTCAGTGATACTACTCCACGAACATTTGCGTCAAAATTACAAGCTAGAAGTCCTAAGTATATATCCTTACTCAACCATCTTCGCATATATATACCCGAGGTAATTGCATGTGATTTAATACTGTTTCTTTTCCCCTATTTGATTTCTGGGGACCTATAATATACGATCCTGCTAGTTCAATTAAGGTAAAAGAAACAAATTAACAGGATCAAGGTAAAAGAAACAAATGAGAAAATAATGCTGATGCATGATATCATAGGCAGTTAATGCTTTGTATGGTTGCCCCCGGGGCAGTAATGTGGGCAAAGTTTTCCCTCACCTGTAAACCTTTACTTCACATTAATGACTAACGTATCTCATTATATTGTATATTGTGTCCCGAGATTTGCAATTGTTATATTGTATTTTTTGTTCTGTATAAAATTTCCCCTTCTTTCTCCTTTTGTTTAGTTCCCTTTTAATTTCGAAATAATTATGCTTTTTATTTGTATTGAACAGCTCTTTCCAAACCTCGACAAGGTCGTCTTTTTAGATGATGATGTTGTGATTCAGCATGATTTATCTCCACTTTGGGAAATTGACCTTGAGGGAAAAGTTAATGGAGCTGTTGAAACTTGTAAAGGTGAAGATGAGTGGGTAATGTCTAAGCATTTCAGGAACTACTTCAATTTTTCCCATCCTCTCATATCAAAGAACTTGGACCCTGATGAATGTGCATGGGCTTACGGGATGAATATCTTTGATCTTAGTGCTTGGAGGAAGACAAATATAAGAGAAAAATACCATTCTTGGCTGAGAGAGGTAAACCCAAGAATTCATTTTACTTGCCAACTGTTTTTATTTTACTTGCCAACTGTTTTTATTCTTGTTTAGAAGCATCCATATACACGCACCTCATTTGTTTTATTTTTCCTCTGTTTGTGTATTTTAAGTTATGGATTATGAAGAAATTGGAAATATTGATTTTAGGAAATATAATATCATCTTTCTATCTGGCAGGGGTGTCTATGCCCCGATCCATTGATGGGACCATAACCTTGTTAATGTTTCTTTTAGCCTCTGGGTTTAGAGAAAAGATGAAGTTCTTTTCTGGATACCCTTTTAGCTGATATATGATTACTACACTTTAGTGTGCATAATTTTCAGGCAACTTAAGCTCAGCTCAATATTCTGGATTTTGCAAAATGTTGTCTGTTTGCTTTGAAGTCTCTTCAAATATAAAATTTCAAGCTTTTGATCTCTTCTACCCTTTTCTTGATGAAAAGTGCTAGTGGGTTGACAATTTATTAAGGAACTCTGAGTTTCAACATCGAACTGATTTTTCAAATTGAATTGGTTCTTTTTTTTTTTTTTTCTGGGTTTTATTTTTAATTGTATTCCATAGGTTTTGCAATTTCTTATCCAACTGTAAGTAACTTATAGACCTGCCACCATTTAACTTGGATTCTGGGTTTGTATGTGGCAGAATCTGAAGTCAAACTTGACAATGTGGAAACTCGGGACCTTACCACCTGCTTTGATTGCATTTAAAGGTCATGTTCACCCAATTGACCCATCATGGCACATGCTTGGCTTGGGCTATCAGAATAACACCAACATTGAGAGTGTAAAAAAAGCCGCAGTTATCCACTATAATGGCCAATCTAAACCATGGTTGCAGATTGGCTTTGAGCATCTCCGACCATTTTGGACCAAGTATGTCAATTACACCAATGATTTTATTAGGAACTGCCACATCTTGGAATCGTAGTTGATCAAGTAGAGGAGCTATAAACAAGAGAGATGGGCTAGGAAAAAAGATCCGAGTTATACAGATTTCATACTGAGTCTTTTGTGGTTCAAATTTCTTTCCGAGATTTATTTGAGAAGACTAGCAGAAAGTGGCCCAAAGGTCAGAGGTCCAGATTTGCTCGCATTTGCAAACAAGGACCGGCATCAATATCACGGCATGAGATTCATTCTTTCAATCTGTAACATAGCAGTCCGTCCTTTATTTTTTGGTTGAGAAAAGGATATTGTTGTTGGTCCTCTGCCAGGGGAGTCTTGCCTGCTTTCTTTGAGCATATTTTGAAATAAAGTGAAAATATACAAGGATAGAAGGTACTGATGTTAATGCCCTTCATGTTGAATGGTGAATGGACAAGGCTGGCTAGGACAGATCTTTTGTGAGGCTCCCCCAGTAGCCCAGAAATGTTTCTTTGCCTTTATTTTTTTTTTTTTCTTTTGTTGTTTTCATTTTTGCTAGTACCCATTTTTCCCCTTTCATTGCTATTATTACGGTGGATTTGAGGGGGTAGGCCATGAGATTGCTCTGTTACAGATCCCATTCAAATGAGGAACTTTTTTAGGTTATAAATCGGTATCTGTTATGTGTATGATTAACGAGAGACATTGAAATGTGCAGAAAATTCTTTTGAACTTTCTTCCATCTGTATGCTTTATTGATAGTTTCAAAATGTTGTGTGGTATATTGTGCATGTATTTTTTTGTATGTATTCATTATGTCATCCAAAGGAAACAATTGCAGAAGCTAGTCCTTGCCTTCATAGTCATTGTTTCTTTTGTGGCTTTGCCGATCAGCCATTGACCATTATAATATATACTTCAATATGGTTTAAAAATAGTATAACTCATTTACAGTTAGTATCGATAATCCATGCACCGTCTCATCCAAAGCTCTAAGGAGATGGTTTTATGTATGGAGTTTCATCAGAATGGAATTTCTGCCGTCAACTGCTGGAGAATAATATTGGGTCATTAGAATCTCATAACGAGGTTTTCAAGAAGAGATTCTTTTATATAAATGGAACTTGGTGAGTTGGTGCTAACCATTCAGAATAAACCCTAAAAAATTTGCTATATTCTGATCTTTCAAGGTGCATGGTTCCTTATATTCGAGACGTTTTGTCAACAAACCAGCACCACATAATCACATATTTTCATTGGTCTAACCCTTTGTCACTTTGCTTTTCCTTAACTATAATACACTATTTGTTGGTCAATAATTCATACTATAACACTAGTGGGATTTGGGTGATTCTTCCAAAGCCTCAAATTGCAGAATCTTAAATAGTTAACGGCTGCCAATCCAATCAGACATCAAAGTGCATAGTATGAGGGACATGAATTACTGTGAAAGCATCAGCAAGGGGATATTGATTTGATGTTGTGAATATTAGATAAGTGGTGTTCTCTTCTTCTCCAAGGACAAAACAAGGGTCTCTGTGTTTATCTTCTTGCTGAAAATTCACGTGCTCATGCCTTATATTACTATCTTTTCCTTTGATATAGCCTTATAGGTTGTTAGAATGTCAAATTTTGTGAAACCTTAGCACATGATGCACAACCCTTGATATTTTCCCTCTGAAAATTCTACAGTATTTTCTTGATTTCCTTTTGTGTCATCCCAGTTGGGTATGAAAAGCAGCCATTTAAAACTTCAAAATGATGGAACATATAAACCTAAAGGAACATTCTAGAGGGGAGATAGACTTTTGATGGCTTCCCATAAATACCCCACATTCATGCTCAAATGCTTATGGAGCTTCTATTTCAAATAACATAGTCCGTATTTACTTAATGCAAAACATAATGTATATTGATCATTTTTAAGTGAAATAAAGATGATCCTATTCTCAAAAGTATGTCCATCTTGTACACACCTTTAATATTTAGAACTTTTGGTTTCCTCGTACCCAAAAAAGTAGACAGAAGTCTTCCTCCTTCCATAAAACCATCTTAAACCTTACCAAAATGATAATCTTCTACCGTTAAAAAAAAATTTAATAAAAGTAAATTTACAAACTAACATATTTTGATGTAGTATATTAGATTATAAAGTTACTTCTAGGTCTCATTTGGTTACACAGTTTAAATGAAATAAAATGAGATATTTTGATGAAAGTTAAATAAATATTATTATAATATAATTTTTTAATATTAATTTTGTTTTAAAATTTTAAAAAATTGAATTATTTATTAGATGAGATGAGATAATCTGATATTTAATAACTAAACCGAATCTTATTATAAAGTAAATATAACATATTATATAAAATCATCTCAATTTATAAATTTATTTTCATGAAATCTCTTTACTATCCAAAGGCTTCTCATTCGTAACTAGATTGATACCTCAATAATGGGTAATGTATCTTGACATTAATTGACGTCATCTTAGGATTTGAAGAAGGGTTATAGGTATCTCGTAAAAGGAAAAAAATGCAAATTTGCTTATACTTCGTCCGCCTTCACGATTCACGAATACGGTAACTTGTTCAAGTGGGATACAAAAATTGGTGTCATTGACCACAGATTAGAAGAGGAGACTTTGAAAACTCCGAAACAGCCTCGTTCCTTGGGAGCTTGTTCGATACCTTTCTATGACTTTTATTAGTATATTAATTATTAGAAGCTCCTCGACTTCTTCTTCTTCTTACGTTGCTTGGATTTCTTAACCAAAAGGTGCGGGAGAAGGGGAATAGATGAGAACCCTGATCAGTCTCTGAGCCAAGTAAGACGGACTATGAAGGGTTTTTGAATTTTTTTGATTGTTCCTTTTGATTTCTGATCGATTTGGAATTGGCCCATAGATTCTATATGTCACTGTGTTTATTCTTGTTTCGTATCTTGGTACTGGACTTAATTTCTCCCTGTTTTCTTCAAGACCCGGCTGGCCATATCTGTTGTCGAGTTCATTGCCCCAAAAACTCCCGTTGCAAATACATAATCCTTTCTTTACTGACCTAGTTGGGCATATTTGTTACTGATTTTCATTGCTAGTAAATGAAATTCACGCTGCAAATACAAATCCCTGTCCATACTGTTTCCCCTTTTGTATTAATTTCCAATTCCAGGCTTTGACTGTCATTAAACAAATCCTATTTAATTTACTATTCTCTCTATTTTTTGGATCGTAATTCAGATTTGCAGGATACCCGGTGGGAATTTGATGAAATATTAATGTTGGCGAGACAATTCAAGCTGCTCACTGCGCTAATAATTCCTCGTAGCGAGCCTAATTGACATATCGATACGTTAGTAGAAGGCCCAACTGAAACTATTTGGTGTCCAAAGTCTAATAGTGTCTTTCATCTTTGAAGAATGGCTGCGGTGCAAAATCAATTAGAGATCAAGTTTAGGTTGACTGATGGATCGGATATCGGCCCCAAAAGCTTTCCCGTTGCCTCAAGTGTTGCAAATTTAAAGGAAAGCATTCTTGCTCAATGGCCAAAAGGTTGGTTATCTTGTTTCTTTCTTGTTTTTTGTGTGTTTGGTTTTAATTTCATAATCATCTGTTCGTCAAGCCTTTATTATCTTATCATAGTTCTTCAGTGTGAAACAAGTAGTGAAAACTATTACATTATGAAATCTGGGGTAAAGATGCAGGGGATCATTCAGATTTACTGTACAGTGACTAAGAATTGTTTTGTGTTATATCTGTCATAGAGCATTACATTGCTTTTCAATTCACTAACCATCTTTTGGAGTGGAGCTATCGTAGCCAACCTAGCCATCACCATAATGATAACAAATACAGAAGTAGTGGACGATGCAGTATCCTACAAACTGATTCTATGCAGCATCCTCTCAAGAAAAACTAGGCTCGCTGGAGAGCACACTATGGAAACTTATTTTGAATGCGCTGGTTGACACAGAAGAGGCTAGCTAACATGGCATTGAAGGTGGCTTTTATTGGAAATGCTTCCTCAAAGAGATTGTCTGTATGACAGAAATAAGAACCAAGAACCAGTGAGAGTTAGCTAGTTATTCTTTGTATTGAAGTTAATGTTGTCCGAGATCCATGGGAAGTTTCTGAAAACTGCAGCATTTTTGGCAGCTGCCCACAAGAGGCAAAGAATAGCCTGTAGCTCTTATTGCCACATTGGGTAATGGTCCAGGAGATCTATATTTGCCGTCGACTAGCCTTATTTAATGGCAATAAAATGCAAGTCATACTTGGTAAAAATCAAGTGCATTAAGTTCTTTCTTGAAATTGCATTTGATATTCTAGATGATGAGAACTTAAGCATGGCCCAAGAGCATTTGATAACATGAGTCAGTAACACTAAAATTGGCATTCTTTAGGTCTTAAATTCCATCACCTTTTCTGTCTATTCTATGTCAGTATGTCTTAGTGGACCTCTTCGTTTGAAATTTATCTCTCTACTATCTTGCAATTCCTTGATTTTTAATGTTATATGAGATACATAAATGCTATATTTTGATTTTTTAGAGAAGGAGAATGGTCCAAGGACAGTGAAAGATGTCAAGTTAATAAGTGCAGGCAAAATATTGGAGAACAACAGAACACTAGGGGAGTGCCAGAGCCCATTATGTGAAATCCCTGGTGGAGTCACGACCATGCATGTCATCGTTCAGCCACCTTCTTCAGATAAAGGTAAAAATGTTTCTGAGACATTCCAAAAATTGTTACTGATATTTACAAAGTAAGACCTATTATTTCTCCGCCTTTTAGGTTCTTCTGTTGGGGAGAAATATATTTTCCTTTTCGATTCTACTGCTGTTTTCTTTTTAATTGTCACGTCTAAGTGATGGCTCCATTCTACCAATTTCTTGTTTACATATAATTAGAAATAGTTTGGTTATGTTAGCTCATACACTTTAGTTATGTTGACTTCTTAAACCTTGGCCATCTATGTATATTCATTTAACTGCTCTTCTTCCCAACTTCAAGTGCTATTTTACTCAACCTGATTTTTGACAAAATGCTTATCTTCTTCGAATTCAACAGAAAAGAAAGGGGGAAGCCAACCAAAGGAGAACAAGTGTCTATGTGTTATCTTATGATAAACAGTTTTAAATAGTGGACGTGTCATTATTATCAGGTGGGTGTGGATTTTTTTGTATGATTGTGGAGCTGCTGTCCCTTTTATTGCTAATATCATTCGGGCTCTTAATTTTACCCCTTCTCATTGAGTATGTGTATCTCATTTCTACTTCAGCTAAAGAGTATTGGAGCTAGTAAGACAATGAAAGTTGGTGGCTTGCTTTGATGCAGAATTAGGCACATTTGTTATTGGTCATGTTTCATTTCAGGTTAACGATTTCCTCATATGGTTGTTGCCTTTCTTTGATTCGGTATATTTTGTTCATTGTTAAGTACATCAGAGTCTCTTATAATGAAATCCTATCTCCAATTCTTTCTCTTTAAATATCTTATGCACTCCCCCAAACCTACATTTTAAATTTCTCATCTTATTTATAATAGTTTCAACATATGAATTGGAATTGCAATGTAGTATCTGAGGCCATTAATTTACCCCAATGAAAGGTTCAGAAGATACAGGAATGTTCATCACTTATGTACTTCATGGCATGCTGATTACCATAAATTGCCTTTTTCTTTATGAACGCACTAAGCTACATTTAGATGTTGAGATAATCTGTGGAAAAGTCTTTAGGATGACTTAAAGAAATTGATGCAGTCCAATGTGTTGTCTTAGTTTATTATTATTTTTTTAATATTCATTTTCCTTATATTTAAAAATGTACTGTCTTGGAATTATAAAGGATGACAGCCCTCATCTGCTCTCTGCTGTTAATGATTTTCATGATCTCTATTACCCCGAAGTAAACAAGTGAATGTGGTTGGAAGATGAAGGGCACCTATATAAACTTGGAAATGATAGTCCCGGCTCCCACCGATAATGGGTACAGGGAGAATCCACCGATTCTCTGGTTTTATTTTATTTATTTTTCTTTGGAAAACACTACTCCCTCCAAAACCTACCGATTGGGTTGTTTTTTTTTTTTTTTTAATACTTAAATGGTTAAGTTAAGGAGGTGTTTTTAATGAGTTTGTGATTTTTTATATTAAAAAAAAAAATATTTGAAAAAAAAGTAAAAAAAAAAAAAAAATCTTTTTGCTGTTCGGCGAGGATTCTTGGTGAGAATCCTTGTGGGGGTAGCATCACTTAAAAAAAAAGACTGAATGGTTAAGAAAATGTTTTAAAAATATTTTCTAATGAATTTGTGATTTTTAAAAAATGTTTAAACAAACAAAAATAAATTTTACAGAGTCGGTAGAAATTTTTGGAGTCGTTCCTAGGTGACTGTAGCCTGATCCTATAAACTTTAATGACGCAAATCTCTACATGTTAACTATTATAATCCCAATGCAGGAAAAACAGCACTACCATAATCTCAAAAATGTTAGATATATTTATGAACTGTATAACCATCACACACTTTTTTTTATAAAAAAATAAAATTTATTATTAAAAAATTAATTTTTTTATATAAATCGAGTATAGGTGCTTACTCACTCTAGAAGGATAAATATCATTTCTTCGAAAACCTTTTTAAAGGGGTTTCTAAAGTGGTATGCTTGCATATGGGGAAGCAGATCTAAGAACTTCAACGTCTGCCCAAATCCTGAATTTCCCGAGGCAGCAAAATAGAGATGGTATAACGCACCTGGCATACAACGAGCAATTTCAAGAATTCGAAAGTTAGGATTTTCTTGATTTTCGGCTTTTATATATATATATATATATAGAATATATGGATGTCCTACCAACTTTTGTTGATACTGCAGAATACAAGCATCACACTTTCTCTGATCGCCCCTATTACGATCTATAGTCTTTGAAGGTCAAACATACTACATCATAGGAATACACTTCACCTTCAAACTAAGTACACATTTTACCCTTTGCATATTAAACTCTAAAAATGGACACATTGACCTTCTAATTATCAACAACTGAGAAATGATACTTCTGTACAATTCTAAGAGTTAGTATGGATGAAAATAGGTGACATGATACAATCCGTTGCCGTCAGACATATTTCAACCTTTTATAGCTTCGCAATGCAATGTATTAAAGACAAATATAAAAATATATTATTTAGAGTATGTAAAATTAATTATATTTTCTTCAATCAAACTTTGTGAAAGTGAGAATAAGTCATTTATGAATGTGACATATTTGAGTTTGACTTCGAATTCAAGTAAATGTTGATCATATAAAGTCAATTATTATTTTTCACTGGTTTGGAAAAACAAAATTAAAAAAATTATAAATTAATTTCCCAAAATGAAATTGTTAGGACCTCTATCTATACTTTTCTAAATTACATACCAATTAGGAGCTAAAATGCATAGTCATTATCTAAAAGAAAAATTTTATGCGCAGTCATTTTTGTGGACTCCTTTGTACACTCCAGTGATATGATTGGTTGTGTATTAAAAAAAATTAATTCAGCCAATCATATCAGTGGAGTGTGCAGAGAGTACACAAAAGTGACTGTATGTAACATTACTCTAATATAAAATAACTATTTTAATCAATTATATCAATACAGTGAATAAAGAATACGAAAAAATAATTATATATAACAGAACTCTTTAATATTTATTAAAATTTTACATTGTTGGAATGTCCTATCCTAACTCATATATGTGTACTTCCATCTTCAATTCAAATTAAGAAGTGAAAATAGCTTCAATCATATAACCTTTTTCCAAATTCATGCAAAATATATAAATATATATAAAGATATTTGTAGTCTAATTTTCTTTTTTCTTTTTTTAAATTAAATTTTAAAATAAATTTACAAATGAACGTCTCAACGTAATAATAAGATAAAAAAGAAAGAAAAGAAAGATAAATCGTAATTTCGTAAGGAAAAATATAATTGTAAGTATAATTGTATATTAATTTGTATATTAATATAATGTGATTGATTAAAAAATAGATCTGATTAAAAGTAATATTAATTTAAATTTTAAATATAAATAAATTAATATTGCTATACAAATTAATACGTAATTATTTAGTAAACTATCGCATTATAACGATAGATACGGACAGTCTCCGAGTCGCATGTCAAAACTCCCCAAATCCCAACCCCACCCCCACGTGTCCGAGTCCGAAACTCCGTAACTCGACAAGTCTCGACGTTTCACGAACACTCTCCGAGTGTCTCCCTGTTTTTCACCTTTAAACGTGTGATCGAGGAGGAAGACTCTTAAACCTTTGCTCTATTCCCACGCAAAGTGCTCATTTTCTCTTTTAATTCCCTCGAACTCCCCTTTCAGTCGTCACTGAGATTTCGTTCGTTCGTTCGTTCGTTCAATCCTTCATTTTCCACGGCACTCTCCGGCCATGGCCTCGACGACCACGTCCTTCTTCTGGGTCAGTCCCGGTCTTTTGCAGTCAGCCTGGACCAACTGTTGCGATCGAAATGGTTTGTTCGGTCAGCCTCCGCGGCCCTCTATGAGCTTCTGTCCCGCGAAATCCAAACCGCTCATGGGCTTGAAGTCACTGCAACTGTGCAGAAACGGTGCGTTCCCAAACGGGTTTCGGAAATTTTGTCGGACTCCTAGGCTGCTTGTTGTCCGTTGTGAAGCTTCAAGTGGAAGGGTAATTCTTTGTTCTTTCTCCATTGTTCCCCCACCATCCTGAGAGATCTTTTTTTCTTCTTCTTTTATGGTATTTGCTGACATATTTTGGTACCTAGAGTCTACTGCGCATTGATGAGATTTTGGTTTTGAGATAATGATAGATAACGCAACAAGATTTTACGGATATGGCGTGGCAAGCAATTGTCTCATCCCCAGAAGTGGCGAAAGAGAACAAGCATCAGATAGTGGAGACAGAGCATTTGATGAAGTCCCTTTTGGAGCAGAAGAATGGGCTTGCTCGCAGGATATTCTCGAAGGTTGGAGTTGACAATACCCGCCTTTTAGAGGCCACTGATAAGTTCATCCAACGTCAACCGAAGGTAATTATTGAAGTATCATAGTTTTGCCTCCCGGGATATGTTTCCTTGTCTGGTTTTAGTTCTTGAATTTGGATTACTTGTGTTTCAGCATTCACGTTGATTGGCTATTAACTCCTTGTCTGTAATACAGATGTCATATGTTATAAGTTCATGATAGGAAAGAAGTTAAGCACCGTTTAGGAGTCCCTTAGCATGCATGCTGGCAGTAGCTTGATACGGTTCTTGATATTTTGTATTGCCTACTTTTTGAAGTATTGGATTGCCTGATTCAGACTTTCTGTCGGTTCATCAGTAAATGCATCTTCAGTCCGTGATCTTTTTATCCAGAAGCTAACTAATTCACCTCTATATCTGTACAATAACGGTAGGTTCTTGGTGAATCAGCTGGCTCAATGTTAGGACGTGATTTGGAAGCCTTAATTCAGCAAGCGAGGGAATACAAGAAAGAGTATGGGGATTCATTTATTTCTGTTGAGCATTTGGTTCTGGGTTTCACCAAAGATCAACGATTTGGGAAGCAATTATTTAGAGATTTTCAAATATCGCTGCAAACCTTGAAAGCTGCAGTAGAAGCTATTAGGGGACGCCAATCAGTTATCGACCAAGGTTGTGTTATATTCTTGTTCTCTTTTTTCAAATCTTAATTATCGTAAGGTAGTGTGTGCTTGTGTGTTCACGCGCTGACTGAAGGCAAATTTAGTTAAAAGTGTAAATGAACCTTAAAAGCCTTGTTTTCGCATATTAAAGTTAGTTGCGTTGATTGTTGTACAGGACAAAAGATGTCTTCCTTTATGATGTATCCAGGTTCTTTCATATCCTTGCAAAGATCATTATGTTAGTAAATATCATAATAGTGGATAGATTCATTATCCTGGTTATTAGGTAGTGAATCTGGAGTGGAACTAGGAAACTATTCAAAGACTTCCATGCAAATGTTTGTCAAAGAAATTTAGTTTCCATTCATGTATAACCTCTAGGTGTTGGCTCAAGTGGTAAAGGTTTTGGTTTTGGTGGTATGCTCACTCTTAAGTCTAATGTTCAAATCCTCTTGGTTGTTTAGGACCTTGTTCTCGGACGCCCATTGCCAATCAAAAAATTTTTGTTGGATGTATTGTTTTCATCTGTTTTTTAATTTCCTTTATATTTTTTGTTGGGCAAATATAAAGCGGCATTATTTAGTGTTTTCATTTCTTTCCCTGTTTGATTTTTATTGTGTCCCCACCCTAGTTAGGGAAAAAAGGTAGTGTTTTGATGTTTATGTGAGTTAGACAATGATTTTCTTCTCTCTCTTTTTAAACAGATCCTGAGGGGAAGTATGAAGCACTGGAAAAATACGGAAAAGATTTGACAGCCATGGCAAAAGAAGGGAAGCTTGACCCAGTAATTGGAAGAGATGATGAAATACGTAGGTGCATCCAGATTCTCTCAAGGAGAACAAAGAACAATCCTGTTCTAATTGGTGAGCCTGGCGTAGGGAAAACTGCAATATCTGAAGGGTAAGCACTTGGTTAGAGCTAGAATCCTGTCTTTGTTCATGGGTTTGTACAGGACGTTAGGCTGAATGGTTTTGATCTGATTTGAAGGCTCGCTGTTGCGCACTAAGCTTAATGATTCGTGTGAATTCCTTGCATGTTAGTCTAACTGTGCCTCCTTCAACAGGCTTGCTCAAAGAATCGTGCAAGGAGATGTTCCTCAAGCTTTGATGAATCGTAAGGTATGTTCTATATGTAGAAGTTCATACCAATCCAGCAATCTCTCTCTCACCCCCTATCTCAGGCTTACTCAAATATACTAATCTATGCCTGATGGTGGTCTGATTCATCACTCTCTCCATCTCTTTACAGCTAATATCCCTTGACATGGGTGCACTAATTGCTGGGGCAAAATATCGGGGAGAATTTGAAGATAGACTGAAGGCCGTACTCAAGGAAGTTACAGAATCAGATGGTCAAACTATTCTCTTCATTGATGAGATCCATACAGTTGTTGGTGCAGGTAACATGCTTGGTTATTGACAAAGGTGGCTGAAGCGACTAAATAGTCTTTGTTACCTGTACTTCAGGAATACTCTCTCTTTCTATTAATCATTTTCACATCAGTTTTGACAGCAGTGGTGGATTCATTAGGTAAAAATGAAATGTATTGAAGAATAAGAATGCCAATGGTGACCCAATGCTTTTGTTTCTCTTCAGGTGCTACAAATGGTGCAATGGATGCAGGCAATCTGTTGAAGCCTATGCTTGGTCGGGGAGAGTTGCGGTGTATCGGTGCAACAACTCTGGATGAATATCGTAAGTATATTGAGAAAGATCCAGCATTGGAGCGTCGTTTTCAGCAAGTTTATGTTGATCAACCTACGGTTGAAGATACCATTTCCATACTGCGAGGACTGCGTGAAAGATATGAGCTGCATCACGGAGTCCGCATTTCTGATAGTGCACTTGTGGGAGCAGCGATTCTATCCGATCGTTACATCAGTGGCCGGTTTTTACCTGACAAAGGTAACAGCAGATGCAACATTTGAGTGGTTCTTGTTTTATTGGAAGGCTAATGTGTTCATGATGACTCGCATTTTGCATGTGGCAATCAGAACATTATAGAATTAGTGACTGAAGCATAGATTATATTTATATTGTTCAAGCAGCATAAAGATGAGATCATACTAAAGAAGCACACAATGATTGTCATTTTTATGATAATATTAACATATAATGAGCATCAGATGGTAAGAACTTCAGTTTGGAAAGTATTCTTCTGAAAAGGGTATGGTTTTGAGAAGTACTCTTCCTTGCTGCCTGTTTAGCTTAAAAACCTGATGGTACTCTCATGGAGTTTATCTTTAAGATCTGCGCATTAGTTGAGAGCTAATATATTTCCCAATTGCAGCTATTGACCTAGTTGATGAAGCAGCTGCCAAACTTAAAATGGAAATTACTTCAAAACCAACTGCCCTGGATGAGATTAATCGTTCAGTGTTGAAGCTGGAAATGGAGAGGCTCTCTCTCATGAATGATACAGATAAGGCTTCTAAAGATAGGTTGAACCGGCTTGAGGCTGAGTTGTCTCTCCTCAAGGAGAAACAAGCCCAGCTCACTGAACAGTGGGAGCATGAAAAGTCTGTCATGACCCGTATTCAGTCAATCAAAGAAGAGGTAAGTTGTTGATGCTAACGCTATTACTGTCAAAAGTCTGTCAGACAATATAAATCTTGAGATCCAGCAATAATGATTTTACTAAGAAATCCAGTTGGCTGAAGCATCTTTAGAAATAATGAGTTTCTGAGTTACTGATGAATAAAAATTCTGGTCTGACTGACTTTTATGTTTATTTTATACAGATTGACAGGGTAAATCTGGAGATCCAGCAGGCTGAACGGGAGTATGATCTTAATCGTGCTGCAGAACTGAAGTATGGCAGCCTCAACTCTTTGCAACGACAACTTGAAAGTGCAGAAAAAGAGCTGGATGAATATATGAACTCTGGAAAGTCTATGCTGAGAGAGGAAGTTACGGAAAATGACATTGCTGAAATTGTCAGTAAATGGACAGGTATCCCTCTTTCCAAGCTTCAAGAATCCGAGAGGGAGAAGCTATTACATTTGGAGGGAGAGCTGCATAAACGTGTTGTGGGCCAAGATCCTGCAGTGAAATCAGTAGCTGAGGCTATTCAGCGATCTCGAGCTGGTCTCTCAGATCCTCACCGTCCAATTGCTAGTTTTATGTTCATGGGTCCTACTGGTGTTGGAAAGACAGAACTAGCTAAGGCACTTGCTTCCTACTTGTTCAACACAGAAGAAGCTCTTGTTCGAATAGATATGAGTGAATACATGGAAAAGCATGCTGTTTCAAGATTGATTGGGGCCCCACCCGGTTATGTGGGATATGAGGAAGGTGGACAACTGACTGAGACAGTTCGCAGGAGGCCATATGCAGTCATTCTGTTTGATGAGATAGAAAAGGCCCATTCCGATGTGTTTAATGTGTTCCTTCAGATTTTAGATGATGGGAGAGTGACTGATTCCCAAGGTCGCACTGTGAGCTTTACTAACACAATTATCATTATGACATCAAATGTGGGTTCACAGTACATACTCAACACAGAAGATGACACATCACCAGAGAAATTAGCATATGAAACTATTAAGCAGCGAGTACTGGATGCTGCAAGATCAGTCTTCCGTCCCGAGTTTATGAATAGGGTTGACGAATATATAGTTTTCCAGCCTCTGGACCGGGAGCAGATAAACAGCATCGTCAGGTTACAGGTAAGCTTTACCACAATGGTGCTTTATTGACTCAGATAAAAAATAACGATTTTTTGTTATTAAGGAATGAGCATTTTTAGTTTTCCGAAGGTGACAGACTTTCAACTTCGGGCACCACCCTAGACTTATGGGTGGATGGATCTCAGTGTCATCGTGAGATCTGATTGCCCCTCCCAAGATTTTGGGCTAGTCTAGGTTTTCTTTAATGGATCTTTGAGCTGTAAGTTAATGGGAAACCATCTCTCAGAGCTGCTTGTTTAGGGTCTAGACTCTAATAAGTGGACCCGTTTAGCGAATGGGAAATATGGTCATGCCACCGCCACTTACTTGTATCTTACACAGCCATTTATGTGGACATGCCAAACCTAGACGTTGATATTTTTTACTGACCTTCAAGGGAATTTGTTATAATGTTCTGAACCTAATGTTTTTCTGCAACATTTTCATGTATTTTTTGGGCAATATACGTATTCTGGGCTTAACTTCAAAACCTTATAACATGCATGTACGTGTTTTACAGTTGGAGCGGGTGCAAAAGAGGCTTGCAGACCGGAAGATAACGATCCGGGTGACGCATGCAGCTGTTCAGCTCCTTGGAAGTCTTGGATATGACCCGAACTATGGTGCGAGGCCAGTCAAGCGAGTGATTCAGCAGAATGTTGAAAATGAACTAGCTAAGAGTATCTTGAAGGGCGAGTTTAAGGATGAAGACAGTGTGTTAATAGACACAGACCTTACGGCATTTTCTAATGGCCAGCTTCCCCAACAAAAGCTTGTCTTCAGGAAGCTTGGAACTGGTTCAGAAACTCCAGCTGCGGAGGACAAAGAAGCTTTCTCACCCACTCCCTGAGGCCTTTAGTTTCACCGTATTTTATGTTTTACAAAAAAATTCGGCCAAAAATCATGGGCTAATACTATTGAGTATCCCCTATTGTATATTGGCTTATTACAGAAAATACAAACTTTAGTACGAGTGATTCTTGATAAGCCCAAAAATAAATAATAGATTATTCTTTTCTCGCTGGTTTTCTTAAAGATTATATAGACTGCATGCCGTTTGGTTTGTGCCGGCCTGAATAATTCGTGGTTTGAAATGTCTTGAGAATTCGTGGTATTCATACGAAACTCAAGGGGAGAAAATCCTTGATATTTGCATAATTGCGTAGGAGTGCAATGAAGCTGCAAGTATGTTTGCAGCTGCTTCAAAATTCGCCTCCATTTTTATGCCACGAGTGAGTATGGCCGGTAGGTTGGGAATCTCTCTAGGCATCACCAATCCTCTGGGCTTAGGTTACTTTCTTTAACTGACTCTGTCCTATTTTTTGTCCTGATGTTGGGAAAATATGTACGTTCATTATAGAATCGGGTCCCATTTTAATGTCAAAAGTTTAGAATTCCTTAATCACAGTGTCTATTTCTTAACTAAATCATTCATTGATAAAACCGAAAGCCAACAAGAAAACCGGTGGTCCAAAACAGCACTAAACGACAACTACCAAGCCGCATACGATGGATAAAAGTTCAAACAACACGAACCGACCAGCCAACAGTTGAAATCAGTGAGCCTGTAGAAACCAGCAACTTGACAGCAGCACAAAGAGCAAGCTGCAATTCCGTGTCCAGTACAGCAGGAAAAGGACGAAGCACAAGCATATAAAGCAGAAACAGCAAGCAGGACATCGAAACCAACAAGAACAACACAGGCACAAGCACAACAGAGGGTCAGAGCACAGAGTACACAGGATATGACATCGATTCTTCAAGACTGACTGATAATTAAGCTAAGGATAATGGGGGATGAACCTGCAACTGGAAGTGAGTTGCTGATGAAAGATTCATTAAAAAAAGTTAAGTGAGGAAGTGGAGCGAGGGAGAGTTCCATCTCCTAGGCCCAATTCGCATGCACGTCGTCTAGCATAGACATAAACCACCCCCTATGGCCTATACCCGTGTTTACTTGTCCAGTTGTCCTGTCCTCTGAGCTGGTGGCCGGGACCAGGCTCTCTTATACGACTGTCGTTCAGACCCAGACCATAACCTTGTCGTTCTGGCGAGTTCATTATAGCCTGCCGTTTAGCGCAAACGACCAGCGCATATGCATCGTCAGAGAACGCACAGTTTTCATCTAACGTCACCGTTTTGAGATTTTCTTTCACGATCATCCCCAAAGGCCAAAGCAAAAAGATACTACAAGCCACAAGGGTAGAACTTAGAAGGGTGACAACCATCGGCTGCAAAGAAAGGGCCGTTTTCCTGAGAATTAATTAATGGGTACTCTGATTAAACTGATCTTTAACTCTATTTTCGCATTTTGTTCTTCACAAATTTTTATTTTTTCTTCTTTATTTATTTATTTATTATTTTAAAATCCGTAGCAGAGGAAGTAGGAGCAGAATCCGAGACTGGGAAGGTGGAGAAGGCGATGGAAGGAGTGGCATCAATAGCACTGTTGCCATGTGGGTCCATCTCTGGCCACTTCATCCAACTTCCCCATTCTGTCTGCTATGGCCTTCATGGCACAGGTACTACTATCTCTGTGCACGTATATTTCTTGAAGAGTTCGTAACTGGGTTTTGTTTGTAGTTGCACCAGATGGTTGGAGAGAGGATGAATATTAGAAATCTTGGGGGGGTTTGGGATGCTTATTTCTGTGACTTCTTTCATCTTTGTCTTCTTTGAGTTAACTTTTCGGTCGTGGAAAAAGTTTTGAATTTGAAAATGGGAAGAATGATCATATAATTTCGTGTCGGAGCGATAGGGAAATTAATAGAATTTCAGCGGTGGCGCAGGTAGAAATGAAAATCAACGTTAGTCTTATTAAAGGGGAAATTTCGATTGGATGTCAATTTTATGCGTGAATTTTCGCTCTCAAATATCTTGCTTGTAAGACTTTTAAAACTATGCATCTACGTTGGCTTGGAAATTTTGCATCAAACGATACATTTTTCCACCTTAGTTGGCCTTTTTCATGAATGGAGATTTCTTAGCTTACTTCATACAATGTTTGTCATGGCTTATGTAGGAAATTCTCTAAATTTACGACATTGTTCTACCACGATATTATGAGCTTTTCATATCATGTATTTTTAACTTTCTTTTACATGGTGAAAGAGTTGGAATGTGAAAGCGAGTGCAGCAGGGGTGAGGATTACCGCTTGATCAAGCTTACAATCATCGACTACAATGTAGGAGCTGTTCGATTCTTTTTTATGACTTACATTTTTCTCCTAGTTTCTTCTATGATTATACGTAAGTACAAAATATTATCGTTGGGGACGATTACAAATTATTTTCATCTCTTTTGGAGGCTTTCGTTTAGACTCCCTATAGTTTGATGTAAGATAAAGTATATTTTCTGTCCCAAGTGCATAATTGTTGCATGAAACGGTCAAAATTTAGCCATCAGATGGTCCTCAGAATGAGCGCAAATGGGGGCTGTCTGTTTCCTAACCCAATGATCAAACTGTTTAACTGTCTCTTCCATGAAGCTTAAGTTCAATTGAGTGTCATTGAGGGCTAAATTTCATGTTCCAAGTAATAAGTTTACGTCAAATGAGAGAGTAGGTAAAATGAATATTTGAGTTTACTCCAAATGACAGAAAGATTAGATTAAGACGATGATTCCAGAAAAACAATAAGAACAACAATTTCTGAAAAACAATAAGATAATCTGTAAATGCCACTTAGCACAATGAGGTCATTTGTAATTTACTGTCAATCTCCTCTAATAGGTTCTGAAATGTTGCAGAGAAAGAAAGAGCAAAGTCTCGTAGTGGAGTGCAGAGGCCATGATGCTGCCCGCTTCCACAGCATTGATCATGCTCATGGGTAAGCAATGTTGGATGATCTTCTTAGTTTTCTTGACAGGGTATACATTCTAATATTGACACCTTCAATCCGCATTCTTTCATATTTTTAGTGTCATCTAAATTGACACAAGTTTCTTTTTTGCTCTGTTTCAGAGTAAATTATTTCCTTTTAGTTTGATTTTGTGAGACAATTTCTATCAAGTAGGTGGAATTGGTGCTATTTTGCATGAGATTGCATTTACTGGATGAAAAAGATTAAATTATATGAGCTTAACGTACTTTGATAAATTGTTTATCTAATGATTTCTATCATTTATCTGATAACTACTGTCTGAATAAATTAAATTTCCATTCATAAGTATTATATGCTGAAATATGTAACCATATATAACTTTTATCTTTAGCAGTAAATCCCGAATTCTCTTGTTTTTTTAGTTGAGATCTATTGTTCAATACCAGTCGACGTTGCATGTGAATAATGATTTCATTCCATCTTCATTTTGATTTGGAGGTAGGTGGGAGAATGATGTTGTGGGTATGGTTGAACATAAGGATGGAAAGAACAAGATTTTGGTTTCTTTTGCATGTGAGACACTGAAAGCCGAGAAAGCAGCAGAAGAACATATCAGGCAGTTCATGCCAAAATTGGCCGGGCTCGACGTTGTTGGTATGTGATGCACTCTCTCTCTCTCTCTCTCAAAATCCCTCCTCTATAACTTGCACGGAAAAGCTTCTGTTACCTAGGCAATGGTAATGGTCTGGGCTTCCCCTATCAGCTTGTTTTCTTGCAATACAGCAGGGTTTTGTTGTCCACTCTACCTTTAAATTTTATCGGGTATCCATTGTCTTAAGAATCAGCAATGATAACATATCTCCATTGGAGCTTTTGCTTTGGTTTTGCGGGACCATTACCGTGTACTTCTGTAGCGGTAATTAGTCTACAGTTGCATGCAGATCTTTAGACGTTGGTTTTATGGGAAAATTTTATACCTTGAAAATTGGAAATGCCTGTCAAGTTCATTAATTGAGAATTAAATTCTGCAGTTAACATCGGTCCAATGAGCATTGCTGGGCTTGACTTTGGAGCAGAAGAACCGGACATTAGGCAGGATGTATGATCCTGTGAGTGTGAATGCGCTTCTAACCTTGTTTGTACTCAATTGGATTGTAAACCCTGACCACGTGAAATCAGTTTGATCCATGCAGTTCATTGCAATATGAGTTTTTATTTATTGTTTTTAGAGTTTTGTCAATGAATGAGGTTTTTTTTTCTTGATAAAATATTATTTTTTATTCTAAAATTTATTATCCCCAATCACATTATTGGAATATTATATTTTAAGCATATATCTATTCAAATAATTAACATACGAAACCATTTAAAATTTATAACATAAATGACGGGTTACAATCTTTTTAAGTTTTTCAAGGAAACAGCAAGCAGTCAATGCCTGATTTGAACAAACATAGCTGTATTACAGATGACAGTACTTTTTGTAAGCCGGAATGTGAAGGGGTAACCTCAGACTTTTCAAAGATTTGTAGAATTTTGCACAAGGTTGTGGCTATCCACTCCACTAGGAATGCTGGGTACAACAGCTTTACGAGTGTTGATAATCATGATTTTAAGTCACAGCTCCAAGGTTTCTGTGCGCTACCATGATTCTACAAAGAAATTGAATTTCGTTGACAGAATGCAAATTAGAAAAGTAATGACTGCAAACTTCTTGCTCTCGAGTTTTAACGATTCACAAAAGGGTGGAACCTAAAAAGGCTAACGTGAGTTGTAATTCGTTGAGAAAATCAGTAGACAATTAAGCAGAATGTTCTTCGCAGACGAGTGTGTATGGTTTATTGCACAAACCAATCTACCATCCAAATGCATCTATGGCTCAGACATACATGTACACGTTGTATATTGTTCACATTAACAGTTTATGTAGAGGATGGTTTAAAAAGAAGTGTTTAGCAGCTGCTTTTGGCCTTTTGCAGGAACATGCCTGTCCAAGGCGAGACTGGTAAGCGGCTGTCGCGAGAGTCCGTACGAAATTGAGATAATGGATTCCAGATTCCACCAAATAAGTTCAACAGCAGCTCACTGCATGTTTGCCCAACCCAGATTAGGCGCAATGATTATAAATCTATCCAGGGAAAGAATATGTCTGTTAGAATATATCAAAGAATTCATACCAGGGAAAAAAGAACAAGACATTTGCTACTCATTATTCCCACAAACCACACCAACTTATTTTTATTTTTATTTCTTCTTAAACTAATTAAAGTCTTCTACTTATCATCTATACACCATACATTTTGTAAGAAAATAAATAAATAAATAAAAAGTGTGGTGTATAAAGATGATGAGTAGAATTTTTCATTAAAAATAATCCATAAGACAGTTTGACAGGGAGAGAAAAAGCTAGTTTTGCCACAGGGTTACATAGGCATAACAGCGCTAGCCAAAATTGACAACATCTGAGGGCTAAGACAAACATACATAAACATGAGCTACGGTTCGATGCAATTCAAGGCAGTTTGTCCAACAGAGTGTTTCCGTTGCAGACTCTGGGCAAAGCTACTAGGTAAGAGAACAGAGTATCACAATCAGAATTCAAAGATACTTTACACCTGGCTCAAAAATTTTCCGGTCAATAAGGTCTTAATGAGCTGTCATTCAGTCTCATAATGCCTAGCATGCATGAAGAACACGCAGCTGTGGGAAAGAAAGTTCACCATGCAACAGATCCCACCTAAAAGATTTTACTCTAGTTGTTTATGACCAGATATTTCCTGCGGATATTTTTATAGTCATTTCTAGAACCATCCAGACTTACTAAACCCCAAAAATAAGCTTCACTCAAAAATAATTCACATTTATGATTTACCCAAAGTTATATTTAACAAAATTATAAATACTTGGCGCAAGAGAGTACCTGAGCTTCATTGCAACTATCACTCCAACTCAGATGCCTCTTCCGAATCAGACAAAGGTAAAAGGGTGCAGATCCCAAGCATATGTCCATTGAGACACACATAATACTCAATGCAATCCTCATAAGCACCCAACCTGCAGCTGGCACTTTGTGGTATCATCTTGGCTTGCAGCATGTTCCACAACTTTGCCTTACAATAGGGACACACCTCTGTCGGATGAAACTCGGCCCCCCTTTTAATTAGCAGCTTCCGCGCCTTTGACCCCAAGAATGACTTGAAAACTCCACGGAAGAATCCCACATCCCCTTCCTCCCCTTGATCAAGATGTTCACATGGGTCAGACACGTACAAAACATCTGATCTGCATTGTGGCAAAAGAAAACTCTTCCCTGATGTCCTAGAGAACCGAGTTCTATAAACGAAGTGGCCTGGGATTTGAATTCTATCAAACAGGCCACCTTTCTTACATCCTGAACAATAAATAAGTAGTTTCCCAAGTGCTCTCCAGTTCCCATCTACATTGTGACTCCCGTTAGATTGCAGATCAATCATCATCTTTGGTGCTCTAGTTCGGCAAAACTCCTTCCATAGTACCCTCTTTGCAAGATCATCAAACCATTTGCATACACAGGACAGAGTAGCAATTAACTTAGGGTTCCAGTTCAATTGTTGAAATACCAGGAATATCACATCTTCGCTTAGATGCCCTTTTGTGCATTTACAGCTTGCTGAATGTATGCAACGATACTGCTTTGTTAGAATCATTGCCAGCCACCTATTCACATATTTTTTTTATAAGTGTCACCTCTTAACAATCATAATAAATCTTTGTCATATATAACACAAAAACACACTACGTAAAAGAACCAAATAACAAACATGATCTCAATGGCCAATATCACTGCAGGAATATGCAATTTCTAACACCGCAAGGTAAAAGGCAAGGACATAGTTCAAGCAGTGACATATCCAACCACAGAAAATGCAATTAGAACAAGCAGCCACTGAAAGAAAGCCGAAATGTATACCAAGAGTGACAGTATCATTCAAGGCAGCTGGTTCAAAATTTTACATGAAAATGATAACATTCCCTCCCACGTGGAATAACAAGCATTAGCAATGATGCCATTAGACTTTAGAACGGCTAAAGAATGTTGTAGCAACACATCCTCCAATTCAAAGTTGACCTCGGGTCCACAACCCTACCAGTCAAAATTGTGTCAAGTAATCCAGGAGAACTCCTAATGCAAAATCAATCCCAGGATATCTATGTCTACAGCTCATCCCAAGTCCTTTTAATCACTAGGCTGCATCCTGACAGGTATTTACCAAAAAGAAAAATTACCTCAACGATAAACGGTAGATTATAAATGGAAAGGGGATTTTCAAACCATATACTGCAATGGCATACACTTACACACCCAAACATTACCCTTTCTTTTTTTTTTCTTTTTTATTTTATAAGTAAACGATTGGATTAATAAGAATAGGCATAGCCCAAGTACACACCCAAATATTACTTCTACTACTAGCGTAAGCAGTGATGGAATCCAATCAAAAGTAGTTCTAAAAGCTAATCGCCAGAAGCTCAATTAAGACTCGCCTGAAAATTTTTCAAATTCTACAATGCCCATTGCCCACAAATTTGACATTTCAAGAGCCCGATCCTGTCTTATGAAAAATCAAGAGGGACCGAACTCGTGAGATGGGTAGCTTTGCATTTTGATCAGAATTCAGTCTTAATATACTAAAACACAAACTAAGAAGCAACTCGTTATACAAAACACGAACAATTCGAAGCCAGAAGCATGTGTTTCAGTCGCAGAGAAATAAATTTGACTTCAGTATATTTTCTCAATGCATGTCAATCACTTCTGAAATTCCAGATCCACTGGCCCTCCGCGACAAAATCTACAACAGCTTTAAGCAAAAAATTAAATACAAACAAAACCCATGTTAGTTTTCGACCTCATTCGACAAAACAAACAGGAAATGAAAACCTTCACAAAACCGTACCCCCCCCCCCCCCCCCCACCCCCCCCACCACACACACAAACAACACAAAATCAAAACCAAACAAAACCAGGGTAAAGAATTGGAGAGAGGCTTGGATCGCAAATAGCATGAAATCAAAGGGCCAAATCCTCACCTCAGTTACGAGCCCGCCCGTCCGCACATTCCCAAAACCCCAAAAAGTGAACTCTGCGCAAATAAAAATCAACACACAGTTAGGGTTCAGCAAGTGATAGAAAGCAAAAGAAAGGCCAGAAAAGGCAGAAAACCACAGAAAAAATCAGAGGAATTACATACAAGGCAGAAGACGGAGTTTGGCTTTCCGGCCGGGACAGTTTCGTCAGGTAACAAATACAGTCATGGAAAGGCATGCACAGAAAGCAAACGCAGGAATGGAGTGAGGTAAGAGGAAGGCCTGATCGGTTAGATTCTGAAGAAGAAAATGTAAAAGATTTCTGCATGGTTAAAAAACGACGGACCCCTTTTTTTATCTTAGATGAAGGACAAAGGGGATGACGCCACGTTTACAGATATATAGTTGGACTGGCTAGTTGGCGTCTTGGTGGAACTTATAGCGGGACCACTTTGTCCTACATGTCATTCCGGCATTGGCAGGTCAATTTTATTTCAGAGTAGGGGCAACCGAGGCCAGTGTTTTTACTGTTTGTATGTCGATTGTTTTGTCGGGACCTGAGTGGTATATGTCAGGAGTCGCAGATTCTTTCAGGCACAGCTGGCATCTCATCATTGGTTGTCCTCATTTCGATCTCGTCGATATATATTTTACTGTGCCGCCCCCACTTGTAGTATAAAATATTTTTTTAGTTAATAATTAAAAAAGTGATTTTAAATATATTAATATATTTTTTAATTAATAATTAATAAAATAATTAAAAAATATTAAAAAAAAAAAAGAAAGAAACCCAACCAGGTGGTACGCATAGTATACTACAGGCGGCATCCTTATTACATTGTAGGATTCAGTACTTATCATTTTACTTATATTTTTATTTAAAATACTTATTTTATTAATTATTTTTTAAAACTCAAATTTTGATTTTTAAATTTTATAATTTTCAACGGATCAATAATTGATATGTGTAAAAATAAGTTTTTAAATTTTTCTTAAATATATTTAGAATTTTTATTATATTTTTAATTTTGATTATATTTTTATATTTAATAATCTATATCATTAATCACTGATTTAGTTATATAAAACTAAAACTATCTCATCTTATTTAATCTTATATAATCATTATAGTTTTTCTAAATTTTTACATAAAACATGATAAACAATTCAACTTTTTTAAATACCAAAACAAAACTAATATTATAATAATATTTTATTTAATTTTGAACAAAATATATATTTTTATCTTATTTGAACTGTGTAATCAAATAATGTCTTATATCAGGCAGAGTTCACTTTTAAAAATTATATACTTATTTTTTTTTTTTGAGCTTAAAAATTATATACTTATAGATTAATAAACAAATACCAGAATTCTCACATAAATCCACTTTCTTTTATAATACACCAACTTATAAATAAACGTTCAACGACAAGTTCATTAATTTAAATATAAATGTAATCATAGTCTTTTATATTGATGAATTTAAGCCCGAAAAATATAAAACAATAGATGTTATGGTACCACGTCTCCTTTTCTTCACAAAATAAATATCAAAGTTTTTACTAGAATTGACAAAAGAAAAATATATTTATCATCATTTTTATTATTATCTTGTCAATATGTATTGATGTGGCATTAAATAATTGATCCATAAATAAAATATAATAAATAATTTTTAATAATTTAATATTACATCATAAAATAATAAAAATATGATATTAAAATAGATGACGAGGATATTACTCATTTACAAATGGGTTTTGCTACACAACATCCCAACACCCCACTTTCTTTTAATTTTTTAATATTTTTTTAATATTTTTTTTTGAATTTATTATTTTTAAATTAATATAATTATTTTATTTATTATTTATATATTAAATATTTGATAAAAGATAAAATATTAAAAAATAAAAAAAAGGTGGGGTGTTGGGAGGTTGTGAAGATTTTTTCTATACAAATACTCTTTCAGTTTGCTCGGCAGACTTAGGCACCTCTTGATAATTTTCTTCGGTCATCATAAAGGTTTCTTTCTTCTTCTTTATTTTCTTGTTCGTGGTTTCTCCATTTTTTTGTTTACTTTAGTTTCTGTTGGTACTCGGAAAATGGAAGAGAAGACAAAAGAGAAAAAGAGTAACGCTGAACCATTATAAATTTGTGTGCGGCAGTTGCTGTTTCTTTCATCTTGTTTTTTATTCACCACATACGCATAGCATCATCATCAACAATATGCCATTTTAGGCTCTGCTTTTTAAGAGACCCGACCATACCTAAAACAAACAAAAAAACCTCTGTTTCCATCCTCATTCTACATCTCTATAGACTCAGTTGCAACAAACGCCAGTGGAAAAAATAAAGGCAACTCATTTCTCAACCGAAAAAAAAAAGAGGGGAAGAAAATACAGCTAAAGTTGTGTAGTTTTTCCTCCACGCGAAGTATAATAAAGTCGAGAGTATGCTTTGTTTTTTATTCACAATATACAAACCAATCACATTAGGTATGAAATCCGTTGAAACAATCACCGGACCCTTCAGAAATGTAGATGAAGCATGTTAAGAACAGAACACCACATGACAAAGTTCACAACAAGACCGTCCATTCAACTCTATACACAGGCCTTCCAATGTCAACTGTAGCAATCCACTATTAGGCTGTTGCAGCTCCATATCTTGTTAACTCGCTTCTGCTTTAAAAGCTTAGACTTATTTCGTATAATTCTTTATAAAAACTGAGGGATTTTTATTGCAGATGCAAGGGGGGCTTTAAAAAAGAGAGAAAATTTCAAGTGACAGTATTTATGAAGGATTTTTCTCTTGGAGGGAGATCACGGTTTCAAAAGCACCTACCAATGCCTTAACCTTGCTCTTCCGGGTTTCAACAAGTTTACTTGCCGTTTCTTCAATGACATTATTAAACAAACCCTGTGCGTCTCTCTTTCCCTGCACATCTTGATGTCTCAAAACAACTTTTTGGGGGCTAGGTTTGGTGCCATTTGTGTCACCATCAACTTCCGTCCTCTTAAAGCTTCTTCTTCGGGAAATGACCTTGACATTATGGTTCTCCCCCAACACTTTTCCTTGCCTAAATTTGAGCCTCCTTGGATTGTCGGTCAAAGACTGACTATCAACTACCTTCCCTCTCTTGAATTTCAATTTCAACAATTGGCCCTTTTTATCTTCAGAATGAACCACTCCAGCCTTTCTGGACTTGCCATTGAATCCTTTTTCCACAGTTTCTGCTTCTTCTATGCTCTCAACTCCATTGTTTTCTGAGGGTGAGTCATCTTCTGCTTCACTTGCTATATTTTCAGATTCCTCTTGACGAATTTCTTCATATGATGAAGAAGACTGAGCATGTGGGGGGGATGAAGACTTTGGTGATGACAATAAAGCAGGCGATAATTCAATCACACAACTTTCATTTTGATCAGATTCCAGAGGCCCATTCTCTGTTTCCATCTTAATGACATACAGGGTTTTCTCCTGGACCTTGTCGTCATTGGGTTCCCTAGGTTCAGCCTTTCTGATCTTGTTTTTGTTCGTGGGAGGAGACACAGTTTTCAAGTCCCCATGCTTTCTTCCATTTACATTTGCAACTCTATTGACAGAAGACTTTGAAGACAATGGAGCTGCTGGATGAGCCAAGACCTTATTTGCAGCTACTTTAGAGGTTCCTGACATCCAGCCCGTCTTGACATCACTCTTTCTTAGGCCACTTTTACCTACTGTTGAATTAGGAAAAGATCTTGGCTCCCCTCTCAAAGATTTTGGATTCAAAGAAGCAACAGGCTTCACAGACAAGTCCAAATCTTTAGCCTTCAATGAACCTTTTTTTGCAGAAACTCTCACTTTTTCAGCAGATGGCACTTCCTGCTTCATGGCTTTGGGTGTATCGGATGTATGGGTTTTTGAATAGGGTGAAGATTTAAGCATGACCCCAGATTTCTTTTTCCTTTCGGCCAGAACTTTATTTTCCACAGGACTTTTTCTGTCAGATGGTTGTATTGACACTTCCTGCTTAACGATTTGAGGGGTATGAGATGCACGGGATTTGGACGTGGGTGAAGGTTTGAGCTTGACCACTGGTGTCTCCTTTCTCCTTGGCAGATCTACACTCACTGCTGCACTTCCACTGTCACATGCTTTTTTAGTAACTCTTTTCAGCATGGGACGTCTTGTCTTTGCTTCAAGTGCATGACATCTCCCATACTTACAAAGATCATGACAGGAACCAGTTGACGCCCTGAGATAATGAGGAAGAACACTTTCTTCAGGAGTTGAAGAACTTACTTTTCCTGTAGAACTTCTCCTCAAATTGTTGACATTTGGCTTAGTTCTTTCTGGGGTCACTGGTAAATGGACACTGTCCTCACCCATCACGCAGGAAAGAGATATGGAACAAAACCCAGAAGAGACCCTGAAAACCAACCATATCGTAGTGATGCAAAGGAATAATGAGTTAAAATCACTAACCTAAATGACAAAGATATAATTTTGGAGAAAAGATCAAAGAAATTTAAACGTAACGGTATAGTAGAAATAAACATACCAATATCTAGTCTAAATTTGCAAATTACAGAACTTCAAGCAGATGTTTCCACAATATCTTTAACCTGAAAATAAGAAGAAAACAATTAAAATGGGATATCATTTTTGGGATCAGTTGAGACGTAAACCAAAAGGGAGATAAGGCACCGTTACCATTTGAAATAATTGATAAAATTACGAATTAAGAAATGGCAAAAACTATAAGCTTTCAACACTATGATCTGTCATGGACTAAAAATATTCCAGACTGACAACATAATAAATGCTTTCTTGTATGCTAGTACCAAATTTAATATCATATTGGCAACCATTGATGGTATGACGTTTAAAGAACATATCAAATGAAATTTAGAAGTTTTCTCTTTCATCCAAAATATTTTATGTCATTCTCTTTGGATGGAGGAGAAAATTCTCACTTATGTTGTGATCAAATATGTGAATATACTAATAAGAAAAGATGAGCAAGCCGAAGGCAATAAGAAAAATAACAAACGGACAGAAGGTATCCCTTAAAAACTAAAGCAAAAATAAGAAAACCTCAACTGTCAATCATTCCCATATACGAATCAAAAGTACGCAGCCTTTTATAAAAATACAACCCACGCAGACTCGCAATATTTACAAACGCCAATTAACGGATAGATGCATCAAACTCGTGCAATTTATAAGACCACTACAGGGCGACAATTACAATTCCGCAAACTACACTCATTTTAAAGATATAGATAATAATTTTCCAAATAATCCAATCCAAGATCCCAAATGCAAGAGAAAAGGACATCACCGGATTCGTTTCTAATAACAAATATCAGGGAAAATTAAATAAGCAAGAAATAAAAATACGGCAACACAAAATTGTAAAATTCAGTTAAGGGGAAACAGAAGTCAGCGCTCCTAGGTTGCATTCGATGGGAGGAAACAGGTCTTTTTGGAAGAAAAGGAACTCCAAAATCTATAATTTAACAACATTTATCGATAAGAACAATGACAAACTACCAATATAACAATCAGACAAGACAAATCCATCAACAATGGCTAATTATTCTTCGAACCCACTTCCAAAAATCAGAAACTGAACACAGCCCACATCAGAATATTATTAAAGAAGATAAGATGGCGCCCATAGCAAGCATGAAAGCTAAGTAACCCTTTCAAATGCCACAAGAGAAAACAAACCTTTAAACAAAGAAAACCCAATGTCCCAAACCCACGGACATATACATATTATCAAGATCGACCCATAAAAGAACAGAGCAGAAACAAGGCTTACCAAAGCTTTCTTTACAACAAACCACCGCCGAAACCAGGATTTTCAGCAGACGCCTGCGTGTAAAGGTGGGGAAAGAACCAAAACGGCAAAACCCAGCTCAAATTTTGAGAGAAAAACGACTTTATAGCGTGGGGGAAGGCTCAGCAATGATCCTGAAAACGCGTAGAGATATGTACCTCTTTTTTTGGCTCCCTCAACTAAAGCCTGCTTAACCAGAAACCGTAGAAAATGCAAAACCGAAAAATTGTGAATGAACGAATGCGGCGTGCACGAGTGTACGTGCCTACCTGCCTGCCTCCCCGGCCGTTCTGCATTTATTTTTTCCCTCTATTGGGAAGAAATATATAAATACATACGATAAAAAAAGAAATATATAAGTGTGGGATTTCTTTCAGAAATTGTGCAAGCAACTGTTTCTGTTTTCTAGATTTTTATTTGTTTATTTTTATGGATTAGGTGCGCTTTTCTCTTCCCTGCGTGCTTGTTACAAATACAGAATCCAATAGAAAGGCCGAAAGATACGAGGAAGGAAAGCGTTGGGAAATAGCATAAAGGGGTCCCGCACGAAAATGGAGAACTTGTGAAAAATCTAAAATCGAAAAATACTACACGCATAATTTTATTTTAAACGAGGTGATTTTTTTATAAAATAATATATAAAAATAATTTTATTCCCTCAATAATAATTAGATCAATTTTTATTTTAAAAAATAACAAACTTAAACCTCATTTGTTTTCGCAAATGGGTTAAGATTAAAGTTGAAAGTTGAATAAAATATTATTAAAATATATATTTTTAATATCATTTTTGTTTTAAGATTTAAAAAGGTTGAATTGTTTATTTTATTTTGTTGGAAGAATTTAAGAAAATTATAATAATGAGATGAAATGAATTAAGATAGATTGTTAAAACAAACGAGACCATATTACATTAATTATAACAATAAAATATAAATAAAGTATGAAGTATTTTTCTAACATATAGTAAAGAATTGCAAGGATAAATGTGTTCGTCACAATTAAAACGACTTGATATCCCATTGCCTTTTGAGCCATGGAATATTCTTGTGGCTGATGATGGCCTTAGAATGAGAAACATTTCTTTAATGGAAAATTTTCGAAAGTTAGTTCTATAACCATTTTGTAATCATATTTTTCTTTTGTAGTTGTTAAAAATAATCCATTTTTCATCTAATAAATCCTACATTTTTACACTTATTAGACAATAATAGTTGAAAAAATGACAATAAAAAATCTTACTGTATAGAGATAATAAGTAGAATTATTTTTTCTAAAAAAAGTCAAAATACTAATAATTTTATATATAAGTTGATGTGGTAGACTTGTACATCAGTTATGTGTTTAGTGTGTCAATAAAGAAATTTATTTCTTTTTATTATTATTATTGATGTGTCGGTGCAAATTTTATAGAAGAATTTTGCTATATATAAGAAAAGTCGCATACTAATTTGCGTATCAATACTGATTATTTCATATTCAAAATTTAAAATAGCATTGTTTTTAATAAAATTTACTTTTTGACCAATCACATTCCATTGGTATATATATTATTGTACATTTATACTTGTAACTAGATTTTTCTTGTATAGAATCGAAGACATGTATGATGACATGTCTTAAATGTGACCTTTTATTAGGAATTTTGTTGGCAAAACCCCTTTTCTTGATATACTATATTCTTAATTAAATAGAAAACATATTTTCTAGATCCTTTTAGTGTTTATCCTTTTGATATTTTTAATTGAGATGGTATACATTGAAACATGCGTTGTCAATTGCACTTAAAAATAGTAATTTATAGTTGGCATTTTCTAGGCCAAAAAATAGAGGATTTAATTATTACTTTCTTTAAGAACTATGATGAAATATATATATAATCCATAATTAATTAAATCTAGGACTTCAAAATACCTCTATATTGGAAACAAATATGAGACACTTGGAGTCTATAATCTGATTTGATAGAGTATATATATGGTTATGAGATATGAAGAACCGCAACAATAGGATATGAATATTGTCTAAATTTCTTTATTTTTATCGTCTCAAAATAATTAATTTTTCAACTTTAAAGGATATTATAATTAAAGAGGATGAAGTGTCAAAGAATCGAAGAATGAGGAAATCTTGAATGGATATTGAAACGTTTCATCTTATTTCATCATTAAATTTTTTTTTAAATTTTCATATAAAATATAATAGATAATTCATTTTTTTCAAATTTAAAAATAAGAATAATATTAAAAAATAATATTTTATTTAATTTTCGACTTTCATCTAAAACTATCTCACCTCATTTTATTATCTAAACTACACCTAACTTAGAGGTGCTTACAATTTCAAAGAGTTAGTTGTGTAGCGGGTGTCCCCTTAATTGAAGTAGGTGTGTGCCTATTTTTTATTTATTAATATAGCATATATATATATATATATTATTTTGTACCATAATGTTAAAATATTATAGCAATGACGATTTATATTAATTATAATACATTATGATGGTCCTCTCTCTCGATCATGTGGACCGACTTTTCAAACTACTTAACAAACAAGAATATTATGTACTATGGTGGGGAAAATTATAAAAGAAATTATAATTAATTTCGTACAATATGAATGATCTAAAGCAAAGCATATATAGTTAATTGAAGTTTATAAGCTTTCTTATTAATATTTGATATTTACATAATTTTTTAAGTGATACTACATATAATCGTGGAGTATTCGAGTGTCGTGTTGTTGCTTTGAAAATAAGTGAGATTCATTATTAAAAAATTAATTTATTTTAATGTGGGTTATGTATTTAATCAAATTTTTCAAAGTGATTGCACGGTACTTATACACTCACGACCGTCAATTGAAACTATCATTTCTCTATTTTTTTTTTCTTTGGTGGGTTGCAGAATGTGAAGTTTTCTTAATGGTTCCTAATGGCTGTCACGTTTTCTGGTTTTTTAGATGAACATTATTTAGAAGTACTTTAATCAAGCTTGATGGCCCTTTTCATCGAGAGAAAGCTCCTTTGTCCTTTGATTAAATAGAGGTTTGCCATTTTGAAATCTCATTAATTTATTCAATAATTTAGTACTTAAAGCCAAATTGAGATTCAGCTCAATAATTATTGCTTAATTAGTACATGCAAATTGAAAAGATTTACACTAATTGTGTGAAAATTAATTGGGACAAAAAAGAAAGCACGTAAGAGTTCAAAGCTTAAATAAGAATGAGTTTAATTGCCAAGATCGTAAACCACAAGGCTACCATGCATCGATTGAATTCATTACTAATAATAAAACTATATCTATGTATACAGCATCAAAGTTGCAGTTAGTTCAAGCAATGATGATTGGTGATGATCATCCATGCATGCCACCACATAACACTCATTGGTTTTCAACTAAATTTCTTGCAATGATGACATTTCAATTTGTTTGTTTTAACTTAAAATAAATCATGTGTTTTCAAATGATTGTTTCCTTATTATTATAATCATAAATAAATATTTTAGTCAAAAAAAAATTATACCAAATTAAATTTACAATTTCACATTACTTGATGCAATACGTTAAATTATAAAATTATTTTTATTATAGTATAAATATAATAGATTATATAATAAAACTACGTCAGTTTGTGAATTTATTTTTTTTATATATATATTTTAAATATATTTAATATTTTTTTTATGTAATTTATTTGTATTTATATCAATTCTTTATTATAAATTAACTAAATTACAAACGGAAATTGATAATTAAGATCCTATGTTTGAAAACGAGGATAAAGCTGAGGGGAGGAATTTCCCTTTTCAATCCAAAGTCGTATGTTTCGAACTTTTCAGAGCCTGTTACATTCTATGCGGGGGAGGACTTTAAGTAACGACGATCTCTTGTCCAATAAAAAGGAATAACGTGATAACGTTCCGTTGCTTGTTCAGCATGTCATGACACGGAGTAGGATCGTGTCATGACAAAGGACGAGGTGGGGTTGGTTTCAAATATGACCTGTTCTTTAATAAACTTTTTATAGGATCAATAACAATGAAAGAGAAGATAGATTGCGTCAGAATGTGAAGGTGGGCTTGCTTGCCCTAAAGTTTTGATAAAGTTGTAGCAGCAAAATAAAGTAAAGATGGCGGAAAAAGACAATAAATATAAGAGGAAAATATACCACCTTGGATTCTGATGTCTCTGATGTCTCTTTCTCTCCAACCTTTGAAATCTAGCATCATCATGTTCTGCCATATAATTATTACAGATAAAAGGCCACTTGCCCACTTTCATACAGAGTGCACTCAGTGCAGGGCCACGTTAAATAAATAAATAAATAAAATATCTTAAAAATTATTTGAATAGTTAGATAAAATGAAATGATTTAAAATATAAGTTAGAAATTAATAAAATATTATTATAATTTTATTTTTTAATATTATTATTATATTAAATTTAAATAAGTTAAATTATTTATTATATTTTATATAAAAATTTTAAAAAATTATAATGATGAAATGAGAGATTTTTAAATCCAAACGGTTACTTAAATTCAGGTACACGTACAAGTGCCCAACATGCATGCAATGGAAAGTGGAATCAAAGTGTCAATGTATTTGGTAGTAAAAAATTAGTTGAGGAGGATGACCCTCCAACCAAAAAGTTTGCTATGCTCTCTTATAAACTCCTCCCCCTTTGAATATTCACAGCTTCCAGACATGTCCAATGGTGGTGGAGTGCAAATGTGTCTTATATAGTCAATTAATCCTCAAAAAGTTTAAAATTGGTGGGAATAAAATGAATTTAACTATTTAATTTATATTTAGGCGTTGTGAATTTTTTGTTTTCTTCCCAGAAACCAGAGATCAGTTTGGAAAATGATCAAACAAGAGGAACTACTGCTACAATCTCGATGTCTTCGATATGTTTAATGGGTTCTGCAAGATGCATGGCGGATTTTTGGAAGGAAACATTAGCAATTAATTGCTTGCTGCCAACATTTCTTTAAAATTTTCTTTTACTTTCTTTGCCATAAACTAAACTGAATGCACAGTTATGTTAGTACTCGATCGGCAGGTTGCAATTTCAGATTTTGTTTGGTATAAGCGCTCGGAGGAGCTATGTTGGATTGTCCTAGACTCCTAGTACATGGAATTTTAGTTGCTAAAAAATAATAATAAAGGAATAATGTCCAAAAAACACTGAAAAGAAAGTTCTGAAAAAAATGATTTCTATGTTCCTTCCTCGTATCAAACAGAGCCGGACAACAAACATTTATTGACATAGACTTTGGTAGGGTTTACGTGCAAATTTGCTTAAGCTTAGTTGAACTTCGGAATTTGTTTGCCAATAAATAGCCATGCATAAAGGAAGTCATACAAACACAAGCTACCTAAAGAGATTCGTAAGGCCAAAAACTTCCAACAAAAAGAGAAATTTTATAAAAATAAACTCACAAATTGAGGTGAATTGATATAATATATTATATTGTAAATCTTTTTATTATAAAATAGATCTAATATATCTTATAAAACCATATTAATTTATAAGATTACTTATTTTTGTAAGATCTCTTTGTAATCGTAACACTTCTCAAACAAAAATCAAGTGCCTTAACTGATATCCCCCATTAGGGTTGTGCTTGTTGAGGAGGGATTGCAGTTTTCTGCAACAACAGGCCGTTCCAATAACTCAATGGTAGGGAGGGTTGTTCAATTTATTTCAAGTAAGAAAAAATCTATTCATCATCATAATTCATCATCCTATGATGTGACATTAGATGGTAGGTTCATAAATGAAATATAATAAAAAATCTCTAATCATCTAATGTCACGTTATAGGATGATGAGTGAATGATGAGAATTAGGATGATGAGTAGCATTACTTTTCAAGCAAATGATGTAACATGTGTTTACCACCATAGTTGTCTGTACTCCAATGGCCTTTACTGTATAGAAGTATCACAAAGCGAGAAATCTGCTGCACTGATTCTGCTTATTCTTTTCCTTCTTTTATCGTGAATTTGAATGGAAATTGTTGAAGATTCACAGCACAACGACAAAAAACAAATCCAGCATGATACATGCTCATTCACGAGTTGCAGGTGATGCAAAGAACCTGCAGAACAAAAGACTATAACATAAAGTTGCTTTGTCCCAACTCTACCATCAGACAAACAACTGTAATAAAATTACATAACTATTACGTAGAATTTGTTCCAACACAAACAAGCGATCAGGCTATTCATATATAGGTCTCGTAAGAATTACCTATTACAACTGTACTCTTACAGGAGCTTTGAAAATCCACAATGGAACCGTCCGCAAATAAAGAATTTGCATTTGGACCTGGATGAAATCAACACTTTAAAATTCCAGAAACTAATGTCACATCTTCATGCCACCTGCATTCGATAAGAGGCAAAACGATTCTGAAAATGAAGACTTGGATGCTACTGAGACAGAGGGGCTTCGATGGAAGCACTCAGTTCAACCTTACAAGGTGGAAAATCGTCGCCCACTTGCAAACTAAGAGAAAACGAGCATCTTATGTGATGATTTCTCTCACAAGCCAATTCAGAGTAGGATATGCAAAGTAAAGTATGAGAAATGATGGGAGAGCAAACAGAAGTGTGACAAGTATGTACAGAGCCAAGATGGTTGCACTGGCAGGTATTGCATATAAGACAATCAGAAGAAATATGACAACCAACGGGAACTTGGCTGTCAAATGAACGAAGAAAACCAGTGACTTTTGAAGCGAAGAGTGTAAAGCCTCCATACTGAGGTAATTATTGAGACCACCATGGTTATGGCTTGATCTTGATGGCTCAGGATGTCGAGTATGTTGTGCCCTCCTAAGGTTAACCTGGCCCACTTGACCATTTGGTAAATTGCCATTTGCTGGCCAGACTGATTGATGATCCATAGAGAAGGACGAATGAGACTTCCCTCTATCACCATTCATGCTCTCAACCATCCAGAGAAGAAAGTAGTTCTTGCGAGGAAACTTGAGATTTCCCCCATAAATGAGACGAAAGGATAAGAGATTACACCACGGGCAGGAGATAAAGAGTGGAAGCTGAACTGGTAGAGTGGGAAATTTCACAACGGCCCATTGCAGTCCCAGTATGCAATTTTTACAAAGGGTATGGCCGCACCATAACACATAGGGTACATTTTCAACAATGTTGAATGATTCCCAGCATATTGGGCACTCTAGACCTTCCTCTCTGCTAACAGTTGAAGAAGCCTCATCATCAGAGCCTTCCGAAGCAGCTTGGGTGGCGTTTAGATAACCATTTTTCAGTCCAACACTTCTAGATATGCAATTGGATGCAAAATTCCACATTCTAATATCAGAGGGAGAATGACCAAAAAATTACATTGCTTGCTAAGGCTGACAGCACTTTGGCCCTGAAAGTAAACATAGAGTAAATTCATCAGGCAAATCAACTTTTATGCGGCGCTTTGATTAAGCATTTATCCAGTGCTTCATTTTGTATCATACAATTAAAATCTGTTGAAAGTGCCAGCACTCAGCAGTATAAATTCATGACAAGACAGCCCAACTATGCCTGAATCCTAACTGATTGGGGCAGGTTACTAACATATATTAATTGTACTTTTTTCAAAATTGACATAACGTTCTAATTATAGTCCTCCAGGGAACAAAATCAAATTCAGGCCTGTCAAGGCCCCTAAGAGGTATAGCACTAATAAAATACAACGCAAGCAAAAGTGTGCAGAGGTGGAGTGAATAACCCAAGATGAAGAGAAACCAACTCATCCAAAAAAGTTTGGTAGCAAATTGATTGAACTACAATGGTGAAAACTTGGAGCTTGTAAGTCAAGCAAAAATATATCTGCTTTGCTCATAAAATCTGAAAAAAGATCTATAAAACCAAGAATTACCAAGCAGCCCAACTTTATGCACTAGAAAGGATATAAATATGCCTCACTAAGACTTGTTACTAAAAAAGATACACAGAAACAAAGTGCCTGATAGACGCTGATCTATATAAAACAAAACTTTTTATTTTTATTTTTTATAAGTCTATATAAAACAAAACTTGATCAAATCTTGAATCAAACCAGTTCGTCCTAACTCCTAGTTAAACGCATACCCATGACTATTCAAGGAAAGTAATTCAAAACCTCAAAAAACATTTTCTTGGCAAGGTTTTATATTATATATATATGTATATATTTAAGTCAGAACCCCAAACAACATTGAAAAGAAATATTTAACAATCTCAAAATTTCCTCCATTAAAGCGAACTTTGAATCAGTTATCAGTAACCCCATACATTTCCACACCAAAAACTAATCCCCAGATTCAACTAGAACCACGTTTATGTTTCTAGCTGACACAGATTTACCAAAAGGTTAATCGGTCAAGCTTTGAAACAGGCACTCCGGACAAACAGTGAAAACAAAACGTCCGGGGTCCGGCTTCGCTTCGAAGACTACCCATTTCAGAATCTAACCAACGAATTTCAAATAGGGCCATTCAAATTCAGCCTTTCATACCAAACCCATAAGAACTCAAAGAGAGAATCATCTAAAATTGAGGTCATAAGCCTAGACCTAAAAACCTAGGTAAAAAACAAAGGAGCATTAAATAGAAGTGGCAAACGATCCGCCAAATAACAAGCACGCTTATAAATATCAATTAAGCTAGAAAGCTTAAAGACTGAAAGGAATGAAAGAATTGAGAGACGGCCTCACACCGATTGATCGTAGTGCAATTTGACAAGAAACGGGGCTTCAGAAGCAAACACTCCCAATCTCTGAGCTTCAAGCCCTGAAACGGGCTATTGTAGAGAAATCGAATTTGGATATTTTTGTTGTCGGTTTCGCTGGGTAACAAAAAGGAACGTCGCGGAGGTCTCGGCGGTCTCGGCTGAGTCGGCTCTGCAAAGTACCCTCCCAGTTTTACAAGTGGCAAGGCAAGCTCCCATCCCGGATTTATGTCACCTCCGAACAACGTCGTTTTCGGTTGAATGGAGCTGCCGCTGTATTTAATTTTATTAAAGAAAACTACGTTAATTTATCATAGAGTTAAATATTTTGAATTATAAGCTTACGTATTAGCAATGCCTTTAATATGTCAACAACTAGATTTAGATCTTTATTTCTATTTATTGATAAAAAAATTTTATTTGTAAGCTGATGCGTAAAAGCACACCTTCCATCTCGTTGAGACGAAAATATTTAATTTACAAAAGAAACTTAAAATTTAAATATTTTATAAATTAAATTGAATTTTGTTATATATAAGCTCACGCTATATTTTTTTATTTTTTAATTTATTTTGAGTTTATTTTTTTTAAATTAATTAAATTCTTCTCCTTATTATTTATATATCAGACATTTGGTTAAAAAATAAAAAACAATAAAAAAATAAAAAAATATTATTTTTTTTTAAGTAATATAATGTACAAATCCCAACTAAACAAAACCTCACGCAAGCATTTTGTAAAAAAATATGTTTCGCAAAAATATAATAGATTTTTTTTTTTATATGTTTTGAGATATAATCTACTTTTTTTATAAAATAATTGTGCAAAATTTATCTATTTGGAAGTAAACCAAGAGAACTTGGGCTTGGGCTTCCCAAATCTTCCCCCTTTGAACGTGGCAACCTTAGTCAGAACGAAACGTAAGGAGCCCATAATGCGAAAACTGAACACCGCCATTGGCAGCAGGCATGCCTTTCAACAAGCCACAAACGTCTAATAATGCAAGATTATCATCCATTGGTTGAAATTGTTTATAAAATAATGGTAGAAAGGAACAACTATACATTTGTATGCTGAGATGATTTCAAATAATTAGAATTGATATATAAATAATAATATTTTGTGAATCCTATTGAAATGTGTTTGATATGTATTTGAAGCTCGGTTGGGATCTCACGGAGTTATTAGCAATTGGGATTCCTGGGCTTTGATTCCTCACTTATTGAGAGGTGTACTTCGTACTGATAGGCTTTGCTTGCCTCAGATTCGATGACTTCGTTTAATGTATTTGCTGCTTTTATAGGTCATTGTTTTAGTTTTGTTTTGATGGTTGAGTTAGTAGTTAGATGCTTGGGTTTGAGTTTTATTTCTGAATTTCTTGTAGTTCCCAAGTGTTAGGTTATAACCACATAAATTCCTCTGCCTAAAATAAGGTTTCTCAATAGAATTAAGGAGGAGTCATCCATGGACAAGTGATCCTAACTCTTATATAAAAAAAAAAAAAAAAAAAGGTTGAGAAATGTGTGTTAATGTATGAGTAAGTTAAAATGAATTTAATTTTTTTTTTTTTATGTAAAGTTAAAAAAAAAATCTCATTAATAATTTATTTGAGATCAACCAACCAGACACAACTTAAAGGTTGGAAAGTTGAAACTACGTATCTATCTACTATTTGCATCAATAATATTGATAGATGAGAATATACTATTTGCATTGGGGCACTCAATTGCGCAGCGTTTGCAATTCCATGACTGTATGTAACATTGCTTATAGAGGAAAAAATAGTAAAGCTTGCATGGCTATAATGTTACATTGGAATTAGACTCATTGGACGGGGATTCGTGTTCAAGTTTAATTGATTAGGCAGGTTTGGAGAATCCTAGAATGAGATGAGAAGAAAATTTTATAAATAGTAATAAAATAATTTGTGAATAAATAATGAGATAATTTGAATTAAGTAATTTTTGAGTTTTAAAAAATGAGATAGAAAAAGTTGAATAAAAAATATTTTAAAATTAAAATATTGTAAGAATATAATTTTATAATATTAATTTTTTTTAGAGATTTGAAAAAGTTGGAATTATTTTTTAATTTTTTTTTTAAATTTGAAAAAATTATAATGATTAATTTAAAAATTTTATATTTAAATTATGTTTAAGAATAAAATAGAACAAAATAAAATAAAATTAAATAAACATTTTATATCTTATCTCATGCTTCAAACCAGCAATAAATATGTGAAACAAATGTCTCACATATAAGAATTCCAACGGTAAACTGTACCCAATCCAATGCCAGGAAAAAGTGATTGGAGTGATGCGATGTAGACAAAATTGAAGGGAAAAGAATCATGAACACCACATGCATGTACAAGTACCTAAATGAAAGACCATGATTACGTTTAATAGGACCATCCTTGATGGTGTGTCCCGAAATTTCGTTTTTGTGAATTTTTTATTTTTTTAAAAATATTAAAGTTGATTAAAAAGTAAATAAAAAAAGAGATTGCATCGTGAATCTCTCGTTAGTTATAGTGCTAGTCAAATAAAAATGATTGTAAGTACTAGTTAAGAATATTGAGATATGATGAGATTTTTGTCCTTTATTTATAAGTCGGGCCATTTGGCCTGATATGAACAACCTATTGCACGGACTTTCTGTTTCAATGAATGAGTGTGTTGGTTATAATAAAAAATAAATAAAAATGATTGTACTAGTTGTACAGGCTAGGTCAGGGTGTTCAAATTCAAAACCCTTCCACTTTCCAGATTAGTGTTCACAGAAGCATGTGCTTCTGAATTTCCCTCCGATTCTGGGCCTGACATGAATTCGGTAGATATGTAAAAAGCTTCCAATGATCTCCACCATAGGAGCCGATCGAGATCAGGGAAGTAATTCATGAGATGGTTGGTCCGTACAAGAATCTGGTGTGTGATAATTCAGTGCAAAAGGTCCCGATCAAAGGGACACCGGATTGGATTCCATTCCATCAATAATTGATGCCTGTTCCGTGCTTTATTCATTCACTTTCACTGAACCTGTTCACGTGTTCTAGCTGTATGCATCTGTCTCCAACTCTGACCTTACTGTATATAATCTCCATGGCCTTATGGCTTAAGTCGCTATATGGAGGGATTGCAGGCCCCAGAAACAGGAAAAAAAAAATGCCATTTCTCAGGCCACCTCAGGTAGAAGTAGTACTTTAGTTTACCATGATGTGTTGCAGATGTTGTCCACTTCGATAAAATTTAGAACATGACAATCACGAGTACTACTTATTGTACGTTCATGTTTATTAAGCAAGCATATTGATTTTGTTTGAGCAATACTTGTTTATTAATGAAGCAGTACTCGTAGAAGTATTTCTCAAAACCCACATGATGATCATCAGCATGGATTCATTAGTAGTATATATGTTAGCGTGATTTGGAGTTGAGTTAATAATTAATTAGTAAGTATGTAGCTAGCTAGATAATTCTAAAACCCTCGTTTCCAAATTACCAAGCTAACAACTGCATATATTCACTTTGGTGGGTTTCTCTCCTGATAATTGAGTTTCATGCTACTACTGCTACTACTAAATAATGCCTCATTCAATATTCAACGTAATTTAATCTTATCGACTCTTCCAATTAATAGTTCTCCCCCACCCCCCTCCAAAAAAATAAAAATAAAAACTATTGGCTAAAGTGTGTCGTCCCAGCTTGATAAACATGCATATATCATGAAAAATGATGTTGCGTGTTCTTAGCTAAGCCTGGTCATAAGGTAGGTAAGTGTAGTCAGGACAAAACGCTCTGTGTTTACGTAAGGAAACTAATGCTTGATAAGGAAACTTCGTAAAAACTCTGCTAGGGTTCTTGCCAGGCTGTTTTGCATGGCGGCCGTGGAGGACTTGCCTCCACCGGCAGGCCATCAACGGTCGTTCTTGGAGGCTGTTTCAGCAGTGCCGCAACCTCTTCCGGAGATGGACATTGCAGTGTGTCCTCCCAAGATTATAGACGTGAGTTTTGTTTTATTTTCTTAACTGAAGAGATCGATCGCACGGCACGGCCGTTTCGCTTCTCGTTGGTGATGAAATTCCTGAAGAAGAGATCCTCTCTTGATACCATACGAGGTTATATCCGAAGCAGATGGGGGTTGAATCAAGTCCCTGTAGTGTCGTCCATGCAGCGGGCATGGAATGTTTTCGTCCGTATGTCTAACGAAGCAGATTTTTTCAAGGCTATTTCCAGAGAATCTTGTGATATCAATGGGGTATATTATCGGCACTTTGCCTGGACTCTTGAGTTTGATGAAGAAAGCGAGCCCTCATGCGTACCGATATGGATCTTCTTGCCTGGGCTTCCTCCTAATCTTTATCATACGTCTGTGTTGAAGTCTCTTACGGCACTAATTGGAAGAATGATTCGTAGAGACAATCCTACCCGATGTGCTACAAGAACCGATGGGGCTAGAGTATGCGTTGAAATAGATGCATCTAAGGAACCCATCCCATATTTTTGGATCGGAAAACCTGGTATGCCAAGTAGCCGAAAACAGAGTATAATATATGAAACGTTGCCGGCATATTGTAGAAGCTGTAGAAGACAGGGCCATATCCAAAAAAAACTGCCGTGTGGGTATTGAGAATAAGACTAAACAAAACAATGGAGGCAAAGTCTGGGTTCCGAAGTCTGAGACATTGAAAATGGACGTGCAAGCTGTCGGGGACACTCAAACAGGGGAGCACGTGGTACCGAAGGAGCCGGAAACTTTGATAGAAAATGCTGGACGGGAGAGGGGAACCAATAATTCAAATGATATTGTTGAGGTTGTTTCGGAACCTCCAAAACGTAATGCCATAGTCATGGAGAATGTGGAGGCCGAGAATCAAGATCCTCACGTGGAGACTGTGGTTGATGTGCAGTTGGGATTTGAAGACCCATGCAACGTGCATGAGATGGAGTCCTGCTTGAATCCAGTTGAGACAACCGTGGCTCTCAATGGGATTAATTTGGAGCATCCTACGACATGTACTTCTAATATAAATGGCTTGGAAGTGAGTCCCACGTTGAAAGTTAATTATGGAATGGATAATGTTAATGTTGAAAGTGGTGAAGGCCATTCGATGCAGGATATTGATGCTTTGGAGGAGACGCTGGAATTACGGCAAGTTCAACATATACCCAATAATTCTTGGGTCGCCGACGGCAAGGATTCTGAGATGGATTTCAGGTTGGAGGACACTCAATCGGAAAATGAAGATGATAGCGACATGCTGAGGGAGGATATGCAAAAAGAGTATTGCACTGATACAGATATCCCTCGAGGTAATGTCAGTAAGGTTAAGACACGAAGTTCCGTCAAGCAGGTAATACGACCCTCTAAATTTAATCTATGATTAGTCCTATTCTTTTTTGGAATATAAGGGGTATTGGTACTTCTCAAATGCGTTTAAAAAATATTATTCATAGTTATAAGCCTAATATCATTGCTCTTGCTCAACCTTTTTTGCCAGATAGTAGAATTCCTAGTTTTTTAAATAGGTTTAGATGTGATTCTTATCTTACGAATGCTATGTATGATGGAAAAATTTGGATTTTGTGGAATTCTGTTGTTTCTGTTAACTTGTTGGCTGGTTCCAGTCAATATGTGACTATGCAGGTGAAGGATAATGATCATGAGTTTGTTCTTACAGTTGTGTATGCTAAATGTAGTTGTGCTAAGAGGCAGATCCTTTGGGAGGATTTGGAGGCTACTGGTAGTGGTACTCTTCCGTGGGTTCTATGTGGGGACTTTAATATTATTAAAGAGGATTTGGAGAGGAGAGGTGGGCATCCTTGAAATTTCTCTGCTATAGAGGACTTTAACCTTTGTCTTCATAATTGTGGTCTGATGGATATGTGTTTTAAGGATCCTCTTATGACTTGGTGCAATGGCCAAGGTGGCTTAGCTCGGAGTTGGGCTAGATTAGATAGGTGCTTCATTGATTCTAATTTTATGAACCTTTTTTCGAATGTTTATTATCATGTTTTGGGTCGTTCCACTTCAGATCATTCCCCTCTGGTGATTGATATGGGGGAAGACCCTTTTAAGTATGGCCCGAATCCTTTTCGTTTTCAACATATATGGACGAATCCTGAGGATTTTCTAAGTTTTATTAAAGGGGTTTGGAATCAAGTCAGATTTGGTTTTGGGCTACAAAAGTTTTCTTATAAATTGAAAAGGGTCAAGGTGGCCTTAAGGGAGTGGAATCAGCATGTGTTTGGGAGAACTACGGTTATCATAAAAGATCTAGAATCTCGCATTGAGAGGTTAGATAACCGTCTTCAGGATTGTTTTAATGATGAGGATGCTTATGATCTCCTGGTCTCTAATTTGGAACTTTCAACTTGGAAGAAGCGAGAGGGAATTAGGCTTGCTCATATGGCTAAAAAGACCTGGTTGAAAGATGGGGACCAAAATTCTAAATTTTTTCATGCTATTTTAAAGTCTAATTATCATAAGAGGATTAGTGATATGTGTCTTGCGAATGGTACTTGTTTACAATCTCCCTTTGAGATCCATAAGGCTGCTGTTGATTATTTCCAAAATTTTTTGGGCGACAGTTGCAGAATCGATTTATCTGATTTGAGTGATCTTATCTCTCCTGTGATTGATGATGGTGATAATTCTTCTCTTTGTCAGGATCCCTCGTTGGAGGAGATTAAAAATGCTCTCTTCAGTATCCCTATTGATAGTAGTCCTGGCCTTGATGGTTTTGGTTCTGGTTTTTATCGTGTTTGTTGGGACTTCATTAAGGATGATTTATTGGAAGCTGTTACTGAGTTCTTTCATACTAAATCTTTTCCCAGGTTTTACATGGCGTCATATATTGTTCTCATTCCTAAGGTGGATAAGCCTTCTGGTTTTGATAAATTTCGGCCCATCAGTCTCTACTCGGTTATTTATAAGGTATGCTCCAAAATTATTGTGGCTCGTTTGACGAGTCTGCTTACAAAAATGATTTCTCAGGAGCAAGGGGCTTTTATTCCTGGTCATGGTATTTTTGATAATATTAGTTTAATCCAGGAGATGGTCCATTCTATTAATAAAAAAATTAACGGGGGTAATGTGGTTATCAAATTGGATATGTCCAAGGCATATGATAGAGTGAATTGGAATTTCTTACTTCATGTTATGGATGCTTTTGGGTTTTCTCTGCAGGTTTGTGATTTGATTAAGGCTTGTATTTATTTGCCTTGGTACTCGATCATGATTAATGGCACTCCTCTGGGGTTTTTTAAAGGTTCTTGTGGCCTTCGGCAAGGAGATCCTTTATCTCCTTATTTGTTTATCATTATGCAGGAGGTGCTTTCGCATCTTCTTAGACGCTATTTTGATCATGGTAAAATTGAGCAGTTTTCTCAAGCTAGGGGTACTCCACTTGTTTCGAATCTCATGTATGCTGATGATATTGTTATATTTGCAAATTGTGGTAAAAGGTCTATGAGAAGATTGACTCAAATGTTAAAGCTTTATGAGAATTGGTCGGGCCAAGCCCTTAGTAAGGAAAAAAGTGCGATCTATTTCTCTAAGCGCATTCCGGCTCCCCGTAAGAGATGGATTCTTTAGATGACTGGTTTTTCAGAGTGTTTTTTTCCTTTTAAGTACTTGGGGGTCCCTATTGTGACTTGTAGGTTGAAGGCTTCTGATTTAGATGATTTACTTGGGAAAGTTAAAAGGAAAATTGCTGGGTGGAAAATGAAACTGCTTTCGGCTGGTGATAGAACTATTCTCTTGAGGCATGTTTTGTCGAGTATGGCTACTCATTTGCTTGCGGTTCTACATGTTCCTAATGTGGTCTTGGTGGCGTTGAATAGACTTCTGAGTTCTTTCTTCTGAGGTGATTCTGCCGGTAAAGGTAAGAGTAAATGGGTTGCTTGGAGACATATTTGTAAACCCATTCAGGAAGGTGGGATTGGTCTCCGTGATTTTGGTGATATTCAGAAAGCTTTACATATGAAATTTGCCTGGAAATTGCTTCTGGGAAACTCTTTATGGTCGGACTTTTTCAGAGGAAAATATGTGCGAGGTAAGCATTTATCTCTTGTGGATTCTAATAAAGGTACGCGATTTTGGAAGGCGATTGCTACAAGTATCCCAGATATTTTAAATAATTCTCAGTGGCTGGTGAAAGATGGTAATGTTTCCTTTTAGTATGATACTTGGGATGATGATGGTCCTCTGCGTGACCATTATCCGGTTATTGATAAACCTCTTCTGAAGATTAAAGAGTGTCGTATTGATAATGGGTGGGATATCCCTCTTTTGGAAAGGCTTGTGGGTAATTAGAAAGCTACAGAGTTGGTGAATTTTTTCTCCACTCGTAAGGAGGGGCATGATGTCCTTGTTTGAAAAAATGATATTGCTGGCAATTTTAACACTAAGTCTGCTTGGAATTGTATAAGGGTACGGGTGCCTGTTTTACCTTGGGCTCATTGGATCTGGCATGCTATTCTCCCTAAAAAAATTTCTATTATGATGTGGAAAGCTACTAATAATTGTTTGGCAGTGGATGAGAAGATCAGGTTGGCGGGTATCCCCATCGTCTCTAAATGCAATTGTTGTTCCGTGGGTCATATTGAGGATCTTAATCATATTTTGTGTACAGGTGAGTTTGCGAGGCAAATTTGGTGCTTGGCTGCGATTCATTTGGGTGTGCACATGTGCAGAAGCAGGTCAATTTTTGGTTTCGTCGTGCTGGTAACTCTTCTTATACTCGTATTATTTTTGGTCTTATTCCGTCTATAGTTTCTTGGAAACTCTGGGCTAAACGTTGCAAAGCTAGACTTGAGGGGAAGGACGACACCTCTGAATCGGTTTGGAGCAGTATTAAATATTGGATTTGTCATCTTATTAAAGGGTCTATAAAACAGTTGAGATTGGCTAAACAAGATGGTGATATTTTAAGGAGGTTAGATATTCCAGTCCCTCCTTCTCCACCTAAGAAGGTGACTATGGTGAAATGGATTAAGCCTCAGCAGGGTTAGGTGAAGCTTAATACTGATGGTAGTAGCTTGGGTAACTCGGGTCAGTCTGGTGCTGGGGGTGTTATTCGAGATACCAGTGGTCATTTGTGTATAGCTTACTCCATGGATTTAGGTCATGGTTCCAAAAATTATGCTGAATTGAAAGGCTTATTGGAAGGTGTGAGGAGGTGCTGTCGGTATGGTTTTTTACAGGTTTATATCGAGGTTGATTCTCAAATTCTGGTCAACTGGGTTACTAAGGGTGCCTGTAATATTTGGTATCTTGAGGATTTTTGGGATGAACTTCGTGAGTGCCTTGCATGCTTGGATTATAGACTAACTCATATTTTTCGTGAAGGTAATGCTGTGGCTGATTTTCTGGCTAAGCAGGGAGCTGAGGGCCTTACTCGAGATTGGTTTGATGAGAAGGAAGACTTGCCTAGCCAGTTGTGCGGTCTCCTTCGAATGGATAGAATTGGCTTACCATATTTGAGGCTTTCGAAGTGAGGTATGCTCTTGTAATTGTGTTTTCCCTTTTGATTCTTATGTGTGAGCTCTTTTGCAGGTTGGTTTATTTTGGTTGTTTTTCGGTCTTGTCAGTTGTTGGTTTCTTAGTTGGTTTTGGTTTTTTGATTCCTGGGTTTTGGGCTTTTTTGTAACCCCCAGGCATCGGGTTGTAATTACGGTTTTCCTCTGTCATAAGTGAGGGTTTTTTAATAAAATTGGGAAAGGGTCACTCATGGACATGTGACCTCGTCTCTTTCTAAAAAAAAAAAAAAATAAGGTAGGTAAGTGTAGCAGATGAAATTTTATGCATAGTTATGTTTTTGGCTCACTCTCTCTCTCTAGATTAATCAACCGATCGAGTTTCTGAACCGGTGAGGCACGAAAGACCATAGCTAATGACAGGACCGGCTCAATACTTTTTGGGACTTAAGGCTAAATATTTTTTTTTAAAATTTATTTATTTATAATTATTTTAAAAAACAAAATTAAATACTTTTTTTAAAATTTTTATATTACATTTTTATTTAAAAATAACACCTATAGTTTTGCAAAGTAAAATTACTGATTAAGATTTTATACCACATTTTCAATTGATAACTAATTTTATGAAAAGTATTTTGATTTAGAGATAATTTTATTAAATCTAGTTTTACAATACGTGCTTTAAACTCTTAGAGACTCTTAGAAAACACAACTCTTCTTAAGTATTCTCAACTATTCTCAATTTCAAATTTTTTTTCCTCTCATTTTACAAAATCTAATAAAATATCTTCACTCAAACTATTTCACAACTATTTATAGATATTTTGATATATTCTTAATATTCAAACAAGCTTTAAAAGTAATTATAATCATTACTGTCAATAAAATTCTATAAACAACCTATATATTTGAAAAAAAGTGAGACCTTGCCTCTTCAAAGGATTATATTAAAAATTTTATGAACACTCAAAAATTAAATTTTGCTATTTATAATTTTTACATTATATATTAAATTATTAATGATAAAAGAGAAGTGGATTCTTAGCATGAGAATATTTGAAATAATTATTATGTGGGATATTTTTAAAATTAATAATGACATAATATCTATTTAATATTTTTGATATTATTTCATTGAATTAATTAATTTTTTTAATTAAATATTTATTTTTTAAAAATTATATTTATTATTATTATTATTATTATTTTATCTTCTTCCATTGGTCTTAAGCAATTGCCTAACTTACCTAATGGAAGAGCCGCAAATCATAATACGTGTACGTAGCATTAGTTCATCAACAGGAGTGGGGTCACCTTTGTTTTGTAATTTTCTTGCATCTGCCTGTTCTGCATGTATTGACTAGGAGTGAGAATTTAAATCGAAAAAGTAGAAAATTGGCCCGGACCCATTGGTCTGGTTTTGGACCGGTTCCATAATTTTACGAATTGAATAGAATCGGTTTAATTTCGCTTCTAGAATTTTTGTGTTTATATAAATAATTAATTTTTAATAATATATAAAATATTATATATAATTTTTATATATAATATATATAATTATATATAAAATAATTTTATATTATAATTTATAATATTAAACATGAACATTTAATTGATCATATATTATTAATATAAAATATATATTAATTACATTTTTAGACCTAATAAATTCTCAACACGTGCCTTTGAATTATTTTTATAAATACATAATACATTAGTAATATTAATATATATTAATATCCTAATTACATTTTGCTATAATTAATTAATTCGTATACATTAATATACTAATGTATATTAATACTAATATTATATTAAATCACTATAACTTATAATAACATAGTTAAACTAAAATTGAAAAATCAAACCGAATTGGTAAAATTAAAAATATTGATTTAAAAAAATAATTAGTGCAAAATCGGTTATTGAAAATATAAGATCGATAATCGATTCGGTTTAAAATTTTTTATAAAATCAGATCGAATCCAACCGATTTTATTCCTAATATTGATTATTGAGTAGTGGTTGATATTTGACTACGTATAAACCCAACCAAATGATCTCTGCATTTTTATTCCACATTAATTAATTATATATATATAGTCGTACGTCTTAATCTTTCTAGAAACGATGAGCCCCAAACAATTAATTATTTTCTTCTTTCTACGTTCTCTTCCCTAGCTAGTACTCTATCATCATCGTCACATCAAGATCATGTAAAGTCTCTTGTGTTCATATCCCGGAAGGAAACAGGTAATTTACCTGGCTGGAAACAAATCTAGTGATATATTTCTCACCGGACAGCTAGCTTTAGCTTACATACCGAACACATCCCTTTCGATCGTTTCATTGTCTTTTTTCTCTTTTTTCACAATACTTAAAAGGCAAGCATATCTGATCTGACTATATATATATATGCGAATGGAGAATCTGATCAATTCTGCTTATATATATATATACACTACAGATAATTGGGGCAGGTATGCATATACCATACAGATCATCTTAAAATTCTTGTCTTTTTGTTTTTGTTACCAAAAATTTAGTTATTTGGGATAAGAACTTAAAATACCCCATTTACCCAAAAAATAAGTTGTTCGATCTACATGGTCTAGATCCCTTGATCATGATGATGATACGATCAAGAGCAAGCACTTTAACTTGTAGCCAAATGACAAATATGATATCAGAAACACTGAGCCGGACAAGAAAAATGTAGAAATTTGATCATGACCTGTACGTTCTTTTGTTTTTTTTTTTTTGTTTTGAAGAAACCATGGAAAAAATGAAAACAAAATTGGCCTATCTATGCTCATAATATTCATGATTAATTTTAAAACGATCGAGTTTTCCTAATCAAATATATAAATATTTCATTAATTCCTTGATTGCAACTTATGTATGCATTAATGGATGCATGTCTCATTAATACTTCAACTTCACTCCACATGATAAAAAGCGGTACGGCCCGTTATGGGCACGGAAGCACTGAAAATGACCACTCATCTATGGAAAGACCCCACGTCAATTAAGACGTTGTCGTTTTAGATTATTTAAAGAAATCATATCGATCGGCAGTGATATGATACTGTCTATTATTTAATTTATTTAGTTTTGTCTATTCATTATCATTTACCCCCAAAACTCCAAATGTTAGGGGCCCCCCAATTGTAGGCATTAATTGATGCAAAATATGTTTCCTACCTAATGATCCTTCAATATATTATATAATATGAAAATTGTTACATAGATTATATAAAGTAAATTTATAAACTGATATGATTTTATAGAATTTGTTAGATATATTTTATAATAAAAATAAATTTATAATTTAATATATAATATCAAGTCATATTAATTTTTAGATTTAGTTTATATGTAATCTTTTTATAGTTAAAATATTTTCGATGTAATATATCTGTTGGCCAAAAAGCAATGGAAGTGGGAAAGGTTGGTTTCCCCAAGTTACCAACTTAGTTTGCCCACTTCTGTTACTAAAATATCGTACTCATGCATTGGGGGGGGAAGAAAAAACACACAAGAAATGACGTACATGACAAGGTAGGCTAGCTGCATGCATATATATATATGTATGTATGTTGAAGTCGTTTCTTGTAAACATGCAATAAACCTCTTTTTCCAACAAGTTGTTGGAAAAGAAATCTAATCATGCATACACATGATGATCAATTATAATGTACTGCTAATTACCATGCATTTCCCATGCTTTCAAGGAATATTTAATATATATAGAAAATAGAAGAAGTTTCTGAAAGGTTTGGCCGTGTTAGTATATATATATATATATATATATATATGTTTACCTGGTTGCTCGATCAGACATTAATTTCAGCAGTCTCTGTACGTCGCATGATTTGGAAGGCTCGTTGAAATTAATGGTCAAGCATGCATGCAGGGAATGTGTGGTCTGACACTCTTATCAAGTTGCCATGAATATATATATATATATATATAGATATATATGCTTCCTCGATCAGCAATGTGATCTTAGACCACATAATTTTATGCGGCGTTAACTAATTATGGTCAACGACCCAAAAGTCATTACAAGAAAAATAATAATTTGTAATGAATTATGTATGACGAGAATGATTATTTATAATAAAAATAGATTTATTTTAATAAATAATAGTAATTTTTATAAAAAATAACTAATCACAACTGAATAATTTGCATGTAGGGAGTATGTTGCACTGTTTTATATGATACAACAAATCAATATGATCTAGATGCCAGTCCCAATTACATATATGAAAAAAAAATCATATATATATATATATATATATATTTATAGATCAAATCTTCCGGACTCATATATAATTCTTCGATCGATCACTAGTAATTACCACTCGATCCAAGAAAGCCTAGGAAAATGAAAGCTTAATATATAATTACTTTGGTAAGAATAGCATGCATGAACTGTTATGATTAAGATGGTTTTAGTTTTAAAAACTCTATGATCATTGCCAAGATATTTGAAAAAATAAATTGAGACGTACGTAGGGCCAAACCATGTATGAATATTATTTATTAATATATATTTGAAAACCTTATGACTAACCCTACTAATTAGCCCCTTTTGAGTTGCTCGATCCCTCAAGTTGCTCCCTCGATCGAGTTGTCCCTATTGCATTTTTTTATTTTTGGTTTCTTAATGTTAAAAAAAAAAAAAAAACACACACACACACACACAAATACACTAGTCATAACTTTTTTAAACATTTAAAAAAATCAAAATGCACTAATTAGGGACAACTTAGTTTTTTTCCATATATAATTATGGAAAATGAACCCATTGAACCGTACAAGCCCATGTATTCATTTTCCCAAAAAAGAAAAAAAGAAAAAAAAGATAAACTTATGACTCAACCCATTTTTTTTTAGCAGTGGGCTCCATTTTAAAAATAAAATAAAATGTGTGAACCTTACACAATATCCTAGAAATGTAATACCTAACGTTATTTTACAATTATCAACAAGAAATGTTATGGCCACAAAAAAATTTTACAAAATAAATTCATAAATTGATATAACTTAATTTATATGATACATTATATTTATTTTATAATAAAAATAATTTTATAATTTAATATATTACATTAAATCACACTAATTTATTAATTTACTTTTATGAAATCAGCTCTTTATAGTTAAAATATTTATTATTATTAATATACAACTCGTGTTAATAATTAGTTAATAATTATTGGAGAAAAGAGCAATTAATTAATAATTCACTTAGGGGGGGTAAATTAGCAAAAGCTAATTAAGCAGCTAGGTAGCATCAGCTTGCACCACCTCGTGCCGTACCCATGAATTAAATATGCTAATTCAGTCGTCGAGTATGATCTGCATGCATAAGATGGTGAGATTTCAAATAATTTGACTTATGATCATGGTGGTACGTAATTAATGTTGGTTAATGGTAATTAATTTTTGTCAAATTCAATAATGTTCCTGCACATTCGAGGTGCTGTTGAAGAATATTTATTTGAGCCTTTTGAGAACCAATTAGTGGTAATTAACTTTTAGTCATCGATCTCTCTCCAAACTTCTTTATACAGCCAACGTGAATCACGCTTTGCCTTTTAACCAGAAACGTGACAACAATGTTACAGTAGTTAATGTTCCATCTTACATTATTCTTGTTGCCTGCTGGCCTCCAAATTAATTAAACTAATATAGGTATATATATCCTTCCGCTCCTTTCCTAACTTCGTAGTTCGTAAACTAGCCTGCATCCAAGTGCAATATCGTGTCATGTATTGAGATTAGCGTTGGAATTTCAAAAGGGGCTGGTGCTTGGCCTGGCTCTCTGTTGCTGGTAAAGACTAAAGACGTACATATTGTTGCAAGATTTGGCTACAGATCAGAATATTTCATCCTTTTGACAACCCATGCGTGCAATTATTGGCAACTTTCACATCTCTCCCAACTTCTTTACAAAGCTTGCAACGTGGATCACACGATTTTGCTTTTGGTAACGTAGCAGCTAGGCTTGCGTACATTAAGATACATGTAAGTATAAACTCAAATCCAAAGATTGACAAGATTTCGTTTGATATATTATATTTAATTTATTATAAAAATAGGTTTATAATTAATATTTGATCCTATGTTATTTTTTATATTTTTTCACACTACAAGAAAAAGAGGCAATTGCAACCAGTAACGAAAATATTATTAGTAACTAATTTTGATTGCTAATGGTATTTTCGTTGCTACAAATTGGTCGCAATTATCTATTTTTCTTATAGTGTCAAATCTAATTTTTATTTAAACTTGAGACTTAAGACTTAGAATAAGAGGGAAATTAGACACAAAATACTGCAAAACTCATGTAAATATTGTCAAACTAGATCTATCTTCAGGGGAAAAAAAAAAAAAAAAAACTCCATGCATGGGATGGAAATTCCTCATCTTCCTGATAAACTATATATGCATTTTGAGATTGACATCGGAATTTAAATAGCTCATGGTTTTTGGTTCGATCTCTATTACTTTGAAATGGACTACTGATGTGCACCACAATGTAATAATTTAGGGAAATGGCCAACTGTACAAATAAATCCAAATACCAAATCGGGATACATTCTCAACTATCAACTGCCCTCAACCCCAAGCACCTGATCTTCAAACTCCGGCCACCATTCTCTTATAAGATGTCAATTTTTTTTTTTTTTTCCCCAGTTCTCGGTCCTAAAAATATTTTGTACGAATAATCACTCACAGGCTTTCCGAACTTCTTGGTCTGTTTTCACATGTAAAGCAGCTAGCTGATGGAGGACGTTGGTAATATTCGTTGGCATCCGCCGCTTCATTTGTACTTTATCATCGTATCATTTACCTAAAAATAAGGGTCTTGCCTCCTGTGTAAAAAGAATAAATATGTATAATGAATAAATCTTTAGAAGGAATGAAATGTATTGGACGTTTAAGAGATAAAAATTATTAAGGTTACTAACAAACAATCATGACCATTAATCCTTTAACAGGAAATGTTCTGTTCTTTTGTCACGTGACCCTAATTGTAATAATACATTTTTACAGCAGCACAATTAATTTTTTTTAAATGCTGTAGCAAATTGAATCAGCCTGTCGAATCTACTGTTGAAGGAAAAAGATGCTTTGGTGAAAGTCCCGAGGATTAAAAAACAGGATCCCCATTAAGAGAATCGTGGAATAGTATTTAAAGTTTTTATTTTTTGATCTTTTTGTCCTCAATTTCATGAGTTTTACGTGCCGAAGAATAAAACTACTGGTGTGAGTGAGACCCCACACATAATTTTCCTTTTTCTTTTTGCTGTGAAGTACAATTGCAAACTGTGCTAGTTTTGGATCGTTGTTAATTAGTCACGAAAATATATGAGGGGTACGGTAGTTTTGGGAGGTTTAGGAACCTTCCACTCACACACGTAGAAGAGAGCAAACTAAGAACATATTCAAGAAACAGCCATGGCATGCACAGATCAAGGAAAGTGGCCGAGAAGTAGTGGGTGTGGCCGGAATGGGAAGTTAGGAGGCTGTCAATTAATGTTCCCTCGTGAAGACAATCAAATATTACTTAAAATGTTTGCTCAAACCACGAATGCATGGGAGGAGATCACCACACATCTCTTTTATATAACTTGCAAGAATCATACTGCATCCATATTAGTTTAACCGGAACAGGCGGGGTGCCGCGTGCGCGCTTTGTAGAATAATTATTTGGAGAATTCGAAATATTTGAGCTCGTGGCCATTTTAGAGTTGTCTTATTACCTGGTCGCGTGTCTTAAAGTTGAGTTTATTTTCCTGGCATGCATGTTGACAAAGGGCTGAATTAAATATGAGTATTGGCTCTCATTCCTACGTAAGGATGGATTAAAAAAAACGCTACTTTGAATGGCGGACCATATAAAAGATCATGTTTTAGTGCATGTGATCAACCCAACAAAGCTAAAATCAATGTCACTCGGGTTAATTTAAGCAATGAATTACAGGTGGAATAATGTACCGTTGAATCTTTGATCGGCGGGCCGGGCTGGCCTTGTGTTTGTGAACGTTGGTACATGCATAACTTTTTAATCGCAACTAGAGCAAGCGTGAGGTTTACCGATCGATAAGCATACATACGCATGAAAATCATGGCAAAGTGAAAAGATCGTGACATTATGTGAGAATTTCCAATGAGCTCTCGCACTTCACAGCGACACACGCACGAAGAGACATGATGTCTGATGTTATAGTTTTGGGATGCCATTAACCAGTTGCTTAAAGTTCGAGTCATCTGCATTAGGGGATCAGACAATAGGCAATGAATTATTAGCTTGGTGGGATATTGGAGGATATCTTCGATGCTAAAAATATTAGTTGTGGTGGATATATAATAATTTTTGTATATATATTAAAATAAAAGTTTAAAATCCTCTTTAATTAATTACCTTATCTTTTAGATTTTTGTAGCCGTCCATCTTCTCGCATTTTGAGATATCTCTCATCCTCGATCATCGGTCGTCAATCTTGGTGTTTAGGCAGGTATCTTAACTTGCCGCATTGACTGCATTCCTTTGTTCAGCCTTAATTCTTGGTCGGGATATCGGACGGCGGACGCTTTGTGACCTACTTCGATCTCGTTAGATCTAATGGTCTTTTTGTTTTATTGCATTGATCAATGCCTTCTCTAGCCAACTTGGCCATTGGGCGCCCCGAGGTTAAGTTGGGTTTCGTTGTTTCCAATGCGTCAGTTATTACGTTAAACCCGCCGGCTTTTAGATCTAATCGTTGTTAACGCTTCTAATTTCCAGGGATTGAGGTAGGACAATGCATGGCACTCGCATTTGTTATTCAAGAATGATCCTGGGTGAGATATATTTGATCACCAGACATGACATGATCATATGGGCAAGATGTTGATCGGAACCTCGATCAATATTGTTCAAGATCTCCTTTTTTAGGCTCCTAATTAATCTGGAGACCCGAACTATTAGCTTTCTTGTATGGACTCATTAGTCATGTTCGTCATTCATTTATGGGTCTTGGGTCAATGCCTATCTATTAGCAAACTAATTACTTTCTCTTGCTTTAATGCTTTGAGAAGATACATTATAAATATGCAAGGCAAAGTACTCATTTTTAAAAGTTGGAAATAATTAAAAGATGGCTTTAGAGTGTATTATATAGAGGTTAGGGCATGCAAAAGCATTCTTCTTGATCAAGAAGAGATTGATCATAGATTGAAGCACATTTTGGATCTTACGTCCACATGATGCAATTCATGTGTATTTAGTGGACAGTAGTAGTACTAGCTTCCATATATATATATATATAGGAAATCTCTAGAGCAATACATATACCTATACAGTTGTGCATGGCAAAAGCTTTTTTGGCGAGGTAAGTACAGTGAACCAGTAAGAAATTAGCATTGAAAAATATTATGGTTAAGTTCTCCCTCGCCACCATTTTTTTTACATAGTAATTAAGAAAATATTTTTAAATAGTGTTGTGATTTTTTAAAAAAATATATAAAAAAAATGTATGGAAAAAAAAGCAAAAAAAAAAAAGAAAAAAAAAAGAATAGACAATTCGCTGGCCGCACTGTATGACTTTTATCTATGGCTGTATGATCTAAATAAAAATATTTATTTATTTTCAGAGAAATTGTAATAACTCATTGAGTTTGAATGGGACTGCATGCATGAGCATGATTCGGAGTTAACATGGAATTGAGCAAATTGTTGGAACAAGTGAGTATGAGAAAAGGCCCGGAGGTAACTGCACATCGAGAAATTTGATGGAGTCTGGGCATAAAATTAATATTAAATATAGTAAGAACCTTGGTAGTAGTCGTACACTATATGCATGGCTGCGCATATACCTTGGCTTGAGTAGCCATTAGTCAGTAGTAAGTTGTAACTGGGCCCAGCCTCATCGGACAATTTAGGAAGGAACCCCACCACCACCACGTTCCTTCATCGCTCCCCTGTCCCTTCGTCCTTACGGACCAGCGCACAGCTATCTACCCTCTTCATTTGCTATACGACACCCTTCTCTATTAACGTCCTTCCAAACTCTCTCTCTCTCTCTCTCTCTCTTAACCCCTAGCTATTCACTTCACAGACACAATAACGCTCGCTCTCTTTTCTGTCTCCAACGCCTCTCTCTCTCTCTCTCTCTCCCCCCCATAACCCAAAGCTATTCACTTCACAATCACAATAAGTTAAACACTCGCACTCTTCTCTGTCTGCAACGCCTCTCTCTCTCTCTCTCTCTCTCTCTCTCTCTCTCCCATGGTCTCAATCTTCCAATCATGCCTGCCCTTCCAAAGTTACACTTCTCCCTCTCAAGGTTACATTCTTCTTCTTCTTCTTTGATCATTAAGACGCAGTGTACAGTTTGTTTCGTTTTTATATTATAATATATTATTCAGGTTGCGTTCATCTGAACTGAATTTAATTATATATTTATATAAAAAAATATTAATCTTTTTTCTCATATTTTCTGACTTCTTTGGTCTAACATGATCTCAGATTTATTGGGCTATTCATCTCCAAGAATTCCTCAAACCGCAACAGCGACAGCGACAACAGCAACCACAGCAACGGCATTAACGATGACAACCCTATCTCCAACTCTGTCGAATGTTATGCTTGCACCCAAGTCGGCGTGCCGGTCTTCCACTCCACCAGCTGCGACCACGCCCACCAGCCCGAGTGGGAGGCCTCGGCCGGCTCTTACCTAGTTCCCATCAAGAACCGCCCTGACCGCAAGAAAGAGACACAGGGACCAGGGCCACGGCGCCCTCCGTCGGGGCCGTTCGGGCGCGTGCTGGACCCTCGAAGCAAGCGCGTGCAGCAGTGGAACCGAGCGTTCCTGCTGGCGCGTGGGATGGCCCTGGCGGTGGACCCACTGTTCTTCTACGCTCTGTCGATCGGGAGGGGTGGCGCGCCATGCCTCTACATGGACGGCGGGCTGGCAGCGATAGTGACGGTGCTCAGAACTTGCGTGGACGCCGTCCATCTATGCCATCTCTGGCTCCAGTTTCGGTTGGCATACGTGTCGAGAGAATCGCTGGTGGTAGGGTGCGGGAAACTGGTGTGGGACGCACGTGCGATCGCAGGCCACTACGTGCGGTCCCTAAAGGGCTTCTGGTTCGACGCATTCGTCATCCTGCCAGTTCCTCAGGTTAGTCCATTTCTTGGCCACCTTTCTGCCAAACAACATAAAACAGTATCAACACCCCCCGTTGCGCTGGTCTTCCTTTGAAATTGAATTTCACACACATTTACAGACTTTTTTAACTGCGCCCAGTCCAAGTCCGAGTATCATTAGCAGCCTGGCCGCAAACCGTGAATGTCTTGTCAGTGTCAGAGAGATACTGCACATCGTACATCATCCAGCGCAGAAAACCTTTCTTTTTTGTTTTTGCGTTTTAAGGAAGGAATCCTCGGTGAAAATCCATCACTTTACTTACTGTAGTAAAACAGGTCGCTGCATGTGATAATTATACTGCTTTTCATTTTCCGCTTTATTAATATTTGTTATTCATTAATTTTTTTTTTTTTTTTGTGATTTTTGTAATGAAATTTCAAAAACGATTCTACTTTACGAAATTTCAAAAGATTGTTGGTATCTATAGAAATTTTTTAGATATTTTTTCCCAAATTATAAAAATGAAAGCACTTAAAAATAAAATATATCTGCATATATAAATAATTATAAAATGATAATATCATTAATAATGAATGAAGGTCGACGTTCATTGCTCAATTAGATCTTAAAAATAATAACCCGGATAAATATGAGCATGATGTATAAGAGACGTGACAGACGTTTCATATCTTAGTTTTGTGTACTTGAGAACGTGTTGCGAATGAAACGAAAGACATGCATGTTTTCACACCATCCTTCCATATAGAAAAATTTTATTTTTTATCCCTATATACTATAAGTCATATATATATTTTTGTTATTAAATATGTGATATATAAATGATTAATAGCAAAATTAAATTAATTTTTTTTAAAAAAGGAGGAATTATAACCTGCAAATCCCTTATATATATAAGATTCTCCACTCTTCCCTCCAAAACAAAAGATTTCGATCTACTCTTCCTCTTACTCCCCGCTCTTCAATTATCGGCTTTCATATATAGCTCTTTGCTCCATGTGGCGACGCGGGCGTTTCCTTCAAATTGTAGCTCCCCAACGAGTCGATGTGGATTTCTTTGTGTTGTTATGCCCATTTTTCATCTGGTGGAGTATGGATTGGATCACCATATGACTATAATTAATGGACAAATACAAAGAAGATAGCAAAGCAAAATAAATTAAATATGGTGGAATTATTCAGGCGGTACCTAGTGAGTTAGTTTGCACAAATTCTCTGTTTTCTCTGTTTTTGTTTTGTTTTTTCTAACGTTGTTTCTCACTCGTACTGTTTATTTTCTCCCTTTTGCAGGCTGTATTTTGGTTAGTAGTACCGAAACTGATCAGGGAGGAGCGAATTAAAGTGATAATGACAATACTTCTACTCATTTTTTTGTTCCAATTCCTCCCAAAGGTCTACCACAGTATTTATTTGATGAGAAAAATGCAGAAAGTCACAGGTTATATCTTTGGCACCATTTGGTGGGGATTTGGCCTCAATCTCATTGCCTATTTCATTGCCTCCCACGTAAGCCTACTACTTGTGATCTACCTCCTCGTAGAACTCTTAAGGCTTTCATTTCACACCCATTTGTTGGCTGAGTTGTTCTTGTACATGGGTGGTCAATATTGTTTCCTGTCATCAGGTTGCTGGAGGATGCTGGTATGTCCTGGCAATACAACGTGTAGCATCATGCCTCCGACAGCAGTGTGACAGAAGTGACAACTGCAATCTCTCTTTGTCTTGCTCCGAGGAGGTTTGTTACCAGTTTCTGTTGCCGACAGGTACAGTAGGAAATCCATGTGGTGGTAACTCCACAACGATTGTCAGAAAGCCATTATGCTTAGATGTTAATGGCCCTTACAATTATGGGATCTACCAGTGGGCTCTTCCAGTCATTTCTAGCAATTCTTTGGCCGTTAAGATTCTTTATCCAATATTTTGGGGCTTGATGACCCTCAGGTAAATTTATGAAAGATTCACCTTGTTTTTTCTCCACAAAAAGTTTGTGGTACAGATTCTCTCGAATTTGTTTGGTGCATACACTTCATGGAATTGGCACTTTTCCAAAAATAAAAAATAAAAATAAAACTCACATAATTGTATCTTTCTAGTTGACCTTCCAAGGGCGAGATTTTGAGCTTCCTCGGTGGCCATCTATTGGCTGGACATCCTTAACACTATTCCGAATTTTGAAGCACAAACATATTTAGGGGGAGGTTGCTTTGTGTTTGATTCATGGTTTTTTCCCTAGTTGTGGCTTGAAAGCAGAATTTGAGTCTTGAGTTTCTGGTGGATTGCCCCCTTTTTGGAGGAAAATCTCTAATGTGATGAGGGCAGGAGAGAGTTGTGGAATATTTCCTTCTCATACTTGGAATTTGATTTTCAATCACTTTTTCTGCTTAAAATGGTGCTAAAACTTGGTGGGAATTGGAAGTCATAAAAACTATTCCAAACTTTTTCGCTTTAGATTAGTTTAGATTGACCATCTAAAGATGCTTTAATTTTCAAACCATGCTTACATTCTCAGCACGTTCGGCAACGATCTTGAGCCTACAAGTCACTGGATGGAAGTGATTTTCAGCATAATCATTGTGCTTAGCGGGCTGATGCTTTTCACTTTGTTGATTGGGAATATCCAGGTGTGTATACATGAATTGAAATAGTTGTTATCAATGCTAAAATAGTCATTTCTTGAACATGAAATCTTGGAGATAAAAGTGTAGTCTAACATTGGGGACCTGTTGCTGCTGTCCAGGTATTCCTGCATGCTGTCATGGCAAAGAAGAGAAAAATGCAACTGAGATGTCGGGACATGGAATGGTGGATGAGACGGAGACAGTTACCATCTCGTTTGAGATCAAGAGTTCGCCATTTCGAACGTCAGAGATGGGCCACCATGGGAGGTGAAGACGAGATGGAAATGATCAAAGACCTTCCCCAAGGCCTTCGAAGAGACATTAAGCGCTATCTTTGCCTAGACCTCATAAAGAAGGTAAATAAAATTGCCATCTATCAATGCGTTTTCATAATTTCCAAGCAAATAAAGGACCCTGAAAAGGTTTGAAAAACTTGCCTAAACTAATCGTAATATCTTATTGTGTTAGGTTCCTCTGTTCCACAACTTGGATGATCTCATTCTTGACAACATCTGTGATCGGGTCAAGCCTCTTGTCTTCTCTAAAGATGAAAAGGTGCGTATCATTGCAGTTAGAATCTTGTCATTGTTCATGACAAACTACCACGAGTTTGTTTTAACTTAGCTAATATTCACATCGAGACAGATAATCAGAGAGGGAGATCCTGTTCTAAGGATAATGTTCATCGTTCGTGGACGTGTAAAACGCAGCCAAAGCCTAAGCAAAGGCATGGTAGCAACGAGTATACTTGAACCTGGTGGCTTTTTGGGGGATGAGCTCCTCTCCTATTGCCTTCGCCGCCCATTTATCGACCGGCTTCCGGCCTCATCTGCAACATTCATTTGCATTGAACCTACAGAAGCATTTGGCCTTGATGCTGAACATCTTAGATATATTACAGATCATTTCCGCTACAAATTTGCCAATGAAAGACTCAAACGAACAGCAAGATATTATTCATCAAATTGGCGGACATGGGCTGCTGTTATTCTGCAGTTAGCTTGGCGCCGGTACAGGAAGAGGACAAGGGGTCCGGTGATTCCCGCCACCACTATAAATGAAGGCAGTGAGCGTAGGCTTCTGCAGTATGCTGCAATGTTCATGTCAATAAGGCCCCACGACCATCTAGAATAAATTCATGTCTGTAATGTTACTTCTTATTTCTTTTACCTTTTTTTTGGGTTCGTCGGCCCCTTCCCATGACGACTCAATAAAAATCTATGGCAATCGCGTTGAATGTAAAAAATGAGAGTTAGAAAATTACTTCTTCCTCTTGAGAATAATATCCCACTCTTTCACTTGAATTCTGATTGTTCTTCTCTTCACACATTGTATTATATTCAGAGTCTACATTATAACACCTACAGATGGGTAATAATAAAAAAGAATGAAGAATGAATCCCATAAATTTGGTATTTTAGATTATAAAATAAAGCTAACGTATTATATAAAATTATGTCAATTTATAATTTAATTTTTGTGGATTTAATTCCGTGGGCTCTTTTCATAATTGTAACATCTCTAAAATAAAAAAGAATATATTTTTACAAACAGGAATCTAAGAATATCTTACTTTATGGATAATTAAGTAAATACTAAGTGTTAGGAGGATTTTTTCCAAGGCCCTGGCCCATGAAGACCTGCCCAAACTAAACATTAGGGGGGGTCCCCCACATCCCAAGGGGCTGAGAAGTCAGACTCAGCCCATAGAGCCCCACAGCAACTCGACCAAGACTTGAGACCCATGTAAACTGGGCATATGGGGCCTGGTCGAGATGGGACGTAACACAAGAAGCGTAGGCAGCTGAACCAACAAAAGGAAGGAAAGCTTGCCAGAGGGAGGGGATGGGACTCCAAAGCAACACCAAGAGATCACGTCGCATTAAATAAATTCACCAGAAAATCAAGCCATATTAATTATTTAACTTAGAGGGCTATGTTGCATTAAATGTAGTATGGCTGAGAGGACTCTGAGAGGACATCCCTTCCCCCAGGCTGCAGGGTATGGTCTTCTGACCCTTGGGGTTGGGTATATAAAACCCCCGACCTTCAGGTAAACGGATCGAATATTTCAAACTAAAATTACTTGTTGTATTTCCTGCTTCTTGAAACTTTGAAAAATTATTACTGACTTAGGCATCGAAGGCTTCTTGGACCACCCAAGAGCCACCATTTCCAACTTTTTCTTTGTTGTCGCATGCCCAAGAAACTGAAGACTCGGACTGCTGAGAGCCCGGCTTTTAGGCATATGAAACATGTCGTCAATAGTGGCGCTGTCTATGGGATTGAGTAAACTTTTAACGTGCCTTTCGTATGCTTGCAAGGACCCGTTCTTATTTGGTGCGGGATTAAGAAGAAGCAGCATTAGTACACATGAAGACCAGAATAGCTACCATGGAACAACTCATGGAAAATATTAACCAACAAAATGAATGTTCTCCGAGAAGAAAACCAGGCCCTCAGAGACAACAATTAGGAGTCAACACATCACAGAGATTCGAGTGCCAGCGAGCACAAGGATTCTAGACAGGAAGAAAGAGGTGAAAACGACTAGGAAGAAAGAAAGAACATGCAAGATAAGCTTCGTAACCTT